>NC_091671.1:11270000-12520000 GCF_042453785.1 Malus domestica | reverse complement strand
ATGATGAAGAATGATATGATCGCTACGGTGGTGGTTAAGAACCTTCTCACTCCCAAAGATAACATACTACTTTCCAAACGGTCTGATGAGTTGGCTGTTAAGGATTCTCTGGCTCTCAGTGTTCAGAGTGCAGGTTCTGTGTCTAATATGGCCCAACGCCTATTTGCTCGAACCCGCCAAGTTGAATCATTAGCGGCTAAAGTGATAAGCCTCAAACAGGAGATCAGAGAGCTCAAGCACGAGAATAAACAGTTCCACAGGCTCGTATATGACTATGCTACAAACATGAAGATGAAGCTCTACCAGCTGTAGGAATCTAATGGTCAGATTTTACTTGATCATCAGAGGTTTGTGGGTTTGTTCCAAAGACATTTATTACCTTCGTCTTCTGGGGTTGTACAACGTAATGAAGCTCCAAATGATCAACCTTCGGTGCCTCATCCTTCTGGGGTTTTACCTAGTCCAGAGGCTTCGAATAATCACCCTCTGGTGCCTCCTCGATCTGGGGCTCTGCTGACTGTTGAGACTTCTCATGAGCAACCTTTGTGAAGGCTTCCTCTTGTTTGTTTATTTTGATTCATGTATATGTACATATTTGTAACTTATCGGAGATATCAATAAACAAGCTTTGCTTCATTTCAACGTATTGTGTTAAATACACCAAGGCCTTCTTCACTAAGTTCTTTGAATTTTTCCTTTTGTTGAAACTTGTATGTTGAAGCTTTGTGAGTGAAGCATGTAGGTTGAGGTAGTGCTCCCTTAATTTCCCGAGTGAGGAAAACTTCTCGTTTGGAGACTTGAAAAATCCAAGTCACTGAGTGGTCGTGAGACTTCCGAGTACCAAGGTGCAGTAGCATATGGTAGGAGTCCCCTAAGTCTCCGGTCGAGGGAGTTGACGAATGAGGCATTTCCTTTCTAAGTGGTAGCCCAAAACTCTTTCTTCATATATATTTGTTATGAAAGTTGTTAGGCCCAAAGAAGATGAGGCCTAGGGAATTTTGTTTTTTATTTTTTGCGATTTTTTTTTTGAATTTTCGAATTTTTGAATTTTTGAATTTTTGAATTTTTGAATTTTCGAATTTCCGAAAAAAAAAAAAATATATATATATATTTTAAAGCTTTGTAGGTGAAGCTTTGGTGTTAAAGCTTTGTAGGTGAAGCTTTGAGGTTGAAGCTTTGTTGGGCACCATGAATTGATTTTGCTTCACACTATCTTGATCAAGATAGTATGAAGCTTTTGTAGGTGAAGCTTTTGTGTTGAAGTTTTGTAGGTGAAGCTTTTGTGGGTGAAGCATTTGTGGGTCAAGCTTTTGTGGGTCAAGCTTTGTTGGGCACCATGAATTGATTTTGCTTCACACTATCTTGAACAAGATAGTGTGAAGCTTTTGTAGGTGTAGCTTTATGGGTCAAGCTTTTGTGGGTCAAGCTTTTGTGGGTCAAACTTTTGTAGGTGAAGCTTTTATGGGTCAAGCTTTTATAGGTCAAGCTTTTGTTGGGTACCATGAATTGATTTTGCTTCATACTATCTTGATTAAGATAGTGTGAAGTTTTTGAGAATTTGTTGTTGTCCTCCGTTGATGAAGCTTTTGTTGGTGAAGCTTTGGAGTTGAAGCTTTGTAGGTGAAGCTTTGGAGTTGAAGCTTTTGTTGGGTACCATGAATTGATTTTGCTTCACACTATCTTGATCAAGATAGTGTGAAGCTTTTGAGAATTTGTTGTTGTTCTCCATTGATGAAGCTTTTGTTGGTGAAGCTTTGGAGTTGAAGCTTTATAGGTGAAGCTTTGGAGTTGAAGCTTTTGTTGGGTACCATGAATTGATTTTGCTTCACACTATCTTAATCAAGATAGTGTGAAGCTTTTGAGAATTTGTTGTTTTCCTCCATTGATGAAGCTTTTGTTGGTGAAGATTTGGAGTTGAAGCTTTTGTTGGCACCATAAATTGGTTTTGCTTTACACTGTCTTGATCAAGAGTGTGTGAAGCTTTTGAGAATTGTGGTTGTCCTCCATTGATGAAGCTCTTGTTGGCACCATAAATTGGTTTTGCTTCACACTGTCTTGATCAAGAGTGTGTGAAGCTTTCTACGAGTTGTAGTGTTTGCATTGTTACAGAGGGGAAATGTTTGAAGCAGATGCAAGAGAGCTGAATAGCTTGATCTTCGTATGCCATGCACTGAAGTTGCTGTTGGCTTGCAATAAGACTTTGTTGGTGACTATAACTATTGTTGGGCATAAGTGCTCCCCTAGTTGAGTTGTAAAGCTTGGGGGTTTTTGATTATTTGTGAATGCTAGGAGTTCACATGTACAAGTTGTACCACTCGTCTTCTGGTAGGTAGAATGAATAGTGAGTTGCTTTCATCACTTGGTTGGTGGTACGAAGGTGAGTTCATTCTTCCCCTGGTTGGTGGCATGAATGGTAAGTTGCCAAATGATATTAGAGTATGGGTTGTACATTTGATCACCTCGTTGGTGGTATGAATGAGAGTACATGTTGTACATTTCATCACCTGGTTAGTGGTATGAAGATGAGTTCCTTCTTCACCTGGTTGGTGGCATGAGTGGCAAGTTGCCAAATGATATTAGAGTATGGGTTGTACATTTCATCACCTGGTTGGTGGCATGAAGGAGAGTATGGGTTGTACATTTCATCACCTGGTTGGTGCCATGAATGGCAACTTGCCAAATCATATTAGAGTATGGGTTGTACATTTCATCACCTGGTTGGTGGCATGAAGGAGAGTACGGGTTGTACATTTCATCACCTGGTTGGTGGCATGAAGATGAGTTCCTTCTTCACCTAGTTGGTGGCATGAGTGGCAAGTTGTCAAATGATATTAGAGTACGGGTTGTACTTTTCATCACCTGGTTGGTGGCATGAAGGAGAGTACGGGTTATACATTTCATCACCTAGTTGGTGGCATGAAGATGAGTTACTTCTTCACATTTCATCTCCTGGTTGGTGAGAATAAGGGCAAGGTGTCTAGGCACATTGTAGTAATTGTCGAATGACACAAAATATGTTGAACCCTTTCAAAGCACAGTTGGCTTATGTATGAATGTGTTGGAATGTATGATTGAATGAATATACTGTGAAGTTGTTCGTTTATTTGTATAGTCTTGTTGACATATACTTAGGCTTTGTTTCATGTTGGAAGCATTCATGTTGAAGCTTTGAACCCGAGTGTTTCATTGCTAGGAATGTAAGAGGATTAGGATCAAGTTGTCTAAATCACCTCTTTTTGAATTCATGCCAAATAGTCTTCGTTACATAGGATACCGAACGGCTGAAGCTTAAAACTTGTACAATGTGAGTTTACTTGTAATAGTACTTCAAGTGATCAGTCTTCCATGGATGGCCAATGGTCTTGCCATCGGAGCTTCTAAGCTTGTAGGAGCCAGGGCGACTGATGCCAACAACTTCAAACGGTCCATCCCAGTTTGGACTAAGTGTTCATTCACTCGGGACTCTGTCGCAGAGTAATCTTTTCTTCAATACCCAGTCCCCCACTTTGAAAGAACGAGGTTTGACCCTTGAGTCATAGTAGTTGGAGATGCGTTGCTTGTAGGCGGCATTCCTCAAGTGAGCCTGGTTTCTGTGTTCCTCGACTAGATCTAAGTTGAAGGTAAGTTGTTTGTCATTTTCGCTTTGCACGTAGTTCTTGACTCGGAACGTTGCTTGCTCAAGCTCAATTGGGACAACTGCCTCTGTACCAAAGGCAAGTGAGAATGGGGTTTCTCCTGTTGATGTCCGATACAAAGTGCGGTATAACCAAAGAACTTGGGGTACAAATTCTGGCCAACAACCTTTAGCCTTGTCCAAGCTGGTTTTCAAAGTTCGCTTGATTATTTTGTTGATGGCTTCAACTTGTTCATTAGACTAGGGATGAGCTAGGGAGGCAAAACATAAGTTGATGTTGAACTTAGAGCAGAACATCCTGAACTTATTATTGTCGAACTGTCGCCCGTTGTCAGTGACTATCACATTGGGAATGCTGAATCTGCAAAGGGTTTTTCCATACGAAGTCTTCTATTTTTGCCTCAGTAATGGTTGCCAAAGGTTCTACTTCGGCCCGCTTTGTGAAGTAGTTAACTGCAAAGATTGTATAGCGAACCTTGCCCTTCCCTGCAGACATTGGGCCGATCAAATCAAATCCCCGTTGGGCAAAGGGCCAAGGGCTGATTATAGGAGTGAGCGGCTCGGAAGGGGAGCGAGGAATAGTTACGTAGCGTTGACACTTATCACATGAGCGGGATATTCTAATGGCATCTTGGTAGAGTGTTGGCCAGTAATATCCTTGGCGAAAAGCCTTGTATGCTAGGGATTGAGATCCAGCATGATCTCCACAGACTCCTTCCTGTATTTCCCGAAGGACAGTTTCTGCCTCTGCTGGCGTAAGGCATCTTAGGTATGGTAGGTTAAAACCCCGCTTGTAGAGTTAGTCATTAATGATCAAGTAATGGGTAGCCTTGTATCGAATCTGCTTAGCTTGGACTTTGTCATTTGGAAAGGTGCCATGAGCAAGGAATCTATAAAAATGGGTAATCCAACTATCTCCTTGTTGTAAGTTACACACTTTCGCAGCCATGGTGCTTGGTGTTGCCAACAATTCGATCTGAATTTTTCTCTCAATCTTGTCTTCCACCGCTGAGGCGAGGTGAGCCAAAGCATATGCATGACTGTTTACCGCTCGAGGAATTTGGGTGATCTGGTAGTGGAAGTGCTTGAGTAACAATTGTGTTTATGCCAGATATGCTAACATGAAGCTATCCTTAGCGTCAAAGTTGTTGGTGACCTGGTTAACCACCAATTGGGAGTCACTGAAAATATCAACTCGTTTAACCCCAAAGTGTTTGGCCAAACGTAAGCCTGCTAGGAGGGCTTCATATTCGGCCTCATTGTTCGACGCCTTGAATTTGAAACCAATAGCATACTCCATCGCCACTTTGTCAGGGGTCGTAAGGACTAGTCCTGCTCCACAACCCTGTTGGTTAGACAAGCCATCAATATATAGACTCCATGCTGGGGCTGTTGGTTCTATTTTCTGAGCTTCCGAAGGTAATGAAACCACTTCTTTAGGCGTAGAAACAATGTCAACAGGATATGTGAAGTCGGCGATGAAGTCTGCCACTGTTTGGCCCTTCTCAACTGGCTTTGGTTGGTAGGAGATGTCAAACTCACTCAATGCTATCGCCCATTTGATCATTCGCCTAGAAGTGTCAGGACTTTGGAGTATCTGTCGAAGAGGATGATTGGTAAGCACGATGATGGAATGTGCTTGGAAGTAAGGGCGAAGTTTTCGAGCAGACATGACCAATGCTAGAGCCAATTTTTCAATGTTGGAGTATCGTGTCTCCGCATCTTGTAAGGCCTTGCTAGTGTAGTAGACAGGCCGTTCAACATTACCATTCTTTCGAATGAGAACGGAACTTACTGCTGAAGCCGATACCGACAAATAGATAGATAATGAGAGTATCACCAACCTCAGATTTGGAGAGCAAGTGGGCTTTACTCATGTAGTATTTGAGGTTCTTGAATGCCTTAACACAATCATCAGTCCATGTAATGTACTTCTTACTTCCCTTAAGTGCTTTGAAGAAAGGAGCACATCTGTCTGTAGCCTTAGAGATGAACCTAGTTAAGGCTGCCACCTTGCCAGTAAGGCTCTAGATGTCTTTTGAAGTTACCGGTTCCTTCATGTCGAGGATTGCTTTGACCTTCTCGGGATTAGCCTCAATGCCTCGTTGGCTTATCATGAAACCTAAGAATTTACCCGAGCCTACGCCGAAAGCACATTTGTTAGGGTTTAACCTTATTCGATACCTCTTCAAAATGGTGAAAGTTTCAGATAGGTTGGTGATGTGTTGGTCAGCATGTTTGCTCTTGACTAGCATATCATCAATGTAAACTTCCATGCTCTTCCCAATCTGTTCGGCAAACATTGAATTGACCAGTCTCTAATAAGTCGCTTCTATATTCTTTAGGCCGAAAGGCATGACTTTATAGCAATATAGTCCTTTGTCAGTAGTGAAGGTTGTGTGTTCTTGGTCCGGAGGGTTCATGAGGATTTGGTTGTATCCTAAGTAAGCATTCATGAAGCTCAGAAGTTCACACCCTACCGTAGAGTCTATAAGTCTGTCTATGAGAGGAAGAGGAAAACTATCCTTCGGGCATCCTTTGTTTAGGTTGGTGTAATCGACACACATTCTTCATAAGACCTTTTGGAGCATGAGACTTTCCTTGGTCAGATTATTCTTAACAAGGACAACATTTGCTACCCACGTTGGATAATTGACTTCATGGACGAAGCCTATGCCTTTGAGTTTTTCAACTTCTACCTTCATTGCCTCGTACCGTTTAGCGTTATAAGATATTTGCTTCTGTCTCACTGGCTTGGTTTTGGGGTCAATACTTAAGCGATGACAGATGATATCGGGAGAGATGTCTGGCATGTCCTCGTATGACCAGGCGAAGACCTCAGTGTTCTCTTGCAAAAAAGAGATCAATGCCAACCGAATGGGTGGTGACAAGGTGGTGTCAATCTTCACCATGCGATCCGGATAATCTTTTGAGATAGAGACCTTCTCCAGCTCTTCAGCGAGTTGTGCTTACTGGGTGAAAGAGTCATCTCGAGGATCGTCAGGTTGACTGTTGCCACCGTGAAGATCCAAGTTGGCTTCATCTGGGCTGGCCTTTATGACTTGGTCATGTATAGAAAAAGTTTCCTTGGGCACATGCAGGTGCTGTTGCTTGACCGAATTGTTGTAACATGATCGTGCACTAAGTTGATCTCCTCTGATGTAACCATTGCCATAAGGGGGTTGGAAATTTCATCAACAACATATGTGTGGATACCATGGCCTTGAGATCATTGATGCATGTGCGTCCAAAGATGACATTGTATGTCGTTGGGTAATCAACCACCAGGAAGTTAGTGGTAATGGTAGCTGTGTAAGGGCCTGTACCAATGATGAAAGGTAAGTGTATGCTCCCTAAAGGTTGCATGATATCACCGGAGAAGCTTATCAGAGGGGAAATCGAGCGATCGAGCAAGTGTTCAGCTACATTAAGTGCCCTTAAAGCTTTAACAAACATGATATTGACCGAAGCCCCCGTGTCTACCAGGATTCATCATACTTCAAAGTTGGCTATGTGAGCTTCCCCGATGAGTGGATCGTTATGAGGGTAGATGATACCTCTTTCTTCCTCAGGGTAGAAACATATTGGATCCCAGTTAGGCTTTGATGCTTACCTCCCCTAATATATTCCACGTGAAACACTTGGTGGCTAGACCTTAAAGCACGTTCGTTATTTTTCATGGCCCTGTTGGAAGATTTAGATATGGGTATGCCACCACTTATGGAATATATCATATTCACTTGGCGTTGGTTACGGTTACCCCTTAGAGGGTGAAGGAGGAATTGATCAATTTTTCCTTCACGTGCCAAAGTTTCAATATGATCGCAAATGGTGATACACTTCTCGCCGTCATAGCCGTTATGCTCGTGGTAGCAGCAAAACGTCCCCGTGTTCTTCGTGGGCTTGTAATCCGGGTGCCTTGGCTTTGGCTTCGGTATCAGGTGTGCTATGCTGGGGTAAATGGCCACGCATGTGGCGTTCAAAGGTGTGTATGCCTCATACCTCGGGGTAGGGGCTGTCCTGACACGTGTTTGACCCACTGTGTTGATTACCTGGGGTCAGGGATTATCATGGCGATACCCTTGGTTATCGCGGTAGTGTCCCTTACTCATTTTACTAAAATGAGACTGGTAATGATGGAAATCTTTCCCTTTGCCTTGAGATTGATATGTCTATTGACTTGGCAAAGTATTAAGTAAGGCAGGGGGAGGCACCACTGCCGTTTGGAAGGTCGAGGTCTTCTCATTTGGTTGGATCTGGCTTCCACTCTCTACTTGCTGATAAGGGGTGGTTGTGGGGGGTTTCCCTTGATATGTCATTGCCTCGGCGGAGGCATGGTTGTAAGCCTGTACCATCACCTCAGAGTAAGTCTTCCAAGTGTTGGCATTGATCATGTACTTGAAGAAACAATCACGTAGGCCTGCCGTGAAGGCCTTGAGGGCGATCTTGTCATTTGCCTCAACGCAGCGAGAATACTCATGGCTCAAACAACCAGCATACTCTCGTAGTGACTCGTCCGGCTTTTGGAAAATAGTGTACAAGTCATCTGCAGAATGCTAACGATCGGTCTGGAAGATGTGTTGAGAGACAAACAGTTTCCTCAGTTCCTTAAATGAGTCTACTGTCTCAAGTGGAAGACGGCAATACCAGTTTAGAGCTCCGCCAGAGAGGGTGGAGGGGAAGAGAAGACATCACTCTTCATTGGTGTGCATCCGATATGCCATGGTGGACTCAAAGAGGTTAAGGTGTTTAATTGGGTCATTCCTTCTAGTATAGTGTTGTAAACCAAGCTTTTGTTTTGTCTTCGCTTGAAGGGGGCGTCGAGGATCCTCCTTGTGAGAGGGCCAGGCCTGGGTTGGTTCGAGTCAGGTATCTCGGCTTGACGTTTGACCTTCAACTTGTTTACTTCCTCAAGGAGCTGTAGGACAAGGGGATCTTGAGTGGAGTCATGTACCACTGGGAGTTTCTTTCGTAAGTCTTCATCGCCTCTTGGAAGTAGGAAAGTTTGAGCAAGGGCGTGTGATTTTTCCTTGGACTTGTCGTACTGACTTCTAAGGCGAGTTTGTCGAAATACCTTAGAGTCTCTTGTACCTTCATGGTCCTTTAGGACATGTCGTTCCTTCCCTAGATTGGCAGCTGGCCTGGGTCGTGGGAGGGGACCGAGTCTTTCAGAAACCCTTGGGTCATTGATCTTCGAGCATATGTGGAGGGGATTCTCTCGACATTACTTTAGGAAGTCTCGGCAGTCACGATAAACGGCTTTCGATCCTTCCAACCCTTCTGCAAGGAGGTGTTTTCCTCCACTTTTCCTGCTTCGTGTCGAAGTAGCTGGGTTGAGAGAAGTCTCATGTTGATTAGCTCGCTCCTCATCAGGGATACCCATGTCAAAGGAAGGTGACCCTCCGTGTTGGGAGGCACCCAGATGATGGTTGATGTCCACAGGGGCAACGAGCTCATGTGTTTGAGTACGCCTAGTTTCACGGAGCGTCTCAAAGAGCTTTTCATACTGCTCCTGGAGGACCTCATTCTTCATTGCTATCTTGTTGTTTTGAGCTTCTAGCTCATCGACTTTAGCTTGAAGATCAACCATATTTCCTTCCTTCTTTCGTTGCTTCGCACTAGGTGCAAGAGGGGTGTCATTCTGTGTGCTGTGGCTTCCTTCGTTCCCCATGTTGGAGAGGGATGCCTAGTCAAAAGAGAGTGTACGAATGGTGGAAACCAGCTTGACAAAGCTGAAGATAGTGGGAATAAGTGTCATTCCCACAGACGGCACCAAATGTTGATGCACAAAATCAGTGAGGACTTTGGTACAGCAGAAAATGTTAAGTTTGTGACTTTCGCTAGATTGCTCTGGTCACTAGTGTGAATAAGTATGTAAATGGATAGGGACATGGAAGCAAACACAAGATGTACGTGGTTCACCCAGATTGGCTACGTCCACGGAGTAGAGGAGTTCTCATTAATTGTGAAGGGTTTACACAAGTACATAGGTTCAAGCTCTCTTTTAGTGAGTACTAGTGAATGATTTAGTACAAATGACATTAGGAAATATTGTGAGAGAATGATCTTTATTTATAGAAGAGAGTTTCTAGTTTCATTATGACATTGACACGTGTCGTGTTGTGATTGGCTTCTGATGTTGACACGTGTCGCGCTATGATTGACTTCTGATGTCAACACGTGTCGCACTATGATTGGCCTCTTGGTTTGAGGGAAACTCTTCTGGGTCCTTAACGATATAACGTTGACCGATGCTCAGTAGTTTCGGGATTTGTCAAGTATGGTACAAACAATATATATATATATATATATATATATATATATATATAAGAGAAGGCACATGGAGACTATATAGGCATTGTATCATTCACTAATTCGAACCTCAAGAAAATGTAATTACTTTTAACTGCTTTTCCTCTAATCCAAAACCTTTCCTCATGCAACCAGGTTCGTATTCATTAGTTTCAAATATATTTATACACGTACAGGAGCGCTCAAGCAATAAAAAGTTAGTATTCTAAAGTAAAACTAATCACTTGTTGTGGAGTCCATTCCGTAATGTATTTTTGTCTAACAATTTTAACTGTGTTTCTTTTAGAACATCATGGATAGACCATCCTTACAAAAAACATATACAGATCCAAAGCCGTTAAGACATTTTTGTAGTGAAGAAAATAGACGAATATGGTTCTACAAAGATACCCTAAACACTTAATCCAACAGTCATATGATTTCAGATTGGGGTGATTTTTTAGTAGACATGATCTTTGAGGAATGGCCTAAAAGACAGACGGTTTAGATTGTTGAAATACATTACGAAGTGGGCGCCACAAAATCGTGTGTAAAAAAAAAAGTGGTGACATGAATCCGTCCCTTCTTATTATATGAACCAATCAATTTTTAGTTTACCATTGAAAGAACATAAGAAAATTTTCACTAAAATTGGAATCCATTTAGTTATCTAATTGTGGCATGACAAATAGACGAATACGGAGTTGTGGATAAACAATCAAATGTCCACAACAATACTTAAAAGCTAAATGATTTCTGATTCGAATAAACTTTTGCAAGGATGAACTAGTAATAACATTCTAAAATTTGAACGGTTTGGATCATGGTGAGATTACATTGTGGAACAGGCTCAAATGAGTAAACAGCATCATATTAAAATACTAACTTGTGAGCGCTTGAGCACTCATGTACATATACACACATATATTATATATACAACACATATATTATATAGACAGATATATAGATTCCCCTTCTGTAACTTTGTTCAACAATCCAAACGACCTATATTCTAGTACATATTTCATAGGTCATCCTTGAAAAAATTAGACAAATCCAAAATCATTAAGATATTCAACTGTAGTGAAGAAAATAGACTAATACTGTTTTTTTTAAGAAAAGCTAATATGACTACCTTCTAATTCAATGGTCAAGTGATATCCGATTTTGATGTGGGGGGGCCGACACCACATCGAACTTCAATGATCCAAACTGTCTATTTTTCAAGTTGCACCTCTTAGATCATCCTTACAAAATATTAGCCAAATCAGAAATATTTAAAACATCTAATTGAGTTAAAAAAAATTGACGAACACTTAGTTTTATAAGAAACAATGAAATTTCATTGTGATAAGTATGATCTATGAATCCAGACTTACAAAATAAATGATTCGGATCGTTGAAATTTGATGTAGTGGATTTACCCATTTGCTTAAGGGGCCTGTATATATATATATTCAGCGATAAATTATCAAAGACCAGATAGTTAATGCCTTAATGGGATACAAGTTTCTAAACTTACAAATAAGAACACATATTCATTGTCTTAGTGACACGTGGGTCATAACAAAATTAAGCTAATGTGGCGGCCAAGTGATGAATTGATGTTGTGTTTGAAATTCCATGGGATGTCGGTATGTTGCTACTTTAATCATATGGTCGAACAATAAAGTTGAGGCATGTCATCACACTAGCTAGTGACACATCCACTAAATTCTACTAGTCTTGTTGTCTTATGCATGTCAAAGAAAAAATGATCTTGTTAATGTTTTTTGTATTGATTACTAAAGCAAACTTGCTAATCCAATTTGTAAATATACCATGCCAGCTTGAGGTCGGATACGTAGATGTTCGTGTATATATGACAAAGTGACACAGAGATTAGTTTAACATGAAGGATGCAGCTCCAACAATCCAGGCAATGAACAAGCAAAAAGTCCATAAAAGTTACCGAGCAATATTATGGGTAGTAAAAAAGTATTTGAAACTTTGGAGTGGAGAGGAGGCAGCAAAGCATTTTTAGTAGGCCAGAGATGGGGATAAGACGGCATGTTTGGTCAGATGAAAGTGAGAATGTGGGGAGATGGAGGGATCTTGTTCCTTTTTGCAAGTGAAATATAAATGTTTCCTACGCATACAACAACTTTGTCCAGGTAGGAGGGTGGTTGAGGCTACATCTTAGATGGGGTCATGGCCCTCTCATGTGAACCTGCACACACACCATGTACTTGTTTTTTTTGGTCGAATCATATACTTGTATATATAACAAATACAATTCAACAATAAATTGACAAGTCCTTTTACCCATACCAAACTGATGTTGTGATTGGTATAGGAATTTTCAAGTATTAAGAAATTAGGCTAAGTTAGTTACAAATATACTACATAACTTTAGATGGAGCGAAAAAAAATGTACTACATAAGCATTACAAAGCGACTAAACAAAGAATTTTCAAATGACACCATTTTCAAATAGTTATTTACAAATCTCTAAATCCATTGGATGTGTTATTTCAATCCCTCATTTGATGTTTTATAGTGCATCATATACTAATAATGTAGCCTAAATACTTTGATATAAAACTGCTTAAAGGTTAAAAAGCCTTTAGGTTTTACCTAACCCCTCTAGCTAAAACAAAACCTAAAAGATATAAAACTGCAAATTAAGCTATAAAACACCAAAACAAAAACACATAAGAAACGTGAGACAAACTTGTAAGCAAGAAGACCCAAAAAAATCTGAATGCACTCTTTATCACATTAATTGTTTCGTTGATAGTTTGTTCATATCTACTATTCAAGGTGATTCTCTTTTCTATATAATTCTCATGAATGTGATTTGGAATATACTTCCTAAATCATATTTATGGGTTCTGGCCGAAGACTCTTGAATCATGTCATAATGCATTCTCCTTCAATGGTTGAAGGTTCAAGATCCATTGTTGTATACTCATATGCATCTGTAAATGAATCAATGATGCCAACAATGCACAGAGCAAACCCTGGAGTTATGAGGTATCACCAAATGATCAAAGGCATATCCACAAGACAATTGTCGTGTCTTGGGTGAAAATGCCTACTTTGAGTAGTGAGTTATCATATGACATGAGTACGAGAACTCATGTTTGATCATGTTCAGTGAACTCACTCTCTATTCAGCACCTACATACTTACCTTGGTGTCTTTCACACCAATGACTCAAACCAGTCACTATCTGAAGAGAGAAGGCATCATATGTACTGATCTTGCAAGATTGTCAATGTCCAGTTGGCAATACTATGATCAAGAACGTTAGGATACATGTATAAAAGAGAAAGATCTTATGAATCTCACTTCTTTATATTACATTCTCACTATTACATATCCTTTGGACTTATTGCTTAAGCTCACAACATTTAATGAGACAGTTTTGCAATAATCATTACCCTTAGATTAAACTAAATTAGTTTAATATGTGAAATGTTTGTAAAATATCATTTTTTTAATTGGCTTTTAGGGCACATTTTCAACAAGCTAATTCCTCCCTCCCTGTAGAAGCAGCCTCACTAACAGCCGAAGCAACCATCTTGTTGTGATGTGAGATATAGTAACTTGCGTATAGCTTTCATTCCTGGCTAATGTGACACCATATGGGGCAGCGACGATCCTCTTCTCCCCCGTTTCCATACTAGCATTGGCAACTGCATCCTCAAACTTTTTCCAAGGTGTGGAAGATTTTGCACACAAAGATACTGAACTCTCTGCTATCAACCAAGTCAACCTAACAAACCAGAACCACACCTACCATAGGGACCACAACTTGCCAACATGAAGATTTAATAATTCCTGCATGACTATCCTACCTAATTGCCGTGGCACTACTAAGATAGCTCGTTCGACTCTTTTTCAGCCTTTCATTTCACAAGGCTAAGTCGCGAACCAATCAAAGATTCAGTTTGGCAGCCTCATTCTTCTCACAATGATGTACTTGTGATGCAAAAGAAAGACGATCAACAATCAACATTATTATGCCAACACAAAGTGCAGAACTTGGGAAGCAGAGCACAAAGATTACCAAGTACAAACTCAACATGAACCCGTAGACTTGACAATTCATTGCCTTCCTAAGTTCTCTTTGATCTTTTAGATGGCCACATAGGAAGACCCACTTGCCTGCATAGGTTGGAAGGAGGCCATTTGACTCTATGCGCACAAGACCCAACGATCATCTACATCTCCAAAGATCTTCCGAAGCACTTAAAGCCATATGCGCCACTTTTAATATTTGGAATCATGAAGTCATTGCTCTTAATAGGTCAAGAACATTCTTCGAGTTTTGTGCTTATCTTAGCACGCGAGTCACTGGGCCCACGTGCCCTGCAGACATCATTTCGATATTATGCCTAGACATGCCATGACAGTGGACCTGCCCACTTTGTCGGTTGAGAAGAAGAAGAATGGCCTATGCCTAGAAATGGTCGTTGAGCATGCACACATCCCACTACGTAGAACACATCCCACTACGTAGAACACATCCTTGACCAACCAAAAAATTGGAAGCTTGAAGCCCAAGCAGTTCTAAAAGTGATGAGATAATCCTTTACTAATCTCGCATCAATGTTCAATGGGAAAATCGCATAATTACCTTTCAGGTAAGCCTTGAAAGATTTTTTTTTTCTTCGAATCTAGCCTCAGAATACTCATAGCAAATTTCCCTACTTCGAATTGGGTTTCTGCCTGCTTGTATTTTGAATCCTTGATACAACTTACAACTTTCTTTGGAGACGATATCGTGTTATACCTCAAAACATCTGCCAAATAAACGAAGAAAATCTTAAAAGATGCTCATAAGACCTTAATTTAATCAAACGATGTTTCTTTTGATAGTGTTGTTGTAGATGGATTGGCTTTTAGCAACACGGATAGTTGGATCAAAATCCAACGGCTACAAATAAGGGGGCACTCTAAAAGTTATAATAATTATAGCTGTTGAATTTTGATCTAACGGTCTGTGTTGCTTGGTCAGCAGGATTCGGACCCTTTGCTCAGGAGAGGATCCAAATCCTATCCAAGAAGTTCAAAGTAGGGCTGGGTTTGGTTCGAAACGATTCGGATTTTTGCCAAAATCGAAACTGAACCGAAATTTCGGTTCGGTTCGGTTCATTTTTTTCAGTTTTTTTCGGTTCGGTTTCGACCCGGTTTGATTTTTTTTTCCTTCTTCTTCTGCAAACACCTTTGCATTTAATCTTGCACTCACCGGTGCTTCCAGTGAGCATGTATGTTATCCAACATGTTGTGGGTCAAACCATCTCTACCTACAAAATCCAAATTAACTGAATCAGTAACCACTAACCAGAAACTCATAACCTTTCTTACTATTTTTCTGCATTTCGAAGCTCTAAAGTCAAAAAATTTCATCAAGGAAAACCCAAATCGAAATGATCTCCAATTTCACAATTCTCATTAAGCAATCAAATGAATCAAAACCTAAATGAAGGATGTAAAAGCAAAGGAAGGAGATTATCTATAGCAATGAAATTGAAAATAAAATCGCAATCAATACATGATTGTTGCTTCAGTTCCCAGCCAAAAGAAGGAAAAGAAAATCGCAAACCCCATGAAGTTGAAAAGTTGCAGAACCCATGAAATTGAAAATAAAATTTGCAAAACCCATGAAATTGAAAAGAAATCTGTAGAACATGAGAGAAATTACCATGAGACTAACCTTGTAAAGGAAGTCGTGGGTCGTCATCAAGACTCAAAACAGCGAGAGGAAGTCGCAGATCGCGGTCATGGGGGTGAGACTCTGCATCGACATGGAGGGTCTCACAAATATGAAGCTTGGAATAGAAAGGAGGATGAGGGTTATGGAGAAGAATGGAGAAATTTGAGGCACGAACATAGAGATTGAGAGAGTCTGGAGGCAGGGAACAAGAGAGAGAGAAGAGGGGGAATGAAAACTAGAAAAGGTGAGGTGCGGCTACTACCTAGTGGCTAGGGTTAAAAGGGTTTTGTTGATTTCTTATAAAAATTAAAAAATTTCTTCAAAATCCTAAAGGCACAAGGGTTCAAACCTATGCGCTCTAGCTTGAAAAGTTTCAGTGTAACCAACTTGGCAACATATTCTATTTTGTTATGATTGTATGACTAAACTATTTATAAATATTGAAAAAAAAAATTAAATATATACATATCGGTTCGGTTCGGTTTTTTTCGGTTCAGGTTTTTTTGGCCTCGGTCCGGTTCGGTTTTCGGTTTTTTTAACCCACCCCTAGTTCGAAGGCCAAATTGGATGAAACAAAAATGTTCAAACTCCAATTTGACACTAGGTGGAATGATCAAAGCACATATTGGTATATTACAAATTAGCGCTAAATATATTTTATACCTTTCAGATTGAAGGTGAATTAGGAAGTTTTAATTTTTTTCACATTGCACACTAAAGTTTTGAGATTGTATTAATTATACATTTAGCCTACTTGAACGTTTAATCCTCTATTATTTGATAAGTTTTTAATAGCAATATAATGCAAATGTTAGTTAAATATCAGATCATATCCTAGTGTCATACTCACCATATCATCAATTTAATAAAGAATCACATAGGCAATCAGACTAAAAAAAACAAATTGATGTCATTTTAATACCTCATAATGCAATATAACTAAAACACTGTAATCCACGCTCGCATGATACTAATTGGTAGCATTGTCTAATTATCTTTAATTATCTTTCACCCGACATATATAATAATACAATTGACAACAAAAGGTAAAGTCTCATTCCGATTGGTTGGTAAGATAGATATGGATACAACTCGGGTGATAAAATAAGCCCCGTACTCTCTCTGGTCCGCAAAGGGATGGATGGACCATTGAGTATGGAACTGCGCGTGCTAATATACGCCTATATGTTGTACCGTTATATATATGTGCAAACACAGCCCCATGAAACGAAATCAAACAACATCACTTCCAAATTCTCAACCTGTTAGAGAGAGAGAGAGAGAGAGAGAGAGAGAGAGAGAGAGAGAGAGAGGAAAAAGAAGAGAGAGATTAAGAGAAAGATGGAGAAGGAAATGAAGCTATCAAAATTCAAGAGGATTTGTGTGTTTTGTGGAAGTAGTCCAGGAAACAAAAGCAGTTATAAAGAAGCAGCTATTGAGCTGGGAGAAGAACTGGTAATACTAAAACTAATACTCGCTTTTCAACTTGGGTTTGATTTTTTGGGTTTTCTAGCTGAATTTCAAGTAGGTTGATCTTCATTCTTCTACACACACACACACACACACACACAATATACACATATACATATGTATATACGTATATAACGGGTTTATGTTTTCAATTGATGCTCTTAGATTGACATAAGCTTATTAGTTTTGACCATTTGCAACTTCAAGCCTCTGCTTCATGTATCTTACTCTCAATCTATATATGTGTATATACATAAAGAAGGCTGGGAATTAACAATGAAATCATTTTATCTATCCTTCCCACTTTCATGGAACAACCAAATGTAGTTTATTTGACTAGTACCTCTCTCTCTCTCTCTCTCATATGGAAATAGGGTGATTCTAGTATGATGAGAATTTTATTAATTTGTATTCCCTAATAGTGATCATGCACTTCTGTCTTTACTTTTTTCACTAAAAAAAGGTAGAGGACGACTTTTTTAGGGTACAAGTAACAATTCTCCAAAATTATTTTTAGTTACTGAGTATCATTGTGTGATTCATATTTTGCAAAAGGTTTCAAAGAATATTGATTTGGTATATGGAGGAGGGAGTGTTGGACTGATGGGGCTGATTTCCCAAGCTGTTTATGATGGTGGTAGACATGTCATTGGGTGAGGATCTTAATTCTTCCTCCTTGCCTTTAATTCTGCTTTTGGTTTTCAACTCAAACTAATCATTTTTGTCATGTTATTGTCTCTGTAGAGTTATTCCCAAGACACTCATGCCTAGAGAGGTATGTTCTCTATTATTATTTTTTCCCATGGCATTTTACTCTAACACAATATGATGAAAATGACCATACAAAACACAACTTGTGAGAAAAATACACAGAGAGGGAGAGACAGAGACAGAGAGAGAGATATCTACTTTTCTCTTTATTTTTAAAATTATTTTAGAATATTATTTCATGATGAATTTCTACCTCACCTTTGTTATCTTAATATTCTGGGTTTTTCTCATGCCATTTTTGGAGTTCAAGATCGACAGCTAGACTCTCTCTAGCTTAGAAATATGATTGGTGCTCCAATTTTTCAGCTTTCACATGTGGAATTGGTTTTGAATTCATCCCTAAATCCACCTGCCCAATCTTGGGTCTTCCACATTTTTGTCCTTCTCTTCTAGCTTTATATCCCACTAGTAGTTACTCAGATTCTTCATGGAACAAAAATATCAGCCTTTTATACTTGTAATTTTTTTGTATTTTCTATCTCCTTATTTTGAGAAAATTTTAAGGATAAATGAGTGTATATTTATTTTTCAAATTTTCTTTCTCTCTTTCCATGTAATTATAATATGTTGATGTGAGAAGATAGACACAAGAGAATGTGGCATTCAAGATGTCACTAATTCTTTTTGCCTTGTATGGAGTTGCTGACTCAAATGATATTAGATTGAGCCCACCACTGTGCACCACTCATGATTGCTTCTCTTTGGACAAACTGGATCCCTCTGGATCCAACGGATCTGAGCCCACTAATCAATGAATTCGGACCATTGAAATTTTATCTAATGGTTACAAACAGGAGGACTCTCTAAAGTTATAATAATTGTAGCCGTTAGATCAAATTTTAATGATTCGAATTCATTGATTAGTAGGCTCAGATTCTTTTGGATCCGGAAGGGATCCAGTTCCCTCTTTGGCCAACACTATGACAAATCTCTCTCTCTCTCTCTCTCTCTCTCTCTTCCTTTGTGCTTGTTTTTCTACCCAATATCTTCAGTTTTTATTTTTTTTATTTTTATGGGGACCAATTTGTGTGTATTGGCCGAGTTTTCAGATAACTGGAGACACTGTGGGGGAAGTGAAAGCAGTAGCAGACATGCACCAAAGGAAGGCAGAGATGGCAAAGCACTCTGATGCCTTTATTGCCTTACCTGGTTGGTATATAACCTGGCATGTACACACACACACACTGTATACACTTCATACCAAAACACCTTAATAACATAACTTATATTTTCATGGTTTACTTAAAGTTCCCTTGAAATACATGAGAGTAAAAGTTTAAATTGACCATAAAGTAACAAGATAAAATGATATAAAATCCAGCAACAATATGATATATTTTCAGAAGACATAAGTTGAAATGGGCCATATTGTTCATAATTAAAGGCATCAACACCAAGCTGAAAAGAACACTTGGAAAATAAGTTAGTCCTACTGAAATTTTGCTAAAGAATATTTTCCAAGAGAAAATATATTGTGACCAACCCTGTTTAGATTAACCTCAGTGATAAATTTTGTGTAATTTCTGTAAGTCTGGATCTCTCATCTCGACTACAATTTGTGTTATCGGATAATAAGAAATACATATACACAATTATTTACACTCATTTAATAGGGTGTAATCGAAACCCTCATACCCTCATGATCCGCTTGCCGTTTATTAGATTTTAATTCCCAATTAGAAACTGTTAGCCGTTTCATGCTATCTTCTTCCATATCTCTCTGAACAAAAAAACATAAAAGATGAAGGTGTCAGTTGTGGCCCTTAGCAATAAACCATATGTACTTGGAAATCTGCAAAGGTACTGTTAAATGTTAATATATTTCCTGGAGCATTTGGTTTAATATCTTAGTGAATAGGATATTGGATTTTCACCCTATGCATTCGAAGTTCGAAACCCCCATTTTCATTAAATTATTGTAATAATTTTAAATCCGATCCCTTCTCTTAATAACAATAAATTAACAAAAAACTGTAATCCTGAAGGGAGAAGGGGGTTTATATTTGGCGTTAGCCGACATTGCAGCAGGAAGCTGCCGGTGGTTTAAATTTTAAATAGTAAAAAAACACACAAAACACTTCATCAAAATAATTAATATATACAGAATTAATTAATTCATATACCTATATATAAAATAAGAAGGTAAAAATGTGAAGCTTTCAAAATCTAAAGGAATGCCCCTCTCTATTTAGGGTTTTCAAAATAAAACAATTTAATTCATAAGGATAAGATAGTTCAAGACATTTTCAATGAAATTAGTATTTGATATTTTTTTTTTTAAGAAAAACACCCGTAGTGGGTGGTTTCATTTTTATTTTTATTTATTTTTGAATAATTACTTTTTTTTTTAATAAAAACTATAAAATTATTATTTTTAGCCTAATATCTACAAACATAATTTAGCATAAAATACCAATTGCTATAGGCGACTATAAGGCTAGTCATTACTTAAATCTGACCACCTTTTTAAATACCTAAAAGGAAAAACTTGGAACATTTCTTTAAAATGTCTTTGTGAGTCTTCCCGACCTCTGAAAATGATAGATAATCGTGACTTTCCACATGTTGTTCCTTTTTTTTATTTAAAAAAAAAAGGGAGGTTGACAACCTGTATAGACACAAAACAAAATGAAAAAAAACGAAAAAAAAAAAAAAGGGAAAGAAGAAGAATATTAACCCTTTCACCAAATCGACCAAATGCCAGATGAAAATGGTCCTTAGTAAGATGTGGCCTGCACGTGAAATAAGACAAAAAAGTTTCACGCTGACTCTTAACCCTTTTAACCAACTTGTCCTCCATTTATTCATCTTTCAATTTTTTGGGACATTTATTTAATTTAGGAGCTGGAACACTTTTTTCAATCCTATCCTAATTCCTATCCATGTAAAACCCAAGCTCACTACTAAAGTTTGCTAAAAGGGAGCGGGGTTTGCACTTTTGGGCACCGTTTCTACGGTGATTTGGGTAGAAGGTGGTGTTGCTATTGTTATTGGATAATTTCAAGACTTCGATTTTGACCATCTGCATTCTAAACTGAAAACGTATAGCAAACTAAAGGCGTGTAGCATTCTCTAATAACTTAAAAAAAGTAGGTCAAGATCACTAACATATTTTGTCCATAAAAACAAAATCACCAACCTTTTCATATTAACAAATTAGGCCGACATTTTGGGCCTCAAGTTCAGTCTAATTGGGTTCATTCGAAGCTCCTTTAGTTAAAGTGAAAAGGGCAAAAAGAGGATTGGATCATTATTATTTTATTTATTTATTTCTTTTTCTTTGAATGTATGAAGGTGGCTATGGAACTCTTGAAGAGCTTCTTGAAGTGATAACATGGGCTCAACTGGGCATTCATGACAAACCGGTAATGCCTATGTTTGTGCTTTAATTAATTTATTTGTAGCCTAGGTACTTAAAGTGACTCGATTAGTTCAAATCCACATCTTTAAAATGAAGAATTCGAGGTCTTATGATCTTATGAACATCTTCAGGAAAATGTTCTCTTAATAAACTGTTTCAAACTGCGAATTTTTATCATCGATCATGTTGGATTTTTGCCCAAGTTTACATTCTGGATTTCACAATCTGAAAACAGAATTTGGCAAGAAAACTATTTATCACCATTTTCTTTAAATCGTAAGATGGATTAAAAATGTCCTTTTTTCAGGTTGGTTTGCTGAACGTGGATGGGTACTATAACTCCTTGTTGTCATTTATCGACAAGGCAGTAGAGGAAGGTTTCATTAGTCCAACAGCACGCCACATAATTGTTTCTGCTCCTACTGCCAAGGAGTTAGTGAAGAAAATGGAGGTAATTAATCAAAAGGTTTTTACAACTTCTAGTACTTTTTTTTTTTTTTTGCTGCATTTGCATGTACTAATTAAACTTGATCTGCATATTTTTTTACTTTTCATCAGGAATATTTTCCACGCCATGAAAGAGTTGCTTCAAAGCTAAGCTGGGAAATTGAGCAGTTAGGCTATCCCCCAATTTTGTAACATTTCAAGGTGAGCATATTATTAAGGACATGGTAGAAAGCTGAAAGCGGATGGCTTAGCTCTTCAGTGCTGTGCTGAAAGGAATTAATTTTAGATTTTAGATGACTGAAACCTTCCTGAACTGGGAATTCCATTTTTCTGTATTTCCCTTTCTGTTAGTGTAAAACTCAAAGAAATAAAACAAAAACTAATTTGACCTCAACAAGTTATGTAGCCTTGATTAATTATGGTCTTCAGTTTGAGATCTGGTTTTTAATTAAAACTAGAAGAATTGATGCCTGAGCGTTGCGGCGGGTTAAAAAAATTGTCTTGCAGTTCAAATCTTATCTTAAAGAAGAGCGGTAATTCTTTTTGTTATTTAGATAACAGCAGCATCACATTAAAGCAAGTGACATGTAATATAAATAATAGAACAAAATTAAATATTTTAAGAAAGTGACCACAACACAATGTGATTGCATAAGAGTACACATGTAGTATGCGGTTTAATAAGCTTGTTCTTATTGACCATAACTTGGTTTACACATATTTAGAACGACGCTATCTGCACATATACAACGGATGACAAAAGTTCCACACTGAAACACCAACATACAAATAATATGATTCACACACCTACCTATCTTTATCCTATAAATTAATTTCCCACCTGTCCCTAGAGACTCGAGAGCGAAAGGGAGGGTCTAAGTGGATAAAAAATGATTTATGACTCTAAAATCTTCTTCATCTGACCAATTATTAGGATTTGCAGGCAAGTATATTGTGTGAACAACCAATTTGTTTCGATGGTAAACCCATTCTTGTTTTCTCTATTTAGTGTGCAGTTGATGTGCCTGGTCTTGGAGCAGTGTCTGAAAATTTAAATTTAGTTTCTCGAAGTTCTTCTTCTTTTTTATCTCTAACCAATCTCCTTAAATTTTTTACCAAAACTCCTAGGATATGTTATTCACTTCGATCAATTTCTTTCAACATTTTATTTGCTCTGAATAACAGATATAATACAACATCAACAACAATAGTACATAGAAATGCACGACAGAGGATATGAAGCTTGAAAAGCAAACTTTTTAAGAACATCCATTAAACGTAAAAGAGAATCAAAAGGAAAAACAGGTAAAAGAGAGACACATGTTGAAATGCGTCCAACAATCGCATGACTATGATTAAAACCAAAAACAAATGTCTAGTATGCTCTTTAGGGTTTAGGACCAATACCCAAACTCACTTTAGATTCACAACCATATAATTTTTTGTGGCCTTGTTGAAAAGCTTCCATCATCTTTAAAACTGTTGAAGAACGCTTCCCTTTCCCTCCATCTCTCTGTAACAGCTACCCTCTCCAAAACTGCCCGGCCAAGCGTTGAAGGGGAAACAGGCCACGCATAAAAGGCCCAAAAAAATATACAACCCGCCCCAAGCAAAAACCCAGCCCCCAAACCAACGGCAATTCCGTTAAAAAAAAAAAAATACCCAATTGATATTGCTCTGCAGCTAAGCAACAGTGCCACCCCTCCCAACAAACCCAAGGCCCGACCCTTTTTCAAATCTTAAAAAAGATCGTAATTCCCTAAATAAACTCAAATCCCAAATCGAAATTACACTATCACCAAGCTATAGTGTGCCACCCACAAAAAGTCTATGGAAGTTCAATTTTTAGACCACATGCAAAGGATTGAAAAAAAAAAAAAAAAACACATTTTACGAACATCAAAGCAAACATACCAGGGTCTAGGGCTTAAACCCCAACACCAAAACAAATATAAATGAGTTCACAATACTGAGCAGCACCTAAGTTTATCATTCTATGCTTTGTACGAAGACAGAAAACATGATCTTCAACCTAACTACACAACAAGCTTTGGATTCTATAAAATATTTCTATATTATCCAAAAATAGCATGAACGGGGAGAACATGACATCACATAGAACGATCTCAGGCCGCATACAGTTTCATTTTTTCATAACCAAAAGAAATAACAAAACACACGCAAAAAACAAACATAATGCAAAGGTAACAAATGTAAACCCACACTGTCACTCTATGATTCAATTTGGATGAACATTAACCACAACAAATCATGATCTACCAAAATAAAAAACCTAAAGCTCATCGGTTCACTGGCATGATAAACAAAAATGGTGCACATAATATAAGAACACCAAAAATACAACTTCATACCGTCGAGAAAAAAAAAAGCTTAAAACCCCAATGAACAATAACTGTAAAGACATAAGCCCAAACAAATATAAACCTTTTCTTCAGAAATACAATGATAAATTTTCTTTCACTAGAAAAAACATAATGTTAGAAAATTCAAAGCTTCCATTACCTTTTGAACCACACAACTTTCATATAATCAGAAATCGTCAAACCCTTGAGAAAACATCAAATTTCTTAAATTACATCAAATTTATATAAAAATATAAATATTAAAAATCAGAACCCAAACTTAAAAGTCAAAATTAAATTAGTAAATAAATTTAAAAAACCTATATGGTACCTGCCCTGTGATTAATCCATGGAAGAAAATATCGATAATATCGGCGAAATATCGCCGATATTATCGGTTTTTCAGGTAATGGATATTTAAATAGGTATCCAAATGGTTTTCGGCAAAATATCGCGATATTATCGATATTATCGATAATATCGCGATATTTTGGAAATATCGCGATATTTTTTTAACCGTGCTACTCGGAGAAGAACGCCGGAGCTTCTACAGCTCCGGCCGACCACAAACAAGGGTTCTAGACCCCGATCTAGGTATCAAACAAAAGCACGAGACGAGAGGAGTGCGTTTATACCTTCCATTTGCCGTGAAACGACCCGTGGTGGTCGGAAAACCTCTCGACACCCACGGTCTCGCCAGAGATGGGTGCGCCTATTCCCGGGCTGATTCCGTGCTAAATCCTTGGTAAAAAGGACAGAATAACCTCAATAATCACATCCAAGCAACAAACCAACACGGAAAGAGAGGTTCGAGGCTTACCTAACCATAACCCATGAAGAACTCGCCGGAGGTTCTTGGGGTTTCGTCGAGTTGCGCAGCGACGGGAGAGAGAGAAAGAGAGAGAGAGAGACGACGGCGTGTAGAAGGTGATGACGATGTCGTCGACGGAGTACCACGAAGGATGTGCGTGGGTGCTCTCGGGTGTGGGTCAAAGGGTGAAAGAGTGAGGGTCTTCGAGAGAGGGAGAGTGAGTGCAGAGAAGAAAGAAGGAGAAAGAGGTCACGGGGTGGGGAGAGAGAGAGATACGTGAGGGTGCTAGGGTGCTGCCATGTGGTAGCTTGAGAGAATTTGGAAATCAAAATGAATGGTCCAGATTTGGTTAAGATAGGGGACTAAAACGATAATTTCATAATTATTTGGGGAACCACGAAAATATATAAAAATTTGGGGTTGGGTTGTTACAGTGTGTCTGTGCGTGTGTGTGTAGAAGTGGGGTGCACTTTGAAGTGTGTGTGTGTGTAGAAGTGGGGTGCACTTTGAAGTGTGTGTGTGTGTGTGTTATCCAAGAGAAGAAAAAAAAAATCCAAACCTGCTTTCAAAATATCCAGGCTATGTGTCAGTCTGTGTGTGTTATCTGAGAGAAAAAAAAATGCAATATATAAAGTGTAAAATATTGTACTAATTCATTATATATAATGATTGTGGTGTCTTTAAACTTTTTTCATTAATTACTACATATTTTTTACACTCACAATGTTTGCCAGCTCGCTATATAATCAATTTAAATCAGTTAAATCCATCATGCAATGCATTTCCTTCCAATTTTTTGTGATAAACTAATAGATAATTGACTAAATAAACATCTTACAAAGTTTCAATTAAAATTTCCAAGTTTTTCTTACAATTTCCGTGGTTTCCATATAATTTTTATCGATATCGATATTTTACCGATATTTCCATCGATATTTCCGTGTTTTCGGACTACCGATATTTCCGATATTACCGATATTTAATACCTTGGATTAATCCAAACAAAATACAATTTCCAATATCCAAAAATATAAATATTAAAAACCAGAACCCAAACTTAAAAGCCAAATTGTGATTTGTGTGCGCATATGTGTTAAAATTAGGTCGAGATAGAGAGTACTAATGAGATGAAAAATAAACAATCATTCCATTAAAAATGCAACTCATCATAAATTCAACAAAGAAAAGAGAAACCCATAAACCAAAACCACTCAATTCCTAAAATCAACTGTAAATCACAAAAACCACTACCTTATAATAGTAGGACATAACTCCTACACATCACTAATCGAAAGGACATGAAAATGGAAAACTACAAGAACTATTACAGTGGTAATATGAACAGCAGAAGAAAAAAAATAGCAATTGAAGCATGCAGTGAAACCAAATCCTCACAAAACAGAGAAACACAGTGGATAGCAGAACAACTCACCTTCGAAGAGAAAAACACAGAGGATAGTATAACATAACCAGAAAAATAAAATGAGCATAAACAGGTCCTTAAAGCAACAAAACAAAAAGAACACAAAAAGCACTCTCCAATCCCCAAATTCATTAAAAAAAATCACAAAAGCATGAGTTGAAACCTAACCAAACAGTAAACCACATATTAAAAAATGACTCATCTTGTCAATTAGCAAATGCAGACACAAGAAAGACCAAGAATGAGCAAACTTGGACAAAATCCGCACATGCAGATACATAATGGACAAAAGGTGAGGAAAACGTGCACACAACGACCCTGACTTTCCACTGCTCGACATGAACAACCCTCATTCTCTCTCCCTCTCTCTCTATAAGCCGCATGCCCTACCTTTCTTCATGCCTCTATAAACCATCACCAACCACGAATGTGTCGTGCGCCATTGAGGTCACCCTGCCCTAATTCCTACACCTACCCCTCTCTCTCTATCTCTCTCTCTTTCCACAACATCCCCTCCCTCCCCTCAGCCTCCGGCCTACTCTCTCCCTCTCTATGTAAACCCTCATCAAACACGAATGTCCTAGGCCCCCATCGAATCCACCCAACCCTAATTCATGTGCCCATCACTCCCTCTCTTGCTCTCTCTCTTTCTGCCACAACCCCTCTCTCTCTCTCCCTCGAACCCACCACGTTAACGGGTCAAGAACAATTGGAATTCCAAAACTGCCAGCCAGGTTTTTCAGGAAACCATAGGATTCAAACCCATATGGGCAAAATTGTCATTTCAAAGCCCAAGCGAGCCTAAGCGCTGGATGACACACCCCGACCTGGTATGTCCATTAGGATTCTGAGTCGAGCTGTGTTGGCTGACACCTGGAAGGTGACGAAGTCATAAAGTATAGCGATATGGAAAATGTGAATAAATTTAATCCTAAAAGTGCCTAAATATAAGAGTGTGTTATGAGCGGGAATGAATCCAATTCACACGTAATGACAGAGCATAAGTACATTACAGTAAAATAGGGTGAGAATTATACCATCGATAGTAATTGCCTACACCAAGATTTGCCAATAATCCTCGTCGGTACAAAAACTCTGCTAATAGAACCTAAGGTTTGTGTTACAACTCCGTAGCACGAATATCAACACGTCACAAACAATCATCGCCTAAAATAAATATTTAGTCATGTCTCAGAATTCTTATTGATAAAACACGTAACTTACATTTCTCCAAGGACATTTTGGAATGGTTTGAGACCCATTGACCAAAAGTCAACCGTTGGTCAAAGATCGACGGTAGGGTCCACAATCCTATGTAACTCAATCCGGAAGATTTGCATTACAGATTTCCAATCCGTAACTTCAAAAGATCCACTTTATGTTTCTAAAACATCATACGAAAGTTTCATTACGATCCAACGGTTGGATCTCTGCCAATTGAGAATTCAAGTGGCGGTTAACGCTTTATTTTATGAACTAACAAATCCAATTCATGAAGATCCGTATGTCGGATTCCCAATCCGTAAGTTCCTATGACCCTCACATATTACGTACTATAACATATTAAAGTTTGGTGACTATCCAACGGTCGGATCGTTGATTGCTATGATAATCAAGTGACGGACCTTAATGGAACTAGGTTCAAACGATGGAAATTCGTCAATCAGACTTCACATATAGAATTGGAGAATCAATTTTAGCCTAGGGAGGTCAAGGGATGCCTCGGTCCACGCACCGCCTTACACGGCGGTCAGCCACCCAAACTCGTCGGAAAAATCAACCATTTCAAAAAATTCTCAAACTTCACAAAAATGAAGATATCAGTGAGTAAAGAAAGTTTTATACCTGTGGCCAAGCCCAATTTAGCCAGGAAAAGCCTCAAATCGCTCCGAACTCGCCAAAAACCCATGAGTGTTCGTCGATTCGATTTCTCCGATGTTCCAACACCCTTAACACTGGTTGGGTCTTGTTCCTAGGTCCAAGGGGAGTTGATTAAGAGTGGTGGTGGGTGGTGGAACTCGTTGGAACAGAGGAATCGTCGTCGAGCACCTCTGATGTTCCAGTGGAGTTTCTCACGGTTTTGGACCTAAAAACCCTCAAATTGGGAGGAGATGGTAGAGGGGAGGTGGTGGAGTAGGTTTCAAGTGATGGATGTGTGAATTTCAACTGAAAAATGGTGGAGATTGGCTGGAATTTTGGCCATATAGAAATTGGGTTCCTGGTATGCACAGGTTGAAAAAGAGATAACCATTTCACTCTCTTCTTCTAATTGGTCCCTTAACCTTTTAATTTGATTGGTCACTAACTCACCTTCTAATTGGTTCCCCTACCTTTCCTTTGTGATTGGGCCAAATTCCCACATGGTGGGAATTCATTTAATTAAAGGGTTAAGGTAAAAAAAAATAAGGAAAACCAACTTCGAACGTCCATAACTATACTGCTATAATCCAGACTTGCAAACGGCTTTCGCCTATGCGTTCGGACCAACGAGTACTACTCAAATATGCTAAAAGAATAAGTCATACGTTTCTCTAGACGATGGTCAACAGAAGTCAAAGTCCTTGCCTTTAGGACATTTTCGTCAATTCCCTCAATTAAAATAAATAAAAACGTATATTTAGGGATGGATTGTCACAATCTTCCCACCTTAAAAAATTTCGTCCCCAAAATTTGAAATAATTTATTATACCAGAATAGTGAAAAGACAGTAGAAAAACAGCTATGTAAAGAAGATATCAAGTTAGAGCAGTTGCATAAAAGAGAATGTCATTCCGTCGCGATGGGAGTGCAGTTATTCCTCTTTCATGCCTCTAAACTCAAACTTTCCTTCTCCTTCATTACAATGCCAAAATATAATACTTTTATAAAAACATTCGGTAAAAAATAGACATATAAAAGCATAACGTCCAAATACGTATATGTAATAACGTAGAAATAGTTGTACTGAAATCAAAACTGAGCATAGAGAAATTTTACCTACGCACTCATAGCGTCACATACTTAGGAGGTATGTACACAATATCTTTGGGTCAAACCCAAACAATAAATAGATAAATAAATAATTATACTAACGTAAACGGACCTATCTATCCACTTGCTTAACGAATCCAACAAATAAGTTATAAACATTACAGTCTGTAGCCCGCAATTTCAATAACTCACCGTTGCCACGATAAGCAAGTAAATAATTCCTGAGGATGTAATATTACCAACTTGCCCCTCCTTGGGAAATACACCTACATCGTCTAATTAGCACCTCGACTGCGCTCACAAGCTACCTTCTCGGTCACAACGTAAATAGCACACAATTTTCCTAAATTGCAATCTCAATTATTTAAATACCTATTCGCAATATTCATCTTTCAATCAAGTATTATGCATAGAATTTCTGTATCACGTCTCAAGTGGTGACATACCCAAAACTGAAAGTCTAACTGCAGTTACACACGACTCTAACAAAGCTAAGTGTCTATCATAATTCACTAAAACTGTAAAACATACAAAGCAACAAGTACACTAAGGTATGTGTAGTACCAGGTAACAACTCCGTACCCATAGCATTCAAGAAGACTTCCCAATGCTTAGAAGTGAAACATGCATTGTGAGATACAAAAGTGACAAACATACCATGTAGTCGAATAATGTAGTCCACAACGCCTTAGCGAGCAGCTTCATATTAATTTCCTCTTGAATATAGCGAAAAATAATGTCTATAGTTTGAGAGTTAAATAAGTCCAACACATTTCAAATACAAGGTAATTGAAATTAATGTATGACATCTCGCTACAACGGTAGCTTCAGAAATATTCAATCACCAACGGTAAAAATTCGTTTAATAGAGTATTTGTTAGGTGATTGAAGAATTATTGATCACAACTACATTTCAATATCCGAGCAATTCCTTTAAATGGTTTCTCTGTTTCAAGAATAATATGAAGTGTAGTAGGATAGACACATACCCAAGGTTGACTGGAATGTCTTCCAGCACAGAGGGGTAAATATGGAATTACAGTTAGAATAGGTGCTGGTCTAAATGCCAGAAAAATATGATAATTTCAAGAATGAGGAATTTTACCAAGTGGTCTAAACATAGTCCATCTGGACCAAAGGAAAATGAGCTAACTTGTCACGTCGGTCAATGGTCACTGAAACATCATCATAACTCCACATGTACAAGATACCTCGTATTGGAATCTTATGGTGATATTTCCCATCCTTATACAGATATAGGAAGTGGTTTTAACCATCCAAACAATTTATTAATATCTCATGAGTAACGTTAAAACAATACTTGTGATAACCATCTAAACAATTTATTGATATCTCATGAGTAACGTCAAAACAATACTTGTGAATTCCAATTAAGGTGGGATATGACAAGCTAAAGGTGCTCAGTAACTACGTTTGCACCACCGGGGTAATACACGATAGTGCAATCGTAGGCGTTGATTTGGTTCTTCCATCGCTGCTGTCAGAAATTTAGTTCATCACATATGAGGATGTAATTGAGAAGTCTGAGGTTAGTAAAGATTTTTGACACGCTTCTCCTTAGAGAAATGTCATCCGATTTTCCAAATGAAGATGATGACAATTGACTCTAGGTCATGAATAAGGAGGTTCACTTCATACGGTTCCAACCGTTGGGAAACATAAGTGTTACCCCGTCATGCTGCATCTACACAGCCAAAATATCCGAAGAAAACATCATCGAAAAGTGTAAAGCAAAGGTAAGGTGAGACAACACTTTTGTTGTCAGAAATTTTATTCATATCCCACATCCTAAACTAAACCAACTTTCCTCTGTCAAAAAGTGAGGAAGAACACTATAGCCGAAAAAATCGTTAACAAATTGTCAATAAATCAACAAGATCAAAGATATCTCGAACTTCACAACACTTCGTGAGAATGTCAACTTTCTTCCGCTACAACCTTTTTGGAAAAAGAAAAGAATATCGTCTGCGGAAATCACGTCTCCCAAGAAAAGTGAAAATCTAAACAAAACTAACGTTTGAGAAATTTTGTATAAAGCTGACTGTCGCTATTTAGAGAATTTGGTCTCATTACTGAAGTGGATGAGAAAGTCATCGGTAAGACTACTATGAATTCAACATGTTACGAAAGAAAACTCAGGCTCAAGAAGTTGGTCAAAGAGACCATCAATTCGGTCTTTCGCCTTCGTAGATAGGTTTGAGGATTCCTAGATAAGGGGTTGATTGGATAAATTCCTAATTGGTAAGTTTTCGTAACTAAGTTATCTCAATGAAGTATGACTTGTTCGAAAAGTCAAAAGGAAAATTGATATACTACGAGAAAGTGGATTAATGGTGTACTTTTTCACCATTTGATGGTATCCCTGGTGAGATTTTGGAATATGACGCCTAAATGTACGTCCTCGAAACGTACCATACTACTTCCTTTCACTTTGCCACGTGCTAATAGATCTTCATAGCTTCCTCGATACTCCATTCATGCTAACAGTGAGAAATTAACCCGTACTTTGATTCTACTATCTACCTGTGAAAGTGACCGAAAAGGTGGCCAGTCGGAGAGGTTATGTTTACCTAGATAGGTGATAAGGTGAAAACAACTATGAGTTTACTTTCCTAATACAAAGCTTGCTCCTAACTTTTCGAGATTTAGTTTTTTCGGCACCAGCAGTCACTGTTAATCAGTCTATTAGTCGTGCGCTAATTAACAAATTTATGATATTTTAATACTGTTCGTTACTTTGAAATTGTGAACCGACATTCTGGTATAAAGGTATCATTCCCAGATACTAGCACCTCTGTCCGGTATGAGAAATCATACCGTTTGAATACTGGTTGACAGTTCCTGAATATTGGACAATATGGTCAATTAGTAGCGCCACCATAGCTGATTACATACTAGAGCCCGCTCAGGTAAGTGGTTTTGGACGACTAATAAGGATCTGGTCCTGAGAGGTGGTTCCATAATTCTAGGGGAAATACTCACTACTTCAGAGATTTTATACTAATCATAGGTATAACAACTCGTATTTCGATGCCTATACCCATCGAAATGACGATTACATCACCAAAAGAAATTCCGAAACTAGTATTGGTTAGAATGTCCCAAAGTCGGAAACAGAAATTTTCTAATAATCTACTTTAGAAAGGCTTAAACTGAAGTCGATCTTTTCCCTGAAGATCCGAGATGATAACTAGTGCATTTAAGAAGATTAGTGTTATCGAGGACCAAAAGTAACTGTCCCCCAGATGTGTCTTTCATTGAGTGCTACCACTTTAGCACCAGGTTGTCGCTCAAGACAATTTTAGAATCCTGAAGAAGTAAACTTCGTAGGAATCCTAATAAATGGTATGCTAACGGTTACTACCAAGGAATCAAAATCAGTTCTGGTTTCCTATCTCGAAAATGTTGATAAAGATGGCATGAAATAATGATGGGATTGATTTATAGATCCCTGGTGATACACCATTATTGATACATTAGCCCTGCTTTAGGGCCATCAACTTGTCTCAAATCTACACATTTCCTTAGCTGGGAAGTTCTTCACTCTACGTCTAAAAGCGTTCGCCAAAGTGATCTTCTAAAATGTAGACAAGTCAACAAAACTGCCTAAAACTTAGGAAAAGCTAACACATTTTTCGTATTCAACGAGGTGGCAAGATTCGAACATTAGGTTCAAGAACCGAGAATGCTTACATCACGTGTGTGATGAACGCAATACTGCCCAACTTATACTCTGATACCAAATTGACACACCCCGACCTGGTATGTCCATTAAGACTCTGAATCGAGCTCTGCTGGCCGACACCTGGAAGGTAACGAAACTATAAAGTGTAGTGATGTGGAAAATGTGAATAAATTTAAAGGAAAACTAATGAAAAAGGCTTGAAAATTTTGAGTTTTAATGATAAGGACAAAATAAAGGGTAAAGTGAATAGAACCAGGATTTACTTTTTAGTGTAAAAATATGGTTTTTCGTTAAAGTTCCCTAAATTTAATCCTAAAAGTGCCTAAAAGTGTGTTGTGAGCGAGAATGAACCCAATTCACATGTGATGACAGAGCATAAGTACAGTACAGTAAAATAGGGTGAGAATTATACCATCGATAGTAATCATCTACACCAAGATTTGCCAATAATCCTAGTTGGTACGAAAACTCTGTTACTAGAACCTGAGGTCCACGATACAACTCCCTAGCACGAATATCAAGGTGTCACGAACGATCGTCGCCTAAAACAAATATTCAGTCACGTCTTAGAATTCTTATCGATATAACACGTAAATAACATAAAACACATCTCCAAGGACGTTCTAGAGTGATTTGAGACCCATTGACCAAAAGTCAACCATCGGTCAAATATCGACGGTATGGTCTACAACCCTATGTAACTCAATCCGGAAGATCTGCATAACATATTTCCAATCTGTAACTTCCAAAGATCCACAATATGTTTCTAAAACATCATATTAAAGTTTAATTACGATTCAACGGTTGGATCTCCGCCAATTACAAATTCAAGTGGCAATTAACATTTTATTTTATGCACTAACAAATCCAATTCAGGAAGATATGTACTTCGGATTTCCGATCCGTAAGTTCCTATGATCCTCATATATTACGTACTATAAAATATTAAAGTTTGGTGACGATCCAACGATCGGATTGTCAATTGCTATAATAATCAAGTGGTAGACCTTAATGGAACTAGGTTCAAACGACGGAAATTCATCAATCAGACTTCACATACTGAATTGGAGAATAAAATTTAGCCTAGGGAGATCAAGTGATGCCTCGGCCCACGCGCCGCCGTACACGGCGGTCAGCCACCCCAACTTGCTGGAAAAACCAACCATTTTTAAAAATTCTCCAACTTCACAGAAATGAAGATCTCAGTGAGTAGAGCAAGTACTATACCTGTGGCCAAACCCAATTTCACTGGGAAAAGCCTTAAATCGCCACGAACCCGCTGGAAACGCTATAATGGGTGTTCATTGATTCGACTTATCCGATGTTCCAACTCCTTTAACCCTGGTTGGGTTTAGTTTCTAGGTCTAAGGGGAGTTGATTAAGAGTGGTGGAACTCGTCGGAATGGAGGAATTGTCGTTGAGCACCTCCGATGCTCCGGTAGAGTAAAACCTCAAATTGGGAGGAGATGGTAGAGGGGGGGTGGTGGAGTAGGTTGCAAGTGATGGATGTGTGAATTTCAACTAAAAAATGGTGGAGATTGGCCGGATTGAAACTGGGTTCATGGTATGCACGAGTTGAAGGGGAGATTTCACTCTCCTCTTCTAATTAGTCCCTTAACCTTTTAATTTGATTAGTCATTAACTCACCTTCTAATTGGTTCCCTTACCTTTCCTTTGTGATTGGGCCAAATTCCCACCTGGTGGGAATTCATTTTGTTTGTATCATATTTAGGGCCTCCGTATTTAGACCTTGTATAAATACTCGGGGGACTCAAACGTAATTATGTAATAAATGAAGGGGCAAATATGTAATAAGTGAGGAGCCTTTATTCTATAAAAGGACTCCTCACTCTCCTTATTAGGGAGAGGTTAAGGTTTAGGCCATGTGAAGAGAGAAAACATCTAAGAGAGGGCAAACATAGAAAATAGGCTAGAGAGCACATTGCATCTAGCCTTCTTGTATATTCACCATTCAGAGTGAAACAATATCAACATCAGTGTGGACGTAGCCCCAAACATTGGGGTGAACCACGATACATCTTGTGTTCTTTACTTTCTTGTAAATTCACAGTCAGATTTACGTTGTTCCAAGACCCCTCCGATTTTGTGCATCAACATTTGGCGCCGTTTGTGGGAAACGACACGAAAATCTATGTTGGTTCTCTTTCATTTTTCCATCTCACCACCGTGAAAACTTCACAACCTCCACCGTGAATCTGCAGAAACCAAGAACCCAAAACTTTTCCAAAAAACCTACGGAGCTACCTCCTCTCACCCAGTCTCTCTGCAACTGCAAGACAAAATCCCGCATATCCTCTCTCTATCTCCCTATCTCTCTGTGAGTGTACCTACCAAACCCTATTTACCATTTTCCATGTCGAGGTTCTCTGAGAACGAAATCTTCAGCTTACTAGGCTGGCTGTGACCGTGATTGCTAAGCGGGGACTAGCTTCGCCACACCTAGCGGAAACGCTCTTATCTGAAATCTCGTTCAATTTTTGTTCGGGAATCGGTGATGCTGAAGTGTATACCCTGCTTCAAGCAGCTCAACAATGGATATCTCCACCACCAAGACGACGACGACGACGCTGTCGCCAAGACTCCAGGACCAAGCAAGCCATCAAGGCCCTCACTGCCCAGGATATGGCATTGAAGGCCTCGGGAGCCTACAAAAATTGCAAGCCCTGTTCACGGTCTCGCACTGATAACCGTCACCAAAACTATGCCGACTCCGATGCCAACTCGGAGTCGGCGGGTTTTCATGGCTCATATAGGTGGACATGGAGATCCAATTCGACCCTGAGGCTATAGGGGAAGGAGATGGACAGTAGACTAAAGGCGTTTTCGAGTGGGGAAAGGACACCGACATCAGTGAGTAGAAGGACAGAGTCCGTTGTGTTAGTGGAGGAAGATGAACCTAAAGAATGGGTGGCACAAGTGGAACTTGGTGTGATCATCACTTTCGTTTCGTTGCCCCAAAGAGGAAATGATCTCAAACGTATTTGATTCAGAAGATGGATGCTCGACGTCAAAATGATGGATGTAAGTTAACAGTAGATATCAGATTTCCTGTTGCCAACCCCTGTAGTTTTGAAAGTTGCAGGAAATGGAGTGGGAAACAAAAGCAAAAGTAGAAAGCAAAAGCAAGGAATAAAGGGAGGCTTTCCTCTGCGAGAGCACATGGGTGACACTGCAAAAGCAAGGAATAAAGGATTAACAACTTCAAACGTCCATAACTATACCGTTATAATCCAGACTCACAAACTGCTTTCGCCTATGCATTCAAACCAACGAGTAATACTCAATATGCTAAAAGAATAAGTCATACATTTCTCTAAACGATGGTCAACGGAAGTCAAAGTCTATAGGGCATTTTCATCAATTCCCTTAATTAAAATAAATAAAAACGTAAATTTAGGGACGGGTTGTCACACTGGAGGCAGAAACGGTCCACACAAGAAAGGCCTGCAAAATGCACAGTTGAGCTAAAGCACAAACTCAGCCCCCAAACCAGTGGCAATTTTGTAAATAAACTAAATGTCCAATTGAAATTGCACTAGTAGCTAAGCTACAATGTCATCCTTCCCCAACTTTAGACTAAAGAATACTCAATTGTGCTAAAATGATTGTAAATATATTGTAAAGTCGATTAAAGCTTGTGTTAAACTGCAAGGTTTTGCAAAGTAATATTCTTTGATGTAAGGGAATTGTTTGCACTTGAGGTTATGCATTCAAATTCCCCACGACTATTATCTCGCTTGTATCAAAATATGTACATTGATAATGTTGCCATTTTCTAATTACATTCATGTTTTAGAACACCACTTGGTTTAATTAGTTTTTATCGTTAACCACAAATCACAACCATACAAAACACTAGTATAACAAATAAGAATTGTTACTAATATCAAATTTTGATTTGTTACTTAATAAAGGAATAACTTGTGTTGATAACTATTTTGTTTTTAACTTTTGGTCATTTTGCATTTAGAATTTGATCTTTTTTGTGTTAGAGACAAAGGAAAATACATGAGAAAAATGAGAGAAAAAAGACACTCAAAATGAAAATTAATAATCAAACAGAAAACCATTTTAAACTGTTTTCACATTCAAGATTTTGTCCTCATTCTTTATTCTTTATATATTCTCCTCTCACCACCCTTCTTCATTCCTCATTTTTCTCATATATTTTCGCCACATCTCACATATAAAAAATAAAAATAATTAAAAAAATTGAAGTAATTACCAGACAAGCTAAAATATTTTCTTTCATTTGGCATCCCATTTGACTTTTTATGAACCAATGTGGATCAAAAGCTGAAGAAGCAATTAACAAAGCCTAGCATTTATTGGATATTATTACATACAGTGGGCTAAGGGCAAAACAATCACCACACCTGATATGTGCCAAGCTTAATAGAGACATGACCACTTGCTTGTTTATGTTCTTTAGTTCTCCTCCGAATATTAATTCAAAGATCACAAACAAACAACGTATAGAAGGTTAAAAAAATTGTGTGAATTTCCCTTCCAATAAAACACATTGAAGTTAAAATAATGTGACCAGTTTGCACATATAGGTATCATTTGTTAGAGATGATTGACTTGGATAGAATTCTTCACTACATTGTGAGGCATCTTCAAAGAAGAAATAGATAACAACTTCCTTACATTGATGAAAAGTTATCCATTTTATCCTTTTACCCTTTCTGTGGAAATCATAAATTTCTTCCTTCAAGGTGTCTTTAATATAGTGACTAATACTGACTAAGCCAATAATCTCTAACAAACGAGGATGTGGTTCATTACTTTGTGTCATACAAAAACATAAAATTGTAGACCAAGGAACTTTTAGCTCACAATACAAGGGGTTTACATTTAATCGTTTGAAGTAGTTTATGATTAAGATGCCTCTAACATGTAGTAAAAAGTATTTGCTATGTTCATTCTCATTTTCAAAATGAATTTCATGTTCTTCTCGAACTGCATACAAAATAAAGTATATTTTCCATTACTGACATAACGGCCATTCTATGATCTCTTAAGATCATTTGATTAGGTTTGCAGAACCTAATATCAATTCAACCATCACTAGTATTCAAAACTCAAATAATTCTTATCTAAAATATTATTGTGCTTCATGATACTATTTATTAGGCATATCCGAAGTCTTAGGGACTGTATTCTAGAAGCCCCTCTTAGCAATTCAATTTCGAAAATATTTCACTTCTGGTGGTTATGTAAGTAGCATTTATTTTAACCAATGATGTAGAGCGCTTTCAATCGCTTCAAAGAATAATAAAGAATTAATTTGCATTCTCTTTATTGAATGATGTAGAGTCAACCAAATGTACATAAAAATCCATTGCTTTAAACAACACATTATTTGTTATGGACATGATCATGTCAAATAAGTATTTTTGATATTGCTGCTATTAACCATGTAAATGCCAAGTGGCATGATTTGATGTAAGCCATGTGTTCTGTTGATGTATCATTAGATCAAAGATTGGTTAGAGAATATTGACCATTGGATGTGAGTTGGTTAAAAGATTACTTAGTTGTTAAGACTCGTTCCTTGTATAAATAGTGAGTTAGCTCACCTTATACTGTAATGAACATTCTCTCTCTAGAAATACAGACAAGTTTATTCATTTGCTTCTCTTTCTAAACTTTCTCTCTACATTTTCTTGATTTCTACTACCATTGTTATGATGGTATCGAGCCCAGGTTCTTTCTTTTCGGGGGTGCCGTGATGATCTAAATTTATCGGTGTTGGTAGGTGGTATCTGGAGGAGTATTGGTGCTAGTGCAAGGTCAGTGGTAGTCGAAGCGTCTCAACAATGGTGGTGGGTTTTTTTTTTTCCAATTGAGAAGAATGATAGAATTTAGGTTATTTTCTTTCGATTTCTCTAATTGATTTTGATATGTAATCTGAAGCACGAAGTTGTTAGTGTTGATTGATTGTTGAAATCTTGGTGAATCTTGAATACTATGGAGGTACGAAGACATATGTCTGTATCTTGCGATTGTTTTCAGATACTATAATTGTTGTAGCACAAAGCTCATTGATTGTTCACAAAAGCACAAAATTCTATTCAAATTAAGGCATGAAGCTTTCTGCATTGACACAAAGTCTGATTGTTGTTGTTTGAAGTCTTGAGATCTATCCAAAAGATTCTTGATTGATCAAATTAGGGCACAAAGCTCTCTAAATTGACACGAAGTCTGATTGTTGTTTGAAGTATTGTGATATGTACGCAAGATTCTTGATTGTTCAAGATTGATTGGACTTGAATTCTATTTGGAGTACTAGTATAATCGTGAAGAAAGCTCAATAATTACTGTGCAAAATTACAACTTCATCACTCAAGATTGATGGAGTGTTGGGGATGCTTACAATTCGTTTACAAGATGATAATTTTGCTTAGTGGTCATTTCAATTTCAGACTGTCTTGGAAGGTTATGATCTATTTGACTACTTTAATGGTACAAATGTTTATCCTCCTAAGTATGTAGTATTTTTGGAAAGTGGAGTGACAAAAGAAATCACAGCTGCTTATCGTGAATGGATTAAGACAGATAAGGCTCTATTAAGTCTTCACATTGCTACACTTGGAGATGAAGCAATTGATTATGTTGTAGGGAATAAGACTGCACATTAGGCATAGATACAACTCACTGATCAATATGCTACTGTTTCACGAGCTCGAATTAATCATCTTAAAACTGAACTGCATACAATCAAGAAAAAAGTTGACTCAATTAAAAAATATATGCTCAGACTTAAGCATTTGAAAGATCAATTATTAGCTGTTGGAGAGAATATTTCAATGAATGATTTAAATGTTGTAGCTCTGGCTGGATTGCCTCCTAAATATAACATGATTCATACTGTGATTATGGCAAGAGAAACACCAATAACACTGAAAGAGTTTCGTGCACAATTGTTGAGTGCAGAAAGAACAGCTGAAGAGTATTAATCTGCTATGCATTTTCCTATGACAGGAATGTTCTATCAAGGTGAATCATCTGCAACAAGAGCTAGTAGACAATTTTATCAAGGGGAAAGTTCTAATTTTGGAGCTAATCGACAATTTTATCAAGGAGACAGTTCTAATTCTCAAAATCATAATGGTGTTGGATTTGTGGGACAATATCAAAGGAACAATGGAAATCATGGGGGTGTTAATGGCAATCAAGGTGGAATCAACTAGAATAGGAGTCAGAGTAATTCCAATGTAGGAAATTTTCAAAGAAATGACACTGGTTTTAATGGTCTCGATTTAACACTAAACCAAGATTCAATGGTGGCAATTTTGAAGGTTTTAACAACAGAAGTAGTGATAATTTCTCTGGTTCCTCAAACAATCACAGAAGCAATTCTAATTGGACTTCTTAGAATGGAAACAATGGGAAAAAATCTAAGATTATTCCTGAGTGCCAGATCTGTAGCAAGAGAGGGCATACTGCACTTAATTGCTACTACAGAAATGAGCAGCTACCATCTTCTAATGGTCCAGTTCCTGAGTGCCAGATCTATGGAAAATGATGGCACACTATTCTTAATTGTTTCCACATGAGCAATTATTCATTCCAAGGAGCACAACCACCTTAATATCTCAATGCAATAATTGCACAATCTTATGCAGACTTCAATACCAATCAAGCTTGGATCATGGATACTGGGGCAACACATCATATGACAGGCAACCTTGAGGGCTTGAATATGATTGCACCATTAGATGGAGATTAGAAAATAACAATTGGAAGTGGTGAATGTCTTCCAATGAAAAGTAATGGTTCTTCTTCTATCAAAACATCATCTAAGCCTTTAAATCTTTATACAGTATTGCATGTACCTAAGTTAGTTGCAAGCCTTATTTCTATTTATACTTTATGTAAGGATAATAATTGCTATGTTATTCTTGGTGAATTTGGGTTTTGGGTCCAGGACAAGGCAACAAAGATAATTCTCATGAGAGGAAAAAGTAATGGAGGCTTGTATCACATACCAAAACAGCTCTTCTTCAAGTACAATCAGTTGTAGCAGTCTACACCAAAAGTATTTCTTGGGCAGTTAATAAAGGCATCATTGTGGCATCATAGGTTAGGTCACCCTACCAATGAAGTCCTACATAGTATGTTATCCCATTCTCAGATTACCTACAAGAGTTATATAAATAAGCATGTTTGTAGTTTCTGTCTTAAAGGAAAAATGTCTAGACAAGTGTTTGAATCTAGAACTTTAGGGTCTGTAAAACCATTTGAAATGATCAGTAATGATGTATGGGGACCATCTTCAGTTATATCAATAGAGGACTATAAATACTATGTGAGCTTTATTGATGAATGTACTAAATTCACATGGATTTTCCTTTAATATACAAATATCAAGTTCTGGAAATATTTCAATCATTTTATGCTCTTATTCAAGATTAGTTTCAAGCTGCTGTTAAATTTTTTCAATCTGATGGTGGTGGTGAATACATGAGTTTGGCTTTTAAAAGGTTTATAAGCTCTCACAGTATAATGCACTTGATTTCATGCCCATATACTCCCCAACAGAATGGCACTGCTAAAAGGAAACACATGCATATATTAGAAACTGCAGTTACCTTGCTTACCATAGCTAATCTCCCATACAATTTTTGGTCCATGCTTGTGCACATGCAGTTTTTCTAATCAATAGAATGCCTTGTAAATCCTTAAGTATGCAGTCTCCATTTTTCCAATTGTTCAAAGTTCACCATGTGCTACAATTTCCAATTGTTCAAAGTTCACCATGTGCTACAATCTTTGAAAGTGTTTGGAACATCAGCGTACCCTTACCTTAAACCTTATAACACATCCAAATTAGATGCCAGGACATAACAATGTGTATTTGTGGGATATGCTCTAGGCTATAAGGGTGTGTTTTGTTATCATAGAGCTAAAAGAAGTTTGTTTATCTCTTGACATGTGATTCATGATGAGCAGAAATTTCCTTTTTATCAAAGTAGTACTCAAACATGTGCACCAAATGTTGCTGGACAATTGCATAGACATCATCTTGTGATAGTTCCTTATGTTTTACCAGTTCATATTGAGAATTCACAACTAGATTTTACTTATTCACAAAATTCCAATAGTAAAACTTCTGTTCAATTTCAAGTAAGTTTAGATATACAAGAATCTTCTCAGAATTCATAGGGATCCACAGGTGTTCAAGAAACCTCTTAGTTATAAGACTTTCCACCCCACATTACTCTACTCTCTGCACCAACTATCAACTCTTTGTTGCCTGTCCATAACTCAGCTCAAATCGAGGTAAATTTTTTCTAACCCAAATCATGATTCAAGTTTAGCAAGTTCTTCATCACAACTAGTATTTCCAAATGAGCATTCTATGCAAACTAGACTAAAGTCTAGTCCAATTCAGATAACGGATTATAGTGCCTATTATGCATGTTCTCCTTCATCTTCATTCTCTGGTGATTTTGCATTCTGTGGATATACTACATTACTCACTATTGTTGAAAAAGATGAACCTTCCTCATATAAAGCTGCTGTTAAATGTGAAAATTAAAGAGCAATAATGGTTAATGAATTCATAGCTTTACAGAAACAAGGTACATGGGTTTTAGTTCCTCCACCTTTGGACAAAAATATAATTGGTAGCAAGTGGGTCTACAAAGTCAAAAGAGAGATCAACATGGTGTGATTTCCAGGTACAAAGCAAGGCTAGTTGCTCAAAGGTTCAGTCAAGAACATGGGTTTATGAAGACACATTTAGTTCTGTGGTAAGGCATAGTACAGTTCGACTTGTATTAGCTCTTGTTGCGTCTCAAAAATGGATTCTTAGACAACTAGATGTGAAGAATGTCTTTCTTCATTGGAATTTACAAGAAGAGGTGTTTATGAAGCAACCACAAGGTTTCCAAGACTCTGAGCATCCTGATTATGTTTGTAAGTTAGTGAAGTCTTTATATGGTTTAAAACAGGCACCTAGAGCCTGGAATTCTAAGTTTACAACATATCTACCAACATTGGCCTTTGTTGTTTCAGAGTCAGACACCAGTCTTTTTGTTAAAACACAAGGTGTTGATGTAGTGATACTTCTACTCTATGTAGATGATATCATTATTATTGATTTAATTCCTCACTGGTGCAACAGATTATTGATTCTTTAGGAGAGGTTTTTGATATGAAAGACATGGGTAAGCTCACTTTCTTTATGGGCTTGCAAATTACATATTTGGAAAATGGAGGCCTGTTTATATCTCAGTCCAAGTATATCAAGGATTTGTTGAAAAAGGCTGGTCTAGAATCCTGTAAACCTTGGTTTAGTCTACTTCCTGTAAGCCTCACACACAACTACTCAAAGATGAAGGCACACCATTATAAATAGTGAGTTGGCTCACTTTCTATTATAATGAACATTCTCTCTCTAGAAATACAGACAAGCTTTCGTTTGCTTCTCTCTCTAAACTCTCTCTCTACATTTCCTTGATTTCTGCTACCATTGTTATGAGCTGCTACTAGCCTACTAGAGCACAATTTATGGACATGAAAGAATGCAATGTCTCTAACAGTTCGCTTCCACATTACAATCCCACAATTTTTTGTTTGGACTACAAATCTTTGTATTAAGAACTTCAATTCTCATTACAGTATGTGGATTCAGAACTTCTAGTTCTTACATATAAACCACATATTTTTTTAAAGAACTGTTATTGGCATTCTAAAAATCTCATTTTGCACTCTTCACAAATATATATTTTTTTCTAAATATAAAAAGTTGGAGTGCAAAATGAGAATTTTGGAGTGCCATAATAATTTTCTTTTTTTAATATCAAATATTAATGGACAAAGAACTGAGAAAACCTAACTCTTATCATCATTGGACCATTTTCTTATCTAATTTAATGGTTAGAAAGCATTTCCTTAATTCTTATTAAAGGTTTTGTACACCTTATGGGACTGAAGCAGTCCTGAATTCAATTTAGCCAGATCCCTTCAAAATCCTCCTCTTTCTTTAGGCCACGTGAAATACCTCGAGAAATCTGTTAGGTGTTACTCCACTTACATGTACAAAAGCCCACTAATTACGACCAAGAATCATCACACATTGACTAAGAGAAAGGACAAATGACGTAGGGTACAAGGGTACGTACGCTTGTAATTAAACAAAGAACATGCACACACATGGAGATTCTTAAGACTTTCATAAACTGCAAATTTCTTTGGTATTGTTAGGTCACGTAAAACTAGCTTCTATTCTTGTTAGGGTCTACATTTTATGTTAGCTACTTGCGTAATTTAGTGATTTATCCTCGACGATATCATGTACATATATAAATCCAATGCAAGGTCGTGCTAAGCTTTTTGGACTTGCATGCATGGTTTTTAACTCAAAAAAAATCTCAATGCAATCTACTGAGTACAACTTAACCTATCATTTGTAAAGAATCGATCTTCTTATGTGAGACATTGTATTTCATCCATAACTCTTTACAAATTTGAGTTGATCAGGTTATAAAATCATTTGTAAAGAATCGATCTTCTTATGTGAGACATTGTTTTTCATCTAGAACTCTTTACAAATTTAGTTGATCAGCTTATAAAACTAGTTAAGTTATAGTCTAACTCAATTTTTGTACATTTTGCTTATTTAGCTTCCACTAACTATATTTTTGTTTCCTGTCCAAATCTGATACACCTCATTCATACATGGCTGGAGTCAAAGAAGCGTTTTCTTCTTCAAGATTCCATACTGACAACCACTAAGGCTGACTTTTTTTAGTTGGTCTAATATATAGGGTTTTGACCTTGGATCATATATATGAAACAATGAAAGGGGGAGGGGAGGGGGGGTGATAAAATATGCCTAAAAGTGTCAGAAGTTGGTGTATAAGTTTTGCTAAATTTGAGGTTAAGATCTAATCTAGTGAGAGTCAAATGCATGACGGTTAAAATAAATAAATAAAAATTGTCAGGGGCTTGTGCACGTCCGTGAGATGCTTAATTATATCCTCCGAAGAGCAGCAGATGGTAATTGATAAGACTGATCGAAGATAATAATATATGGGTGCTTTAGATTTTGGCCCTTACAATTCATTATTTCTAAATAAAAACTCATCTATCTTTAAAGATCTAGTTTAAGCTCAAATTTAAAATTTGCAAACATATGGGAACACTATTGATCTATTAATACAATTTATTTACACTCATGTCACTCATACTTTATGGTATCTTTTCCAAATTCCTAAATTTATGCCAAATTAAAAGTAGTAGAAAAAGTGAAATAAAATGTAAAAAGTGTTTGCATTAACCGTATCCATGTCAAACTAGAAAAGTTTTTTTTTTTTTTTGTGATATATTTTGTAGCAATTTTACCCATATTAATTGGTAGGTAAATTAGTTTGTTCCAATTATTTTTTTAAAAAAATACTACACCTATATTATATATTTTGAATCAAATAACATTCCTCTAACTTGTAGGTAAATTATTTTCTATTGTTATATATGTTAGACACGTTTTGTTGTTGTATAAACATGAGTGGAACATAATATTGTTGATTTTATACATCAAACTGCATTTCTTTTGTTATAGGTAAATTATTTTCCATGTACAAGTACTTATGTTAGGCACGTTTTGTTGTTGGTACATACAATATTTTGTATCATTGTAAAGAAAGATATTACATTACACCCATGGTATAATTGTTGTAGGTAAATTATTGGAAATTAATTTGTAGTTAGGTAATGAACATTTTGCATCATTAGAAATGAACATTTCAAATAGTAGGTAGGTAAATTAATTTGTTCTAATTATATATATATATATATATATATATATATATATATATATATATATATATATATATATATATATAAATTACACTACACCTAGTTATATTTAATTTTTCCAATTATTAAAAAAAATTATACTACACCCAACCAAATAACATTTATCAAATTTGTAGGTAAATTATTTTTCATGTTAGGCACGTTTTATTGTTGTATAAACATGGGTGTAACATAGTATTTTTAATACTATGCATCGAACTACATTTCTTCTTAATATAGGTAAATTATTTTCCATGTATTAGTACATATGTTAGGCACATTTTGTTGTTAGTATAAACATTATTTTGCATCATTGTAAAAATATTACACCCATGGTATAATTGTTGTAGGTAAATTAATGTGCATGTAGATAAAGAAATACAATGTTCTAATATATTAATAAAAAAAAGGATAAATTCAAAAGTATTCAAGAGTAGGGTGAAAAAAATTGAATCGAATAGTTTTATGAAAATTCAAAGCCTTTCTAAAAAAAATTAATATGCAATAAATTTTTAACATTAATGTCTTTTTTTTCTTGTTGCAAAATCATTTACTCTCTCCTTACAATTAATTGTCTACATCAAATATGTAATAGGGGTATTTTAGGCATGTGAAAAATGTAAAATGTGTGAAGTAGTATGAAATTAATGAATTTGCTTCTGTGGATCCTAGTCATTGGGTTTTCTTTGAGTAAAAAAGTTATATAGGGTTTTATATGAAGAAAATTGAGTTGGAAGGCTAAAATCATATTTTCAGTAATATTTATGTCCATTTATGTGTGTGTTTAGTTCTGGAAACAAAACTAAAGGGACCATGCATGCACGTTATACGTATCATTTTCAAAGTCGAATCATGGCCTTTGATGAGAGCGTAGAGAGAGGGAGAGGGAGAGGGACTAGGTTTTTTTATCATTAGTGTACTGATGGTTTGAAAAAGGGGCAAATTGTGAACAAGCACAAATTTGAACACTTTTTTGACAAATAAATATCAAGAATTTAAAATATATATAGGTTTCTCTCATTAAGGAGGGGAAGAAGGTTTGAACTCAAAACACAATGCATGAAGGAGGAAAGTTGTATCCATCAAGGCAATCCAACACTTGCATTATTAATAATTTTTAATAGAGAGATTTATCAAGAAAGTGAAGTCATATTATTGCCGAATAGTTTCATATTTTAATCAAGTTATAAAATACTAACAAGAAATTGATGAATATATTGGAAATTATAATAGGATGCATGTTTTACAACGTTTAAAATGAAAGCCAAGATATTACAAAACTTGTCTTATTAATCACATAAAAAATGAAGAAAAATCTCAAAAATCAATAATTGATTTTAGGTTTAAGTGAGGCCAAAAAGAAAAACAGAACACCATTCCATTTTTCCTATTTTAATGTGAAGGTGAAGGTGAAGATAAGGTACTTAAATCTCAAAAATCAATAATTTGATTTTAGGTTTAAGTGAGCTCCTTATGTATCTGTAATTCAAATTTTTAAGCTTGTGCCAATAAAATGAAGTGTAAATTAATTTTATATTGTTTCTCTTATTTGGCATATAAGTTTTGACCATAATTCACTCATATGTGTTATTGAATCGCGTTTATCTAATGAGAAAATTGCTATTAGTTGTTATTGGTCAGCTTCCACAGAAGAGGTCATCCATTTTGCACTCTTCTTATTTGCTTCATATCATATAATCTTCATATATGGTAGGTGATTAATTTCATCCTATTATACAACGTCGTGTACCTCAATTATACGGAGGAAGCTCTACCATGCCCTAATTTTTATTTTTTTATTTTTTATGATTACATAAGCAGATATTTCATTTTTCAATAGATAACATAATAGGGACACAATGCAAACGTTTTTTATTTTTTGGGGCCAATAAAAACACGGAATAGGTTTTTTTTTTTTTTCTTTGGAAACAACACGGAGTAAGTTTAAACAAAGAGGAAAAGAACAAATAGTGTAGCTGGCTGGTGTCATATCCTCAATCTCTACTTAATAAGCGCCCCCCCCCCCCAAAAAAAAAAAACAAAAAAGACCACCAAGCTCCAAAGCAAGCAGGGTTTATTATAGGGAGTTTTAACGAAAAGTCTGCGGTACTGTTTACTTTAACGAAAAGCCCGCGGTACTGTTTACTTTAACGAAAAACCACATTTTTACACTAAAAAGTCAAACTTGGTACTATTCACTTTACTCTTTATTTTGTCCTTATCATTAAAACTCAAAATTTTCAAGCCCTTTTCATTAGTTTTCCTTAGAGAGTTTTAACATAATTTCCTTAACTGAGAAAAAATAGAAGTTCGAAAATATTCATTCTTCTTTCATCTTTATTTAGGGGAATAATTCGATAGTCCATTCTTGATCGTACAAGGTCAACCACCAATTACACGATAGTGGAGAAGAAATATTTCAAACCTAAACATATTATAATTGCCACCACAGGGGTTTCTTTTTGGTAAATATGGTTTTGGTTAAAAGTGAATGAGTTCGAGTGTTTCATACTTTTATGTTATCTTTTTTAAGTTCGTTGGTACAGATGTTTTATGTTATCTTTTGTTTTTTTTTTTTTTTTAACGAAAGTTGAGAGTGTTAGTCAATCAATACAGGTTCACCGTAATAGCCGCATGTTAACCTGCTCACAAACATCAAAGCGTCACAAGAGTGCCATGTGTCCAATTAGTTAGTCCTTTTTTCTTTTATTTTAAGTAATACTACTAATAAAAAACAACATTAATGAAATTTTCTTTATCAACTAAAAGATGATGAAAATATATTTTTATTTTCTATCATAACAAAAAAAATTAAGGACAACAACGTAATTTCACAAGACAAAATTTTACTTTAAAAAAAAAAACTCACCTACATGTAATTTTATCATCTCTAATTTTTTTAAATTAAAAAAAAAAGAAAAAAACAATATCTCTTTCTCCTCACTCCACATTCTCTCTCACTTTTTTCGTCTCTCCTTCAATTTTATCAACAAAAGAAAAAAAATTAACAAACTTTATGTGTGGACATATACTAATTTAAACTAAAATAAGAAGATGAGAAAACTCGAGACGCAGTGAATTGATTAAGAATGCTCTATAGTCTAATTGTTAAAGAGATTGTAAGATGTGTAATGCTAGAAACATTTTAAAACTCTATTTTATATAAGGGATATGATCAAGGGACAAATATTTTGACAAACATTTTTACACTTCCTTGTAGCTTTTAGATTTTATAACATTCAACGGTCTAGATTAAGAGTGATGCGGAGAGTTTTAAAATTAAATGACTTGGATGATGATGTGGATTATAACTAATAAAGAAAATACTAATCTAAATTAAAAATTAATATCTAATAGGATAAAATTGAAAAAAAACCAATAATCAAACTTTGAACCTAGCATAAAAATAAAAAAAATAAGAAAACAAAAACAAAAACATAAAAATACTATAACCTCCATCTCCCTCCTTGCAATGCCTTGGATGAATTCTCCTCTTTCATTTTATAAAAAATGAACCCTAATAAATAACAAAAAAGGAATGAGCAAAAGATTGATTGCCAATAAATAATTCAACAAAGCCATGAGTTAATTAATGAATTTGTTTCCACTACTTATGGTGATTCCCCTTCAACTAGACCTATACTCTCGAGTAAAACATCAAATCTATTAAAAAAAATCTGAGAAAAGAACTACTTTCAGTCTACAATTGTAGAAGCAACACCGAAGGCAATACTGCAGATGATGGGTTTGGATGGATTAACCATCTTTCATGTTAAAAGTCATATGCAGGTTTAAAGGAATCCATTAAAAAAATTCTTTTTTTTTCCTTTTCTAAAGTGTGATTTATTTTCCTCTCTCCTTTTTAATTTTATTTTTAATTACCTTTCATATTTTATGCTTTTTGAATTTTATTTTTATGTTTAATATTAGTTAAAATCCACTTAAGCATTCATGTCATTTAATGAATGAATATGGACCTTTGGATATTTTGTAATCTAAAGGTTTATAAGAAGTATAAAAATATTTGTCAAAATGTTTGTCCATTGATCATATCCCATATATAATGGGGTAAGTAATATATACAATCAACATCCAATAAAATAAACTTTTTTGTTTTTTTTAGTATGTGCACATCACTTGCCAATGTAGTACAAAAATGCAGTTACCCTTTCTTATTAGAGTGTTACAAGGAAAACGTAAAGTAAAAATATGAAAAGTCCGTAATTATTATTTAAACAAAGAAAAAATGAAAATTGACTTTAATATTTTCTTTCCCTAAATTTTCTAGCTCCCAACCCCTATTTTCTTGAGGGTTCTTATCAAAAAGTGCTAAAACTTGCTCTAATTACACTAAAAGAATAGATAATTTTTATTACATCCATTTTTTATCACCCGTTAATTTTGATAAAGCGTTACTCCCTCTTAAAATCGTGACACGTGTTTTTTTTTTTTTTGAACAAATGATATTATCTACACTAAGGAAATGAGGTGGACTTAGCCTCATAATAGGGTAGCAATAATGTGGTTCAAATTTATAATTGGCTAGAATTGAACATAAGATATCTCACTTAAAATCATGACACGTGTTTTAAGGTCTAACAATGATTAGAATCTATATATTTAATATTATGTATTAAAATAGATTTTTATGGAAAATAAAAATATAGTAAGTTTATTACTTAACCAATTAATTATTCTTACGTTTCATATATATAACAGTATTGTTATAATGGTGTGAGTTTGATATATGTGAGTTCGATTGTGTCACCCATCTATTTTTGTTTCTTTCCCTAGTCTATGATTGGTTAGATCAATATCTCATTTGTTTAATTAGGTTGTCAATGGTAACTCTTCTTGATCTCTTCCTTCTCTTTGCATCCCTATTTCAGATAGTGGTCACTTGCTCGATTTGTCGACCTTTGTGGTTATGGTTGCTCTCTCTTTCTATTGAGGAGAGCCTTTTGTAGCAATTATGAATTGCTAGTCAATCTTGAATTTAGAGCAATGATAGTTGTTCAAATCCGAGATGTTTCTATGATTTGTGCTCTTGGCAAAGGTCTATGAGGAGGAAACTCGACATTTGTTAGAGCCTTGGTAGGTGCACTCATACCATGGTTTTTTTCCCCCATTACTCAAACATCATCAAAGGTTGGTGCAGTTTTTCCTCTTTGGTGTCATTGTGGTGGCTTAAGGGGATTCATACCGTTCGGGTTTTTTTGTTGGTTAGTTTGTGATTTGGCATATTTTTTCCCAGCAAAGGACTACGAGGACCTCTTCATTATGTCTCATAGCACGACTTCTTTGCCTAAGAAGCATCGTCTTTTACATGTTCATCAGAAAGTAATGTAAGGTTTTGTTCTCATGAGCGTTATCATTTGGTTTGGTTGGATATGATTACATACACTAATACAAAATTATCTATAACTGGCGGTTCAAAAACTGACAAAAAACGTATATTACTATTGGATTTTAAGCAAAATCCGACAGAAAATGGATGCAGTGGCGGATATAATAAGCGACAGAATTGCCAGCGTCAGGAAATGAATTTTCCGACAGAAAATACTCTAAAACCGACAAAACTTGTGTCAGATAAAACCGATAGAAAATATATTAATAATAAATAAATAAGAGCATTTATGTAGACTAAAACCGACAGAAAATACTAAAACCGTCAGAACTTGTGTCGGATATAACCGACAGAGAATTTATTAATAAGATTAAATAAAAGCATTTTGTCGGATAAAACCGACAGAAAATATATTAATAATAAAAAAAATATAAACCATTTTCTGCATCATAAGAACCCTTCAAAGAACATTGGAGGGGAGAGAGATGATAGATTCATAACAGCCCATCTTCCAAAAGCCATGGATTTCTTCTGCAGTCTGGACAACCCTGTTTCGAAAGCCATCTACCAGTAAGTGAAACTTCACACTCGAACTTTTTTTTTCCGCCATTTGTGTAATAATTTCGAGCTTCATTTTCCATATCAACACAGAGTTTCGCATTCAATTCATAGATAGAGAGAGAAAGACATAAGTTGCTCAACAAATTTGTAAGATTATTAGAACCGAAATTCCCAAATCAGCAGCACTCACAAGTCTCGTAACAGCAACAACAGCGGATCTAGAACCTGCTCAACATATTTGTAAGAAATTGCCCTGCAAAACACAAATTCCCAAATCAGATACCTTACAACTGAAACTAAAGATTCCGACTTTACAAAAATTGCTCAACAAATTTGTAAGATTATTAGAACAAAACCCAGATGATTCATCTCGAGATATGGAATGCACAAGATTGAGCTCGAGTTTGGGGAAAGAGGCCTTATACCTTTTCTTGCAGATCTAGAACCTCGATTTTTCCGCTTGTATTAGGCGGATTTGAAATTCTGCAGTCACTTTATTCGTGTTCTTGACCATTCTGCTGATTGTTGAACCTGCATTGAAAGCACACATGCACGAGGGTTTCGTCTATTTTCTAATAAAAAACGAAACTAGAAACGGAGATGTCTAAGAAAATGAGGTTGTTTACCTTTGTGCATATGTATCGGTTTAGATCAGTTTGTGGGTTGCTTGACTCTCTGATCTCTGAGCATATTTCTGCTCAAATGCGGTGCAGACGATATTGTGGGCTTGCATCGGTGATGGTTAAGCTGGGTTTTGGATTTCAGAACCGCAGGTACAAAGAGTACTTTCTCTATGTTTCAAGACATGTTCGATGAAGCGAGAGGTCGAGATTTGCAGAAATGGGGGTGTGGGTTGTTTTGGTTTTAGGTTGCAGGCCGAGAAGATTAGAGGGGAGGGATGACATATGAGGCTGAAGATTATAGAGAGAAATGAAGAGAGAGGAAGAGAGCTCTCATGGCTCTAGGCTCAAGGCTAGAGAGAAGAAGGGATAAGAGCTCAACGGCAGAAATGGGAAATGAAGGAAGGGGAAAGGGAGAAGGTATTTATTTTGGAATCTTTTCATTACTGTCGGTTAAAACCGACAGAAACATTTTTTTAAAATTAAAACTGACAAAAACATTACAAAATGGCGGCAAAAATCCCACCAAAATTTCATCCCAAAATTTTAAATTCCCTTCTAAAATTTTAAATTATGTATTTAAATTAAATACGTTTTTAAAAATTAAATAAATAATTGTTTGGTTTAATAGATAATAACTCATGTAAAATATGCGATAAAAAAACAAAAAGATAATTGTACAATGAAAATGTCATCACACAAACTAAATTGTTTGTTTAATGGAAGTATAATATTAATTCTAAGTGTTTGTTTAATCTACCGTTTTGACGCGATATGCATTCTAGGAAACTTTTTTCAACGATCCAACCGTCAAACTTATTTGTACATACTTCGAGATTGCATACGTAAAAAATCGTAAAAAACAAACATTTAGAGATTACGTAACAAAACCAAAGTTTTCGACGGTTATAAACGTAAAATCACAATTTAATGGTTATTTTAGCTTCGATTTTAATGATTTTTTACAGCTACACTCCTCGACCCTGTAAGAATGCAATGAATAAATTTGATCTTCAATTTAAAATATTTACACTAGTGGATACTTAATGGAAGTATAACATTAACTCTTAAGTGTTTATTTAATCTACTGTTTTAACGCGATACACATTCTACGAAACATTTTTCAATGATCTAACCGTCAAACTTGTTTGTACACACTCTGAGATCGCATACGTAAAAAATCACAAAAAAGCAAACATTTAGATATTAGGTAACAGAACAAAAGTTTTCGACGGTTATAAACAAAAAATCACAATTTAATGGTTATTTTAGCTCCGATTTTGATGATTTTTTACAGCTACACTCGTCGACCCTATAAGAATGCAATGAATAAATTTGATCTTCAATTTAAAATATTTACACTAGTGGATACCACAAAATCTTATTTTATACTTAATGGAAGTATAACATTAACTCTCAATGTTTATTTAATTTACCGTTTTGACGCGATACACATTCTACGAAACTTTTTCAATGATCTAACCGTCAAACTTGTTTGTACACGCTCCGAGATCGCATACCTAAAAAATCACAAAAAAACAAACGTTCAGAGATTAGGTAACAGAACAAAAGTTTTCGACGGTTATAAACGAAAAATAACAATTAACGGTTATTTTAGCTCCGATTTTGATGATTTTTTACAGCTACACTCCTCAACCCTATAAGAATGCATTGAATGAATTCGATCTTCAATTTAAAATATTTACACTAGTGGATATTTTTTTTATACTTAATGAAAGTATAACATTAACTCTTAAGTGTTTGTTAAATCTATCAATTTGATAGGATATGCATTCTACGAAACTAATTTCAACAATCTAACCGTCAAATATGTTTCTATATACTTCGAGATAGCATGTGTAAAAAATCACAAAAAAAAAAGAAAAAAACATTCAGAGATTAGGTAACGGGACCATGAGTGAAAAAGAAAATATTACGAAAAAGTGCTTAACTCGTTTGATATTTAGATGAATATTGTATGGATTTACTTGCTCAATCACATAACAGATTTAAACAGATAACTCATATGTTTTCTTGCATAAACTTGTATGCATTGTATTTATCGAAATTCTTGCATAGAAAATCATTTTACAAGCTTCAAGAATCTGAGAAATTACTTTCATAATATTCTTTGGATTTCAATTAGATGATGTGTAATTTTGTGAGTATCTGATTAATGGGATCTTGTTATTTGCTCTTGTTTGTTTGTCTAATTACCTTGTTTTAATAGTTCTTGTTGGCAGGTATTAATAGTATTTTTGGAGGTGACATTTGAAGAAGAGACAAGATGGTACGATGCTCGTTTTGCTATTTTGGTTCAGTGGGTTGCTAAAATTCTTCATTGTTTGCATATTCTTAATTGAGAGACAATTTTTTGTATGTGCAGGTGAGGTTCACAGCTGAGGAGCTCCGTAGGATTATGGACTACAAACACAACATTCGTAATATGTATATTATTGCGCACATCGACCATGGTTTGTATTATATTGCATTTATTTTACACATTATTTATTTATTTATTTTTAATCAATATAACATTGTAAAATATGAAGCAAAAGAATTGGAAAATTTACAAATTGAGGGGAAGAGAAGATAAAGATTGAAGATCAAGAGAAAACGAGTAAAATGAAGATGAGGAAGAAAACGAAATCTGAAAGAACAACAAATTGAAAAGCGCTTGGCGCAAAGTGAATTTCTATCGGTTATAATCGACACAATACTAAAATAATAACCGTCAGAATACTAAAATAATAAAATAATCAATTTATGTCGGTTATAACCGCCACCATAACTTAAAAACCGCCATAATCTGTCAAAAATATTTTAAAAAAAAATTCAAAAATACTGTCGGTTATAACCGACAGGAGTTTTATAATATCCGCCAGTAATTATCTGCCAGGAATTTATGTCGGATATAACCGACAGGATTTTTCTAATATCCGTCACTAATTAAATAATGTGTCGGATATAATTTATCCGACAATATTTTTCTAAATCCGCCACTATCATCCGCCACCTAAAGTTAATATTGTAGTAGTGATAGTTGAGATTTTGTATTACCCTTCCATTGCGTTTGTAATCGTGAAATTGTATTTCTTCTTGATGATGTTCTACATTTTATTTGATTAATGAAATGTTTCTGAAGTTGGTGTATAAGTTTACTAAATTGAGGTTAAGATCTAATCTAGTGAGAGTCAAATGCATGAAGGTTAAATTTTATTTTAAAATGTGCTTAATTAATAATTATGTCCTCCTAAGAGCAGCAGATGGTAATTAATAAGACTGATCGAAGATAATAACATTTCTGTGTGTGTTTAGTTCTTTTTAAAGGGACCATGCATGCATGTGATACGTACCATTTTCAAAGTCGAATCATACCCTTTCATGATGTTCTACATTTTATTTGATTAATGAAATGTTTCTGATTAAAGAAAATGTTTATGATTGAGACTCGTAAATTTAATATAGGGTGGTGCTATTCATACACTCATTCTTACTTCTTACATATCCTTTTAATTTCGTGTTGTCGAATAGAATTAGATGTAAAAGATTAATGAACAAATAGTGTGTGAGAGTAAAAAAGAAGTGTGTAAATAACACTACCCTTAAAATACTAAATTCAAGAATTGAAATTCTTTCTTTAAAATTCAGATTTTCCGATTGGCTTATTAAATTAACACCCCACAAATTGTTAAATAAACCCCACATTTTCTTTTTCAATGAAAAATTATCTTAATACACCCTACTTACTTCCCCATAATACCCTCACACCTCACATTCTCAATATACACCTTACATTTTCTACATGCACCCCATATTTTCTATACACCCCACATTTATCAAATCTTATAAAGCTTTTAATTTGGATAAAAAAAATGCCGCCTAGAATTTTGACAAAAGATGCCTCCTGGGATTTAAAACATATGTGGTTTTCCACCATTAAAACCTATGTCGTCTGTTTTTAATATTTTTTGGTAATTTTAGGTGTTTAATTCTTCATCTAATCTCTATGATCCCTAAAAGATGAATACGAACATAGAAGCTTGAATAATGCAGCAAAAGCAATATTAAATAATTATCGATGTCGTTAAAATCACTAAAATAATAAAGAATATGAAGTCTTACCTCATGTGAAGCTTCCGAAACATTGATTTCGTGCTTCATTCGTCAAAAATAATTTTTCTCAATCAACATGTTTGTAGTTTCATTGGTTAGGGTTTTGTTCAACAATGGAGGGTCGGAGGGATTTTGATAGTTGAAGAAGATAAATAATACATTAAAAGTGATTTGGGGTGTATTTAGAATTAATTTTTTTTAAACCTAATAAGGTCAAAATTGTCATTGTATAGTAGGGTAAATAAATCATTTAATATTAAAATTTTAGGGAAACTTGATATAAGTCCAATATTTTGAGTCAATAGTAGGAATAATCCAATTTATCAAAATAAGTCCAATTCCTTAAATTTAATTATTCTATTATCAATTATCTCTTCAATGAAAAAATTTATTGTAAAAATCAAATTTCTTCCTAATTATCTCTTTGATTATTTCTTTTTATTTATTTATTTTTGTTATTTCTTGTTCTTCCTCTTGCTTTATCCTACTTATAGATTTTATTTTAATTTTTATAATCAACCTATATTACAGGTTAATTGTATTTATCTACCTATATGACATATTTTTTTCATAATCAACCAGATTAATGTGTCTTGCTTGTAGGTATATTATGTTTTTTTCTACCTTTTAGTTAGGTTTCATATCTCACTTATAGGTATAATATACATTCATAAATTTGCTACTTGAGTTAGGGTAGAATGTTTTGTAGATAGATTTATGTTAGTATATTAGTATTTTTATTATAAGATATTAATTAGATATTTTGGAGTTGGAAAATGCATAATATTAAAATATTTTAATTGATTTTTAATATTTTTAGAAAACATTAAATGAGTATAAAAGAAATAAATACATATAATTAGATAACTGGACTTACTCATAAAATCACTCTGTGATTTTGGACCTGGATCTAAAAGCCTCTAAATTTTAATATGGGATGCTAATATAAAAAGCATTTCCAATTTATTGTAGGAGTTTGATTTTTATAAAATTGGATCAAGACTAATTTTTTTGGGCCCAATGGGAATGACTTCAGACAGAGTGAGCAAAAACACTTTTTTTCTTTACTGTTATTTTTTAAGACTTCCGTATGCAAAAGTAAATTTTGTCTGAAGGACTTCCATGTATTGATTAGGTATTTTCTCAATATAACTAGTTTATTTTCTCAACCCTTCTTCTTAACCGAAATGCTCTTTTATCATTTCCAAGCAGTAAATCTATTTTGTAGCACATTGAATGACCAGTGACCAACTTTGTCAAGATGTGAATGAGCAAACGTGTAAGCATAGCTTTCCTCGTTGCAAATGTTATGAAACCTAATATCCCATCTTCTTCTTAATTATTCAGCTTCCGCAATTCTAATGGCAATTCACCAACAAAAATACGACTTGACCAGTTTATGCAATACAGGAAATTTCTCTCTCAATTCATACTTTGCCTTCTAATTTCTAATTTTCCTTGAATAAAGGGTACAAACCCATTTGGATTATCCCCACTGCAAGCAAAATTCGCAGGAATAAAGGTTTCTTGCATTCAACTTGTCAAAGTTTGGCAAAAACCCATCAACAAATTACAGCTTGCTGCAATGTACAATTAGGTATCTTCATATGGTCAAACTATATATATTTCAAATGTACATAAAGATTTGTTTAGTTATTTATGAACTAATTATCTCTATAGTACTCGATCTTTATGCCTCTCATGCACATGCATCATTCTCTGTAACCCTATGCGGCAGCTCTCGTTCAGAGTGGATGGTGTGGTGTGAATTTCAGGTTTAGCTTTCGCCTGTTTTGGTGAAGGAGCAAAGCTGCAAGAGGAACTTCTCTCTTACCTCTACTCATTTCCTTCATCATCAAGGTAGCTTGTAGGAGTCTTACCTCTACGTTGTCTTCATTTTCCTTTGGACAAATATCAAATAAAAAATAAAGCACTGACACATTAGTTTGTATCTTATAAGTTAATGTATCTAGTACTGCTTTTTATTTATTTTTTTCATAATCAAACTAGGAAGTATGAGTACCAACATTTGTTACTAAATGATGTGCAAATTTCCAATTTTTACTTTTTGTGAATACATAATTTTTATAACCGACTAAGACCGAAAACAAATAAAATATTGCCACATCAATTTGTATCTTATAACTTGGCGTATGCACTACTACTTCTTTTTCTTTCCTGGTTCATGAACTCCATGTGTGGACCGTCTTAAGACAAAATCAGATACCAATTTTTCTTGGGAATTGAGATTTTGACAAATTTAATCTCATTAGTTTAGATGTTCTCTGCTATGTGAATTTTTGGGGATTTGGCCAATTGGGTTTCTATATCCGTTAAACAATGATTATAGACTTCTAAGGTTCAGAATTTGAGGGCTTCGATTGTCTTGTGGGGTCTCAGTGGGCAGTAAATATGAGACAGAGAGAGAGGAGAGTGAGAATTTTTTGTCACATAGCAGTGCCGAAAACGCAGGAGGAGCCCTTATCTGCGGCAGCAAAGCCGGCTTTCAACGGTATGGGTGGAAATGTAAGGGTTGTAGTGAAGGGAACGCGGCTAAAAAAAAACAATCTTCTTATAACTTAATCCTAACCGTCCCTTTAAATTATATGCGTTTTGCCCCATGTGACCTTTGCTGCATTTTCCATGGGGTGCTTCCCCTTCACTTTTCTTGTACTTTTCCTTCTAAACATATACATACATATGGATACATAGATATATATAAACACATGACCCCTCAAAGCTTGTCAACACAATTAGGACCAGCTTACCTGAAAGCCCCTTTGGCCTCTCCTCAAAACCTTTTCTCCTCAAGGTGGTTGGTGGTGGTGAGGTCCAAGTGTTTGATGAAATTTCGTTAATAATCTCAACCTCTACTTGTTTCATAGCTAGCACTCCAATAATTTCATATTTGTTGTTTTTGCTCATTTGGGTTCTTGTTTTTGGTGAGTTTCAAACTTAAATTGCTTCACAAGTTTTTTGTAGCTCAAGATCCAAGGCCGATGACCGATTTATGAATTGTTTGTTGATGATATTTTTTTTTTCTTTCAGGTGTGAGATTGATCTGGACTTGAACTCAAATGATGGAAATGGCTCGAAATTCAAACACGAGAAGTGCGGACTACTTGGAAGGAATGCTAAATGATTACGTGGGAGGGAAGGCCAAATTGAAGTCTCTTAAGAGCACTTCTTCTAGGCTTGTAACTGCTCTCACTTGTCTCCAATTTGCCTTTGCAGTTTATGCAACATTCCTCCTTTACTACATGAGCCCTTCGATCGATTTACGAACCAAACCAGACTTTGCATGGGCTACCAAGATTGCACAGCAATGGAAACACTATATAATCCAACCCCACATTCTCAACCACTATCAAGAATCTGCTTCTCTTGTTCAAACCGAAAGCCTTCCAATCACACCCTCGTTAGTTTGCGAGCATGAAAAGATTGATTTCATGCAGAAGAAGTCCAACGATGCCCAGATGGTCAAGCTTAAGACAGAGCTTTACAATGAGGTTTTGGACTTTCAGAGAAAATCCATTGGCACGGAAACTCTTGCTCAGTTGATGGCAATGAAATCGAAGTGGGATTTGAAAGGCCCCAATAGACCAAAAGTCACAGTGATCTTAAACCACTTCAAGAGAAAAACACTTTGTGCTCAGCTGGACACCTTGCTTCAACAAACCCTTCCTTTCCACCATGTTTGGGTGCTTTCATTTGGTAGCCCAAATGAGCTTTCATTGAAGAGAATTGTCGAAAGCTACAACGATTCGAGGATAAGCTTCATAAGTTCAAGCTATGACTTCAAGTACTATGGAAGGTTCCAAATGGCTCTACAAACCGAAGCCGATCTTGTGTACATTCTTGATGATGACATGATTCCTGGGAAGAAAATGCTGCAGATTTTGTCACATGTAGCGGGAACGGAGAAGTACAAGAATGCGGTTTTGGGAAGCATAGGGAGAATTTTGCCATTCAGGCAGAAGGATTTTACCTTTCCAAGCTACAGAAAGTTCAGGTCTAAGGAGGCAGGGCTTTATTTGCCTGACCCTGCTTATGATATCACACTGGATAAAATCGTGCAGGTGGACTTCCTTTCCAGTTCTTGGTTCTTGTCTGCAGAGCATATTAAGACACTTTTCATTGAGAAACCCTTCACCTTTTCGACTGGCGAAGATCTACACCTCAGGTACATTTTTGACTGCTTTTCATCCGTTTTTTAGAAAGCGATAATATTAACCGCTCTAATATACGGGGCGAGCACACTGCTCTACCCAACTGAACTAATCCGCTTGATTGTTTTCATCTTAGTAGAGAAGTTTTTACCTTGATGTAGGCTTATATTCTTAATTACTGCAGAAAATTACTGTTAAATCTGCACGAAATGTTGTTAATTTCAACCAAGTAGCCAGCACTTCTAAGTTTTTAAATCAGAAATTGTATTGGCTTAGCTGGAAACTTTAGACTCAAATCCTATATTTCATCATATGTTTAAAAATCAAATTAATTCAGGCATACTTTAGAAAATTGATTTAGAATAAACTGCGAACACAAAGTGTAGAAAAGGTTGAAGATTGACTCTGTCACCATTTGGCCCTTTCAAGTTTTAATTCCGTACTTAAATCAGATTTTCTTTCTAATTGGGATTACTTTGTGTGAAGGAATATAAACACTATTGCTCTAATAATGTGGTCAACTTGTCTGTTGTGGATATACATATTAATTATTTTATTTTAATATTTGGTATTTTTGTTTCCTTGTTTCCACTAATTGATTTTCTGCATCCACTTGCTTGTGTCTTGTACTTTACTTACTCCCACGTTGCGCATGTCGAAATTTTCCAGATCTCTTTTGCATTGTGGGGTTATTATTTCATTGCATTTGGCTTGGGAGGACATTGCCAAATTCCCTTTTGCATTGTGGGATTATTATTTCATTGCATTTGGCTTGGGAGGACATTGCCAACTACAGCAGTCGATTCTTTTGTGTTAGGCTGATCAAACCAACAACTAAAATTTCAAATATTTCTTGCAAAAACATTGGAACATTGGTTACAAGTTAAACTCTGAATACCATTCTCCATGTAATCTAGGAGTTTTTGTGGCACCGAGCCTAGAGTAGTGGATTAGTAATTACGTAGGGCATTAAAGTGACTGGTCATATATGGAGGGCAGCCCTGTAGTTTAGTTCACACACACTAAGGCATTTATTTGTGCCTACAAGTTGTTAAGAGTTGTCCCACATTGGTGAGGGACAAGGTTTGCTATGTGCTTATATGATCTTGGGCTACTCCCCATATTACCAATTGGTTTTATGGTCGAACCTCAATTTCATCATGGTATTTTGAGCTACTCCCCATATTACTAATTGTTTTTATAGTGGAACCTCAATTTCATCCAAAGTCTAAATTTTGTAATACAAGAGAGGTAGTTAGATTTTCATCCTTCGACAAAATTGAATTTCGATCAAACCCAAGTGATAAAATTTTACTGTTTTCAGAATTTTTTCTGAGTAATCTGTTATCAACTGGATATACAATTCTCAAATTGGATTATATTTAGCCATTTGGAATAGTTCTAATGGTTACTTTTTATTTTGGTGAAAATGCAGCTATCAGCTTCAAAAGTACAGAAATGCAGGATCATTTGTTCTTCCAGTTGACTCAAATGATAAGGAAACTTGGGGCGACAGTGAACATAGGCTTGCTTATGTGTCAGAAACCACTGTAATTTTCAAGGATATCGTTCAAGTCCGAGATGATCAATGGTGGAAAGCACTATCTACTGGTTATATCACTCAGTGGGCTGCAATGTATCCTCAAAAGGTTGATGCTCTCTTTTATGCTCATTCGGTTGATGAAGTTAAGGCACTTGCACCCCTTCTTGAGAAATTCAGGTCTACCGTTGGCAAGAAAGCTTACATCGCTGTCTCGGGCGGAAGTTACTGCAGTTGTGAAGACGCAGCAACTGCTCTCAAGTGGCCTATGTTGGTCTGTAAAGAGCGAAGGTTTAAGATATTCGATTTGGCTGTGGGAGCTCTTTCAGGAGTGTCAAACTCGGAGGTGGTAGTGCTGCAAGGAGTGTATGCTAGCATGAAAGGATTGATCAAGATTCACAACCCAAGTGTAGTGATCACAGTGGCTGACATTGATCCTAATGTGAAGAAAGCATTGAAAATGGCGACAGAAACAAATACGAATGCTACAACATTGGTTCATTTACCAAGGCCTTCGATTTCTAAGGTTCTTTGGATGGCTGATCTTAGAACAACCGCACTGCCAAGTAAGATAAATTGATAGCTTTTAACTCCAATTAAGATAACAAATTTTCTTTAAAATGTATCACTAACTTTCCGTACCCTTTCATACTTTCTTTTAGCATGCATCTTACCTACGAATTTCTCGAATGCAGATTGGAACCGAATGCGGTTATCCATCAACATCATCACCCAAAACAGAGTTCACTCACTTACAAGGCTGCTCAAATCTCTCAGTGATGCCTACTATCTTGGTGATGAGGTACCTATCAGCTTTAACATGGACAGTAAAGTGGATGAGGCAACTATTAAACTAGTAAGTTCCTTTGACTGGCCTCATGGCCCGAAAACCCTCAGAAGACGAATCATCCAAGGAGGACTTATTCGAGCTGTCAGCGAGAGTTGGTACCCTTCATCCGACGACGATTTTGGTCTGTTACTCGAGGATGATATTGAAGTCTCTCCTTACTACTACTTATGGATCAAATACGCCCTCTTAGCCTATCACTATGACCCCCAAGTGTCCCTCCCAGAGCTCTCCTCAATCTCTCTTTACACCCCTAAGCTGGTTGAAGTGGTGAAAGAAAGGCCTAAGTGGAATCCAACCGAATTTTTCAAGAACATCCATCCAAACACACCATATGTCCATCAGTTACCATGCAGTTGGGGTGCAGTCTTCTTCCCCAAGCAATGGAGAGAATTCTATGTCTACATGAACATGAGGTTCACAGAAGACGCCAAGAAAAACCCGGTTCAAATTCCCAAGTCCAGGACTAATGGCTGGCAAGCTTCATGGAAAAAGTTCCTCATAGACATGATGTATCTCAGAGGGTACGTCAGTCTCTATCCAAACTTTCCGAACCAGGCAAGCTTTTCGACTAACCATATGGAACCCGGGGCACATATCAGTGCCAAGGACAATGTTGTGAAGCATGACAAGTCAGATTTTGAGGTGCCATTGTTGAAGGAAGACTTTAGAAACTTTTTGCCAGGTGGGAAATTGCCTCCAGCCTCAAGGCTGCCATCTTTGAACCTCTTCAACCAGCCAGTCTCTCTGAAAGGCCTAAAGGCAGCTGGGGCAAAGTTGGGGCAGGATGTAATTGGATGCAATAATGCCACAGAGATAGTGATGGTTGACCATCAAACAGGTCTGCCATCAAGGTGTGCCAAATTTTAAAAATTAAATTTCTGTTAGTTGATTATTCTTTATTTATTTCTGTAATTTCTGTTTTTATTTTTCTTTCGAACTTTATGTGAGTGGGGTTGGTGCTGAGAACAATTTGGGTGAGTGGAGGAAAAATAATGCTGAATTAGGTGGTGACTGGTGAGGATAGATTTTTGGCAAGGGAAATTGGGATTGTGTTGCTAATGTTGTAATGCAGCCGAAAGTTGGCTTGTAATTAACTTTGTAAGCAAAGGAAAAGATTGTTCAATGAATGTAAACTCTGCTCTCAAAATGGTTTGACGTCTCACATTTTCATTTCTCTTTTTGCCTTTCTCCTTATCCCAGATAAACACCTGATAAATACCTGATATTGTTTTTTTTATCTTTTTCTCCTTATCCCTAAACCCTCAATAGTAAAGAAAACAGCAATAAAGCCGCATTAAACATAAATAACACCAAAGAAAATAGGTAGATGGAAGATTCAAGAGGCCTATAACAATCAATATATAGACAAATGAGCTGACTTGATTTTTTGGCATTATAACCACAAAGAAGAGCTTTCAGATTTTATTCTTTAGTACTTTATATTTCACACATCCATTAGAACTAGTATTTAGGTGTTTCTATTTGAGCCATACGAGATGAAATTTTCATAAACGGTTCTTCAGCGAGGGGGGGTTGTCCCCTTGATTTACCTATCTCGATAAAATCTATGATTGATTCGAAGAACGTCCTGAGATTTAGGCAATTTTGCCGATGATATAACTTGTAAATATGTTCCTCCTCACGTCAACATATGTTCTTGTCTATGGGGAATTAGGCTTGTTTTTCAGTACAAGTAGCTATCGGGTTGTGTTCAATATATAATGACTGAAGCTAATTTAGGTTGGTTAATCTGATCAGTTCATCGATGATCGGCAAGTATGATGGTCCTAATGATGATCCTGCACGTATTTAGCGTGTATCTCATCAGCAGCTGTAAAAAACCTCGTGAATTGACTTGGGTTACAAGTGTGGTTTTTGATGTATTGACCGTATCTTTTAGTGTAACTGGTTATTCCTTACCTCAGGACCAAATTGGTTATTAGGCAGTAAAAATTGTAACAAGCGTACCAGATGCTATTCTTGTAATAGGCTCGCCTCTGGTAGAGTTGTTACGCGGAAGTGCTAGTGTTAGACAATCCACTTTGACTTGTTTTTATAGTTTACACACTTTTGTAATGATACTCTAAGGGGTGGGTGGGGAAATAAATTGGTACCAAATTAAATATTCACGAGAATCAAACCTAAAACCTCTCACTTGCAAGTGAAGAAAAATATCACTAGACGATAGTACTAAGTGGGGATGTTGATTTCATTCAAGTTCCCACATTTTTTTACTTAAAAACCTATTGGAACAAAAACTAGTGCATATTTTGGCACACAGCCATGTGATATAACTAATTTAAGTGTTATAATATGTGTGAACTAGTTTATGATTTACTCTATGATAGATATAACCCATCAACGTGTTCTAAAAAAGATTTTAGTTAATCTCATCCAAGTGCCTTATCTCCCGACGCACTTTTTAATAAAAAATTTAATCACAAGTTTACCTATTTGTAAAATTACCTATAAAGACTTTGAAAGATATATAATAATAATTGGTTGGGCACGAAAAGGTAGCAAGAGTCCTAGACTTATATTGGGTTGTGAAAAAAATTGACAATATTTACGCTGAATTCACAAAAAAGACAAATGATGGGGATAGAATGTGCATGCCTTTTCCAATTAAAGGGTAAGAAGTTAGCATTGGATATTGATGGTACTTATGGGAGTGCATAATCATACAACAATAGTAGTATTTGAAAGGTCATTCATTTGCTGGTAAATTGTCGTCGGAGAAGACTTCATTGTTGGAGAAATAACATTTCAATTTTCTAGGTATAATAGTGGGTGGAGAAATAGTATATTAGAGGTTATTTTAGTTAAAAAAGCATTAGGGAGATCATGTTTTTGTACCACATTAGCGTATCATATTATGTGACAAAGTGATGTCTACATTGATGTCAATTAATGAATTTATGTCATTGGCTATCAATTGTACGCCTCGGTTGCCACATCATATAATACACCAATATAGTATAAATATAAGTGGCCTCATTTGCCCGACACTTAGGCAGACCTAACCACGTGTTAATATTTGAGGCATATTATTACAAGCTGATTTTCCTCTCAAATAATAACGAGAGGTGACTCTAATAAGTAATAAAGTTATTCCTCAAGCCCAAACCAAACACAAAACCCAAACGTAAACAAAGCAAAACATAAAAAAAGTAGACAAACTCAAGTAAACTGAGAGCTAATTTCCACAATAACATACGAATTACCAAAGGTTATTACTCTTAAAGCCACGCTGCTACTTGAGAAAATTACCACCATGTTCACCTGACATTTGAAAGAGGATTAGAGAATCTCAAAGGGACGTAGTAATAGGGTAGCAAAGTTAGATTGTTATCCCACGTAGAAAAAATGCATCTCCAACGGAAGTAAGAATTGAATTATCAAATTGAAAATTAGCAATTAACTTTGTAGATATACAATGTCGGTTGCTACTTCTTCAATTTAGCAAATTGGACCCTACAATCTATTTTATTCAAAGGCAGGTAGTGGTATTCCTCTTCACTTGTAAGTGAGATGTATTAGGTTCGATTCTCGCCAAAGATGAATTTGAACCACATTATTGCTAGTCTATTGCGAGGCTTAGCTCACTTCTCCATCATTTAGCGTAGATAATGTCGTTTATTCAAAAAAGCAAAAAAAAGTATTGTTTAGTACAGAGTTTTTTGAAAATAAAATTTGGGTCTCACAAGATGAGATAAACTTAATATATTAATATTTTAAGATGAAAAATAAAATTTAAAGAGTTGGTTGAATAGTGAATTTGAGTAACAAATTATTAAAATAGCATAAAAGTGCCAAATGGGTTAGCAAATAATACTTTTAAAGAAAAACTTTGTTATCTCTCTTGGAGATGCTCTTAGCATTACTCATATTTGAAAGGTTAGTTGCTATTTTTTCAATTTGCTAAGGAGCAACTGAATTTTTTTTTATTAAAAAAAAATTTCAATTGCTTCTTTCGTGGGAGATGTGTTTTTTCCTACGTGGCATAACTAATGTAACTTTGCTACCCCATTGTTATTTCCCTTGGAGATGCTCTAACCGTGTATTTAAAATGTCAAGCCAATGTGGTCACTGGCGAAGCTACACAGGGGCAAGGAGGGGCGGCTGCCCCTCCGCTCGTCGGAAATCTCCACCAAGAGTGAGGATTTCACCCCTCTGCTCTTTAAATTTGCCGAATTTCTAGGTTTGGTTATGCAGCAACTCTACACTGATGTACTGATGGCTCTTGTGTTTTAATTTTTGGTGAACGGAATCTGAAGAAAAAAATATAGTTGCAGAGCGGTAGACCGGAACTTGTGAAGAAGATGAAGCCTTCATCTGTTCTTCCTATACGGCGTCGTTTGGCAAAAGTTCTGACCTCCACTCGTTTGTTTACCCATTTTTCACTTTTGTTTTCTCTTCTGACCCCACCTTTTCTCATTTACCCATTTTCCCCCCTTTTTTTTCTTCTCTTATGACCCCACCTTCTTTGAGTTTGTTTACCCTTTTTTACTAATTTTTTATTTATTCTTGTAAGTTTTATTTTCCATTTTTCTTTTTTCTTTTCTCTTTTAAAATCCCCACCATATTTACCTTAAATTGCACATTATATATAAATATTGTATTATTATTATAAAAAAAAACATAAATACTATTTAATGTTTATTCATACGATGTATAATAAATTAATTTAAATTCGCCTAGTCCGCTGAGGCTCTCGTCTAGATCTCGCTTAGGCGCTAGACACCAACCCACCGCCGGCTAGCACCCTAACATCTTTTAGAACTTAATCTTAGCCAATTTAAGCTTCTTACATTGGTTTTGATGTTACTGCTTATAGGATAATGCTACATGAACCAAATTTTTTAAACCAAATTCGGAAACCAAATGATGATTGGATTATTAGTTAGGTGTTGATTAACATGCTTATTTCCTATTTGTGACACATAATTTATTTTGCAATTTTGGTTTAAAATTTCGATATCCCTAACATTATTCCCGCTTACAACCGCTCCGGTGATAGAGCATTTTCTTCTATGAATATTGTCAAAACTATGCACTCTTTAATGTGAAAGCAACCGCTTTGGTTGAACCTTGCACACTTTTGAATTTCGCCCTTTCCCTTGACAATTCCTGACTTCACCACTGAATGTGGAGGTAATCTTCTCAAAGAACCTCGAGGCTTTAATTAGTAATAACCCCATGTTTGGTAACTTCCGTGGTACTGTAGGCATTATGACTCCTTAACTTTGAACTATAACTTTATTACTTATTATATTTATTTTTTTTAGACTTGTTATGATATGTCTCAAATAATAACGCGATGTTAGGCCTCGCTGTTAAAGAAAATGTAGAAATATAGAGAATAATCCGAAAGATGACATTGAGGTACAACTTGAATCGATTCTTTAAAGTGTTATTTGCCCCCACTCGAATGAGTTTGCTAAAGGGTTCTTGGCAAATCACTTCCAGTATACAACAAAGTATGGAATATTCGATTAGCAAAACCGAATTATATTCCCTTAGAAATAACTAGAAAGAAATTGTATGAATGTGGTGGAGAGAGAAGAGAGAGCAAGGAAATTGTGTATACAACAAATTTCTGAATAATTCCTTTTCTACTAATGTCACCAATATATATAGAGAGAATTGCACCTTTTAGACATATCTTTTGGTTTTGGGTGTGTCCTCTCACCATGAGATACAACTGAACATTGCAACAATGTTTCTAATGGATATGTCTGATACAAGAGGCGTAAAGGAATGCATTAATAGATAAAAGGTGCACTGTTTCATTTCAAAAGGTGTGATTATTGGGTTGAATCCCATCTCGTCAAACAGCTGCACACACACACACACACACACTTGCATCTTCTTAATCTACAAGTCAGGTTCATTTTCATTCTTTCAATCTACAATCTATCTTATCTGTTAATCTTCTAAGTATGTTTGTTCGGCTCCCCAACCAAACAGTAAGGCGTGTTCCAAACAATAAGTCCCAGGAAAGGCATAAGTGGATCACATGAGCGGGGAAAGAGTTTAGCTAATACGCGGGGAAGGTGACGCATTTAAATTTTATGTATTTTGTTTGCCTATATTGTGAACTTCATGAGTAGATTATTTAGATCTAATTCAATGGTCAGCACTAGCTCTAGATCCAGTCTAGGTACTATTCCAGACACTTTTAATGAAGAACAAAAACCTGATTTTCAAACTGATGACAGTGTTGAGTTTGGAGATTGGAATATCCCCAAGGTTTCATATAAAAACATTTACAAAAAGAAATTGTCAGTAGCCTCATTTAGAAGTGAACATCATGTTAAGACGGTTGAAAAAGCTTATGCTCTTAGTAAAGAACATGAAACTTGTCAATTATTTTCTTCTGAACAAATAAAAACACACAGAAAAGATGGTCATAACTATATTCACATAGGCTTAGTTCAAATAGCCGAAAAACCTTTAGCACGTAGAGGCCTTAATACCTCTATTTTGTTATGCCTTCGAGATGCTAGATTCACTAACTTTAGTGATAGTATACTTGGAATGATTGAATCCAGTCTTTACAATGGACCTATCCATTTTGGTTGTTTTCCAGACCTTACCATAAGTCTTTCAGATCCTCATATGTTGAAAGCACTCATATTAAACATTAAAACTTCAAGATACTAAGTCCTTGAAAGAACACAGCATTTGGCATTAATATATCGAGTTTACTATAAAGTCACTGGCACAAACATGAATTTCCAAACTTTAACCAAAAGTCATAGAGACCATACACTCTTAATCCAAACCAACCAAGAAAATGCAAATATCAAAGTTCACAGAACCATTTGGTGGTCAGATATCAGTATACCTTCAGATTGGTGTTTAATCAATGAAAGCAAACCAGTAGCCATCCAAAACAGTCTAGTCAACCTCTACAATATAGAACAATACTTTGATGAGACTGTTAAAATTAACTTTGACCATCCAGCCAGAAAATATTGTGAGTTGGTCCACTCACATAGATCATTTGCTCCTAGCAAAAATTCTTTTTCTGGATCCATACCAACCGATAGGATGGGTCAAGATCAGGAATTAATCAATTCATTAGCCAATAGGAAATTAAAAGCAGTAAACACCAGTTCTTCCGTTACCCAACAAGAATTAATAAATGATTTGATAAATATCAAATTAAAATCAGTAGAAACCACATCCCAGGTAACACATCCCGTCTACCAACCTCATACTCAAGATCAAGGAGAACAAACTTCTCCAACAGGATTTGACTTTGAAGCAAGTTAGGTTAACCATTAACTTTTAGTTTGAAATAAACCTTTTAAATGGAACAAAAAAACGGCTCAATGCTGACATTAAAGCTACACAGAATGTTCCTCGAAGAAATATTTTCAGAAACAAATATACCAAAGAACAAAAATTAGAAATTTATAAGGAATGGACTTTATGGAAACCCATAGGTTTGAAGTATTTTTCTTCGATTATGTTGAAAAGTATTATGAGCCTGCAAAAAAATTAGAGGTAATAACCAAAGAAAATTGGCTTAAAGAAGACAAAACTATTGTCTCCTCCAGCCATCCCCCACAAGAAACAATTCTCATCAAAACTGCTAATACACAAATTCCAACTACTCCTTTTAAACTTCCCAAGGAAGATGCAGGAGTTAAGCCAGTCATTGAACAAAACAATTTTACTAACCAGAGTCTTCATAACATAGGAAAACAATTAGATAAAATTGAAACTAAAATTGACAAACTTTCTCAACCAAAATCAACGATCAGGGAAAAACCCCTGATTAATTTCCAGAATATTCCTCAAAGGCCACAGCCTTGAAAACAACCTTGACAAGCCAAAAAATAGATCAAATATTATTAGAATTAAAACAAAAAAAAATAGTTCATGTTTTAAATCACCCAAATGAATCTCAATCAGAAATATCTTCAAAATCCTCTGAGTCAGAAACTGATTCAGATTCCATCCGAAAAGTTGAACAAGCTTTTCAAAACCTTGAACTTAAAAGAATTACAAATAAAAGAGTCAATCCAACATCCCTTACCAAAAATTGGTATCCCAGACCAACACCTCCGGACATTCAATTCGAAGAACGAAACATCCAAAATCAATTCTCAGTCCCTTCTAATAAACTCTATGACTGAAATATAGATGGTTTATCAAAACAAGAACTTCTCAACAAACTTCAACATATCTCTATGGTTGCTAATAGCTATATTACCAATCATAATCTCAACCAATCACAAATTGTCGACCTTTTGGTCACTGGATTTACAGGAATACTCTATTCCTGGTGGGAAAAGTATCTCACTGAACAGTCCAGAAATGAAATAAAAAATGCTGTTAAAAAAGATGAAGAAGGAATACCTATTTTTTATGAACAAATTGGGCAAGGTGTCCTAGATGCAGTTAACACTTTACTCTTAACAATTATAGAACATTTCATAAGAACACCTAGTAATCTCACCTCTAGGATTCACGACCAACTAAGTAACTTAAGATATCCAACCTTAAGTGACTTCAGATGGTATAAAGATGTTTTTATGTCTAGGGTTATGCTTAGAGAAGATAGTAATCAACCATTTTGGAAAGAAAAATTCATTAATGGATTACCAAACTTGTTTGCTCACAAAATTTGAAATGGCTTAGTAAACAAGGAAGGGATCATACTATATCATACCCTTACTTATGGAAATATAATTAATATTATCCAAAAGGAAGGATTGAAGATGTGTATCAATATGAAAATTTCAAAACAAGTTAATAAAGATAAAATCATCTCCAAATACGAATTAGGAACGTTCTGCGAACAATACGGGTTACCCCCAATTGCTCCCTCCAAGAAAAAGTAAAAATCATAAACTTACAACAAATACCCCAGCAAGAAATATCATAGATACAATAAATTCAAAAATAAGAATTTTGAAACAAATAAATTTTACGAAAAACCCAAAAACTCTAATTGGAAGAAGAAATCTTCCAAAAAATTCCATCCTAAAGACCAAAGCCAAAAGGGTAAATGCTACAAATGTGGTAAATTTGGCCATTACACCAACAAATGTAGAGTCAAGAAAACCATCAATCAGCTGAAAATCTCTTACGAAGAGAAATTACAGCTTATCCAAGTTTTGGAACTCAAAGACACTGACCATAGTCAATCCGAAGATGATTTAGTTTCTGATTCATCTTCTTCACACAATTCTTCAAGTAGTCCTTCTTCTCCCAACATTAAGATAGGATGTAATAATACTTGTTGTAATAACAAGATCTCAGTCCTTAACAAACAAGAAGAACAAGAAGATCTTCTTATTGAACTAATAAGCAAAGTCGATGACCCCGAATTAAAATCATTCTATTTAAAGAAACTCAAAAAATTGGTCTCCCAAGAAGAAACCAGTACCAGTCAACCCCAATCATCTCAAAAAATTAGCATTAGCACAACTTTAGAACGATTCAATAAACCTAAGAAAGAAATCACTATAAAAGATTTACAGCGAGAAGTAAACAAAATCAAGGAAGAAATTAAATTCCTAAAGTCAGATAATACAGAAATTCACACTCATCTCACCAAAATTCATACACAGACACTAGTCAACCATGAAAACACTAATTCTTCTTCTAGTTATGATTCAGACTCCTAGTCTAAAGAAAAATCCATAGAAGATCTAGTTTTAGGTCTTTTAGACAAAATAAGAATCCAGAAATTGTAATCTAAAATTAAAATAATCATTGAAGATTTTCACTTAGATACAATTGCCCTAATAGATTCAGGTGCATACTTGAATTGTATTCAAGAATGATTAATTCCTACTAATTATTTTCATAAGTCATCAAAAATACTTAGTGCTGCAAATCAATCACCAATGCAATTAAAATATGAAATTCCAAAAGCACATGCTTGCCAAGACAATGTTTGTTTTAAAACTTCGTTTGTTCTAATTAAGAACATTTTGGATCCAGTCATCTTAGGACTCCCTTTGCTAGCTCTTCTCTATCCTTTTAAGGTTCATCACAATAGGATATCTACTAAGATGTTAGGTCAAAAGATCACCTTTGAATTCTGTACTGAAACAGACCTCAGAAAATTACACCAACTCCAAAGAGATAGTATCTCAAAATCCATCAATCTTGTAAACCACAAATCACAACAATTTAAATTTTTAAAAGAAGAAATTCATCAAAGAAGAATTCAAGAACAGCTAACAAATAAATCTTTGTTAGAAACTATTGATAAGTTTCAAAAGAAACTTGTTAATGAGATCTGTTCTAATATCCCTAATGCCTTTTGGCACAGAAAACAACATATTGTCGAACTTCCTTATATAAAGGATTTTGATGAAAAGAAAATACCTACTAAGGCCAGACCCATCCAAATGAGTCAAGAAGTTATGGAATTCTACAAAATAGAAATCCAGGAACTCCTTAATAAAGGGATAATTAGGAAAAGTAAGTCATCGTGGTCTTGCCCAGCTTTTTATGTCCAAAAAAATGCCGAATTAGAAAGAGGAACTCCCAGATTTGTTATTAACTACAAACCTCTCAATGAAGTTTTGGAAAGGATTCAGTATCCAATCCCTAATAAAAGAGATTTAATCAAAAGGCTTAGTCAAGGAGTTATTTTTTCAAAATTTGATATGAAGTCTGGATTTTGGCAGATTCAAATTTGTCTCTGCAACCAAGATTAAGTTATTTCAAACCAAAATTAGATTTTTAGGATACAATATCCATCAGTCAACCATCCAACCTATAGACCGTGTCATCCAATTTGCAGGTAAATTTCCTGATGAAATCCCTGACAAAACCCAATTACAGAGATTTCTAGGATCATTAAACTATGTTGCAGAATTTTATCTACATCTCAGACAACAATGTAAACCTTGTTTGATCGCCTCAAGGAGAATCCTCCGCCTTGGTCTCACCTTCATACTTCTATAGTCCTACAAATTAAAACACATGTCAAGACATTGCTTTGCCTTGGCATTCCAACTCCCAACTCTTTCAAGATTGCTGAAACTGATGCCTCTGACATTAGTTATGGAGGTATCCTCAAGCAGTCAATCTCCTCCGTATCTCCTAAACAAATTATTCATTTCCATTCAGGAGTATGGAATCCAGCACAAAGTAATTATAGTACTATTAAGAAAGAGATATTATCTATCGTATTATGTATTAGCAAATTTCAAGATGATTTATTAAATCAAAAGTTTTTTGTCAGAGTTGATTGCAAATCTGCAAAACATGTTTTACAAAAAGATATTCAAAACATTGCATCAAAACAAATTTTTGCACAATGGCAAGCCATATTAAGTATTTTTTATTTTGATATTGAATACATTAAAGGCAGCCATAACTGCATTCCTGATTTCCTAACCAGATAATTTTTGTAGGGGAAGAATGTCAGGACAAAAGCCTAATCAAAGAAGGCTTCCAGCCACCTTACCACCACCAAAACAAGAATCGAGCTCAGATTCTTCATCAGCCTTAGCTATGACCAACCGATTCACACCAAGACCAAACTACCAAACGACATTCGTCAGTTAGTATGATCCATATTCATCCCACTACCCATCATCATCAAGCCAATCAATTAGTTATACTAAAACATCTCCATATGTTAATAAATCACCCAAGGAATACCTTTTCAGCATACCTCCCAATATCTCCCAAGAATAAACATCAGCCAAAATAGCCAAAACGGTATTCTCGGCCAATTTCTATTATTTACCAAATGCACCACATAATAGTCTCAAATATTATCAAGTCATTCTCAGTGAAACTAAATCCATTGCTATTAAGCCAATTTTTAATACAACTCATGCAAACAAAATTTTGTACCATTCCCTTTACATTGGAAAATTCCTAACAGAGACAGAATAGGGACTACCCCTTTACACATCCAAACCTCTTCATTCTCAGCATGTTCTTATTCCCAATAACAAATACAATTATTTTGATTATATCGACGCTTGGTCTAACATTTTTCTTCACCAAATAGAAGACTTTAGTCATTCATGGTTTACTATTTTTGATAAAAGTTTCAGATTGAATTTCCCAACATAGTTTCCCAGATGGTGGTCATCTTATGGCCCAAAAACCAGCCTCCTTCCCGAGGATCTCATGCAAATCTTATCAGATAATTTTCAAAAGAAATTCGACAGAAGCAGATTCAACCACTTTATCACCCTTGTTCCTTCGTTCATGGCCAAATACAAAATCCCGTGGATAATGAAGTGGAATTATGAAGTTGAAATTGGCGAAGTCTATCGATAAAGAGCAGTCAAATGGTGGGACAAGTTCAATCATCAGAAGATCATCAGCCTAGTCCTCTCTGACTTTCCCGTCATTCAAGCCCAAGTTCAAGCCATTTCGGCACAACCAGTCCAGCAGAAAATGGCATTGCCAACAGTCCCAGAACAATCCTTATCAGACATTAGTCATTCTTCATCTCTCAAATGCACTTCTAAGTCATCCAAGTCGAGTTCGAAAAAGAAAGAAAAATCTTCCCATCTCAAGGACCTTGCCCAACAATTACTTGCAGAAGTAACCATGCTCCACATTGAAGACTCAGACTCCAAATCTTCTGACGCATCCTCTTAACAACCAGCTAACACGGAAAAAACCAAATGGGCAGATTACCAGGATTCCCAAGACCCATTTGATTTGTAATCATTAATTGTAATAATTTACTCATGTAATCGAATAGTATTTTGCATGTAATTCCAATAGGAAAATGTCTCTCTCAGTACCAAAAGTAGCAGTCGTCATCACTGACAGAAATCATTCTGGATTCCAGACAAGTTACTGTTTATGAATAGTAAAATCACTTTTACTATTCATCCATCATTTCATCCCTTAATCATGGCCCGTGCCTCCACAGTTGTTTACTTTCGGCCCGTGCCTCAACAATCATTTACTTTAGCATCTTCCAGCTCAAAGACAGTTGGGTTTCTCACTTCAATCATCACTCCTGAGTCCATAAAAGAAAGTATTATCCATCAAAACGAAAGGGCTGAAAACTCTGCGAATTCTTTAGAACAAGAACAGAGTCCAATATTCAGCTGCATACTGTATTCAGTTAAATTTTGTAAATACTTTTATTTTATGAAGTAATATGCCTGCGAGCATCATCATCTTTTCTTTCATCATCCAGCTTTGCTGAAACAATTGTAAGTTACAAAATAAGTTTTCAATAAACTTAATTTCAAATATATCCGCATCATTAATTTTAATTCATTATTTTCAATATGAAGAATATTTTTATCACAACTGATTTTGAATGGCATAAATGTCTTACTCCTAGTCAATTTATTGAGTATCTCATCTTCAAGGTAAATACCGATCAATCCTTTGTTCAGTTTTTCCTATATATTTATAATATTTTGTATGATATCTATACTCCCAATCATCATAATGTCTGTAGCCTTGGTTGTTGTCCCCATAACTTCACCCATTTTCAGTAGATAGTCGTTTTCCGCACCCATTATATATATGTTGCATTATATTATATTCTTAAAATATTCAACAACCCTTCCTTATTTTAAGAACATATATAGAAAATAATATTACAACAATTCTCTCTTTATAATTATCACAAGCATACCGATATAATTATGCATAAAATAAAGGTGTTTTTTGAATTAAACCTTTAATTAGTGTAAGTAATTCAAAGTTATAACAAATGCGATGGTGACCTAAGTTTAAACCAATTATTCTTATGTTAAAACTGGAATTACTACACACATGACTATGTCTTATTTCCTTAAAGAAATTTCTGAATTAATTAAGCACTATTATGGCCTTGTGCTTCATCCTAGTTTCACACACATTTACAAGAGAAAACCCAACTCTTGGTAGAAGCGGCACCACTTCTTATGTTTATATAGGTGAGGTTCATTCCCATGTTCCTGCTACTATAGACATAACTACAAATAACCTCATTAAGAGATAAAACTCATCCTCCTAAACGTAGCAGTCTTGCACTGATCATCCTAGAATGAGCTATATATTAATTTTCAGTGCTTTCACAACCACTTATCAATAACTTGTTATTACCCATTAAACTGTTAAACTAGTGATGTTCTAGATAAAGTCGGGTTACCATTATTGGTGGCTAATTTTCAATAAAGGGTTTTAGCCCCATTCCACTAGATGTACTAACTACCAAAGCTTTTGAAAGTGCTTTCGTTAACGGATCCGTCAAGTTATTACTTGATTTAACATAAATAATATTAATAACTCCATCAGTTATTAATTGATAGACATATTCATGTCTTAAGCTAATATGTCTAGACTTTCCATTGTATACATTATTGTATGCTCTAGACAAAGTAGCTTCACTATGCTAGTATAAAGAAATGGATGGTATTGGTTGTGGCCACAACTCTATTTCCAATAATAAATTTCTAATCCATTCTGCTTCTTTACCTGTTATTGCTATAAATTCATATTCCATAGTTTAATGTGCTATACATGTTTGCTTCTTCGAAGCCCAAGAAATTGCTCCTCCGGCAATTGTAAAAATCCACCCTGATGTAGACTTATTATCATTAGCACTTGTTATCCAAATTGCATCTAAATATCCTTCAAGTACTGCTGAAAATTCAGAGTAAGTTAAACTTAGGTTAATAGTTCTTTTAAGAAAACCAAAAATTATATTTATTACTTTCCAATGAGCAGTACCTGGATGACTAGTGTATCTAGAAAGTTTGCTTACTGGAAATGCGATATTTGGCTTGGTACAATGCATGGCATACATTAAACTTCCAATTACACTAGCATACTCAAGCTATGCAACGGACCTACCAGAATTATTAAGCAAAGTTTCATTAGGGTCATAAGGGATATTTGCTTCTTTTATTTGTAGATGCTTAAACTTAAGAAGCAATTTTTCTATATAATGTGACTGACATAAAGCGTAACCCCTATTATTCTTCTTTACTTTAATTCCCAAGATAGTATCCACTTCATTCAAGTCCTTCATTTTGAATTTTGAATTTAGATACTCTTTAGTTTCAGATACACCTTTCATGTTTGTACCAAAAATTAGAAAGTCATCAACGTATAAACATATAACAACACCATAATCATTTGTGAATTTAGAGTATATGCATTTATCAGCATTATTATGTCTAAATCCATATGATAAAATGACAATATCAAACTTTTCATGTCATTGTTTTGGTGTTTGCTTTAATCCATATAACAACTTGACTAATTTACAAACTTTCTTTTCATTTCCAGGGAGAACAAACCCTTCTGGTTGTTCCATATAGACTTCTTCATCTAAATCACCATTTAAAAAAGTCGTTTTCACATCCATTTGATGCACATGCAAATTATATAAAGAAGCCAATACAAACAATATTCTAATTGATGTAAGCCTAGCTACTGGTGCATATGTATCGAAATAGTTTATTCCCTTTTTCTTCTTAAAACCTTTGGCAACCAGCCTGGCTTTAAATGTCTGAATAGACCCATCGGTATTATATTTTCTTCTAAATACCCATTTACAACCTATTGCTTTTGATCCTTGGGACAAGTCTACTAAAACCCATGTATGATTAGATATTAATGATTCAAATTCATCATCTATAGCCTCTTTCCAAAAGGCTGCATCTCTTGAAGTCAATGCTTCGCTTAGACTTTTAGGATCATCCTCAACATTCAACAATATGGGTATTTTCTGAAGAACTTTTGTTCTATTTCCTTCGACTAAAAATACAATAGATTGAGATGAAATAAAATCAGAGCCTAGAGTCTTTTCTTTTCTTACCCTTTGGCTTTTCCTTGGTTCATTAACAGTTTCAGACTGTTTTCTTTTCTCACCTTGAGAATGACTAGTAGACGGATTAGAGAAAGGTGTTTGATCATTCTCTTTTCCAGACACTGAGTAGTCATTATAGAATTTATTTTCTATAAATTCGACATCTCTAAACTTAACTACTTTGTTCGAGTCTAAATTAAGCAACATATATGCCTTTGAATTTTTTGCATATCCTACAAATATGCTATTAATTCCTCTTGGACCCAACTTGGATCTCTTAGGATCAAGTGCCTTATAAAAAGCTACACAACCTCATACTCTCAAATATGACAAATTTGATTTTCTTCCTTTCCAAATTTCATATGGTGACACATGTGTCTTCATAGATGTAATTCTATTGTGTATATGGCATGCAGTAAACAATGTTTCACCCTATAAATATTTTGGAGTATTAGCATTAATCATTTCAGTGAGTGTCCTATTTTTTCTTTCTGCCAAACCATTTTGTTGTGGTGTATAGAATGCAGTTCTTTGATGTACAACACCATGCCCTTCACAAAAAAATATCAAATTCATGTGAAAAATATTCACCACCTCTATCACTACGAAGGTATTGAATTTTCCTTCCCTTTTGGTTTTCAACTTCAGCCTTATAGCGCTTAAAACACTAAAAAGCTTCATCTTTATTAGACAATAAATAAACATAAGTAAACTTAGAACAATCATCTATAAATGTGATAAAATATATTTTTCCTGCTCTTATTAAAATACCATTAAATTCACATATGTCAGAATGTATTAAGTCTAATAAATTTGTATGTCTTTCGGCAGTTGGAAAATGTTTCTTAGTCATTTTCGCTTGAATACATGTTTCACATTTATCATTATAATCATCATTGCAAGCAATTAAACCAAATGTGCGCATGTATTTTAAAGATCTAAAATTTATATGTTCTAAACGTAAATGTCATAAATAAGAGGAAGATTTAACAATATAAGCAGAAGAATTCACTTTATTATTAATACTTAGTTTGAACATCCCATCACAAGAATACCCATTCTCAACAAACATCCCCATTTTCGACATTATCAACTTGTCAGACTCTAGAACAGTCTTTATACTGTTCTAACATAATAAATTTGCAGACACAAGATTCTTTCTAATTTCTGGAACATGCAGTACATTAAGCAATGTCAATTTCTTCCCAGAAGTAAATTGAAGTTCAACGGTTCCTTTTCCTAGAACTTTGGTGGAATTATGATTCCCCATTAAAACTTCTTGATTGTCCGTTGATGCTTCATATGTCTTAAATTGTGTCTTGTCATTGCACACATATATAGTAGCTCCTGAGTCAAGCCACCAATCAGAGGATTTTATTGCCGCTGCCATATTCAGTTCGGTAATCATACCAATATGCATCATTGATACCATTGCAACAATGTTATCAATTCTAGAGTTTTCCACCATATTTGCATTATTGGTCTTATTGGCATATTTCTCACTTGTTTTTCTGTGTCTACAATCACGAATGTAACGACATTTCTTTCCACAATGGTAACAGACACCATTTGCATTCTTTTGATTGTTGTTGGAATTGATCTTCTTAAACTTCTATTTGTCAATTTTGACTTTGAAGTTCTTTTTATATTTGTTTCTTTCGACAATGTGAACTTTAGAGAAATCTTGATTTGATTTGCAAAATTCTTATCACGATTTCGAGTTTCCTCTTCAGTTTGAATACCCTTTTGCAAATCCTCCAAACTAATATCTTCCACCATGTGTAGAAGTTAATTTTAGCCCCCAACTATCATAGAATCCGGAATAACTATTTTAAGTTCACGAAGCTTTGAGACCAAGACCAATAATTCATGAACTTGGTTTAGGATGGGTTTGTCATCAAATATAGTGAATTCATAATATTTGAACATTAAAAATTTATCGGTACCTGTTTTTTTCCGTTGTGTACTTGTGTTCAAGTGCTTCCTAAATTTCCTTTGGAGATTGAATGTGTGCATACAGGTCATATAAACGATCAAATAATGTGCCCAAGATGTGTCATCGACATACCAATTCATCTACTTCACGCTTCTTTCAATCGGCAACTATATTGTCCGAGTCTTTGTCACTTGGTTCACAAATAAGCTCCAATTTTGGGTCCAACACATATATGACATTTAGAACAGTACGCATAAAACACATCTTGTCCTTCCATCAGGTGAAATTTGATCCATCAAATTTGTCTAACTTGTAGACATCGTGATTGATAATCTTCAAAGCTATGTTATCAGATTTGTTCTCCATGACGAAAATAACACTTTAAGATTGTTAGAGAAATTGGAGAAATATAGAGAATAATCTGAAAGATGACTTTAAGGTACGACTTGAATTGTTTCCTTAAAGTGTTATTTGCCCCCACTCGAATGAGTTTGCTAAAGGGTTCTTGGCAAATCACTTTCAGGATACAACAAAGTATGGAATATTCGATTAGCAAAACCGAATTATATTCCTTTAGAAATAACTAGAAAGAAAATGTATGAATGTGGTGGAGAGAGAAGAGAGAGCAAGGAAATTGTATATACAACAAATTTCTAAATAATTCATTTTCTACTAATGTCACCAATATATATATATATATATATATATATATATATAGAGAGAGAGAGAGAGAGAGAGAGAGAGAGAGAGAGAGAGAGAGAGAGAGAGAGAGAGAATTGCACCTTTTAGACATATCTTTTGGTTTTTGGTGTGTCCTCTCACCATGAGATATAGCTAAACATTGCAACAATGTTTCTAATGGATATGTCTGATACAAGAGGCGTAAAGGAATGCATATGTACAGAATGCATTATGTCTTTTCGCCAATAGATAAAGGTGCACTGTTTCATTTCAAAAGGTGTGATTATTGGGTTGAATCCCATCTCATCAAACAATCGCATATTTATGTGTTACATCATATTATATTCTTAAAATATTCAACACCTACCTTAGTGGTTGGGCATCGAATGTGATGACCATGGACCTCAAGTTGAGGGGGGCCTTAAAAAAATTATTTCTTACTTACAACTGAAGAGAAAAATCATTAAATTGTAGTACTAAGAGACAATTTTCTTGCATAAATTCAAATAAAAAACAAAATAGTCATAAATCATGTCCAAAACAACCCAAAGCCACTAACGTCACCAATACTAGTAATCGTGAATAGGCAGGAAGAGAGAAATATGAGAAACACATTTTGGGCTCGTTCGGAAGGACAGACACATATGATAGGATTTTGTATTTTGGATTAGTTAGGTTAAGATTGGGTATGTTGGGCTTTTCATTTATTGTTTGGATACAACAAGAGGAGGTGCGAGCCTGTTAGACTTGTAACCCTTGTCAACAGACACGTTATGAAATGTGTAATTCCTGACTTAAATTCGAAATAAGAATCTCGTCCGCTATGCCTTTTAATCGCATCAAATAACGGCTTAGACACAAGTCTATATTAATGTCCAGTAGCCTGTCCCATTCGGCCCACCAAATAGGCTATTCTTCTTGGTTTGCAACATCACGCATTGTAACTGCCAAATAGCCATCCTTGAGGGATTTGGATCCTCTCCTGAGCTCATGGAGAGGATCCTCCTGACCCATCATCTTGGACCGTTGGATTTTTATCCAACGGCTACAAATAGGGGATCCCTTTAAAGTTATAATAATTATAGTCATTGGATAAAAATTCAACGGCCCACGATTATGGGTCAGGATGATCCTCTTCATTAGCTCAGGAGAGGATCCAAATCCATCCTTGAGTATGGGGGTGGGAGAAAGAGAAGAGAACCGAATGGTGCATCATTGGTGACTGCAATATCCACCATCCCATTTGTAATAATTGTCCTACAGATTTTACTACATGGGCCTAATTAGTTTTTGCCCAATGTGCCACCAAGTAGCCAAGGTCAACATTACATCTGATAACCATAATGAATGCCCCTACATTACACTTTGAAAAAAAATTATATAGTTTTGGTTTACGATTTATAGAATGAAATTAATAAAAATGTCTCGATTCATGAATGCATTGAAAAGGAAAATAAAAAGGAATGAAATTAATGAAAATTTGCAAGTATTTTACTAATTCTATTTGTGTCCAATTAGATTTGACACGGAGAATCCATAGAAATGGAAACGTGGCATGTCATCGTATTTTTGGAAGTGTACACCTAAATTGTAATGTAAAATAAGGTACGTGGCACGCATAGAAGCAGAGTATAAATAAAATCCCATGTACGTTTATCAAAGCTGGAGGAGCAAAGCGGGGAAAAAAATTGATCAAACCCAACAACTGTAGCCGTGGAAGTGCTGCAAACGCTGTGCCACTGCGTTCTCTCTCTGTGTGTCTCCGATACGATCTCCGGCCACCGCCGTAATCTCCGAACCCTAGAATCTCCGCAATGCCGTTCATGTTTTTTAAATATTTTTATTCCCAGTTTTCTGATCGTTAAACAAATTGAGAATGTGAATTTTAATTTTCGTTCAGGTTTTTTCCCTTTTTGTTTCGTTTCATAACGTTCATATGCTGAAATTGAATTTGGTTATTTAATCGAACGTTGGGATCATATGATATGAACTAATTTTGATAATATATAAATAAATTATGGGTTTGATGAAGAATGTGAAATGTGATGCGAGAAATGAGCAGGGGAGAATTATGGTATTGATTTTTTTTTTTTTTTTTTTTTGGGTCAAACAATTATGGTATTGATTTGGCTGTGGTTTTGATGTTGATTTTTTTAGGAGTGAAAGTTTGGGGATTTGTAGTTTGATAGAAGATTGTAGGACTGAAGAAGAATGCAATATTGGATTGAGAAGTTGCCGAATCAATTGAGTATTTTTCTGGGAGTAAGCTCTTGAGTTGAGTCTCAGAGACAGCACCAATAATGGGCACTGTACACCGCAGGTAAGTGCGTATTGTCATGATGATCCCGAATACCCGATGCCTCATAAGATTGTTACATTTACTCTCTGTTCATCATTAGTTTTGTTTTTTTTTAATTTTTTTTTTTTTTTCAGCGGGGTTAAAAAATCGAATGACAGTGCCAAGCTTATTTTCACTACAAGTTTGGGAGTTGTCTTTGGATTTTTCCTTGGTGTATCATTACCGTCAGTTTCTTTAAACAAGGTATATCGGCCTTCATCAGTATGTGCTTATGTCCAATTGGACGTGTATATGTATGTGATTTGTTTTGAATTTCACAGATTAGGTTACCTTCAAGCCTTATAACATCTCTTGATGTAGCCTTCACCCAATTGCGTAGACCTAGTACTCCCCCTTCAAACAAGAGTCTTGAAGATGAAGGATCAGAGGGTGTCCCTCAGGTACTTATTGTACTTATTGTACAAGATACTTCGCAATTGTGGCATTTCAATTTTAAATTTGGTGACCGAATCCGTGGTTTCACATAATTTTGTCTATAATCCTACATTAATTAGTTGGGAACTTTAACGAAAAGCACCCGGTACTGTTCACTTTAACGAAAAACCACATTTTTACACAAGTCAATCCTGGTACTATTCACTTTACCCTTTATTTTGTCCTTATCATTAAAACTCAAAGTTTTCAAGCCCTTTTCATTAGTTTTCCTTAATTAGTTCCCAAAATGTTTAGGATATAGTGTAGCCGGGGATTCCAGACCGCCATGGTCATAAACATTTATTCATAGTGCTAGTTTTCACCCATAATTCATGTCCATCACATTCCAAGTAATAGTCCTTTCATATCCTTTTGTTAATTTTCTGGCAGATATATGTTCCAACAAACCCGCGTGGTGCGGAAACACTACCTCCAGGAATTATTGTTCCTAAATCTGATCTTTATATCCGGAGATTGTGGGGTGAACCCAGTGAGGTATGATATCTGATAGGCATAGTGAAAGTACCTGTACTGCACATATTTTAATTTTCAAAACATTATTAATTTTAGGGTAAATGGCCAAAATGGTCCCTAAGATTTGCATAACTCATCACTTTGGTCCCTGAGATTCCAAATCGATAAAAGTGGTTGTCCACCATCCATCATTTTGGTCATTCTGTTAAAAACTCTGTTAAGTGTCCCGGAGCTCTTGGCCGGAAGTTTGGGCAATTTTCAAAGCTTCGTAACTCAATCGTTTCTTAACCAAATTCGACCCATAATATATCAAAATGAAGATAGGAAAGTGTAGAATAAAATTATACCTATTTTGAAGCCCAATGGTTGCCAGAAATTGCCGGAAAATAGCCTCAAAGTTGACTGGTCCAAGTGAAAACTTGAAAACTCGCTGGAAACTGGGTAAACTTTAAACGTTCATAACTTCTTCAATACTCAAGTGATTCAAAAACGAAAATCATACTTCTTGATGATACAAAGATAATGGTACCTTTTTGATGGCTAAATCACCGTGGTTTGGCTGGAAAATGGCTCGAAAGTGGCTGTTTTGGTCTCTAGTTTGCCACTTTCGAGCAGTTTTCCGGCGAGTTTTCAATTTTTCACTCGAACCAGTCAACTTTGAGGCTATTTTCCGGTCATCTCTAGCAATCATTGGGCTTTGAAATAGGTATAATCTTATTCTACACCTTCCTATTTTCATTTTGATATATTATGGGTCGAATTTGGTTAAGAAACAATTGAGTTACGAAGCTTTGAAAATTGCCCAAACTTCCGGCCAAGAGCTCCAGGACACTTAACGGAGTTTTTAACGGAATGACCAAAATGATGGATGGTGGACAATCTCAGGGACTACTTTTATCGATTTGGAATCTCAGGGATCAAAGTGATGCGTTATGCAAGTCTCAGTGACCATTTTGACAATTTACCCTTAATTTTATTGTTTATGTTGTATCCACATTTCTGAATGAATTAGGATCCGAGGGTTTTGGTTTAAGTAAAAAAGGCGGACTATGGAGATGGGTATTGGAAGGAAAGATTAGTTGGAGGAATATTGTGGAAATTTCTAGTCAAACTTTGTCTGTATGCAATGCACGATCTTGAAGTAGTAGTCTTACTCTTACTCTTACATGCCATCTTGGAGGCCGTTATGTATTTTGCATGTTGCTTAATAAACTTGGTCTGCAAAATGCTTATAATGACATTCTTGAACTCTGCAGGATCTGAAAGTAACGCCAAAGTATTTGGTATCATTTACTGTTGGTATAAACCAGAAAAAGAATATTGATGCAGCCGTTAAAAAGGTTGAAAAATGTGTTATCTCCTTTCTTTTTTTCTCTTAATTATTGATTTGATGTTCAAAAATACTGAGGTTCGATCTTACATTTGGTAGTTCTCCGAGAACTTCACAATATTACTCTTTCACTATGATGGCCGGACTAGTGAGTGGGAGGAGTTTGAGTGGTCAAAGAGGGCAATTCATGTTAGTGTGAAGAGACAAGCAAAATGGTAAGTCTCAATGGTGCTTTTCATAGTTTAAAGTTCTCATAGTGTGACCTTTTCAATTAACAAGCTTTTCAAAATTTAAACTCGTTGTCTTTTTCTTCTTATTGCTTTGTCATTTAGAAATGGATCCTTTGCAGCCAGTTGTCATACTGTCCATTGCTTTGCAGGTGGTACGCAAAGAGATTTTTGCATCCTGATATCGTAGCAACTTATGAATATATTTTCATTTGGGATGAAGATTTGGGAGTAGAACATTTCAATGGAGAGAAGTAAGTTGTCTTTCATCAAACATGGTTTCTGGTCTTACTTTATCCATTCATGTCTTCTTCTCATTCCCTTTTTACCTTATTCTCCAATTAATGTTCCGTGTGATTACCAGATATATACATTTGGTCAAGAAATATGGTTTGGAGATCTCTCAACCTGGTCTTGAGCCCAATAATGGACTGACATGGGAGATGACAAAGAGGAGAGGTGACAGAGAAGTTCACAAGTACGCTCTTTCTCTTCTTTCACTCAATTCCCCTTGCCCCCTATACACTGACACTCAAAGCACCATGCAGATATAAATGTTCCATGTATTGGAAATTAATTTCCTTATGTCTGGATTGATAAACAGGGATACTGAAGAGAAACCAGGCTGGTGTAGTGACCCACATCTTCCTCCTTGTGCTGCGTATGATCTCTCTCTCTCTCTCTCTCTCTCTCTCTCTCTCTCTCTCTCTCTCTAGCATGATTTTCTGTGGACATGTATGTTGTTATGTGCATGCATATGGGTCTAACTGTCTAAGATTGTGTGTGTTTTCCTGCTCTCAAACAATATGCATACATCTTGGGTGCTTATAGAAAAAATTTAAAATAACATGGTCAATATTGAACATGAGCTGTATTCGGTCTAAGTGTTTACTAAGTTGTTCAGAGGGCATGCTTGTTATTATGGTTATACTTTTCGCAAGATTGAATGAACAACTTTAGCTTGAAGGAAGATTCAGTAGCTGGAAAAGGAGGGAGTTTGTTTTCTTTTAGTACAGGTCTCAGTTATAGTCAGAATGATTCTAACAGATCGACACTTCCATCTGAGTGTTCAGATTTGTGGAAATAATGGCCCCTGTCTTTTCTCGGGAAGCTTGGCGTTGTGCATGGCATATGATTCAGGTATGGTGTATCGTTGTAATTTCTGGCTGGCTATTGATGTAGTCATTTACAATATCTTGCAGATGATATGATCTTCTATTTTGAAGGATTTTTTTTCTTTTATAACTTCCCTGCAATGATAACAAAATGCTTGTTGTGTTCTTGTAGAATGATTTAGTGCATGGATGGGGATTGGATTTTGCTCTCAGAAGATGTGTAGAGGTTAGCAGTTTTTGCATTTTATTGTTCCTCTTCTTCGTATTTTCTTCCTAGGGTTTTTGCTGCTATGTTATTTTCCTTATATTGCTGGTTGTGTTTAAATTGCTCACTTCCAAACCTGCATTTGATGATGCCTCTCACAGTTCCATTTAGTTGTCCTTTTATTGCCCCCCTCCATTTTCACTAGCTGAAAAATACTTTAAGAGAAGACTTTTAAAACTTTGTTAGTGATACTTATTTCTTTTGCATGAAAGTTCAGAGGTAATTTCATTTAATATCTGCAGAGGATTTCCATAAACGAAAAATCACGTACTGAGATTAAAAAATTAATTGCATAAAGTACAAGTAGGAGACTTTTAGTCAATAGGATTATGCCTAACCTCTTTGTTGGATAGATCATTTATGAGTTCTGCTCTCGATATGAGTGCCTGCGATTTACGAACATATTTATTAACATGTGTTTGAGATGTGGTATCTATTTCTGGAATTCAATTCATCTGGAGTAGTAAAAGTAGGCATGAGATAGCCTGTACCATTCTGGAAGCGTTGCAATTGCTAGATAAGCTAGGCTTTTCTATTCTTAAAAAAACCCTAATACTTTTGTTTTCTATGCTTTTTTTTGTCTCACCAGCCTGCACATGAAAAGATTGGTGTAGTTGATTCACAGTGGATTATTCATCAAGTAATTCCTTCTCTTGGGGGCCAGGTGAGTCATCGTTGGTATCTTTTCTAGATAGAGAATCCATGCATGTATCGGCATATTTATATGTATATCGTACATGGACTATGACCAAAACAAAAGTCATACATAGACGTCTGCCCTTCCCGTATAGGGTACAGTAATAGTTAAGCAATGCATACATCTTGCTTTGGTTAAGTGTTTAGAATATTATATGAAACATGAAACGGTTGATATTTGGTTATTATCTTATATAAGGATTGATACAGGTGTTGATGGGGAAGCTTATTAATAGTTTCTTGTTTTTTTACGCGATGTTTTTTTTTTTTTTTTTTTTTTTTTTTTGTCAAAGCTTTTGACGTGATGGTGTTAGCACTCTGTCTGATGTGAGGTTATAATTGATAAGTTTTCTACTTTTAAATTGGTAACAAGCAATTTTCTACCTTGACAAGGAGGAAGTTATCATATCATTTTGTAGCTACTTGTTTTGTTGTTGTCGTGAATTGTGTTAAATCCTTATGTCATTGCTGTAATAAAATAAGCTGTTGATCTTGATCCTTCTTAAATCATCATGTTCAGGGAAATCAGGAGGATGGAAAAGCTCCATGGGAAGGGGTACGTGATATGGTAAAATAAGAAATCGTACTTTCTTTTTCTCTTATTGCCTTAAACTTTAGAAGTTTAGCTACCATCTCGATTATTTTCGATAATTTTTTCATGGTTGTGACCATTTAGACTATAATATCCCATGATTAGGCTTCCTTTCCATGTATTTACTGGATTAGTAAATCAACCTTTTCCATACTTTCTTCTGCTTTCAAATCCTTACATTCATAATTGTTGGGGGGAAAACTGCATAAACCTATTGTGTTCATTCCCATGTCATTCAATGCTACGTAGTAGTGGAAAAAATTCCGTGATTGTGACTGACTGGTTACTTTTCTTGCCTGGTTCCTTGCAGGTGAGAACAAGGTGCAAAAATGAGTGGGCTGAATTTCAGGCTCGCCTCCTTGGCGCAGACCAGGCATACCTTGCTCAGAAAGGAAGGGGGTAAATATACAATTATCCCGTTAAACAAAAGCCTTTACCCCCCACCCCCACACATCCCTCTGTCTCATTTTGTACATGTTTAGCTTGGACACAAAGGAGGGAGGGGAGGGTGTCGGAGGAGTCCAATTCCTATTGTAATGTTTTCTCCCTTTGCTGAGATGTATCTTAAACGTCGCTAGTTTTATCAGAGAAGAGAGAAGTTTACCGTCTGAGATCGACTGAGTCAAGTTTCTACCTTGTTCTTTTTCACCAAGGTACAGAAAATTTACCGTACCAGTTTCTTTCACCAAGGGAATTGTGGTCTGCGAAGGGAGTTGCATTCCAATTCTGAATGAATTCTGAAATTAAACTATTTATATACAGTACAGCACATCAATGCCATCAATTCCTCTGCGGCTGCTTGTTGGTTTTGCTTCTTCTCTAAACTGTCACTGGGTTAAAAGGCTGATTCATATGGTATCGATACGAAACGGGTGTTAAAGAAGATCTAAACTATTATTTAGATGTGTTTACGAGTTTGGAGATCAAATGATTAAGCTTTGGTTCATCAAACGATTTATTAAAATCGATTTTAAGGTCTAACTGGCGAGCAAGAACTTTTATTCTGGGTGCAAATGAAGGGAAAGCGTAAGATTTTCAAAGTATGAAATTCCGAGTAAATTTAAAATAAATTTGTTTGCAGAAATTAATCAAATAGCTTTAATATTTTTTAACATCTTACATATAACAATACTACTGAAGAAACGAAATTACAACCTCTATATAAAATTTAGTTACAGATTTTCAATGCCATCAACTAATTTGTATCTTAATATATCCATGATCTCTCCTCAGCTAATCATCAGTTGTTTCTCTTCTTCTTCCCGCCACTTTTGTCATTCTTCCGCAGCCGGCAAATCACAGAAGGAAATTCGTAGCGATCCTTTGAGGCCGTTTGAGCACGGCCGTCAGCACCAACAAGCAGACTATATTCATCTAAAATCCACCCTCCGTGCTCCTCCGACCCTCGATTCTCGTACAGGAACATTTTCTTCCTCCCCATAGGATTAGGGTGTCCGTCCTCATTGTAAACCAGCTTAGTGGGTTGTTTTTCGCTCCAAATGCCTTCCCCAATGTTGCGACGGATGCGCAAACCAGTCGGGGATAACCTCTCGAGCTCGCAGAAGAAATATAAGTCTTGATTAAAGTGGTCATCTCCTCCATATTCTTCCCAAATCTCCCATGGCTCTTTGAAGTCAAAGAGGTCCTCCTCATGCACATACTCGTTGTATGGCGGCAGTAACAGCTCACGCTTAACCGCCATCCTGTAAAGAAAGGAACGGATGATCTCTTGGTCCGTGGGTTGGAAGCAGAAAGCATAAGGCACAAGGGTCACAAGGGGTCCGACCATTGCAAACACAAAAAGAAAAGTGAAGTACGTGCGTGGTTCTTGTTTCTGTATATGTTTGCTTAAGTTTTGATGGGAAGAGAGAGCAAGAGACCAGTGATATTTATAAGCGAGTAGGCGTAGGAGTGGCCGAGTAGGAGTAGGAGTAGGAGTAGGAGTAGGAGTAGTATTATCCTAGGGTTAGTGAGTTGCTTGGAGAACAAGGAATTGGAAGTAACTAGGGTTTTGGAATTTGAACTTAATAAGAATCTCTCCTGGTCGAATCAGGAAAGCTTAATTATTAGTGAAGTTATTTTTTATTTTTTTGTCAAACGATAGAAATTAATAAAGTAGGATCCTCTGCTTATTTTCACGTGGTAACGAAGGAGATTTGTATTGTGCAGCTTATATATATATATATATATATATATATATATATATATATATATATATATATTTCTATTTTTGCACCTTTACATGTTAATTACTAACATCAAATAATACCAAAAAAAATTGTATGAATGTAGAAAACCGATTTCGGGCACAGTCGAGTACTCTGCCATTAACTGTAGAAAGCATAGTGCTCTTTTGACTGATTTTGGAGCCGTTGGCGATGGAAAAACTTCCAACACAAGGGCCTTCAAGGCGGCCATTGATCATTTAAGCCAGTTTTGCATCTGACAGTGGAGCGCAGCTTATTGTACCACCGGGGAGGTGGCTCACTGGAGCTTCAACCTCACCAGCCACTTTACCCTCTTCCTCCATGCCATTTATTCTTGCAACTCGGGTCTGAATTTCTTGCCCCTTTTTGTGTGATTTCTTCAGTTTTTTTTCTGCTTATTTTTGTATAGTTCCGTCTTTGTTTGTTTATATATGGTTGACATCATACGATCAAATTTCATGCTTTTTATGCGATATTCCTCTAATTTATTGTGTGTGTGTGTGTCTATATATATATATTATACGTACGACGATTAATCACCTTTATATCATAGAATTAGCTTATAAACTTAGTTTGATTGTAATTACAAATTTACAACCAATTAAGCATATATTTAAGTAACAAATACCTAAATGCATAACGCAAGTATATGTGTACATGCTATGTATATATTGTGAGTTGTGATGGTGAAGTTAAATGAAACTGAAGCATATCAACGTAATATGGTCTATATATAATTGGAAAACGTATGGTGATTGGACAATTGTGTAATCAATTTTTCTTCAAATCTGAATTATTAGATTGTAATCTTCCTTGATTTCCTTTCTTTCTATCTGACCATCTTTTTCATATAAATTTACGAACTATTTACTATTTACCTTTCTTTATTGTGCTTATTCTTTTCCCATCCTAATGAACAGGATGAGTCAGAGTGGCCTCTTCTTCCAGTACTGCCTCATATGGGAGAGGCAGAGATGCTCCTGGTAGAAGGTTCAGCAGTCTCATCTTCGGAACAAACCTCACCGACTTGAATTACCGGTAACAACTGCACAATTGACTGCCAAGGTGCTTCTTGGTGGGAAAAGTTCCGCAAGGGTCAACTGAACAACACCCGACCATACATGATTGAGATTATGTACTCTAATCAGATCCAAATTTCCAATCTTACTTTGGTCAACTCTCCTTCGTGATTTGTCCATCCCATTTACAGCAGGTTTGACCATTTTTTTAGCTAATGCACGTAATCAGTCACATCAGCACATGATATTACGTGAGAGTGTGTCCGGCACACTGAAATATTTCCACTGTACACAATGTGGCCGACATTGTGGTTTTTATCTTTCAGCAATATAATAATCCAAGGGCTAACAATCCTTGCACCAATTGACTCTCCCAACACAGATGGGATAGACCCAGGTTGGTTAAGTTGCTTATTCTTTGTTCTAGCTCTTGGTCATTAGTGTTTAATTGAAACTTAGACATAGTTAAATAACTATATATCTATCTACAATCCTTTTGTTTGGCTTCCTTTTTAGATTCTTGTTCACAAACTAGAATCGAGGACTGCTACATAGTCTCGTGAGATGACTGCATAGCAGTAAAGAGTGGAAATAGAATTTTACGGCTTAATTTTCCATGTATTGCATAATTGGGAATATATTACATACAATCCTTGTTCTCCAAGGTAAAACTAAAAAAGGACAAAAGAAATATCCTTCCTAATAAAGGACTCTAATATTTACACAATATTTACATTCCTATTCTAAAACTAACTCACGCAACACTCCCCCTCAAGTTGGAGCATAGATGTCACACATGCCCAACTTGACAAGTGAGTCACCAAAAACTCTTCTACACACGGCATGAGTGAGAATATCGGCAAGCTGTTCTTCTGAGTTCACAAATGGTACTGACACAATCTTCTTCTCGAGCTTTTCCTTAATGAAATGTCGATCAACCTCCACATGCTTCGTTCTGTCATGTTGTACCGGGTTCTCTGCAATTTCTCGTGCCGACTTATTGTCACAATACAACTTTATAGCCTCCTTTGGTTTGAAACCAAGACCCCAAAGCAACTTACGTAACCAAAGAACTTCACACACTCCATGTGCCATACCTCTGAATTCGGCCTCTGCAGAAGACCTAGACACCACATTCTGTTTCTTACTTCTCTAAGTAACCAAATTTCCACCAACGAACGTAAAATATCCAGAAGTAGAACGCCTATCAGTCACATCACCGGCCCAATCAGCATCAGTGAACCCCTCAATTTTTAGATGACCAGAATTTCTATACAAGATTCCTTTCCCTGGGGCGGACTTTAAATACGCCAAGATACGCATAACAGCAGCCATATGATCCACACTTGGCGAGTGCATAAACTGACTCACCACACTTACTGCATGGGCTATATCTGGACGGGTATGAGCTAAATAAATTAGTCTTCCTACCAGTCTCTGATATCTGCCTTTATCCACTGGTTCTTGATCCGGATAAATCCCTAAGTGATGTTTCTCCACAATAGGCGTATCCACAGGTTTACACCCAAGCATACCTGTTTCCTTTAACAAATCAAGAACATATTTACGCTGAGACAAGAAAATACCTCTAGATGACCGAGCAACTTCCACGCCAAGAAAATATTTCAAATCTCCCAAATTCTTCATCTCAAACTCGGCGGCAAGGTTTTGTTCTAGCTTCATCATCTCTTCTAAATCATCACCTGTTATTATCATGTCATCCACATAAATAATTAAGGCTGTCACTTTACCACTTCCCCGTTTCACAAATAATGTATGATCCGAGTGACTTTGATAATACCCAATTCGTCTCATAACTTGGGTAAATCTACCAAACCACGCACGAGGCGATTGCTTAAGTCCGTAGAGTGACTTTCGCAACCTACATACTCCGGTTTTCCCTCCGGCATCGTACCCCGGAGGAAAATCCATATATACCTCTTCTTCCAAGTGCCCATGAAGAAAAGCATTTTTCACATCAAACTGTTTTAGTGGCCAATTCAAATTTGCAGCTAAAGAAATCAGAACTCGTACTGTATTCATCTTCGCTACTGGAGAAAATGTCTCCTGATAATCAACACCATAAGTTTGAGTATAGCCTTTTGCTACTAACCTTGCTTTATACCTGTCTACCGATCCGTCTGCCTTGTATTTGATCGTAAAGACCCATCTACACCCAACAGGTTTCTTTCCTTTAGGTAGCTCCGTTACCTCCCATGTATCATTCTTATGTAGTGCCATCATTTCGTCATCCATCGCAGCAGCCCATTTAGGATCCTTCAAGGCCTCCTCAACTCGGGTTGGTGCTTGGATTGCTTCCACATTGTTTACCCAGGCTTGACGTTCTGGTGCAAGGTTTGAGCATGACACATAATGAGCTATTGGATACTTCACTTTTCCTTCAGGAGAAAACCTGTCAGGAGGAACACCACGATTTTGCCTTGGCGGCAACTTATATGTACTCATAACATTATCTGGATTAGTTACATGAGCATCAGTAGTACTTACCTCAAAAATATTCAGAGAAGACATTGGGTGGCACTATTGAGCTTGAGAGAGAGGGGGTTGCGGGTTCGGTAGCTAATGGTTGCTGGAGCGGTGGAACTGTTTCGGCAACTCCCTGCTGACACTCTACATCGCACTCGGCAATATGTTGTTGAGAAGACTCAGCTGGTTCGGTGCTACCTGGCTGAATGATACTCACATTCTCGGCAGTTTCTTGCTGAGAGCTTTCACAACTGTTTTTGTCGATAAATACTCCCCCTGAGCTACATATTTCCAACCACCCAAGATCACCACTCATATTCTCCCCCTGGTGATCGGAAGGTGATGGAGTCGAATCATAAAAGATCTCACATTCAGAAAAGGTAACATCCATAGTTACATACATATGATGAGTTTCAGGGTGGTAGCACTTATACCCTTTCTGTTGAGGAGCAAAGCCCAGAAAAACACACCGGTGAGCACATGGATCGAGCTTACTACGATGAATCTTGTGAATATGAACATAGGCTACACACCCAAACACACGAGGAGAAAGAGTATTAGTTGATACTACTGGAACAAATTCTGTCAATACTGGGAGAGGTGTACGAAAATCCATAACCCGGGATGGCATACGGTTAATCACATACACGGCATAGGTGATAGCTTCAGGCCAGAACCGTTTAGGTACAGATGCACCAATGAGCAAGGCACGAGCAGTTTCCAGGATATGACGGTTCTTTCTTTCAGCAACCCCATTTTGTTGTGGGGTATGAGGGCAAGTAGTCTCATGTAGAATTCCTTGATCCCGAAGAAAGCCGGACAACTCGGACCCAATATACTCACCTCCATTATCAGAGCGGAGAACCTTAATAACAGAGGAATATTGTGTTGTAACAATTTGAGAGAATGATCGAAACACCATACCCACATCACTTTTATTCTTCATCACATAAATCCAAGTCATACGAGTGCAATCATCAACGAAGGTAACAAACCATTTAATTCCAGACAAAGTACTAACAGGAGAGGGACCCCAAACATCAGAGTGCACAAGTTCAAAAGGAAACAATCTTCTATTCATACTAGGAGGAAACGAAACGCGATGACTCTTCGCGAGAATACATACCTCACAATGTAAGTCTGATTCTTTTATTTTATGAAATAAACTAGGCAACATACGCCTCAAATACCCAAACGAAGCATGTCCTAACCGACGATGCAATAACCAAACTTCATGTAAATTATTGGTACGGGATGCTCGAACTGCATTAGCTCTGCCAGAAACGACATCATCCACATAATATAACCCCTCTCTCTTAGTGCCACGCCCAATTATCTCCTTGGTCTGAATATCCTGAAGCAAACAAAACAGTGGATACATAAGTACAACACAATCTAATTGCTCAGTAACTTGAGGAATAGATAACAAATTATGAGACAACGAAGGAACAAGCAGGCAGTGATGAAGGGAAAGGGCTGGCGTGAGGTTCACAGTGCCGGCCCCCAAAACCGATGATGTTGTTCCGGTAGCAGTTGCAATACACTTCCGTGAACTAGTTGTCATACTAGTAAATAAATTCTTATCAAAAGTCATATGATCGGTTGCACCCGAGTCTAGAATCCAACCCGTATTCACCATTGTAATAACTCACGAGATAGTAATACACAGCAATCACAACACCACACCAATTATAGAACCACACGCTGCAAGAAAACACACAGAGTTCTCGTTCCAAAATTGCAATTCACACGGCAGAGCAGCAGACTATCCTCAAATTGCTTAAGTACAACAATAATTCATGTCAAAAAGAAAAAAAAAATATTGAAAGTAAGAAGTCAAGGCAACAATTGAAAGCTTCAATTGCCACCAAGAATCCACGCTGCAATCCAGACAAAAGGCACAAAATCCAAGGTGCTACAATCCACACGGCATAGCCAGAAGCTAATACATGGCACGACCAAATTGTTACAGCAACTGAACACAGTACACCATACACGGAACAATTGCAAAAGCACACAGCACCACACACGACAGCAGCAAGATTTCACTGCTGCAAATCCAATATACACGGCACAATTCACAGCACCCACGATTTTTGATAAAACACAACTTACGGTAGCAGCAAAACAAAGCTGCTGCAATTTGAATAGGCACGGCAGCAGCAAAACAAAGCCTGCTATAATTCCAACAGTCACGGCCCAACTGATTTCTGCAAGAGGCAGCGCAGGAACAAGTCGGACAAGCACAGCAACGGAAGAAAAATATCGTTTTACAGTTTCTAGGGTTACGGCAACTTGGCTCTGATGCCAAATAGAATTTTACGGCTTAATTTTCCATGTATTGCATAATTGGGAATATATTACATACAATCCTTGTTCTCCAAGGTAAAACTAAAAAAGGACAAAAGAAATATCCTTCCTAATAAAGGACTCTAATATTTACACAATATTTACATTCCTATTCTAAAACTAACTCACGCAACAGTGGATGGGACAAATACGGAATAAAAGTTGGTATCCCAACGGAGCACCTTGTGTTCAGAAGACTCACCTGCATTTCACCTGACAGTGCTACCATTGCTCTAGGCAGTGAAATGTCCGGTGGAATCAGAGATGTTAGAGCTGAGGACATCACAGCCATTGACACTCAATCAAGTGTGAGGATAAAAACTGCAGTAGGAAGAGGAGCTTATGTCGAAGATATCTATGTAAGAAGGATAACCCTGAAGTCTATGAAGTATGTTTTTTGGATGACTGGCTCTTACGGGTCACACCCGGATCCCGGCTTCGATCCTAAAGCATTGCCTTTGTAATCAAACATCAACTACAAACAAGTTGTGGCTGAGAATGTTACTTATTCGGAGAGACTGGAGGGAATTCCTAATGATCCTTTCAAGGGGATATGCATTTCTAAAGAGTGACCGAGAAGCCAAAGAAATTGCAATGGAACTGCACTGATGTTCAGGGAATTACAGGCAATGTGACTCCAAAGGCGTGCGATTTGTTGCCGGAGAAGCAAGAAGTAGTTGGTTGTGCTTTCCCTGATGATAGGTTGGCAATTGAGGATGTGAAGTTAGTGGCTTATTCTGCAAGTACCCCCTTATTCTGGGAGTTTTTATTATGAGTTTTTATTTTTTTTCTTTTTAACATGTTATACGTTCTAGCTACAATATGATGCTACATTGAGCTAGATGGTCAGAACACTAGCTTAAGATTCAAGACTGCAGTACCATGCATATACATATATGACTTTCATATTCATGAAATAAAATGCTTATCATCCCAAAACCCGCATGATGTTCTAAGATTTTGAAAGGTAAGTTTATTTGTCCATTTATATGCATGCCTTGGTGGAGAGATTTTTCAATGTAACCGGCACATAAGGTGGTACACCACATGTCACTATACAAGTGATGGGATTTGTGTGTTAAAAAACTAATAACTTAAAAAATAAAATTTCCCACCACCTACATAAAAACATATGATGTATCATCCGTATTCCCGTCACAATGAAAAATTTCTCGCCGTGATGTGTGATGCTATAAAAAGGGGCAAATGATGGGCCAATATTTTCTTTTCTTTACACAAAATTTGGAGTAGGACTAAAGTTTCTACCTTCACCAAACACTAATTGAGGTTGAGAGTGCCAAACAATTTGCTTGCAATTGCAGATACCTCACCCTCATAAAAGAAACGTTTCAACTCACCGTCCTGGCTTGTTTGCCAAGACTTTAATAATATTTTTCCACCATTGTCATGGTGTGCAAAGCAGTTTATAAAAGAAAATCCATTTGGTCTAAAACACCCTTTCCCTCCCACCAAATATATGAACACGATCCGTCTAATTATAGACTTGATAAGTCAGTCGCCAATCATTACTGGCTAGCTAGAAGATGCGCAACATCACGAATTGTTGAATAAAAGGTCAAAATGAATTGACCATGGTAATTTTTGAACTTACGTCATGCCAAAATTCATATGAATTCGATCAATGAGCAAAAAAGATTTTTAGGTTCATTTTTTTGTCAAAAATGGGATTTTTAATTTGGTTAAAACATGTTTTTTTTTAATTAAATTATTCAAATTACTTGATCAGGAACATAATGAATCCTATTCATAACGTTCAAGTTAAAAATCATCTTCACATATGTAAAATAAATTACATAAGAAATATGAAACACGGTCACATTCTATGGTGAACAAAATTTCATATGTTCATCAAGGACTCTTTTCAACTCACTTTCCAATTAGGAAGTGAAAGGTTCATTTTGGAAGTTCATATTAATATCAGGTTGACATCTTAACGGTCGTTTTAATTTGACTGTCAGTTGCAAGGTTTGCTTATAGTTGCCGTTAACTTGCTTCTGGATAAACAGGAAAGGAACATGTTATAAATGGAATTTTAACGAAACACTTCCGGTATTGTTTACTTTTAACGAAAAACCACATTTTTACCTTTCCCTTGTACACTACACTTTTATTTGTCTATTTTCATTAAAACTAAAGTTTTTTTGAACTTTTCGTTAGTTTTCTTTATAAATAAAATATCCAAATATTGTTTTAAATTTAACGGAGTTCGGCACCAACGACAAAAGTCGTCTAAAATAAAAAGGGTGCAAAACCTTTGCATTCTTATAAAAATCCAATTATTGCCGCGACAATACTATTCTATCTCTCTTTTTCTCTCTCTTTTCCTTTCTCTCTGAGTTCGTGGTTTAATTAAAGCTTGGTCGTTCATATCCAACTCCACCATCAGTTTGTAAAGCTAGGGTTATATATATGTATCATTAGCAACTCATAATTGGCACATTTGATCATCTCAAGAGGTTGACCAGTAACCTTGATCACATTTGTTGCAATTGGTTTTCTTTGCTGAGGTTTCTGGGGCTCTTAGACTCCCATCAGGTTTTCTGGTTTCATTAGCAACTCATATCGTCTTTTTTTCTTTTTCCTTATCATATTCTAATCCAGTTTTTACTCATATAATAGTCAAAGAAGGAACTCTTATGGTCGTTTTCACGTTATGATCTCATTAGTTCTACATGTTTTTTTTTATTTGACAAAGTGATATTACTGCATATAATTCAGAAGTGTGATGAAGATGATGGTGTAAATTAACCAAGTTGATCAATATTAAATTAAGAAGGTAGCTAAAGCTTACCAATTAGTATTATCATTAGACCGTGTAGGTTGGCAAGTCATACATTGTATTAAAATTTCCTCATTAGTGTACTTTAGAAATGATAAGTTTCCAGCAACCGTTCATTAGTTATCTAAATTTCAATTGCAAGCAGCACTTGACATAGTTTGGAAAAACATATTATATTAATACTGGTACGTAATTAGTTCTCAAAACTATATCATAATCCTCTTTTTCTTTTCATGATAGAATATACATCATCACTGAAGATCATGGGAGAAATGGCTGGATTCCAATTGGGCGTTATTGGTGCACTGTTTCTTTCAGTGGCATCGTCCGTCTCTATTGTTATATGCAACAAAGCTTTGATGAGCAATCTCGGCTTCCCTTTTGGTAATAACTCAAATTTTCTTTTCTCATTTGATGATAAACTAAATTTTCTTTTGTCATTTCAATAATCTTTTTTTTCTTTTTTTTTTTTTTTTTTTCTTTTTTTTTTTTTTTTTTTTGTAGCAACGACGCTTACCAGTTGGCATCTGATGGTAACATTTGGCACCCTTCATGCGGCACAACGTCTCAAATTTTTCGAGAGTAAGTCAATTGACATGAAGACTGTCATGCTCTTTGGCATTCTTAATGGAGTTTCCATTGGATTGCTAAACTTGAGCCTCGGATTCAATTCCATTGGATTCTACCAGGTAATTTAATTTAGTTTTAATTTTAGGTCACCTCGAGAGTGTCATATGTTCTGCACAATTGTCTTTGTTATAACATTTTGGATTCTGTTTTTGCAGATGACCAAGCTTGCAATTATACCCTTTACTGTGTTATTGGAAACTCTTTTCCTTAAAAAGCAATTCAGGTATTATGCATTTTTAAATGGAAGGTCCACAAGTTTATATATATATATTTCAAAATTAGTAACCCTTTTACTTTTATCTAATTATTGCAGCCAGAAGATCAAGTTTTCTCTCTTCTTATTAGTTGTTGGAGTTGGAATTGCCTCAGTGACAGACCTCCAGCTCAATTTTGTTGGAACGATTCTCTCTCTTCTAGCCATCGTAACAACCTGTGTTGGACAAATTGTATCCTTCGTATTCTTTATTTTATTTTTTTGTATATCAATTTTTTTTTTTTTCCAACTACCATCTATTTTCCAAGTCTCTTTTGGGCAGGTCATCTGGCTCAGTTGCTTGTAGAACAAGTTAATTCTTAACTAAGTTTCCAATTTAGCTAACAAACACAATACAGAAAAGGCTCAATGTCTCCTCTACTCAGCTTCTCTACCAATCAGCCCCTTTTCAAGCAGCTATTCTTTTTGTATCAGGCCCTGTGGTGGACCAGTTCCTTACCAAGCAAAATGTTTTTGCCCATAAATACTCTTCTATAGTATTGGTAGGTACATTCTCCTTTACATATATTAATTGCAATTTATATTCCATGATTGATTTCAATTAAACATAGTAACTCTTCTTATTTGTAATCTGGCAACATATATAATATGTCAAATTGATTAATATAAGAGGAATTATGATTATGATTGATAATGTGGCAACATATATATATATATATATATAAACATCTTAAGGCTGCTTAAGAAGAAAATGAGCTAATGAAACATGTTCACGATTAATGGTTCTAATTGATATAAAATATGACACTGTAACATGTCAACCTATTTAACAAGAGAAGTTGCTCATCTAGATGATAAAAATACATACGATTGAATGTTCTCTTGATAGATTGTTTGATATTATAAAATTGACAAGAAGATATTATTCTCACATATTTTTACATTATTTTTTGTTTTTTGTGTGCAGGTATTCATCGTACTTTCATGCCTGATAGCTGTGTCTGTGAACTTCAGCACCTTCTTAGTAATTGGCAAGACATCCCCAGTTACATATCAAGTGCTAGGTCACCTCAAGACATGCCTTGTTCTAGGGTTTGGCTACACATTACTTCATGACCCCTTCACTGAGAGGAATATAATTGGAATTCTGGTTGCCATTTTTGGGATGGGATTGTATTCATATTTTTGTGCCCAGGAAAACAAGAAGAAACAAGCTGGTGGTGACGTCTCATTGGGATCTCCGATTAAAGGAAAGGATGGCACTCCACTTTTGAGCCAAGATAATGATACCCATGAGGTTAAGAAATCAACTAAGAACTCTCTTGTTTGATTGATAAGAGTTTTAGATCATATGATTTCATGTATGTGTATTATTGCACTCTGAATTTTCAGTCTTATTAAAGTAAGACATTTTGATTGGTGTAAATGGTTTTTGTCTTTACTTTTTTTGGTCCAGAAAAGGGGGTGGGCAAGTCCCAAACCCTTGTCATTGGCGTAAGGTAAAGTGCTCTGCCACTAGAGGTCGTAAGTTGTTTTATTCTTTGAATTAATAAATTTACCCTTTACATATCAATTTTTTCTTCTTCTGTTTTTGTTAGGGAAATCGTTTTCGCAGGTCCTTCAATTCTGAATTTTTTAAATCAAACATGTATAGCTTTAAGACTTTTGATTAAATATTCTTTTACAAATTTTTAATTAAAAAATATGTTCTTTGTTATATTCAATTTACCAATTAATTCACAAATGAATTAATATCACAAAACTACTAAAACTCCTCAACAAGACTCACTCGGATTCATCGGCCTTGGGAATGATTTGCGGACGATGTGCTAAAAATTGCTCCTGTTTTTTCAGATTTGAAGCTTAATTTTGGTCCTTGATTATGCAACGGGGTTACCCATTGTTTAGCTAAGTTTGCTTTGTCTATTAATAATGCACTAATTTGGACTGAGGAGCCTCCTACTCTTATTCAGAAGCTTCTTCTCCAAGACAAATGTAACTCTCACTGAGTTTGCTTCAATATAATCATTTCCTTTCAAAAAATAAAAAATAAAAAATCTTATCTTATAAAAATTGGTTTCAAAAGAAATTTTTACTCAAATAGAAAAGTTTTTAAATTCTAAAAAATTACAACAAAGATTCTATTCACATCTAATTATAAGAAATGATAAAAGCACGCACATATGTCTAAATATAACGTCCCAATACCAAATTATTGGTACGTTATACAATATTCCTAAGTTGGGTACGTATTTGTATTTTAGTATGTTATAAAATATTAATTTAGGTACACTATGTAATTCTTTATTGGTAAATACCAATACCAAGCTATTGGTACGTTGTGCTATCCTAATTTTGATACGTATAAAAATATAATGGTACATTATGTGTAACCCTAAAAAATATAAGTTTTCATGTTAAAATGTTGTACTAAAAATATTCTATTAATTCTTTCTTTTAGCACAACGATATATTAATTCTTAACAACTAATTCTTGGAATAAGGACTCATATTTTACAAAAACGAAAAAGAGAAACAAAAGAAAAGGAAAGGAGTTAGTTCACAGTTTTCTCAATCAATTGTTACACAATTCAAAAAAAATTCAATTGCCATGAATTTAGGACGATTTCTGTTTTCATACGAACTCTTATATTCTTTAATATATATATATATATATATATATATATATATATATGTATATATAAATGTTTAGTTGGAAATTAGAAAAATGACATGAATAAAGGTGGAAGCACTCTAATTAAAAGTTGAAAACCCACAAATGTTTAGAAAATGTAAATTTTGAATGCTTATGTCTAATTTCCTCTATTTCTATTTCTTCTTTTCTTTTTGAACAATCTATTTCTATTTCTGGTACTTGAATTGCATAAGTTTGAAGGTTGTTGTACCTCTATCTCTATATATAAAGCCAACACTGTTGTGAACAGTGTTTTTTGGGGTTACAAGTTTCACCAAAATAAGTGGATAAAAATGCCCCCAAATAAAAAAATTCAAAAGCAATCCAAAAAAATGCACCAAATATTGCATGGGTATTTTCGTCATATAAACAGTGTTTTTTAGTAATTAATTCTGTTTCTACAGTTTTTTTTTAATAATTAGTACCTCACAATAGGTTATCAATAATGTGATTCAATCAGTTGTTTATTAAATATTATTTTCTCTATTTTTAAACACGTTTAAAACATCTTAAGAGGCGTGTAGTGCCGGTTATAAAAAAAAAGGTATTTCGCACGCACATAATAATGTGATTCAATTAGTTGTCAAATGATTTTTTTTTTTGAACAAACGATATTATTTACACTAAGGGAGAGGGGCAGGCACCTCACAATGGGCTTGCAATAATATGATTTAATCAGTTGTTTATTAAATATTATCTTCTCTATTTTTAAACCTATTCAAAATTGTTGGAAATGTGCCCTAAAGTCAATCATATGATGATACTTTACGGACATTTCACATGTTAAACTAATATAGTTTAGCATAAAGGGCAAAGATTATTGTTTAAAGCCGTCTCATATAAATGTTTATGTTTAAATGATAAGTCTAAGGAATATGTAATTGGGAGAATGTGATATAAAGAAGTTAGATTCATGAGGTCATTCTCTTTCGTAGACATATCCTAAACATTCATGATCATAGGATTGCCAATTGGGAATTGACTGTCCGTTAAGATCAGTACATGGAGAAAGTGACTAGTCTCGAGTCATTGGTGTGACTGACACCAAGACAAGCATGTAGGACGCGATCAACAAAGTTCTCATACTCATGTCACATGAAAACTCATGGTTGGGATAATGCAAAGTAGTCATTTGACCTGAGGCATCATAGTTGTCTTATGGTTAAATCATTGATCTTTGACTATGTCAAGGTCACTTCGTCAAAGGGTGTCCACGACATAGTTGGGGTTAAGCCACTTAGCCATAGAGGCAAGTGAATGCACAACAAGGGATCTCTAACCTTCAAATCGTTTGAGGGAGAATACACTACAAGAAAACATGGCTTTTGTGACGACTAACATTCGTCACATAAATATGAAAAATCGTCACATTCGACTATATGTGACGAAATTTCAGTGTCACAATTAGCGTCACCTATACAGCGTCACTGATAGTTTAAGTGACGAATATTGGAGTTGCCACATATTTTTCTTTTACGTGACGCTTCTTCCGTCACTTATTATTCTAATATGTGACGAAATTAGCATCACAAAATACAAATTTCAATGACCTATGTTTTTCGTCTCATATCAGACTTATAAGTCATGCTTTTTGGGTCACTCAATATGATCCCAGAATTATATAATTACACTAAGTGACGCTAAAATCGTCACATATTCTTTTGATGGGTGAAGTGGCTTATGTCACATATGTTATAATCAAATAACTATTTAGGAATAATATTTGAGGAATCCATTACTTATTCGTGTTTTCGTAATCTAGAATAGCAACTCATAACAATTATAAGGTAATACTTCCCATTTTCATTAATCAACAATTAAACCAAATAAGTTCGAATATGTTCAACAACTATACATCCAACAAAATAACATAAACATCCCAAAAACAATCTAACCCATAGTGACCTATCTTAATAATAGCAATTTGTGAAGAAGGGTACCAAGGCCTATACATGGACCGTTTAAGGTACTAACTAACAAAAGAAAAGTCTAAGACACATTGAGGTGCTAACAAAAATGTCTACCATGTGCATACTTAACTAATAACAAAAGACATAACTATCGAAATCATTCTTTTTCCGAGTAATGTTTTTCCAGTTCAGAATAAACATTTTCACTAGATGAGTTATTACCATCAGATTCCTTCAAGTTATTGTTGGTCTGCCCCTGACTTGCAGCCAAAAAAGCCATAATTTTTTATGCCAAGGTTTCATCATCATTTTGTAAATCCAACCGAGCTCTCAATTATTCATTTTCCTGTTGCAATTTGAGGAAACCATTTGATAGAATCTTGATCTGATCTCTCATATCAGTTAACTCAGAACTTGAAGACATAGAAGAAACACAACTAAAGGTATACGTACGAGGAAAAAGACCTACACCATTAACAGATTTTCCCTTCCTTCCAAGGTTCTTAGCCATGATTCCAAATTCATCTTCCAATGGTACTTGTAGGGAATCGAATATAGTACCTTCAAGCGCTTCTTGGATTAGCTTCTCCTTAACTTCATTCTTCTTTTTCTTCATGTTATCCTTTCATATTAAAATACAAACAAATAAGTTTCTTTTGTTTCAAACATATCAGCCACAATATGCTTAAGAAAACACCACTTAAATACTTGGATGTGATCCTGAACTGATGTAGAAGCAAACCATTGGGTATAAACTGTCTTTACATATGATTTTGTAGTTTATGGTTCAATGTGTTTTACATAAGATTAGGCAACATACAACGTATAACCTTTAAAGTAGTTTATGTTTGAATGTATGTTAGATATAACCTTTTAGCTTCTATCTAGTTATATTTAGTTTTTTTTCAATTCAATCTTGCATGTTCACTTTATTTTTGTTTCCTAAGTTGTATCATGTCAAATTTGATTTTTTTTTTAATCTCCATCTCCCTTAAAATGACACAAATGATAAGTTCGTGAATGACTTACATATTTGTCCCGGGCAACATCATTTATCCACTAACCGTTCTTGTCATTATGGAGAGCCCCCCAATTGTCAATCACAGATAATGGATTTCCTTTCTGCTCAATAATGCAGAAACATACATTAGAATATGTAAATTCCATAATGAGTATAATAAGTAATTTAATTTCATTACCATCTGGGCCTTCCTAACATGTTGGATAAATGGCCTTGCCCCTCCATTGTGGTGATACTTCTGTGTCTTCCTATTATCAACATTTTGCCTTGAAAGCTCCTACATTACACATTTGGTACATGACATACAAAAGAAGATTTAGTTAGCTATACATGTGTACAATTTGGAAAGTTTCAAGCTCTCAAACTTGTCATATATAACGTCATGTATTTCAGTTGTACATATTCATTCACCTTAGATGGTTATCTCACCTCACCTTCTATATTCTCTCGGTCAACAATGTTAGAAACATCACAAGCTAAGTAGAGAGAAACATATAAACACCAAGCTTAAGGAAATTGAATGGAAGATACTCTTTCTTCTACCAAGGGCATTAGGCTAACACAGTTAGTCAAATGAGTATATGATAATCATTTTCAAACATTAAATTTTAACTCCAAATTATCTAAGTTTCAAGAAGTAACAGTCAACAAACTTCAGATTTTAACTCAAAATTACCCAAGTGTAAAGAAGTAACAATCAATTTAACCACTAGGTGAAATTCATTAATGCATGTTAGGATATTTTTATTTCAAATATGGCTATCGAAACAATTAGATGATACGGGGTGACTAATGCTGCATATAACTTATGTTGCATGACTGATGATGCATACATATGGGGTGACTAATTATTAGACGATATGGGGTGACTGATTATTAGACAATATGGGGTGACTGATGCTGCATACTGACTGATTATTAGATGATATGGGGTGACTGATGCTGCATATGGATATTAAAAGATATGGGGTGACTGATGCTGCCAAATTTTATGTTTCCTCTTTCTATGGGATTCTCTATTAAGTCTAATCCTTTAATTTGAGGAAGTTTGACATCTAGATGACCTGTTGATAGTTGTGTGCTAGCTACTTGCTGCACTTCCTTAATTTAAGGAGTTATAGCTTTAGGGTTTACCAGGTTAGTAGGATTTGCCAAGGTAGGGTTGCTTGTAACCTTCTACCTCATTAAATATCCCCCTTGTACATTCAATCAATCTATGAAAAATACATTCAAACAAACTTAAAATTTCCACAGAAATAGAGGTTATATTACTTTTGCCATATTCCTAATTCTAACCTAATTAAATAGGTGTTTGAGCAGATTTGAAAATTACAAGTAAAAAAGTGTGTGGCTGTATAGCCAAGTAAGCTAAGATACATAAATCCTATCCTAACAAAATATAAATGTTATAGACAAACAACATGAGATCTTAATCACACTCAAAGAAACAAAATTCATATAAAACAAACAATTGAAACACTAATCGGTGGCCTGCAAAATGACACTAAGCAGATGAGTTCCATAAGAACAAATAAGATGAATAAAGCCACCAACTACAAGACAAGGAAAATCTCAATAAATAAAGGGAAAATAAGAAACAAAAAGTAACAAAGCCAAGATGTAGAAATTTTAGCCATAAATACTGAATTTAAAGAACGAACACAAAAAAAGTCTATGCATTTCACTTTGTAAGGATTAACCAGCCTACAACTAAAATGAAAATGAAGAAGCATATAAGGTAAGAGCTAGAATGCAAGAGTTATAACTAGAAACACTATGTTCGAAGAACACGACAAGTCACAATTTCGCATTGGAAAATTAAGCAGATGACAACCAAAATAAAAATGAAGCATAAAAGGTTAGAGGTTCTTACCATAAAAATTGAATTTGTAGAACACGACAAGAAGTCTTCATGTTGAAAGAATTGGTTTCTAACTTGGATTTATACTAGAAAAGATTGTATAGAATACATACCAACAAGAGTGTAGTATTGTAAACATTATCACATAACCAATCCCAATGACTCTTTGGTCTCCCATTCCATATCATATCATTTGGAAGCTTAGCTCGTCCTCTTGCAGGTGTTCCACATGACAAGTAGTGTAGATGCAACCGGTGCTTAAACTGAGAGTACAACTTTGCCATCTTCTTGTCAACATATTTAATAACCTTCGGATGGGATAAGTCCACAACAAATAATCCCTATTGTTAAACATAAATATATGCAAGTGAATGCTTGAAATTACAATGAATTAATTGAATTAAATTCAAAACTCACAAGCAAACTTCTCTTGCAGTTTCTTCTTTTCTGAAGCTGGGACCTTAAACCATCTCTCATAGCAAACCGGTGAATAAGTTCGAACAATATTCCTTATCTCGGACGTGAAAAAACCTAACACAACTGGATCACTTGGAACTTGATGTTTAAAATCAAAGATGATTGGCATCTTCAGCTCGTTATTGGCCTCTGAAATATCATGGACACCTTTCCCACATGACTTTCCACGAGTCATCTTTTTTGCAAAAAAATCAAAATCTGTCTCTAGAAAAATATACGTATCTCTAATCAATGTAATGTGTTGTCGAAAACTACGTTAATAAGGAAAAAGTAAATAATTGTAACTACCTTTCTTACCTGGGTTCTTTCTTACCTGGGTTAGTGTTTGTTGGCGAAGGTGCAGGTGGTGATGGAAAAGGTGTTGGTGGAGGAGGTGGTGGATGAGGTGCAAGTGCATCATTTGTAGGAGAAGGTAAGGGATCCCTCACCCACTTCACCCTCTTTCCTCGCGGAGCTGCAGGTGGTGGTGGAGAAGGTGGTGGTGGCGGAGGAGGTGGCAAAGGAGGTGGTGGTGGCGGTGCAAATGCATCATTTGGAGGAGGAGGTAAGGGATCCCTCACCCGCTTCACCCTTTTTCCTTGTTGTGTAGAAGTTGCCATCTAAATATGAAACATAAAAGTAAATAACACAACCAAAATAATAATATATACAAACACAAACCATTATAAGCATAGTGACTATTTGTAAAATGATAGGCAAATATATTTACTATTGTAGGATAATAAATATTAATTTATAATGCATAGATCTCACCATAGTCATCAATTGTAATCATCATTAGTATCATTGGTTCCAACATTCTCCTCCTCATCCTCTTCCTCATCCTCATCCTCATCCTCATCCTCTTCCTCTTCATTTTCTTCCTCCTCCTCCTCATCCCTCGCCCTAGCAATCTTCGAACCTCCTCGTTGTTAATATCAAAAGATTCAGGATCAACATCATCTCTACATAATGATATATCAACTTCATCGTCATTATGGACCCGCCTTGTAGAATTTTCAGTTTCATCTACATACTCATCATTGTCTTCGTCAGTGGCATTGTCCTTCTCCTCCTCATCATCATCTTTCTCAAGAACATCCCAAATGTGTATATGTTGTATCTTTTGCACAACTTTCCATGGATAACCCAATTTTAAGTCATCAATATAAAATACTTGATGTGATTGTTTAGCTAACACATACGGATCACCATCGTACCAACGATTATTTACATTTAATGATGTAAGATGATAATCTCGTATAACTTTTTTACCTCTTGTTTCTGTATTGTACCAATGACATTTGAAAAGAATCACCTTAAAACCTCTAGTAAATTGTACTTTAATGACATTAACTAAGATGCCATAAAAGTTACATGTTTCACCATTATGCGTCCCCGGCATCATAACCCTATATTTTGTGTTGTACGGTTTTGATCAACATGTCTGACCAAATATCGAATGCCATTCACAATACAACCTGTGTATTGGACAATACGTTGATTTGGACCTTGGGCTAATGAAAAAATCTCTTCACTAACCAATCTAGGCTCTTGATAATACAATGACGTGACCCGTTGCCTAAACCATTCTGGAAACAATTGTCTATGCCTTTGTTGTACATTAGCATGACTATCTCTTTCCAAAATCTCGATATGCTCACTACATAAATAAATAAAATGTAAGTGAAAGTTGTGGAATTATAATTATTTAAATAAATGTTCAACTATTACTATCACATACTTTCTAAAGTCTTCTATTTTGTCGCAATTATCTAAGATATACCAATAAGCCACTTCTATATCTTCCCTTGAAAGTTGAACCATTACATGAACACCAAATGGATGTGCTTTTTGAGCAAACACTGAAATGAGCGCATTGGGATTACTACCATCATCGTTTCTTTTTGGTCGGGTGAATTCAGTCTCAACTTCACATAAATACATTAAGCAAAAAGTTGAAGACTCGTATGCCAAGTGTGCTTCCACAATAGAGCCTTCAGGACGAGCTTTGTTACGAACAAATTTCTTGTACAAACCCAACAATCTAGATAAATGAACAATTGTTAGTACGTAGAAATAAAAAAATTATGCAACTAACAAAAACATCATGGCCATTTACCTTTCTACAGGATACATCCATTGATATTCGACTGGTCCTGCCAATTTTGCTTCGCGTGGTAAGTGCACTGCTAAGTGAACCATGGGAACGAAGAATGCAGGCGAGAAAATTTTTTCTAGTTTGCACAATATGAGGACAATGTCTTCCTCCAATTTGTCAAGATCAGTAACAGTCAGAGTCTTTTCACATATTTGTTGAAAAAAAAACTAGAAAACTCAACAATTGGACCATATATATGTTTTTTTTCAAATATTTTCGAATTCCCATAGGAAGCACATGTTTCATCAACACATGACAATCATGGCTCTTCAAACCAAATATACTTCCTTCATCCACATTCACTTTATGTGATATATTTGCTGCATAACCATATGGAAATTTAATTGATTTCAACCAATGCAAGAAATCTTTACGCTCATATGGCTTAAATACATACTGAGCCAAAGGCTTATCCAATGTATTATGTGCATTTAGTTTCAAATGCAAACTCTTTATAATATTCATGTCTTGTAAATCCATCTGTGCCTTTAAGGTATCCTTTGACTTCCCTGTATTCAGCAATGTCCCAATCAAACAGTCAAATATATTCTTCTCAATATGCATAACATCAAGATTATGCCGAATCTTCAATTTGGACCAGTATTCCAACTCGAAAAAAAAACTCTTCCTTGTCCAATTTAATTCTTCGACATTCCGCTTCCTCTTCTTATCTTTATTAGTAAGATGCTTGCCTAGTGTATGAAGTAAAAGGGAATCAAGTTGATCAAGTATGTCATCACCTGAGAATTCTCTAGGACGATGTCTCATCTCTCGGCGACCATTAAAAAGTTAAGTATTTTTGTGCCATAAGTGATTCATAGGTAAGTAACGACGGTGCCCAATATGGTAATACTTGTCTCCCAACTTAGTGTGAGATCCATCCTCATTGCACACTGGACATGCCAACTTGCCATGAGTGCTCCAACCTGATAAATTTCTACAAGCCGGGAAGTCGTTAATGATCCATATAATAGCTGCACACAAATTAAATGTACTCCCAATCATCTTATCATGGATTGGAACACTATTTTCCCACAGTTCCTTAAGCTCATCAACCAATGGACGCAAATAAACATCAATCTCATTTCCAGGTGCTTTTGGTCCAGGAATTAATAAGGTCAAAAAAGAAAAAGGTTTTTTCATGCATTTCCATAGGGGCAAATTATATGGAAATACAACAACTGGCCACATACTATACGACTTACTTATATCTGAATAAGGAATAAACCCGTCACTCGCAAAGCCCAATCGGACATTTCGTGGGTCTCGAGCAAAATTAGGGTACATTTGGTCAAATTCTTTCCAAGCACTCGAGTCTGCTAGATGCCTCATTGTGTTCCCATCATTGATTCTTTTCTCCTTGTGCCACCTCATGTCTTTGCTTGTATATCTCGATAAGAACAACCTCTGTAGCCTTGGCTTAAGTGGAAAGTATCGCAACACTTTTCTTGGAACTTTCTTCCTCTGCTCATAATGACTATCCTTATACCTTGGCTCATTACAAACTGGACATCTATCTTTGTTTTTGTGTTCTTTATAAAATAGTGCACAATCATAGTAGCAACCATGTATATTTTCACACCCCAATCCAAGACTTTTCAATATCTTCTTGCACTCACGAAATGAGTTAGGAACATTGTTAGGCTGGGGACACATTTTCTTCATCATTGCTAACATCTTATCAATTGCCTTGTTTTCCATGTGGTTGTCAACTTTGGTGTGAATCAACTCCACGACGTATGTCAAAACTGTATATTGCTTACATCCAAGGTATAGTTCCTTTTGAGCTTCACCAAGCAACATCTCATAAGTATCAACATCTGTCCATGCATTGGTCATATCACCACCCCATATGGTATCTTGGTTCCCTATTGTATCTTGATCATCATCATCATCATCATCATCTATTCCTTCAAAGACATCCTCAATCATATTAAACATGTTGACATTAGAGTTACTGGTTGCCTCATTGTTCGTAGATACCAAAGATTCTTCTTGCACTTGTTGGATATGCTCCATATGATATATCCATCTATCATAATTCATATCCATACCTGAATTCAACAAATGGAGATGAACATCTTCAACTAAGTGAAAAAATATGTTGTAGAAAACTCTACAAGGACATGGTATTTGATTATTCTCATTCACATGGTGATAAGAAATGTCAATAAATGACTTGATCCATTTTCTATATTCGGAACTAAGGCAATCCCGACTACGAATCCATTGTCGATCCATAAAATCAGATCACTTCAATCCTAGTATTGACCTGCACATTCTGACATATTTCAATAGGTTGCCATAATTGAAAAAAAAAAAAAATATATATATATATATATATATATATATGAATAAATATATGTAAAATTGTTAAGATAGATGTATAATATAACAACAAAAAACGTCAAGAAGCTCAATTGAAAAATTCACATATCCTAACTCAATAACAACTAGATGCTAAAATAAACGTACTAGAAAATAGAGAAATCATACAAAAATCACCATGCTAGATACTAAATTTGCAATAATCTAACAAAAAAACCACCATGCTTTTAGCATATACATGCACAATACTTCGTATTCATCATTACTATTCAAATGCAATGATTATTTGGCTAGTGGTAGCATTAATAATCTGTCATTGTAAATTGCAAGCATTAAAGACAACTTACCAACTTGGAGCTTTGGTCTTGTACTTAAGTAATCTCGACCTTGAGCACCTTCAATCCTGAAAATCATGAAAGTATAAAAATTTCATATATGTACAAAGATAAATGTGCATTAGAGTATAGTTAGATGAGAGCACAACCATAAGGTGCTGTATGAAGTCCACTTTGCGGCTCTTAATCCATCATCTCAAACTATCATATTCACATTTTCCCACCTTTCCTCTTCATGTCATATAAACATTTTTTTTCCCCGAATCACAATGAAAAACTAATGCTGCATACATATAGGGTGACTGATGTTGCATATTGATTGATTATTAGACGATATAGGGTGATTGATGCTACATAACTGATGCTGCATATGACTGATGCTGCATACATATGGGGTGACTGATGCTACATATGACTGATCCTGCATACTGATGTTGCATATGGATATTAGACGATATGGGGTGACTGATGCTACCAGATTTTATGTTTCCTCTTTCCATGGGATTCTCTATTAAGTCTAATCCCTTAATTTGAGAAAGATTGACATCTAGATGACTTGTTGATAGTGTGTGCTAGCTACTTGCTGCACTCCCTTAATTTAAGGAGTGACAACTTTAGGGTTTACCGAGTTAGTAGGATTTGCCAAGGTAGGGTTGCTTGTAACCTTCTACCTCATTATATATCCCCTTTTGTACATTAATCAATCTATGAAAAATACATTCAAACAAACTTAAATTTTCCAGAGAACTCTACGAGTGATTTACGGAGCTCAAATGGAGGGATGTAAGTAGTTTTAATCATTTCTTATATTTATGTGCTACTAGATCTCCTACCATCACCATTTTTCAGCCAACTAAAACACAAGAAAGTACACATCTAAAGAATTCCCAACACAAGTAGCTAATAAGAAACGGCACTAAGATAACTGTAGGCCCTACCCAAAAATTTTCAAGGCGAACCTAGTCTTGACTCTTGACAACACGCCTCTCTCAAGAAAGACAACATGCAACTTAATGGTTACAAACTTCCAACATCTGAACAAAAACAAAAAAAAATCAAAAAGATAACACTTAGTTAGGGGACTAAGAAAAAATATAAAAACATATATTAACCACCAAGACCAAAATTTTGACTCCAAAGAGTAAAGAAGAATCAAGACTGAAACAGAAAATTCACTGCTAGTATAACTCTCCCTGAAGTAGAGAACAGTTCACCAGCAATAGGATCTTTAGCGAAAGAAAATCAGAATCTGGGGAATAATTAAAGAAAAAAAATCCAAAAAAAATTAAAGAAATGTAGAGAAACAAAGTACCTTGTTGTCAACTGAAAAAACTTGAGAAAAAATCAAACTTCTCTTTCCCCAATTTTGATCTTATTATATCAGAGAGATAAGAGAGTTAGTGAACAAGAATCAAAGGGTGGGAGAATGGCTGAGGGAGGGAGACGAAGGAGAGGTGGTAGTCGCCGTCGCTGGCAACCACCAAGTAGCCGGTCGTCGACGTTAGGGTGAAGGAGTAGACGAAAAGGTGCTGAAGACTGGGAATAAATGAGAATAAATAGATAGGTTTTGTTATTTGGGGGTTTTGATAATTGCATCTATATTTTTTATTTTTAAATCAATATTATATGTGAGGAATGGCCATGTGGCCTTCCCTCTTCTTATGTGATGAATTTAACATTGCGTGACTTATTAAAATTTTGTTTGGTAGTAAACTTTCCCGCCTACTTTTTTGTGGCGAATCCAAAAGTATAAGTGACGCAAAATATTTTGATGTCCTGCAAAAATCTTAAAGTGACGATTTAAAAAAACGTCACTTGTTTTACCTATATGTGATGAATTTTCACGCACCACAAAAAATTCAATCACTTAATCCATGTTTTCTTGTAGTGATACTCTATGATATGATTAAGAATCTCTAGCCAGAGTATGAATGAGATTTAGGAATTCGTTCCAAATCACATTTAAGGTAATCATATAAGTAAAATAATAACATTGGATAGTAGACATGAATAAACTATCAAATCAAACAATGTGGTCAAGAGTATTGTATTAGAGAAAGACTGTATTGCATTCTGATTAGCTTGGGTAGCCATGACATACTGTTAGGTGTCACTCATGGTTTGTGGAAACCCTAAAGGTGTATAATCAATAAGGGAGAATTGAAAAGGTTTCAATTCACATTATGAAGAAACAACGTGAAAGGTAGAGATTGAAGAAACAACGGAGATGAGTAAGGATAATTAAATAGTTTAATTATTTATGGCGAGCATTAATTAATATGTTAATTAATCAAACGAATAAGTTCGTTTTAGACCTCGGGTTAGTTTTGGGCGTCAAGGCCCAATAGGCTTCGAATGTCAAGTCCAATAACTCAAGTTGTATGACAACTTGAAAACACAAAGGGCATGAAAGCCCAATGAACCCACATGGCCGACCATAAAGAGTGTGAGTGAGAATTGGTTTTAATTTCAATTATGCCACTCAATGTAAGTGGCTATAGAAAGGAAATTATAACTCATTCCCTCACAAGGGGTTTTCTAGTGAGAAAGAGAAAAACACAAAAGCTCTCTCTCCTCTTAGGAGACCGGCCACCCTGGGAAGAATGCACTAGCATCCATTTCTTCCTAGGTCACTCATCTCTTCCTCAATGCTCTCCTTATTGTGGAAACTTAGAGGTTCCCTTTCTTGAGAACTTGGAGAATCCATTCCTTCATCCATATCTAAGAAGTCATGGAGCCACGAAGCAAAGTTCATCCACATCCATGGAGCCAAGGAGCTAGGAAACTAAGGAAAGAAAGCCCTCACATGGGTGAATATCCTTTGCTAAGCAAAGAGGTGCTTCAAAGGTATAAAAGTTTCTCAACACTTTTCTTTAAGATTTGAGTTGAGTCTTGGTTCACCACAACTACTAGGCCTTGAATTTCATGGGTAAAGTTTTGTTTTTTAGTGCAAACAAGCATGATTCCACCTTTAATTGTTAATTGCATGCATAGATGTTGCTCAAATGAACTTGTTTTCACAAATTTTTCCTTCAAGATTCAATTAGTTGTCAAATGATTGTATTTTTGTTTTAACCAAACGATATTTTCTACACTAAATGGGAGGGGGTGGGTACCTCACAATGGGCTAGCAATAATATGATTTAATCAGTTGTTTATTAAATATTATTTTCTCTATTTTTAAACATGTTCAAAACATCTTAAGAGCCGTGTATCGCCGATGATAAAAAAAGGTCTTTCACATGCGTATAATAATGTGATTCAATCAGTTGTATTATTTTCTCTATTTTTAAACACTCAAGAGGCATGTAGTGCCAATTATAAAGAAGGTCTTTCGCTCACGCATAATAATGTGATTCAATTAGTTGACAACTGATGTTTTTTTTTTTTTGAACAAACGATGTTTCCTACACTAAGGGGAGAGGGGGTGGGGTTAGCCTCACAATGGGCTAGCAATAATGTAATTCGATCAGTTGTTTATTAAATATTGTTTTCTCTATTCTTAATGCAAATTCAATAGAATGTATATGGAAATTGAAAGACCGTTTTTATTATGTGGATTCAAATACTTTGATTGGTTTATGAGTGGTTTCTTCTAGCATGGTCGAATATTATTCATTTATTTCAAATATTTGACTTTCTTTTTGTCATAAAAAAAATTATTGAAGCAATTCACACATATAAATACATTTAAAACGTGTAAGTCGAGTGTAGCACAACGTGGTTCAAAAAATGTATTCTGCACGAGCATGATCGTGTGACAACCCGTCCCTAAATCTACATTTTTATTTATTTTAATTGAGGGAATTGACGAAAATGCCCTAGTGGCGAGGGTATTGACTTTCTTTGACCAGATTATAGTGGGACTTACGAAATATTCTTTTAGTGTATTCTTGAAGTATTTGACGATACGAATGCATAGGCACAAACGGAATTGAATTTGGAGCTACGATGAAGATTTTATGGAACTACGAAGATGAAGGGCATTTTGGTAATTTCACAACATAAGGATATTTTTTTGTTCCATACCCTCACCTTCCAGAGATTTCGGTCTCTCTCTCCCATTATTTTTCTTATTTTCAAACATTTTTCCTCTCTCTTTTCTAACTCTCTCATCCCTCACCTTCCAACTTTCAAACTCTCCACCTATTACGTACAAACCATGCCGAGGACCACCCAACATGATCATCATCTCTGTTGGCTCTTCCTCAGACCACCTAAACCAACAATCTCGCGGAAGACCACCTCCTTCGTACCCAATTATTCAGGACACCCAAATGGAACTACACAGTGACTTTCATCACTGTTCATTCATCTATCTGACCATAGAGAGCTTCGAGACTCCTCAAACTTTTCTTTGTTATAGCTTGATCTAGTCATATTTAACCTTAAGTGTCGCCTTGGTGAAGCTGAGAACACAGGAACATCAGAGATCATTTTCTAGATTTTTTGGAAGGAACCAACCGTGGTCATTAAGACCACTTTCAAACCCCTTTTCCGACCGTCTACGAGCTCCATTGCCACACGCTCACCTTGGATCTAAGGCAAGTGTCAGCCTGTCGTACAGACCACATTAGGTGGTTCCAACTTGTAGGTGACTTGCGATACTTCGCACAACCTTCACGTGATAGTAGAACTTGAGCGTATCTATTTACACCCAGCCTATCGTACAGACCACATTAGGTGGTTCCAACACGTGTGCAGGAATTGGTAGATAAGCTATAGGCTTAGCCGTACAGGTCATGTTAGGTGACTTCGGTTGACATATCATTTTACATTGATTTATTCCTCATGGCTTACTTATTTCATTGCTGAGATGCTTGACATGGCATACACTTGATTTTCACTACTCTCAAGCATGATTTCTATATACGTATGTATTATTATTTTTTGGGAAACTATACGGGTTTAATGGTGAGGGTTTATTATTTTTGGAAGGAGAAATGGTTCTGAAAGCTTTGTTTTTGCCCACTCACGTTTTTTGTTTTACGACCCTCCAGGTTTTAGCTGCTGAACATTTGTATCGAAAAGGATTCTTAGCGAATCTCAGTATAGGTGGCTACCTCTGAGGGTATGATCCTTACCCACACTACTATACTTTACTTATGTAATGACGTCTCATGTGAAATGGGTTCATTCCCGCTCACTAGCGCACTCTTGTATTTAGGCATTTTTGGGTTTAAATTTATTCACTTTTTCCACATTACTACACTTCATGGCTTCGTCACCTTCCAGGTGTCAGCCAGCACAGCTCAATTCAGAGTCCTAATAGACATTCTGGGTCGGGATGTGTCAAAGCGCGTGCATGAAGGCTAGTCACTCTGTAATTGGGCTAAAAACTCAAAATAAATGAGAAGCCTTGTTAACTCAACTAGACTGCCCATGCTAGAACCTGCACAGGGGACTAATTTGTGAGTCCAAAATATAGATCCCCGTTAGTGCAAACACTTGTTATATATAGTATGCGAAGAGTTGTTACAAAATGAAACTTTACAACAAAAAAGGTACAAAATGAAAATCCCACACATGCTTGCTTAAACCCAATTTTAGTTCTCTCGTAAATCTCAAATATAATTCGCATTGTCTAAATCAGTGTTAAAGTTTCAGAGACAGTCAAATAGATCACTACTAATCCCATTCATATTGATGTGTGCTATCTAATATGTGTGAGGTTATATACAAAAACTTTCGATTCAGTTAGTAGTAGAAGCATTCAAAATGAAATATATGTTTAATTCAGTCAAGTGTTTGCTGTGATACTACATTCTTTAACAAAGAAAAAAAAGTTTAATTTATTGATGATAAAACTAATATTGAATTAAGCCCTGTAAATGCTGAACATTTTCGAATGAATAAACACGTTCAAACATTAAACTCTAGTTCCGCTACACTAATTGTTTTTTCTTTGGAGTAGTAGTCTTGACTCTTGACTAGAGTCTTTGCAAAAATTCATTATGCTTTAGATTATCTTATATTCCATAATTTGTAAACCATTAAATCTTAATCATGATGCTTTATCTTAAAAACTAACCAATAAAAACTCTACAATATGTCACTTTAAACATACAAAAAAATCCTCAATCTTGGCTTAAGTTCCAGTTTAAGCAGTTATTTTAGTTGACCTAATTTGGGAAGTCATGTCGTGCACAAAACTAAGACGTTTTAGAGTTGGCTTTCTTTGTCATATGAGTCTTGTCTTGCATGCCAGACAAGACGTGTAGCACTAAAAGGTATGCTAGACTAAACCCCGAACGCATCCGCTTACACATTTTTCAAACATTAATGTTGTTTGTCAACATGCAATATACTAGCATGCCAATTGCCAGCCAAGATAAAACACAATGGATGTATGATTATGGAGGAAGGTATGGAACATGAAGGCCAAAGAAACTCCATTAAGTTGGTTGGCAATTGCTCCGAGATGGGCTCGATAGCCTTTGAGCTTGCTAGCTAGCCAGCCTAATCATGTCAATTCGGAAGAGTCGAGAAGATTGCATGTCATTGAATTTGATGTCAAGTTGTCAACTATCAAGAAAAATCCATAATTACTTATGCAAAGTTGCCCACAAAGCTCTAAAACCTCTAACTATATACTTGCACAACAGCAACATATGTCTTAATATATAGCTGTGCACAGCTACTACAGTCTACAGCATCTACCACAGGCAAAACAAGGGAGAAATTTCAGAGTGAAACCTCGCAACATCACTTGTTATTCATTCACGTAAGAAAATAAATAGTATTATTGCATTTATAAAGAGCTAAATAATGTTCTTTTTGTTAATTAAAGTTTTGGGGGAGGGGGAGCTATCCCATCTGAAGGTCAAGGCATATCACAAGTCTTTTTGAGGACTTAATTACATATGGGTTTTATCTTTTTTTTTTTTTTTTTTTTTTTTTTTTTTTACCGATCGCCCACCAAGAAGGATTACTGGTAACAAAACTTGAACCTAGGCCTTGATCTAGCAAAGAGAACGATCATTGCCAACTCAACCAACCTTCATTGGCATCAAATAGTGTTCTTGAAATTATTAAGAAATGGTGGTGCTATCCACACACATCTTTTTACTTTTCACACACTCCCATCAATTTTCAATGGTCGATCGAATGATTGAAGAATATCAAATGACAAATTAACAAAAGGTGTGTGAAAGGTAAAACAGAATGTTTTAATAGCATCACCCTTAAAAATTGTGTAACAAATACATTGTTTCTCATTATAGCAATATTACTTATAGCGAGTTATATTAGGTAATGCTTTTCCTTAATTTCCTCAAGTCATTTATTAGATAAAACGTCGCACTTGCAGGTCCTTCGTGTCTACTGGGTTTCAACCAAAGAGGAGCTCAACAACGGAGGAATATTTTGCATTGACGTAGATTATATTCGCAATTTCACGCAGAAATGTGAGGCTGTGAGCACAAGTAGTTTCACCTTTTATTACTTAAACGACTTTGATGAACTTGAGAGAGGTAAATGAGAGAGAGCTCATAGGTTGTGTAGCTTTAATACGTGATTTATAGTGGATGTATAAAGACGAAGTGGTCCTAGATGTATCTCTTAAAGGGGAATACGTACTTTGAATTCGAAATAATTGATGCATGCAATTTTAGTGCTTTTTTGGTCGGCTGCAGTTGTTCCTTTTGCATGTCACCTAAAGAAGTGCATGGTGGATGACGATTTTGATTGTACATGCATGCGTACACAACAATTTTATAGCTTTTCAAATGCAGATATAGAGGATGAGAAAGTAAACAACAATCTTTATTTGGTCTTTTCTTAATTTCAACCTACGTATATGTAAATAAAATCGTTAGTTAAGCTATCAACAATTATTATATATATTTTTATGTAAATACTTGGTATATGTTTCATGTAAATAATGTTAGGGAGACCAAAATTTTAAACTAAAATGATGTGTTACCAATAGGAAATAAACATGTTAATTAACATTTAGGGTAAATCTCAGTTTACTACCCTCAAGTTTCATGGTTTTCAACATTTGGTACGTGAAGTTTTTTTCGTCCGAGAGTCATACCTAAAGTGTTAATTTTAGAACAGTCTCATACATCCGTTAGTCTAGCTGTTAAGTCTCCCGTTAACTAATGACGTGACGTCCATGTGAACAATAACTGGATGCCACATATCATTAAGGATCCAAGTGAAAATAAAAAATGGAGTAATTAGGTTTTCATCCTTATTTTTACTACTCTATTGATTAAAACCTTATTACTTTTCAATTTTTGATCAAGGTCCTTTGTATTAATAATATCATTAATTATTTCAATAATAAAATATTTTTTATTTCTAAATATATTCATTTAATATTAAAAATGTTACAATTAGTATATTTATATTTATGGCTAAATTTTTTATCATATATTTTTATTTTTAGTTTGTACCCATTTTTAATTTGCAACCCTTTTTTAATTTGAACCAATTTTCCTTTCAGTTTTAATTTGTACCCATATATTAATTTCTTTTTGTGCCCATATTTTTTAAAGTTTTATTTGTATTGTACCCATATTTTTTTATTTATTTGTACCCATTTTTATTTTTGCTAAATGTACCTATTTTGAAGAATGTACCCATGTTTTGATACAATAATTTTTTGGTTATTTTTTATGAATGTACCCATGTTTACACACACACACAATAGTATATTTATATTTTAATATTTTTAATCCCACAAATTATGATTTTTTATTTAAAATCTCATTACTATAAACAACTATAAATTTTAATTTTTAATTTAAAAAATATAGTAACGTACATAGAAATAAATTATCAATTAATTTCAAGGACTTGGATCAAAAATTGAAAACCAACAAGATTTCAGTCAAAGACTGTTCATAACTAGGGACCGCATCCAAAGTCTCCCATAAAAAATTTGGTCGTCTTCTACCTCCCCGACCTTCCGTTCCTCCCTTATCCCTCCATTCTCCATTCTCTCCTCTACATCAACCCACCAAACCCTCCTCAAAAGCCCCAATTGTTATTAGATTGAAATTTAAGCATAATTAAAATAATTAACAAAAAATAAGCTGAAAAAAAAAAAAAAAAGATATGGGTTCAGTTTTGGCGGCTACCCACCAAAACGCGGTGACGGAAGGGAAGTCAAGGGTGGTGGCCATGACGACGAGCACGGTGGTGGAGAAGAAAAACTAGGCGACGCGCAAGACTAGGCCGCACGGGGTGCCGAGCATGCCCGGCAGATCCTTCATTCGGACCTGGAGCGAGTTCAAGCGGGCCCCTTCTGTGGTGGGTACATCTTCAACTGGGTGAACCGACCGACCCATGGCTCACGTTCATCTCCTCTTAGTTCTTCAATTGGTCCGAACCATGGTCGTTAATCAGTCAACGATGGCGGATCGAAACTGAGAGTTGAATCAAACGAGTTCAGCGATTACGGGATCTGGGTTCCGGGGGGGTTTGGTGGGTTGGTGCATATCTGGGTTCTCAACTCCGAACTTGTTGCGGGATCTGGGACTCATTTTGAGGAGATAATTGAGGGATAAGGGAGGTAGAAGACGAAAATTTTTTTTTTTTTTGAATTTTTAATTTTCACGCAGACCCTTAATGACACGTGGCATCCAATTATTATCCAGATAGGCTCTGCATCATCAGTTAATATGAGACTTAACAGCTAGACTAACGAATATATGAGACTGTCCCAAAATTAACACTTTAGGTATGACTCTGAGAAGAAAAAAATTTCATGTACCAAATGTTGAAAACCACAAAACTTAGAGCAGTTCCAGTGTAGTGAAGGCCCCTTAAGGCTATCCACTCAGTGAATAGTAACCGCCCTTAATGAACAGTAATCGCCTTTTGCATCTCCACTCCTACACTTAAATAACCCTGGCAATAGACAATAAAATAATAGTATTTTTTTATTTATAAAATAATACAAAATATTTTACTTTCTTCATTTTTCCGGAAAATATTTTACTTTCTTTCAATCCTTGCATCCCCACAAAAATCCCACTTCTGGGTTTTCTTTCCCATTCACTTAATTCCCCCACCTAGCTCTCAGAGCTTTCAATCTTCAGTTTCCCGTAAAAAAAAACCCATATCTCTTAACCCAAGCTTCATCTCTAGTCAAACCCTCTCCTTCTCGCCGTCAAGATCCCTCTCCAAGCTATATTCCCCCACCTCCTTGCCCTTCAAGCCCCTCTCCTCCCCTCCTTCTCCCTAACAGCCGTCGTCGCAACTCGCCGGGTCAAATCAGTCCCTGACTCGACAACCCAATCTCAAACCCTCTACGAGATGATGTTCAACGACCAGAACCGAGACTCCAGGCTCCTCCCAGACCTGAAAATCCATGAGAAAATCCTTGCATCTTCACCCTGACATCAGCATGCACAACCTCCACCTCGGGCTCTCGGGCTGGCAACTCCTGCCGAGCCTCTCCCTAGGGGCCGTTCGGGCTCCATTGCCAGCACACGCTGGACCTCCCGACTCGGGCTCTCTGGCCCTGTTTCGCAGCCTGTCCCTCGAGCACGAGCTGCCACTGGAGCTACTCTTAAGGGTAGTAAACTAAGATTTACCCTAACATTTAAGTAATAATTCAATCATCAATATTCATATCATTTGGTTTAGAATTTTGGTTTTCCTAGCATTACCCATAATTTCTACATATCTACATGCAATGCTTATAACACATTTAGTTTCTTAATTTAACACTTATGTATAATACTTGTGATTTATTTGACATTTCCGCGGCAACACATGAACTAAAATTTTAATATATACAGAGGTTGAAAATGAGACAGAAAATAAAAATGGTCATAATTTCTGTTGACTTTGCTTCTCTCTCTCAATCTCTCTCAAATGATGACGTGAGAGCTGGGTATTCATTTTCTTCAATCTTGGTGACATGCTTAAATCATATAAAAGCCACCCTAAAACCACCAATTAGTTTTCTTCAGAGATGAACAATGATTGATCAACCAAATAACATAGCGTGCCTTCTAATGTAAATGATTTTAACAGAATGGTAAAGCACAATTCTCATTTTTTTTTTCTTTGCAATAAAAAGATACTCTTGTTTCCTGATGGACTACAAAACTAAAGAGATTTCAAAGTACGAAACAGTAATAAAACCAACTAATTCTTAACTCAACTGTTTTTCTTTTTTCAATGCTTGAATATGTAAAGGCAGTATGAAGAAAAACATGAACTTGCAATCATCAGCAAATAAACACCATTACAAGTCATCACCAACAAACATCAATTCTTAAAATCAACAACAAAATCATATATGAACGAACAATAGTTAGCGCTCTAGATTTGAGGCTAAGCCAAAGAGCGACCACAACCACGAAGATTGTATTGACAGATGGACTAAGTTGACTACACCAAGGAGATAGATATAGTTAAAAGATATGAGACCTATGGAGGAGAAGAAAGGAAAAAGATCAGGAGGATTGCCACCAACTCCAAAGCCTATAACGGCGACGCCGTTGATGGCTAACCTAACATCTAATTTAACAAAAATTATTGTTTAAAAACTAAAAAATAAATTAAAAAAAAAAGCCAAGGGCAGCATTTGGCGGGGGAGGTTTTTTTAAACTACTTTTCTTCTCTAGGGGCTACATTTATTTTATTTTATTTTTAATTATTTTCTTGTGGTTTTTCTAGTTGAACTTGGAATCGATCTAGCTACCATGTTTACTTGTTTTGCCCCATCTTTATTTATCATTGTGTCAATTTTTTTTTTCTTCCATATTTTATATTATTCTTCAAATGGGCTTCATTTGTTTTCAGTTAGTCATAAGCATGGTATAAAATATCGATGATATTCGAAATATCGGTAGTCCAAAAACATGGAAATTTCGATAAAAATATCGGGATATTATGGATATCGATAAAAATTGAATAAAAACCACGGAAATTGTAAGAAAAACTTGGAATTTTTTATTGAAACTTTGAAGAATGTTTATTTAGTCAATTAACTATTAGTTTATAAAAAAAATTAGAAAGAAATGCATTACATGATGGATTTAACTGATTTAAGTTGATTATACAGCAAGCTGGCAAACACTGTGAGTGTAGAAAATATGTAGTAATTAATGAAAAAAAATTAAACACACCATAATCATTTATATATAATGATTAATTACAATATTTTACACTTTATACATTGCTTGGTAAGATATATGAGTGATTTAGTACCACATAAAGTTCCTATGAGGTTCAAATTTTTCACTATCTTCATCATCTCTATGTGTAGAGTAAGTTTATTGTGAAGATTATTCATCAAATGATAAATCCCTAAAATAGTTTTGCATGTAATTGTTAACATGTCACTCATATAAATATAAATATTTTAGCATACTAAAACATAAGTGATATATTGTGGTTAAGGTGTTGGAGGAGGAAAATGGGAGGGGTTCAAATCCCCTTTGTGTTTTTTTTTCCCTCCCTTTTTTCCCTTTTTTTCTTCTTTTTCCTTTTTTTTTTCCTTCCTTTACATCGATATTTTAGCGATATTACACCAATATTTTGACAAAATATTGCTGAAGTGTGAGCGAAATTATCGACATCGATATTTTCCGATATTGTCGATATTTGTACGATATGTACATGGATATGTTCCGAAATATCCGTGATTCGAAAAAACCGAAATATCCTCGATATTTCGTTTATATTATTGATATTTCAGACTATGGTCATGAGATTAAGCCAAGATTGAGCGTTCTAAGAATTTCTACCACCCCACATGGAAAATAGATCACTACCCTTAATTAACACTAATCATTACCGCTTTATTATAATTTGTTGTGAACTCGTCCTTTTTAAACGTCTTACTATTTTAAACTAAATTAAATTAAAATAAAATTTTTAAGTCGAGATTCAATAGGTCGAAGGAGATCCACTCTCCAGACGACAATCCACAATACCACTTATTGTTAAGTTCGTTAAATAGTCCTGCATTCCACGAGGACAATCCATGGATATCCAAACAAGAAAAAGTAAAAGAAAAGTAATATATAACAGTAAAAAGATATTCGTTTCTGTCTTCTTGGCCTGCAAAAAAAATTAACATGTTTTGATTGCGGACTTGAATTGTCTGCCCTCCAATTTCTATGCTCTCCTCGTGCTTTCCTGTTTTTGTGGTTACGGTTAAGACACGTCAACATTTTATATTACTATTTCTTTTTGTTTTATTATTTTTATAAAAAAATAATACAAAATATTAACGTAGTTTAACCGCGACCACACAAAACAGAAGGGCACCTAAATGGGAGCACAGACAATCCAAGTCCTTTGATTGCAGATGCTTCCAGACTCCCAACGGTACTCTTGGTGACGCAATAGCGACCTCGTTCTAATCTTACGAGGAAACAGCAAAATAAGAAACTTTTGCTTTCATCTTTTTTATTTATGAAGAAAATGAAACTTGCCTAAAATTTCACCCACCATTTCTCATTCCAACAATTCATGAAGAACACAATTATGGTAAAATTGTATTGAAATAACCAAATTGACCTAAGAGATTCGTTTCATAGGGTAACTTTATGTTTATTTATCATCAAAACTATTATTTTCTTACTTTTCAGAAGTCAATAATTTAAAAGGACAAAAGTACTGCAACATGGGTATTGGGAAAGGACTTGGATTGTCTACTCTCCTATTTCGGTGCCCTCTTGTTTGTGTGGTCACGGTTAAGCCACGTCAACATTATATTATTTTTTTATAAAAATAATAAAACAAAAAGAAATAGTAATATAAAATGTTGACGTGGCTTAACCGTGACCACACAAAACAGGAGGGCACGAGGAGGGCACCGAAATGGGAGGGTAGACAATCCAAGTCCATTGGGAAAGGAGGCAGACTGTCTGCCTTCCCTTTTGGGTGTCTTTTCTATACTTTTTTATTTTATGCAGTCACGATTAAGTCATGTCAATATTTTATATTAATTTTTTTATAGAAATAATAAGACAAAAAGTAATAAGAATATAAAATGTTGACGTGACTTAACTGTGACCGTACAAATAAGAGAAGATGATATGGGTACCCAAAAAGGAGGGCAAACAATCTACTCCATTGGGAAATATGCATATATGTACTCTTATCAATGATGGTCTGAAAAATTGGGACCTCTTCAAGTGAAAAATCGAACAGGTCATTTTAGAAATTAACTAGTGCACATCAATATCGTCTTAAGTTTGAATTCCGTTTAACCCCTGTTAATTGGTAATTTTTTTTTATCACAAATAGTTATGAACTCATATAAGTTTTCATCTTGATCTTTGAAATTTAAGATCAATCAATGTTATTCATGAAATTGACTATCACACATTACAATCATTCTTCCGTTTAAATATTGTCAAAGTTGCATAAATTGCTAGCTCTATCTCTATTGTACATCAATCAATTCATTCAATAAATTCAGGTTATCTCCAAGAGGGGGGTGGAAAATCCCAAAATTTAGCCTTGTATTTTGACTATTCATCTATACGTAGTCAACTTTTTCCTCCAACGATAAGGGACATAATTCCCACCCCCAACTTTAAGTGTTGGTAATGTTCATCATCCTACTTATTATCATTAGATGAGTTCAAATTTGAGATATGTGCCTATGTACTACACATATTTCGAAATTTAAACTCATATAACGATAATAAGTAGAGTGTGAGCATCACCATCTATTGAGGGTGGTGGGCAAAAATTCCCCAATGTAGTATTAGAGTGCTCACGCTACAAAGATAATATGTGAAAAAAAAAATTCCCAACAGAAAGGGAAAATGCATCATGTATGTACAAATGTGAGAAAAATTAGGCGTCCCAAAGGGCATCATAAATTCCCTCTCACAAGTGATTATATATGACGAAATTGTTCAGGCGTCACGTATAGTTGATTTGAGAACCTGTCTATTTGTCACATTATAAAATATGCGAGGCTTATGTAGTTGTCATTTTTATTTAACTATGACGCTAAGTTTGTCATCACTTATAACATGCGATGCTTATCATTCGTGACAGAGAATAATTGTTGACATGTTTTTCTTCCCACATTTGGTTTTTGTGGGTTAAAAGACCAAACTTTTCAATGGTTTTTTTTTTTTGCCACGTTAACACATCGGACAGACAATTAGACGTGCTTAACGGTGGGGGTAAAGTGAAAAATGAAAACTTTTAAGGCAAATTTGCCAAAATGACTTCCTGTAGGATAAAGTGGACTTCACAAACACATAGACACGTTGGTGGAGCCAAGTACAAGGCTCGGTTGGTTACAGCATAGGGAAAGTTTTAGTTCTTTGAAACTTAAAAATATTAATTAGTTGGGTGGTTTTATGATTTTTAATTGTTACAACCCGCCTAACAAATTAAAAGTCTAAACCTTAGGGTTGCTTTTCGGGAAAATAAAAGTTAATAATGTTAAATAAACATATCACTTTAACCAATATTAGAATTTAGTAGTAATAAATTAAAACTTCTATACCACACACACTTCCTTATTTTATTCACTTGAATATTTTGATGGCTTGAAACTTAGAAAACAGACTACAAATTTCTTACTTCAAATTATTACTTTTAGATTCACTATTATATAACTTTATGTAGGCAACAAAAAAATTGAGCATTTGATTTCATAGTAACAATTTTAGCTTATCTCACACACCAAATAATTCTTGACACCGCCATTGCATAGCCAATAACGTAAATTTAAGCCTAAAACTTTTTTTTTGGATGATTTAATTAGCCTTATACTTCTTTTTATGAGGTTAGGCCTAAGAAAGATTTTAATAAGCCTAAAACCCTTGATAGTTTGTGTAACATCCCACATCGTCCGGGAGAGTGGATCATGTAAGCTCTATATGTATATTCTCATCTCTATCTAGCATGAGGCTTTTTGGAAACTCACTGGCTTCGGGTTCCATCAGAACTCCGAAGTTAAGCGAGTTCGCGGGAGAGCATTCCCAGGATGGGTGACCCACTGGGAAGTTCTCGTGTGAGTCTCTAGAAACAAAACCGTGAGGGCGTGGTCGAGGCCCAAAGCGGATAATATCGTGCTACGGTGGAGTTGAGCCCGGGATGTGGTGGGGGCCCGGGCCGGGATGTGACAATTTGGTATCAGAGCCAATCCCTGGTCGGAAGTGTGCCGATGAAGACGTCGAGCCCCTAAGGGGGGTGGATTGTAACATCTCACATCGCACAGGGGAGTGGATCATGTAAGTTTTATATGTATATTCTCATTTCTACCTAGCACGATGCCTTTTGGGAACTCACTGGTTTCGGGTTCCATCGGAACTCCGAAGTTAAGTTAGTTCGCGCGAGAGCATTCCCAGGATGGGTGACCTACTGGGAAGTTCTCATGTAAGTTACCAGAAACAAAACCGTGAGGGCGTGGTCGGGGCCCAAAACGAACAATATCGTGTTACGGCGGAGTTGAGCCCGGGATGTGGTGGAGCCTGGGTCAGGATGTGACAGTTTGGATTTGTATTCATCTTGTTTTCGTTGGAAGATTTGTAATCTTTCAAACATATCTTTTAATGTAAAATTGCCAATAGCTTAGTTTCAAAACATTTTTTTGAGTGAAAGAAAATTTTTTAAAATTGTAAAAATATACATACGACAGACATGTTAAACGCGTCTCTTAAGACAACTTAAGAGCTTACACATCAAAAGAACATCACAACTAGACCTGGTAATTTCTTACACGATTCGTTAACATGACATGTAAACGACATGAAAATAACAGATTTTGGGTCGATACGATCACTAATCGGGTCCTTATCGGGTCACACGATAAGAACTGGTTAATAACGGGTCCTTAACAAGTTTACATGAGGGTGACATGCAAATAACACGTTTCGACACGTTAAGAAAAATGTTAATTTGATGATTTCAAATATTTAGACTACTACAAAAAACTTACTAGTAGATACAATTGTCATAGTGTATATGATACATTGAATATTAAATATGTATTATTATATTATTATTCTATATAAATTTAAAAAAATTAAGTTTTATTTATTTTTATTGTATATTATAGCAAAGAGTAAATGTAACATCCCACATCGCCCAAGGGAGTGGATCCTCTAAGCCTTATATGTATATTCTTATCTCTACCTAGCACGAGGCCTTTTGGGAGCTCACCGGCTTTGGATTCCGTCAGAACTCCGAAGTTAAGCGAGTTTACGCAAGAGTAATCCCAAGATGGGTCCCACTAGGAAGTTCTCGTGTGAGTTTCCATAAACAAAACCGTGAGGGCGTGGTCGGGGCCCAAAGCGGACAATATCGTGTTACGATGGAGTTGAACCAGGGATGTGGTGGGGGCCAGGGCAGGATATGACAATTTGGTATCAGAGCCAATCCATGGTCAAAAGTGTGCCGACGAGGACGTCGGGGCCCTAAGGGGGTGGATTGTAACATCTTACATCGCCCATGGGAGTGGATCCTCTAAGCCTTATATGTATATTCTCATCTCTACCTAGCATGAGGCTTTTTGGGAGCTCATTGGCTTCGGGTTCCGTCGAAACTCCAAAGTTAAGCGAGTTTGTGCGAGAGCAATCCCATGATGGGTGACTCACTGAGAAGTTCTCGTGTGATTTCCCAGAAACAAAATCGTGAGGGCGTGGTCAAGGCCCAAAGTGGACAATATCGTGTTATGATGGAGTTGAGCTCGGGATGTGGTGGGGACCCTGGCGGGATGTGATAGTAAGATTAAAAAATTATAAAAAACATTAAAATAAAAATATCAAGTAATTTAAAAATATCAAACACATTTAAAAATTATAATAATTAATTTACAAATGTGAAAAAATAGGCAAATGCTCGTGTTCGCATCTTGAACGCTTTGAGGATGGGTAATACAAACCCTCATGAATAGTATTTTTAAGGGAGTTCAAAATAAATAAAATTCATAATCATTAATGTACAAGTCTGAAAAATGTGAAAACATGTATAAAAGCTCGTGATTGCACCCTCAACCTTGAAACGCAACTCCTTTCATTTTGCCTATCCTTGAACATTTGGTATTTTGTAGTAATGTACTAATGTTTTTTCATTAGACCCTTATTTTGGGGTATGTAATACTTGAAAAACAAATGTCTTTTTTATTTTCTACGGACAGTTTTATGTTTTGAAAGTAGTATTTATGTGACAATGTGATATGCATGTACTAATTTAGTATTATATTTTCCTTTTTTTTGTCAAATTATGTTTTTCATTTTCATTATTTATTGATTTAAAATATATTTTATTTAATGGGTAACGGGTCAGGTCATATTACTTGATAATATTAACGGATCAATTTTGGGTCGGTCATATTACCCGTTTACTTTAACTATTGTTACACGACACAACCTATTAAGATATTGGGTATGTCACGAAAACGACATGAACACGGAAAACACACACACGAATGACAGGTCTAATCACAACCCTACAATTACAATCACATCAAACAAACAATACGATTCTTGAATCATGGAGAACTATAAGTCTTAAACCCTAAATCCTAGTCACGAGGACTAAAATATTGCACTCCTGAGAAATAAGGCAGAGGCTCCACAAGGAAAAAAACCGCACCAATTTATGATGATTTTTCAATTCCTAGCAAAGACGCCCTGCTATGAGTCCTCTCCAACAAACGTCAAGTTTCCTTCCTTTGCCGAGCGCACACCGCCGCCTCAATCTGAACAACAATCATAGCTCTAGAATGTGAGATTGAACAAATCATGACCATGATCACAACCACAAAACCGCTACTCTACTGACTACAACTACAAACAAAGAGGGAAAAAAAAGAAGAGATTAAGCAAGATTGCCTTCGACCCCAACACCAAAGGCAGGGGTTAAAGACTATGATTTTTTCTCTTATTTTTTTAGCTGCATGGAGGGTTTTTTTATTTTTTTTATGACTGCTAAGATTAGTTTAAGAACAATTTTATTTATAACCGTTTATTCTCTTTCTGCACCTAACTTATCATATTTTATCTTGAAATTTCAAATGTATCCCAACAGTCTCTTTCTACCCCTAAAAAGAAAAATAATAAAACCCAACAATAGATAACTTCGGCCACCCCATCTCTAAACCTCAACCAGTTTCTACCCCTCTCCAACCCTTGATCGCCACCTCCCCTACCACCTACAAAGTGGAAATTAGGAGAACCACCTCCGACCACCCCATCTCGACCCACTATTCATACACACCCTTATCCCCATAACATTCCACCATTAAAAAGACCCCAAAGAAAAATATGATAATATTCAAATTGTGATTATAAACAAAGGAAAACTAATGAAAATGGCTTGAAAACTTTGAGTTTTAATGATAAGGACAAAATAAAGAGTAAAGTGAATAGTACCAGGATTGACTTTTTAGTGTAAAAATATGATTTTTCATTAAAGTGAACAGTACCGGGTGCTTTTCGTTAAAGTTCCCCTTTATAAACAATGTATCACACACTCAATGGTCCAACGCAGTTAGATTCGATTGTCTAACAGTTTCGGCGAAACTCAGGATTGTCTAACAGATTCGATTGTCTAACAGTTAGATTCGATTGACAACTAACTTTCCACCTTTGCGCGGAAAATACACAAACAACAAAAAAAAATTAAGTTCATATCTCACATTTTCTTGTATAATATATAATAATAAAGTTTTCAAAGTCCATTCAAATCCAAGGGTAAATCAGTAATTCCACGTACTAATACTATTATTTGTCTGGCAGTGTTTGTCTTATATATGATATGTGCACTCATTCAGTTGCTTTAACAGAGAGAAAGAGGGAGAAAGAGAGAATCCCACCTACAATTCCAAAGACGAACGCCACGATTCTCTGTGTTCAATGGCTTGATTGAGTTCAGAACTTCAGAGGATCACCATTCTGCTATCTCATCCGCACTCAAATCTCTCTTTCCACTGCTATTAAACGAGCCGAACCGGGTCTGACTCCGACCCACACACAAACGGAGCCCAAGATTTTGCATGGATGTTGAGATACTGAAAAGTGATCGAATTTGAGAGGTGGGTTTATCGGGGATCGAGGTTCTGCGAAATGGGTATGTCGCAAACCGATCAAAGAATGGAGGGATGGCTTTATCTCGTTCGTTCGAATCGGATTGGGCTACAGTACTCCCGCAAACGCTACTTTGTTCTTGAAGGCCACTCTCTCAAAAGCTTCAAATCAGTTCCCGTTTCGAACAATGAGGTTCTTGCTCCTCCCTTTCTTTGCCTTTCTAGAAAAATAAATGACCAGGAAGAGTTAAAGCTAATGAAATTTATCTGCAAGTTTTCAAGTAATTGGTGACTTTTTGGGTTTTTAGTTAGCATTGTATTAACAGAGTGGTTTCCGAGTTTTGGTCGTTATTGGCTGGAATGTGTTGTTTGAAAGCCGTTGATGGAGCAATCAAAATTATGCATCGATCATACTGACTTTTATTGTAGAATGATCTGTTTTTTTCCCTTTAATTTTCAGGGATCACTATGCGGTTGATTATGTGAAAACTTCATATCTATTTGTCATTGTTCATATATTACATTTAAAAATGTATATATGCTTGTGAATATACCTATATGTTTAAAGTCTGTAACATATTGATAACTACTTTGGATAAGCATACGAGATACTTGAAGAGTGTTAGAATGCAACTACATCTATGGAGGGCTTCAAACAGTAAGTGCGATAGGGATTATTAGAGTTTCCATTTAGCTCCACTTCCAAAGAACATATAAATCTCCCCTTGAAAATGTTAATACATTTGGAAAAACTAGACAAGTTATATTTTGAGTTACAAGGAAATAATCTTGCTGTGAAAACTTGACTGAAAATCAAGAAGTGAGAAGGAAAAAATTGATAGAATTTTGCAAGAACTCATTACGTAATTTGATACTTTTGTGGGCTCAGTTGCCTTTTCTTTTGTCTTTCCTTGTACACGCTTTTTCGTACACCCATGGCTTGCAGAAGTTGGTAATGCCTTTGTTGGAATTTGGCCGTTTGAATCCTACTTTTAGAAGTTTGTGCGGAGAATTATGTATTATGTTTTTCTACTGTCCTTTTCATTTAAAGAGCTTTTTGAATTTTTCAATTGGTATATATCATTTGTTGTTTTTAGGATTATGTCCATCATTAACTCAAGAAAAAATGAATTATTTGTGCTTCTGCTTATTTTTATATTAACACAAACTGAATGAGGAGCGCTTGAGTTATAATTTGGCCTAGAGACAGTTTGAGTGAAAACTGTGTTTCTGTCCTTTTGTGATATAGATTTTACAACATTATTAGGTAGGCATAAGTAAAAAAAGAGCCTTGATATTTTCCCACCTGTTGTGTGTATCAGGATCCTGTAAGAAGCGCTATCATAGACTCTTGCATTCGAGTGACAGACAATGGACGTGAGAGCATTCAAAGAAAAGTACGAGTCTTACAGACTCTCCTACTTTAGCATTGTGTTCATATTTCTTGATTATTTTAGCGACAGTGATATATGCATATAACACCTGTTTGTACGACTTATAGGTATTCTTCATTTTTACACTGTATAATATGTCAAATCACAATGATCAACTTAAGGTATGGTAACTATCCTCAACCAATTGTTTCTCTTACAAATTAATGTCAAAATATTGAAAAACTTTAATTTCGTAGTTGGGAGCAAGCAGTCCAGAAGAAGCAGCAAGGTGGATTCATTCCTTTCAAGAGATCGCTTTACAGGTCTTAACTTTCAAATCCTCAGTATTTGTAATTTACTGTAGATGATTATGCTAAATATGAGTCTAATGTCTATGCACGTATGCAGGGTGGTCCAGATCTAAACGATAATATTTTGCATGGTTCCAATAGCATATGGCAGTCCTTTAGGTGTGATATTTTGTTATCTACTGCTCTTTTTTAGTTTTCTTGTTCACCTCATCATGAACATTGGTGTGAGTTTTTTCATTTGGAAGTAACTTTGTTTAACTATGCTTGGCGGCTTTGGTAAACCGGTTGTGGGCTATGGTTAATCTTTGTGGCTCTGATATGATTCTTCATTTTTTTTTTTCTGGGTACTTTTAAAGTATTCATGCACGCAGACTAGGTGGATCTAGTAGTAGAAGTCGCATTAATTCTATAGACTGGAGCCTTTGTTCTTCTGCACAAACCGATGCTGTGACATCCGATGTAATTGCTCCTTCACCTTGGACAATTTTCGGGTGTCAGAATGGTAAGAGTTATTCTCCTCTGTACATTTTGAAGTAGTGAAACTGTGTGCTGAACTTTGTTTATTCTCCTCTCTGCATTTTGAAGTAGTGAATCTGCATGCTGAACTTTGTTACTGTAATACAGGTCTACGACTATTTAAAGAAGCAAAAGATAGGGATTCTCATGGGAAGGTTGGTAGGTTTAATATTCACTACTTGGTTGTATGAAAGATTCGTTCTATTGATCATGTTCCTACCATGAGCAGTGGGACGATCATCCTGCCATAATGGCTGTGGGTGTTGTTGATGGAACATCAGAAGGCATTTTCCAGACACTTATGTCCCTTGGTCCCTCAAGATCAGAGTAAGTTTGTTGAGAACTTTATGTAGACAGTGGAAACAAAAGATGAGAAAAACTAATCTAAAACTGAAACTATAATTGTTTGAAATTTTCATGCTCAAAAAAGTGTCCAACACAATGGCAATGATGCTGCACAAATCCGAAAATGGAAGCTCCAAAACAAATCCAATATGGAAGCTCAAAATACTTTAATAAAGTCAAACATTATGTTAAAACACTTTAGACCACCCACCCCCCTATACATTGTTAGAAACGCGGAGGCATAAACCACACCTTGTGCCTTTGTGTACAAATTGTCTAGGCTTACATCATGATCTCCATCATAACTCCTTAGCCTTTATATTACCAGTGGTTTCATTTGAACGTTGAAGCGGTAACCTATATGATGTAGTGAGTGGTCTGCCTTTTGTCTTTGTATTTGCTCCTCTTGACCATATCTGTATTATACATGTATCCATTAATTTCTTATCCAAATTGCCTTATATGAAGCATTTTTGTAATTGAAATTAACAATGATAAACCATGTTGTAGATGGGACTTCTGTTTCTACAAGGGAAATGTGGTTGAACACCTTGATGGTCATACGGATATCATTCACAAGCAGTTATACAGCGATTGGTTACCATGGTCAGGCCCCTGGCCTACAATGATTTTGAATTATGTTCTGAAGCAGTTGTGTAAGTGTTTCTTTTTATAGTTATAAAATCAACATTTCATATATTGCAGGGGAATGAAGCGAAGAGATCTATTGTTGCGGCGTTATTGGAGAAGGGAAGATGATGGGACATATGGTAGTATTGAAATGGTGGTTTTGTTTTGTTTTTTGTTTTTTTGTTTTCTCTTTTGCATTTACATTTAAAAGTATATTGATACCGAAATTAGCTTCCTTTGGTGTCTTCTTTCACAGTTATTCTCTACCATTCTGTGTTTCATAAGAGGTGTCCACCGCAGAAAGGCTACGTCCGTGCCTGCCTTAAAAGTAATGTATGCTTAGATTTTACATATTTATAAATCTCCTAGACTTTACAAGTGTTTAATATAGGATAGTTGTCCGGAGCTTGGACATTTAATAATATGAGTGAGAAGCATTGGGGTATTCATTCCTTCAACGAATTTGCATGTGTGTGTGTGCACTTGCGTACAAGAGTATGTGCATGTGTTGAACTTGATACAGCGTCAACATGGTAGTATTATAACGTTGGTGCATATTAGTGTGGATAGGTACAACTTTTATGGTTGTGATACCTCCAGAGTTGATAAAACTATATTCTCCTTCTACTTCCTGTTTTAAGTTTAAATTTAATTTGTACAACTGCCTGTTCAAGATTTTATTGTGAGTTCTAGTGGTTATTGCTTAGTGGATCTTTTTGGCTGGAGGTGCATAATTTGAAAGTTAATAATGGAAAGATTTTGAGACATTTACCACTCTCTCCAGGTGGAGGATATGTTATAACCCCTGTGAACCAAAGGAAACAATCAGTTGTGAAGCACATGCTTGCTATTGATTGGAAATTCTGGAAATCTTATCTACAAAGCTCTTCAGCCCGATCTATGACCATCAAAATGCTAGGGAGAGTTGCTGGTATTTATGTACTCTTGATTGATAGAGCTTTATATATATATACAAACCTCTTCATTGTTTACATTATTTTGAGGTCTACTTATTGAATCGAAAGAATAAATTTATTTGTAGCACTACGGGAGTTTTTCAGAACACAAGGAAACTATTCTTCCTCAGAATTTTCATTGGGAGAGCTAAGGAGAAACTTTAGTTTGCAACAGAATGAAGGGGATGGTGAGGCTGATGCTCCAACAGTGACTGGGGATGGGAGGACGAAGGAAAAATTAGCTGAAGAAGTAGAAAAAGCACCTTCCGAACATGCTAGTCTTGTTAGCTTGAATGATGCTTCTGATGAATTCTTTGATGTGCCAGAACCACCATCCAGTGATCAATCAGAAACTGAATGGATTCCTGATTTTGGCTCAGAAATGCACTCACAGGTAAACGATGTGGGCATAAATTTGTGACATTTAGACAGTCATTCCACTTTTATGCTCCTTTACTTTTACGTGGTTACTGGGTGGTTCTTGTGTGTTGCCACCAATGTTCTCTCTCCCTCTCATGTATGCAATTTTCGTAAAATTTTAGCTTCGCTGGACTTATTTTGGGTCCAAAACATCATCATGTTGACCTCTGTATATAGTCTTCCATAGTTCAGTCCACTATGTCTTGCACTGCTCATAACTTGTTATAGAAATCTTGACCTGCTTAGTTACATGTAATTGTAGCTTATTCTCATGTCTTTTTACCTTCTAAAGTTCCACACTAGTGCTTGTATCTATATTGTTGGTTATTTCGTATTCTACTATGCTCTTCACATGTGGGTCTTCAACCTTTAGAGCCCAACATGTGGAATATAAGTTATACAACTTATATTAGGAGGTTGCAGTAGCAGGGATTTTGGCTCAGGATCTTCTGCTTTCGTACCTTGATAAGCTTGGTAGTTTGCTTAAGCGGTTAGGATGTGGACCAACAATTATTTCGTATTCGAGGAGTTTCTAACTTGGCTCTGATTGCACCTTGCAGAATATACATCATCCCAAGTTGTCAACTGCTGCTGGTTTTGTGAAAAGATTGCATGATCTTGCAGGTTATTATGGTGTTTAATATTTTTGTCTTAACATTTTATGCCTTTGTATATCGCCTTTCTTGATTTAGTTTTCTGTGTGATTGTGTGCTGCAGTTCAGAAGAGGGGTTATGTGGACCTACAAGAGATGGATAGGGAAGACATTACCTGCCACTATGGGTCTACTCTTCCAAAAGATTCAGCTTGTAATTTGGCTTCCAGTTGGACTTCAGCAGATCCTTCTACTTTTCTAATTCGTGGCAAAAGTTATCTGGAAGACCATAAGAAGGTTTGGACAGAAATGTCTTAGATATGTTGTCTAGCATGATTTTTTGGAAAAAATTGCTCACGTTTTACAATATGGTCATCATACCAATTGCCAAATGGTTTGCAGTTGAGCTTTGAGGTTGTATATCCTTTGAATGCTGATTTGGGTTGCATGTTCTTGGTATGCTGATTTATGTGTTGCTTTATGATCAATGAATTTTAGGTGTCGGTTGTGAAATTTCTTTCAATATCAGTTTCATTTAGTAACCATGGTGTTAATAAGCGTAAAGTTTTCATAATAATAGTTTCCAACTGTAGTTTATAGGAATTTCTAATCCGGGGCTCTTTAAATGTTCTTTTTCTTTTACCTCTTGAATGTTGCTGATACGTCAGTTGGCAGTTGGAGTTTTAACCCGCGTTTCTAGTCCTTGTCTTATCTTTCATTGCTTTCTCTTGTTCAGGTCAAGGCTAAGGGCACGTTGATGCAAATGGTAGCTGCAGACTGGCTAAAATCTGACAAGCGTGAAGATGATCTTGGAGGTCGCCCAGGGAGCATTGTTCAGGTCATTATTTAACCGAGGATTTGTGGTTTTTTCTTTTATTGCTAAGATTTTTCCTAGCCAGTTATCACATATAGGGTTGACTGAAAACATAGAATTAAGAAAAGGACGAATGTAATTTACACACTTTTTACAATCTTGTGTTTCTGCAGAAATATGCGACACAGGGTAGGGGAGAATTCTTCTTCATTGTGAACATTCAGGTAAATTCCGTCTTATTTGATTTTTTTTTTTTCCTATTATTACTATTTGCATGTTATTGCCTGTCACCTATCAATATTTACGAAATTATCTGTTTTGACTCAGGTCCCAGGTTCAACTACATATAGCCTGGCACTATACTATATGATGAATTCTCCAGTTGAAGATACACCCTTACTAGAGAGTTTTATCAAGGGGGATGACGCATATAGAAATTCAAGGTTTAAGCTGATACCATACATATCTAAGGTTGGTACATGCAATGATTGCTGTAATCCAGTTGGCATGGCATACTCGGTCTTCTCCCATCATCTTGTTGAAAATGTACACAAAATACAAAACACCATTTACCTGAAAAGAAAATGCATCTTTTACTGGTGTTGTTCAAGTATTTTGATCTCTAACTAAGTTTAATTCTATTTAACCTTTCTCTCTCCGTCTAACTAAGATCAATTAAATTTTAACTGTTACTTCTTTCCTCAGGGTTCATGGATTGTTAAGCAGAGTGTGGGAAAGAAAGCGTGCCTCATTGGTCAGGCACTTGAAATCAATTATTTCCACGGGAAAAACTACGTAGAGGTAAACTTGAAGAAACAATTATTGAAGTAGATTAAAAATTGTTACTTGCATTCTTGATATTATTGTTGCCTGCATGCGGCCAAATCAATTTTGTAGTAACAAAATGATGTCGTTTGTTCAAATTTGTCTAATACATGCTAATTCTGAAATCATTGGCTATCATTCAGCTTGGTATCGACATTGGATCATCCACCGTTGCAAGGGGCGTGGTTAGTCTTGTCCTTGGGTACCTAAACAATCTGGTCATTGAGATGGCATTCTTAATACAGGTAAACATCCATGTTATCAGTTTGTTTCTTATCTAAAGAAGTAAAGATATTCATGTGCACGTTAATAATGTTGCGTAAAATGCACTCTTAACTATTTAGAAAAATCGACTTCCCTTGACAACTTATTCCATTTTCATGCTTGACTTCCAATGCTTGTTGCTCAGGCAAACACGCCAGAGGAGCTTCCGGAGTTTCTTCTTGGAACCTGCCGCCTTAATCACCTTGATGCCTCGAAGGCTGTTTTAGTTAAACAGTGATAAAACAGGGCCGGCTGTTCTCTGCAAACTTACCGGCAGAGGTCATTCTTTTATTCAATCAATTCAATTCGATGTTGGGAACACGGCGTAGCAAGCACTGTAGATATCATTAGGATTTGATATTTCACCTCTGTAAAGATGTCATTTCTCATTGGTGCTCGTTCATCGATTCATTTTTCGTTTGGTTTCTTCATATTATCAAATGTTTCTTGTCTACCGTTTGAGATGATTTGCATAGAATTCGAAAAGCAATTGATGTTATCATGAAACTTTTAAAATACCAAATCAGTAGGGTAAAAGAGCTTCTACGCAAAGTAGTGCTAATTATAACGGAGGTGGATTGTCTGCCCTCCCATTTCCATACTTTTCTCATCCCCTCCTGTTTTGTGTGGTCACGGTTAAGCCACGTCAACATTTTATATTTCTATTACTTTTTGTTTTATTATTTTTATAAAAAAAACTCAATATAAAATGTTGACGTGGCTTAACCGTAACCACATAAACAAGAGGGGATATGAAGAGTATGGAAATGGGACGGTAGACAATCCACCTCCAATTATTACACCTCGCCTTTCACAACTCCTTTTCTGCCCATAAATGAGTACATAAAGGGCATCTATGGTGGTAATATTTTTTAATTTGTGTTGTAAGAATTGTTTTGGTAAACGAAAATGACAACCACAATTTTGCATTTTAAAAGTTTGAGAATACTGTCTGGTAGTTTTTGAAAAGTGAGTTGAAAATGAAAAAAACAGGAAATATGCGTTTTGTGAGTGGGGTAGTGGTGACAACGATTGCAATGGGAGTCGGGTGTGAGTCGTGGAAAAGGTTATTCGGGTGGTGGTGGTGGCAATGATAGTGGATGGTGGCGGCGGCGGCAGTCCTGCCGGTGGCAGTGGTGGAGGAAACGAAGATGTTCAACAATGATGATATGATGACAATGTGTGGTAAATATGATGACTTTTGTAAGATGGTGATGGTCATAGCAATGATACTAGTCGGTGTGGTGGTTGTGATGATCTTGGTAAGGTTATTGACTTGTGATGATGTTACATGATTTGTTTGTTTTTCCGAAAACTCTTAACTTTGTTTTGTACATTTTTTGAAACTTAACTTTATTTTGTACATGGTGTACATGAAATTCTCATATTCTGTGTGTACATGTTCTAGTGGCTCATTCACAATATCACTAAGGTTATAAATACTTTTATTTTTCGTACACTTATCTTCAATGCCTTCAATTAAGGTTGTGATGATCTTGGTAAGGTTATTAACTTGTGATGATGTTACATGATTTGTTTGTTTTTCCAAAAACTCTTAACTTTGTTTTGTACATTTTTTGAAACTTAACTTTATTTTGTACATGGTGTACATGAAATTCTCATATTCCACATGTACATATTCTAGTGGCTCATTCACATTATCATTACGGTTATAAATACTTTTATTTTTTGTGCACTTATCTTCAATACCTTCAATTAAGACTAACTTTGATAACTGTCATTCATAATTTTTGAACTTAGAAATGTTTTCTAACCAAATAAAAGTTAAGTTTCTAACCAAATAAAAATTTAAGTGCCAATAAATTAAGGAAACTGTTATTAGCACTTCAAAAAATCTCATTCTACACTCCTTACAAGTGTTAATTATAGAAAATTTAGAGTGCAAAATAAGATTTTATGAGTGTCAATAACAATTTTTTAAATTAATTGTCATCTATGAAATTTAAATTCAAAATTTGTTTTGACAACATGAAGATTAAATTTTAGTAGACCAAGATCATCCAATTAATTATAGGGAACTTTAACGAAAAGTTTCCGGTACTATTTCCTTTAACAAAAAATCATATTTTTACACTAAAAAGTCAATTCTAATACTATTCACTTTACCCTTTATTTTGTCTTTATCGTTAAAACTCAAAATTTTCAAAATTTTTTCATTAGTTTTCCTTTAATTATAACAATATAAGTGGTGGAGTAGTTGTAAAGTTGATGGGTCAGACCCATCGGATGTATGTAGCACTAGGAAAATGCAAGAAACAATGGCACAAGGAGCATAGCATTAGCATTAGCATGTGACAAAACATTGGATAGGCAGAGGGCTCCACTCTTCTTTGGGCCCCCACCCCCATACAAACACATATAATATTTCCACACACACCAACCAGACCAAAGTACACCGAATAGAATTCTCTTTCCTCTTTTTTTTTTTTTTTTTTTTTTTTTTTTTATTTGAATGATCATGGTTCATAAGCAGTAGGTCTTAGGTTCGAGACTTGGGAGCAGCCTCTCCATAAATGGGGGTAAGGCTAGCCGACATTCATCTCTCCCAGACCCTGCGTAAAGTAAGAACCTTGTGCACTGGGTACGACCTTTTTTTTTATTTGAATGATTATAGTTAATTTACGTCAACATCTTAGATTAATTTTTTTTATAGAAAGAAAAAAATAAAATAGAAAATATAAAGAAAAAAAAAATGAAAGAAGAATGGTAGAGAATCCTAGCCGGTGTCCCCATTGTCGAACCATGAGAGGTACTCCCTGTGTCGCACTACCAACACCTCTGCCCCACTCTTCCAACTTAAAAACATCATCTTTTTTCTTAACCTGCCTTTTGTCCTGGGGATATTATAGTCATTTTGGGCGTCAGATGTTTAATTAAGCCCACAATTTTGATCTGCCTAATTAGTTAGATGAAACGTCTTCAGTTTAAATTTCATGGATGTCAATTTGTAAATAAAACAACATAATATCCCTTAACGTCTTGAGATTAAATTTTAAATTTCATGGACGTCAGTTTGTAAATAAAACAACATAATATCCCTTAACGTCTTGAGATTAAATTTTATGAACGTTGATCTGTTACTATAACAAATATAATACTATCTCTTACTAGTCTTGAGTTTAAAAGTTTTCGTATTTATTTCTACTGTAAACAAGTTACAATATCATCAATGTTAATCAATGAATTCTTGAACAATAATGTCACGGTTACCCTGATCAATATAATGATGGTTATGTCCTATGGCTATGGCTACCGTAACTAGTGTCATAGCCATGGTGCTTATTGTTTACAAGACCAATTATAGTTGTATCTCAACGTAGCGAATCACGAATATTATGTTTGTTTCTTAAAATATTCGATCTTAATTAGATTAAAATATCGCTTTGTAATAAAAAGAACGGTGTTCTAAATTTTCATATGACGAGTTTGCCCCCGGAGAACAGATTGCGCCAGGACAAAATATTTCAATTCATTCCATACAGCGAAACTTTCCATTTGGAGTCGCGCGCGCGCGCAATTATGCAGACACACGCGCAGATGGATACATCATACACTGTATATTTTGCATGACCATCCTCACACAACCGCAGAGAGTTTGAGAGAAACAAAATCCTGAGAAAATCCGGGTGTTTGGCTGCTGAGAAAATTTGAATCCGGGTGGGACGGACCGGCCTCTTCAGGATCTCTGGAAGGTTCTGAAAGGTGGGGCCCTCATCCCTCATTCATCGTCTTCCGTTTGTCTGCTACACTCCCAACACCGTTTATGAACACAAACACCCCCGGTTTCGATACAGGTATCGAATTTTGTTCCATTGCCCCTTTTTTTCGCTCTCCTTTCTTGTCGTTAGGGTTTCAATTTTTGTGGGTTCTTATATAAGTTTGCGTATTTCCATATCTCAGCTTTGTAATTCCGGAAATGTCTGGTCTTTGTTTTGAATTTTGGGGGTTTGGGTTCTAATCCTGTTTGGTTGGTAGGAAAAGAAGAGATTTTTCTGGGAAAATTTTGCACAAGCAAAGCAAATAGAATTAGTTTAAAGGTGTGCTGATAGATGCTCATTTTTCATTTGATATATATGTTTTTTGTTGAACTCTTTTGGAAGATGCCAACTTTGAATATTGTTAAATTTGTTACGTTGTAGCAGTGGTTGGAGAATAGGAATAAGGCGTATGGATCTTACTCTGAAATTCTCTATCCTGCTGTTGCTTCTCGGATTTGGTATGTATCGAACACAATTTATGTCTCTTATGCTTGCTCTTACGTTATTCTTTATCATTTCTTAGTTTTTAGTCTTCAAGTTAGCTCTTTTGGTCTTGGTAATACTGTACAATGTAGTTTTTAAATATATGTTCGGGCGGTTTAGGTGGGATTGTTTGGAGATTAACATTACGCAATGTGAACCAATTTGAGTAACCAACGAAATGGCAGACGTGTTGTTTTGAGTAAATCATTTTTTGGTTACTTTCTTTCTGTTTTCTTTTGGTTCGTTTCGTAGCATTACTTGGGTAATTATATTGGTCAGGATGCCGTTCTTTGGGTTCTCATAACTCATCCACAGCTTCTGTATCAGCGAATGCTTCGCCTTTTAGGAATGATTTTGGTCATTGTGAAAGAGTTGTCAAAAAATGGGCTTCTTCTTCGCTTGAACAAGAAGTTAGAGAAGACAAACACACACTGAGGGATTTGCTGTTTTTCCTTCATGTCCCCAGAACAGGAGGACGTACGTATTTCCACTGGTAATTCCACATAAGTCCAACTTTCTAACCTATAGATTGACACCCATAATTTTGACAACCGTATTAATGCATGGTTCTGGCTATATATACACTTGCAGTTTCTTGAGAAAGTTGTACTATAGCTCTCTGGAATGTCCTCGATCTTATGATAAGCTTCGATTTGATCCTAGGTAAGATACTGTGTTCTCTTTTCTAACTTCTGTTTTTGACATTTCCAGTTCAGTGAGTTCAAGAATTCAAATAATTTTGTTAACAAAGAACCACTAAAGTCAAGGTTTATACCATTTTTATAATTGAGCATTGAACCGTTACAAAGGTGTGATAGACTTATAGCTCAGATGTCCATATGTTAGAGCGCCTAGAATTGTGTTGAGTTAGTTTTACAGGAAGGCTGTTCTTATATGGAAAATAAACTTGGAAAGGGGAAGGGTTTATTATTTATTGTTACAGCATCATTATTTTTTTATTTTGACTGATAGGCGTAATTTTCATAGAAATTTACTTCACAAGGGTATCATATTTGCTTTCACTAGGTTTGCATTTTAAAAAGTAAAGCCAAGCCTGAAGTCAGCAACTAAGTTGGAGGCCTACAGATCTATAATAGTCTGTTGCCCTTTCATTTGCCTATTCCTTTCTTAATTTTTCATATATTTGCATTTCTAATAGGTGTTAATTATGCACCCTATGCAGAAAGCGACATTGCAGGTTGTTGGTTACTCATGATGACTATAGCATGATGTCCAAACTTCGCAGGGAGAGAACATCAGTAGTGACAATACTTCGGGATCCGGTTGACCGTGTTTTTAGTACGTACGAATTTTCAGTAGAGGTAGCTGCTAGGTTTTTGATACATCCCAACTTAACTTCTGCAACACAAATGGCAAGACATATACGTTCAAAGACTAAGGGAGTAAGCACGCTGGATATTTGGCCATGGAAATATTTGGTTCCATGGATGAGGGAAGACCTTTTTGCCCGGGTATGTTATTTTGGTTCCGCAGCTCTCATGCTTGGTATATTTCTGTTAAAGTGCTGTATTTCTCCTTTGCACATTATTTGTAATTGTATTGACTTTTCTGGACAGAGAGATGGTCAAGAGCAAAGAGGCTCAGATGATGTTCAGAGCAATGACCCGTACAACATGGAGGAAGTTGTGATGCCATTACATGAGTACATCAATGACCCTATAGCTCAAGAAATTGTTCACAACGGAGAAACATTCCAGGTTGTTTATTCTCCTATAGTTTTAGAACATCGTGGAAATTGTTAGTGCTTATTTTTAGTTTTGCTCTATGCATGAGTTGTGAAAATGCTAGAAAGCTTTGCTTAGAGTCTTAGATACTAAATAGTTGCTTATTTTTCTTAATAATGAGATTCTGCCGATAAAACCTTTTTGTTGATTTTTCTTCTACTTGGACTGATTTAATGTTTTTATATTATGATCCAATGTCAATATATTGGCTGCGGTACTGAGATATCAACCAATATTTTGACCTTGGTGGTACCAACACAGAATCTAGTGTGGAAGGGATATCCTTCCACTTTGTTGTCGAAACTTCAGCAATCTTTGGGGGTGTTAAAACTTTTTGAATCTCAAATAATTTGAAATGCTTTAGTAGTTTCCTGAAGCAACTACAAGCAGCTGCTTTTTGTAGGTTTTGTCTCACTTTTCCATAATAGGCTCCTTCTTTGGGGTAGAAACCTATCACATGTGCACCCCTCTGTGGCTAGAAAATGATGAATTTATGAGATCTCTTTATGTTGAAGCATCATTACGCACACATATGTATATAATACTTTAATTTATTTTATGGTTGACTCTCTAGTTCAAAAGGTTGCAGGATTGACAAACAACTCCTATCTATCAGAATCACATGAAGTACGCCATTGCGTACAGAGGTATAAACATCTTGGTGAACATGTACTGGAAGTTGCAAAAGTAAGTTTTCCATAGTATTTTGTATAAATGTTTTATCACATAATCCATTTTTCCCTATGGTTGTAATCTGTAGCAATTTGTAAATTTTTCAGAAGAGGTTGGATGATATGTTATATGTTGGTCTCACGGAGGAGCACAGAGAATCTGCAACCATGTTTGCAAATGTAGTTGGCGCCCAGGTGATTTCACAGCTAGGAAGATCAAATTCTAGTGAGGAGAGTGCTACTGACAGCAAACCCGGTCAGTGTGGTATCTACTTAAAATTTCTGTTATTTAACCTTGTTCAGGTGCAGTACTCTAAAAAAAATGGAGTTGTAGCACAAAGTTGAGAATATTTAGTTTGAGTTTGAACTGTATTATGCCTCAAGCTGAGTTTGGGTATTACCAAATTATATGTTGCATATTGCTTTGGGTAACATGTTGATATCTATATAGGGTTGATTTACACTATAAACCTGGCATTCATCTTATTCCTCTGCTTGTGCTACAGAACAGAGCTACTCAGTTTCAGATTCCAAGTCAGATAATAATGAACTTCGGGTAATTAGAAAAGGCCATCATCAGTATGTGGATTGCTCATATTGGAAAATGATTTAGCAATTTTCTTACTGCTGTTTTTTTAATATGACAGAACAGAACCCTAGATGGAAAGGAAAGTGAGATTGCTTCACCTGAAACTGTTGAAGCAGTGAAAGGAAATGTAAGCCATTTTTCATATTGGCACAATGATAGTTGATCTGGCTTCCACTTTGTTGACTTTAATCCTCTCTACACCTTATTAGATGACTGTGGGAGAGCTTATGGAAGCTTATGAAGACTGCATTTCCAGTTTACGAAAGACCCAAGCAAACCGGCGCACCTCTTCTTTGAAGAGAATCTCCCCCGCAAACTTTACTAAGCAGGTAGCATTAAGTTTCTAGTTTCTTCAAAGTAGATGGTACAATAGATGATGTTTTACATCATTCATTAATGTCTGTGCACAGCATCCATTCATCCTTGTACTCAATTCTCTTCTTGGTTAGACGCACCTGTAATCTATAACATATAGAACCTCTGATTTATCGGATATAAATATTGCAAACCGCATGTTGCCTTTTCAGGTGGAACTATCAAAATAAAAATTAAAAAAACCCTTTAGTTTAAAAAACTGCTAAAGTGGAGAGGAAAAAAAAGAAAACTTATATCATAAGGATAAATTAGTAAACTGAATAATTAAACACAAACCAAGGAGACTACATTGGATGGCCAATTGGCATGCCCTACGTGCCAAGAGGCAAAATACTCAATGGGCTCTCTCTTCTCCTTTTAGATGTCATTCTAACCGTTAAAAATTTACAGGCACGCCTCCAGGTTCCTGAAATGGTCCTCCAGCAGATAAGGGAACTTAACCACCTTGATGTGGAGCTTTATAAATATGCACAAAATATCTTTGCAAATCAACATAAGCGTAGTTTTGGCATCACAGTAAGTTTATTTTTTTCAAGGCTAATAATTCCCTATGTTAAATAAATACATATGCACGTGGCAAGATGTGTTAGACTATTTTATAGTGTCTGCTTTTCTCTTAATTTGATAAATTTACAGTCAACCATGACTTTTTTAGTTTTGTCAGTTGGAAGAGAAAATGTAGTTGTGGTTGAAGAAAATACTTTGCGATGTTATAGGAAATTGAAACCTTTTATAGGCGTTCATGTTTAGATGTTTTACAGGTGGTATCCAACATCAACTTTTAAACTCTTATTATAATGGGGGTTTGGAACTGAAGTAGTAATTGTTGCTGGAAATTGTTAATGGTGGTTTGGATTTAGAATATAGAAAATCTTTCCTGAGGCTGCTTGACCTCAAATATGTCTTGTGAATTGTATTCAACCAAGCATCATGGTTATTTTCATTATCCAAATCATATCCTGACTGTTTGTTTATCATGAGAGAGTAGCTTGGGTTTATCCCACAATTACATTAACCATTAGACATTCACTAGGAACCTCTGTCTAGTGTCCTTATTGGGACGTATGTGGTTATTTTCTTTTATGCATATGCGGAGTTCCAGCTTTTATATATCGCTTTGAAGTGCGGTGATGGCCTTGTTCTTGAACATGTTGCCTACTTGTTTTACATATTCTGTACATAATCATCGAACTGGTCCCGTGCTCTTGCCTTTTTACAAAAACAGGATGTCATTATGATTGGAATGCTTTGGCCACATGGAATGTTCCTGAACAAATCTGCTTCATTATTTTGTTTAGCTGTTTACAGAAAACTGAAATTTGTATTTCTCTGATGTCTGTTGAGGGGAGATGCAGGAAGAAATTTAGCCGTTTTAGCACCCCAAATAATTTGATTGAACAAACTTAGTTCCATTAACTAATGCATCTAAATTGCAGGGAATTTGGGAGAGGATGCAGAACAGCACATATGGCACGAGCATAAAGGTCCTCTCGTTAGGCGGAACTCTTGTTTTACTCCTTTTGGCCTTCTATGTATTTGTTAACGCCCGAAGAAGAACGTCAAAAGTTAAAATATGAATGTATCTTGATAGACTGGAAGGATCACACCGGTTTAAAATTATTGATAAACCTGATGGAAAGAAGGTGTCGCATTTGCTTAAGTTTTCTTCCTTTGTGTTTGTTTTATGGGGTTTTGTTAATGTAGGTTCAATATATTACGGTGTAGGGTTTTCATTCTTTGGTCATTTACCTTCCACACCGTTGTTAATATTCGTCCATTGATATTTTTCAATTCATTTGATCCGACGACTAAAGAAAAGATCACGTATAGGAGGGATTAGAAAATGCATCATATAAACACTATAAGGCATGTGAGAGGGATAAATTGAAAGAAGTCATTTGCAAATCCCTTTTATACATATGCCTTTCTAATGTTCTATAGTGCATTTCTTACTCCCTTACATCTAACGTTTTGTGATCATTTTTTTTAAGGAAAACTAATGAAACGAAAGTCTAAAAAAATTTCTCTTTTAACGAAAAGCTCTTTTTAAAGGTATAGTGAATAGTACCAATTAAAAGCAAAATTGTGATTTTTTGTTAAAAGTGAATAGTACCATGAGTGTTTTGTTAAAACTTTTTTTTTTTTAATTTGGCTTTAAAGTCCACGATTTGAAAATTTTTGACTCAAACATAGCCCTATGCTAGAAAATGAGCAGTGTAGCACAAATTAAAACGCTCCACACATGCTTACCAAATGAACATTTATCTAAACTAATCGTTTAGCTTAAACATCAACCAACAATTGCATACGGGATTTACATTCTCTACAACATCAACCATAAGTTTGATTACATGGCGTTCCACTTGAGCGCGAAGCTATGTTCTTTCGAAGCTTTCATTCATGAGTCCTCCTGCTTAATGTTGCATTAACAAGCATGAAAAGGCTTCTTTAATTAACAATCCCGCGCGTAAGTTATATTATATGTGAACGTGTCTTGACAAATCCAAACAAAAATTATTAAGTCACGCGTAATATGTGTTTAGAGAGACCAGTGTTGTATATATAAGGGAGAACCGAAACTAAAACTTGGAGACTGGTTTTGATGGTTTGAAAATACAGAAATCAGACTTTTAAGGCATTCAGGTTTGTGAGTGTTGAGATGGTTGCTTGACCTCAAAGGGAGTTGGCTTGGGGATGAGGATGCTCTTCGGATCCTCTTTGTGAGGATCCTAACTGTTCATAGTACATCATGCAGTCAGTTTTCATTAAGTACTATTTGTGTTTAATTTTATATTTAAAATTCAAAATAATTTCTGACCATACGATGTACCATGAACGGTTAGGATGTGAGAATCCAAATCCTTGGCTTGGCGACCATATAGGCTATTTTCATTCTCCAAATATTGTCCTGCCTGTTTGTCCATCACGATAGCAGTTTGGGTTCGTTGTACAGTTACTTTTTGGATGTTCATTTTGTACCAATCTTATATGTCCACATGCACTTGTGCAAACATTGTCGGAAAGTTATTTATTTTATTGTTTGTGTTTGAATCTTGTTTATCTGATTAGGGTTTTTGAGGTTTTACTCTTTATAAATATACTTTGTAGTTTAGTATGAGAATTAAGTTAGTCATAATATATTTTGGGGTGTGCTATTCACTCATCCCTTTTTACTTCTTCCACACCCCTTGTTAATTTCTGTCCTTTGATCTTCTTCGATTCATCCGATTTGACTGCCGAAAATTAAAAAGATATGAGAGAAGTAAAAAGGGGTGTGTGAATATCACATCCCTATATTTTTGCGGTTTGTGTAGCTATCTTGACAAATTAGTAGGGTAAATTACATAAAACTATCTCAATTATTGGGCTAATCATAGTTTCATACCCCATCCTTAAAACATTTCAATGTCATACCAGTTTGTCTGTCAATTTTTCCATTAAATGCTGACGTAGCTTAAGGCGGGGCCCACTCTTTATTAAAAATTAAAAAAATATTAAAAACTAAATATTTAGTTAATTTTTTAATTTTTTACACCCCTTCTTCCCCATCCACCCGTGTCCCCCCAACCTTCCTTCGCCGCCAGAACCAGAACCCCACCGCCCTCTCTTCCTCCATCTCCACCTCCCTCCCATGGCGCTCCTCCCCCTTTCCCTTCCCCTCCTCCTACACACCCATCACCCTCACCAAATTAATCCATGTAACCAATTTCAAACAAAATACCCCAATTCCACCCAAATCCTAGCCCTAAATTTCAAATTCTTAGCACTAATCATCCCCATAGCCTGTTTCGGAGAAAGCTTCAGCCTTTGCTCAAGAGTTTGTGGGTTTTGGCTTAGGGGAGGAGAGGCAACTGTGCTTGGGTTCTGGGGTCGAAGGAGAGCGGGTTTGATTGGGTTTTTCTGGGTTTTGGTTTAGGGTTCGAGAGAGGAGGCGGGGAGCGATGTTGACGTGCCACGAGGGCGCTGGGGTGGGGGGTGAATCGGCAAAATCGATCACCTGCAAAAAAAAAAAAAGGATTTTTTTGTTTCAAAATTTGTTTGTTTCTGGGGAGAGAAGGGAAGAGTGGGGGAGTGAGATGAGTGGCCAAGAAGGCTGGGGGGGATGTTGGTGCAGGTGGGATTTGAGTTTAGGGTTGAGGGAAGACGGGAGCAAGGAAGAAGTGTGATGAGGATAAAGGGTGGGTCCCATATTTGTTGTATAAAATATTAAAAAGATTTATTTTTAATATTTTAATCTAGTTGGAATATGAAGTGGGCCCCGTCTCAAGCCACGTCAGAGAGATTGACAGAAAACCTAACAGATGTCTGATATTGTAACAAATTCGTAAGATGAGTTATGACATTGAAATGTTTTAAAGATGAGGTATGCAACTGTGATTGGCCCAATAGTTGAGGTAGTTTTGTGTAATTTACCCTATTCTCTTTCATTTCCATTAACAATGTATTATTCGTGATTTTATATTCCGTTTGTTTGTCGTCACACACTTTGATGTTCAACTGACAATTTCTTTCTAGGGTTGGTCTCGCTTGCCCCGTTGATTATTGCCCTTGTTTTGAGATATAAATACACTTATTTGTTTATACATAATTGAAAGGCCAAATCGGATAAATGATCCCTGTGGTCATAAGGTATTTGAAAGATAGCCCATGTGCTAAAAAAACTCGGATTTAAACCCCTGTGGTGTACTCCGTTAGCAAATTTAGTCAAAAAGTGATTTTTCCGTTAACTATTTGTTAATACATGGTAAAATTGTACTTTGACGTCTAAACCCTATTATTTACCCTATTAATAATTGTGTTTTGAAGTCTAAACCCTATTATTTACCCACAAACCCAGAACCTCACCCCGCGACCCACTTCTCCATCTCCTCCCTCTTCACCTCCCCCCCAGGGATCGTGAGGTTATGGCAACCGGACGAGCTGGTGAACCGGGGAAAAATGACCTGCCACTGCCTTGGTGTGGCTTCGGTATTGGCCCACCCTTCCGGCCGCATCGCCACCTCGGCTTTGCTGGATAGCTTCGTCAGGGTATTTGATGTTAATACCAACAATATCGTGGCCAGTCTCAAAGCCCCGCCGTCTGAAGTGTGGCAATTACGATTCAATCCCCAAGTACATTGTTGCAAATGTTGGAAATTTTAGATTTTTATTTTCTGAGTAAAGTTTGTATTTAATTACTTGTTTTGTATCTATGCGTTATGTTGATGCACAAAATCAGCGAGGACTTTGGTACAACAGAAAGTGTTAAGTTTGTGATCTTCGCTAGATTGCCCCGGTCACTAGTGTGGATAAGTATGTAAATGGATAGAGACAGGAAAGCAAACACAAGATGTACGTGGTTCACCCAGATTGGCTACGTCCACGGAGTAGAGGAGTTCTCATTAATTGTAAAGGGTTTACACAAGTATATAGGTTCAAACTCTCCTTTAGTGAGTATTAGTGAATGATTTAGTACAAATGACATTAGGAAATATTGTGAGAGAATGATCTCTATTTATAGAAGAGAGTTTCTAGTTTCATTCTGACATTGACACGTGTCGTGTTGTGATTGGCTTCTGATGTTGACACGTGTCGCACTATGATTAGCTTCTAATGTCGACACGTGTCGGGCTATGATTGGCCTCCTAGTTGGAGGGAAACTCTTCTGGGTCATTGACGGTATAACGTTGACCGGTGCTCAGTAGTTTCGGGATTGGTCAAGTATGGTACAAACGTATTAAACTCTATTTAGTTTATTTTTATTTAGTTTGAAAATTATGCTAAAATTAGAATTGGGGTTTAGAATATGTTGTATTCTACTTGGAGAAGTGATGAGGAAGGAGTGGGTTTGGGGAGAGAGAAGGGATGGGAGGTGAAGAGGGAGGAGATGGAGAAGTGGGTCGCGGAGAGAGGTTCTAGGTTTGTTTTGTTTGGCTGGTTTTTTTTATTTTTAAATAGGGTAAATAATAGGGTTTACATGTTAAGTACAATTTTACCCATGTATTAACAGATAGTTAACGGAAAAATCACTTTTGGACTAAATTTGCTAACGGAGTACACCACAGGGGTTTAAATCCGAGTTTTTTTTAGTACATGAGCTATCTTCCGAATACCTTGTGACCACAAGGATCATTTATCCGATTTGGCCTAATTGAAATGGAATGATGATTAAGTTATTGGCACGATTTCCTTATCATTTTCACACAAATAGTGTTTGAATATGATTGGTAAGCTATTACGATGTTACAATGAAGAAAGTGGATCGCCAAACCAATCAGTCATTTGAAATTTGAGGTTCCATCTTCCTATTAGGATGTTACATTTGAATGTAATTTTCAAAAGGATTATGACTTGTAAAAGCAAGTTCACCATTTGTGATGCAAGCCACACTTTGTACTAGTCGAAGGTTTGGATGAACCATATAAATTGAATTTGCTTCGAACAGTTTTCAATTTGCTTCGAAGGTTTGAGAATTGTAGTTGCCCTCCATTGATGAAGCTTTTGTTGGCACCATAAATTGGTTTTGCTTCACACTGTCTTGATCAAGAGTGTGTGAAGCTTTTGAGAATTGTGGTTGAACTCCTTTGATAAAGCTTTTGTTGGCACCATAAATTGGTTTTGCTTCACACTGTCTTGATCAATAGTGTGTGAAGCTTTTGAGAATTGTGGTTGCCCTCCATTGATGAAGCTCTTGTTGGCACCATAAATTGATTTTGCTTCACACTGTCTTGATCAAGAGTGTGTGAAGCTTTTAAGAATTGTGGTTGAACTCCTTTGATGAAGCTCTTGTTGGCACCATAAATTGGTTTTGCTTCACACTGTCTTGATCAAGAGTGTGTGAAGCTTTTTGAGAATTGTGGTTGCCATCCATTGATGAAGCTCTTGTTGGCATCATAAATTGGTTTTGCTTCACACTGTCTTGATCAAAAGTGTGTGAAGCTTTTGAGAATTGTGGTTGCCCTCCATTGATGAAGCTCTTGTTGGCACCATAAATTGATTTTGCTTCACACTGTCTTGATCAAGAGTGTGTGAAGCTTTTAAGAATTGTGGTTGAACTCCTTTGATGAAGCTCTTGTTGGCACCATAAATTGGTTTTGCTTCACACTGTCTTGATCAAGAGTGTGTGAAGCTTTTTGAGAATTGTGGTTGCCTTCCATTGATGAAGCTCTTGTTGGCACCATAAATTGGTTTTGCTTCACACTATCTTGATCAAGAGTGTGTGAAGCTTTTGAAAATTGTAGTGTTTGCATTGTTACGGAGGGGAAATGTTTGAAGCATATGCAAGAGGGCTGAATAGCTTGATCTTCGTATGCCATGCACTAAAGTTGTTGTTGGCTTGCAATAAGACTTTGTTGGTGACTATAACTCTTGTTGGGCATAAGTGCTCCCCTAGTTGAGTTGTCAAGCTTGAGGGTTTTTTATTATTTGTGAATGCTAGGAGTTCATATGTACAAGTTGTACCACTCTTCTTCTGGTAGGTGGAATGAATGGTGAGTTGCTTTCATCACTTGGTTGGTGGTACGAATGTGAGTTCCTTCATCACCTTTCATCACATTTCATCACCTAGTTGGTGGCACGAGGATGAGTTCCTTCTTCCTCTGGCTGGTGGCATGAATGGCAAGTTGCCAAACGATATTAGAGTACGGGTTGTACATTTCATCACCTGGTTGGTGGCATGAAGGAGAGTACAGGTTGTACATTTCATCACATGGTTGGTGGCATGAAGATGAGTTCCTTCTTCACCTGGTTGGTGGCATGAGTGGCAAGTTGCCAAATGATATTAGAGTACAGGTTGTACATTTCATCACCTGGTTGGTGGCAAGAATGGCAAGTTGCCAAATGATATTAGAGTAGGGGTTGTACATTTCATCAACTGGTTAGTGGCATGAAGAAGAGTACGTGTTGTAAATTTCATCACCTGGTTGGTGGCATGAAGATGAGTTCCTTCTTCACCTGGTTGGTGGCATGAGTGGCAAGTTACCAAATGATATTAGAGTACGGGTTGTACATTTCATCACCTAGTTGGTGGCATGAAGGAGAGTACTGGTTGTACATTTCATCACCTGGTTGGTCACATAAAGATGAGTTCCTTCTTCACCTGGTTGGTGGCATGAGTGGCAAGTTGCCAAATGATATTAGAGTACAAGTTGTACATTTTATCACCTGGTTGGTAGCATGAAGATGAGTTCCTTCTTCACATTTCATCACCTGGTTGGTAAGAATAAGGGCAAGGTGTCTAGGCACATTGTAGCAAGTGTCGAATGACACAAAGTATGTTGAACCCTTTCAAAGCACAGTTGGCTTATGTATGAATGTGTTGGAATGTGTGATTGAATGAATATACTATGAAGTTGTTTGTTTATTTGTATAGTTTTGTTGACATATACTTAGACTTTGTTTCATGTTGGAAGCATTGATGTTGAAGCTTTGAACCCGAGTGCTTCATTGTTAGGAATGTAAGAGGATTAGGACCAAGTTGTCTAAATCACCTCTTTATTGAATTCATGTCAAATAGTCTTCGTTGCATAGGATGCCGAACGGCTGAAGCTTAACTCTTGTACAATGTGAGTTTACTTGTAATAGTACTTCAAGTGATCAGCGTTCCATGGATGGCCAAGGGTCTTGCCATCGGAGCTTCTAAGCTTGTAAGAGCCAGGGCGACTGATGCCAACAACTTCAAACGGTTCATCCCAGTTTGGACTAAGTCTTCCTTCACTCGGGACTCTGTTGCAGAGTAATCTTTTCTTCAATACCCAGTCCCCCACTTTGAAAGAACGAGGTTTGACCCTTGAGTCATAGTAGTTGGAGATGTACTGCTTGTAGGCGACATTCCTCAAGTCAGCCTAGTTTCTGTGTTCCTCGACTAGATCTAAGTTGAGGGTAAGTTGTTTGTCATTTTCGCTTTGCACGTAGTTCTGGACTCGAAACGTTGCTTGCTCAAGCTTAACTGGGACAACTGCCTCTGTACCAAAGGTAAGTGAGAATGAGGTTTCTCCTGTTGATGTCCGATATGAAGTGCGGTATGACCAACAACTTGGGGTACAAATTCTGGAACAACCTTTAGCCTTGTCCAAGCTGATTTTCAAAGTTCGCTTGATTATTTTGTTAATAGCTTCAACTTGTCCATTAGACTGGGGATGAGCTGGGGAGGCAAAACATAAATTGATGTTGAACTTAGATCCTGAACTTATTGTTGTCGAACTGTCGCCCGTTGTCAGTGACTATCGCATTGGGAATGCCGAATCTACAAAGGATGTTCTTCCATATGTAGTCTTCTATTTTTACCTCAGTAATGGTTGCCAAGGGTTCTACTTCGGCCCACTTTGTGAAGTAGTCAACTGCAACGATTGCATAGCGAACTTTGCCCTTTCCTGCAGGCATTGGGCCTATCAAATCAAGTCCCCATTAGGCGAAGGGCCAAAGGGCTGATCATAGGAGTGAGCGGCTCGGGAGGGGAGTAAGGAATAGTTGCGTAACGTTGACACTTATCACATGAGCAGGATATTCTGATGGCATCTTGGTGGAGTGTTGGCCAGTAATATCCTTTGCGAAAAGCCTTGTGTGCTAGGGATCGAGATCCAGCATGATCTCCGCAGACTCTTTCACGTATTTCCCGAATGACAGTTTCCGCCTCTGCGGGCGTAAGGCATCTTAGGTATGGTAGGTTAAAACCCCGCTTGTAGAGTTGGTCATTAATGATCAAGTAACAGGTAACCTTGTATCGAATTTGCTTAGCTTAGACTTTGTCATTTGGAAGGGTGCCATGAGTAAGGAATCTATAAATTGGGGTAATCCAACTATCCTCCTGTTGTAAGTTGCATACTTCCGCAACTATGGTGCTTGGTGTTGCCAACAATTTGACCTGAATTTTTCTCCAAATCTTGTCTTCCACCGCTGAGGCGAGGCAAGCCAAAGCATCTGCATGACTGTTTGCTACTTGAGGAATTTGGGTGATCTGGTAGTGGAAGTGCTTGAGCAACAATTGTGTTTGTGCCAGATATGCTGCCATGGAGCTATCCTTAGCGTCAAAGTTGTTGGTGACCTGGTTAACCACCAATTGGGAGTCACTGAAGATATCAATTCGTTTAACCCCAAGATGTTTGGCCAAACGTAAGCCTGCTATGAGGGCTTCATATTCGGCCTCATTGTTCGACGCCTTGAATTTGAAACGAAGAGCATACTCCATTGCCAATTTGTCAGGGGTCGTAAGGACTAGTCCTACTCGACAACCATGTTGTTAGACGAGCCATCAACATATAGGCTCCATGCTGGGGCTATTGGTTCTATTTTCTGAGCTTCCGAGGGTAATGAAACCACTTTTTTAGGCATAGAAACAATGTTAACAGGATATGTGAAGTCGGCGATGAAGTTTGCCACTGCTTGGCCCTTCTCAGCTGGCTTTGGTTGGTATGAGATGTCAAACTCACCCAATGCTATCGCCCATTTGATCATTCGCCCGGAAGTGTCAGGACATTGGAGTATCTGTCGAAGAGGATGATTGGTAAGCACGATGATGAAGTATGCTTGGAAGTAAGGGCGAAGTTTTCGAGTAGACATGACCAATGCTAAAGCCATTTTCTCAATGTTGGAGTATCGTGTCTCCGCATCTTGTAAGGCCTTACTAGCGTAGTAGACAGACCGTTCGACATTACCATCTTTTCGAATGAGAATAGAACTTAAATGGGCTTTACTCATGTAGTCTTTGAGGTTCTTGAATGCCTCAGCACATTCATCAGTCCATGTAATGTACTTCTTACTTCCCTTAAGTGCTTTGAAAAAATGAGCACATCTATTTGTGGCCTTAGAGATGAACCTAGTTAAGGCTGTCACATTGCCAGTAAGGCTCTGGATGTCTTTTAAAGTTACGGTTCCTTCATGTTGAAGATTGCTTTGATCTTCTCGGGATTAGCCTCAATGCCTCGTTGGCTTATCATGAAGCCTAAGAATTTTCCAGAGCCTTCGCCGAAGGCACATTTGTTGGGGTTCAACCTCATTCGATACCTCTTCAGAATGGTGAAAGTTTCAGATAGGTTGGTGATGTGTTGGTCAACATGTTTGCTCTTGACTAGCATATCATCAACGTAAACTTCCATGCTCTTCCCAATATATTCGGCGAGCATTGAATTGACCAGTCTCTGATAAGTCACTCCTGCATTCTTTAGGCCGAAGGGCATGACTTTATAGCAATATAGTCCCCTGTCAGTAGTGAAGGCTGTGTGTTCTTGGTTCGGAAGGATCATGAAGATTTAGTTGTATCCTGAGTAAGCATCCATGAAGCTCAAGAGTTCACACCATGTCGTAGATTCTATAAGTCTGTCTATGAGAGGAAGAGGAAAGCTATCATTCTGGCATCCTTTGTTTAGGTCGGTGTAATCGACACACATTCTCCACAAGACCTTTTGGAGTAGGAGACTTTCCTTGGTCGGACTCTTCTTAACAAGGATAACATTTGCTACCCACGTTGGATAATTGACTTCGCGGACGAAGCATATGCCTTTGAGTTTTTCAACTTTTACCTTTATTGCCTCGTACCGTTCAGCGTCATAAGATCTTCGCTTTTGTCTCACTGGCTTGGTCTTGGGGTCAATACTTAAGCGATGACAGATGATATCGAGAGAGATGTCTGGCATGTCCTCGTATGACCAGGCGAAGACCTCAGTGTTCTCTTGCAAAAAAGAGATCAATGGTAACCGAATGTGTGGTGACAAGGTGGTGCCAATCTTCACCATGCGATCTAGATAATCTTTTGAGATAAAGACCTTCTCCAACTCTTCAGCGGGTTGTGCTTGATAGGTGAATAAGTCATCTCGAGGATCGTCGGGTTGACTGTTGCCACCTTGAAGATCTAAGTTGGCTTCGTCTGGGCTGGTCTTTATAACTTGGTCATGTATAGAAAGGGTTTCCTTAGGCACAGGCATGTGTTGTTGCTTGACCGAAGTGTTGTAACATGATCGTGCACTAAGTTGATCTCCTCTGATGTAACCATTGCCATAGGGGGTTGGAAATTTCATCAACAACATATGTATGGATACCATGGCCTTGAGATCATTGATGCATGTGCGTCCCAAGATGACATTGTATGCTGTTGGGCAATCAACCACCAGGAAGTTAGTGGTAATGGTAGCTGTGTAAGGGCCTGTACCAATGGTGAAAGGTAAGTGTATGCTCCCCAAATGTTGCACGATATCACCGGAGAAGCTTATCAAAGGGGAAATCGAGCGATCAAGCAAGTGTTCAGCTACATTAAGTGCCTTGAAAGTTTCAGCAAACATGATATCGACCGAAGCCCCCGTGTCTACCAGGATTCGTCGTACTTCAAAGTTGGCTATTTGAGCTTCCACAATCAGTGGGTCGTTGTGAGGGTAGATGATACATTTTTCTTCCTCAGGGTAGAAACATATTGGATCCCAGTTAAGCTTTTGATATTTACCTCTCCTGATGTCTTCCACGTGAAACACTTGGTGGCCAGACCTTAAAGCTTGTTCACTATTTTTCATGGCCTTATTGGAAGATTTAGATATGGGTGTGCCACCATTTATGGAATATATCACATTCACCTGGCGTTGGTTACGGTTACCCCTTAGAGGGTGAAGGAGGAATTGATCAATTTTTCCTTCACGTGCCAAAGCTTCAATATGATCACGAAGGGTGATACACTTCTCGCCGTCATGGCCGTTATGCTCATGGTAGCAGCAAAACGTCCCCGTGTTCTTCGTAGGCTTGTAATCCAGGTGCCTCAGCTTTGGCTTCGGTATCAGGTGTGCTATACTAGGGTAAATGGCCACACATGTGGCGTTTAAATGTGTGTATACCTCATACCTCGGGGTAGGGGCTGTCCTGACACGTGCTTAACCCACTGTGTTGATTGTCTGGGGTCGAGGATTATCATGGCGATACCCTTGGTTATCGCGGTAGTGTCCCTTACTCCTTTTACTAAAATGAGACTGGTGAGGATGGAAATCTTTCCTTTTGCCCTGAGATTGATATGTCTGTTGACTTGGCAAAGTATTAAGTAAGGCAGGGTGAGGCACCGCTGCTGTTTGGAATGTCGAGGTCCTCTCATTTGGTTGGATCTGGCTTCCACTCCCTACTTGCTGATAAGGGGTGGTTGTGGGGGGTTTCCCTTGATATGTCATTGCCTCGGCGGAGGTTATGCCATCACCTCAGAGTAAGTATTCCAAGTGTTGGCATTGATCATGTACTTAAAGAAACAATCACGTAGGCTTGCAGTGAAGGCCTTGAGGGCGGTCTTGTCATCTGCCTCAGCGCAGCGAGAATACTCATGGCTGAAACGACCGGCATACTCTCGTAGTGACTCGTCCGGCTTCTGGTGAATAGTGTACAAGTCATCTGCATAATGCAAACGATCGGTCTAGAAGATGTGTTGAGAGACAAACAGTTTCCTCAGTTCCTCAAATGAGTCTACTATCTCAGGTGGAAGACGGAAATACCAGTTTAGAGCTCCGCCAAAGAGGGTGGATGGGAAGAAAAGACATCGCTCTTCGTCGGTGTGCATCCGATATGTCATGGTGGACTCAAAATGGTTAAGGTGTTCAATTGGGTTCTCCCTTCCAGTATAGAGTTGTAAACCATGCTTTTGTTTTGTCTTTGCTTGAAGATGGGTGTCGAGGATCCTCTTTATGAGAGGGCTAGGCCTGGGTTGGTTCCAGTCAGGTATCTCGGCCTGATGTTCGGCCTTCAACTTGTTTACTTCCTCAATGAGCTATAGGACATGGGGGTTCTGAGTGGAGTCATATACCACTGTGATTTTCTTTCGTAAGTCTCCATCGCCTCTTGGAAGTAGGAAAGTTTTAGCAAAGGTGTGTGATTTTTCCTTGGACTCGCTATACTGACTTCTAGGGCGAGTATGTCGGAATACCTCAGAGTCCCTTGTACCTTCATGTTCCTCTAGGACCTGTCGTTCCTTTCCTAGATTGGCAGATGGCCTGGGTCGTAGGAGGGGACCGAGTCTTTCAGAAACCCTTGGGTCATTGATCTTCGAGCATATGTGAAAGGGATTCTCTCGACGTTGCTTTAGGAAGTCTTGGCAGTCACGATAAACGGTTTTCGATCCTTCCAACCCTTCTGCAATGAGGTGTCTTCCTCCACTTCTCCTGCTTCGGGTCGAAGTAGCTGGGTTGAGAGATGTCTTATGTTGATCAATGTTTTGATGATTAGCTCGCTCTTCATCAGGGATACCCATGTCGAAGAAAGGTGACCCTCCGTGTTGGAAGGCACCCAGATGATGGTTGATGTCCACAGAGGCAACGAGCTCGCCTTTTTTAGTATGCCTAGTTTCGTGGAGTGTCTCAAATAGCTTCTCATATTGCTCCTAGAGAACCTTATTCTTCATTGCTATCTTGTTGTTCTGAGCTTCTAACTCATCGACTTTAGCTTGAAGAGCAACCCTCTTTCCTTCCTTCTTTCGTTGCTTCGCACTAGGTGCAAGAGTGGTGTCATTCTGTGTGTTGTGGCTTCCTTCGCTCCCAATGTTGGAGAGGGATGCCTGGTCAAAAGAGAGTGTACGAATGGTGGAAACCAACTTGACAAAGCTGAAGAGAGTGGGAATAAGTGTCGTTCCCACAGACGGCGCCAAATGTTGATGCACAAAATCAGCGAGGACTTTGCTACAACAGAAAGTGTTAAGTTTGTGACCTTCGCTGGATTGCTCCGGTCACTAGTGTGGATAAGTATGTAAATGGATAGAGACAAGGAAGCAAACACAAGATGTACGTGGTTCACCCAGATTGGCTACGTCTACGGAGTAGAGGAGTCCTCATTATTTGTGAAGGGTTTACACAAGTACATAGGTTCAAGCTCTCCTTTAGTGAGTACTAGTGAATGATTTAGTACAAATGACATTAGGAAATATTATGAGAAAATGATCTCTATTTATATAATAGAGTTTCTAGTTTCATTCTGACATTGACACGTGTCGTGTTGTGATTGGCTGATTGGCTGATTGGCTTCTGGTGTCGACACGTGTCGCGCTGTGATTGGCCTCCTGGTTTGAGGGAAACTCTTCTGGGTCATTGACGATATAACGTTGACCGGTGCTCAGTAGTTTTGAGATTGGTTAAGTATGGTACAAACACATTAAATTCTGTTTAGTTTATTTTTATTTACTTTGAAAATTATGCTAAAATTAGAATTGGGGTTTAGAATATGTTGTATTCTACTTGGAGAAGTGATGAGGAAGGACTGGGTTTGGGGAGAGATAAGGGATGGGAGGTAAAGAGGAAGAAGATGGAGAAGTGGGTCGCGGGGGGAGGTTCTGGGTTTGTTTTGTTTGGCTGGTTTTTTTTTTTTTTTTTTAATAGGGTAAATAGTAGGGTTTACACGTTAAAGTACAATTTTACCCATGTATTAACAGATAGTTAACGGAAAAATCACTTTTGGACTAAATTTGCTAACGGAGTACACCACAGGGGTTTAAATCCGAGTTTTTTTAGTACATAGGCTATCTTCCGAATACCTTATAACCACAAGGATCATTTATCCGATTTGGCCTAATTGAAATGGAATGATGATTAAGTTCTTGGCACGATTTCCTTATCATTTTCACACAAATAGTGTTTGAATATGATTGGTAAGCTATTACAATGTTACAATGAAGAAAGTGGATCGCCAAACCAATCAGTCATTTGAAATTTGAGGTTCCATCTTCCTATTAGGATGTTACATTTGAATGTAATTTTCAAAAGGATTATGACTTGTAAAAGCAAGTTCACCATTTGGATCTAAGAAAACAGCGATGAAGAATGAGTTATTAGTACTTTTTCAATATACGATATATTTTACTGTTCATTAATTAGGGATGAATTATTTTCGTTATACAGTTCCGTTACTATATGAAGCGATATCATACTTTTAACCCTTTTGTCAAGCCGTACATCAAGGCAGGGATGATGGACCCCAAAAAATACACCCACGAGAGTTAACTTCAATTAGGATAATTTAAAGGAAAAAGGATTAGAATTTTGGTGGCCAAACATTGACCAAAATAATAAATAAAATAAGACCCCAATCGTCGGTGATGAACTATCAAGCAGTGTGAGTGGAGAACTGATGGTACCGGTAATGCTCTGTTGGTATTTAAAAATGAAGGCCCACACGTGACTTTTGCCACCACCCTCATTTGAATCCCTATCACACAATTCACAACCACCGACGCTTATCCAGGTTAAATATATATATATATATATATATATTTTTTTTTTTTTTCTTTATTTATTTATTTATTAAACAGATATATTTTATTAGATTAGTATAAATGGAATTCGAATTTATGCCGTCATGCAATGACTTAACATCTTTCTACAACCATTGTAGTAAAATGTCATTTGCCATGTTAAATATATTAGGGTTAATATAATCTTAACGATGACCCAAAAAAATGTCATTTTAGTTAAAAGTGAACAGTACCGGAAGTGTTTTGTTAAAACTTCAAAAAAAAAAAAAAAAATCAATGAAAAATGTTTGAAAACTTTGTTTAATCAAAATGATAAAAAAAAATATTGTAAGTGAATAGTAATATGAATGACTTTTTAGAGTAAAAATATATTTTTTTGTTAAAAGTAAACATTACCATGAGTGTTTCTTTAAAACTTATTTAGTCTTAAAAATGAATTGTTCTATTTTCTAAGAATAAATGATAATCTTTTCCAATTTTTTTATTTTGAAATTAAAATGTTTTATGATTGGTATTTAGTAATTTTAATTTTTTAAGTCGCATCAAAATTTTGATAAAAAGAAAAATTTGTTGCCGAAGTCCGTAACCTGGTTACGTAGCATGAAGGTGTTATAGTCGGACAAAGCAGAGAGAAGATTCATGCCGGATCCTCTTTGTGAGGATTGCAAGGATTTTTTAATCACATTCGTTTATTGTACATCATGCGATCATTTTTTGTCATGTACTGTTTATATTCAATTTAAAATTAAAAAAAATTATAATAATTTATGATCGTACAACGTACAATAAACGGATGTGTTTGAAGGTCCCTAGAATCCGACGAGGATCCTCACTAGACAAAGCATAACAAACCTCTAGCAATAGTGTTATAAACGATAGAAACACAGAAGAAAATGATCATTTACTAGTCACGTGAGAAAATGTAGTGACAGAAATAATAATATATCTGATATGGCTGATGCATGAAAATTTACTATCACTTATGATTGAATTAAAGTCTAATTAAAGAACAAAGAAATTCTTAAAATTGAACCAAATTTGAATGCTAAGTCGCTAACCATTAAAATTTGATCCAACATCATGAGCCGATTGCTTAGGTTTGAGTTCATAAACACTAATAATTGCCTTATGAACACCAATCCTTGTCGCGGCTCCAATGTGCTTTCCCTTCTACCTACGTCATTGTCTCTTAGTTGCTGACTCATTCTTCAAATTAATCACTAAAACCTAAATATTATTTTCTAAATTAGAAAACAAAATAGAATGCAAAGTGAAGACTGTCAATTTTCTCCAGGGTGCTTTTTTTTCTTTTTAGTACATCGATATAATTTTACACTAAAAGGAGGTAGAGTCACTAAACCCTAAATATTATTTTCTAAATTAGAAAACAAAATAGAATGCAAAGTGAAGACTGTCAATTTTCTCCATGGTGCTTTTTTTTTTTAGTACATCGATATAATTTTACATTAAGAGGAGGGAGAGTTTGGCTAAGCCGCACAATGGACAACCTAATTTGATATCAAATTCGCCATCTACAAGATTTGAACCTAAGACCTCTCACTTCCAAGTGAAGAGGAATACCATCAGATCGTAGTACTGAGTGACCTCAAGGGTGTAACTTTTGCATATGCAGGGTTTAATAAAAATATTAAAAATTGATAATCTCTACTAAAGACAAATTAATCTTGTATCATACAAAAAAATGATGGGCAATAATGTAATTTCACAGGTTCAAATTTTACTATTTTTTATTGAAGCATCACCTACAGGTAATGTTAAAATACCTTCAATATAAAAAAATAAAAATAAAAAAACCAAAAACAAAAACCTCACACTCCCCCCACGTTCTCTCTCTCCCTCCCTCCCTCCTTCTCATTTTCTAAATAAAATGTGTTCATATATACAAAGTAGGTAGGCAAATGTTAATAATAATAATAATAACAGTCTGATAAAAATAAAAAAGATAAAGTGGAAATAGTGAGAAACAAAATGCTAAATAAAATGGTTTGAAACTGGAAAACTTAAAAGTAGGCACGTTGTGGGACGTTGACTGAGAAACAAAATCTGAATCTGGCTGGGAAGTGAGACCTCACCGTAAAAAACGCGTGGGGCAGCGCTACACGTGAACCTTCCTCCCCTTCTGAGAGAGAGAAAGAAAACCTAAATTCCAATCTCAGACAAACGCAAAGAGGCTCAGAGCCATCTCCTCCTCCTCCTCTCCTCCTTCTTCTTCTCCTCTGCAACTCTCTCTCTCTCTCCTCTCTCCTCTCTCCTCTCAAGCAACATAGACAGCCACCAGCTCTCTCTTTCTCTCTCTGTGGAAGTTTTGACAGGGACAATGACGGCGGTCTCCGCTGACGTCACCAAGCTAACGAAGCGTGAGGTGCCAACACTCGCCTCCCTCTCCATCTCTCTCTCTCTCTCTCTCTCTCTATCTTCTTTACCATTTCATCTTCTTCTTCGTGAATGAATGAATGTCATGCTTTCATTCGCCGCCTTTAGGTTTTTCAGATGTTTACATTTTCTCTATTTTCTGCTAGCATTTTGCTTTTTATCCTGTTTGGTTCGCCAGAAAATGGAATTCGAATAATACCCAAAATTCCCCTTTCAATTTTCTTTTTTTTTTTATTTTTTTTAAATTTAAGTATTCATGGCAAATGTTGTACTGGTGCTGCAACTGTACAATTGGCATGCAATGCGAATTAGCGTTTGGGTTTCTTAAGCATTTCTGATTTTCCCGGCATTTTCTCAGAGGCCAAACAGGGTGCTTCGGGAATTGGGAATTCGAGCGTGTGCGGTTGTAAGATCTTAAATTTAATTTTTTGTTTTTATTCTTGTTTAGCATGGTAAAAGTAAGTTACCCATTTTTTATGTTATTGTTTCTGATTCAACATTGATGGGGAAATTAATTGTAATGAAATGAGAAATGCTAAAGAGACTATTTCAAAATGAGAATCTCTTTGCACTCTCTGTCACCTTACTGTTTAACTTCACGTGACAACATGGAGCATTTTTACTCACCGTCGTTACTATAGTGTATACTCAACACCATAATTATGGTGAGTTAATCATCTGTTATGTGTCTTTTTACTTAACTTAGGTTAATTTTCATATTAAATATTGTTTTTTCAATTTTGAACAAAATTAACTAAGATTAAGTGAAAGAACACGGGCTAGATGATTAAGTGTATGATAAACATACATCATAGTTTGCAGCGGTGAGCAAAAATGTTTTGCGTGCCAATATTATAAAACATTGTGTCAAAAGTACGAGGTGTCAATAGTCTCATGCGGAGAAATGTCCCTTGGCATTTCTCGAAATGAGAAATTCAGTCCTATTTTGGGTAACCTTCAATTAATGACGATTTTCTACCCAATTAAAAACGCTTTCCCTCTCTGAATTTATGACCAAAAACCACAACTATCCAATCCCATACATCCAATCCAATCCAATCCAATCCAATCCCCTTGAGATAACTTTTCCGTTTTGACTTCTTACTGTGATATCTCTTGTTTTTTTTGGCATATTTTTTCGATTTTTTAGCACTGTATATATAACAAGCAATGCCATGCTTCTCTTGTTTGTCTGTACATCTTAATTAATTAAAGAGTTTTCGTAGTTAAATTCTTGCTTCCTCTGCTGTTGGTCTTTTGCCACTGTCAACAGAATATTAGTGACATGGATGGTTCTTTGCCCACCGATGGGGCTTTCAACTACGAGAGCTTCCTCGGCAACGACATCCTCAGCGCTCTTGATTTTCCCATGGAAGACATTGATGACAGTGTCGAAGATAACGATTGGGATTCAAAGTTCCAAGACATAGAGCCGCCACCTAACATTGATCAGTTGCTTGGTCCAGGGATTTTCAGCTATGATGACAAAAAGAAACATACGAACCTCTCCACTCCGGTGAGTTTATTGTCTTATGTTAGGGACATAAGGGTTATTATTCTGTTTGTGTTTTTGCTGTGGAACCGTCTTTGTGTTACAGTATATATGCATGACTCTGTGAAGTTGCTTCGCTTAGCACTATTGTGTTTAATACTTTCTACGTGGCCTGGAAATTGGTTTCAAGAATTTTTCTTCCATGCATAACTATTTAGTCCGTCTCTTGTACTGTAGCAATATTTTTGAACAAGAATGTGATTTAGTGATGCGTCATGGGCAATTTTATTCTTGTTGGATGCACAAAGTAAGCATAACTAGTTACGGTCGAGTGATTGATGAATGCACCTAACCCTTTTGTTGTATTGCGAACTTTATGGTTAAGCAAAGTGTAGTGATGATAGATGTGTACTTTGAAAGAGGATAGAGGTATGTATATTCCTCAGGGAATCAGAGCTTCCATGATATGTGATTTCCTGTTAGGTAGTTGAATTTTTATGCCTACTCTTGTTTTTCCTTAAGTGAAACTATGTCCCTGCAAATGTGACATGTTCCTGAAGGTTGTAAATCATATTTTGTTTTTGTAGCCGTAAAAATCTTGTTAAACATATATTTTCGTTTAGGTTATGAATTCTTGGACTCGCTAAGTCATGGTGAAAAAGACCAAAGATTCATGGTAACATATGTTCTAAAAAGTAGAGTCGGCATTCCAATTCTCTCAGTAGCGTTTTCTTATCTAGCCTATGGATAACATTTTTGGTGCTGAAGAAAGGTTTCCATCAAACCTAGCAGCAATAGAGCATATTGTTTCTTGACAACATGATATATGAGTATTAGAGTTTAAATTGTAAAAGAATCTGAACGATATATGAAGTTGGTATGGATTTGTCAGAGAACAAATAGAATTTAACAACCAGGCTTGTTCTTGTTGACAAGATTTATAGAAGATAAACTTATTTCACTTTGGAGAAAACTGCTTATATGCATCTGCATTTTGTCTCAAATTAATTTCAGGCTTCCCTTCGAAGCGTTCATTTTGAACATCCATCTGAGTGGTGTTGAATTTTGGATTATCCTATGAATACTCTACGTCCGGATAATGGCTTTGTGGTCCTTCATATAAATTACTGACAATGTTCATGTAGTTGATGGTGAAACAGATGATAATTAACTGACTCTAGGAATTATAGGATACCTAGTTTGTACTTTGTATTTTAAAGATGTGTGTATTTTTCTTGCCACGTTTCTTGTAAAGGAATTTGCGGTTTTATGCTGTTTTAGCCAACAATTGCCAACGTAGGTCCTTCGCTCATCTCGCTCTTTTGTTTTTTATTTGCTTTCAGTATGAACAAATGTATCAACCTCAATTCCCAAGTGTTACATGTGAAACCATCCGCAGCAAAGGTAGCCTTCGCAATGATGACCATGAAAGCATTGGCTCTTGTGCTGCCCAATTTGAGCCCAAATTTGAAAAGCGCACCCGAAGCAAGCTTTCACGAAGCAGGCGTGCAAACCCTGTTACTTTCAGTACACAGTTCATCCCCAGTACCTCATCCAATTCCTCTGCCACCGAAAATTTGTACCATTGGGATGCTTGTAAATTTGACATAGAATCCTCTCGCACAGAGGATATGTTGAACACTACCAAAAGAAAACAGAAGAAGAAAACGGGAAAGCTCACCACGGATGAACCAGGTGAGAGTCGTGAGGCCAAAAGATGCACGCATTGTCAAGTGACGAAGACCCCTCAGTGGAGAGAAGGGCCACTAGGGCCGAAGACTCTCTGCAATGCGTGTGGAGTTAGGTACAGGTCTGGGCGTCTCTTCCCGGAGTACCGCCCTGCAGCAAGCCCTACATTCGTCGCAGCAGTGCATTCAAACTCGCACAAGAAGGTCATCGAGCTGAGAAGCAAGGGTTGCCAGGAGGCGGTTATGGGGATTTTATCGTCGGCCCGGTAGGAAATTCAGGTAGCAGCAGTAGTAATAGTAGTAGTTGTAGGGGTAGCAATTATTTCATTATATCTTGAAAATGAGAACAGTCTTCTTATTTGAGAGACCTTTCTTTTTGTCTCTGTTTTATTGCTTTCTGTTCTAATTTATTTGATATGTTCTTCATGTACATATGATATGATGGGATAAGAGGTCGTTAACCCTATCCTCGAAATTGCTCGTTACCTCAATGGAGGGAAAACCTTGAAGAAAATAGGAACTAAAATAGATTTCCGAGTTCAAATCTCTCTTCCTCCGACGATAAAAAAAAGTTACAAAAATAAATAAACAAAAAAACGGGGGAAGAGTTTGTTGAGGGTTATAATCAATTTATCTTCCACAAGACATTTGACATTCATAATGAGGCTTGTTCCTCTCATTAGATAGATAAAACTTTGAAGAAAAAGGTCGTGCTATTCACACACCTCTTAATTTTCGGTTGTCAGATGAATGAATTGACGGACATAAATTAACAATGGGTATTGTGGGAGATAAAAAAAAGGAGTGTGGATAGGTCCGCTATAAAAGATTAGATGAATGTTTCCACCTGTTCGAACTCTTATAAACATTAAAAACTAGTGTGTGAAAGTTGAAGTCAATTGCATTTTAAAATTTGAAAGGAAAAGGAAAATCAAAAGTCCCGCCTATAAATAAAGATTTTATAAATTATTTTGGTGGATTGAATTTACCAAAATTATTCAAATTCAGAACCCCACCTAACTGTATTGTTTTGGGGTAAAATACTGGGGATATTGACCAAGTTTCACATGGAGTGTTGATGGATGATGATGAGCTGAGTTGCCCAAACCATCAGCTGCATGTGCGCATTATTGTGTTGAGGTGATCCACTTATCAATCTGTGTGCTCAAAATTTCTAATCCAATTTGATTCGAAGCCAATAAGATTGACAACAATAAACTAAATTACTTTCAATTTAGTAATGTTTTTCAAACGATAAACTAATTTTATTCATGATGAAATGTGAATCGAAACATTTACATTAGCGGCAAGAGATTAAATTACCAAATTGATTTAGTAAAAATTTCACAAACGCTACTTTGATTAAAGGGGTGTGCACTTACTGTTCAAATAATGACTCTTGTCAATTTACCATTCCAACTCATGTTTCAGTGTTGCAACTTAGTAGTACATTTTAATGGTAATTTTCTTCATTTATAAGCATTGTTTTAAAAATCTCCGCCTAGTGCGGCCTAGGCCCCGCCTAGGCGCTAGGTGATTGGCCACTGCCCCGATTAATGCCTAGGCGTTTGAAAATTAAGAAATAACGCTTAGACCTGCTGAGGCGCCCGCCTAGCCCACCCAAACCCGCCTAGGTTGTAACTCACTTAGATAGAAAATAGATAACTTTCATTTTGCATTTTATTTTTTTCAATAAATTGTAAGAGATTTGTTGAATACTTAAATGAACAAACATTATATGCTTGTTCCCCATGTTTTCATTATGTTTCAATACTTCATAATATATAAGTCATTCTATTTTGTGGTTTATGATGTAATTATATATATTTTAAGTATAAAGAGACACTTATTTACACAAAATACAATACATTTACTTAAATCCGCCTAGGCCCCAGCCCACCGCCCAATTAGTGCCTAGCGTTTTTTTTGTAAATGAGAGGTCTTAGGTCTGATTCTAGCTAAAGACGAATTTGAACCACATTATTGTTAGTACATTGTGAGGCTTAGTCCACATCCCTCCCAGTAGATAATATTATTTTGTTCAAAAAAAAAAAGGGTAAAAGACTGTTTACTACCCTCATGTTTCGTGGTTTTCAACATTTAGTACATTAAGTTTTTTTCGTCCCAGAGTCATACCTAAAGTGTTAATTTTGGGACAGTCTCATACATCCGTTAGTCAAACTATTAATTCTCCCGTTAAGTGATGACGTGGCGCCCATGTGGACAATGATTGGACGCCACGTGTCATTAAAAATATTAAAATAATTAATTAAATTAAAAAAAAATCCCCATATCCCCTTTGTCTTCCCCACCCCGATCCCCTTCCCTTCTCCCTTTGCACCTCTGCACATCCGCTCACCCTTACTCTCCGCTCTCACTCCCCAGATCCATCTGCACCTCTGCACATCCATCCTTCCCTCATACCTCACCGACCTCCTTGTTCTTTCTCCACCCAACTCACCAATGAATTCCCCACAAAACCCACCTCTCTAAATCCCCAGAATCCAATCCAGGAATCGTTTTCGAATCCAGGTTTTCTCCCAAAAGAACTGGCGTGCTCACCCTCGGATAATAAACCACCTCAAACGGCTAGTTATTCGCCGCCATAGTCGCCGCCTCAACTACACTCTCAGGCCTCACTCTCCCCTTCCCTCTCATATTCCCATTGGGGCTCAAACCCCCACCCCCATTTCTCATCTTGTTATCTTCCTCTCTCAGAAACACACAGAACCTGCCGTAAGGCAGAACACAACCTCTAGAGCCGTCGTCGCTGCTGTGGCTGTTGTTCCATCCAGAAGCCACTTCATTTCCTCCACCGCCGTCTAATCCCCTCTTCGCTGTCCGAATCCCAACACAGAGATCGCCATTTTCGGCTCTCAGAAACACAATGGAGTCTCCAGCCACCAATTTCTTATGGTTCACAAATGTTTTCCACCCAGCAGGCAACAAATGCCACTGCGGCGTCCCTCTGTAAATGTGCCTGAATTTCCATACCTCGTCGTGGACGTCCTTCGCGATCATCGTCTGCACCGGCGGGTCCGCCGAGTAATCCAACTTTGTAAAAATGGTCTCGGCGCAGTACCTGGGGACAGAGAACCCGCCGCCATTGTTGGCGTCGTATTGGGTCAGTGTCTTGGTGAAAGACGCCGGCTTTTCCTGATTTTCCGACCCATATGCCTCTGTATCCCCGTCTTCCGCGACAAAGGTTCAATTTTGATTCCGACCCCAAAGATTTCTGCTTTCTTTAATTTCAGATGGATCTTCACAAAGGGAAAGGGGGTCGAGATGGTGGTGAGGGGTATCGGAGCTATGGAGGACTAGGCCAATGCAAAGGGAAAGGGAGAAAAAACGCAAGAATCTCTTATCTTCCATGGATTCTGTGTTTCAGAGTTTGAGTTTGAGGGAGGGGGAATGATGGATGGATGTGCAAATGTGTAGAGGTGCAGAGGGAGAAGAGAGGGGAGTCGGGGTGGGGAAGACAAAGGGGATATGGGGAATTTTTTTTTTTACTTTTATTTAATTTTTTAAATATTTTTAATGACACGTGGCCCCCAGTCATTGTCCACATGTGCGCCACGTCATCACTTAACGCGAGAATTAACAGTTTGACTAACGGATGTATGAGACTGTCTCAAAATTAACACTTTAGGTATGACTCTGGGACGAAAAAAACTTGATGTACTAAATGTTGAAAATCACGAGACATGAGGGTAGTAAATAGTCTTTTACCCAAAAAAAAAATATTCATGTTTCAATGTTAATCTACCACCTCCTTTAATTTATTAAGTGTTTTCCACTAAGCACTCACATATCTTCTGCTTTCTCGAAGACAAGTTATAATGGACGAAATTCTTACACCAAGTCATCAAGGAGTACATATGAAAAGTGCCCAAGCTAATGCGCAACACATGATGTGTTTTGATGAAATATCTAATAGAGGTTGATAGAGGTAGTACACCCACACGAAAAGTAGAGTCTGGTTAGTAAATTGGCAAGACTTTTGTTTGGTGGTAGTCCATGTGGTGTTTGTGAAAAATATGCAAACCTAACATAAATTGCGTTTTAAAGAGTACATATAACAAATGATTCTTGGGATCGATTTGCAAATGACTACTTGGAAAAAGTTATTTACAAATTCTTTGTACCTCTTTTTTTTTTTTTTTTGGAAACCGGATTTCATAACCAGGGCTAAGAAGTCAAAAAATACAAAGAAAGCCCACAACGAGGCAAACAACCAAAAAACAAAACAGGAAGTGCAAGGGGTAGAACCCGACACTACCAGAAAGCAACTAGTGTCACCTCTTGCACAACCAAAGAAAATTAATGTGGGCAAGGAAGTCCGTCCTTATTAAGTACATGAACAAGTGAAAATAGGGGTCGATCGACCCAAGTAAAGTCACACATCTCCACACAACTACGAGACGCCAACCGGTCCACCGCCATATTGGCTAATCTTGGAGTCCAAGACAACAGTCATGGAAGGAATTGCCAACTTACTTACACTTGGTTAAGATTGGAAACGCCTCCCACCTGCCATTATAAATGCTACCCTGTAAAGAGGAAATGGAGTTCGAGGAATCAGATTCAACTATCACATAACGTAGACCCAGAGTGTGTTCCAACTCACAGCCGCGAAGAATTGCCAAAGCCTCCGCAATCGGAACACAAGGGGCCTGAAAATGGAATCTCCTGGCAGCAAGAAAATGACCCCGAGAGTCGCGCACCACCACCCCGATAAAGCCATCATGCCAGGCATCGACCCAACTAGCATCAACATTGATTTTAACATATGGAGAACATGGCATTTGCCAGCGGGCCTGCAAATGCGAGTGAGGTTGATGATGCTTGTAATACTTATAGATATGGCACTTCTGGTTCCGTTTGCGAGCATTAGGCTTCTAATGGGTTGGGCCATGGGTCAAGGGCTTGGACTACGAACAAACTTCCTAATTTTGTTTCCATTTTTAGCAAAGATGGAGACAATGAAAAGGAGTCAATTTTCTCTAGTTTGTGTTAAAAGTGCACATTTGAGTTACAAATCTGAACGAGATTCGTCAACTTAACAAGATCTAATGGCTTATTGTTTGAATGTGTAACTAAAATGTTTATTTTTAATGTGCATTAGAAAAAGCCATAGAGTGAATGATCCATAGCATCTTTGTTTATATTGTGCTCATCAGCCTTCAGCGTCCACAACAACAAAATATACATCTGAACAAGAGCCGTTAGATTATTTGACCTAACGAGATCGATGACTTTTATTCAAATGTGTAACTTAAATGTGCATTAGAGAAAGCCTAAGAAAAAGAGAGTGAACGACCCATATCATCTTCCCTTCTATTGGGCTCATCAGCCTTCAGGGTCCACAACAAAAAAAAACAAGAAAAAAAAAAACATTTCTCTTCACAAGTAAACTCAACGTGAACTAGTATGTGTATGAAATGGCTAATAACACTTCCAAGTAACCAAAAACGCTTTTACAATGTTTCGCAAAATATGAAAATACGTGTAGATTCTAATAGAACTTGTCGGTGCTCTTTGGAAAAGTATTTGGACAAAGTGTACTTCCAAATACTTTTTGAAAAAGCACTCAAATTTTCATTAAAAAATTTACTTTTAATAAATAAAAGCAGTTCTAACAAAAACGCTAATGACTATAAGCGTTTTCTACGTGAACACTCAAGAGAGTTCCAAAGGGTTAGAACCAAGTGGATGCAAACAAATGGATAAGATGGTGAATAGGAGAGCATTGAACATCAAGCACAGTGATATATTGAAATCACACACAAAGCATAATAAATTAAAAAACATAAATTGCGTGAATTATGAATAGAGAGAGTTTCGACTTTCAACCAAAGTGTGTAAAAAAAGTCCAACGCACAAGACAAAGCGTGGGCAGCGGCCACACGGCCATTTGGCTGGTCGTGTGTTGACATACTTGCATGTGTTTCTTTGTAACACACATATCACTAAAAATAAAATGGGTGAGATTGTTCATCGTTAATCATCTTCGATGTTCTATGAAAAAATCTTTGTTGAATTAAAGAAATCACTAGTTCAATTGGTGGATTTAATTTGACAAAAAAACTCTCAATTTAACAGAGACTTTTCAAAATGATTGACAGTGAATAATATCAGGGACCACAACTAGACTAAAGTAAGGAGCTATACCAATCTCAATAACTATTTAGATTTAAAAGCCAAGTTGTATACAATTATTATCGGTTATTACGTACGTTTTACTCCAAATAAGAATCTACATATTATTCAATTGAATAATTGTAGGACTAATTGGATTTAAAAAATTATTAATAGATAAAATTGGAGTATGGGATCGAAGGTTGTTCACGTGTACTCATCAACTCTTGAGATTTTCAGTGAATCCAAAAATCAAAGCAGCACATCAAATGTCATAAAATCAGTGTAAAAATATAAAAAATATCGAAGATCTTATTTACGTTTATGTTGTATTCTGAATACATGGAAATATCTCTGTCTGATATGCTGTAGCATATACCAATTAATCTCTGGTACAAATATTGGCCCCTCCTCCATGGTCCATCACCACTTGCTAAAATGGTCACAACCCTCAAGCAACCTCTCTGTCTGACTTGTGCGAGGGTAAAAGGCTTTTTGTCCAAGGATTTTCAAATTTTCCCCACGAAATTGAACATTAATTTCTCAGTTGGACAACTTTTTCCCTTATCTTTTTAGGACCAGTATCCGTGCCCTGCGTTTACTTTTACAGAACACTCTAGTTAGTAATTGTACACAGGTTATTAGGGTAAGTCTGTAATAGTCCGGATTACCGGGTAGTCCGATTTTATATTAATTAGATTGGTAGGTAAGTAAAAATAGTTACACAGACGGAGAATAAGCCTGAGAGCCACATGGAATTAAAGCTGTCAAATTTTTTTCCTTGACCTCAATTCAATCCTGACTTTTCTTTCTTATAAAGAAAAATCTCGACCGTTCATTTTCCGTATTACTAAGCAGTCCGAACTATCAAAGAAAATTGAGGTTATTAATTTGTTACTCTTAGAGCTCGTTTGGAAGTGTGCTTTTAAAATGACTGAAAACGTTTTTGGTAGAAATATTTTTGGAACCAATCCTTAATAAAAATGCAAGTAAATCATGAAAAAAAACATTTAAAGTGCTTCATGCAAGAATCATATAACAAGTGCTTTTAGCCATTTTAAATTCATTTTCAAAAAATCTTTGTTCTTTAGTTATAAGACAAGCATTATATCTGCACCTTTTGGTGAGAATGCGCTTATCTCATTTTTTATGAATAATACATATTTTATTATATAAACATGAGCATGCGACTTAAACGCAGGCGTCCACGTAAACTTATGGTAAACATGATACCTACGTATTATCTACCTATTCATTAATGTCTGTCATGTGTCATTATACTGTTGAAATTAGAAGGACATATATGGTTTGGGTATACTTTTACAATAACGTTCTGAATTAATAATACATGTCGATATTGCATATATTATTATGGTATGAACTAAAAGATAATTATATATACATAAATAATATTAAGTTATTAAACTGAGACGTCGCTATGACTGTGTACTGGTCTCTTATATTAGGTGAGATGGTTACATCTCTTTGGGTTTGAGTTGGGATGGGTCATGAGTGTGAGTCCGACATTCTTACAAGGACAGAGCAGGCCCACGACACGACTCCGAAACGATGTGTCTCAGACAATTGTGGGATATTCTATTCACCTCCCGATCCTCAGCGTACGCGTGTCGCCAGATCCAGCCTTCAACCCATCTCCGACCGAGTGTTTTTGTTCAGAACCCAAACTAAACGACAGAGATTCGTGGACTGTCGCATAGGAGTGGGCCCCCCCCCCCAAAAACAAAATACCAGAGTCCATTAAAAATTCTGCAGACGTGGCGGTGCCAGGTCATCATAAATCGCTCAGGTCAAAACTCGTACGACCTGTCGCTCTCTCTGTCACCTCATCCTCATGGGTTGTCTCTAGCTGTCCAACTCCTCACTCTGCCTTGTGATGTCCGGAAGGAGGTCCAAAGAGCTAAATGCGCACCCACGGCGCATGTTAGCAAATGCTGGTAAAGGACTGCAATAACCCCACAAATTTTATTATTTTATTTGTATTTTTTGTTCTGAACAACGGCAGTCTAACCGGCAGTCGCGTCAGTTGGGTTGTCGTTTTTAAGGGCCGAAGAGAAAGACAAAGCTGTCGTTGGGTCATTTGGTTTGGACCAATGAAAACCAGAAATTAATTTACTTGGCATTTTATTTTATTTTAAAGAATTAAGTTACCGTTTGGTGTTTGGATGGAAAAAGAACAAAATTGGAAATCGAAAGGAGGACAACGGTCTCCTTTTTTAGAGAGTTTAAAACATGATATTTGTCTTGTATTGGTGTGATTGTTTGCTACTTTACCAGCTCAATTGATATAAATGGTTCATATCCTTGGCCTTCTTCACATGGTTGGAAAACCCTACCAACAATCCATTATGAGTACGCTATTTTACTTGTTGAAATATCTCATATCAATTGTATCTCTGAAAAAAAAAATTTAAATAACCTAACTCTGTTCCAACCAATACCTAGACCTTTGGTGATAAAACCTCACACCTAGCAGATTATGCTGGTGGTAATTACCAAGTTTGAGAAAATATCGGTGTTGTTTGAAGTTGTCATTCTACTCGTCTCTTTGAAAATTTCATATTACATGTGGCAAATTTTAAGCCTAACATATAGACAACAAACACAAATGAAGTGGCATGGAGCATGTTTGATCTTTTAGGCTTCACATGTGGAACGACTTGCTCTAATACTATGAAGAAAATTGAAGTTCTACCATAAAACCAATTGGTAATATGGGAGTGACCCAACTTACTTATAAGCTCATGTAAAGTCTCTTATCTCATTAATATGAGCTTCATTCTCAACATCGCGTACATGATTGGTAAATAAATTTGTCACGTAGGTGATTCGTAACTAAATGTGTTGAAGGCGGTTTGTTTGGAGAGTTTGTTCATTTTTATACAATTTGTACATGTTACGTTGTTATGTTATTATTAGTTAATTACATTCACAATTAAAGTAAATAGGTCGATTAAACAGACGAGCGATACAAGATACCGAAACAGTTTGGTAAGAAAGCACAAACTATATCTATGTACGGCTAACAAATAATTAATCGTGTGAACATATTTAGGTTCAATTACCGTCGGCAACAAAGTTGTTGGTTTTCCTCAATTCAAAACGAAAAGGGTCAATTTGGAGGACCGCAGAGGGTAATGAGCTGAAAGAGAAGCAAACAAATCCAGAGGGATGATGAGGACCCCACACTCGTACTATTAGGGGTTGGAACTTGGTTTAGCCTCCTGGCTATGGGGACGGCAATTTGTACGTTAATTGGACCAAACATAAGAAGAATTAATTGTTACAAAAACCACCTAATTTGATGTTGTCATGCTAAATCTAGTTTAATTTTTCACCAAAAGAATCTAATTTAATTTAGATCAATTTCAAAGGTCACGTCATATTCACTTGTTGTCTCGACCTTGTGTTTTGCTATCAATTGGGTGGGAGTATGCTTAACTGACCAAATTCATGTATTTCCGTCTAAATTTTAATTTCTTTGACTTTTCACATTACATTGATGTATCTAAAGTACCGAATTTGAATGGTTAGATTGAGATTGTCAAGATTCAAACATGTAAATTTAATCGTTAGATGTATTATGACTTATTTTCATACACCTGTATGTTGTTGAATTTTCGCTAAAAGAATTTGTAGCTTAAGCTAAAAAGTAAAATGGGTGTCTAAAATCAAATAAAGTCTTAGGTCCGGCATTCAAATCACGTGTTCGTGAGGACCTTAGTCTCTCCCCTTTTCACACCACCTCCAGGTTCCTCACACAAGAATCTGTTCTAAAATCATGCTTAGAGGCTAAGAGGAGAGATTCTTATGTGAAAAACCCAGAGGTGGCGGGCCATGGGGTTGTGTGAGAAAATATGTGATCATTACTATAAGGTAGTGCTGAGTCTCAAAATAGAAGGTCGTGGAACATAAGAATAATGTGAGAGGAAGGTAGCTGGGTCTTTACATAGAGTAGTCGTGGATCTCTAAATAGGAGGTGGTGAGACATGAAAAGATTGTGTTTAAAATCCTCACGAACATTGATCTAGACGCCAGACTTCAGACTTTTTAAGATAAGATATGACTTTTTCTTTCTTTTTCATAGGTGAAAATTGATGTTGGTCCTGTTACTTCACCAAAAGCTTTCAACTTTTCATAATAAGTAGATTTTTTCCATTACGAGTCTGATGTTGTCACTTAAAAGTATGTTAAAAAAGTGTATTACTCTTATTATTATTATTATTATTATTATTATATAACCTTTTTTTTGTCGAATTAATGAAAATATTTTAAATTACTTTAATCTACATCCAGAAATTCAAATTTAATGCAAATAACGAATATATTGACCTGCCAGCTTTACATAATTTCTATTGACTTCCAAAATATATGAAATCACAAAATAAAAAATATTCAACATATAAATCATTGAAAAAAATTGTTGGGGATTTACTTATACTCTTGGTAATATAAGCAAAGAAGGTGATAACGATTTATTCCTATTCGAATCTCCATAACTAAAATTCTTATGAATTCTCTGGAAAATAAATCGAATACGTTTGATTATTTAGTGCGGATGTAATTACATCTGAAATGATATGAGGGAAGAAGGATCACAAATGTGAATATTCTTAACTAATTGAAGTACAAACCAATTGAGAGTTTAATAATTTTTAGAATCTAATAAATAAATATCTATGACGATGTAGTTTTAAAAGCAATCACGATAGCAACACCAAGTAGAGAATCTAAACTCCTTAATTTAACGTTAAATCTATTTAGTCATTCTATCTTATTGTATTTGAAAAATAAGTCAACATAGCACAAAACATTTTTGAGTAATGATACAACTTAATATTTTAATTAAATGGTTTTGTTTTTAATTGTGGAGATTCTCTAGTCCCCGTCTAAAGTTATACTTAGGTAATGTTGACAAATGTTTTTGAAATGTAGTTGATGTTTTTCCTCAATTTGCCGTTTTCGTCTTGTAGCCCATGACAATCAGGCCAGCCGTGAATATTTCAGAACTTGTACCCTAAGGGTGCATTTGTTGTACTGGATTATTTCAGATTTGATTAGCTTCAGGGACTAAGCTGGATTGACTTAGTGAAGCGTTTGGTGCAGTGTCGGACTAAAAAATAGAATAATTAACAAATCTTCATATTATATTATTTACTCTATATATATTAATATTATATTATTTAATTTATATTATCAGTATACTCCATTCTTTTTTTTCATAACAATTCTCCATTTTTCTATTCTCTCCCTCCCCATCTTTTTTCTCTGTCCAAGGCAACCCAGTCCCCAGATCATCCCAATAGCCATCCAAACCCAAAAATAGAATCATGGCCTTACTCTGCCACAACCCGTAGAAGCAGTCCAGGTGAAACATGGCGGCGACTGATTCTTCTCCAAGAGCAGATTGGTGGAGTTATGAGTGAAGGACCAAAATACCCACAACGAATCGAAAGAGGAAAGATCGAATACAAAAGCTGTATGGCGAAGTGTTGCATGTCTGTTAGATTTGTGTTTGAAAATGGTTTTGGGAGACCAAGATTAGGAGTCGATGAAGCCGAGGAACTAAGCAGAGAAGTGTTGCCTCTCGACAACGAGCTCGGGGATGGGCAAATCTGAGGTCTCATGATTGTGGGTTCAGGGCGAGGGGGAGAGGTTGGTGGCCGTCTGGTGGTGTAAGAGGGAGAACGGGAACGATGTGGTTGACGTCTCGTGAAACAGAGAGCAGAGAGGGGTCTTAGCTAGTCCCATGGTTTTCGGGGACTCTCGCTAAGAACCTCTAGCGACGTTCTTAGTCTAGGCTAATCCTAGCTAGTCTCATTAACATTAGTCCCGTGCAACAACAAACATAGGACTAGACTAATAGTTAGTCTAATCCAGTCCACTCCCACTTAGTGAGGGCAAACAAATGCCCAAAGGATTTAAGAAATTGTACCCAAAAAAAAAAAGATATCAAAAATTGTGCCAAAAAAAGATCTGAGAGGGGGTTACATTTAAACCATTTTAGCCACGGCAATTGTTCTGACAGACCTTTGGTACCTAAATAATGGAATGTTAGGAGAGGCTGATGAATTACATGATAGTTGTTAGAGAGAAGTTGAAATGCCTTTATAAGTCTTCTCGGCGTCCTGAAAAATAGACTGTCGTAGTAAATACACCAGTTGATCTCTTTTTAGAAAAGAAAGAAAACATAATGAAACCTCACACTCTATGGGCATGGGGCACACAAACTAAGCTTGCGTTTTAATCACATTTAAACTTATTACATTTCTAGGTAGGCCTAACAATTTTTTGTGTGATTCTTTAACCTGATACGAAACAACACGAAAATAACAAGTTTCGGGTCAACTTGTAAATGAGTTTGGTCGTTATCGGGCCATCCATTAAGAATCTAATTAGATATAATTTGTCAAATCTAGTCATTAGGTATGACAATTTCTTGCATGATTCGTTAACTTGTTAACGAATTGGGTTGTTATCGGGTCACTGTTAAGATCCTGTTAAGATAATGAGTTTACTGTGATATAATCCTTTAAGATAATGAATATGACAAGAACATGACATACACGACCGGTTTGTTAAGTCTATTTTTGGGGTTGCATAAATTGGAGTAGAAGGACTCAACAACCACGAATAAAGCACCAAAAACTCATCGACCCGTGTTTGTTTCATATTGTTTTGATCACAACTATGACACAATCATTACTATTGTAAACGAAACCATCGACTCAGATTCAAATTGTAAAATTCATAATAATTCGAAAAACTGAACTTCTTTTTCTTTGTGATTCTTAACCATTAAAATGTCTAGTTTCACATCCTTAAAACAATGAGGTCTGAACTCAAAGTCTTAATCGGAAGTCTCGAAACGTTCGACCATGAATATTGTCTTCGGTCTCCTTGGCTGAACCTTTTTCTCTCTCGCTCTTAATCCTAATTATGACGAGTTTTCTCGACTTATTTATGTCAGATACGTACTTTATACTCCTAAAAAAACCCTATCTTTTAAAGGCTTGACCTAACACCTCTAGGTGGGGTCTGTGTGTTTAGGTATGCTAGTCCAAACACTCAGAAGTAACTAAAATTGCAAACTTAAAGCAACATCCACACTTCACAGCCCCTTACCTTACCGGCATTGCCGGAAAATTTGGACGAAGAGTGGAACGATTTGTGTCGTAACAAGGGTATTCTACACACCTCCTTCGACCCTCCCATTTTTCTTTTTTCGTTTTTGTTTGGTTTCTTGGTTCTCTTTGCCGGTGTTGCTGCTGGTAGTTTGGATCATGGGGGTTCGATTTGGTTGGCACTTCAAGATTAAACTTATGGTTCGAGTGTGTTTTTGGATTGGAGCAAGCATGGCGCTGCAATGCATTTGCCCAACTCAACTTCAAGTTGTTTTCCTTTCGGCGATTGCGGATGCAGCGGGTGCGGCGAGCTACACTCTAACGTTAGAGATTCGGGTTTCCTGTTGTTACTTTGTTGCTTTTGCTGGGCGAAAGTTTGTGTGTGCCTCCCTAGTTGTATTGGGTTATAGCTCACCTATTGCTTGAGTCTTTTGTTGTTGTACTTTCTATCTCAACTTTTGTATTGGTTCCTCATTTTAATGAATTTTCTCTTTTGACCAAAAAAACGACTGAAAGTGATCAACTTTCTACCACAACATAAATAAGACCCTAAAATCATAAATAAATCATTTAAACCCAACTAATCACCAAAATCCTATTGTGTGGTCACGAGTGTTACACCATATCAGCTAGTGTGCCATGACCAATCTCATTTACAATGCCGGGGGTCTTTGGCTACTTCTTCCAACTTTTTCACAACCACAATTTGATTCGCCCCCGGCATGAAAATCGAGGATATTGGCTTGCTTGTTTTTCAATCATCTAATCCACAAAGAATCGAATGAAAAGAAGTGAACAAATTTTAAAGTAAGAAAAAAAAACCGAAATAGTTTTCAAATAATTCTTCAAGTAATTCTTTACAATTTTTTTAGACCCCTCAGCTCCAAAAGTCAGACGTCCTCGCGCGCCCCTGCTTGAGATCAATTTGCACGAACGAATTCAAAGGCATAGTAATATTTCATTTTAATAAAATATACACCCCAAAACTTGATTTTGATTTGATATTGCTTTCTATCATTCAAAAGTCATCATTTGTGAACTTCTTCTCTCTTACACTAATAGGCTACCTCATTTGTGAACTCCTTCTTCTCTCTTACACTAAAGTCATCATTTATAAACAAACTTATACGTGGCATAGCTTAATAAAACTATGTCACGTATAAGTTTGTTTATAAAGCTCTACTATGCATTGACATTCCACAATGAGAAAATATTAAGTTTAAAAATTTGAAAAAATAAAAAAATATAAATAAATTGATTAGCTTGGCGCACCTAAATCAAATTCATATAAGAAATTAAAATATTTAAGACAACGTAAAGCAAATTTTGAGATTTATAAAGACAAATTTTCAATTTTACGGGACAAAATGAGATCAAAATCAAGTTCTATAGGGCAATGTGAAGCGAATTTTGAATTTTATAAAGTAGTGATTTTTAAATTGAGTGCATTTTTGCTCGTCACCATTTAGTGTGGTTTATGTTTATCACCCTATTTAGCATATTTGGATGAGTTTGAATTTTGAGATTTGTTCTTATCCACTACACGAATCTTGAAATTCAAACTCATCTAACGATGATAAATAAAGTGATGAGCATACACCACACTAAAAAGTCGTGAGAAAAAACACTACCTTTTAAATTGGAGGCAGATTGTCTGCCCTTCTGTTTGGGTGCCCTTCTGTTTGGGTGCCATTCCCATCCCTTTCTATTTGTGCGGTCACGGTTAAGCCACGTCAACATTTTATATTTTTATTGCTTTTTGTCTTATTATCTTTATAAAAAAATTTAATATAAAATATTAACGTGACTTAATCATGATCACATAAAATAGAAAGAAATGAGAAGAGTATCCAAATAAAAGGGAGGGCCGACAATCTACCTCCTTTTAAGTTACATAGAGCAAAGTTGTATTGCGAAACGTCGCATCACAGTAAATCCCAACTTTTTCACCTACACTTTCACCCTATCAAACCCTCCTCGGCTGCCCCGACCAAAACATCGCGGACCCCCACTTCCCCACCAGACACCACCCCACGCTCCCGCGCGCACGTGTACCTCAACATCCATCAAACACGAGCTAAAACTTGCACGCGCCGGAAAAATGGCGTGCAAGAAAACACAGAAAGGTCGGTCCTAATCCGAGGGCCAGTTCACTGTCGGACCAAGGTTAAAATGGAACAAGAGTGGCGTTTTAACTCAAGGGTTGAGTTTAAGTGTTTGCCACTTGACTGCTGTGATTTCGGAGCCAGTCCCAGTACAACTGTACAAGTACTACAATTACCACTGTTAGTTCCCGCTGCGATATTTTCCACTATTTTATTCGGATGAGAGATCTTGCCAAGGGACCAAACGACCTTTTTTTTGTTTTGTTTTAAGTACACAAAAATAACAATTCGATTAAACCACAGAGTGTAACCTACTTTGTTATCGAATCTGCAAAGAGTAACACCGGATCGTAATAGTGAGTTGTTGACTTTTTATTTTAAGTTCTTTGAATTTGCTGAATTTTAAGAAAAATCCCCTTTATAAAGATGAGTTTTGTTTCGGTTCTAGAGAGAGAAACTCATCACTGTCTTCAGATCTGATTGCGTACTCAGGTAAGAGAGAGAGAGAGTGAGAGAGAGAGTGAGAGAGAGAAAGAAGAGAGAGAAAAGAGAGGGTAGATTACTGATCTCAAAACTGTGATTTATTCTCTGATTTTTTGTTGATTTTTAGTAGGGGTGAAAAATTGGAGTGAAAAGTAAAACAGAGGGACTTGTTTTTGGTACATTTTGTTTGGTTTGATTTGTATTCTTCTGAAGATTTTGTTGTACCAAAGAAAGGTAAATAAAAATTCATTGCGGTGATTTGTTTGTTGGAGGTCCACTTTCATTCACTTTGTATTTTGCATTAACTGGTTTTGGGTCTCTGTATTTCTTCCTCGCAGCATTTACTCTCTGAAATCATCAAAAGCCGCTCTTTCTCTCTCTCTCTAAAAAGCTCAAATCCTTTTGTGGTCATGAAGTTGAAGCCTTTATATTCATCATTGCCTTGATACAACAGCAACGTTCTAACAACAAAAAACCCAAATCCAGAAAGAAAAAAACCCAGAAATCCATCATAGTATTTTAATTTTTGATCATCTGGGTAGTTTTGAAATCGAACCAGAACCATGAAAGAGTCGGAGAAAAGCTTGGATCCTCAGCTGTGGCACGCCTGCGCCGGCGGCATGGTCCACGTGCCTCCGGTGAACTCCGAAGTCTTCTACTTTCCGCAAGGCCACGCCGAGCACGCCCAAGCTGGTGGCGGCGTCGATTTCTTCTCCGCCTCGGAGAGGATCCCGTCGCTCGTTCTCTGCAGAGTGGCCGCCATCAAGTTCATGGCGGACCCGGAAACCGACGAGGTGTTCGCCAAAATTAGGATGAACCCAATTGAGAACAACGAGGCCTTTGCCGCGGACGATGGGGGTACGGAGGCAGATGGGTCGGAAAATCAGGAAAAGCCGGCGTCTTTCGCCAAGACGCTGACCCAATCCGACGCCAACAATGGCGGCGGATTCTCTGTCCCAAGGTACTGCGCCGAGACCATATTTCCAAGGTTGGATTACTCGGCGGACCCGCCGGTGCAGACGGTGATCGCGAAGGACGTTCACGGCGAGGTGTGGAAGTTCAGGCACATTTACAGAGGGACGCCACGGCGGCATTTGTTAACTACGGGGTGGAGCACATTTGTGAACCAGAAGAAATTGGTGGCTGGAGACTCGATTGTGTTTCTGAGAGCCGAAAATGGCGATCTCTGTGTTGGGATTCGGAGAGCGAAAAGGGGATTAGATGGCGGTGGAGGAAATGAATTGACTTGTGGATGGAACAACAGCCACAGCAGCGGCGGTGGCTCTGGAGGTTGTGTTCTGCCTTACGGCGGGTTCTCTGTATTTTTGAGAGAGGAGGAGAACAAGATGATGAGAAATGGGGGTGGGAATTTGAGTCCCAAAAGGAATATGAGAGGGAAGGGGAGAGTGAGGCCTGAGAGTGTCGTTGAGGCGGCGACTATGGCGGCGAATGGGCAGCCGTTTGAGGTGGTTTACTATCCGAGGGCGAGCACGCCGGAGTTTTGCGTGAAGGCCTCGGCAGTGAGGGCGGCGATGAGGGTGCAGTGGTGTTCCGGAATGAGGTTTAAGATGGCTTTCGAGACTGAGGACTCATCGAGGATCAGCTGGTTCATGGGGACAGTTTCTTCTGTTCAGGTTGCTGACCCGATTCGCTGGCCTAATTCGCCTTGGAGGCTTCTGCAGGTATTTTATTTTTCTGTGATTTTGTTGCTCAACTTGTATTTCTTGTTCAAATTTCGTTTGTTAATTTTGGTTTTTTGTTCTGACAACTGTTTAAGAATTCTTCAGATTTTAGCTCCTCAAATGTTTCCGAGTGAATCGGAGTGTTTGTTTAGATTTTCGGAACCTTTGTAGGACTAAGATGTAAATGATTCATGGCATGTCTAATTCAGTGTTGTTTAGATTTTCATTTCCCTTGGATTATTTTTGTGAGTTTCTGTTTCTAAATTCTTGTCTTCCGATATGTGTCATCGACCACCCTCCTTGTGTGATTTGCCTGTGAATGTGGTCTGAAGCACCAACTTTTGTTGCGGTTAGCACTGGTTTCTGGCATGACTCTCATCTCATGGAGTCACATCCCGGCATGATTCGATACGGAAACATGCACACATGACATCGTCATCCTTAAGGCCAAAAATAACTCCAGTGTCTGAGATGTCTGAATAATTTGTGTGTTCTAGACTCAGTTGTTTTATACGTTCTCCACCGTTGTTGATTTGGTGCAGCTATCTCTGTTTTGCTGTATGTTTAAACGTGTAACCTTGTTGAAATCCTGCCATTTGATCATCGGGCTTATACATTTATTAACAAACCACAATATTACAGGTGACGTGGGACGAGCCAGATTTGTTGCAGAATGTGAAATGTGTCAGCCCATGGTTGATTGAGCTAGTATCAAATTTTCCCATGATCCAAATGTCACCCTTTTCACCACCAAGAAAGAAGTTGCGTCTCCCGCAACACCCAGATTTTTCTCTTGACGGGCAATTAACATTGCCGTCATTTTCAGGCAACCCCTTCGGGCCCAGCAGCCCCTTGTGTTGTTTACCCAACAATACTCCTGCAGGCATACAGGGAGCCAGGCATGCTCAATTTAGAATATCTTTATCAGATCTCCACCTTAACAACAAACTGCAGTCGGGGCTGTTTTCATCCACTTTCCAGCAGCTCGATCAAAGTTCTAGAATCTCCAATGGCATCAGGGCAGGCCATACAAGAAGCAATGAGAATCTATCTTGCTTGCTAACAATGGGGAATTCTAGTCAGAACTCGGAGAAGTCTGATAATGTGAAGAAACACCAGTTTTTACTCTTCGGTCAACCAATACTTACTGAGCAGCAGATTACTCGGAGTTGTTCAAAAGATGGAAATCAAGACAACACTAAGGTTTTCTTTAACGGTTCAGAATCAGCACTTGGGCGACAGGTTTCGCTAGAAAAATCATCTAGCGTTGGGTTCTCATGGCACAAGGATTTTCAACCTACTGACTTTGACCTAGAAACTGGTCACTGCAAGGTGTTCATGGAGTCGGAAGATGTGGGACGGACTCTTGACCTCTCCGCTCTTAGTTCTTATGGAGAGCTATATAGGAGGCTTGCTAACATGTTTGGAATAGAAAAACCAGAGATCATGAGCCATGTTCTTTATCGAGATGTAACAGGTTCTGTTAAACAAACTGGAGTTGAGCCATTCAGGTATAACTTTTTATCTTCCTTGTCTTGAAATCGTCGTATGCATGCCTTTGAACTGTGCATGAAAACTTATCTTACATTTCCAGTATAACTTTTTATTTGTGGGTTTTTTTCCCTTCTCCTTTTTGCAATGCAGTGATTTTATGAAAACTGCAAAAAGACTGACTATTATAACACATCCGGCCACCGAAAGTATTGGAAGGTAAGCGGAAAAAAAATAGTCTCGTGCTTGATATATTTATTCATCTTCATCCCAATACATTCCCTTCTTTCAAACACCGCTAAACGTTTCGAACTAATTTTCAATACATAAGAACAGCTTCCTGTGTTTGCCATTTTGAGTTAACTAAGCAGATTTCATCATTTATGTACCGCCTATAAACTGAAAGTCGAAAAACTGTGTCGCAGGACGTGGATTCGAGGAATGCAAAATGCGGAAAATGGACTGGGAGCAACAAACAAGACGGGTCCTTTGAGCATATTTGCTTAGTGTAGACTCCAGTATATAGCATTTGAGACCAGATGCTTGAGAATACTGAGTGTGTGTTGAAGTTTTTAACTTAATATTAGCTAGGAGAAATGGGATATTGAACTCCTTTTTAATTTTATAAAAATGCCTAATGTTTTGGTGGAAATTTTCTTGCCCATCTAACTTGATCTGATCTAAAGGTGCTCACTGCTCATGAAGATCTTAAACAATTCTATGCATTTAGCAAAATCAACTAAACACTTTTTAAACGAGGTAACGTATTCAGAACAGAGTTGAGCGCGTTCTGTGTTTTATGAGTCGAACATGAGACTTCTTTCAACTTAATTGACAAGACAAATTGAAAGGAAAATATGTACTAGAATTTTATCTTCATATAATACCAAATAAATATGTTTATTATTTAAAAAAACTGGCGTTATCTGGCCTGCAATGTCATTAGGTTTATGATGTGGTTGTTGGGATTCTTGAAGACAAATGATGAAGGCGACTGCAGCTGCTTGTTGGGATTCGTTTTGAGGAAAGCCAGGTGCTTGGTTGGCTTCCATGATGCCCATGCAGGCATGTTGCTTAAGCTTGAATCCAAGTACTGCATGTGAACCAGATTCCAACAAATGGTATACGTACAGATAGGCGACTGTATACTACACATTATCTCTAATTATTTAAGACTAATATGTTCCATTTTCTAAAACGGAAATTGATAAATCGATGTGTCTATTTCTCTCATCATCTGAGCTTTTAATTTTTTTATTCCTGGACGGGACTCGTTATCAAGCCAAAATCTTATGTTTAAATTTATTTACATATATATATATATATAATGTTTGTGTTAATTCACATGTTGATCAATACGTAAAAAGATATATAAATGAGAGAAATGAGAAAAGTTATCATTTTATCAATAGAATTTTAGTTCAACGATGTTACTCGTGAAGACCTCAATACATATTTAAATGGTGAAATTTGTCGCATTTGAAATTGTCACCCATACTTGAAGTCACGTTAGTGCCAAAAGTTACAATGGAATTGATGACTTGGCATTTAGTTTTTTTTTTTTACTTTATGGAATTGGCTTTTGCTGTTGTTGGATTTGCATTGACAAGAATAATATGATGCACCTACTGTTCTACTCTTTGGTGTTCTCTCCATTTCCAACTGACATATCTTATGATCCAAGGAATAAAAAATAAACTTATTAAAAGTAAAAGAATTTGCCTATTGTCCTTCAACTTCAACATAGCAGAGAAAATAACATTGAATTTTTTTAATATTTTTTATCAAACGATAGATTTTATTAGATTATCTGTTATATTAGCCACTGACTCCAACCATTCTAATTCGAGAGAATCTAGTTCTGAATCTTATTGAATTTGCATTTGCTATTTGCCACCATTGCTTTAAAATATTTTAAGAAGTTTGATGCAGCAATAAAATAATACAAATCATTAACAAGTTATAATCTTTCTTTCCTTCCTTCTAGTAATTCACATAAAATAATTTTTTAGGGTTTTTCTGCGCAAGTACGATCTGAACTTGTAAGCATGTGCAATAATACCACCTAAACTTTTATTTTTTATTGTTTACCACTGGAAATCTCTTAATTGTTGAAATCTACCACTTACTTTACTATCCATCCATTTTGCCGTCAAAACATGTCATTTGTAGGGATATTATTGTCAATTAACTTTATGGGGTTGGCTAGAATCCAATTGGCTCCAAAGTAATACTGCCTGAGTTAATGTGGCACCAAAACTAGGATTGTGTACTGTCCTAGTTCGGCAATTCCCTCCATAAGAGTTTGAAAAATTAATAGTTGAATAAATTAAGGTGAACCACAAACCTAATTGCTTACCTACAAAAAAAAAATTAAAAAAAAAATCTTGAAAACTCATTGTAAATGAAAGACAAGACTTTTGCATAATTTTCACTTCAATTCTTCAATAATCCTTGCCAAAATCAACTTCTCTCTTTTCTTCATTATCTGACTTCGACACTGCTAAAAAAAAAGGAGTTTTAACGAAAAACCTACGGTACTGTTCACTTCAACGAAAAACCACATTTTTACACTAAAAGGTCAAACATAGTACTATTCACTTTACCCTTTATTTTGTTCTTATCATTAAAACTCAAAGTTTTCAAGCCCTTTTAATTAGTTTTCCTAAAAAAAAAAACCCTTCTGCGTTTGTACAAATTCATACCAGCAAGCCCTAGGAAATGAATATTTGACAAAAAATCCCTCTGTGCAAGGGGCACTTGACATGTTTTAACAGCAAAATGGATGGAAAGTAATGTAGATTGTAGATTCCAACAGTTAATAAAGTTCAGGTGGTAAAACTTAAAAATTAAAACTTTAGATGGTATTGACACACATGCTTGCAAGTTCAGATGGTACTTGTACAAAATCCCTTCGTGCACAATCAAATACAAAGAAAATACAGAAAGATAAAACCGAACTCATTCGTCAGCCCGAGGACCATCACCTTAGATCACGCAACTATGGAACGTGAGAATTATGCGAGGAAACCCTCGACTGAATGGCGCTCCTTCGTTGTAAATCACAATCTCACACAAAAATAAATATTTCATTCAAATCACAAAAACAAAAGTTAATACACATGTTAAGTTCTAATTTATGCACAAAAAAAAAAGATAGATTATGTTAATAAGTCTGGCTACAACAGTACGTATCACTCAATGTACGAGTTTTATGCAGAATTTAATCGTTGTAAAAATTTATTAAATTCTTACATACAAAATCCAGCCATTAATTTACCACTTAGTACTACGATCTAGTAGTATTCTTGTTAACTTATAAATAAAATATCATAGGTTCGATTCTTGTCAAGGACGAATTTGGATCATATTATTGCTAATCCATTGTGATGCTTAGTCCACTCTTCCACCCCCTTAATGTAAATAATATCATTTATTAAAAAAAAAAAATAATCGAACCGTTAATTCATCAGATCACTTAGAATGATACGTACTATTGAAGAAAAATCGGAGATTAGCATTGTGTATTTCACAACTCAAAACAAAATTAAGTATAAAAAATAAATAGTGCAATTATATTTATTCATGTATTGTGTTGGGATATAACCTGGGGTTGGGGCATTGGGATCTGAAACCCCAGAAACATGCCATGCCTGCCTGCCTCCCTGCCCCTAATTTGGGTCTGGTCACTTGTCAATATTCAGTCAGCGGTCACAGGTTCAACTTTAAGACCACTTTTTTTATTTTTTATTTTATTTTGTTAATCCCAACAAAAATAAGCACAAAAAATCAAAATTAAAAAAACTGGAAAAATGCGCAACGCACACGTGCAGTGGTCCCAAAGGACAATTAAGTATTGGGTTAGTGACATCATCGGGCACGTCCGGTCCAACGCTTGTGTCGCCTTTTTGATGGCCGGGCCCGGGCCTCCATTGTTGGCTAAGGGATTGATTTGAGATGTTGGGATTGGGATTTTAGGGATTTAGGGATTTAGGGATTTGACTCCACCCATCCACTCCCACTTCCTCCGCCTCTTGTTTTTCTTTCACAAAAGATAATGTTGGCGGATTAAATAATTAATTATTAACTAAACGAACAATTAATGGGAGTCAAATCAGTACGAAAATGTATAAACATGATTATTTTCTGTCAATACGAGATTAAGAGGTCATTTGCCTCCTCCTGTTTTTACTTGTTAATTCACTGAAAACGATATCATTGGTTCACTCTTGTATATGTACACCTAAAACTCAGTGTCCCAATTCGTTTGATTAATTCAAGGTTAATTAGGGAGTGTGAAAAAATGTTGGATTGTTCTGGTGAATATGATATTTCTCTTCAACTAATGCTTCTTGGTTTCAATCATCGTCTCTCGCCTCCCCTTTAGTAAATTGGAACTTAATGAGAAAAACAATATCACTTATAATAAGAGCTCCTCAAAATAATGCTAATAAATAAATAAATAAAAAATCAGTAGAGAGTGTGAAGGATTTCTCAACTTAATTAGAGTAGTCATAAAAGTAAAGCAGAGTGATTCGCGAGAGTCAAAAAGTCAAATGGTCAAAGGGTGGATTGGAAGAAGAGCCAATTCGTGAATGAATTATACGTGCAAAGACATAAAAATAAACATGTTTCCCTGCGTGCATCAGAATCTCTCTGTTTCTTCTCTAAAAGCAAATCCACCTTTGAAAAATGCGTTGGCACTCACCTATTTAATCCACCCAGTAACAATGATAGATCATATGAATAGTAAATTGACCAAATGTTTTTCCATCCCTAAAAAATATGCTGGCACAAACATCTTCATCCTTACAAAATATGGTGGCACCACCCAACCCATTTGAAATATTATTAATTTTTTTACAAAATAAAAAAAAATAGTTTTAATTTCGGATATGATTTTTAACCAATCTTGTCACGTTACGTGTCATTATCCGAAAGTACTATTTTGATTGAAAGTGTTGAAAATATTGAAACGTGATGTAAGATGGAAGATGATGGTTAGATATTTATGGAAAAATATATATATATATTTTTTTAGTTTTTCTGAATTTTTTAACATTTTTTTATTAAGATAATTAATCTGAACTGTTGGATTTGAAAAAGAATTCAAATCCAACAACCCAGATCACGCACGTGGCTAGGCATTGGATTTGAATTTCAAATTTTTTTTTTACCATTGGAAATCCAACGGTCCAGAATGAGCCATGTGGCATCCGGACCCTCGCCCTTGTCGCACCTGCACATGCGGGCCTTGCTCGCTTTTTCTTGTCGAAACGCACGGCCACTCGCGAGTGTTTCCCATGTGCCTGGCGCAAAAAAAAATTAAAATGGCCTGTAATGTCATGCTGGCATCAACATGACATTACATAGGCCGGGCCTTGGTTCAGCACATTCTAGGCCAGCCTATGGAATGGCGTGGGCTAGGTGCAAGCCTATTAGGCTGGGCTGGAGCACTTTTTGTGGGTGGCAGGCCATTTTGGAGGCTGTGAGCCGACTTACCCCTTTGGGGTGGACTTGCTCTAATAAGTTTTCAGTTCCAAGAGGCTGGCTGCATTTTCACTCAGCACCTTATTTCACGCATAATTGCATAATGGAATCATGGTTTGGTTCAAATTAAATATCGGTTATTTCACCGGTACCAATAAAAATAAAAGGACGCTAAAAGTAATCAAATGAGAGCGTTAAAACTCGAAAGATGGTGTGAAAATCGCACGTAAAATGGCAACCAAACCGATTACGTTTGGTGGAAGCGAACCAAGCCGAAAAGGCAATCAACACATTGAATCACTTTGCATGCTAATAAGAAAAATTCAATCGAGAGCGGGACAAGGCAGTGACCATCAAAACTGCAGTAGATACGTATAGAATCACAACAATACCTAACCAATTTATACTTAAATCAGTCCGGATGCCACAATGATAGATATAGATCCCACATTACGAATGATTCCAGCCAGAAACGAAAATACGGAAAACATTTTGGATCTGGGAAATTCCCATACTCGGTATCAGGGAGAAACAAACCTTTCAATAATAAACAATGAGTTAACAATAAATAAACAGAAAATAACCATAACACAACCTACCTTCGAAACAAAAATATACTGTACATGACTGCTGCTGCTGCATAAGCCGCTGACATGCTGCCAACCGGAAATTGGGGCCCTGGCTTTCAGACTCAATTTCAGATTCAAACAGCCTTAAGAAGGATAAACCCACAATTTACTCCAAAACAGCCACTTCCTGATCAACCCTCCAATAGTTGGTGTCATTGAACTCCTTATTTGCAGCCTCACCGTCATCAGGGTTCTCTTTTTCTGGCACCTTCGGCATAATGTTTTTCTTCAATGGCCCTGCCTCCCCTACGATACCCTCTTTAAGAGCCTGCTCCATAGCCTTCTCAGTACCATCCAATTCCACACCCACGAATTCAACATCCTCTTCAAACAGTGATGGGACAGCAGCTGATCTCTGGCTCACATCACTGCCCACTGACCCTGCAGTAGAAGCAGTGGAGGATGGAGGAGAGCCATTTGGAAGTGTAGGTTCTCCACTTGAGTGCAAACTAGCACCAGCATCTGGTGCCACTACCTCGGCAGTTGAAGGATTGACAACTGCGTCATCATGATCCTCAAATGGATTAACACTTGCGCCGCCGACTTGCAAATCTGATGATTCACTCCATCCCACCCATTCAGGCAAAGGCCTGTCTCCAAACATGTCATCATTATCAGATGTCTCAAATCTGAAGAAACCCCCCAAGTCACTGGAGGCACTTGTCTTCTCGCCATCTGGGTTCATGTTACCACCGTTGCTAAATCCATTCATAAGGTTTCTGTTGGAACTGGACGCGCCATTGACAGTCTCTTTACTCCCGGCCAACTCATCATCCTCCCCTACCACAACCTCATCATCACTACTGCTATTACCACCATTTGCAGTGCCGTTCAAGTTTACTTCTTCCATCTCTGACAGTGATGTGCCCACAGGTTCATCACCGGTTCTATCATCTTGGAATGCAAACCAGTTGGAATTTGTGAATAAACTGCTGCATTCAGGATTAAAACTATTCAGCATCCACATTAAACATATTCTACAGCGAAACTTGTAATACACAGCACCTGAGCCAATTTTAAGCTCTCATGCACTTGACACTTCAATATCAAGCACTTTTGCACCACAACCAGACATAAAATTTATGACCAACAATTTTCAACCTTGTGTGGAGCAATAAGTTATGTAGTTTGTAAATCACAAGAACATATACAATATATGTTATGTATAAGATATATGTTTGAATTTTTATGCATATGACATTACAACTAGAGAGAAAATACATAGACATCAATTGCCAGCCTCGTGAAGCAATTAGTTGAACATATTTAATACATTGCAACGACATACCTTATAAGATACTCCACCTTGGAACAATGGAAGACATGAGAATACAATAAAATCTCTTCTTTTTTCTTGCAATATTTTGGTATTTTAGGTCTACAAGTCAAGCTGCTAGTCGCTATATAATGTCTCTGAAAATGTTGCACCTTATTATAGACCTAAGTTCTAACTGCCAGTTTGTTGCACGGGAGGATTGCATGCGAACCATCAAGCCTATCAAGCCTTGTTGATTATTGTTTCATTTCAATCATATTGTCTTGAAATGACTATAGGATACTTAATTTTCTAGCCCACCTTTTCACCTACAGTAGAAACTAGCAGACCTATCAACATGGATGATGTTCAGAAGATAACAATGAAAAGGAACACACAAAAGAGCTTATGAAAAATTGACAAATTTATAAACTAAATCGAATCTCATGTAAATTTGCAACCCTTTCAGACGCAATATTTCTCCACTGAACCCAAATTTCAAAGTTTATTTTTCTTCATACAAACAGTGGTAAATAAACAAAAGGTTACAAACTTACCTTCCTTGGTCATCACCAAGACGCAAGGATGATATGACCACTTCAGCAGATTCATCATCAAAGTAGACATCCTGCATTTATAAATCCAACCCCCTCATTCAGAATGTAATTAAACCAAAAAATAATAATAAATATTATTTTTTTTTTGAACATAAAAAAATAATAATAAATATTATTAAGGGAGTTTTAACGAAAAGCCCGCGGTACTGTTCACTTTAACGAAAAACCACATTTTTACCCTAAAAAGTCAAACCTAGTACTATTCACTTTATCCTTTATTTTGTCCTTCTCGTTAAAACTCAAAGTTTTCAAACCCTTTTCGTTAGTTTTCCTTATTAAAAATGCTTACATGGGTTATCTTTTTTCTATTCCGACCTCTTTACAGAACTTACTCATGCTTAGATAAGAACAGTTACCATCAAGTACTATATATCAACTAAAAAAACATCAGTGGAAGAAACAAAATTTATTACCTCATCATCTCGATCAAGAGCTCCTTGGTCCTGAAATGCAGAAAACCCAAACCATTAGCCCAACAAAAAGAAAAATGGAGGAATAATAAAAGGGGAGGACTGAGCTAGATACCTCTCCTGCATCCTCATTCCCATAGATTTTGTATCTAAAAGCCTGGCTTAGATTATTTGCTAGAGCCGCTACATCATAATCTCTGTCATTCATGTCATCCTCGTCACTATCCCTTGTCCGGTCTTGCAAAGCAGTAGGGCGACTGTGCGTAACAAGGAGAAACGTAGGTGAAGTTGACGTTGAGATCCAAAAATATAAGGCTGATGTATAGCAGGGTTAACTCATTGATCGTTTTAATAAAGCTCAACTATAAGCACTTTGTGTACCATGAATATATCATAGAATAACAGAAAATAAAATCAAGGACTACATAGTAGATATGAAATGCCATATTTAAGTTCATAAATAAGGATACATCGATGACGACATTGAAATTCATATCAAATAGCGATTTTTTATTAGAAATTGTGGAAATAAATTGATTTATATGGAATTCACATACAAAAATTAAAAGCATTAGAATCCATCTAAATTAACAGAGAAATAGTAAAAGTTGACAATATAAATTCATGGTGTATTTTTTTTCTTTATGACTGAGTGAGTGAGAAGAAAATATAAAGTGAAACAAAAAAATGTAAAAACGGATATTTTAAAAATCAAATGCTTGAGCAAATGTGTCAGTTGTATGGAAAATATGGTAATGTATACAGTGTGGTCCCTAACATATTTGAAGAATGTACATTGCAAAGCAGATAAATGGAACGACAGCATACCCGCAAGCCCATCGATACACATTTTCAACTGCATTGCGCTCCTGCAAAACTGTTGTTTGCCACCCATTCCAGTCGCTATTTTCCTAGAAAAACAAGCCAAGCAAAGTTTTATAAGGAAAAACACTAAAAATAAAACTAGCTGTCAAAACCACTAACACCCACTCAAGTATCCCAAAATGTGATAACAACATCATAATCTTACCAATATAGAGAGGTAAAGGGCAATAAATTTGAGTTGATAATATAGACGCAGACTTTAGAGCAAAGATATTAGATATGACTTGAAATATGGTTGAATTGCTTCACAGAGAAAGAGTCATTTGACAATAAAGTTACAATTAAGTTTGATCACCATCAAAATCACACATGAGAAAAATGCCACGATCCAAATATGTATGCTTCTTGTAGTAAATCAAAGTTCAGACCTGCAACCTACCTGAAGGCATGCCTGAACCCGGCTTTGGCTGTTTCCCAACTGAATGAGCTTATTAGAAATTCTTGTGATGTGTCCGAGGTTTCCTGCTCGTGGTGCTGATTTTCCAGTAGCAGGTACCGTTGGCTACATAGAGAAAAACTCATTATCAGAGCTTGAAATAAAATCAACAAACAACTAGAGGTAGTCATTGATATATGGTTACATGCACTGCAAAAATCTAGAACTCCACTCAAGTATAACCATGCTCTCACTTTTATAATACACCTCATCCAACAAAGGAACTAGAGGCATTATAAACAAATCAAGAATGTTGAGCATTTAATGTTTTACTACAACAGTGCACAATTAGAGTAGCCAAGATATCCATTTCTCTACCTTATTAGCATCACCAGATAGAATGGGATTTTTATCCGTTTGAAGAAACTTTCCAATTAAATCACACTCTCGAAGAAGATGGTCAACAATGGCATCACTCTTGCTTTCCAAACATGACGATATTATACTATCTACATGATGATGCAAGGAATTATTGTAAGGGTACCTGCATTAATTCAATAAACACATTAGGTATCTAGTAACAAGTACATCATTCACTACAACAAAAGAGAAGAAAGTGTCCCTTTTTAACCTATACTCAGGACTTAACACTATTTCAAAATTAAAAATTGAAGCAACAGCTTACTCAAAGAAAAGATCAATGACTCGTTGGATGGTTCCTGAGCTAACCAATTCCTTTTCTGCCTCTTCATTGCCTGATCTCAGTAGAACAGCAATGAACTCCACAATCTGAAATAAATTGCAGAACAGTTGAGAATTGGGAAATTGACAGTTACATTATTCCAATAATTATTAACAATTCTCTTTCTGTAAATTAGGGTGGAAATTTCATTTCACACATAATTTCTTATCAATTAATAATTCTGCCAGCACAGTACTGAATTTAAAAATCAGTCAACAATTTAGTAGACAAAACAGCCAGATACTACTCAACTCCTGTAGAGGTCATAAGAAAAACCAACCTTTAAACGATGCTTTCCAAGTGGAGGCCTCAACTCTCCGTATGTCGTCGGCAATGTTTTCTCATCCCATGACACATTCAAAAGCACAAGCAAGTCGCCTGGACAACCACTTTGAATCTTAAAATCACAACGAAGAAACCGTTCTTTTTCTTTTAGGCAGCTATAACAAAAAATAAGGCATATTCCAATGGTAAAAGTATCACTGTATTAACAAATCCTAATAGCCCTCAGGTCTGTACAAATATGAGGCATATTCTAATGGCAGTCCCAACGTGGCAATATTTTTCCCCCTATGATATAAGCCTTTATCATAACCCAAAGCCTTGTCATATTTCAAAGCCACTGTGAGGTTCAAAATTCTTTACCCCAAGATATTCCCTTCTACTTTCATGTAGCAACAAAAGGTCAAAGTTATATTAAAAATTTAATAGCAGAGTGAAGATTCAAAATTTATTGTTGAAAACTGCAACTGAAAAACTAAACAATGATGTAACAACAGCAGAATACTAATCAGCCGAAAAAAAAAATAAACACCAGCAGAATTACACGTGCAAGGAAGCTAAACAAACGCAATTTTGCAATTTTTGGACAAATTACGGCATCAGTATTTGCACTCACCAAGTTTTGGGAGCATTGCACTGACAGTATCTGGATTAACAGGGACTGGAGACTCATACATATGTTGGCCCCGAAAAGAATGGAACAAGGGAGAAGAAACTGCTGATCTTTTCGGATCCAACAAAGAGATGCAGACAGAAAGTGAGTGTACAAGACCAGACTTTGAATGTGAATCTTCCAATGCGTGACCAAATATCCTTGTAACAAAACTGCATAGAAGTATTTAAGAAAACTGAAAACCAATCCACATAAAATGTACTAAAACGTAATAAATACTCAAAGCCAACCAAAAAAGTGTCCTGATCACAAACCTTGGGCTAGAAAGTTTGTTGGCTAGGGCCGAAGGAGCATTTCGAGTTATAGCAGAAAGTGTTTCAGCTACATTAGCATGAACTTCAGGAGAATTCTGGTCCAAAGTAAAAAAAGAATGATGTTAGATAGATGAAGATGCACCAGGGCAGCTCTTAAGCTAAGTTATTTAACATTTATTCCAAACTTCTTAAGCTCATGAAAATGTATGTTACCATTTAGTGTTTTCTCCAATTAAAATTTTAAGTTCAATTATAGTAGTCTCTCTTTTGTTATTAAATCCTACCAAAAACAATAAAATCATATAGAACTCCAACTAGAGAGGCCAAAGGCATAAAGTTAAGGTGACAAAGTATGCAACACTTTTGATTCTTTGTGTTTCCTGGATCTAAGGAGTAGCACATTTATGTAACTACTAAAACAGTGCACAGATGAAATCCACATCAAAAGTGGACATACACAGGACATATGAGCATTCAAGTAAAACAGATATCCATTAGGTTATGTTGTCAACATATATGACTCTCTACTAAAGGTATCACGAATTGAGGAAGTAAGACATTGTTACCATAATGACTAAAGAAACAAATTGTATCCATAATTAAGTAGTAACTAGGGATATGTTTCATAAATAAGTAGATAAGGAAAGATAAAATTCTACTGATAAACAAGAATGTAATCTTTCACTTACAGTTGGGCTCAACTTATCTACGATCATTTCAAGCAGATTACTTTCAGCTAACCATTGCATCACATCAATAAAATTGGGATACACATGGTCGTCCGCACCAACAAGTCGAACCAAAACCTGTGCAATAAGGAGACCTCAGATTGAGTTTCAAATAGGATCTTACATGAAAAAAACCAAAAACTTTGAACTCGATTCTAAGTCTTAAATACCTCCATGATGGACGTAATTCCTATCAAATCAACTAGCTGACGGAAAACATCCTGATGGGCCTGTAAACACCAAGGATTGTAAATCAAAACATATACACAGACAAACAAAAGACCGATTTCAGGATACCACCCATATTTCACAGCTAAAACAGTTCCCACAAAACTTTGTTTCCAGAACCATGGCATTTGACTTAGAAGAGCAAGCATTGCAATTAGACAAATGAGTGATATGGATGCTATTGTTGGCAATGCAAAGAGGCAATAGGTCCAATACAGTGCAAAGTACTGGTCTCAAATTAATGCAATGAAGAAAACCAAATCGCAGAAGTTTAAAAATATAAAGATAAGCCAACAGAATTACTTACTTGAACATAGTTCATAAGTGGGGCTGTCTTCCGTATCATTAGACATACAACAACCTAAAGTTCCCGCAAAATTTGTCAAGTAACACGTTTTGAGACCAGATAAAGTAGGACAAACTGTAAATATCCTCAAAAGTTACCTTGCCAAAATACCCAGCCAACGGGGCACTATGAGGACGATTTGGTTCCAAGAAAGAGAAAAGTAAGTTCATTAGCTGCAAAAACAAAATAAGCATATGTCAAAACTAGACAAGATTTTATACATTAAATTCCTTATTCAAGATTAAGATTTGATCATGAATACCTCCTCTTCATCCACCAAAGTCTTTAAGATAACATCAATTTCACAAGTAAAAACCTCACAAGCAATGAAGGGGAACCTAAAGATCATGAGAAAAAACATTTACTCAAACAATCAAGAGCAAAACTCAGAAGATAAAAATCTCAAACATTTTGGAGAGAAATATATAAACATTGTCAAAAGTATGCTTTGTCAAGATGAAATAATACTTGAAGGCTCGTTTGCTTTCAGCATCCTCAGGAGGTTCTTCAACAATATAACGCAATAATTGCTCCACCTGGGCTCTATCCCGTAAACTGAAAACATAAACTTACACAAGGGTATCAATTATTCATCCACAATCAAGTTCCCTATTATAGAAGATTTCATCTACTACGTAAAATTCCTCCAAAAATCCCAAAAACTGTAAGGAAAGACAACAAATTCTGGTATTGAGCTTAATATATATACAGGAGGGAACTTTGATAATATCAGTAGCAGTACAATCCGTAAAGAGACATCAATGAGACATTACAAATTAATGAGACGAGTGTTTAAGGCTTTGCATTCTTGGATAATCTCTTCTTCATCCAGAAGCTCCTCTAATGTAAAATTTTCCTTGTCTAGCACTGTCTCCACCTGTACGGTAGAAAATACACAAGAAAAAAGAACAAATCAGAGGTTATAAAAATAGAAGCGTTGCGGTCCTAAGCAAAGAATCCTACTTAAAACTACAGCAGTCAAACACTGTTACTCATGGTTTATAGCTGGACAAAGAAAAGGTAGCACGTGGGAACTAGATGCAGCTAAAGAGTGCAGCCTCCAAATCTAAACCCCATTAGGCAGAAAGCATGAACTTCAAAAGTAGTTCTTTCCCACTACTTCCATAGGTTTCTCAGCGACCAAACAGACGATAATCACACATCACAAAATTACAAAACTTGAGCTCCCCCACTTCAATCACAATCTTAATACTCAAAGACCCCACTTCTCCAAACCCCGGCAAATACAGGCGGTAATCGCATATCCCGGAATTACAAAAATTGAGCTACCCAACTTTAATCTCAATCACATTAATAAAATACCGCTCTTAAAAAGTAAATCCAACCCGAGAAAATAGTACAGCTTACTAAAAATCTACGTTCCATTCAGTTTGGGAAACTAATACAGCCACGTCCGATCAGTCTAAACCAGTTTGCAATAAAACCCAATTAAACAAAATTAATTAGCAATTAAAAACTCCACACCAGCTAAACTTCTGAATTAGCAAATTGATCAAACAGAACACCACACCAGTCAATTTCGACAAGAAGCAGCTGGAATTAGGTTTCGAAATTAAAGAGATTGGGAAAGAGAGAGGGTTACAGGAGAGGCGGCAGAAGTGAGCTTCCAAAACATGGTGAAGAGAGAGAAAGCTGAGCTGGGGAGTGAGAGCTGGCTTAGATCTGTAAACCCTAGAGGCGGCAGCAGAGGGAGCAGCAGTAGCAAAGAATCTAGGCCGTCGCCGGGGAGGTGGAGGTTTTGGGGAGCAGGTGGGGGAGGTCGGTGGGTCCGGAGCTCGAAAGTCGAAACCCTAGTATTTTTTTTTTTTTTTTTTTTGGAGAGATCGATGAGGGAGGAGGGAGCAAAGGCCGTGAAGATCGAGAGTCAGAAAATGAAGGTCAAAAACAATAATAAGCTGCGTGAGAAAAATGGTTAATCGGCTCGTTGGCTTATTTGGACCGCTGGTGAAGAGAGAGGGGGACGCAAAACGGCAAAAGTACAAATGGAGGTGAGTCAAATTAACAAATTTTGTTTCGACAAAAAAAAAAAAATTATAAAAAAAATAAACAAATTTGTGAGAAGAGAAAAATGGTAAGGTCTGGTGGCACAGGATTTTATAACGTTGGCATAAAAATTTTGATAAAAATATGGGATGGCTAAGAGTTTATAAAGAGTTCCACTTTTAAAACAGTAGTAGCATTTGAGTCCGACGCTCTCAAAAACCATGATTTTTCAAACTTCAACTTCTAAAATTTTGAGTCCAGCTTCAATGGTAGGTATTTTAGCGGTTAAATTTTTTTAAATTATTTAATTTATGTAGTTACTAAATTTTTTGTTTTTAATTTTACCAGTTCATGTCATTTTGTATTACGGTCTAATGATATTCCTCTTTACTTGTAAGTGAAAGGCTTTAAGTTCTATTATCGTCAAAGATAAATTTGAATCACATTATTGCTAGCTTATTATGAGACTAAACTCATCCCTTCTCTTTAGCATAAATAATATCGTACCTATCTGTTCATTGTTCGTATTGCATGGTGTTACGTACCACTAAAAAAAATTGCTGATTCTTTTTATGTTGTCAAAGTATAATTATTGAGTCATCTTAATTATTATGTTGTCAATGTTTAGTTTCGATCTGCTCAATAATTAATTAGATGCAATTACTCCAATTTTTTTCACTCATGTTTTTGTGTAGGTATTTTCTTTATGAATGTCCTTCTCTATTTGGAATTTAAAATGAGCACATTCAATTAGTAAAAGTACGTTAAAATTTCTGAAAAATGAAAGGATGTCATGTAGTGGGAATTTTTTATTTTTTTTTCTTTGAATTTTTTAAAATAATTATAAAATTAGTAATTAAATATATTTAAAAAAAAAAAGTCAATTGTCACCAGCCCGTTGCTAGTATACATATATATACATACACGGAGAGAAGGCAGAAATGAAGTTTTGAAAATATCTAAAGTGCTCTTCTTTTCTATCTAAAGTGCTTCTTTTTCACTTTTTAAAGAATAAAGGTCAATTAAAAAGGAAAAAAAAACTGGAAATTTTTTAAATAAAACTACCTCATACAGGGGGAGTATGCATGTGTATGTGTGTGCAAAAGAACAAATAGTAGTTTTATTTTATTCTTTTAACATGTAAATTTAGTTTTTAAAAAATAATAAAATAAAATAAAAAATAGTAAATTGTCACACGAGTAAGCATGTGGTAAGAAACTAGTTTGTTATGATGATTCTTGAATTACTCTCGCTTGATTGATCATTAAAAAAAATTTAAAAATGAGAATTTGAATAAAGAAATATGATGATGGATGTGTGTGACCATTTATGAGTATAAAACATGCAATTATTATTATTATTATTTTAAATTTATTATTATTGGAAAATGAGGAAGGGTTCAAAACCATTATAAGAAGACATAAATATCACCACATATTGTTCGTTTGGGATCCATGATGGTGAAGTTTGATGTTAGTGTCCCACCTAGGTTTATATGGCTCTTCTTGTCTTACAAAAAGGCATAAATATAGCATAAAAGTACAACTACTCCACATTTCTAATATGTTTTATTTTAATCTAAACCAATATCTACCAAAAGTATATATGCACCGTACTTTGTCTCTCGTAATATCTTCTATAAGCTTAAGATTTGTATACATAAATTTATTCACAAAGAGGAATATAATCGCGACCATTTAGGTACGACATCATCTTGTGAGGCATGTGTTGACATTATGTAGTTTTTCTTTTGTTGAAGTACGTACAAAAATAAGAAAACGTCTAAAATAAATATGTTAAAGACAAGACAATTTGTTAAGAAAACTTATACATTTTGATTACTAACTAGTCAAGAAAGGGAAAAGGGGAATAGCCCAAATTGGACAATTTCTTAATCTTGGGACAAAAATAGGACAAACCAGCCATGCACAAGTCATGCACACCATGTACAAAACTGAAATTACTAAAATACCCACATATAAATGAGTTATTTGCTCCCATTTTCTAATTTTTCTCTCTCCACTCTTTCTTCTCTTACTTTCTCCCTCAAGCTTTCTCTCCCCTTCTCATGCTATGCACACATGGTGCATTGTCATCCCGACCATCATCGTCCAAATTGAAGCCACCACCGATTTCATCTCGTCCTCACGAGTCCAAAACACATAGCCTTGTCACGAATCTCATCCTCGATCGTTGGGATCGAAACTCAAGCAGGCCGTGAGTTTTTCGGCCATTTTTCGGCAACATGGCAAACAACCGAGGCTCAAGACCACCACCACTGGATTCGCATCAAGGGTGGGAACAAAGCCCAGTCATTAAATGTTGGTGTTTTGTAGGATGAATTTTTCAGGATTTGCCCAATGTATGTGCACGATATAGACATGATATGCTCACATATATGAGCCAACCCAAAAACCCAAATGAATTAATACTTAGAAGTTAAATTAAGGTTTGTGTTTCATGTTGGGGCCTATGGGTTGTGGAATAAATTTCAAGTTTTGATGTGTTACAAAACTAAGATGGAACAATTTCCGGTTCAAGTGTCCAATTGCAAAAATTTATGAAATTTTTTCCATAATGTGCATGTGGTGTGCATGGCTAACTTCATATTAATATTCCAACTCCAAAAACCCGGAGCTCACAGCTCTCTTTTCAAAATCAGAAAAATGACATCATCACCTACAACGTCACCACCATCTACACTATATGCACACTACATGCACATGATATGTACATTACATGCACATGATATGCACAGAACTGGAGATCGAGCAACAAGCTGCTTTTCGTATTAATAAGAAAATTTAATGACAACCTATTGGTATAATTGATACAATTAAAACATAATTGTTACGTATGTAAGGTTACAGTGGCCGTTGGAAAAGTCTTGTTACGTTTATCAATCACCACTTAATTGTGCACATGGAAAACATGATACTCGTTGTCGTTATTTTATGGACATGCATGATCATTAACATTCCTTATGGACATGCATGATCATTAACATTCCTCTAAGTTTTTTTTTTTTTTTTTTTTTGGCCAAGGTCAACTACGTTGTGGTCATACTCGCTAAATTTCGGGGCACAACATATGTTGACACACCCCGACCTAGATCGAGGCATGCTGGCCGTCACGTAAGGGTGACGTAGCCATGTGCACAGTGCGGAAGCAATAGAGATATAAGGAAATACGAATAACTAAAAACCAAACCAACTAGACCACTAGATAAGGTAAGGTGCAAGTGCGATATTAAGTATGAGTTCACAATCAAAGCATTAAGTAGCCTAAGTGCAGTCTAGCAGGACGAATACTAATTATACAACCACAAAGATAATCCTACATTGGTGATAATCTGTCATAACTGCCGTGAATTCCTCGTAAGCCACCGACAAGCACTCCTAACTAGAACCTGGAGGGGCGCAACACAGATAGTGTGAGTGGGCCAAAACAAAGCTTTTCAAAACCATTTCATTTAACAAAAGTTCTAACCCCTCACTATAAAACCTGTATAATTTCCCAGAAAAATAATATATGATATATCAGAAATCATGCTCAGGATGAAAATCCATATAAATATACCATGCCAAAGTATCTCAATGAAATGCCATAAGTAATCCAATTAAAATATATCAATGCCAGATATCATATTAGCCGGATCCACCTAACGTGACCTGCACGGCTGAGTCTATAGCTCATAACCAATCTAAACCATATCAAATCCTACACACGAGTCGGAACCATCTAAAGTGGTATGTACGACAAGACTAGGTGTAAAATAAATATGCTCTAGTGCTACGATCACATAAAGACTATGTGAATGATCGCGGGTCACTTACGAGTCGGAACCACCTATAATGGTTTGTACGACAAGCCTGTGCACCTAACTTGGATCCAAGGTGAGCATATGGTGCGGGAGGTAAACATCACGTGAATGACTGTACCCTAACTTTGGCGGGAGCACTAACACCGGAGTGCAGGTTTATGAGCTCTCAATGCATCACATCATATCTTGCATAATTAAAGCAATCTCATATCTTTAATTTATGAACTTACCTGGCACTTACCTGTGCGTCCGCAGCACCAATCATAAATATATGCAACTACTAATGCATAAATAAAATAGGCAGATACTTTGCATGGCATTTCAAAACGTATAATCATTCAATTTCATTTTTTAGGAAAAAATCTCAAGTATATAGGTATATACGGAAAACCAAAAGTCCACTCATTGATATGTTGAAAGGTCATAGACTCTGAGCCTCGATTAACTGCGCTCGTCCTTAGAATAGGTCTCACATATATGCGAAACAACTATATAAACGTTATTTAAAGCACATACACAAAACTAGGAAATAACTTTTCATACAATGCTCAAATGGGGTGTTTGAATATACCAACGTGATCTACTCAACCTCATGAACATCCCCATATTTTTAAAATAATTTTTGGACCACCTGCGTGCCACCACGCGCCGGCTAGGGCACGGCCAGACGCGCCCCCATGGGCGGCCAACCCTGACGGAAACTTAACTGTTGTTTGGAATATTCCGTTAAAACCCTAACATAAATTAACGGTGTTACCTGACGCCATTAGAATATTCCGTCAGACTTGACGAAATATTCTCCTTCGTTTTCCTTGGTTTGCCGTCGTCGGCGCCGCTGCGATCGCCGGTTTCTGGAAAACTTTAAAACTTCATATCTTCTTCATTTCTTAACCAAAATTCATGAAATTGTCTCAAAATGAAGCTTAGAGTGAGTAGAACACATTCTTACCACTTTCAAGCCTTGAAATCCACGGGATCTAGCCAGAGAAACCTCGATAGTCCGGCCAAAATTTGAAACTCGTCAAACTAAGCTTCCCGACGTCCAAAACACTCAAACTTTCTTCCCCGAGCTTCATGAAGATGTTCTAAAGCTTCCTAGTGAGTTAAAACTCACTGAAAAGTCCACGATCACGATCAAATGAACAGTGCTACAAAACTGGGTTATCTGGTTCTCGGGAAAATGAGGTATTCACGTCCAACCAACGCTAAGGATCAACTCCTAAGGTTGCAAGGAGGATGAAAACAACTTCCAAAACCCTGATCCGTGAATGGATGGCTAGGGTAGGAGTTGTCCATACGGTTGTACAGAAAATGGAGAAAAACTGAGAAGGAATGAGAGAGAGAGAGAAAGAGTCAACGAGAGAGCATGAGGAAGAGTGTATGTGTGGTCCAACTTTGGGCTACTAATCAACAACAAAACCATTATATTTAAGTTCCAAAAACTTAGGAACTAACTAGATTAGTCTAAAACCCAAACTCAAACCACACCACTACATAATGTACTCAACATCCAAGGGTATTCTAGACAATTCACACCATCGAAAAATTTATGTTTCGGGACGAGCTGTCACATATGTGCATCATAACTAGTGAATATTCCCGCTTCTCATACTAAGATGTAGCCATGCACACCACATGCACACTACGAAAAATTTTCACAAATTTCTGCAATTGGAACAATTGAACCAGAAATTGTTTCATCCCAGTTTTGTAGCATGTCAAAACTTGAAATTTATACCACTATCCATAAGCCCCAACATGAAACACAAACCCTAATTTAACTTCTAAGTATTAACTCATTTGGGTTGTCTCAGATCTACGAGCATATCATGTGCATGTCGTGTACATACAGTGGGTAAATCCTGAAAAGTTCATCAAACAAAACACCAACTTTTAATGATTGTGTTTTGTTTCCACCCTCGATGTGAGTCCAATGATGGTGGTCTCAAGCCTCGGTTGTTTACCGTGTCGGAAAGTGGCCAGAAAATTCACGGCATGTTTGAGTTTCAATCCCAACAATCGAGGATGAGATTCATGACAAGGCTAGGTGTTTTGGACTCGTGAGAACGAGATGAAATTGGTAGTGGCTTCGATTTGGACGGTGGTGGTGTTGGAAATGTGCCCTAAAACCAATCATATGATGATACTTTATGGACATTTCACATGTTAAACTAATATAGTTTAATTTAAAGGGCAAAGATTATTGTTTGAAGTCATCTCATATAAATGTTATACGCTTAAACGATAAGTTCAAGAAATATGTAATTGGGAGAATGCGATCTAAAGAAGTTAGATTCATGAAACCATTCTCTTTCGTATACATATCCTAAATGTTCCTGATCATAGGATTGCCAATTGGGCATTAATAGTCCGTTAAGATCAGTATGTGTTATGTCTTCTCTTAGGGAGAATGACTGGTCTCGAGTCATTGGTGTGACTGACACCAAGACAAGTACGTAGGTGCTCAATAGAGAATGAGTTCACTGAACGCGATCAACAAGGAGTTCTCATACTCATGTCACATGAGAACTCATGGTTGGGATAATGCAAAGTAGTCATTTGACCTGAGGCATCATAGTTGTCTTGTGGTTAGGTCCTTAATCTTTGACTATGTCAAAGTCACTCCATCCGAGGGTGTCCACGACATAGTTGGGGTTAAGCCACTTAGCCATGGAGGCAAGTGAATGCGCAACAAGAGATCTCTAACCTTCAAACTGTTTGAGGGAGAATACTCTATGATATGATTAAGAATCTCTGGCCAGAGTATGAATGAGATTTAGGAAGTCGTTCCAAATCACATTCAAGGTAATCATATAAGTAAATGAATCACATTGGATAGTAGACAGGAATAAACTATCAAACCAAACAATGTGGTCAAGGGTATTGTATTGGAGAAATACCGTATTGCATTGTAATCCTAAACTGAATAGGTTCTACACCTCTTCTGATTAGCTTGGGTATTCATGACATACTGATAGGTGTCACTCATGGTTTGTGGAAGCCCTAAACGTGTATAATCACTACAGGGAGAATTGAAAGTAAGTTTCAATTCACAATCGATTTGAAAAAGTTCTAATCGCCCACTGCCTCGCTAAAAGGAACCTAATGGATCGCACACCGTGTAAGGTAATGCTTGAAGGATTTGACAAAGATGAGTAAGGACAATTAAATGGTTTAATTGTTTATGGCAAGAATTAATTAATATGTTAATTAATCAAACGAATAAAGTTCGTTTTAAACCTTGAGTTAGTTTTAGGCCTTAAAGCCCAAATTGGGCTTCGAATTGTCAAGCCCATTAGCTTAAGTTGTATGACAACTTAACAAACAAAATTCAAGAAACCCAAAACAGCCCAAAGGCTTGGGAAAACCGGCCATAAAGAGAGGAAGAGCCTTTTGGTCCAAAATGCATACAAAAGTTGAAAGCATAGAAGGGTATCTTTGCTCCATCCTCATTGGGGTTTTCTAAGGATGAAAATTGAGAAAAACTCTATCTCTTTTCTCTCTAGAATAGCTGGCCACCATGGGAGAGTTTACTAGCATCTAACTCTTCCATGGCCACTCATCTTCTTCCTCAACCATCCTTGGTGTCGGTACTTAGAGGTTTCCAACTTTGGGGACTTTTGGAGAAACCAATTCTTCCATCCATATCCAAGAAGGCATGGAGCCAAGAAGCAAAGTTCCTCCATCCACATCCATGGAGCCAATGAGTAAGGTGACAAAGGAAAGAAGGCCCTCACATGGGTGATTAACCTTTGCTAAGCAAAGAGGTGCTTCAAAGGTATAAAATTTCTCAACTCACTTTGTTCTTGAGTTGACTCTTGGTTCACATAACTACTAGGCTTTGAGTTTCATGGGTAATGGTTTGTTTTGAGTGCATACAAGCATGATTCCACCTTTAATTGTTAATTGCATGTCATAGATGTTGCTCAAATGAACATGTTTTTCACAAAATTTCCTTTCAGGTAGCTTCAAGATGATAGTGCACCATGTGTGCACAGTGAGAAGGGGAGAAAGTGCGTGAGTGAGAAAGTGAGATAAGAGAGAGAGGGAGAGAGAGATAAAGTAGAGAGAGTCAAATGAAAAAATGGGAGCAAATAACCCATTTATATACAAGGGCAATTAAGTCATTTCAAGGTGTAGAAAAATCTCATTTCTATCTGATTTTTGTACATGCCGTGTGCATATTTGAAATGTCATATTTCTATCACAAGATTAAAAAAACTGTCATATTTCTGGTATTTCCCAAAAAAACTATAAGAAACAAATTTTGTATCACCAGTAAATAGCTATAGCTCGGTTTCATAAATTTATTTTTGGATTAGTAGAATGTTAGGTCTTAAGAGTAATTTGGTTAGTGCATAATTTTGTTTGGCTTTTAGTCCTTAATAGAATCTTTAGACATAAATGTTTAAGGTATTTCACTTATACGGTACAAGTGGTGTTACCCGCAAGAACCATCAATCCATGTTGTGACAAGTTTAAGTATCACTACTCACGTATTTTTATTTAGAACAAAAGCTTCGGTTAAGCCTAAGTCTAAGGACTAATGCTCCAATTTTCTCGATATTTTACCTCAATGTGGATAATAAAATTTTCAAAACTCTACCACTGCACAATAATCGTGAGTCAAGTAAAAGTAACGTATTAAAGTAAATCCATGAACGATTGACCTTTATCAATTTACCTTTAGATTAAGGTTATAAACTATATTAACCACTAAATATTTCAGTCTAGTAATAGTCTTCTTTACTTGTCAACATTATGTCTTATATTCGACTACCCTGAATAGCAAGTTCACTACCGACATTATTATTGCTAGCTACTTATGGGACTTAGTTCAAATACAACTAGGGTTAGCATAAAATATCGTTGTAACAAAACAAAAGTCATGAATGACACCAAAAAAATGTGGTGATGGCCAGGAAAAAATGTAGGGTGACTAGAGAAGGGTGGCATAATAGATACTTTGAAGGAGGGTGAAAGGTTGTTGGGTATTAATTTTCTTTTACTACTATATACTTGTACGATGGTGTTTGACTTCAAAAATGACTTACATGCTTAATGCATGACATTTTTCGACAAATTGGATGAAGTTTAATTAATTTGACGAAGGATCTCACATTGACTATTTTAATATTGTTTGAGATCTTAATCTATTGAAAAATAATAATTTCAGACGTAAAATTAACAATGTCGAGATGGTTCATAAGGTAAAACAGCACTTTGCCATGTTTTGTTCAACATTGAGTGAGGTTGTTTGGTAGAAGAATTTTTTGTTTGTGACAATCAATCTGCCACCTATCCCTATGTTAGTCTCATTCATTTTATATAGTGGTCAAAGATTAATGGTCACAGCCTTAAAATTTGATATTAACAAACGAAATCAAAACAACAGAATAGCATTCATTTAGTCTCAACTCTTATTAAATTATCACTTAAGTATTACGGCTTATGGTATTCATTTTCACTTGTAAATGAGATGTTTAAGGTTCGATTCTCGCCAAATACGAATTTGAATCACATTATTGCTAGCCAATTGTTTGGGTTAAAACTTGAACTTTGGGCTCAAGAAGGAGTTGGCCCAAAAGAAAGAGGTCTAGAAGGAGAAAAGCCCGAAGCCTAGCCAAAGCCCAAAAAGCAAGAGAAGCCATTTTCTGACTAGGTGCAGACCATTTGAACCACTTGCTCACCTACTTAGAGGTCAAGTGGTATAGACCAGCCAGCTAATCAGCCCAAAAGCACTTTACAGTGGCAATACAAGTAAAAAGTTGATGAGTCATTGCCCTTCAAGTTGCATTCGGGCAAGATTACTGCTACAAAAGGCCAAGCCGAAGTGTCTATAAAAAAAGAAAGAGAAATCAGAGATAAGGACACTCAATCAAACAAACAAATACAAGCACAAACTCTGCTCAAACCAGATTTGCCTTCAACGAAGCTGTAGTCAGCCCAAGTCTTCATCCCTTTCAAGATCAACCCTCACCCAAAGCCTTTGTAATAACTCTGCTACCTTGTCTAGAACTTGTTGTAGTATCGATTTCCTTTTGTAAGCCCATCTCCTTACCCCTCTTTCTAAGCTCTCAAACCTCTTGATAAACCACAGAGATAGGAAGTTGCAAGACGATCAACCTTGCCCGACCCTCTTTGTTTTTGTCTTTTCATTCAGTAGTCTAGCAATATGTTGTATACTTCCAGTTGTATCCAAGTTATTTCTGGCAAGTTGATGATTAAAAAGGCTCATCAGTTCTTGAATTCGATTTAAATATGTCTTCGCAGATTAAATCAGATCTAAGTTATAAGCCCTCGGGCATGTAAGATTGATCATTTAAAAGTCCTTGGTCTCAAGGCATAAAAAAAGAACCTTATGTGGACTTAACTCATCCACGACAGTCTTTGATAAACAAGAAGTCCGAAGTTACTTGGAGCGCAAGTAATCGACCTATCCCTTAGTGTTATTTTTATTATATTATGATTATCGTAGAACGTTTGAGCATAGAAGGAATTCTGATGGGAAGCCTAAAGGCCTACACCTAAGACCCTACAAAGGCACTTATTTGATTCTTTCTGCTTTGCGGGCTCAGGTAATCAGAAGTATAATAGTCATAATACTTCTGTAATCAATGAAACAAACAGTATATATTCAAGTACTGGGTTAGTTCCTGATTGGAAGCCTCAAGGCCTACACCTAAGGCCCCACAAAGGCACATTTCATAACTAAAAACAACCTTTTGGGTATATATACAACTAAAACTGAACATCCGTTTTACATCTGCCATGCTGAAGATGGCAGTGGCACGCCTGAGCACTTAAAAGTTAATCTTGATTGTGAGCCTCAAGGCCTATACCTAAGGCCCCACAAATGCACCTTTCAAAGTTAACTATGTCATTCTCTTTCAGTCTTGCCCGATAAGCCTTGCCCAACAAGCTTTGCCCGACAAGCCCACCAGTGAAGCAAAAGCCTGACAGAAAGAATCGACCGGCGCCAACCTCTCGGGACGCTGTGTGCTCGTCGGCTAGGAAACATCCCCAACAGAAATTCTAGCCATGAACACCAATTATGAGGCTAATCCCACCCGCTTCCCTTAGTGTAGATAATATTGTTTGTTCAAAAAAAAAAAAAACAGTGACAGGTGCCTTTCTTGATCAAGAGTGACCAAGATAACATTTCTGCAAAAAATGACCTTGAACAAAAATTCCAAGACCAACCTTACACTCCCACCCTCTCCCTCCCAGCTTCGCCTTCTCTCTGTAACCCTTTCTGGCACCCCCATTTCGATCATCCTACTCTTCCCTGTCTCTAGCATGTCAACACGCGGTCTTTTGCTTTCTGTCGGTGCAACAACGTTAGCTCATCCCCATCCACCGAACCTAATTGAAACCAACCACAGCCTCTCTTTTCCAAAGCACCCCACTTTTCCCTCTCTCCTCCTCTCTCTAGCATCCCTACACCTAGCCTCTGATTTCAGTCCTGCAGCCAGCCCAGATGAAGCCCAAACCCACAAAGCCCCATCTTTAGATGAATGGCACGACTGTAAATAAAGTGAAATCTACCCCAAAACACTATCCATGAGTACAATTCAATCTCATCCCTTACTTTACACTAAAGTAATTTGACTAATAAACCTAATATAATTGTAAAAATGAATAATATTAGAGAATTTATCATATATAGCCAAAATTTACACTCTAATTTCATAAATATCAATTTTAATAAAAACTATCAAATATATCCAAAATTTCACTGAAATAGACCTCAATACCCTTGAAATTAATAACAAACCTAACTCCAAACAATGTTTGATAAAATTATGGCAATTCCACCTATTTATGAATGAACCTGAATTCATTTTCAAGAAAACTTGGTATTGTCACCTCATGGTCTCATCCCCACCTCCCAATCAATCAGAAATGCTCTTTTGTTTTTTTTTTTCTTTTCATTTTGGTTTTGCAATAAAAATTGAAATTTGTTTGTTTACATGCAATTGTGGTGGGCAGGTAGAGCTTTTGATGATCGATGAACAAAGGCAACATGCCGTCGTTGCTCCCAATTAGCCAGACCCTCCTTCAACTTTGCCAATATATTTTCTTTTGGTTTGTTATGTTTTCAAGGCATACCGAAAGTATAAGAACAAAAATTAATTATTATTTTAATTTTTTCTATTTGAACATTTCAAAACAATATGAAGAAGAGGGATAAGCAAATGCCATAAGAGCAAGTCCACCGGGGAACTGATAGGCCAGCACCCAGCCAAAAAATCAGCCCGGCACCCAGGTTATCCACTCCAACGGCGCATTTTGACCGGCACCCAGCCCAAGCCAGGCAAAAGACCAGCCTAAAATCGACAGACCCATATGCCGGGCCATCTGACGTTAGCTGGCCTTCACGAGCGCCGCTTCCGGATTTCCCGATTTCCCGTGCGCCTTCACGGCCATCTGTCGATTTCCCGTGAGGTTGATTCCGGGTTCCCGTACGCCTTCTTCATCTACACCCCATCTCAAATCCCTCATTCCTCTTCCCGATTTCCCGATTTCCCGTATGCCTCACTTCCCCAAGTTCGGATTTTGAAGCCGAACCCATCAACAATGTCTCAATTGCATGTTAAATGCTCTGTTTAATCTGCCCATTTGATTAGAATTTTGGGAATTTTGAGAAGATATATGCTATGTGCTCGGACCTTGGCGGTTTCTTCCTCAGGTGCATAATCAGCTTCCTTATTTGAAGAAGAAAACATGGAGAAAAAAGGGAGGGGAGAGGGACGGTTGGTCGGAGAAATAAGGGGAGAAAGGACCAGAGAGGGAATGGAAGCAGTGGGAAGGAAACAGAAAGACCTTTCGAGAGAAAGGAAGAAAAAAGAGAAAATAAATTAAATGATAAAATATTAATTGATATGAATAAAATAATATAATATTAGATAGGCTGGGTGCCAGCGTATTTTTAGGGGTGGAGATGTTTTGGCCTATTACTGTTCAATGATGTCTATTACTGTTCATTTGAGTGGATAAATGCGTTGGATACTGGCACAAAGTCCTTAGGGGTGGACTTGCTCTAAGGGGAGAAGGTTGCGGCAGTGGGTGATCTGGTGACAAGTACGCATTCTTGTTGTGAGTTTGAATGAAAATGAACTCCAACGATTTTAGGTGTTGTAATTTGGTTTTAATTTTTAGGACAGTTTGGTCTATTTAAACATTTTTTTTTTTGCTATAATTGATAGTTTTTATTAAAACTGACATTTATGAAATTAGAGAATAAATATTAGTTATATATGAAAAAAAATCCCATAATATTACGTGCCGGTCTTGCAAGGAAACTGAAAATAAAATCAACAATTAAATACCCCCAGCCGTCATTTGATCCACCCGTCATGTAATAACACAACGAAAAGTCGCTCGCAGCTCCTCCTGCTAACACCAGAGACAAACCCCCACTTGGTCTCCTGGTTTTCCATCTTCCACCCCCCACCCCCCCAGAACCCAGATCCCGCAACCGCCGGACTCGTTCGATTCAAGTCTCAGCTCAGATCCACCATCGTTGACTGATTAACGACCATGGTTCGGACCAATTAAGACCCAGGAGGAGATGAACGTGAGCCATGGGTCGGTTCACCCAGTTGAAGATGTACCCACCACAGAGGGGGCCGGCCCGAACCCGCTCCGGCTCCGAATGAAGGATCTTCCGGGCATGCCCGGCACCCCGGGCGGCCTCGTCTTGCGCCTCGCCCAGTTTTTCTTCTCCGCCGCCGCGCTCGTCGTCATGGCCACCACCTCTGACTTCCCCTCCGTCACCGCGTTTTGGTGGGTAGCCGCCACAACTGAACCCATATCTTTTTTTTTCAGCTTTTTTTTTGTTAAATCTTTTAGTTATGCTTAAATTTCAATCTGATTACAATTGGGGTTTTTGAGTTTGTTGTGTTTCGTGTGTGGATTTCAGCTACCTTGTTGCAGCTACTGGTTTGCAGTGCTTGTGGAGCTTCTCGTTGGGCATTGTTGACGTTTATGCCCTTCTAGTCAGGCGTTCTTTGCAGAATCATGGAGTTGTGTGCTTGTTCACCCTCGGCGATGGGGTAAGACCAATCGTAATTTCGAGTATTTCCTTAGGAGATTTCAGTGTTTTCAACAATTTGGAAATGTGGTTCTTGTTGCTTTTGTTTGGTTTTTACTTTTTACATTCAAATTGAAGCATTTTCGAGTTTTTATCAGTCCACCATTTGTGAATCTTACTTGTAAATAGCCGAAAAAGTTATTGCCTTCTTTACCAGTTGTATAACTTTTTAATTAGTATTAGTGAATCTAATTGGTGCTGATAGTGCAAAACATAATGGATCTGATTCTTAGGCTAAATGGACTGGTTGAGAATTGATGACCATTTCTTTTAGGAATCAACGGTGCTTGAGTGATGTATTCATGATAAACAGAACTTTGTCAAAGTAGCACGGTCCTACGCTGTCTTATGGATGTTAACTTGCTATTCCTAAGTAACTAACCAAATATAGATGATTATGTTGGAGACTTAACTAATGTGTGAATTGAAATAAGCTTATCTAGTCACCGTTGAAGAATTGATGCAAGTAGAAGGCCTAACATAGTTGGTCAGTGAACTTCTATGAAAACCTCTTTATCAAATTCATGTCTGAATTGCTTGAAGATTTGATGTAGAAAAATATCAGCATGGTTTAATACTAAATAGTGATACCATGCATAATAAAAGTTGAAAATCCCATGCGAGTGTACTCCCTTAACTTGCTCTCGATTTCCTTCTGTTGTTATTATCAACATTTTCCCTTGTTTGCGTTTGCAGTCTCAATTTGGGCATTTACTTGTTCGCTATTCTCAATTTACAGAGTCCTAATTGTCAACATTCCCATTGTTTGATGCAGGTGACCTCCACTCTTACATTTGCTGCTGCTTGTGCTTCTGCGGGCATCACGGTTCTCATTGACAATGATCTTGATGGCTGTGCCCGCAACCATTGTGCACAATTTGAAACAGCTACAGCCATGGCTTTCATATCCTGGTTCGCTGCATTACCATCTTTTCTCTTGAATTTCTGGTCACTGGCATCTCGATGAATGCATGTATAATGAAAAAACACTCGAGAAGAGAATGATGACACGAGTCATGTTTGAATGCTAGCGAAGCTTATTGTGTTTTGCATGATTTTTCTTGCCACTGCAATCTATATAGAGTGAAACTTGTACTTTTGTGTGTATAGTTGCTGCGACATCAAATATTCGTGGTCGTGAATGTGGGTTCGTTAGTTATCCTGTCAACTAAACATTTACATGTAGTTTGAAGAGATGTATGTTTTCATGTTATAATAGATTCTATTCTGCCTCAGCTTTTCTTGCGCCTTTCTTGCCGTTCTTTTTTTGCACTTGCAGTGATTTGGGAAGGAGAAAGAACTGCATTTGTCATTTTAGACATTTATTGTCAGATATGATTCTCATCCTGAGGCACCGTCGCTCGTTGGTTGACTATTTTGCGGCGTTGCCTTGATTTTTGTTTGTAAAAATTGCAACTCTGATATTTAAGGGATGACTGTTGAATACGTTGATTTTCATTTTGATGAAGGAATTTTTGGCGACTGAATTTTGACTCGAAATTACATTTTCTCGTCGTAATTTCGATTTTAGTCATTGTGTGTGACCAGAATACCACTTGCTTCAGCTAGTTCAGGTAAAAAAAAAATTATGTCTTCATCCTAGGTTAATACTTAGGGTACCAAGGTCTAACAGAGGACATAATACAAAACTGAACGCAATGGCGTTCTAGGATTCATACAGCCGACTCTACTTAGTAAGAGAAGGCTTTGTTGTTGTTGTTGTTATGTGATAAGTGAGCAAGGGTCGCTGTATCTCCATATGCACCTGGATGCAGTGTTAAATGAGCAAGGGGACCATAGAAACTTCTTTTCGAACGACTCCACTCAAAGTTGTTTGGGAGCATATGCACCTATCAACTTTACACGGGACACACAAAAGAAGTACTTTGATTCCATTGGACGGGGTAGGGTGAAGAAGCTAGGACAGAAGGGTAGAGTTCAGGAGAGTAGATGCGTTTAGGAACGTGGAATATAGGAACCTTAACGGGAAAATCTATGGAAGTAGTGGAAGTTATGGTGAGGAGAAGGATAAATATTATGTGCCTACAAGAAACTAAGTGGGTTGGTCTTAAGGCAAAGGATCTAGAAAACTCAGGGTTTAAACTTTGGTACTCGGGCACAAATAGAACGAGAAACGGTGTTGGCATCATCGTGGACAAGACCTTGACACAAGATGTTGTAGATGTCAAGAGGGTAGGAGATAGAATCATGGCAATCAAGATTGTAATAGGACAAGAACTTATCAATGTGATTAGTGCGTACGCACCTCAAGTAGGGTTGGATATGAGTTCGAAGGAGAAATTTTGGGAAGACCTTGGAGACTTGGTGCAAGGAATTGCTCAGACGGAGAAGTTATTTATAGGAGGAGATTTAAATGGATACGTGGGCAGAGAGACAGGCAACTATGGAGGTTTTCATGGTGGCCATGGTTTTGGGGAGAGAAACGAGGATGGGGAAGCTATCTTGGATTTTGCAATGGCATATGATCTCTTCTTAGCCAACACCTTCTTTAAGAAGAGAGAAGAACATGTGATCACCTACAAGAGTGGGTCGTCAAAAACACAAATAGATTTTCTTCTAATGAGGAAAGGGGATCGTATAACTTGTAAGGATTGCAAAGTTATACTAGGAGAGAGCGTGGCTAATCAACATCGCTTGTTGGTGATGGATGTACATATCAAAAGAGTGAGAAAAAAGAACAAGACTTGGAAGTGCCCAAGGACTAGATGGTGGAATCTAAAAGAAGAAAAACAAGTCATTTTCAAAGAGAAAGTAATCACCCAGTGTGTGGGATAGAGAGGGGGAAGCTAGCCAAATGTGGGATTTCATGGCTAGTTGTATCCGAAAAGTAGCAAAAGAGGTATTAGGAGAGTCCAAGGGCTTTGCCCCACACCAAAAGAAATCTTGGTGGTGAAATGAGGAGGTACAAACAAAGGTGAAGGCTAAGAAGGAATGTTGTAAAGCCTTATACAAGGATAGGACCGATGAAAATGGTGAAAGGTATAGAAAAGCGAAGCAAGAGGCGAAGAAAACTGTGAGAGAAGCTAAGTTAGCGGCTTATGACGATATGTATAAGCGACTAGATACCAAAGAAGGAGAGTTGGATATATCTATAAACTAGCTAGAGCAAGGGAAAAGAAGACAAGGGACCTAAACCAAGTGAGGTGCATCAAGGATGAGGATGGAAAGGTTCTTGCTACAGAGAACGCGGTTAAAGACAGATGGAGAGGTTATTTTCATAATCTTTTCAATGAAGGACATGAAAGGAGTGCTTCTTTAGGGGAGTTGAGTAACTCAGAAGAGTGTAGAAACTACTCTTTTTATCGTCGAATCCGGAAGGAAGAAGTGGTTGTAGCTTTGAAGAAGATGAAGCATAGAAAAGCAGTAGGCCCAGACGATATACCAATCGAAGTGTGGAAAGTTTTGGGAGAGACAGGTATAACATGGCTCACTGACCTTTTCAATAGGATTTTGAAAACGAAGAAGATGCCAAATGAGTGGCGAACGAGCACTTTGGTGCCTATCTACAAGAATAAGGGCGACGTACAAAATTGCATGAACTATAGGGGTATTAAGCTAATGAGTCATACAATGAAGCTCTGGGAGAGAGTCATTAAGCATAGATTGAGGCAAGAGACACGGGTTTCGGACAACCAATTCGGGTTCATGCCAGGGCGCTCAACCATGGAGGCAATCTATCTCTTACGAAGATTGATGGAAAGATATAGAGATAGGAAAAAAGATTTACACATGGTCTTTATAGATTTGGAAAAACCGTATGATAGGGTCCCAAGAGACATTCTTTGGAGGATTTTAGAGAAGAAAGGAGTACGAATAACATATATCCAAGTTATAAAGGATATGTATGAAGGAGCAAAGACTGCCGTAAGAACTCATGAAGGACAAACCGAAAGCTTTCCCATAACTGTAGGATTACATCAAGGCTCATCCTTAAGTCCTTACCTTTTTGCGTTGGTAATGGATGAGTTAACATGACATATTCAAGATGATATTCCTTGGTGTATGCTTTTCGCAGACGATATAGTGTTGATAGATGAAACTCAGGAAGGGGTAAATGCAAAGCTTAACCTTTGGAGAGAAGTGTTGGAATCTAAAGGTCTTCGCCTAAGCCGATCAAAGACAGAATATATGGAGTGCAAGTTCAGTGCAAATGGAAGCCAAAACGAGTTAGGGGTGAGGATCAGAGATCAAGAAATACCAAAGAGCGATCGTTTTCGTTACCTATGATCTATCTTGCAAAAGAACGGAGAATTAGATGGAGATCTCAACCATAGAATACAAGCTGAATGGATGAAGTGGAAGAGTGCATCCGGCGTGTTGTGTGACCGCCGTATGCCACTGAAGCTCAAGGGAAAATTTTATAGGACGGCAATAAGGCTGGCGATGCTGTATGGCACAGAATGTTGGGCTGTGAAGCATCAACACGTACACAAAATGGGTGTAGCGGAGATGAGGATGCTTCGTTGGATGTGTGGGCACACAAGAAAGGATAAGATTAGGAATGAGGATATCCGGGGTAAAGTAGGAGTAGCCGAAATTGAAGGAAAGATGAGAGAAAATCGGTTACGGTGGTTTGGACATGTGCAAAGAAGGCCTACTGACGCTCCGATTAGAAGATGCGACTATGGGACAGAGGTTCAGGGCCGAAGGGGTAGAGGAAGACCTAGGAAAACTTTGGAAGAGACTCTAAGAAAAGACTTAGAGTACTTGGATCTAACGGAGGACATGACACATGACCGAGCACAATGGCGTTCAAAGATTCATATAGCCGATCCCACTCAGTGACTTGGATTTTCCAAGTCTCCAACCGAGAAGTTTTCCTCACTCGGGAAATTAAGGGAATACTACCTCAACCTACATGCTCCACTCACAAAGCTTCAACATACAAGCTTCAACAAAAGAAAATTCAGAGAACTTAGCGAAGAAGGCTTTGGTGTATTTAACACAATACGTTGAAATGAAGGAAAGCTATTTATTGATATCCCCGATAAGTCACAAATATGTACATATACATGAGTCAAAATAAACAAACAAGAGGGAGCCTTCACAAAGGTTGCTTAGGAGAAGTCTCAGCAGTCGGTAGAGCCCCAGAAAGAGCAGGCACTGGAGAGGGATCATTTAGAGCCTCAGTACTGGACAGAACCCTAGAAGGAGGAGGCAGCAGAGGTTGATCATTTGGAGCTTCATTACGCGGTACAGCCCCAGAAGACGAAAGCAATAAATGCCTTTGGAACAAACCCACAAATCTCTGATGATCAAGTAAAACCTGACCATCAGATTCCTTCATCTGGTCAAGCTTCCTCTTCATGTTTGTAGCATAGTCATGTGCGAGCTGGTGCAACTGTTTATTCTCATGCTTGAGCCCTCTAATCCCCTGTTTGAGACTCATCACTTCAGCCGCCAATGATTCAACTTGGCGGGTTCGAGCAAATAGGCGTTGGACCATGTTAGACACAGAACCTGCACACTGAACACTGAGAGCCAGAGAATCCTTAACAGCCAACTCATCAGACCGTTTGGAAAGTAGTCTGTTATCTTTGGGAGTGAGAAGGTTCCTGGCCACTATCGCAGCGGTCATATCATTCTTCATCACGGAATCTCCAACGGTAAGAGGACCAGTAGGGGAGACGAAGGATGGGCGCCATATGTTGTCTGGAGAAGGCGTGGCTGCCTCTTCAACAAGGTTCAAGTCAAAATGACGGTCGGAGGGGCCAGACATTTTCAAAGGTGTTGAAGAGAGAAGAGGTCGGACAAATCAAGATCTTAGAAGTACAAGAATTGAGCTTTTACTGGTGGAGATTCAAGTGTGCTTTGGAACTTAATGTCAGCCTCTATAAAAATCTGCACTCGACGGAGCTTAAGAAATCGAAGAGGCGTTTGCTTTCTCAAAAGCTGGGCTGCTCAAAGACCACGAGTCGTTTGCTTTCTCAAAAGTTGGGCTGCTCAAAGACCACGAGGGCCGATCTCAGAAATCGAAGAGGCACATACTTTTCCAGCCTTGTCAGCACCTGTCAGCTTTGCGGAAATTATGGGCATTATGTCGAAGATTTCTGGTGAAGTAGAAAGCACATGAATCTTACTGTTCAATCACCCACTTCCCACACGCAACATTAGCTCATGGGTACCACAAATAACTTTGCCAAAGTTCTCTGACAAAGTTAAGACACGTGAAGCTTGCAGCTCCCACTACACCGCTCTGACCAAGAAGGGTAAAAGAATAGCAAAGAAACAGCACTAACAAAGTTTAGACACATAAATTTTGAAGGTCTAGCTACCATATTATTACCCACAAGGGTAAAGGAACAGTACCACTGCTGGATAATTGGAAAGTCCCTGTGTGTCAACCTCTGTGCTTCGTGGCAAGATAGACTAGCAAACATGCCCAACCTTTTCTCACATTCGAGAAAACACTCCCAACAAGATTGCTTGCTCCAAAATCGAAGAGGCACCGCCCTCCGAATCTCGAGAGCCAGACTCCCAACATGATTACTTTCTCAAAAATCGAAGAGACACCGCTCTCCGAATCTCGAGAGCCAGACCCCTAGCAGGATTGCTTTCTCAAAAATCGAAAAGACATCGTTCTCTGAATCTCGAGAGCCAGATCTCCGACAGGATTGCTTGTTCGAAAACCGAAGAGGCACCACTTTCCCAACTTTAAGAGCCGGATCTCCTTGGATAAAGCTTGTCTGTAATCTTTACACGCAACATCAGCTTTCCAGATACCACAGACCACTTTTTCAAAGTGCTCTGACAGAGTTAAAACATGTGAAGCTGGCAGCTCCCACTACCGTGTTATTACCAAGCAGGGTAAAGGAATAACATTACTACTTGTTGTTAGGGAGACTCTTATATATGTTGACCTCCATCCCCAACAGACAGGCAGACCTGCAAAAATGCTCAACCCTTCCTCATATCTGAGAGGGCACTCCCAAAGAAGCCTTTCGAAATATTCAGCTTTCTTTCCTCCCGATAATACCTCTGCAAACAAGCTATACTAGAGCAAGAATATCTTATATCATCAGGGTTAAAAGCAAGAGTATCCCATATCATGTTTTTTCCCTGTCTTTTCCTATGGCCTTGTTCTTACCTGCAAGACAAGGAGAAAGAGAGCAATCAGTCAACACTTGGAATCAAGCTTCCAGTCAGGAACTGACTGCCTGGAACCCCTTACTTGATTACTTACCTGGCATTGCTTTCGAGTACTCATCTTCAACATCTTATGCTTCCAGGGAAGATACCGCATCTGCCTGAGGAACATATAAGGCAAGTGAGAAGGATACAAGGAAGCATGTGGAGACAAGCGTAACAGCACACGTGCCGATACATCCACTACTCTGTCAAAAGCAAAAGTATCCCATATCAGCAGGGTCGAACGTACTATAGATTTGATGGACTTGTTTTGACCCTCAAATTCTTCAGTCGGCCTTATACTCTGGAGGAAACCAAAAAACCCTCCAGCCCAGTTCAAGAATAAGCCTGTGGAAAGTTACTTCTTCAAAAGCAAAAGTATTCCATATCATCTCTTCTCATTTTTCTTCTCTTTATCCTTCATGCTGCCTGCAAGATTGGGAGAATGTGAACAATCAGCCGGAACTCGAAATCAAAGTTCTGATCTGGGACTGATTGCTTGGAGCTCTAATTGCTTACCTTGTCTGTCACCTCTTTCAGCAGATCCCCTAGCTCGGCGACTTGGAGGACTCCTACTACATGGTTTGTATCGCGCTTGACCAAGCCTGAAACTACAAGTAAGCTTCAAGTGAAATTGATACATTACCTTGTGCATCTCCACTAGTTAAAGATATCACCCCTGGATGGAGGAAGAGTACTTCCAGAGAAGATGCCACATCTACCTACGAGACAGATAAGGCAAGCCAAGACGATACCACACTTCGGAACTTAGAAGTTTCGTGATTACGAGATCATTCTCCCACAATATTTCCTAATGTCATTTGTATTAAATCATTCACTTGTACTCATTAAAAGAGAGCTTGAACCTATGTACTTGTGTAAACTCTTCACAATTAATGAGAACTCCTCTATTTCGTGGACGTAGCCAATATGGGTGAACCACGTACATCTGGTGTTTGCTTTCCTATCTCTATCCATTTATATACTTATCCACACTAATGACCGGAGCAATCTAGCGAAGATCACAAAAAGCGACCGTTTTCGCTATATAGGATCTATCTTGCAAGAGAACGGAGAATTAGATGGAGATCTCAACCATAGAATACAAGCTGGATAGATGAAGTGTAAGAGTGCATCCGGCATGTTGTGTGACCGTCGTAGGTCACTGAAGCTCAAGGGAAAATTTTATAGGACGGCAATAAGGCCAGCGATGTTGTATGGCACAGAATGTTAGGCGGTGAAGCATTAACACGTACACAAAATGGGTGTAGCGGAGATAAGGATGCTTCGTGGGATGTGTGGGCACACGAGAAATGATAAGATTGTGAATGAGGATATCCGAGGTAAAGTATGAGTAGCCGAAGTTGAAGGAAAGATGAGAGAAAATCGGTTACGGTGGTTTGGACATGTGCAAAGAAGGCCTACTGACGCTCTGGTTCAAAGATGTGACTACGGAATAGAGGTTTGGGGCCGAAGGGGTAGAGGAAGACCTAGGAAAACTTTGGAAGAGACCCTAAGAAAAGACATAGAGTACTTGGATCTAACGGAGGACATGACACAAAACCGAGCACAATGGCGTTCTAGGATTCATATAGCCGACCCCACTTAGTGGGAAAAGGCTTTGTTGTTGTTGTTGTTGGTCTCTTAACTCATGAAAATGTGTAGTTATGGTCTTTTTTGTCAACTTCGTCAGAATTTTGTCAAAATAAGTTATGTTGGAATGACCATTGTTACAATTTAGGTCTCTCAACTCATCAAAACGTGTAGCTATAATCATTTTCGTTAGAATTTTGTTAAAATGAGTTATGTTGAAAAGACCATTGCTACAATTAGGTTAAAGTTGAGGGATCATTGCTCCAATTGAATTAAAGTTGAGGGACCAATGATAATGATTTTTTAGTCAAGGGACCATAGCTGCACATTTTGATGAGTTAAGGGATCATTACTCCAATTAAGTTAAAGTTAAGATACCATTATTACAATTTACTCATATCGACAACTCACCAACTCCAACTCAACATTCTCCATTCACCTCTTCCAGGAAGAGCACTGAATGTTAATTGATTACTTGATTAGCCTAGAGTCTTTCCGTTGAGTGTAATTTTACATCGTCGTTCCGGTCTTCACAGTCGATTACATGGATCAAAGAAATTTTTAGGAAAACTAATAAAAATAGCTTAAAATTTTTAGTTTTAACGATAAAAACAAGATAAAAGGTAAAATAAATAGTAACATAATTAATTTTTTAGTATAAAAATATAATTTTTCATTAAAATAAACAAAATCGAAAGCTTTTCGTTAAAATTCCTAAAAATCAAATGGTTGGAAGAAGGATGGAGCCATCCTTAAGCCATCCAAAGGTAAATCAAATCACTCTCCTCAAATTCAAAATCTTTCATCACCAAACTCGTCATGTTTACTTTGATTACTTAAATGCATGTCAGCAAAGCAAATTGCAACACAGTAGCAGATTTTGGATGCTTCAAAGCAAAAAATTAAATTAAATTAATATGATGCAAACCTCCGGGGTAAATATATTACAAAACTTCTTTTCCTTTCCCACATTTCTGCTTTTCTTTTTTCTCAAGCTTCTTTTGCATGTTCAAGCGGAAGAAAGGTGAGAGGGATGGAATAAATTAAAACGTTCACACAAAAGACCAGTTTACGAAGGAGAAGGCAAGACAATGGACAGAGTTCTCTTCTGCTGCAACTACTTTCCATGCAATCGCTTGCTCGTACGATACGTGGCGTCCCATCGTCGACATGCAGATGCCAGCCGGCAAGTATGCAAACCCCTGACAAGGAAGAAACAATAACAGATGAATTAGGCTACAACGGGAAAAGATGGATGGATCTGATGTAACACATACCTGGTTCATTAGCTTAGCAAAGTCTGCACACAACGTCTTGCGTCCGGACTCATCGAAAATCTTGTCCAATGAGATGTCCTGAAGGGCAACTAATGTTGTCTCCAGCATGTCAAGTCCTGCCTGGTTTGCAAAGATGAAAACCGGCATTGACTGCAGAACGAACAATTGCACAGATTACGATCTCCACGGATTATTAAACAGAATGGCATGCTCAATTTGCTATGATACTGGGAAAAAATGATGTAAAGATTTAGCATCTGTGTCAGTGATGTGATGTTGCACTTGTACCTTCAATGAACAACACAAAATGGCATCTTGGTGATGCCATAAATGTTTCAACAACGAGTCACCGCCCAAGGAATCAGGTCTCAGTAATTCACCCCCAACATGATAACTGTAGGAGAAAAAGAAAAGGATTCAGAAATCATACGGAAATATGGTGGAATTCTTCCCAACAGATTAATCATGCGTGCGGTCTAAAAGCATTGAAGAGCATGCCTGTAACTCTGGCAGATCCAGTGAGCCAGTGTTTGAGCTTCAGGGGAGCCGGGAGATAGTTTTGGTCCTACGGACGGACTCAATCCAGATGGAGATATAGCCATCGCAACTCTCTGCACAGATGAAATTACGCTTCGAACATACTGCCGTGCCATGTTTGCGACATTCTCTTGTAGACTATTATCAAATGGAAACTGGAAGGCGATCGTTAATACTGATCGAGTATTGTGAAATGTAGTAAGCTCTCCAGCTGCATTGCTCGTTGTTGAGCCCACTTCAAGACTGGATGTCAAATCTAATGTTCGATGTGTATTCAAAGTATCCTTTGAATCACCCTGTATTCATAATTGCAAGACATTAATGTTGGGGGAGCCCAAAAACACATTAATATGAATTCCAGTACGGCCCAATGGCTACAACAATATTGATTCATAAGTCCACTTGGTTGAATTAACAGGTAAAACTGACATGAAGCATGAAAAAAACTCAACTGTTTTTGAATCCAGTGGGATAATACGGAAACCAGAGGGAAGCAATGGCGCATCATCTGGAAACATCTCATCAATTGGAGCAAAAACAAGCTCAGAGCAGGCTCCGACAGCATTCTCATCAACTCCACTACATATCTGTCAATAGAAACAGAACATTTTTTTCGTATGATCAGTACATAAGCAGATAGCACCCCAACAGATAGTGGCAAGGGCAGCAGTAGCTAAACAAGAAGCAGGAAAAAGCACCTGCAAGAGATGAATGTCCCTCGATGCAAAAGCATCCTCTTGAGTTAGAGAATGGCCTTCAAGTCGAACAACTTCAAGCAACTGGAATCCAAATAAGTTAGAAAAAAGAAAAGGGGGATGGGAAGCACTCCGTAGAATATACTTTCAATTCAACATGACAAAAAGCAGTTGCAATTATTATCCTGTTGATGTAATGTTTCACAACAGAGGTTCATATGTTACAAAAAATAGTACAACGAAAATTTGAACCAGTTGAAACAGCATACCTCTTCTTGTTCAATTGTGTGGCCAAGTGGCATGATAATTTGTCCCCCGGTAAACCTTGTTGGCCTCATCCCAGGATAAGCATATGCACCAGCTTTCATAGATGTGGCGGAGTAGGCATCAACATTGAAATCTGCCCACTCTGAACGGTGCTCCCTCAAGAAACGAACAAGAACAGCAGGGGGCACATTCTGGAGTTGAAAAAGAAACAAGCACCAAGTTCTCATTAGCTTAATTTAGGGTTTTAGCTGGATAAAGCATATACGCTCCCAGTCAATCAAGATTAACACTGATTTCCACAAATCCAAGACAAAGCAATATTAATAGATGCAGAGGGGACAAAATCATTTTAAATACAGCCCTCCAGAGAAAAGCTAAATGCCCAATTTCAGTAACAACAAAGCGGTAAAGAAGAATCACGGACATTATACTATTTTCCCAGAACAGAAAAGGCTACTCAATCAGCACAGAAACTATCATTTTCAAAATTGATGGTCATCAGATTCCAGACTTACTTGTAGTAACATGGAAGCCTTTGCACAGAGAACACCTCCAAGTAATGCAAGGGAATTGGCATGGTTCGAAGTAGAAGTTAAATTCTTAGTTGAATTGACTGCAATTATAACATCGTCAGCACCATCACCATCACAGTTGACCAATGACCATCCATCATCATTGAATCCATTGACAGCATCATTGAAGCCTCTACAAGAAGACAGATCGGTAATTAAAATTTATTTACAAACATAATAGAGAAAGATAAAGAGTGGTTATTAACACTCAAAAAGGTGACCAAGGAATTATACAAACAGATGTATCAAATGAGCAGATGACCAATAAATGAAGAGTATTACCCCACCTGATCAATCTTTGGCTAAAAGTTCGCAGAACAGCTGGCTGCCTACCCAAACTGTACACCACTTCACCGCTTGTCTCTTCGGCTATTTGTCTGATATAGCGCAACGCCTTCATAAAAGAAGTTTAGTTAGTACTTCTATGCACAATATAGCTAATCAATTTTGTAGGGTGGGGAGGGAAGGGGTTTATTAGTTTATATTTCCATTCTACAGCCAACGTGCTATTAACACTAGCACACCGCAGCATTCGGAAACTTACAGGTGAGAAATTCTACTTTTGCCTTTGGTTCATATCAAGGGGCATAAAACTTAATATGTTTAAAGATGTAAAGGAAGATGATCACATGAAGGGAGCTCAGAAAGTGCACTTTTTATACAGAAAATCAGAATATCCAGTACTTTGTTACATATATTGCACAGAGGAATGTATCAAGTCAATCACAAAGTACTCACAGCAATAGTCATTCTCTGTGCTACCACTTTAGACGATTCATAAAGCGGTCTCAGCACCTCTGGCACACTCCATGCCTGAAATAAGATGAGAAACAATTGAGTTTTCCTAATTAAGAGAGTTTCAAAAATAAGAATCCAAAACTGATACCTCAAGATTCAGGTGGTCAACAATATGAACGATTGATCCCCCACCCTCACATGGTCGAATCAGATAACCACTAGGAAGCATCGCGCCTCTAACAAACTGTGAAGCAGAAGCAGGATTTGGGCCAGCGCCAGAACCGGAAAGAGATCTTTCACACACCTTATAACATAGAAAACAAAAAAAAATTACAGCACATTAGGTATCCACTTACAGGAGTATGAAAAAAAGAGACGGAAAGCCAATTTGTATTTTTCATAAACTGGTCTCCACAAAGTATGGCAACATAATATACACCAGAATGCTTACCACAAAACTGCCATTGTCTAAAGTTGCAGTGTATCTTAGGGTCCAAAAATCCCTTGCAGGAGCCAATGTAGTTGGAGCATATGTCTGAAGCAATTAAATGTCAGTTATTCCTTGGATATAAAAAAAGGTGACCAACCATCATCCATCCGTGGAAAAAATTTAAGTTTCAACAGTCTTCATTCACCTGTGTATATATAAGTTCTATAGTTCCTCCATTTCCAGCAGGAAACATTGTAAAAACTTCAAGGCTCCGACAGTCCCGGAACCAAGATGGACGATCTTTAAGGATCTCTGCAATCTGTTTATGAATAATTAACTTCAAATCCAAATGCTTCATGAACCTTATCACATGAAAATAAGCTGCCTACAAAGATGTAGCAAAAATTTCTTCCATTATCAAATGGACATTCTTACCTTCGTAGGCTCTAAACTTACGAGGCCGCAGGCTCTTGCTGCCACTCCACTGCAACTTTGTGAAATGGCAAATATCCCAACTGAATCCGGACCAGGCTGGCAAACAATTGAATAAGATAATAAAACACGCATAAGATGTACAACAATTTATACAATTTGATTACATGATGATTTAACAAGGGAGAAGGAAAACAAACGAGTATTTCCCAAATAATAAAAACAAGAAGCAACCTTCATCCCAGGCATCTGGACCCAATCGACAGCAGTTCCGGTAGCCTTGGATAGGAACTCTGCCAATGTCTCCTCCGCTACGGATAGGAGTCTGCCAAATATAATAAAATGAAGATTGGATTATGTAACACAAAAACAAATCACCATGCCAGTAAATATTTACAAAAGGAATTAGGAAAGGTGAAATTCCACAGTAGTAAAACTTACCCTGCAGGGTTATTAGCATCTCTGAGAGAATGCTGAGGAGTTGTCACCACAGAGTCGCCGCTTGCATCAGTAGTTGCAGCTGATGCCTACAAGAAAACCACTTAGAGGTTAAGTTCTAGCAACCACTAAATTGTTCTGCAATTCAGTTGGCCATAATAAAATCCATTAAATTGGAATAAAGGAAAAACTTGCAGATGCCATTAATGTGTCTGAAATCTCACAACTTGGCTAAAACATATTAAAATTTATAATAAATAACTGCAAAAGGACAAAATTGACTTCCAATCCTGGACCAAAAAAAAAACAATTATTTCCCTAAAATCTTTGATAATTATACTTACACTATGCAATTGCTGGCGCATATAACCATTTTCACAAACAAGCTGAGAGACCTGTTTCTGCAATCGATCATTTTCCTCCATCAGCAGTTTGTTCATTGCCGATAATTTTCTGTTTACAGTCTGCAGTCTTGAGGACTCTTTTCTCTGCTTCTCCCTACACCTGCATACCCAAAACACCAAATCCCCTTCTTTTTATCCCAAAATGCATAATCTCAAGGCCAAATCAAACACTAAAAACCTTCAGTAATTGGGAATTGAGTAAAACCCAATTTTCAAATCACCCCAAATATAGAAAAGATTGAGAAAAAAAAAAACCCGTTTGTAAAAGATAAATTTTAACAAAAAAAATATATGGCCTTGAACTTTGATCAAAACTAGGAAGTTAAGCAAAACTAAGTTTTTAAAGTACCCAAAATTTAAACTTGATGCACCCCAAAGGGAAAAAACAATGAGGAAAATAAAAACCAGTTGCCCATCAGTCCTGTTCATATGTACCTGCGGTTCTGGAACCAGACCTTGATCTGTCTGGGCTCAATGTTTGATAAAATGGAGCACTCCCGGATCAACTGTTGCCTGCGCAGAGAGCTCGGCTTCGGGCACTCGGCGTAGACTCTCTCAAGAGCTTCAACTTGCTCGGATGTGTAACGTACATATTTTCCGGCATCGAGGTGCTTGTTTATACTGCTCCCACTGCTGCTCTCTCTGTGGTGAGCCACCGCCATGGCCATTTTCCCGAACCCCAAAAACCAACAAAAGCTCAAAAGCTAATATAGACAACCAAGGGTGGGAGGAGAGAGAAAGGAGGAAGAGAGAGAGCTCTAGAGACAACTAGTTGGTTTTGGTTTTTCTTTAGATTTCAGAAGGAGCTTAAAGATCCCTACTTTGTAAAGTCCGTCTAGTGAGAGAGAGAGAGAGAGAAAGAGATAAAGGAGCGAGAGATTAAGTGTAAACGGTTGAGCAGGACTGGATTTTTGAGCCAGAAGATTCTTGGGTTTGTGTGAACAGAAGATCAATAGCTGCTTGCTTCTTGGTGAAGACCCAAATGATTTTTGGGTTTTTTGTTTTTTTTTTTTAACTTCTTCAAAGAAATCTCTGTTATTGGTTGCTGTAACTGAAACTTTGAATACAACACAAAATTTCAAGCTGTTTTGAACTGAAAGAAACCCACTTCTTCTCTTTCCAAAAAAAAGTCCAAAAATATGACACAAACACAGGAAACCCACTATTTTTTTTTTGAGTTTCCAAAAACCACCACCTCAATCTCTTGTCTTTTTTAACATAAAGATCCACTGTTTTCTTTCATACAATGAACAAAAGCTTGTTACACAATGCAACCTTTGGCTTGAACAGAAACACAACGCTCAAAATCATAGTGTTAGAAGAAAGTTAATCTCCAGAAGCATCAGAGAGATGGATGAAGAGAGAGAGAAACCCTAATCATAATCATCCTAGAGAGAGAAGCTGGTTTTGCCACTTTCCAGAGAGAATATGTGAGAGGATTTTATGGGGTTGGCTTCATTATTTGATTATCTTATCACAGATACAGAGAGAGGAGCTAAAAATACAGTGATCTGAGCTGAGCAGAAACAGTGGAGAATAAAGGAGAGGAGAGAGAGGAAGAGCGTTTATGTGGCACAAATATCGACAAATTCAGCAGCGGGGAAGCTCCCAAATTTTAATTTTTTAGTAGTTTAATATTGAGGATTATTTATACGATGAACGCTATCAGCATAGTTATTTTCATACAATTTTTTAACTAACGTTATAGTTCAACATAACTTTATCAATTTTCGTTACGGATTATTTTTAATTTATTTTAGTTAACGTTAAAAAATTAGAAAATGTTCTTGAGTAATCAAAATAGATATGTCGATAGAACTACTCTATTTTTATTCACCATAAAAAGTTTAAAAATAATTATCTTCCGACCCACTTATATTTTTAAGTTCTATATAAAATAACTAGAAAAATGATCAGATCTTGGAAATTTTGGAAAAACAAAACAAGGTGAGAAATGAAGGGACAAAGCGGCAACTTGATTCGTTTCTTATTTAAGTTTTTAGTTTTATCTTTTTATATTCATTTTTTTATTTATTTTACATAAGATTAAATTTAGTATTAAAACTATACAATAAAAAGGGTGGAGAAATAAAACTAAAGGAGGACATATCACATATCAGCAGTCAAAGCACTCTACAGGATTTCGGCGCATTTACGTCGTTGTCCCTAGTGTATCTTTGAAATGACGTCTTAGACCAAAGGGCACGTATCTACAGCCCTATAGGGCCTGACCTGAGGCTCTTCTGTCAGGAGATGTATTGTCTGCCCTTCCTCCTCCATACTTTCCTCATTCTTTCATGTTTTGTATGATTACGGTTAAGTTATGTTAATATTTGTTTTTTATCTTATTATTTTTATAAAAAAAATTAATATAAAATATTGACATAATTTAATCATTACCGTACAAAACAGGAAGATATAAAAAGAGTATGAAAAAAAAAGGAAAGACAATCCATCTTCCTCCAGTCGTATCTCATATGTCAAGGTCAAGTAAACCAAAACTTATCTCGGCAGTAAAAACAAATTTATAAACCATATCTCTTTCAATTAAAAAAAATTTAAAAAATCCATATCTGTCCAAAGGGGCTTTTGTTTCAAGTTTTTCCGAATCTCAATTCAATTTCTTTTATATACTACGATAGTTTTTACACTAAAGAGATAGAAAAGTTCCGTTAAGCCACATAATAAGTAATTTAATTTGATATCTATTTATACCATATTTAGGGCCTCATATAAATACTCGGGGGACTTAAATGTAATTATGTAATAAAGGAGTGGGTAAATATGTAATTAGGGGATGAGCCTTATTCTATAAAAGGGCATCCTCACACTCACAAATCGGAAGCCTCTCCGATCTAGGGCAAAGCTCTCACTTTCTCTCCCTCACTTCTCAGAGAAATATAATACAATCAGTGTGGACGTTAGCTCAAACCTTGGGGTGAACCACGATACATCTTGTGTTATTTACATTACTTGCAGATTCACGGTCGGATTTACGTTGTACCAAGACCTCCGGTTTTGTGCATCAACATTTGGCGTCGTCTGTGGGAAACGATACGGAAAGTTGTGTCGGCTCTTCTGTCAGGAGATGTATTGTCTGCCCTCCCTTCTCCATACTCTCCTCATGCTCTCTTATTTTATGCGATCACGGTTAATTCACGTTAACATTTGTTTTTTATCTTATTATTTTTATAAAAAAAAATTAATATAAAATATTGACGTGATTTAATCGTGACCGCACAAAACAGGAAGACATAAGGAGGGTATAGAAAGAGAAGGGCAGACAATCCATCTCCCTTCAGTCGTATCTCATATGTCAAGGTCAAGTAAACCAAAACTTATCTTGGCAGTAAAAACAAATTGGCCTAATTGGATAAATGGTCCCCGTAATCATAAGGTATTCGGATGATAGCCCCTGTGGTAAAAAAATTCAGATTTAAACCCCTGTGGTCACAGTCTGTTATGATTTAAACCCTTCTGGTCTAAGTCTGTTAGGATATATGCCCTTCTGTCATTCCTCCATTAGATTTAGGTTGGCAAAATCGGATAAATGGTCCCCGTGATCATAAGGTATTCGGAAGATAATCCATGTGGTTAAAAAAAAAAAATCGGATTTAAACCCCTGTGGTCTAAGTTTGTTAGAATTTATGTCTGAAACTAGAGGTTCTGTCATTTCTCCGCTAAGCTTCCAGGTGGAGCAATGTTTCTCTGAGGAGACGTGACAGAACGAGGTGGAACTAATAAATCACATAATTCATTAAAATTCAAGATCTAATAAATCAAATAATTCAAAATGCCTTTATAAAATTAACGAGTTTTTGACTCCCGAATATCCAACCGATTAATTAATTCTTTATAACATATTATATTTTTCTTTGACAAATAAGACAGTAATCGTTGGCGTTTTCCCAGAATTTTACGTAAACCTCTTTGAGATAAATAGTTTTTTTGTGTAATTGTAAATGTGAAGTAAGTCTTCGTATCCTATTGGTGAAACTAGCTATTTGAAATTCAACAGATCCTCTGTTTTCGTCTTTTTCTTCTTGTGAAATAACTGAGATGAATGAATTTTTTTACCATAAACTGAAATCTTTTCTCCCCCCCCCTCTTTTTATTGTAAGATATTTTTTATTGATAGATACTCAGAGAAACTCTGCTCCACTTGTAAGCTTAACGAATGAATGACAGAACCTCTAATTTCAAGCATAAATCATAATAGACTTACACCATAAGGGTTTAAATCCAAATTTTTTCTACCACAGGGGCTATCTTCCGAATTCTTTATGACCACGGGGACCATTTATCCGATTTGGCCAACCTAAACCTAATGGGGGAATGACAGAAGGGCATAAATCCTAACAGACTGTGATCACAGGGGTTTAAATCCGAATTTTTTTACCACATGGGCTATCATCCGAATACCTTATGACCACAGGGACTATTTATCCGATTAGGCCAAACAAATTTATAAACCATATCTCTTTCAATTAAAAACAAAAAATCCATATATGTCCAAAGGGGTTTTTGTTTCAAGTTTTTCCGAATCTCAATTCAATCTCTTTTATCTACTACGATAGTTTTTACACTAAAGAGATAGAGAAGTTCCGTTAAGCCACATAATAAGTAATTTAATTTGATATCAAATTTGTCATCTACAAGATTCAAATATAAGATCTCTCATTTACAAGTAAATATGAATACTACCAAACAGTAGTACTGAATGGCAAGTCTCAACTCAATTTTAAAAAGGGGTGTGATATCCACACACCCCATTTTACTTCTCACACACCCTTCTAATTTTCGGCCGTCGGATCGGATGAATTGAATAAGATCAACAGATAGAAATTAATAAGGGTGTGTGAGAAGTAATTTAGGGTGTGTGGATAGCACACCCCTTTTAAAAATTAAAAAACAATTTCACTCTGTTTCTGTCTAGGGATAGTTCAAAAATGACTAAAAACGTTTCTAGTTATATTACAATCGTTTATAGTTGTCTTTGGTAGAAAAAATTAAAATTGTCTCTAACTCTTAAATACTTTCTGAAATACACTTGGAAGATGTTTTGTTCAGTAAGCACTCTTCAGTGTTTTAAAAAAAAGGAACTTTAAATTTTGTATCTATATATAAAGTCAGCACCGGAAAATAATAAAGTTTTCAATATATTAAGCATGTCTTCTCTATTTAGAATGTTAAAGTAAAAATAATTAATTAAATTTTCAGAAAAATAAAAGATTCATACTTTTTTTTTTGTCAAGCGATAAATTTTAACAACTGACGGGATTTGAACCCACATCGTCATACAAAAACTTAACATATTTTCACCACTGTAGTAAATGATCACTTGCAAATAAAAGATTCTTACTTAGTGGTTTATTGTTTATTTCTCAAATTTTTAGAATAATTATAAAATCGGCATTTTAAATAAGTTACGAAATAAACTAAAAAAAGTGGCAATCAATTGCCACACGCATAACAAAACGTGTGTGGCAAAGGACTAATTTTTTTTACTCATAAATGCTTTTGGATGTCCAAAAAATTTAAAAGTATTTCTGATTCATAAACGCTTTATGGATATCCAAAAAATTAACATGGCTATTAGGTTAATTCTAGTATTACATTTTCTCTACTTTTGAAAGGATCAAAAGAAATCAATCGTGGAAATAGAAAGTTTTTACTAATTTTACATTTTATTAAGTATTGGAGATGATTTAAAATATTCTAATTTCAGACATCTTTTTGTTTGTATTTTTGAGCTTTGAATATTTGAAAATTGATGTATTTTGATTCTACCCAATCTTTTCAAACATAAGATAATCTACTAACATAAATCTACCTTAAAAACATACAACCTAACTCAAGGACAAATACATAAATTGATGTATTGCACGCGATGACTCTTGAAATCGCTGGTCGCAAAGAGAGAGAGAGATAGACGAAGGAGGTGCCTCACCCATGCAGATGGATGAGACTTGTAACTCGTTTGTTGGTTTGGGTTACATAATCCATCATATTTTCTTTATTTCAGATTTGTAACCAACCTAGTCCGTTTTACACTTTTTCTCATCAAATATTGGTTGGGTTATAAGTCCAATTTAATTGGACATAACTCATCTCATTCAGCCTACCAAATGGGACCTAAAATCATGACCAGGGGTGTGGTTGGAAATAATTTTTTTCTTCTAATTCTAATTTATTCCTAAATTTTAGCAAATAGCTCATTTAGAGAGTACATTCAAAAATCCTCTAAGTTTCATTACATTCAAGGAGCCCAAAAGGCCTAAAATCTTACAATTCATTTCATATAAAACTTCATTACACACTCTTGGCAAATCCAAAACATTTCCAAACCTGAGCAACAAGCACAAAAAACTCTAAACTCGAATCGTTGTCGGCGTCGACGTCGCATTCACCTTCACTGCCAACCAAAAATTCATATAACATTTCCTTCACAAGCTAATACGTAACTTTCCTTCTACAGGTAGAATGTCATGCGGTCAATGGAGTGCAAATTGCTCTACCCTGAGTGTCTCTTAACCCTTGTTTGACCAGATTCGCTTGTGAAGGAATTAGTTTGAATGAGTTTCTGTGATCACGGTCAATTGTGCTAATTTGACATTGAACTCTAGTTTGGACCATTGCCAATTTGCAATGGTCAATCATATAGCATTAACCTTCTCAATATTGTGAAAGTTGAGAATTTTTAGTGATACAAAATTGAAATTTGAGATTATGTAGCTACCAGTAAGTGATTACTTAAAAGAAAAATTACATTTTTTTATTACTTCAAGAATATTTGCCACCATGACCGCAATTTTGTGATCTGTCCATTTTTAAGTAAAAGATCTTAGGTTCTACTTAAATGGATAGCAAATTTGAAACTTAATTATGATTGGTCAATCGTGTGGTTTAACACAATCCCACACCTCCCAATATTGTTGTGTAAAAAAAAAAAAAAAAAAATTATACCAAAAGAAATGAAATGTTTTGATCCTCTTCAAAATGTAGCAAGGTTAGAAATGAAAATTTTTCTTCTACCTTTAATATGCCATGAACCGGGAATAAAAAATTATTCTCTTTTACTTTTAATATGCTATGATTTTAGAGAATTATCTCTATATATAAAGCCAGCAGCCCCTTTTGGGATCACGGCTTCACCAAAAAAAATTAGACAAAAATGCCCCCAAAACAAAAAAAAAATAAAAAACAGCAAAAAAATAATGCACCAAATAATGCAGGGGTATTTTCATCATATAAACAGTGTTTTTTAATAATTAATTCTTTTTATACATTTTTTAAAAAATAATTAGTATCTCACAATAGGTTAACAATAATGTGATTCAATCAGTTGTTTATTAAATATTATTTTCTCTATTTTTAAATAGGTTCAAAACATCTTAAGAGGCATGTAAAAAAATGTCTTTGGCACGCACATAATAATGTGATTCAATTAGTTGTCAAATAATTGTTTTTTGTTTTTAACAAACGATATTATCTACACTAGGGGGTGAGCTTCGGCTCATAATGGGCTAACAATAATGTGATTCAAGCAGTTATTTATTAAATATTATATTCTCTATTTTTAAACGGGTTGAAAACATCTTAAGAGGCGAATAGTGCCGGTTGTAAAAAAAGTCTTTCACATGCGCATAATAATGTGATACAATTAATTGTCAAATGATCGTTTTTTTTAACAAACGATGGGAGAGAGGGATGGTTTTAGCTTCACAATGAGCTAGTAATAATGTGATTCAATAAGTTATTTATTAAATATTATTTTCTCTATTCTTAATGTAAATTCAATGGAATGTAGATAAAAATTGAATGACTGATTTTATTATGTGAATTCAATTGCTTAGATTGGTTTATGAGAGGTTTCTTCTAGTATGGACTAATTTTATTAATTTACTTAAAATATTTTACTTTTTTTTTCATTAAAAAAAATTAATGCAGAAATTCACGCATATATATACTTTTAAAACGTGTAAATCATGTGTAGCACGTCGTGATTTAAAAAATATCTTTTACACGTGCTTGAGTACGTGCATGAAGGCTAGTTCATTATAATTAAATCCTCCACAAGCAAGGCCGAAAACTGTTTTGAAGCCATAAAAAGAGGAACAAGGACGACCAGGCGCTTTGAATATGAGTTCCAAGGCAAGTTTCGTTTAATCCAGACCAAACATCATCAAAAGTAAGAGAAAATTAAATTAATAAAACCCAAAATGCATGCTAAAGTGGATTTTTGTTTATTACGAAAATTTGTAGAAATGTTGCCGCTTCGAAGCGGCGGACGGCGCACGCATAAGCCTTTTTGGGCGGTTCTATTTAACCTTAGATAAATTAAATCAATAGAAAATAAATACATTAGTTAATATTTAAGTAATAATTTAATTATCAACAACTACATCATGTGATATATAGAATTTAAGATAACTAGTTGATCTCTCAAGCATTAGCTTAACACCGAGTGTATTCAATTGAGAATTTGAGAGATTTTAAGAGATTTATAAATCTATAGATTTTTATAGAGTTTAATTAATTTGTAGAGATTCCATATACAATTTTGATTCAATTTCCTCAAAATCTCATGGGGAGATGTGAGATTTATGGATGCCAAAAATACACTACAAAATCTCTCTAATTCTCTCTAATTTCTCAACCTTTTCAAATTCTTTAAAATCAATTTCTAATTGAATATACCTAGAATGTTATAAAAAAATTTAAAATTTTAATTGAATACACTCAGATTCCTAAGGATTTTAATACTCTGTCTTAAAATCTTGATTGAATACGGATTGAATTTAAGAGAATCACTGAAAATCCTAATTGAATGCCTCTAAATTCATTAAAAGAATTAAAATTTCTTAAAATTTCAATTGAATACACCCCCAATTGTATTCAATTGGGATTTTAATTCTTTTAATGAATTTAGAGGTATTCAATTAGAATTTTAAGATAGTTTATTAAAATCCTTAGAAATTCTGGTGTATTCAATTAGAATTTTAAAGAAATTTGTAACATTCTAGGTGTATAACATCACACATCACCCAGGGGAGTTGATCATGTAAGCCTTATATGTATATTCTCATCTCTACTTAGCACGAGGCTTTTTGGGAGCTCACTGGCTTCGAGTTCTATCGGAACTCCGAAGTTAAGCGAGTTCGCGCGAGAGCAATCTCATGATGGGTGAACCGCTGGGAAGTTCTCGGGTGAGTTCGCAGAAATAAAGCCGTGAGGGCGTGGTTGGGGTCCAAAGCGGATAATATCGTGCTACGACGGAGTCGAGCCGGGATGTGGTGGAGCCCGGGTCAAGATGTGACAAAGGTGTATTCAATTATAATTTGATTTTAAAGAATTTTGGAAAGTTGAGGAATTGGAGGGATTTCGTAATTATTTTAAGCATCCAAAAATCTCACATCTCCTCATAAGATTTTGAGGAAATTGAATCAAAATTTTATATGGAATCTCTGCAAATCAATTAAACTCGATAAAAATTCATTAAAGTTTCTCAAATTCTCAATTGAATACACCTCAAGGACATTGATAACAAAAAAAAAAACATTTGTTTAAAAATTCTTTAATCATATTTGATGCATTTTTTAAGTTTTATTAAATAAAAAAATAATAGGATTTTGGTTATGGCATTTTACTTGCTTTTGGCATGCGCAAAAAGTAGTCTCACGTGCTTCCCATATTCCCACTACCATCTGCAAAACCATGTCATTTTATTACTATATAAAAATGTATCTTCATAAGAAATCATACTGAAATTGACTTAATTATTGGTTTTGTTCCATTTTTTTGTGAATAAAGAAGGCACCACCCAATTGCCAAAGTATATAATATACTGCATCAGAAACAACAAGAAGGTGGTATAAAATTAAAATACTATTATTTGGCACATCGGGTTGAAATTAATCTTTTTGGTGCAATGATAGTTTATTTTCTGTCAAAGTATAATATTTAAACAATTGGGATGATCGTATTCAAGGTAAAGAGTTCTGACCTCAAGAAGAATTCGCATTTGCAATTGATTGAATCAATGTGCATCTGCATGCTATCTCCATGTTGTTTGGCTCCTTATATATAATTATAAAGTTGTCACTCAAAAACAAATAATTTTTTTAATAATGACGTGATGTTATTTTATAGTTTAAACGTTACAGTTATATTTGTTTATTTTTGTTAAATCAACATTTACAATTATATTTGTTTATTTTTGTTAAATCATCAAATTGAATGAATTTTTTTATAAAATGATATTTACAAATTACAGTGACATGGACAATAAATAATTGTGTTAATGACGTTTGTACAGTAAAATGATATAATGTCGTCATTGAAAGACGAATTCAATACCAAGACTAATTAAATTTCATTTAGTAACTTAAAAAAAAAAAAAACAAAATCCAGTTCATTAAACTTGGGTATGAAGTTTGTTGTAGGCTCCACGCCCGAACCAAAGACATTTACCCTTTGGTTTCTTTTATCATATTTCATTCCATTATGTTTTTCGTGTTGGTGAAGCAACTTTTTGACAAATGTTTTCATCCAGACACAAAATGGACGAAATGCAACATTACTTTCAAAACTCTGCCTTCAAATAAGGCTCATGGGATTCTCTTGCTTTATTAAGTTGCCCTAGAGGCTTGCCTTTGCTTTGTATGTAACATCCCACATCGTTCAGGGGAGTGATCTTTAAATGTATATTCACATCCCTACCTAGCATGAGGCCTTTCGAGAGCTCACTGGTTGCGGGTTTCGTAGGAACTCTGAAATTAAGTGAGAAGGAGGCTAGAGCACTCCCAGGATGTGTGACCCACTGGAAAGCTGCTCGTGAGTTCCAAAAAACAAAACCGTGAAGGAATGGTAAGCCCAAAGTGGACAATATCATGCTACGGTGATGGAATAGGCCCGGGATGTGGGGGACCCGGGCTGGGATGTGACAAAATGTCACAACCCGTCCCGAGAAGTTCTTTTTGAAATTTGTGAAAAGACAGAAATATCCTCAGACGTTGAATAATGTGTGTGTGATATGTATTGGTTTAATTATTTGGGATTGGTGACCCAATTAGAACTAAAATTTTCTTAGTTTTGGTTAGTGACTTTAGGACCACACATGACACACCCCGATCCTATAATCAAGGCGTGCTGGCCATCACGTGAGCGTGACGTAACCACAAGTGCGATGCGGAAGCAAAGATAAAAGAAATACGAATGAATAAAAACCAACTACTAGTAATAATATCCAAGTAATATGCTAGAGTAAGTTTAAGTGTGAAACACACATATTCAGAGTATAAGTACTAGGTGCAGTCAAGTAGGACCATAATTAAATTACAACACTCGAAGGTGAGTCCTACATTTATGTAGTCTATCAGTACGCCGTAGAGATCCTCGTGGGCCACCAACGCAGCTAACTAGAACCTGGAGGGGCGCAAAACAAAATTGAGTGGGTCAGTAAAACAAAGCTTTTCAAAAACATTTCATTTAATAACATTTCTAACCCCTCGCTGTAAAACCTGTATACTTTCCCAGAAAATAACATAATATGCATATAAATCTTCAAATATCTCAATTCACAAATCTTTATCAAAAACCAAAAAGTATGCCATGCAATAAGCGTCAATAACAGAATAAGGATGCAACATTATAACAGGTGAAATAAGGAATCAACCGGAGACCCTGCAGTTGGTCATGTACGGTTAATTCTAAAGCTCAATATCCAATCCAACCGGAGTCACCACAATGACCTGTACGGTGCTACTCTGCACATAAATCGGAACTACTTGAAGTAGTATGTACGATAAGAAAGGTGTAAGAATACGCTCTAGTGCTTCTCTCATCAACAACTGTATAATAATCTAAAATCACCTAAAAGTCGGAACCACCTCTCATGGTCTATACGACATGTCAGAACCCTCTTAATGGTCTGTACGACATGCACCTACTTGGATCCAAGGTGAGCATGTGGTGCGGAGTGAATAATATAGGCACTAACACCAAGGGTGCAGGTTTAAGCTTTCAATACAATTCACATCACAATAAATCACATGATTAACATAAAACTCACATGTGCGTCCACAGCACCAATTCATATATATATATATATGCGTCAATTATCAATTCATATAATGTATGCATGGCATTTTAAAACATACTTTCATTTAAATTCAACTTCTGGGAAAAATCAATAGTATATAGGTAAATACAGAAAATACTGCCCACTCACTGGTAAGTCGAAGGGTCGTAACCCCCGTGACATCCTTGAATACGCTCGTCCTCGGGATATGTATCACCTATATGCGAAACAACTATAAAAACGTTATTTAAAGCACATAACCGACAATGCGTAATAACTTTTCATACGATGCTCAAATTGGGTATATGAATATACCACAATGACCTACTCGACATCACGGACGTTGAGGTATTTTTAGAAAAAAATTTGGACTTGCCACGCGCCCCCATACGCGTCATCTTCTTCCTCCAGTCGCCAGACTGGTTTTGCCGGCGCCGGAAAACTGGAGATTTTTCAATCTCCTTGTTCTCCGTCATTTCTCCACCATTTTCTACGCAATTTATATCAAAATGAAGCCCTAAGCATGTAGAATCACGTTGTACTAGTTTAAGGCTCTAAAAATTATGAAATCTCACCAGAGAAAATCCAAGAAAACCGGCCAATTTTGAACCCTACGATTCCGACGTCTAAAACCTTCAAACTAAGTACTCCGAGCTTCCTTGGGACCTCACTAAGCTCCTTGTAAGCTTAGAATTCCATGAAAATCAACAATTCACGTGTGCATGAACAGTGACATCAAACTGGGGTTCGGATTTCACGTGATTTCAAAGGTTCTAAGTTCCAAAAATGGTACCATTCAACTCAGGAGGTTGCAAGGATGAAGAAACTCACCTTATTGGCGTCGATCCGTGATGTTTTAAGGGATTTTGGGTTCTTGTCCGTACGGTTCGAGAGAGAGAGAGAGAGAAACTGAGAGGGAAGAGAGAGAGGGCACGGGATAAGAGAGAGAGAGGAGTCTGATGATGAGGGTATGTGGTCCACCTAAGTCCCTAACCACATAAAAAAAATGCATACAATTTTAATCCAATTAAATTTCCAAAACTTAGAAAAGTATGCACTATTCAAATAATATGTCACACATACCTTAGCAACCGCTAAGGGCAATTTTGTCATTTCACACCTACGATAACTAAATTTTTGGGACGAGCTGTGACAACACACACACATCAGCTCTCTCTCTCTTCCCCGTGTTTTCTCTCTTTCCTCCCTCTCGATTTTTTGTTTCTTTTCCGTACAAAACGTACGGACAATCTAGAAACCAAACTTTCAAGCACGGATCGAAGGTAAAAAGGTGAGATTTGGAATCCTTGTAACCTCCTTAGTTCATCTATACCATTTTCAGGTAAGAAATACTTCGAAATTACGTGAAAACCTTAACCCCAAATGAGGTACCGTTCATGTACTAATTATTGTGAGCTTTTTAGGGGATTTCAAGCTCACAGGGAGCTTTAGAAGGTTGTCACGAAGCTCGGGGTGTATCGTTGCAGTGTTTTGGACGTCGGGATCACGAGTTCAAGGGTTGGCCGGTTTTTGTGGAATTTCTTCGGCGTGATTCAGTCAACTTTGGGGCTTTAAAGTGGTATATTTCTCTTCCTTATGTCCTAAGCTAAATTTTGGTGGTAATTTCGTAGAAAATGGATGAAAAACGAGTGAGTTATAGAGTTTTGAAAATTACCCAGTTTTCCGGCGACGACGAAGGTTGCCAGAGCTGAAGGTAGAAGACGAGAGGATATTCCGTTAAGTTAAACGGAATATTCTAACGGCGTTAGGTCACGCCGTTAAGTTTTGTTAAGGAATAAACAGAATATTCTGAAATATACCTGACGATGTCAATTGACACCGTCAGTGTGCCTGGCACATGGCCACGCGTGGGGGGTGCATCTGGCTGTGCCTTGGTTGGCGCGTGGCAGCGCATGGGAGTTAGGAAAAATATTCTAAAAATTTGGGAATGATCCTAAGGTTATGTAGGTCACTGTGGTATATTTATATACCTAAATTGAGCATTATATGAGAAGTTATTACCTATTGTTGGTTATGTGCGTTAAATAATGTTTATTCGGTTATTACGCCTATAGGTGAGACCTATTCTCAGGACGTGCGTAATCAATCGAGGCTCGGGGGCTACGACCCATCGACATATCTGTGAGTGGACAGTTATTTTCAGTATATATATATATACTTGACATTTTTCCCAGAAAACGTATTTAAAGGAAATGTAATTTAAATGCCATGCTATGCCAATGCCTATATTTTATTTTAGTATATGCATTATCATAATTATGCATATTGTCGCATGGTGTTGTGGAGGCCCAGGTAAGCTCAGGTGAGTTATGTTTTGATTATGTGAATCATCGATGATGTGATATGTGATTGAATAATGTTGAGCTCATAAAACTGCACCTAGGGTGATTATGATTTAGCCAGAAATATGAAGTACATGCCTGTTTATTTAAGTCACCTCCAGCACTATATGCTCATATTGGATCCAACTTAAGTGCACAGTCTTGTCGTACATACCTTAATTATGGTTCCGACTCGTAGGTGACTAGCGATTTATCGTCCGGCTATTATGAGAGAGTAAAATTGAGCATAATTATATTATACCCAATCTTGTCATATAGACCCATTTTTAGTGGTTCCGACTTATGTGCAGTCTATTGCCGTATAGGTCATAATAATGACTCCGGCTAGATTGAGTTTGAGCTATGAATTTAGCCTTACAGACTACCACAGGGGTTTCGGCTAACATATCATATTTCTATGAATTTATTCTTACCTGAATTGCTTACTCTGTTATATCTTGGCATGACATACATTTGAATATGATTATGTGAAGCATGATTGAAATGATATAATTACATATATATATTTATGTATATTCTTATATATTAATTCTGGGAAAAATTATACTTGTTTTACGGCGAGGGGTTAGTATATTCAAAGGAAAATAAGGTTTTCATGTAACTGTGTTTTACTGACCCACTCAACTTTGTTTTTCGCTCCTCCAGGTTTTAGTTAGCAGAGTTTGGTGGCTACGAGGAATCCAACGGTGTTCTGACAGATCTCGAAAAAAAAAAGTGGGATTCACCCTCTAATGTTGTATCTTAGTAATTGTCTTACCTGACTGTAACTAGACTTTCTTATTGCTCTGAAAGTGTATTTATACACTTAAACTCTCACTAGTATCCTTTCTTAATTGGGATTGTTAATAGCTTGGTTTTAAATTGTTGGTATTTCTCTTACTCTTTATCGCTTCCGTTTTGCGCTCATGGCTATGTCACTCTCACGTGACGGCCTGCACGTCTTGACTCCGGTCGGGGTGTGTCATTGTACGTAATATAAACAAATTTAAATCAAATTCAGCACAACTTTTTTTCTTTGTTAAATGAATTTTTTTTTTAATCAAACGATAAATTTTGTTATATCATATGTTTGATTAGCAACTGACGTGTAAGGACTCAACATTTTTCTACCACTGTAGTAAAATGCCCCTTGCTTTGTTAAATGAATTAAGGAGCCATGGCTATTCTCGAGTTTATTGATGAATTAACAATTGATGTTTTAATCAAGTGAACTGAATCTCTTAGACTTTAACATCTGACATTGGATATATTGCCTATTTTGGTATGGTAGGAGTTCTTTGGAGGTGCACAATTCGATTCATAGATTAACTCAAGAAAATCATATGATTTTAGAGTCGGAATAAACACAAACTATTCTTCTACAATAAGTAATAATTTGTCCGAAGCTTTATCTACATCACATTCCCAAGCGACGCACACTTACAATTGCATAAAAAAAAACAAGGAAAAACATATCGAAGATGAATTTAATTAATGCCATTGGCCCATTACTGAAGTGACATAGGCAATTACGAATTTAACACTTCTTAATTTGAACTACTAGGCATATCTAAATTCTACCCCATGAACTTGCATGAGGCTCTCGGTTTGATATTTCAAATGAAAAACCCCTTTCGAACTAATGGCCATTAACAAATATAAATGTCACTAGATCATGCCCACTTTACGATGTGTCCATCCATCCTCATTTTTTAAATTCCACTTGTTTTTGGATAAAGATCGTGGAACAATAATTTGTACTAAAATAATGAGCAAATGATGAAAAAGTTGTTGGTTCATCAAATAAAAGATTATGATAAAAAAAAAAATATGCAACGATATGGATGCAAATATACTGTTAGCCAAAAGAATAAAAAAAATGGATCTTTAACGAAAAGCACTTGGTACTGTTAACTTTAACGAAAAACCACATTTTTACACTAAAAAGTCAATCCTGGTACTATTCACTTTACCCTTTATTTTGTCCTTATCATTAAAACTCAAAGTTTTCAAGCCATTTTCATTAGTTTTCCTTAAAAAAAAAACAGATACAATATATATATATATATATATATATATATATATATATATATATAAAACCCTGTCAGCCTGGGTATTGCTACACCTAATGAACAAGGATTGTCTGCCCTCCTAGTTGTGATGCCCTTCCATGCCCTCCTATTTTGTGCGGTCACGGTTAAGCCACGTTAATATTTTATATTTTTATTATTTTTTGTCTTATTATCTCATTAAAAAATTAATATAAAATGTTAATGTGACTTAAACGTGACCGCATAAAATAAGAGGGCATGGAAAGGTACCACAACTATGAGGGTAGACAATCCTTGTCCAAACCTAATGGATCTCTGATGAAAGCACTGCAAAAGAAGAATTTTGTACTCCAAAAATAGCACAAGTTTAAAAACGAACAAATCCCGCACGTCTGTGAAAATTTAGAACATGTCATATCAAGAGATCCTACGTGATCCTTCATCTCTACATATCTATGAAAATGACCTATTGGAAAAAGCCACGAGCATTGCTTTGGCATGTAAATTTAAAAAATCCCTGTTAATTAATTTATAAAATTTCTATTAATTAATAAAATCATTTCGAATTCCGGCGCTCCCGCTCCTGTTTCCGGATCGTGAATCGAATCGTGGTTGAAGCTTAATTCAACAAAAGAAAGTTCGATATTCCAGTCCAGACAGCGGTCTGTCTGCCCAGTATGACTTTGCAATTGCATTCCCTACCCTTCCAAGCATGCCAAATGAGAATATCATACAAGTAAAGAATATGGAAGAAAAATAGAAAAAGCAAAAGAATTTGACTTTCTGCATTGGAAAAGCTTTTTCATGCTTCGCATATATGGATATGTAACATATGTTGTTGTTGGCATGATTGTGCATGATCAGCTCCGAGCCTCCGACATAAGTCCCTCTTCCATGCACATGGAGGGGAAGGGGAAACCAAGTATATATTCTCCATGTATTGGCAAGATTTTGGGAGCATGATGTGCCTAGTTGATACCTAATACTGTGTTACTATATATATCAGAACCACACATTTAAAGAATAAACCGTATCTTAGGAGTAGTCGTTTTATAATTTTGTCCAGAAGTCCCTTTGTGATTGTGGTTATTCTCTTTTTCTACGAAAAAGAGCCGTATAGCAATTATGACTAACTACTCAACTCCAGTTTTAGAGTGACAATATTTGTTCAAACTTGATGTGTTGTTTTTGTGATTTGTGTGCTTGATAAGAACTATGAAGAGAAAACTCGACATTTGTGGGAAGTGACTTATACAAGGGTTTTCTTCCAACAAGTGCTATGATCATCAATGGAGGTGCGGTCTTTCTCTCATGGTGTCGTTGCAATGATTTTGAAGGATTCATAGCTATGTTTTCTTGTCGTTTGTTGTTTTAAGATCTTCAAGTGAATGGTGCAATTTTTATTTGTGTGTTTGACGGTGTGTCCAGCTTGTTGGCTTTGAGACTTGTAAGCTTATCTTTCATGTTGGTTAGATGTGGGTCTCTTATAGGTGAGTAATCATACTTCAGAGGAGTTTGTTTTGTATTATGTTGTTTTTTGTTTTGATTTTATTGTCTATTGGACGTGCAACAGATTATGTCCAACCACTTTGTGACTTATAGCATGGCGTTTTTTCCGAAGAAGCATCGTCTTTTACAAGTTTATTAGAAAGTGATGCAAGGTTTTCTTCTTGTTAATGCTATCTTTCTGTGTTAAGTTTGGGTGTTACATAACGTCTTTTAAAATCTTGGTTATAAGAGATAATCCACGATTGAACTGGATGAAGAACACTGCACTTGCCTCAAAAGCAGGCAAGATGACGAAGCTCCTTAGCAATAATTTTTCCCCTAGAACTAGGATCGACCTGCAGAGACACACGCTTCTTCGTGAACGAAACAAGGTGTGTCCTACCAACTAACTCTACAGCTAAACCTCCTCATGGTCGAAACATGCCTCACTATTTGCAACATCAACTTTACCGTGATCGAGACAATAATTAATAATTACAAAAGAATGATAATCATATATTAACTACTGAGTTACCCTGTCCATTAAAATCATATATATATATATATATATATATATATATATATATTGGAGAAAATTAAAATCATATATTTATGTAATAGTATTTTTTAACAGTATTAAACTGTCAATCAAAACTGTATATTTTAGATAATAAACCATATAATAATATTTATATTTATATAATTATTGCAAGATTTTAAAAAATATTAGGTACTAGTCGAACGATGAGTTGGGCGGGCTATGTCGGCATCTAAGCAGTTTTAAGCGTCTTTTCTTAATTTTCAAATGTCTAGGGATTAATCGGGATGATAGCCAACCGTCTTAAAACAGTGATTATAGTGCTAGCTTGTCAATCAAGACCATACGTTTAGAGAATATACCGTTATATAACATTTATGCCGTAAAAAACTTTATCATCACCACTAACGATAATGAAATTCTTGTATTCCTTGACGTATGTAGGGTTAATAAGAAAGTTGAGTGTACCTATATTCAATTCCAAAGTACATATTAAGATTCATGGCTACAAAAGGGGAGCCATACACCACATGATAGCCTAGGTGGGCTATTGCCTATGCATCACATATATAATACCTGTTTCCATATATAGTATAGTATGATGACCAATAACAAAGTCAAATTGGGGATTTTTTTTCTTCTTTTTTAACTTTAGATGATTAGATTAACATCCTTCCACTTTGTCCCCCTCCTCCCCTAATCTTCTTTTTATTTTCTTCACACTTTTTTGATACCACGACATCAAGAGGTGAGGATTTAGGTTAAGTTACATAGTTTACTAATCATAATAATTTGATCCGAGATCAATATTAACGAGAGTTTAATTTATACTTTTTACTTAAAAATGAAAAAATATTACCAGACAGTAGTACTAAATAAGAATACTTGTATTAAGTGGCAACACTTTTTGCTTTATTTGTTTGATGTTCTTCTTCCGAATGGGTGGAGGGTTCCCATCTTTCTCCTTTTTCCTTGAGCCATTGCTTTTCTCATAGGATAGGAATATTGCCAGTGCTTCTTAAAAGCCCTTTTGGGCCCCATCTCCAGTCCAATCATGTGGGCCCATTCTGTCTGCTCCGGCCCCATACATTTTCTCTCTATTCATTAAATAGAAACGTTGTTGCGTAAACAAACAGAATGCCGACGTGGCCTTCGCTTAGAGGGGGTTGGTGTCGTTGAAGTGGAGACTTGGCCCCACCCCAAACAAGCCACTGTCATACTCACAGGATTTGGATTTCATCCGGATTTAAATAGTGGGATTCTCATATCCTAGTCATTTATCGTATATCATACAGTTAAATTTTTTTTAAATTTTATTATTTAAAAGTAAACACAAATAGTAACTAATGAACATTGACCACACGATATACGATTAACGACTAAAATGTAAAGATTTCCATAAAAATGATTAGGAGAGGTTCCCCATCCAAACTCACAGTTTGAAGTGTGACACCTCTCTCTCTCTCTCTCTCTCTCTCTCTCTCTCTCTCTCTCTCTCCCTCCCTCCCTCCTTTGAACCTTTGCTTGTTACAGTTTGAAGTGTGACACCTCTCTCTCTCTCTCTCTCTCTCTCTCTCTCTCTCTCTCTCCTTTGAACCTTTGCTTGTTTGGTACACATGAATGTCGTAGTACCCTCTAGTTTACATCATTCCACTCCTCCATGCTCTGTTACTTTCACCATAAAGTTTTAACCACAAATGGATGAACGCCACACATGGTTAGATATTGGTTAGGTGTGTTACTCAAGCAAAGATTATAAGTTACTTTGTTGGAGAGTGAAAAACTATAGCACACAACATACATGCATAGTTAATTTTTCTCTTATTTGCCTCTCGTATGTTACTTATGTGATCAGTTATTGTCAGAAAAGAAAACTCATCTATACATAATGAGTGCTTCTCTTTTATTCGATCGCCTCACAACGATTGGTAAGGTGATCAATTATTGTAAAACTAATATATATCATAATAGCTACTTCTTTATGAATCGCCTTCAAGGCCGGCCCTGAAAGTAGCTGAATAAGCGACAACTAGGGCCCCCGATCTTGGTGGGAGGAATGTTTTTTAAAATGGTATAGATATTATAAATTAATCAAAGTAACCCAAATTAAGCAAATGAGTTGTTGGCGTGGTGGAAATAGAGTGTAATCTTTCTTGGTGTTGGCAGTGTGAAATTCGGCAGTATTGTTTTATACATATCAATGTACAAAGGATTGGGAGCTAGATGACTTTAGGGCTCTACTTTGAAGGCTCACTACAGCCCTCAAATTCTCAGAACCAGCCTAGATAGCTCCTTAGGTATTAATCATGTGATAATTCTGGTTAGAAATGATTTACGCACACTATTTTTTTGTCTATATTATTTTTACATGGAAAACAATTCTAGAAGAAGGGTATTCCACTATTGTTTCACCTTGTGAATAAGCACTATATGACAAAGTCCTTTTTAGGAGCATTGGATCTAGCAATCGACTTTAGCAAAAATGAAAGTAATCCATTTTATAACTACCTGACTTTAACAACCTTTAATTACCGGAAAAAAAAAACATAAACTAAGCACTTTGATTGATTTTTAACAACCTTTCCTTTTATTAAACGCATAGATCTAAATCCTCACTTTAAGGGGGTCCAATTAAAACATAGTTCCCTCAAGTTCCCTTACGACCATGTTCTTCTTTTCTTTTCTTATTCCATCGAAACACGATACATTATATTTTTAAATTTATAATGCATTCATGGTTTCAAGATATGTTATTTTAAATAAAATTTAACTCCATAAATATATCTGTAGCATGTTTATTTGAGTCATACTTAAAGCATTTTAACGTTAATGAGCCGATGAAGTTTGAGGTAGATGAACTAAGAGAGAGATACCCAAGCATGCATTAGATGAATGGTACCTACAAGATTTGAAACCAAAGCTATTTAGTTATAGTGATTTTGACTCTAAGGAATCTCAATAAACCTAATAGCGTATTATCTTTCCTACTTAAGAAAACTTTCTACAACTCATTATAAATAATTACGTTTTTTTTTTTTTTTTTTATCATGCGTGACATATCCCGACCCGGAATGTCCAGTAGGACTTCGAATCGAGCTGTGTTGTCAGACACTTGGAAAGTGACGAAGCCATAAAGTATAGTGATATTGAAAAATGTAAATAAATTTAAACCTAATAATGTCTAAAGAAAAGAGTGCATTGTGAGCAGGAATGAACTTATTTCACACGTGACATCAGAGCATAAGTAAAGTACAGTAGTGTGGGTAAGGATCATACCCTTAGAGGTAGCCACCTATGCTAAGTTTCGCCAAGAATCCTTGTCGATATGAACTTTCAGTAGCTAAAACCTGGAGGGGCGAAATAAAGAAAACATGAGTGGGCAAAAAACAAAGCTTTTTGAAACCATTTCTCTTTCCAAAAATAATAACCCCTCACTGTAAAACCCGTATACTTTTCTAGAAAATAATGATACATTCGTATATAGAAATTAGGCTTGAAAGCAATGAAAACCAAAGTATGTGCCATGTCAAGTATCTCAGCAAATAATATGTAAGCCAGGTGCTGTGAATCAATATAAAATGAAATGTCAGCCGGAGTCACCTAATGTGATATGTACGGCTGAACTTATAACTCATAAACCAATTCCTGCACACGAGTCAGAACCACCTATTCTGGTCTGTACGACAAAGCTGGGTGTAAATAAGTATGCTTAGGTGCTACGATCACGTGAAGGCTGTGTGATAAATCGCAGGTCACCTATGAGTCAGAACCACCTATTGTGGTCTATACGACATGGCTGTGCACCAAACTTGGATCCAAGGTAAACGTGTGGTGCGGGAGGTGAACATCACTTGAAGGACTGTGCCCTGGCCACATGTGGGAGCACTAACATCAGGGTGCAGGATAATGAACTCTAAATGCATCTACGTATAACCATACACAATGCAACCACCATTATCATAATGTACTCACCTGAAGCTTACCTGAGCCTCTGCAGCATCATTCAATAGTATGCAAAACTATCCTAATGCAAATACTAAAATATAATGCATCATTGACATGACATTTAAATCGTAGATTCATTTAAAAATAGTTTATGGAAATCGTAAAGCATATATATATATATATATATATATATATATAACAAAAGCCCATTCACTTGGAGTCCACGCTACAACTCCCTAACATGAATATCGAGACGTCACAAACGTTTGGCGCCTAGAACAATTATCAAATCATATCTGAGAATTCTTATTGATAGAATATGTAACTTATGCAAAGCACATCCCTAAGGCGCTAATGATTCGAGACCCACTGACTAAAAGTTAACCGTCAGTTAAAGATTGACGGTAGGGTCTACAACCCTACGTAACTCGATCTGAAAGATCCACACTTTGGATTTCCTATCCGTAACTTCCAAATATCCACATTATGCTTCTAAAACATCATACTAAAGTTTCATTACGATCCAACGATTGGATCTCCGCCACTTGTAAATTCAAGTGACGGTTAACGCTTTATTTTATGAACTTACAATTCCAATTAGGGAAGATCCGAGCGTCGGATTCCTGATCCATAAGTTCCTATGATTCTCAAATATTACGTACTATAACGTATTCAATTTTGGTGATGATCCAACGGCCGGACCGTCGATTCATACTTTTACCAAGTAACACACCTTAATTAAACTAGATTCACGATAATCAAATCACATCATATGAATGTGAAATCTGAGATCAATATATCGATTTAGCGTAAAATAGCATCGGTGGCCCACTGGCCACACACAGCCGCACGCGCTGCCGATGATGGTGGTCGGCCGCTCTAACTCGTCGGAAAATTCAATTATTTCTAAAAATTCTCAAATTTTACAGGAATAAAGATCTTAATGAGTGGAGCAACTTTCATACTTGTGACTAAGGCCAATTTGGCTAAAAAAGCCTCAATTTCACGAAAACCCATCGACACCCTAGAAATGGGTGGTTCTTGACTCAACTCCATACAAGCTCCGATGCCTCCAAGGTTGATTGGGCTTTGTTTCTAGGTTCATGGAGAGTCTATTGGTGGTGTTAATTGAATAAAAATGTTTCAGGTTTGGTGGATCTCGGCCAAAGGTCCTCATGGCACCCATGGTTCTGTCGGGATGTTTTCCTCAAAATACAACCAAATTCATTATACTTTTAGGTGGAAAAGGAAGAGGGAGGGTAGTGGGGGTTTTCCCAGGTGATGGATGGCGGCGATTCGCCGAAAAAATCGCCTGCAAAGGCGTCAGAAGGTGTGGAGAAGCCAGGTTGGGCACGGGTCAAAGAGAACTCGGCGGGTTCCTCTCTTTCTTCTCCTCCCTCCTTTCCCTCATTTCCCTCTTCTTTGGTTGGTCATTCTTTTCTCTCTCCTCTCCCCATTAGCCTTCACCTCTCCCTCCTTCACTCATTTATTTCCTATCTTCATCATCTCTAGTTTCCTTCAATTTGGCCACACACATGGCTTTATCAGATTATGCTCCAAAAATCTGGAGCATTCCAGAAAATAACCAATTTACTAAAATGCCCCCGACTTTAAACATTAATAACTCATTTGTTATAACTCCAAAACACATTATGTTTGCCCCTACGCATTAGTAGCGATGAGTACTACCAGAATACGCCAAGCAAACGAACCTTACGTGACACGACACGGCAGTCAACAAAAATAAACACTTTTCCTCGAAGGGCATTTTCGTAACTTCACTTATTAAAATTATAAAAATCATAATTTTTTAGGGACGGATCGGTACAATGCTTTATATGTATGAGATATATAAAGTCATAATTATATACAACTCAGGACAATTCATAGAGACCTATTCATTTCAGATGAAAGTGATATGAGAAGTTTGTCCAAAACCAATTGGTGCACTTTTATAACTAGGCAAAGTGGTAAATATGACTTGCAGATTCTGATGCGAACAATGAAGTGGGTTTGATTTTGTACATTTCCGCATTCAATTGAATGGATTTCTACCTAAATTTATGATCCATGGGATTCAATGGATGTGTTTTACAAAGAAAGTTGAGGTTCCACTATAAAATTAATAGACAATATGGAGAATAGTCCAACATTTTATAAGCCCTTGCAATGTTTCTCTTTTCACTGATATAGAATTCTTTTATCTTCACATCCTCACACGCTTCCTCACATGTGGCAAATTTTCAAGCCAAACACGAATTAGGTGACGTAAAGCACGTGTGGCCGTTGGGCTTCACACATATGCCAACCTACTATGATACCATGAAGAAAGTTGAAGTTCCATCATAAAACTAATTAGCAGCCCAACCTCTTATAAGTCATTGCAATGTTTCTCCTTTCACTAACATAAGACTCTTTTATCTTCACATCCTCATATGTTAAAAAACATGGACAAATTAGCTGGTGGTATAAGGACAAAATGGTTTCAATAGCAATAAATGACTGAGAATAACCATGCATGTTTTATAAGCATTCATATGGCCTCAATTTTGGTGCATTTTGGTATTTTGGTTTCTACATTTTAAGACATTAAGGACATGGCTCAAACGGTGGCTTTTAAAAACCTCGTGGACAACTTTAACACCTTAGTCCTTATGTTCAATTTGTTCGTAGTTAAGAACCAATGACTTGAAGAGTAGCTGAGTTGAATTTATTGTTTTGCTTCTCACATGCTAAACGTTATCTTTGACAATGAAGTTGAAAGTCAGAGTACATCGAATAGACAAACAAACATACTACAAAACTGATATAAAAAAAAAATTTGGTAAAAAATATTAAAAAGTGAAAAACAAATATGGAAGATTCTAGTAAAAATGAATATTGAGTTGTGAAGGGAAAATGAAGAAGATGGTTGGACTTTTATAGAATAACAATATAAAAAAAATTCCTTTTTTTTTTATTTTTACCATTGGATTAATCTTAACTGTTGATTTTCAAACTAATTTGAAATCGGACGCACCAGAATGCGTTGCGTGCCACAAGATAAAATTTTAATTTTTTTACTGTTGAAAATTGCACGGTCCAGATACTCTGGTCTTTAGAAATCTAACGGTTGCAAGGAAGCCAAGTCAACGAGCCATTAGGCTATGTTAATTTGCTGCAACAGGGCCCACTGTTGTAGTTTTTGTCTCCCAATTGCCAAAATCGCGTGAGTGCTACATGCACCTGACCAAAAAAAAAATTAAAATAGTGGTTGACGTCATGCGGACATTGGTTGCCTGCTAAGGTCAGGCTTATCTTGCTCGACCTTTTAGACAGGCTGGTATTGGCCCTAAATTTACCCTCGACAAATTGTCCATGCCATCCACCAACCGGTGGACATGCTCTAATAGGAGCTGATTTTCACATACCCTTTTTCACCTCACACATTACACTGAAACAAAAATAAAAAATATAATTAAAGAGAAGCTATAGGAGGGTAAAAGCTTTGTGTGGTTATAACTTAAAAGTTACTTGTTTCTCAGCAATGATCACATAAAGGCTAGAGCTAAGAGCAATAAGTCCATGTCCATAAAGGCCCGATCCAGTACAATGCTGGGCTTGAGAAAACCTTGCCCGTGTTCTTGTGGGAGAGCCTAGCCGAGAGATGATGGATTTACAGGAAAGCTTTTGGCTTTTTTATTTTTTTTTTGGGCAAACGATTTAGAGTCATTTTTCACAACTCTCAAATTCAAATGGTAAAAAAGCATGACAAGAGTTCCCCGAAAAAGAAAATATCATGGAAAAAAAGTGCAGTTGCATTAAGAAAATGATTAGAATGGAGTAAAATATTGATCTGAACTCATGACCTCTTCCGGCAAAATGAAGATTGAATTCCGCTAGACCGTATTGTGGCAATTAATTTAATTCACTTGGACATTGGTAATGCGAGCGTGTTCATAAGAAAAGAGTATTAATCCAGCTGCAGTACCAACAAATAATTTTTTAACAGCCCGTAAAAAGTTACTGGACGGCGTCAATTAATCTTCTCTTTCCCTAGAAAAATGATTTTCAAACACATTTTCTTCTTCTGCACATCCTTGTTTATTTTTGTCCCATGATTCTTTTTTTTATTTAATCAATCTAATTGTGCGAAATTAACAAGAGTGTGCAGCGAGAGAAAGGGCATGAAAAGCCTTTCTCCTTTCCCTGTACACTTGAATTTCTAATCAATACACGTTAAAAAAACGTCTCAAATGGCACGAAGGCAATCACATTAATGGTAACGCTATATGAAGCGTATTGATTTTCACTCGTTTTCTCTACACTTATTTTCGCGTTTCTATCATTTGATTCATTCAATCCAAAGGCTTTTAAGAAACAGGAGTGCAGGGGATATCACGGGAATGCGGAAATCACTTCCCTATGCAGAATTAGTAATTTAAATAACTGGCACAGCTACTTTTGAAGAGCATAGATATGAGATTTTCTAATTCTAAACCAACCTCCCAACTGAAGTTTTAACAGAACAAAAAGGGTAGAAGATAACGAAAAGACCGGCAACAGCAACGAAAAAAAAGCATATAATAAGATGAGAAATATGACAGGACGAACTTGAGGCCAACACAACCACTTATACCTCCCACGGATTAAGTTCTTCCCGACGACCATCAAATTTCTAGTTGTTCCAAGATTTTAACTGTCTTCGATTCCTCCAAATCATCGGCAGCTCCTCTTACAGTTTCCTCTACTTGACCTATTGGTTTATTCTGCACACAGGGAGCAACAACAGCGGCAGGATCTTTCGGAATGATTGGAGGATCTTCTTTCAGAATGATTGGGGAATCTTCTTTCACAATGATTGGAGGATCTTCTTTCACAATGACTGGAGATTCTTCTTTCCGAGTGGTCGGTGGATCATCTTTCTTAACCGGTGGAGCAGAAAATACAGGTACAGCCTGCCTCATTGTAACAGGAGGAGCCACACGTAGGGGTGGAATTCGCATTGTTTGGCAGGGCATTGCATGAGGTGGCGGAAGTGGTGGTGCCGAGAACACCGGCACTGCTGTCCTTATTGTCACTGGTGGTGCAATTCCATGGCAGGGAGTCCTCAATTGTCTAATGGGTACATAAGGAGCTGCTCCTGCAGCAGGGAATCTCTGGGGACGCATCACACGACTGTCTAGTGGAGAAGCCTGTGATGAAGTAACACGATTATCATGTGTTGCATTTGATTGGTATCTGCTCCGGGGAGCTTGCTTTTGGCAAATTAAGGGCAGTATTTTTGAGGTGTGAGCAGGAGGAGGTTGTGGACTTGTAGGTCTGCGGTTCTGAACTGGAAACTTCTTCGGAAATAGAATTGGAGCAGTTGGATTTGCCATCGTCATCTTTTCCTTTATACGATAATTGAGCAAGGCTCGTGCTATAGTGATCTGTTCCAGCTCATCATTGTTCTCTGGCTCAGACGAAGAGCTTGCAGTTTCCTTTGCCACTGTCCAATAGAAAACAGGTGATTCAAGTTAAACACAAAATTATTAAACTTAAGACCTCGACTCTCATAATTCATCACCAAGTTTAACACATAAAGTTAACCAAGTCCATATATATTTTTTAACGAGAACATAATATGTAAGAATGACTTCAAAGCAATATCGCATGAATTTCATAGTGAGTATCATACGGAAAGAAATGACAAAAAGTCAGAAACTGTTTTATATGTGGCCAATGAGAACATTAAAATGCAAGCAACAGATGCAAAATGTTGTTTAATGCACCACATTAGTTCAACTAATTTGATTAAGATGGGGACTAAACTAAAACCAAATTCAAGCAAAGGGGCAAGCATTGTGATATGAAATTATAATGCGATGAAATATAAGTCTGACTAGTATGCAGGGACTCACATTGTTTCAAAGACGACCAAGCTGCCATTGCTGCATTCTTCTCTGCTTGTTTTTTGTTCTTGGCAGGTTCCCCCGTAAATGTGATTCCAGCCAATTCAACTACCCCGGTGAAAACAGGTAGGTGGCCAAGGCCAGACCTGAAGGTTGTGTACTGCGGCAACGGAGCTCCTACCCTTTGAGCAATTTCCTGCAAGAGGTTCTTGTAAACCCCCGTCTCATCCTGAGCAAAACAAATGCCTTATCAGAATCAAGACAACAAAACAAATCGCAAAACGCATTGGACACCAACACATCAAAGCGATAATGACATTGGTAAAGTTACACCGGCCCGGTTAAACTAATTACATTTGGTAGCAAAATTTGAATTTCGACAACAAAATTGCCAATGTGTCCAACATATTATTGGAAGGGAGGACTGTTCAGGTGTCATATCAATTCGCAACCAATCCGAAAACCATAGATTAAGCAAGAAAACTAAAACTTCCTTGATGCCTATTAACTAGAATGCATTTCAATTTCCATCAAAAACTAGACAATCAAGTTTCATGAGATCAAATTTCCTCCTAATTTCACCAATACACATGACAAGTTGCGAAAGGAAAATGACTTGCCCTGTTTTCCCGGCAACCAATCAGGCGGTCAACTAGAAAGAACAGGTTCCATATAGTTGACTCTGGAAACCCACAATTTAATATGACCAAAATACCCCTTTCCGAAGTATTTAATTACTGACATTTCCAGTTAGCCTTAGCAGGGTCGTCGGCTTTTTCAGAATTCAGAGAATCCAAACTGGATTTTAAGAAATCCCCAAAGCCATCGAGTACAAAATGAAGAGGGACATTTCGGTCATTTCGTAAACCTCACCCCAGTTCCCAACCTCAAAAGCCTAATCCTGGCCGGCCAGTGATCACTGATCCAAAATTCCGACTCCCGCGCAACTCCGGTGCGCAGGACAAGCTTGATCACTTACACGGCGCACATTAGCAAACCCCTAAATTTCGAAATTACAGAAAACAAATTTTAATTTTTTAAATTACCGAATTCAATTTCCGAACTCATCATGTTCACACGGTAACTGATCAACGAGAAACCGAGCGGCGACTGAGGACCACGCGCGCAAAAACCCTAAAGGAAGCCTAACAGCGTGAAGAGAAGGAGCGAGAACTAACCAGAATCCTAGCGGCAAGAGAGTGAGATGGGCCGCGATTGGAGAGGTAATTGAGGGCGACCTCGGCGGCGGAGTGCTCAGCCTGGCGGAGAGTGGTGCAGTAGTGAGGGCTCTCGAAGATCTCGCCGTTAAAGTTGACGGTGGCCTTGAACCTGGGCGCGTGGTCCGGACCTTCCCGAATGCACGTGTAGGAAGGCAAGTTGAAGCAGCTCCTTTGGGCCAGCTCTTGCAGCTGGTTCTTGTACATTTCTTCTCCCCTGTACTCTTCTCTCCCCCTCTCTGCGCGTCTGTGCCCGAGCCAACTGTTCTCGGAGCTCCGAAGTTGGGTTCTGGTAATGGGAGGAGCCCGGGAAGATCGGATCGGCGCCGATTTTGGGTCGGGTGGAAAGTGGGTTTGGGTATATGGAGCCGGCAGGAAATGGGTCGGGTTGAGATCAGAGATTTTTAGGGTTTTGAAGGGATGGGGGGTGTGAAATTGAGTTTGAAGAGAGAGAGAGGGAGGTTGGGACTTTGGAGTTGGGGGATGCGAAGCTGCAAAAAGCAGAGAGAGAGAGAGAGATGGAGAAAAGAGAAAAGGGAGGGGAGTGGGGGGTAATATTTCTGGATAGTGGAGTTTTTCTTTTTGGAAGGTAATTATAAAATATTGGGGAGAGAGAGAGAGAGAGAGGGGGGGAGTTAATTAAAAGGAAACTAATGAAAAGGGTTTGAAAACTTTGAGTTTTAATGATAAGGACAAAATAAAGGGTAAAGTGAATAGTAACATGATTGACTTTTTAGTGTAAAAATGTGTTTTTTCGTTAAAGTGAACAGTACTGGTGCTTTTCGTTAAAGTTTCCTTAATTAAATAGTGGGGTTTTGTTACTGTTGGTCAACTGAACGTTAGGCTGCATGGTTTTTTTTAATTTTTTTTACCTCAAAAATAGAATCAACTAAAGCGAGAAACCTCGCAAATAATCAGTATCATTACAATCAAATATAAAAGTAAGAGTAGTCGGAAGTCGGAAGAGAATAGTCATATCCCGAATATAAACTTTAGAGAAGAATAAACTCACATTAATCACAATATCAATCACAAAGTTTGTTTACCGATAAATATGCGTTCAAGTTACATAACGAAAGGATGAAGGCAATTAACGAATGTTTTCAACAGTTCTCCAAGGGACATAACCCCCCTATCTTCCACAGATCAATAACTAATTTAGAGTAATCCCTCCACATAAATTTTAAAGAAACCCATCTATTTTGCAAAGTTGAGTGCATCTCTGAGCGTAGCGCTTCAGCCACCAATATAGTACTTTCATTTTATGTTTTCCTTCTTTTTACTATTTTACGTGTTCATTTTATATATTCTTATAACTTCAAATTTACCACCAAAAAAAAAAATTTTACTTAAACATCGTAACTATTTGTTTGAAATACTTTATTAAGAAGTGATAATTGCACATTATTTTTTTCGTATACACTCTTGTTCAATTTTGTACGTTGTTCTTATTTGATTTATTTAATTTTATAACCATAAATAAAAAAAAGAGTTTATACGAAGAGAAAAAGTTTTGTGCAGTTATTCTTTCTCTCTCACTACGCTGAATTAAGTTTGTATTATTTTATTATTATTTACCAACGATATTTCAAGAACATTTAATTTTGTTTCTTAAAAGGGAGTGAAAACGTATAGTCGTTTCGTTGCACTCAACAAGTGTCTTACATAATTCATATACTGACACGCCCCGATCTTGATGTTCGAAGGACACTGGGATGGCCACGTGCTGGCCGACACCCGAGGGTGACGCAAGTCATTTAATGAATGCATATGCTGAGAACATGTAAATCATTCGTATAAATTTCGTTTGAACTACATAAAAATAATATACTAATATTCAACTGCCAACAATGATAAAGATAGTAATAGTGCATGACATGTTCAGAGCATACATCTAATTTAGAATATAACGGAAGGTACTATTACAATGATGTCAAAACAAAGATGAAGTCACGATATCACTGGTAAGGGAATGCCTCATAGTTCGGATTGTACGCCTCGTTCCTATGTCCTGAGGGGGCGCAAAACAAACATGAATGGACCAAGTTATATATAAATAATACTGAAACAATTATTCAATATACTAACCCCCAAAGATTTATGAAAACTAATAGCATAATATGTGATAGGTTTTTTCGAAAACCCTAGCATGCCATAAAATCTCTCATAAAACGTATGTCGTATATAGTGTGCTAAATAGTGGTATTAGTGTCGCCCGAAGGCACATAGAACTCTCTATTTGCCCGAAGGCCTTCCTTCAGAAATACTTCAAATATCAATCGCCCATAAGCTCCTACAACACCTACCCGAAGGCATACAAGTATCAATCCCCCGTAGGCTCCTACAACACCCACCTGAAGGCATATATGTGACCACTAGATACGCACAAAACCATTGAATATAAGGAAAACTAATGAAAAAGGCTTGAAAACTTTGAGTTTTAACGATAAGGATAAAATAAAGGGTAAAGTGAATAGTACTAGTATTGCATTTTTAGTGTAAAAAATGTGGTTTTTTGTTAAAGTGAACAGTACCGAGAGCTTTTTGTTAAAGTTCCCTTGAATATAATCTTTCCAAACATAGATACATATATCTCAAAATCATCTTCATAGCATATAGGCATCCATCATATATACTACAAAGAAGTGTAAAGACATATTCGTAAATAGTATATAGTCATCCATCATATATACTACAAAGAACATAAGTTTCGATAAAGTATGGTATTCCAAAATATTCTTAGTAAAGCATGATAATAATACAATGTAAATCTAATTTACTTATAAAACATAACTATTAAATCATACTCTTCATGTATGCATTTTTACTATTAAAACATGCATTTTAGAAGGGGCCCACTCATAAATACTCCGTCGTCGAAGAGCCTTAGGAAATAGGAAGGACGGAATCGCCGCTAATAATCGCACCTAAGCACATAAGGGGTCCAATTAAAAAAAACTACACTTAAACGATTGAATTTCAAAAAACGGAAGTCATAAATGGATTTAGGACGTTGAAAAGCATAAAAGGGACCTTGGGTACCCCTACGCGCCCGTCGCAAGGTAGCGACTTCAGCGACCACATGCAGCCGTGGGTCGCTGGAAAAGTCGCTGGCGTCACCCTAGACGGTGGCACGTGTGCTCCACACGCTGGCACATTATTTTTTTCGTATACACTCTTGTTTAATTTTGTACGTTGTTCTTATTTGATTTATTTAATTTTATAACCATAAATAAATAAAAAAGAGTTTATACGAAGAGAAAAAATTGTGTGCAGTTATTCTTTCTCTCTCACTACGCTGAATTAAGTTTGTATTATTTTATTATTATTTACCAGCGATATTTCAAGAGCATTTAATTCTGTTTCTTAAAAGGGAGTGAAAACGTGTAGTCGTTTCGTTGCACTCAACAAGTGTATTACATGATTCATATACTGACACGCCCCGATTCTGATGTCTGAAGGACATCGGGATGGCCACGTGTTGGCCGACACCTGAGGGTGACGCAAGCCATTTAATGAATGCATATGCTGAGAACATGTAAATCATTCGTATAAATTTCGTTTGAACTACATAAAAATAATATACTAATATTCAACTGCCAACAATGATAAAGATAGTAATAGTGCATGACATGTTCAGAGCATATATCTAATTTAGAATACAACGGAAGGTTGCTATATGATGTCAAAACAGAGATGAAGTCACGATATCACTGGTAGGGGAATGCCTCATAGTTCGGATTGTACGCCTTGTTCCTATGTCCTGAGGGGGCGCAAAACAAACATGAGTGGACCAAGTTATATATAAATAATACTGAAAGAATTATTCAACATACTAATCCCCAAAGTTTTATGAAAACTAATAGCATAATATGTGATAGGTTTTTTCGAAAACCCTAGCATGCCATAAAATCTCTCACAAAACATATGTAGTATATAGTGTGCTAAATAGTGGTATTAGTGTCGCCTGAAGGCACATAGAACTCTCCATTTGCTTGAAGGCCTTCCTTCATAAATACTTCAAATATCAATCGCCCGTAAGCTCCTACAGCACCCACCCGAAGGCATACATGTATCAATCCCCCGTAGGCTCCTACAACACCCACCTGAAGGCATATATGTGACCACTAGATACGCACAAAACCATTGAATATAATCTTTCCAAACATAGATACATATATCTCAAAATCATATTCCTAGCATAGAGTCATCCATCATATATACTACAAAGAAGTGTAAAGACATGTTCATAAATAGTATATAGTCATCCATCATATATACTACAAAGAACATAAGTTTCGATAAAGTATGGTATTCCAAAATATTCTTAGTAAAGTATGATAATAATACAGTGTAAATCTAATTTACTTATAAAACATAACCATTAAATCATGCTCTTTATGTATGCATTTTTACTATTAAAACATGCATTTTAAAGGGGTCCACTCACATATACTCTGTCATCGAAGAGTTGTACGAAATAGGAAGGACGGAATCGTCGCTAATAATCGCACCTAAGCACATAAAGGGTCCAATTAAAAAAAACTATACTTAAACGATTGAATTTCAAAAAACGGATGTCATAAATGGATTTAGGACGTTAAAAAGCATAAAAGGGGACCTTGGGTACCCCTACGCGCCCGTCGCAAGGTGGTGACTTCAGCGACCACATGTCACCGTGGGTTACCGAAAAAGTCGCTAGCGCTGCTGTGGACGGTGGCACGTGTGCTCCACAAGTCGGCACCGACAGACACCCATATGCAGGCTCATGCGCCTCTAGGCTTAAGGTTTGGACCGTGTTTGGGCCTGGGCCTGGGATCTTGGGCCTAGGATCTTTGGCTTAAGTTTTTTGGACCGAAAGCCCAAGCTATGCAAGGCCCAAAGGCCTGGGTCTGTAGGGTTTTAGGTTCTACCGGGCCTTAGGCTTGAAGGCCTTGCCCAAAGTAAGGGTTTTAGGGTTTAAATAAAAAAAAAAGGTTTGGGTTTAGGTTTTTGCTGGCTGGAGGTTCAACGGGCTAAGGGCCCGATGTTGGTCACGGCCCGAATGGCCTAGTTTGGTGGGTTATAGGTTTCCGAGTGTGGGTCTTTTGACTCGGTTCTCGACGGAACAAAGACCGGAGCCTTCTGAGCTTCGGTCGACGACGATCTACCACCATAAGGCACGATTCAAGTACTAAAATGAAGTGCAATGTGAGGGAAAGTGTTTTCTTACCTTCGATACACCGTGGGGTGGCCGGGTTTAGCTCAAGAATCGTAGGGATTCGCTGGACCTAGTTTTAGGTGCTCTCTGGGTGCCTTGGAGCTTTATAAAGATAAAGAGAGAGAGAGAGAAAGAAAGAGAGATAGAGAGAGATAGAGAGAGAAAGGATAGAGTTATATAATGATGATGATGGTGTTGGCGATCGTTTGGGTTTGGTTGTGGGTGAGTGTGTGTGTCGATCGGGGAAAGGAAATGGTGAGCTACAAGAGAGATCCGATGGTGAGAGAGATAGTGCTCGGGGAGAAAAGAGAGAATGAGAGATATGGTGAGGGAGCTGCCACGTGGCAGGCAGAGAGATGAGAGAATTTGAGAAAAAATCTATAAAGTAGATCCGGATTGGGTAGAATAGTGAGGGTGAAAATGTAATCTCGTATATTTTTAAGGGAAAATGTGAAATTACATAAAGTTTTGGGGGTGGGGTTTCACATATACGCCATTTATTCGACCCAAAAAAAAAAAAAAAAAAAATATATATATATATATATATATATATATGCTGATGTTGGGGGACTTTTAGGTTAAGGTGAACTTGGGCTTTGAGAATGTCCTCTTGTCTCCCTTCGTACGGATTCGTAACAAGTCCCGAGATATCTCGAAAGAGTTAGCTTGTCTTAGGAAATACCCTGGTAACATCAACGGCTCGAAGATAGCATGAATAATCAAGATAATGACTTGCTTAAGTGAAGCGTGGTGTGGAAGCTAGAAGATTATTAGTTTACATGAGAGAGAAGATATTTGCAAGGTTGCATGGCATTATTTACTGGATAATCTGGGCTTTCCTAGGGTGATAGTAAAGTTTCTAATGGTTGGGGATGTTTGATGCAGAACTATGGAAATTACTAAGGTTGTATAGATGGTGATACTTGGGGCTTGGAGTATGCTTCTGGGCTAAGTGGAACTTTTTAGGCTTCCTCCTGGGTGGTTCTCTCTCATTACGTTTTCTTTGTCTCCCTCTCTATGTTCTTCCAATCTCCCTTTTTGTAATGGCATTTCCCTTCTTATGTAAGTGAAGGGTTCTTCTATAGGCTTCAAAGGAATCTCCCTTTGTGGCTTGGTCTTCCCCTCTTTTCTACCTAACCCTCATATTATTCCCATTTTGTTGTAAGATAGTTGCACTGTTGAGACCTGTAGTTTGCTTCTTCCCGAGAACGCGGCTTTCCTAGGACAACCTTCCGCAAGCGCTACTTCTGGTAGCGCTCCTTATGGCTTTCGCACGTTGGTTGTCTGTGTAGGTTGGGAAGGGGAAATCAGCATTAAATGCTTGACTTGCTGGGCTTAGCATGCATTTAATGCAAGAATCTAGTTTAATCCTAACTAAATGAGTTGGCTTGCTAGGGAAATGGGTAAACTAGGCTAATTCTTTCTTAATGATGTTTGCGTGAAATACAAAGGGTATGGGCTTGGATATTTGGGCCCCTAAGCAGCCCAAAGTATTCCATGACCTTGATTCCACGTATGCCCGATAACCTTCTGTAACCATCCACACCACATTCCACTTGACAAGCCCCGAATATGTGACTTGGGCTTAGCATGAATTGTGGCTAAGGAAGCATGGCGTGATGAATAAGCATGAGCATGGCGTGAATATCTGGCTTAATCATCGTGGCATGACATGTTTGTAAGTATATCCTTCATCAATCATGTGCCTTGGCATGTGTTTGGGCTTGAATGTAGGCTTTGCATGACAATTGGGCCTTGAGACTTGGTTGGGTTGGTGTGTGATATTTTTGGGCCCCAATAGCTGAATATGTGATGGTACAACCACTGCATGTGAGACAATTGTTGTAAGCAATAAATGACTATGTGTCAATTATGACCAGTGCATGTTAAACACCCTTTATCTATACTCGAACAACGATATGTCAGTTATAATCAGTGCATGTTACACACTCGTTAAATACAATTGTGGCAGGTAATATTTACTATTTGTTTTTTACGGCCAATGCATGTTTGACACTTGTTAGTTACAACTCGACAATTGTAAAAAAGTTATGACTAGTGAATGTTGGATACAAGTTGAGTAAAATTGTAGAAAGTAAGGGTTTATTTGGTATCCTATTTGAAAATTTTTATCATTTCTCAAAACATTTCTTGAAAACAATTTTTTTTAAGATTCAAAAACTTGATTGATTTGCGATTTAATTTAAATCTTACGACTTCAACTAGACAAAGAGATCTAAAAAGAAAGGGTTGCACGAGAGAGAGAGAGAAAAAAAAATGAGAGAGGAGGGAAGAAAATACGAGATGATTGAAGGAAAGATAAAGAAGAGAGGATCAGACGAGATAGAGAGGAAGATGAGAGAATGAAGAGAGCGGATTGCAGGAGAGAAGAAAAAGATTTAAAAAGAAAAAAAAGGAGAGAGAGAGAGAGAGAGAGAGAGAGAGAGAGAGAGAGAGAGAGAGAGAGAGAGAGAGATAGATAGATAGATTTGGAGTGAGAGGAGAGAAGGGAGAGAAAAGAAAAAAGTAAGGTTAAGTTTAAAAACTCATTTTTTTATGTTTTTAGAGAATAGACTATATTTTTTAGTTTGTCTTGAGTTCAGTTTTTGAAAACAGTCCTACTAAACGAATTTTTAAGGCTTAACTTGAAAATTGTTTTTGAGTTTAAAAAGTTGAATTCAAGTGCCTGTTTGGTATCTTATTTGAAATTTTTTATCATTTCTCAAAACATTTTTTGAAAACAATTTTCTTTAAGACTAAAAAACTTGATTGGCTTGCGATTTAAAATTTTTAAATCTTACAACTTAAACTAAACAAAGAGATCTAAAAAGAGGGGGTCTAGGAGAGGGAGAAAGATGAGAGAGGAGGAAATGAAGTAAGAGATGATTGAAGGAAAGAGAAAGAAGAGAGAGGATCAGACGAGATAGAGAGGAAGACGAGTGAGAGAAAGAACTGAGAGAATGAAAAAAGCGGATTGGAGGAGAGATGAAAAAGATAAAAAAAAAAGGAGAGAGAGAGATAGATTTGGAGTGAGAGAGGAAGAGGGAGAGAAATGAAAGGAATGAGTTTAAGTTTAAAAACTCGAAAAACTCATTTTTTATGTTTTTAGAGAATATACTGTATTTTTTAGTTCAGTTTTTTAAAACAGTTATACCAAACAAGTTTGTAAGGCTTAAAACTTGAAAATTATTTTTGAGTTTAAAAAGTTGAATTCAAGTAGAATACCAAATAGACCCTAAGATTTTCTCCAAAATAGGTTCAAATTGATTGTTTGTATGTCTTCTGTGTTACTAAACATCTATTACACAATTGAGATTTATTTCATGCAGGCATTCTAAGAAAATTTTTCCTTTCGTGTTCCACAACATGTAGAAAAATCTATCTTTCGATATTATTCTTACAAACTTTTAATGATTTTTAGTATATGAATAGTATTTGCAATGCGTAGCAACTTTCACACTCTAGCTACATATACATAGGGTGTGCTATCCGCACATTCCTTTTTACTTTTCACACACTCCTTGTTAATTTATGTCCGTTGATTTTCTTCAATTCATCCGATTTGACGGCCGAAAACTAAAAAGGTGTGAGAGAAGTAAAAAATGACTGATAAGGACATTTATTATCTTATTTTGCTTAATTTAAAAAAAAAAAAAAGAGGTTGAGTGTGGGAGACGATTTGTCTACCTTAAAACCCTAACTCTTATTTTAATCTCCTTTCATCAGAGAAAGTAAAAAAATATCAAGGGACTTAGAAAATGACTTTTTCATTGAACAGGTGGAAGATGACGCTTCTACGGAAGAGGTAGAAGATTATGTTTCCATTGAAAAGGTAGAAGAATAATTTGTGTGTAGGTCATTTGAATTTGTCCATCGATTTTTGAATTTGTTGTTGTCAAATTCTTTTTAATTTGGATACCTATGTCGTTTCCATATAAATTTGCAAACCGTAGTGGTTTTCATTAGAGGTGGGCACGATTTGGTTCGGTGCGGTTTTGAGTGAAACTGAAACTGAAACCAAAATTTTTTGCGGTTCGGTGCGGTTTCAAACGGTTTCGGTTTGGTTTTTTAAAAAAAATGTACAATTTGCAATTTAACATATTAATAAGCATTTCTCAATAGCAATAGGAAAAAGACATTTGTTATGTAAACAATTAGCATGTTGCATGCAGTCGTGATGTTAAAACATGTTTGTGCAACAAAAGGGTGTCCCTTATAATGTTCATCATAAAACAAGTTGAATAAATTTGAATTCATTAAACGTGAGTGAAACTTTGATACTAGAATATGTGATATCATGATTCAAATGAGTGGACTTCATTAAATCATTGTTCGACTCTTGATAACAAGATTAGTCCACCCTTGTACATATATATGTGTGTGATGGTATGAAATAACAAAGGTCATTCAAGTTAATGAACAAAAGAAAATTATGAATGATGATATTCTAGTGTGGTTGAGTCTCATACTAAGTGTATGGATTCTAACAAACAACCAATTAAAACATGAAATATAATATGGACATTTAATTAAATGTTTATTAATATTTTCGGTGCGGTTCGGTATCGGTGCGGTTTTCAAAAGCCAAAACCAAAACCAAACCGTTCGGTGCGGTTCGATTTGGTTCGTGTTTCGGTTTCGATTTCGATTTTCGGTTCTAAGTGTCCACCCTTAGTTTTCATTTACATATTATTTGTTATATTTTTTAAGGGACAATTTTATAATTTCATATGTATGTATACATTAAAGGTGATTTTGAGAATAATAGTGGGTGGGGAAATAACATTTTAATTTTTTTACTTTTTAAAGTGGGTGGGATTATAACGTAGGTGGGAAAATAAGACAATAAGGTGAATCTAGTAGCTCTCATATGTTATTAACACTTTCATTTTAACCATATAATACTCGTAGGCATTAATGATTTAACAAGTGGCTGATGAGGGCTATCAGTTATTTTAGTCTTGAGTTTTGGACTTCTAATTTTTCTTACATTTCGGAAGAAAGGAGTTGGTTAATCAAATGCAACAAGAGTTTTGAGTGCTGTCGAGTATGCTTTCGTGCCTAGAAACTGCAATAGGCCGGCTCACTCGACGGCCTCATACAACGGATTTTTGTTTCCTGAATTTTTATTCAATGTTCTTGCTGAGGATGTAACGTTGATATTCAAATTGATTGAATAAAGCTATTGTCTGACAGAAAAAAAAAATTCAAATATAACTAGAGGCTGAATATTGGCCATTTAGTACTACAGTATAATATTATTTCTCTTCGCTTGTAAGTGAAAGATCTAAGATTAGATTTTTGCCAAAGACAAATTTAAACCATATTATTGCTAGCCTGTTGTGAGACTTAGCATACTCTCCTGCCCGTCCCCTTAGTATATAATATTGTTTAAAAAAAAAAAAAAAAACTAATTAGAGGCTGAAGGTGGTACAAAAATTTAAATTCAGCTATACGTCAATTTGCTCCCTGTGATCTAGGATTAGCTTGCTAACATATACACCCAATTTATTTCGATAAATCCTAACTCCATTGATTAGAAAACAATAGCTACCTGTGCTACTCCCTTTCCTCTTTGGTATCTAATCCCAATTAATCGCACTTTTCAATTGCCATGGCTAATGGATGTGGAATGGTACACGGATCATATTTACAAGCCACACTACTCATGATAATTTTCGTTTGAGTTCGAGATTTGTTTACATAGATGGATCTCAAACAAGATGTTATTCTCTAAATAAGACATATGTTAATCTCTAAATATGACATATGCGGTGGGTTGAAGAGGAATACCCTAATCACCAAGGCAATCCACCGCTTTCCTTAAAACGTACGTAACATCTTAACTCTAAACAGTCGTTATACTCCATAGTAATCATTTCTATTAATAGATGATACCATAATTCAACAAAATTGAGCATAAGTAATATTTTCTCGAGCTTTAATTCCATCGTTTAACAAATAACCAATGTTCTACACAAAAAATTCATCTCAAATGAGTTCCATCTTGTAAATGATATAATCAAAATTAGTATTACTTTTCTTGGTAGAGGTCAATATGAATAAGTTTATCCAATGTCAAGTTTGCTATGAACAAAAATGTATTTGGTCAAAAACATTGTGGTCAAAGGACAACGATCTTTTTGTATAGAGGTGACGAGGATAAGATAGTTTTAAAGGGACCAAAAAGAAAATATGGGCATTAAAATACGCTAAATGTGCGACCCTTCCTTTCCCTTTTCTTGTATAATTTTGTATTTTGCATGATAAGGTGGTGTAATCTTAAATAAAAATATGATGTTCTTCTAAACTTCTAATAAAATTAAAAATAGAGTAAATTCTAGTATTGATCCCTCAACTTTAACCTAATTGAAGCAATGGTCATTCAACTAAAAATTCATTATCATTGGTCTCTCAACTAAACAAAACGTGTAGCTATAGTCATTTTCGTCAACTCCGTTAGAACTTCCGTTAAAATGAGTCGCGTGCCATGCACGTGAAGCTAAATAAAAGGGCAAATATGGAAAATCAAATCAGAAAAATTGTATCAATGCTCCCTCAACTATAATCCAACTAGAGAAATTATCCATCAACTTTAATTCGATTGTATCAATGGTCCTTCCAACATAACTCATTTTGACATAATTCTGACGGAGTTGACAAAAATGACCATAGCTACATGTTTTGATGAGTTGGGAGGACCAATAATAATATATTTTTAATTGGGGAACTATTGATCCAATTTGATTAAAATTGAAGGATCATTGCTACAATTTACTTTTAAAAATATTGGCATTAAGATACGGCTAAATGTGTTGGAGATCAAAGCCTTTTGTCATGTAGATTAGTACCAGTTTGGTATTGCTTAACTTAAAAAAAAACAGGTATGAAAAAAAGCACCCAGTCTTTTTGTGTTTGGTAAACTTTCAAAATTAGTTTATTTTTCATAGTTTTGGGTGAAAAAAAGCTAAAAAGGCAAAGCAGCAAAACCCAACTTTGGAAAACTAGCTTTTTATCACAATACACGGGTGAACAGTGTCATTAAATGAATTTTTCAAAATGGCAACCTTACCCTCTCTTTCTCCTTCATCCCAGTTACCAAACATTTTACTGCTTTATTTCACAACTGGTTGTACTTACAGCACATCATAAGCAATTTTTTTTTTCAAAGCACAACAATACCAAACTAACCCTTTTGTCGTGTAGATTAATATTATGGACCAATCCAAATTGGTCCCTGGTTAACAATTATAGATAATGGGGCCATAACCTTTTAAACATAATAAATACGATTTTTTTTATATTTAAAATGGTTTTTGAGACTGGTATAACTCTTTATTTTGGTCTATGACAGTGAAAATTGATAGAAGTGGTTTTTGAATTTGCCCACTATAAACCATTTCGGTCCTTCAGTCAAAATATGTCAATATCCTTGTTAAATTATCAGGTGAAAGACCACGTGACGATCTTTAAAAGCGTATTTTTGTCAAACCAACTCATCCACTTAACGAGGATATTGGCAATTTTTTTACGAAATAACCAAAATGATTTACGGTGGACAAACTTAGTGATGACTTTTATATATTTTCATTGTCATAGACCAAAATAAGGACTTACGACATATATGTATATATATCTATATATATATATGTATGTATCTATATATCTATATACCTACATACACACACACATGATTAGTTTCTTCTTTTTCTTGTTTTTTTGCCAAGACATGAGAATCATCTTACATATGAGTACAAATACAATGGCAATTATCATTTCTAAATTATTATATTCCCCTTTCTAGCTAAAAGGATTTGAATAATGAAAATCACATGTTCCCCACCCTACTGAAAAATTATCACATTTTGATTTAGAGGAGGAGTAATTTGAGATCATAAACGAGTGGTGAGGAAAGCACACCTTTATTAAGTGTTCATGGAAAAAACCCATTTTCCTTTTTTTTTTAATTCGTTTTTTAGTTTTGTTCGGAGTGATGTTATTTGAAGACGCAAAATTAATACATTTGTTGACACTTTGCAATAAATGTGAAGTCTACGTCCAATTCTATAATAGACTGTATTAGCAAGCAAGTGGGTTAAACTTATGTGTCCAAATCAGTTTTTTATCGTAATTTTTTGTTTTTGTATTTTGATTATCTTTTGAGCTACTAAATTACTTTTTATTTTTTTTTATCCAAAAGCTACTCAATTACTAAAGCACAAGAAAACGAAAGACGAATTCCAATAGATAAGATTGAAATCTAAAAATATGGATTCGAACTTGAGTACAACGGAGAAACACATTGTTCTAGTTAATTTTTTTTTTTTGTGAGTCGAGCGATAACGTTAGTAAGTAAATATTAGCTTAGCCACCGACGAGATTCGAAAACACGCCATCATGCAAGGGCACAACACTTATTCATCACTGTAGTAAAGAGCCACTTGCATTGTTCTAGTTAACTTAATTAACTCTAAAATTGTGTTTTCTTTTAAAATAAGTTTATTTGTTTGTTTTGATTTTTGAAAATAGCAAATGAGATTTTTACTTAATTTGTGAGTATTTGCTACCCTGCAGGCATGAAACCTCTGCATTTAAACCTCATGCAGCTGCATCAATCAAAAGCATATCCAGAGAAGAGATTCTACTACTCAGGCAACTTTAATGGCCAAATTTCTTGGCAATGGTGATACTCTTTCTACTCCTCACTTCTTCTGTGACATCACTAACATTGTACCTTTTGGTTTCATCATCTTATTAGTTAAAACATTAATGTGTCTTCCATGCTCCATATATGTGAAATTTCTTGCAAAAATCAGTCACATGCCAACATATTAGAAACACAAAAATAAGGGATTTTGTGTAATGAGAGTGACCGTATTTTATGGTCGTAACAATTGGTCACATTATATGATACTAGTCTTTTTAGGCCATAGCATGCAACTGGAAGACTTTACTAAGACAAAGACTGGTTGTCAAGAACGTAGAGAAGATAGAGTGTGCAATTGACCATATTTAGTATGAATAGTACATGGTCATTAGTCAGAGTAGGTGGCTCTCCTAGGGTTCCATCTAGGATCCTTGGGCAAGAGGATCGGGTTGGCCCTTGGTAACAACACGATGTACTATCTCCCTTCAGACTTTTAAACAAAAGAAAGAAAAATCCTTTTGTTTTTATTTTGTGTCCATGTATAAGTTATTTCTTGAAAAATTATTTTCGAACACCTATTTTCTTATCTCATAAACACCCGTTCTTATTTATAATTTCCATGTTGGTAATAGACGGGTTAATTGTCATTTGTCAAGTAATATATTTTTTTATAAAGTAACAGAAATACGATACATGTAGCGTTACTCGCAGTTGTTTCGTGTCAAAACAATAGAAACCGAGTATATGTGTGGCCTCCACAGTCGACGCCGGCCAGCCAGTGGTGCACTCTTGGCATGCATGTATGTATAATAAGGACCAGGATCCTCTCCTGAGCTAAGGATGAGGATCCTCCTCATCAAGGGGTGTGGGCCGTTGGATGAAAATCCAACGTCTACAAACAGGGAGGTCCTTTTAAAGTTATAATAATTGTAGTCGTTGGATTTTCATCCAACGACCCACACCCCTTGATGAGAAGGATCCTCATGCTTAGCTCAGGAGAGGATTCTAGTCCGTATAATAATTCCCAAGTTAGAGGACCATGGAATTTCTAACACCGATGCAGTCAAATGACCAAAATACCCCTGAATTTTCACAAAGTTGTGTCATTTGTCCGAGGGTGTTATTGTCGTGGTACGCGGACAAGTAAAAGTGGGGAACAATCTTTTTCTTAGGGATCCTAGGGATTCCGTAATAGTATCCGATCATCATACATCGTGCAGTTAGAAATTATTTAAAATTTAAAATTCAAATATAAATAGTAACTAACGAAAACTGACCGCACGATTTTCGATAAATAGACACGATTACGAAATCCCTAGGATCATTAGGAGAGAAAACAAAACAAAAAACTATTTTAATCTCCGAAATTGATGATGTTTGACTGGCGTGAAATTACGGAAATGCCACTCGCGAGTTAATGATACGTTTGACGAAAGGAGTTGGAAAACGCGGGGTTCGGACCTAAAATTCCAAATAAGTCCAGAGAGAAGATGGGGACGAGTAAATGAAAAAGTTTGAAAAAGCCTTCCCACTCAATTAAATTCTTTAACTTTTAAATCTTCTTGTTGTTGAAGATGATCATGGAATTTAATTACGCATTTAATGATGTGTCATCTCCGAAATTTTATAAAATAAATAATGTTAAAATAAAATTGTTTTGTTGAATCTTGTGAAGGTAAGATGAGTTGATGATTTGATCAAAAGTCAATGGAGTTTGTTTATATAGGCATGCAAGAAAAGAAAAACTAGAAAATGATCATACCATGTTATAGTACTAATTGAAATAGTTTTTATTTCTAACTAATGGTTTTTGACGGTTTTATGTGCGGATTCTTTCATGTGACGAATTATAAAGTGATTAAATTTCTAATTGCGATGATTGAAGTTCTTTAGACTTTGGAATGCTGGTTGTATTCCTTTGCTACTTCTCATGCCCATATATCAACCAATGTTGCGGCATTAGATTGAACAAGCTGACCTTATTTTTTGCTTTTGTCTTTATTTTAGGACCCTCAAATTTAATCCAAGTTGTTTTCTTGAAGTTTATATCTTTTCTTAATACTGGAATAATGCCATTATGAATCATCAATCTTATTCTTGACTCTATCAGATAGTTGGAATTATCACACTTTTTAAAGTTGTATTGTGCCATTTACTACCAATTCCATTAAACTTTTTGTTAAAAGTTAAAACTCAACGTGTGAAAGGTAACTTTTTTTTTGATAAAATTTTTCCATTGAAACTAAAATGACAACTTTCAATTTTAACACACCAATTTTGAATTAAGTAGCAAGCTTTAGTCGCGCAATTCTGTCACTGCAACTGTTGATAGAGCAATGTGATTGTTTGGTCACGTGACGTTGATTGTATGGCCAATTAACATTGATCGATCAATTTTTGTCACGCAGTTGTTGGATTAAAGTCCAAGATGTTAATTAACATTTCTTGTGAAGCTTAAATACAAATGTTTAATTAACAAAACCCTACTTAATGATGTGAATCCTACATATTGTTCTCTCTAAACAATAGTCAAAGCCACAAGGCCTCACAACCACTTCATTACACAATTTACATCACACCCACTAAAAAAAGTACCCAGAGAGAGAGAGAGAGAGAGAGAGAGAGAGAGAGAGAGAGAGAGAGAGAGAGTAGGAGGGTATAAGTAGAATTCAAGTAGGCCTCTTTAGTTGATGACAAGAGAGAGAGAGAGAGAGAGAGAGAGAGAGAGAGAGTAGGAGGGTATAAGTAGAATTCAAGTAGGCCTCTTTAGTTGATGACAGGAGCTTTCAAGTTTCATAAATCCTTCCACAGGGAAAGGGATCATCTCCGGATCTCTTTCATCTAATTCTCCTCATCAAACAATCCGGACTCTTGAAATTTGATTTAACGGCTAAAAACACGGGTCCACTTTAAAAGTTATAATAACTTTAGTTGTTGGATCAAATTTCAAATGTCTGGATTGTTTGATGAGGAGGATTAGGTGGAAGGGAGCCGAAGATGATTCATTTCCTTTTCACATAACGACCATTCCTCCTCCATTAATACACCCTTTTTAATTAATTAATTTACTTACTTACTTCACTGTTTAAGTTACCGTTGCAGAAGAGTATTTATCAAATATAGCAAAAAATTAAAGGAAAACTAATGAAAAGAGCTTGAAAACTTTGAGTTTTAACGATAAGGACAAAATAAAAGGTAAAGTGAATAGTAACAGGTTTGACTTTTTAATATAAAAATGTGGTTTTTCGTTAAAGTGAACAGTACCGTGGGCTTTTCGTTAAAACTTCCAAAAATTAACCCGTAATTTAAAAAATGTCACTTTTATAAAATCTTTCAAATATATCCAAAATTCCACCTAAATAGACACAAATACCCTCAAATTTAACAATCAAATAAATTAAAAGTTTTTTAGCCAAAATGATTCATGACATTGACATAACTCCTTAATCTTGTCCTTAACAATTAATGATAATCAATAGTAGTGTTCTTGAGTTTGTCTATCGTGAATCATTTTAGTCTTTCTTTGAATTGGTTCATTGTGATCATTTTAGTTTTTTGGTGAAAAATCTGTCAATTGCTCTGTTAGTGTGATGATGTGGCATCATGTGGGTCACACAAATATAATCATATAACGACATGTGGATTAACTTTAAAAACTATTTTTATATTTAAAACTAAAAATGATATTAGTAAGAAAAAAGGCATTGAAGGCATGATTGAAATTCTGCTACTCCCACTTACGGTAACCGCGGCAGCGCTCAATGTCAGTGATGAGGAGGTCGAAGGGGATAAGGTTGTGGTGGTGGAGTGTAGAAGCAAAAATGAAGTTGGACCGGAGCTTGAGGCGACACTAGCTAAAAAGTCTTTAATTTATTTAATTGTTAAATTTGAGGGTATTTGTGTCTATTTAAATGACATTTTGGATATATTTGAAATTTTTTATAAAAAATGACATTTTTGAAATTAAGAGTTAATTTTTTGTTATATTTGATAAATACTCGTTGCGAGAAGAAGAAAGAAAGAAAAATCAGACCTTGTTAAAGTAAAAAGGTTGCAAAAACCACGCTTGGTGGAGTCAATACAAAAGGAGGAGAGAGGGCCTCTTGGTCATTGGGACAAGTTATGTATGGAGCACAGCATCTTCAAAGAGGAACAACAATAAGACCAAAACGATCACATTTTCCGACCGTGTCGATGTCCTAAGAAGCACCGACACGGTCCTTGTTAGGCCATCTCCAATGCACTCGAAAGTTTGGACCTCTCCTATGTCTCGGTGCTTCGTGGGCTTAACTCACCACTATATCCGGACTTAAATATAAGCATATTGGTGTTGCATAACCTAATGTGATAGGTGATAATTCTTGTCACAAATGAACTCCACCTGCCACATAATGTGATTTTATTAACATTAATTAAAGACGGTGAATATAGTCAATCGGCATTAATTATGATTGATTAACCGGTTTCGGGATATGCTTATGTAGAAAGCAATTATGCCATTTTATAAACCGAGTGCTTCGCAGAAAAGCACTTGAAAATGCTTCATGAAAAAGCACATGCTAAAAAACTTAGAGCTCGTTTGAATGTGCTTTTAAAATGACTGAAAACGTTTTTGGTGAAAATATTTTTGGAAACAATTCGTAGTAAAAATTCTAGTAAATCTTGGAAAAACAAAAGTACTTCCTGAAAGAAGCACATAACTGATGCTTCTTGTAGAAAACACTTAAGGTGCTTTTACAACCCAAAAATATTTTCTCTAAAAGCACTTTCAGTCATTTAAAAAGCACAACCAAACGAGTCTTTACTCATCTAAAAAGCGCTTTTAGCCCTTTCAGAAGGGGACAAGGATTGTCTGCCCTCCTAGTTGTGGTGCCCTTCCATGCCCTCCTATTTTGTGCGGTCACGGTTAAGCCACGTCAATATTTTATATTTTTATTGTTTTTTGTCTTATTATCTCATTAAAAAATTAATATAAAATATTGACGTGGCTTAACCGTGACCGCACAAAATAGGAGGGCATGGAAGGGCACCACAACTAGGAGGGCAGACAATCCTTATCCTTCAGAAGGAGTACAAAGCAGACCCTAAATACATAAACTATGGCCTTGGAAATGAATGGCAATCAAGGATTATGATCCTGGATACTCTAATAAAAGGAATGCCTGTTATGCACCAGAAGAAGACAAAAGAAGAAACAAAGCAGAAGAGCGAAAAGAAGAAACGAAAACATACAACGAAACAAGTACAAAATGTGCAAAATGTGCAGAGCTCATTAGTGCATTGTTCATGGTAATTCCATCTACGAAAACAAGGTTTCTCCAAACAAATTAAACGAGAAGAGAAACAGGGCTCAATTGGTGATAGCAGGATGGCACAAGCGACACGGACAAAATGATCCTAAAAGGTCTTCGCAAACATTTCACAGACCTCAATCCGGAAAAGAGAAAAGCATCAGGAGGCAGAACGGAGCCATTTGCGTGTGAAATAAACTTATAACCGTGTGTTAAAAGGATTCTTTTTGCAACTGCTTTTACATCTGTGACAAATGCAAATGCAAACCTTATGAAGCTGAAGCAACAAAGTGGTAAGTTACGAGCAACATCACCTGCTAATTCAAATGCGTATGACAAAAATGACGATTTGAATTTTATTAAAAGAACAGAACTATTGTACAGGCAGTATTACAGAATATAAAGAGATATCACCATGAAAAGGGGCTTGCTCCTAGCAAAAAAATCTCGTTTTCCACATCTTTCACCCACTGACAAACCCGGTTGCAAGTCTTTATTGCCAATGCCTGAAAACCGGTATGAATATAAGTTGAGAAGGCATCTAAAGAAAATAAACAAAATGCACCTAAGGATAAATCCAAATCAGCTTGAAATGGCTTCTCCAACAAATATTAATTATAGAAAAAACAAAAATAACATAAGATTAAAATCTTTTGTCAAAGGATAAAAGTCCTAGGGTATTTCTCCAAGGAGCCCTGCCATTCATTTTCTTCAAATTCTTTCACCGGCTTCATTTCACATTATTGCCATTATTTCTTACTTTGCTACAAGTTCATATCTTCTAAGGTGTTCTGTTTCGTGATTTCTCGTTAATGTCTATGAGTGTCTCCAGTCCCACTAACTGGGTTTGAGATTGTGTTGGCCTATTGGTAATAAGCAGGGCATACAAAACGTTGATAACCAATGAGTTGATTACGCTTGTGACAAGCTCTAGCATTGCCCATTTATTCTGCTGCTTAACCAGAAACACATTTCAACACCTATCCTACGAGATAAACACGATAATGCTCTTTGGATAAGCAATCATCTTTTTGGCCTTGCTTTTAGCCCAATGGTTCCCATAAGTGATAAACCTCATTCAGAAAAAAAACCCCTTTCTTGTCAACTCATCCCTAAATCTATGTTCGGTTTAGAAAAATGGGAAAACGAAAAAATTTGGATGAAAGGGCAATGATTTGCATATATTCCCCTTCACTGGGCCCACAATTTGCAATTCACCCAACAGAGAAATGAGGCAGCCGAAGGAGGGGGGGGGGGTGAGCAAATTATATTACTTAACATAAACTGGGACCCACGAATTTTACTAAAAGTTTTTCCCTCCCTTTTGTCTAATAAAACCAAACAAGGCAAGTAAAAAGCATCAACTCTTTCCCTTTTATTCCCTTTGTAAAAGTGGACAAGTATTGCATAGTGGAAAAGGGTAGGAAACAATAAAACTTACCTTGTCTGCAAGTGGATCAAAAGCTGCATAAAGCTCGAAGTCCTGGGTGACCCAACATAGTAAAACTGACAAAACAAAATGATCATATAACTCCATCAGGAAAGCATCATCAAGCATGTCAACACAAGTTTGATGTAATCGAAGCAAATGTCAACCATGGTATCCTATATAAAAATGTAATGTGAAACAGTAAAAATGACACAGAGTAATGATCAAGCTTGATTACCATAGGGTTTTTGTTAATTACAGTCATAAATGTCAAGGGATCAACTAACAAATGGCTAGGTGAAAAACTTTGACTTCCTAGATGCTGGTCTTTTGAAAAAATGACATCAATATTCAAGTTTGAAATAGTGCAATCATACTTAAAACACCAAAGTTTGGACTACGTAGCAATGAGACTGCGTCAAGAAAATAAAAAAAATTCAGTGTTTTCAACTTTTCCTTTCTGCATATGTATGAAGCAGTATATATTCAAAAGTACCGTAGTTCTCATCTCTTCTAAACTGGGTTTTGTGTGGCCCAATTCCTTTGTCATGCATGGAAGCATAAAGCTTCTGGTAAGCTCTGTATAATCTGCAAGAAGAAGAATTAATTATCTATCTACAACAAAAAGTGACATACGACTTCATTGTGGGAGATTCAATTTTATGCTTAAATGTACTGTTAGATTCATCTGTCACCTTTTCTGCTGACGAGGACTACTTATTGGTGGTGAGAACTCAGAGGATACATACTGATCCAAAAATATACTCCGATATATAAAATGCCAAAGTCCAGCAGGACCGCCTACGCCAATATATGGTTCCCTGAATCTGTCAGGAGAATCTGTTGGAACTGTATGTTGACCCAAATGAGGAGAAAAAGATCCAGAACGTGGCAAAGGATCAAGAGGCAACTCCTCAACACGCATCCCACCATCTACGGTGGATCTCTGAATCTCGCTTAGTACACTGGACTTCAAAAGGACCGATTCAATCCGAATCCTATAAGATCAGAGACAAAATTATGTAGGGAAAAAAAAAACTGGGCTAAGAAGTTACCAATCTATGAAATGGGCTAGGATGTTGCCACATGAAGAACTCCTACAGCACAAATATCATTTTTTCAAACTAAATTTATTGTATACCTGCAATCCTTGAGATGATAAAAGGCATCTGAACTAGTAGTAAGCAACATCAAGTATGTATCAACCTGCCGCAAGAAAGTGTATTTTGTCATGATATTTTAACTAGACAAGCTTAACATGAGGCAAAGTATATAATGTGTGCACTTAAATTTAGATAAGTCATCAACCTAAGTGCGACTCACATCAAGAAAATGGACATAAGCATACAAAAATGCCATGGGATTATATCTAGGCAAGCAAATTGGAGAGAAAGATTCAGATGTCCTGCATTAAGACAAAAAGAAGAAATTAATACAATATTGCAGCTGAAAATGTCTATAAAACATAATCACCCATAATTGAAACCATGCTAGTAGAAAAGAAAGTACCATATGTTTTTTGTGTATGATCCTGTGCTTTAAAACGGGACATCTCGTGATTGGAAACTGAAACTAGTACATGGGATTGGAAATTGAAACTAGTAGCTGGTTAGTATTTAGTGTATCATATCTTACTAGTTTCAATCCCAAATCCCCTGTAAGTTTCCAAAAGGAAGACATAAACACCTATTCAATTTGATCTACTTGCCTAAATGATTCTGATGCCATGACAAAGTTGGACAGCAGCAACATGTCATCAGGATGAAGAGAGGCCTTTTGAGCACCCACAAGACTGATAACCTGCAATCCATTTCAAGTTGTTACAGTGCACTAAGTTGTAAAAGATTTTTCAACTGTGCCATGAAAAATATTTAAAAAAATATTCTTAAAAAGAGATTTCCTCAAGTATTAGCATCAGGATAGAACCTTGTGTTTGCACATCAGTATTGTAAAGAGAACACCAGAATCGGCAACATCATGCAATATGGCACCTGCAGCTTGCCTTGTCGCATAAGCAAGGGGAAGACAAGTGTATGCATGAAGAAATGTGGCAGGATTCCTGAAAACACAGAAACAAGTAGTAGTACTATAAGCATCTTCTTCATTAGGTTTTGTAATTTTAATTTTTGGCATGTGTGAACGGAAATTACATTGGCAGGACAAAGTAGAAAACATTAATGGTCATAACACAAACAAATAAATGAGAAAAAAACAGACCATCCAATATATATCATAATTTCAAGATACGAATGACTTTGCTTATGTAAACTTCATATTAAAGAGCTTATGGTTTTACCAAATTTTTTTCTAAAAGCTTTTAGAACAAAAGGTTTTTATTCAGAACTTTTATACTATTTCAAAGTGAACAATCAGTTTAAAACAGATCAGGTTAGAAATGATCATAATATTCAGCCAAGCAGCCCTTCACATACATTGGATGATCTGTTAATATCACTACTACAATAGTTCATCACCAAAATAACAATATCTGTAATGTAGGGATACTACTTGTGCTCTTGCAAACATCTAAACATCTAAAAACAGGAACCATCATATGAGTTTATTGGATGGTTTTTCACACCAAAAGAAAATTCATATCTAAGTTAGGCATGCCAAAGGGAGCAGAGAAACAAACCAACTGAAAGAGTGGATGAGGGAAGAGAAGACAATATCTGTTCCTCCAAGCAAAGGTGTCATATCAAACTTCGGATTCTTCTCAAAACATCTATTTACTGACTTTGTAAGAATAAGTAGCATCTGCATCCACATATCGTGACTAATTAAATGAAGTGCAGTTACTAACATAAGCTATTTTTATTCTATAAAAGGGAAAGTACATAAACAATATTCTGGTTATTCAATAAATCACTAACAAAATATGACCTAACAGTCAAACATATTAATGCACAAAGAATTTTGCGGAACGGGAAGATCCAATGCTACCTGACCATATATAAGTTCCAATTGCACCCTCAAAGACTCGTAAGGCTCTTCTGTACAGCTGATGCACACTAAGTAAATTGGTCCCTTGACAAGAAAAATCACCTGAACATACAAATATTTTATGCCAATTTAATTTAACTGGTTCCATAAAGATAAGGCCTACAGCTGTGAGTTGATGTACAGTCAAATAATGTCATTCTAGACCTCCACACGAGTAAGACCTAGGTATTTCACGCACATGAACATTATTTTCAAACACTGATATACATTCTGATCCAACTTAGGAAAAAACATAACATACTTCAAGTCATACGAGAAAATTCAAAAAATACAAGCCAAAGGTCCCTCGTCAAATATGTTTTTATAGGATAACATGCATATATCACTAAGACTTCAACATCTGCCCAAGACAGTGTCAGGATGGACAACACAGCTCCATCAACTGGTTCAAAATTAAAGTCATCTGTTCAGGGATGGTATATACAAGCACTCATGAAGGATTATACCACCAGGAAAATGAGAAGGCAGTTCTTATGATCATCCTAGGAATCATGGACTGTTAAAGAAGAAATAACTTGATGAACAAAATTTCGCAAAAAAAGTTACAAAGCAGACCTGATGCTTCCCAGCCCTAACCAATTTGACATGATCCCCACTGTAAAACAATTAATGAACAAAATCACTGGAAGTTTTCTACATAATTCGACTAAAGTAAATCTGTCAGAGTAGACAAATAATCAAAATTTAAGAAATTGGAGAAGAGATTCAATTCAGAATGATTGAGACATGTACCCATTCTCCACGAAGGAAATTATGGCTTGTAATGTTGCTGAAAATCCTGCTAGCTTGTGTTCATCTCCATATCTGATATTAAGCAAGTAATTCAAAAGAAGACAAAAATATATCACGAATGCAGAATATAGACTGATAGTTGCACTCTATTTTGCATAGACATTAATGTAAATTTTGCATTTCTTGAAACAGATAGTCGAGTCACCTGAGACAAACCTGGAATATATTGGTTTGCCAGAGTGACTTAGTATGAAAAAGTGCTTTTTTCTCTTTCTCCATGATATGGAAGCATCATCCTGCACTTCAATTATAAATCAAACAGATACATTGCAGTTATCAATGAAAATCACTTTGTCATCCAAAATAGCAGTGAAATTAAAGGAATTGGTATGGGGCTGAACTGTATTATGAAGAGAAAAGAAGAAACTGACGTGTTTTAATATCACATAATTGATGCCAAACTTTAAGGACTAAAATACCACAACAATGAGCAATACACTAAGCATTTTACCATCCTTTCTCTCTTTCAATATTCTCTATTCTGCTTTTGTTTTGCAATCTAACAATGTTCAGAGATTTATTTCACCTATCCTAGAACTCTAGAATGCCTGATTAATACATCATACTAATACAGTAGAAATCAAAGAATTGCATTAAAAAAAAAAAGCCAAGGAAAAAATAAATCCTTTGACAAAAATCTGAAAATGGTATGACAAATCTAGTGAATACACAAGAGACCTGAACCCCACTTTGCATATAGGACCATCCTGCATTCAATACCTATATGCTATTTTATGTCACTAACCATGCTAGGGAGCAATCTCTTTCTCTATCAGATTCCAATCTAAGGCTTTTAGCTCTGTGACTCAACTATCATTCTCATACTAAACTTATTTGATCATATAGACCAAAAAGTTACTGAGATCATAAGGACAAGAAAAATTTATCATTCAACATCTGTATGCCTTATTCAAGTGCATAAGTACATGCTAATATCTAAAATTGAGCAATAACGAGTCTATTTACATCTATTCAGTCAAGAAGAGCACCAAGGTAGCTGTACAACGTCTGATACATAGCACCTGCATAAGTAGCGTATATCCTACATTTGTCTAAGGCAACTAATTGAAACAACACACCTATTGATCACATTCAACCAAATGAAAATCTTCTAACAATTTGAAATTAGTGAAATACACAAACATACAAACGAATCAAGTCTCGAGCTTTTTCCAATACCATTTCCGAAAGAAGTCCGCAGGGAAATTACCAACTCTCTTCCCAATTTCTCTCTCAATCATTACTTTATTCTTCGATACTAAACTTCATGCACAATTAAAACTCACTTTACATTCCGTGTCCAATAATGACCAAGCAATTCAACCAATGCAATAATTGTCACACAAATTACATGGCCAAGGAGTTGTTAGAACGCAATACCTCATCGACATGTCGTTTCCCGGGCACCCACGGGGTTTGCGAATCCGAAAACCCATCAGCAATCTCATCGTTTCTCACTTCCAAAATCTCATCAACTCCAGAGCCGGCACCACTACTGGCACTACTACTCCCTCTTTCCCCAGCATACCCACTGCTGCTGGGGCTCGACGGCCCATCAACCTCCAGCTCTGAATTGGTCCTCGCCCACACAATACCACCGCCGATTCCGCCACGTGGCAAGCCCTCGCTCGCCTCCTCCACCTCAGCTAAACCAGGAGCAACCGAATTAGCCCGGACTTCCTCCTCCTCGTTCTCGATCTCCTGGTGGTTGTTCCCCTCGGCAGATCCATGTGCGACGCCATTTGCATGGCTGTCGGCCTCGGACAATGCGAGGGCGGCCAATTGGTCTTCCGGGGGTTTGGGGATAGGGTTAGGGTTTGGCTCCCAGGCTTCGTCGCCGGAGGTCGAAGTTCCCGTTTCGGAGGACATGGAGAACTAAAAGGATTTGGGACTTTTGGTGAATTTTTGTGAATTTTGGTAAAAGTGAGAAATTGGGGCTCCAATAGAGAGGGAGGGGGGAGAGCGCAAGGGGTTCGTCTACCAGTCGTTTGTTCTGTCGTGTCCTCTGCTGCAAATTACTCCATTTCCAACGCGGCACTGACCAGTAGGTGGGTGGCTCCGAAATCCGAATGGAGCCTGGCGCGTACTGATACGGGTCGGTTTAGAAAGTTCGGACTTTATACGTTTTGGTTTGGGGCGGGTTGAAGGGACTTTTGGACCAAGCCCAAAGCTTCTCAAAATTGTAAACCAGTTTAACATAATGGGCTTGTCCTCACAATGATAACTAATAAATTAGGTTTTCTCTCCTGCACATATGCGCTGTGCGCATGCCCCATTTACAACAAACCTCAGCCCTCAATTATTATTTTTAGCAAACGATATTATATTGTTTTGACCCAATTTTACATTATCGGTTCGTACGATCAAGGCCGTTGATGAAGCATAACTCCCAACCGTCGGATGAAAAAGTGAAGATAATTTTATTATTGTTAAAGGATAATATTATGGTTTTTATCATAATAATTCTCTTTTAATATGAATTATTTGCATCTTGTTAAACCAGATAAATAGGATGCGAATTATATCCCAAGCAAACAGTACAGTTTGAATTGATTTAGGATGTCTGACTGCACTTGGAAGCTAAAAATGAATTTGAAATTCATTTGATCAAGATGCTGCATTGTTTAAAGGTGATGGGATTATGATGATGTGATAAGCCTAGGATTTGATGGTCTTGAATAATGATGAGATGAGAAACCTAGATAGGCTAGGCCTTTTTGCATGGTGATGGGCATTGTCAGATGAGTTTAGAGTGATAAGAATTGATGATGGGAGCACAATATGCATGTCGTGTGAAAAGGCACTTCGAGATTTCAAAGGGACACCTATTCGGAAAAGGTCTCTATTGGATTGGCGATCAAGGAGACTTGCTATAAATACAAAGGCAGTGGCAACATAAAAAGTCTCCAATTCAACGCACAAACTGCCATGCGCAAACTCTCGCTCTACGCGAAACCTCTCAACAACCTTGAGATTTTTAGTTTCTTTTTCGCCAACACATCTTCAGTTTAGATAAACAGCACTGTGAAGGCAACTGGCGAACATCTTCAGTTTAGATAAACAGCACTGTTGCTGTAGAATCAACCGACTGCAAAGCACCTTCAGTTTAGATAAACAACACTGCGTCAATGCCAATTGGTTATCTATCCAAGTCTCGGTCGAGAAGGGTTTTCGAATCCTTATTGGCAGAGGTCATCTCACGAGCCTTCTCGATGAAGTGAGGTATTACGAATCATTAGACTCAGCGCATTGAACGCCGAGTGTTTTTATGATTGGATACTCACAAGTTGGGTTTAGAGTTCGGCATTCAGACGGCCGAACCACATTTACAATTAAGACGTACATTTGCTCTGAATATATGTGTCCATATAGTCTGGTGTCAATTCGGCGTGCTTATACTCTTACGAATACAATCACCGTGACTGAATCTGACACCGACGATTTGAGAACTTCGTAGAACTAGCAACCTTGTCTTCAGGCTCTAGAACCCGAAGGCCGAGACGTGTTCATTCCTCGGCCGCAATCGCAAGATTGAAAAGTGAGCAGTGCATCCGACATAACATCAACATATTTTACTCATTGGCCGACGAGTTGGCACGCACGCATACAACCGAAAGACGTAGTTAGCTCATTAGTTACTCGGCATGCACGCCACGTAGGCTTGGTAGTTTTTAGGGTCAACATATGTACACTAAGAAAGAAATGGTGCGCTCAACCTCACAATGAGCTAGCAATAATATGGTTCAAATTCGTCTTAGCAAGAATCGAACTTAAGTTCTCACTTACAAGTGAAGAATCGAACTTAAGTTCTCACTTACAAGTGAAGAATCGAACTTAAGTTCAAATTAGTTAGCCCTCCATTTTTAGGACTTGGGCTCGAACTTCATACATTGTCAACGACATGTTTTTTTTTTAGTACAACGATATATTTTTCACTAAAGGGAAGGGAAGTTCGGCTAAACCACACAATGGGCAGCCTAATTTGATATCAAATTCGCCATCCACGAGATTTGAATCTAAAATTTTTTACTTACAAGTGAAGAGGAGACATGTTAAGGTTTAATAGTGACATCATCATGCTGGACCTTCTATACAAGCTATTGCTTGGCTACTTTCATTAATAGGCCTTGATGGGCCTCATGAGGCTGTTGGGGCCATGCTTGCCTTGAGCAAGTGTAATTCACGAGCCCAACAAATGACTGATAGCCTGTGGTTCGTATCTTTCTTGCAAGATTTCGATGAGAAATCTCGTCAAAAGACATCTTCTAATCCACGTGTAATTATCTCATTGAATAGTAAAATACGCCCTAATAGGGTTAAAAACAACTGCAGGTATATATTTGACTAGTATATGACACAAAGCATAAAGATCTCTAATTTAATAGCGATAACGTTAGTAAGTTAAATATTTAGTTGTTGAGAAAAAGAATTCAGTTGAATTTAAACTTGAACCAAAATAAATAAACATTATTAATTTTTGCTATAACTATAAAGTGTGAGCTGATTAATCAAATGATTCCAACTTGGAAACTAATGAAAGAGACATCTTAAAAAAAATAAAATAAAATGCGGGAACTTAAATAAAAAGGGTGAGGGGGCTCGTATAAAGTCAACCCTATAAATGCGGTCCCACCACTAAATAATCAACGGTTGAGATCTTTCCAAGCTTCTTTTCAAAAAGGAAACGTTGCCTAAGCTTTTTTAGCTATCCATTCATTTGTGTCAAGACAACGTCGATTCGTTCTTAACGCTCGCTTAATGAAGAAATAGGCCTTGGCTTTATTCACCAAGTATTCAACGCCTTCCGTCCTTATTCGTCTCTTAGTTATGACTGGTGCAACTTCCATCCTAATGTCTTATTTCTTCATTCACTTTAAATTAAATATTTTGTTTACAAATTTATTCTCGGATTTTTATCACAAATAGTCCATAAAATTGACTATCACCATCAAGATGGTCCATAAAATTGAAAATCAATCAATATAGTCCCTGAAAATAGGTATCGCAAATCAATGTGGTCATTTTGTCATAATTCTGCTAAGTGCAGATGTTGCACATAAATAGGTCCTATAAGTCTTTTTTTCTCAGAAATGGTCCTTAAAATTAACCTGCAACATCAAATAGTCCTTGAAATTGACTTGCAACATCAAAATGGTCTCTGAAATTGAAAATCGATCAATGTAATCCCGCAAGTAAGTGTCCCAAATCTTCAGAGTAGGTCCTACTATAAGAAAAAATTCCATTGTGCAAAAAGGTATTTAGATAACTTTTTAATTAATTATTAAACTCACATCAGCACATCACATAACAAATTTTTTTACAAAATTGTGGCAGAATTATCATATTGATTTGCAACATCTATTTTCAAGTACTACATTAATCGATTTTCAATTTCAGAGACCATCTTGATGATGTGGATCAAACCCATGAACCGTTATTTGCAAGCTGGCCTCCTGCAGATCTGGGAAGAGGCGACCCATGCCACTCCTCCATATGCACAACCCGACTGAAACGTGTCGCCTTTTCCATACGCCGTGCACCCAACATCTTCTCTCGTCCAAATTCAAACCACGACAAACTTCTCCATCTGGGATACAAAATGACATCTCAAACTTTCCCATTGGTATCACCAAAAATTTTCCATTGATAAGTATTACTAGGCCCAATTCATGCTTTTTTCCACAAATTAAAAAAAATATATTGTTATTTTATCTTTTATTTATTGTTAGGAATTTAAAATATGACATATCTACCCATTTAAACATGGTTGAGATTGTATTTCATTGTTTTTACTTTTGATAGTGGGTGACAAAATAAGTGGGGTGGGGAGATACGAAAAGGGGGAGATTGTATTTCATTGTTTTTACTTTTAATATCCCATTGTTTTTTTTTTCTTGACTTTATTTTTTATTTTTTTAATATCTATGAATGTGAAAGTAATATATAAATAAATAAATGAAACAAACACAACTTTTCATGTATTGCAGTTTAATTTAGATACGATGAAGTTTATAAGCAAAAGTTTTGTTTATTGCATTTACGTTCTTCTAATTTTGATCTAGTTAGCATTATTACTTCATTCAATTGGTTGTTCAAATGAGAAGATGCGTACGAACTGAATAAAAATTAAATTCAACTTCGTTGATGAATTGAATATATAACATAAAATTAAAAAATTAAAAAATAAAACCTACAAGGACGAAATTATGCAACAAAAAAATACAAAGGCAAACAAGTAATCTTACCTTGCAAAACTCAATACAAGCTAATTAATACATCACATGATCATGAGACAAGCACGAATGTGATTATGACATGAGCACGAATATGTCTTTACATCGACTTGAACCAATTAATGCCTCCAAGCTTGAACTTTAAATTCATGTAGGTATTTTTATTTCTCATAGTATTTTTTGGGTGGCCATAACTTGTTTGGTAGACAAGCTTTCTTCCTAGAGTTTGCAACTTAAGAAAATAATTGTTGGAGGTAATTTTTTTTCTCGATATTTTTTTATAGATTTTTCACGTGAAGGGATTAAGATTTCAGGTGTGATCAAATTGTGTATTCTTAATTGTCAATATCTGATGTCGGATTGAATTAAAAACCTAACCAACTATTAATTAATGAATTGAACATGGACAATTGGGATGCCTTGCAACCATCCACTTAATAACCTTATCGAAAAAGCAAAAGATTTATAGATAAAAATAAGTAAATAAAACTAGGGTAAATATCAGTTTACTATCCTCATGTTTCGTAATTTTCAACTTTTAGTACATCAAGTTTGTTTCGTCCCAGAGTCATACCTAAAGTGTAAATTTTGAGACAGTCTCATACATCCGTTAGTCAAACTGTTAAGTCTTCCATTAATTGATGATGTGGTGCCCACGTGGACAATGACTGGGTGCCACGTGTTAATAAGGATCCCACGTGGATATTAAAAAAAATAAAAATTTTAAAAAATTACAAAAAAAAAAGAAAGAAAAAGAAAAATGCTTTCATGTACACCATCAGGATCAAAATCCCCGGCCTCGAACTTGTCAGACATGGTGCCTTTCTCGTCGACGATGCCTAGCATCGTCCAATTAAAATGGGACACCTAGCATCCTATTTGCTTGTATACGTATAAAATAGGGGACATCTAGCACCTTCAAAACTGAATGTTATTAATGGTGCCCCACCGGCCTCCCTTCTATGCATCCTAGTTTCCCACCCTTCCTTTTTTTTTTTTATGCAATTGTTTTAAATTGTTGATTAAATACTTTCTTTTTTTGGTCATCCGCTGCCCAACTAGCATCTAATGTTTTTTAAAACCATGAATTAAACTTCTTGAGTTATGCATCTTTATTCACATATTAATTTGAATATATTTTTTTTTTGAACAAACGATATTATCTATACTAAGATAAGGGGTGGGCTTAGCCTCAAAATGAGCTAGCAATAATATGGTTCAAATTCGCTTTTGGCGAGAATCAAACCTAAGACCTCTCACTTACAAGTGAAGAAGAATATCATTGTACCATAATACTAAGTGGCTTTTAACTTGAATATTTATGAAGATCTAACTACGGCATGAGTTCGGACCCCATCAGCTCCGTAATCTAACATTTAATCTAACAAATCTATCGTTTAACCAAAAAAAAAAAAAATTTATATGTCATCATATGATACCAACAATGTATTAATGCTCACCTAAGGTCCTCATTTTGAAGACCCGCAAGGTCCTCTTTCATTTGAACCATTAGATTAATCTAATGGTGCATTAATCAATAACCTTAAATTATCCCTATAACACTTAACAAAATAATAATCCGGATTAAAAAAAACATAAAAAAGGAGTTCACATGTGAAACCCTTCCGTCAACAAAATAATAATCCGGATTAAAAAAAACATAAAAAAGGAGTTCACATGTGAAACCCTTCCGTCTTCTTCCCCTACCTGTCTCTATTCTTCTGAGCTTTTTGCATGAGCAGCAGTGCAACACACATCCATTTGTGTTTGAGTACTCGGTCCGAGAGGTCTTTCTCCAAAGTTCAATCATTCAAGAAGAATTCTTCATCTCACACATGTTTCAAAATCCCTAAGTTTGTTGGAATTAGGTTAAATTGAAGATTGTTGGAACTGCTGTAGTGACATGTGCATGGTTCCTTTTGAATCTCTAAATCTTGTTCTGTTTCTGGTAGGTGTTCTAATAATGTGAAAATCAAATCAAAGTGAAAAACTTCTTTCCCTTCCGAAGTATTTGTTCCTAACATCTACTATTTTTGTTTAATTGCAATGTATTTCTAAAATCTTCATTTTGTTCCTCTCTCCTTTTTCATACGCAAAAATGGAAAAAAAGTTCAGACAAAGAGGGAGGGGTAGGAAGAGAGAGGGATGGAGATGAGGGAGACGGATAAGAAAAGAAGACGGAAGGCTTTCATGCGTGGACTCTTTTTTTATATTTTTTTCTTATCTTTTCAGTTGGGATTATTATTTTGTTAGGGTGTAACATGGATAATTTAAGGATGTTGATTAATCCATTGTAACTGTGATAATTTAAGTTTATTGATTAATCCACCGTGAGATTAATTTAAGGGTTCAAATGAAAGAGGACTTCACAGGTCCTCACATGAGGACCTTAGGTGAACATTATTGGCCCACACTAAAGGTTGATTAAATACATTCAACCTGTGATGGAGGTAGAATATACAAAAATAAATAAAACTTAATCTACCTATCATCCATGAAAGTAGTTCAAAAAAATTTAAACTTCATACGTTTATACATTCATACTAGTATATTTGATGTATGGGGGAGCTACTTAAGGATCAGGACAGGCATGTGTCTATCCTAAAGTTTCTTCACTATGTAGCTTCTGTTTGTGTGCTTTTAGTTGAATACTCTGCATTCTTTGACTTATGTGTTCTTTGTGGAGCAAAAAATAATCACAAAGCGACACGTGGATTTTTGGGTGAAGATGACAAATTTACCCTCGATGCATACTGGGTCTCCTACACGCGAGCAGTGGAGAATCATCCATCAACCAAATCAGGAGTACCCAAAATAGGTAACAAGTTCAAATTTGTCTCATCCATTCTCATTCCATAACCTCCCAAAACATTTCTTTTATTATGATAATTAGCCAATTAATATATTTATACCTAATTAATATATTAATTGCTAATTAAATCACCAAATAGCACCCCAAAACACACTTAAAGGCCGGCCACACCCCATTCCCTATATATATGACCCTATTTCTTCTAAAAAGCTAAGTTGATACTCTTGCAAAACTCCTAAAAACTCTCCAAATATTTTTTTCTCTAAATTCTAACTTTGGCATCGGAAGTTCTTCGGCCAAAGCCCCACCCCAATTCATCGTGGGCGCGTGAGGCTCTTTGCCTTGACCTAAGGTGTTGATTGTTTTGTAGGTGCAATTTTGTCCAAGAAGAAGAATGTGGAAATTTGCATCCAAATTTTTGCTCCCGGTTAGCTTTATTATATTTCCCTAATTGATCAAAAAATGTGTTTTACAGTAGTTTGTTATGAAACCAAAGCCTTCTATCAACTAGCCTTTCTTAGTTAGTTAACCATTTCGGATGATAGAGTGTTGTTTTACATTAAAACTACACATGTATGGAATAAAGGAAGAATTTATCTTGAAAAACATTTTTTATAGCTACAGTTTTGAACCATGATTATTAATTTTTGTTCAACATCAATGTAGGAACTTATTAAAAAGTTTGGTGCTTATGATATAATTATCTCAATCTTATTTTGTCCTGACTCCATTACTCTATTTTGATTAAAATGTTTCTTTGCATTATTAAAAAATGAACTTTTTTCTCCCATTCGTGATGTTACTTTTTGTCCAACTTCTGACTTCGCCACCGTATTTAATGATAAATATAGTACTTACAACATAGATTAGTTAGTACACCTAACCTGTGATGGAGCTAGAAGAAAAACTTGAGATACAAACTGGGAGTAGGAGAAACAATATTTAGTTTGTATGGTTAATTTTAAAATTGAGTTAAAGATAATAAAAATAAACTGATGTGGATAATCAACAAATGGAACTAACCCAACAAAGTGGATTGAACCCAATAATGACTTGCATAATTGAACTTATACCAAGTTTACTCATAAAAAGGAAGTCTACTTCACCATGAGAATATTTAAAAAATAATTAAAGAATTTCCTAGTAGTTTAGAATATCTTTGTAATTCGGATTTTTCATTCCAGTAGATTAGATTAGTTTAAAATATTCATTACATATGATTTGAATACATTGCATTACAAAACTAAGAAGCCTCATGGTAATTGCATTACAAAATATTTTATTTTGTTGGTCGTCTCATGAGCATATAAACAATGGACAAGGATTGTCGGCCCTCTTTGTTTTCGTGTCCTTTCGTGTCCTCCTGTTTTGTGTGATAACGGTTAAACCACATCAACATTTTATATTATTTTTTTTATAGAGATAATAAGACAAAAATAAATAGTAATATAAAATGTTGATGTGGCTTAACTGTGATCATACAAACAGAAGAGCATGAGAGGGCATGAGAGAGCACGGGAACAAAGAGGGCAAACAATCCTTGTCCATAAACAATTGTCAACTACTGTTATTTGGGCGTAAATAATTGTAAGAAATCCAATTGACCTAATTATAAACTAAGAAACCTTGCAGAAATTGTCACCTTGACTGTTGATCGGAGATCATATGTCAGCAGTTGTCAGTATACCCATCCCATATACATAAGCGTAAAACTTACCTCAACAAAGAAATTGACTACCGACAAAACTTGAAAGGCAAGGGAAAAGGCGTAGATTTGAGTTTGACACCTTTGTATTATTGTGCATTATTTTTTGGACTTGGATTCTCTGCGCTCCCATTTCGGTGCTCTTCTGTTTTGTGTGGTCACGGTTAATCTATGCTAATGTTTTATATTGTTTTTTATAAAAATAATAAGACAAAAAAAAAATAGTAATATAAAATATTAACGTGGCTTAACCGTGACCACACAAATAGGAGGGCACGGGGAGGGCACCGAATTGGGAGGGCAGTGAATCAAAGTCCTTATTTTTTAATACAAGTCGTTCTCACCAATTTCTTTTCTCTGCTTTCTATTTCGTGCCAACCCCACCAACAATAAAATATTTTTTAAAAAAACAAACCCACCAACCATTTACTTTCCATTTTCATTTACCAATTTGGCCTCACCTACTCTAATTCTCACCAATCATTTTCAAATTAATTAATTTTTTTTTTAAATTTTAACGATAAAAATAAAATAAAAAATTTATTATTAATTTTTTAATATAAAAATATAATTTTTTATTAAAATAAACAATACAATACGGTAGTTTTTCTTTAAAATTTCCATAAATTAACCACTTCCATGTCATCCGAAATTAAAAACAACCCAATAACTTAATTAGATTGGAATTTAATGTTAAAAATTTAAACCTCCGAGAATTGGAGGACGATTCTCCAATTTGGGATTACATTCGTAAAAACGATCATCTTGATCTCACAAATTAGAAAAAAGGGAAGCACAAAATTCATAAAAAAACAATTAAAATCTAATCAATATTTTCCGTACACCCCCAACCCCCCCTCTCTGTATTTCCTGTTTCTGAAAAATAAATATTAATCTTCGAACCCAGTTTTTTCCCAAATTGCATTTCGGACCCGACTGAGATCCCTCCCTTTCAACGTCCTCCCGACGCCTTCGTGCACCGAGAACGACGCGATTCTCGTTCTCGCCATCTGCCTCGCCAGGAACTCGTGCGGCGGGATCCGCACGCCTCCCTCCACGTCGTTATCGCCGTCCGCCTCGTCGTCGTCGCACCTCCGGTTCTCCCGGTACTCACCTCTCAAGATCTTGGACCAGTCCGGAATGCCGACTGGCAACGACGCCGCCTTGCCGCCGGTCATGTCCGAGCGGTGTCCGGAATCTCCCCGCCGGTTCTTCGCGGCCGAGACGCCGCGGGAGCTCGGGATCGGTTTGCGGTACTCAGGCGAGTTGGACCGGCCGAAGTTGTAGATGTCCGACTCGTCGAGTTCGAAATCGGACGCTAGGGTTTGGTGGTGGTGGTGGTGGTCGCCGGAGAGGTAACGGTAGTTCGGCCTAGCGTAGTAGCTCTTACTAGTCGCCATTCGGGGGAGGATCAAAACGCTGCGTTTCGGTTCGAAGCCCTCGGTTTTTTCTTCTGTGTTCTGTGATTTTGGTTCTGAGAATTGAAGGCGTTTCGATTGGCTTTTATACAGGTCCGCTTGCTGCTTTGGCGCAAGTGGATAAGACTGTCCTCTATCTTCCAGTTCAATCATGGTAAAATTACCTTACTGGCCCCTTCAATTATTATGGGAAATTGACACGTAGGATTTTCGATTTATCCACTCAAGGGGGAAGATGGATTGTCTGCCCTCGCTTTCCCATACATTTTTCATGTCCCTTTATTTTGTGCGATGACGGTTAAGTCACATTAATTTTTTATATTAATTTTTTAATAAAAATAATAAGGCAAAAAACAAATTTTAACGTAACTTAATTGTGACCGTACAAAATATGATCCTCAAGGGGGTTAGCTTCGATCTTGAGGGTGGGCCTGGAATGCATTCCTCGCACGGTTCTGATGACATAGGTTTTTACTGGGGAAAGGGATCCTCCTAATCCATAAAATTCAAATATTCGGATTGTTGAAATTTGATTCAACGATTAAAGTTATTATAACTTTTAAAGTGGGCTGATATTTGTAGCTGTTCGATCAAATTTCAATAGTCTGTATTTTTGAACTTGATGAATTAGAAGGAAGTAATCCGAAGATGATCCCTTTCTTTTACTGGATACTCACTACGTGGCGGGATAGGACTGGGGGGCAGCAGATTGTTCGCGTAGTGGTCTGGTTGGTATTTGATCCTTTTTGTTGGCCCAACTAACGTATTTGATCTTTTGTAACCGTAAACCAGAAAATGGAAAAAAAGGAAACCGAATATATTTTTGTTTTCGATTATTTGCTTTTATTTAGAAAAAAAAAAAGGTTTACACGCATTTTGGGTTAGGATCTTATTTGTTGGGGGGAAAAAATGATCCTATTTCACTTTTGTTAATTGTTCTAATATATATAAAAATTAATAGGCTTTAAACAAAACTTATGTCAGAACATAGTAAAAATCATTAGATTTTATGAATTATGACATACAGGAATACATATGTTAAATACATCACCATTGTAGTAGGATATCATGATTTTTTTTTTTGGATCAATTTGGATATCATGATTGATACTTCAATATTATGTGTGTATACATGGATGACTTTTTTTCTCAAATATTATGCAAATGTGAAGTCCATGTTCACAATTTATTCTATTTATTTCTAACGGATTACGAAAAAGGTTATGCTAGTTCTATGCAAGAGCGAGTTATTTTAGATGCATGGGTCTCACATGAATCTACCACTCCAAATGCTATTACTTACATTTAGTAAATAAACGATGGTTGGTGGATGAAAAAGTGTGAAAGAAAAGGTGAAAAATGAGAAAGAATACCATTTTGTATTTTTTTTTTGGCCAAACCAAACGACATTTTTTTAAAAAGAAATAAAATAAATTTCCATATCTAGACAAATACCATTTGTTTCCAAGCCGTCGATTACCGTCACGTACGGGAAGGAAATTATTAGGGATGGATTCAAAAAATCGAAAAAAATCAAACCGAACATCAGACGGAGACCAAAAAAAATACCAGAGACGGGGAGAGAGGGATATAATAAAAAATACGGATTGACACAAAACGAGAACAAAACAGAAGTACAATGTATCTCGCAGGCTCGCACTGGGTGGTCACAAGTTTTGTCGCGACGTGAATGAGGGAGGGGTTCACCTAGTTTATTTATTTTTGCTCAAGGAGGGGTTCACCTATGCAGAAGCAGAAAAGTGGTCCTGTTTGAGGCTCAAGGAACTGCACACGTGTTTGGTTTCACTCCAATGCGGGAGCAGGCTGGCACGTGAACTAGGCCCCTACTCCTCGGATCTTGCGCGTCTCTTGCCAGCTGGCCCAATGCCCTCCCGTAACGCGACAATAAAAAGTGAAAAATTCCCACGCGTATCGCGGACATTTTCGCTAGTATCGCGATATTATAACTGGGGGGACACGTGGAGTTATAAAATTGATTGAACGTTGAACGGCAAAGCAAACTTCACGCTTTGCTTACGAAAGCGGTAGGAACCAGCAAGAAGGAAGAAGATAAAGGTAAATAAATGCTCAAGTCGGTCCGGGCAAGCAGTCTTTTTCTTTGTAGAAATAAAAAATACATAATTATTGATTGGTGAGATGATTTTTAGAGACGTCTTTTGTTTTTTACACACCTATGTTTATTTATTTTATAAATTGAATAAATCAAGTTAACAAATGAAAATAAACATGAACGTTTTACATGGTTTAGAAATCATTTTTATTGATTATTGTATTTAACGTTTTTTGTTTATCGCACGGTATTTTTAAACTACTCTAACCAAATTCAAATTTAAACGTAAGATAACCAATTGTATTATCCTTGCCAGCTGATCTAACTCATATGTACTTGAATCTAACTTAGTTAGCTCCCAAATTCGTTTTGATAAAGTTGAATTTAATTTAGTCAATTGATCTTATTCACATTACTGGTATCCAACTTGTTTAGCTACCAAATTATTTGAATAAAGTTGGGTCTAATGCAGTCAAATTCTAGCAACGGAAGCATAAATTTTGATTCGACCATATGAGTTACACAATAACCAATGGGAATATTACGGCCTTCTGGGTGGCTTCCATGAGACTATTATATTATGATGACTAAAATGCGGTCTAAATCATCAAATTAACAATAATATTGTTGTTTAACTTTATTGGAGTTCGCAGAAAAGATATGAACATATCCAATCTGAGGAGTGTGACTTCAAATTATTGACTGACAATTTAATATTTATTATATGTTATACTAAGTTGAGACGTAAATTTTACTGACGACGTCCACGCATATAATGGAATAATTTTTTTAATAAAATCGTACTTTCGTAACATGGTGTTATCATATCTACTAGTAGAAGAGATCACACATTTTGTGTGTGTATGTGAATAAATTCTCTTAATAAGTGTATATTTTTTCTATACTATTATTAAAAGAAGCCTCTTTGTCAACTTCCCCCCTCTTTTTTTCTCTATTTTATCCTTCTTATGTAAATATTGTGTATCAAAAGTGTTATTAAGAGAAGTCTTCTCGTCAACTTTTTTCCCTTTCTCTTAATAAGTGCATATTTTTTTCTATACTATTATTAAGAGAAGCCTCCTTGTCAGCTTTTTCCCTTTTTTTTCTTCTTATTTTGTCATTCTTATGTAAATATTATGTATCAAAAGTGTTATTAAAAGAAGCCTCCTTTTCAACTTTTTTCCCCTTTTTCCCTATTTTATCCTCCTTATGTAAATATTGTGTATCAAAAGTGAAGGTAAAATTGGAAAAATAAATATATGATTGTCATTTTCTCAAAAAAAAGGGTAAAATATGAAAAATAGGGATATGATTGTCATTTTGTCAAAATGTACAAAATTACTATTTTTCCCTCTTTTTGTCAATAATGTGTATCAAAAGTGAGGACAAAATAAGAAAAAAAAGAAGAAAAAAGTTGACAAGGAGGGTTCATAATATAGATTAATATTAATCACAACATTTCGCATTGCAAAGTAACTTCATGTATGATTTGATTTCATTAATTAATTTGTTCTAGCATCGTATAGTTTATAATATAGATTTTAGTATTGTTTGACAAGAGTTGCGTGAATATCCGGGACGGTATGTTATAAATGGTGAATTATTTTGATGGACAGTTTTTATATTAAACTTATTGGAATCGGTGTGTTGTCAATATAAATATTTTATGTGATGACTAATATCAAATGTTTTATTTCCTTTGAGGTTTGTTCGTTTGTGTCCATGGCTTGGTTTGCAGGGCATATAGCGGAAACAATTATTTGGAAAACTAATTTTGTGGCTGATGTTCTTGTTGGATATGGGTCTACTGATGGTTGTTTTTGGTGGTGGTGTTGCTTCTGGGATTTTTGTAAATTTTTCTTGTCCTAAAGGCTTTGTTTGTAATTTTATTTTCGTATATAAAAAAAAACAAACAATTATTGAATACATCGTTCCATTGCTTGCATTTATAATAATCCAATTAATAAGACCAAGCCACTCAATGCTAATAATTTTTCAGTATGTCGAGAGTATGAATTTGACATTTGTAAAAGTATAGACATTGCATGTGCTTATAAGTAATTGATTTTATAACGAAATCTCAACTTCCTTCATGGAATCAGAGCAGGTTATCCCACATGTGAAATCCAACGGTCACACATGCTCTACGTCACCAAATGTGTATTGTCCACATGTTAGACTTGAAAATTTGCATCATGTGAGGGGGCATGGACGGTAAGAATATGAATTTCACAACAAATAAACCTTACATGTGCTTATAAGTAATTTGTTTATTGGTGATGACATCTTGTCTTTAATTATGAGATGTTTCGTTTATCATATTCAACCACAATATAACAATTAGAATACCATATACAATTTTCATTAAAAAGTAATTACACTCCAATAATGATGACCTTAATTCAAGACTTGTTTATTGAGGCTAAGATCTGATGATGATCAAGTCATATTATATAAGATACTAATAAACCATCCCTATCCTGCTATCCTTTGTATTCTAATAGCTACGTTTTTTTCCTTCAAAGTGGAAACCATTTCATGTACTAATTAAAGATCATTTAGCAATAAGCCAATAACAAAATAAATCAAGCATCTTAAAACTTAAGCCACTTGCCATAAACTTTTTCGGTGGAAAAAAGTAAGTGCAATTTCATAAAAGAGAAGTACTTTTGTTGAAGTACTTGTGCTCCAACTTTTGCTTTTTAATTGGAATAAAATATGTTCCACATTTAAGCTACAAAGAAATACGAGTGCGACATATTTGAACAAGTCGATCGTTTGATGATTGATTAGTGGTTTAAACTGACAATCTAACAACTTAATATGGGTTTGTACAAATTGAACAATTTTTTTCTTGTAATTAAATCATAAGATCTGCATGTAAGGGGACCGAATGGGGGCAATAGGTAATCAAACATCATCTTAGACTTATCTAAAATATTTAAGCCCTCAATTAATTATATCTTTTGTGTAATTTGTTTTTGCAAAGAATTGTTAAAGCCACCCTAGGTGCTAGATATAAAAATCATGAGGGACAACAATAATGTGATCTTTTGGGTAGTGGGTATTGGATTACCTTATGAGGACTAAAATGGCACAAAATAGGATCTTGGAAAACATCTATAACTCGACAACAGATTATCCCATCAACAACTAAAAGGCATTACTTCTACTTTGAGATTAAAAGTTCCACCCAAATTATGGCTGATACCATCCAATGGCGTAGCCACACCAAAGACTACGGTGGGCTGTAGCCCAGGGAGAGTTTATGGCATATGTGTGTGTGCGCATATATATATATTAGTGCATAATCTAATATAATAGACAAAAAAAAAATTGCAAGAAGAATTATTTTTTAATGAAATTAGCCCGGCGAGTATTTAGCACAACTAGAAATATAAAACTTATCATGGAAAATGTGATGTCATTTTGTTCAAAATTATTATGCTTTGATTCAGCGGACTTTATATTAGTTTCAATCAATTTTTTTTAAGATTGCCTTTACATCTACTTTCCTTGTTTTGATTTGTGCTAGTTGTGTGATTGTAATTGAGATGTCAAGTTTTTTATCTTCTTCTTGTGTTTGCATCTTGTTTGTACCATACTTGACCAATCCCGAAATTACTGAGCACTGGTCAACGTTATACCGTCAAGGACCCAGAAGAGTTTCCTTCCAACCAGGAGGTCAATCACAGCGCAACACGTGCCGACATCAGAAGCCAATCATAGCACGACACGTGTCAACATCAGAAGCCAATTACATCACAACACGTGTCAATGTCAGAATGAAACTAGAAACTCTCTTCTATAAATAAAGATCATTCTCTCACAATATTTCCTAATGTCATTTGTACTAAATCATTCACTAGTACTCACTATAGGAAAGCTTGAACCTATGTACTTGTGTAAACCCTTCACAATTAATGAGAACTCCTATACTCCGTGGACATAGCCAATATGGGTGAACCACGTACATCTTGTGTTTGCTTCCCTGTCCCTATCCATTTGCATACTTATCCACACTAGTGACCGAAACAATCTAGCGAAGGTCATAAACTTAACACTTTCTATTGTACCAAAGTCCCCACCGATTTTGTGCATCAACATTTGGCGCCGTCTGTGGGAACGACACTTATTCCCACTCTCTTCAGCTTTGCCAAGCTGGTTTCCACCATTCGTACACACTCTTTTGACCAGGCATCCCTTTCCAACATGGGGAGCGAATGAAGCCACAACACACAGAATGACACCCCTCTTGCACCTAGTGCGAAACAACGAAAGAATGAAGGAAAGAGGGTTGCTCTTCAATCTAAAGTCGATGAGCTAGAAGCTCAAAACAACAAGATAGCAATGAAGAATGAAGTCCTCCAGGAGCAGTATGAGAAACTCTATGAAACTAGGCGTATTCAAACACGCCAGCTCGTTGCCCCTGTGGACATCAACCATCATCTGGGTGCCCCCCAACATGGAGGGTCACCTCCCTTTGACATGGGTATCTCTGATGAGGAGCAAGCTAATCATCAAAACATTGATCAACATGAGACTTCCCTCAACCCAGATGCTTCGACCTGAAGTAGAAGAAGTGGAGGAAGACACTTCCTTGCATAAGGGTTGGAAGGATCGAAAGTCATTTATCGTGACTGCCGAGACTTCCTAAAGCAACATCAAAAGAATCTCCTCCACATATGCTCGAAGATCAATGACCCAAGGGTTTCTGAAAGACTCGGTCATCTCCCACGACCCAGGCCAGCTGCCAATCTAGGGAAGGAATGACAGGTCCCAAATGAACATGAAGGTACGGGGGACTCTGAGGTATTCCGACAAACTCGCCCTAGAAGTCAGTACGACGAGTCCAAGAAAAAACCACACGCCTATGCTCAAACTTTCCTACTTCTAAGAGGCAACGAAAACTTACGAAAGAAAATTCCAGTGGTACATAACTCCACTCATGACCCCCTTGTCCTACAGCTCCTTGAGGAAGTAAACAAGTTGAAGGCCGAACGTCAGGCTGAGATACCTGACTGGAACCAACCCAGGCCTGACCCTCTCACAAGAAGGATCCTCGACACCCCCTTCAAGCGAAGACAAAACAAAAACTTGGTTTATAACTCTATATTGGAAGGGATGACCCAATTGAACACCTTAACCTCTTTGAGTCCACCATGGTATATCAGATGCACACCGACGAAGAGCGATATCTTCATTTCCCCTCCACCCTTTCTGGCGGAGCTCTAAACTGGTATTGCTGTCTTCCACCTGAAGCAGTAGACTCATTTGAGGAATTGAGGAAACTGTTTGTCTTTTAACACATCTTCCAGACTGATCACTTGCATTCTGCAGATGATTTGTACACTATTCGCCAGAAGCCGGACGAGTTACTATGAGAGTATGCTAATCGCTTCAGCCATGAGTATTCTTGCTGCGCTGAGGCAGATGACAAGACCGCCCTCAAGGCCTTCACACCAGGCCTACGTGATTGTTTCTTCAAATACATGATCAATGCCAACACTTGAAAGACTTACTCTGAGGTGATGGCACAGGCTTACAACCACACCTCCGCCGAAGTAAGGACATACCAAGAGAACCCCCATATGGTTAACCCCTATCAACAAATACGAAGTGGAAGTCAAGTTCTACCAAGTGAAGAGATATTGGCCATTCAGACACCATTGCATCATCTCTTACCTCATTTAGCTACTCGCTAAGTCACCAAACGTATCTGTCTCTTGGTAAGAGGAAGGATTTTTATTCTCAGTAAGCCCATTAGAACAAGAGGGATACAAGTCAAGACAACCAGGGATGAACGTACTGTCGACTATTATGACTATGGGGCCAAGCCTCACTCTTTCAAAGTGAAAGACTAAGTACTGAATGAAATGCTATTATAAGAAGACATACACATTACAAATGTTTTGACTCTCAACCGTTTGAGACCTTTGGTCACACAAGTCATTCGATAAATATTTAAAGAAGAGGGAATTCAGACAACTTCTTCTGAGTCTTTTGCATTCCTAGCACTGGAACACTTGGTCTATGCTGAGCTACCCTTATACTCCAACTCAGAGCTTTACCATGCGTACTTTGACATAAAGTATGTGATACTAAGTGTTACAACCAACATGGTTCACATATCAAAAGCATGGATCCCTTCATGCATAGCAAAACATTCATAAGCATAACTCATATCAATCAACATAAACATTACATTCCAACACATTCATACATAACTTCAAACATTCCAACACATTCTTGATCAAGACAGTGTGAAGCAAAACCAATTTATAGTGCCAACAAGAACTTCATCAATGGAGGGCAACCACAATTCTCAAAAGTTTCACACACTCTTAATCAAGACAGTGTGAAGCAAAACCAATTTATAGTGCCAACAAGAGCTTCATCAAAGGAGGACAACCACAATTCTTAAAAGCTTCACACACTCTTGATCAAGACAGTGTGAAGCAAAACCAATTTATAATGCTAACAAAAGCTTTATCAAAGGAGTTCAACCACAATTCTGAAAAGCTTCACACACTCTTGATCAAGACAGTGTAAAGCAAAATCAATTTATGATGCCAACAAGAGCTTCATCAATTGAAGGCAACCACAATTCTAAAAAACTTCACACACTATTGATCAAGACAGTGTGAAGCAAAACCAATTTATGGTGCCAACAAAAGCTTCATCAAAGGAGTTTAACCACAATTCTCAAAAGCTTCACACACTCTTGATCAAGATAATGTGAAGCAAAACCAATTTATGGTGCCAACAAGAGCTTCATTAATGGAGGGCAACCACAATTCTCAAAAGATTCACACACTCTTGATCAAGACAGTGTGAAGCAAAACCAATTTATAGTGCCAACAAAAACTTCATCAATGGAGAGCAACTACAATTCTCAAACATTCGAGGCAAATTCAAGACTGTTCGAAGCAAATTCAATTTATATGGTTCATCCAAACCTTCGACTACTACAAGGTGTGGCTTGCATCACAATCTCTTGCTCAACAGTGTGGAAGCAAAATTTGTATATGTTGTCTCCAACATTTTCAAATTTCTAGTTTCCTAAAAAAAAAAAAAAGGGAAATTCAACAAAGCTTCATCAATGGAGGACAACTACAAATTCTCAAAAGCTTCACACTATCTTGATCAAGATAGTGTGAAACAAAATCAATTCGTGGTACCCAACAAAGCTTCACCAACAAAAACTTCATCAATGGAGGACAACTACAAATTCTCAAAAGCTTCACACTATCATAATCAAGATAGTGTGAAGCAAAATCAATTCATGGTGCCCAACAAAAGCTTTAACTCCAAAGATTCACGTACAAAGTTTCAACTCCAAAACTTCACCTACAAAACCTTCACCCACAATAGTTTCACCTACAAAAACTTCACCCATAAAAGCTTCACCCACCACAAAAGCTTCACCTACAAAAGCTTCACCCACAATAGCTTCACCTATAAAAGCTTCACCCATAAAAGCTTCACCCATAAAAGCTTCACCCAACAAAAGCTTCACCAACAAAAGCTTCCCTCACAACAAAAGCTTCACCCACAAAAACTTCCCCCACAAAAGCTTCCCCGACCACAAAAGCTTCCCCCACAAAAGCTTCACCCACCACAAAAGCTTCCTCCACCACAAAAGCTTCACCCACAAAAACTTCACCCACCACAAAAGCTTCACCCACAAAAGTTTCACCTACAAAGATTCAACACAAAAACTTCACCTACAAAAGCTTCACACTATCTTGATCAAGATAGTGTGAAGCAAAATCAATTCATAGTACCCAACAAAGCTTCAACCTCAAAGCTTTACCTACAAAGCTTCACCTATAAAGCTTAAAAGTTATATATATATATTCGGAAATTAAAAAATTTAAAAATTTGGAAATTCGAAAATTCAGAAATTCGAAAATTCGAAAATTAAAAAAAAAAAAAAAATTGCTTAGGCCTCATCTTCTTTAGGCCTAACTATTTTCATAACAAATATATATGAAGGAGGAGTTTTGGGCTACCACTTAGAATGGAAAATGGTGAAGTTTTGTTACTTTGGAAACTTGGCTACTAGCAAGATACCTTATTCGTGGGGGACTCCTACCATATGTTACTGCACTTTGATACTCTCACGACCACTTAGTGACTTGGATTTTTTCAAGTCTCCAATCGAGAAGTTTTCTTCACTCGGGAAATTAAGAGAGCACTACCTCAACCTACATGCTTCACTCACAAAGCTTTAACATACAATATTCAACAAAAGAAAAAATTCAAAGAACTTAGTGAAGAAGACTTTGGTGTATTTAACACAATACGTTGAAATGAAGCAAAACTTGTTTATTGATATCTCTGATAAGTTACAAATATGTACATATACATGAATCAAAATAAACAAACAAGAGGGAGCCTTCATAAAGGTTGCTCAGGAAAAGTCTCAGCAGTAGGCAGAGCCCTAGAAAAATGAGGCACCAAATGGTGATTATTCGGAGCCTCAGTACTAGGCAGAACCCCAGAATGAGGAGGCACCGAAGGTTGATCATTTGGAGCTGAATTACGCGGTATAGCCCCAGAAAACGAAGGCAATAAATGCCTTTGGAACAAACCCACAAACCTCTTATGATCAAGTAAAATCTGACCATCAGATTCCTATAGCTGGTCGAGCTTCATCTTCATGTTTGTAATATAGTTATGTGCGAGCCTGTGCAACTGTTTATTCTCATGCTTAAGCCCTCTAATCTCATGTTTGAGACTTATCACTTCAGCCGCCAATGATTCATCTTGGTGGGTTCGAGCAAATAGGCGTTAGGCCATATTAGACACAGAATCTGCACACTGAACACTGAGAGCCAGATAATCCTTAACAGCCAACTCATCAGACCGTTTGGAAAGTAGTCTGTTATCTTTTGGAGTGAGAAGGTTCCTGGCCACCGTCACAGTGGTCATATCATTCTTCATCACAGAGTCCCCAACGGTAAGAAGACCAGTAGGGGATAAGAAGGATGGGCGCTATATGTTGTCTTGAGAAGGCATGGCTGCCTCTTCACCAAAGTTCAAGTCAAAACGACGGACGGATGGGCCAAACATTCTCAGAAATGTTGAAGGAGAAATGAGGTGCAATAAATCTCTGAAGTAAGGGGAAAATTCCTACAAGTAACACCTCTCTGAATGTACTTCTTGCACACAATTGGTGCCCTTATAAAAGAAAGGGCAACATGGTCGTTGATTCAAAAATCGAAGAGGCACCACTTTCCACACGCAACATCAGCTCCTCGGGTACCACAGATAACTTTGTCAAAGATCTCTGACAAAGGTTAGACACATAAATTTTGAAGGTCCAGCTACCTTACTATTACCCATAATGGTAAAGGAACAACACCACTACTTGATAACTAGAAAGTCCCAATGTGTGTCAACCTCCATGTTCCGTGGCAAGGCAGACTGGCAAAAATGCTCAACCTTTACTCACATTCGAGAAAACACTCCAAACAAGATTGCTTTCTAAAAAATCGAAGAGACACTGCTTTCTGAATCTCAAGAGTCAGACTTACAACATGATTACTTTCTTAAAAATCGAACAGACATCGCTCTCCAAATCTCGAGAGCCAGACTCCCGACAGGATTACGTGCTCAAAAATCGAAGAGGCACCGCCCTCCGAATCTCGAGAGCCAGACTCCCAACAGGATTAGTTTTTCAAAAATCGAAGAGACACTGCTCTCCAAATCTCGATAGTCAGACTCCCAATAGGATTGCTTTCTAAAAAATCGAAGAGGCACCATTCTCTGAATCTTGAGAGCCAGATCCCCGACAAGATTGCTTGTTCGAAAATCGAAGAGACATCGCACCGCTCTCTGAACTTCGAGAGCCATATTTCCTTGGATAAAGCTTGTCTGCAATCTTCACACGCAACATCAGCTTTCCAGATACCACAGACCACTTTTTCAAAGTGCTCTGACAAAGTTAAAACACGTGAAGCTTGCAACTCCCACTACATTGCTGAAGGGAAATAATGAGATTTATATGGGATTTCTAGTGACCAGCATGCATATACAATTCAAAATCTATATACATAAGCAACGGAAGCATTTTAGCCCATAATATCAAAGCTATAGTCATGCAAATCCCCTTCAAGAAGCATAGGTTTATGTGAGATGCATCAAAACATTTTATTGAAGAACAAAGTGAAGGTGTAGTTTTATACCTCTTGATCTTGACTTGAGACCAAGGATTGACCACCTCCAAGCTCTTTGTTCTTGGAACTCCTTGAGCCTAGCCTCCCTCCTTGCTTCCTCCACCTTGCTAGAATGAGTGCTCCTTGGTTCTCCTTTAGTCTCCAAGGTTGAAGACCTCTAAAGATCCACACCCACTAGTATAGTGAGATGGATGGAGGAATGACCAAAAGGAGAAAAGATGATTAGCTAAAATCTTCTCTTGGTGGCCGGCCTTGTGAGTTGAGAGAGAGATAGTGTTTTCTCTATTTTTTTTGTGAAAGTAAACTCACAAAACCCTAATGAAACTTTTCACTAAAAGTTCCTTTTATATCTCAAAGAAAGTTAGCCAACAACTTGACTCCTTCTCTCTCCCTTTCCCTTTATTTGGCCAGCCCCTTTGTGTTGTTTGGGCTTTTGGGCTTTTATCATTTCAAGTCATCCTATGCTTGAATAAAAGGACCCAATGGGTATGGGCCCAAATGAACCCGAACTTTTTCTTTAAGCCCAAAACGATCTTTAATCGCTTTTATGATTTCTTTAGACTTTCTAATTAATCACAACACTTAATTAATCCAATTAATTATTTCCATCATCCATTAGTTGTCTCACTACAAGAGTGTATCGGTGTACAATCATTTTAGGTTCTAATTAGCAAGGCAGTGAGGTGATTGGCACCAATCCAATTGATTATATTTAATCCAATCACTTAGTGAATTAAAACTTACTTTTAATTCTCCTTCTTCTTTGACGACTACTTATTTAATCATCTAGAAGAACTCACAAGCCATGAGTGACATCTAACCATATATCATGGCTACCCAAGCTAATGTAGAATTTGTTCGGAGAACCTATTCAGTTGGAATTACAATGTAATTCGATCATTCTCTAAAACAATACTCTTAATCACATTATTAGGGTATGGATATATTATGTCAAACCCGTAATGTGATTATTCCATGTTATATGATTCAATTGAGTCGTATAGGAACGGTTTCCTTTATTACGCTCGATACTTCGGCCGAAGATTCCCGAATCATATCTTAGAGTATTCATCCTCTCATAACGAGGATTAGAGATCCCTTGTTGATCATTCACATGCCTCTGAGAATAAATCACTGACCCCAACAATGCATAGAACACACCCAAGATGAGGTGTGGTCACGTCTCATTATCAAAATGATCAACAACGTATCCCCAAGACAACTATGATGTCTCAGGTCAAAGGATTACTTACATTATTCCAACCATTAGAGTTACTTGCTTGACATGTGAGTAGACCTCCATGCAAGTACTCTCGTTCGATTGTATTCAGTGAACTCATTCCCTTAATGAGCACCTACATACATGTCTTAGTGTCACTACGCGAATGGGATGAGACTTTCCATCCTTCCAATTGAATGGGACATAATATGTACTGGTCTATGCATTGTCAGTATCCCTCTGACAATCATATGACCAGGAACCTTTTTGGACATGATGGTTATGTGAAGAAGGTCTCTGTAGTCTAACATCATTAGATTACTTCTTCCATCGATCCATTGTCCATGGATTCACTATTTAGGACATATATTGTTTATTGAGATAGTCTTAATTAGTATCTTTGCCTTTTGATGTATAAGAGTCATCTATACACACATTCATTGTCCTGAAAGGTTTCTTCCAAAGATTGACTTTCAGGGCATATCTCCAACAATTGTTATGACCAAGAAGGGTAAAGGAATAATACTACTACTTGTTGTTAGGGAGACTTCTATACATGTCGACCTCCATCCTCCACAGCCAAGCAGACCTGCAAATAAAAAAAAATGCTCAACTTTTCTTCACATCCGAGAGGGCACTCTCAGCAGAATCTCTCGAAATACTCAGCTTTTTTTCCTCCCGATAATACCTCTGCAAACAAGCCACACCAGAGCAAGAGTATCTCATATCATCAGGGTTAAAAGTAAGAGTATCCCATATCATGCTTTTTCCCTGTCTTTTCTTTTGGCCTTGTTCTTACCTGTAAGACAAGGAGAAAGAGAGCAATCAGTCAGCATTGGAATCAAGCTTCCAGTCAGGAACTGACTGCTTGGAACCCTTGCCTGATTACTTACCTGGCATTGCTCTCGAGTACTCATCTTCAACATCTTATACTTCCAGAGAAGATACCACATCTGCCTGAGGAACATATAGGGCAAGTGAGAAGGATACAAGGAAGCATGTAGAGACAAGCGTAACAGAACGCGTGCCGATACATCCACTTCTTTGTCAACAGCAAAAGTATCCCATATCATCAGGGTCGAACGTACTCTAGATTTGATGGACTTGTTTTGACCCTCAAATTCTTAAGTCGGCCTTATACTCTGGAGGAAACCAGAAAACCCTCCAGCCCAGTTCAAGAATAAGCCTGTGGAAAGTTAATTCTTCAAAAGCAAAAGTATCTCATATCATCTCTTCTCCATTTGCTTCTCCTTATCCTTGTTGTTGTTTACGACACAAGGAGAAGGAGATCAATCAACCGAAAGCCGAAGTCGAACCTCCAATCCAGGTTGCTTGCTTGGAAGTCTGATTGCTTACCTTGTATGTTACCTCATTCGGCAAATCTCCTAGCTCGGCGACTTGGGGGACTCCTACTATAAGGTTTGTATCGCACTTGACCAAGCCTGAAACTACAAGTAAGCTTCAAGTGAAATTGATACATTACCTTGTGCATCTTCATCGGTTAAAGATACCACCCCTGGATGGAGGAAAAGTACTTCCAGAGAAGATGCCACATCTATATATGAGACAGATAAGGCAAGTGAAAATGATACCACACTTAGGTACTTAGAAGTTTCGTGATTACTCAATGGCTTGGATCTTGCAAGTCCCCAACCGAGGAGCTTCCTACACTCGGGAACTTAGGGGAGCACTGTTTGTACCATACTTGACCAATCCCGAAACTACTAAGCACCGGTCAACGTTATACCGTCAAGAACCCAGAAGAGTTTCCCTTCAACCAAGAGGCCAATCACAACACGACACGTGTCGACATCAGAAGCCAATCATAACACGACACGTGTCAACATCAGAAGCCAATCACAACACGACACGTGTCAATGTCAGAATGAAACTATAAACTCTCTTCTATAAATAATATTTCCTAATGTCATTTGTACTAAATCATTCACTAGTACTCACTAAAGGAGAGCTTGAACCTATGTACTTGTGTAAACCATTCACAATTAATGAGAACTCCTCTACTCCGTGGACGTAGCCAATCTGGGTGAACCACGTACATCTTGTGTTTGCTTCCCTATCCCTATCCATTTGCATACTTATCCACACTAGTGACCGAAGCAATCTAGCAAAAGTCACAAACTTAACACTTTCTGTTGTACCAAAGTCCCCACCGATTTTATGCATCAACACATCTAAATATATGTAAATTTGATGATTCATTGTAATATTTGCGGTTTGCAAATGCAAAGATTGTTGAGTTCATGCCAAGTAAATTTTAAGTATACAAATACGTTAAACTTAAATTTTTGCATGCAATATATATGTAGCAAAAAATAAAATAAAAATCATTTGATTTTAGGATAATTTTTTTGGCTAGCCCACCCATAAATTTTTTTCTAGTTCCGCCATTGATACCATCGACACATCCATTTTTACCTCTAAAACATTCTTTTCAATTTTCAGACGACGAGTCAAATAAATTGAAGAAGATCAATAGACAAAAATTAAAAGGGTGTATGAGAAGTAAAAATGAGTGTGTGAATAAATCTACTCATATGGATACTAGTGATATTAGTTTTTAGCTTTTTAGCCAAAATAATATCTGAAATTGGTATAACTCCTCACTTTGATCACTGAAATTTAAAATCAATAGACGTGGTCCTTAAGATTGTCTACCGTCAATAATTTTGGTCATTTAGGAAAAATCTCCATTAAATTGAAGAAACCACCAGTTTAAGTGAAGGCGTTGATTTGATAAAAATACCCTCAATTTAACGAAGATTTTCCCTGTAATGACCAAAATAATTGATAATGGACAATCTCAGGGACCATTTCTATTGATTTCAAATCTCAAGGACCAAAGTGAGGAATCATGCCAATTTCTGGGACTATTTTGGCTAAAAAAAACCATGTTTTTTAGTTTTTTATGCAGCTTGTGTCATGAGTTTTTTCAGTTGTTTATGTAGTTTTTGTCTATTTTATTTTTTCCTTTTCAATTTGTTGATTTTACAGTCTGGTTGAATTTGTGTCTTATACAAATGTTTAAAGTATGGTCTAGTGGTATTCATTTTCATTTGTAAGTGAGAGATCTTAAGTTCGATTCTCGCCAAAGGCCAATTTGAACCAAATTATTGCTAGCTCATTGTGAGGCTAAACTCACATCTTCTCCTTTAGTATAGATAATATGGTTTGTTCAAAAAAAAATAAAAGGTATGCTCGATTTTTTTTTTTAATAAATATTGTTGATGTTGATAAAAATAAAATACCACTATTATCACCCTCCAACTCCAATTTATTACTTGTGAGATGGTGATGCTATAGTATTGGTTAGCAAGACGTGTGAAAGTCTATGTCTATTAAAAGGCATGGAGGAGGAGAGGTTGAAATAAGCCTTACAGCTAGGGTTTCACTTTCACGGGCATAAAGTTTGATGTGAGTTGTGGACCTTTGGATTGATAGGTAATGCTGTTTGAGAGTGATAGGAGGGTGATTTCCTTGCTTAAGGTGGGGCTGTAACTTGCAACTTTGAAGTTCTTTTGTCTACACACCATTATTTTCCTTTGAAAGTTATGTTTTTGGCAATTGAAATGACCCCAATATTATTAGCTCCCAACACTCTTAGATTCTCTCTAATCCTGGGCTAAAAGCCAAAATACCCCATTTATTCTTCCCCTCCAAACACCACCCAACCCAAGCCAAATCATTGAACTAAATGCCAAATGTTAAACCTGGGCCAAATACCCCCCAGATTTAGTCCACACACCCGTGGACTCGCCCAAAAAATACCCAGTCTCTGCTCACTCACTCATCGACGCGCCCCACGAAGCCCGGTCTCGGCCCGCTCACTCGTCGATGCGCCCCATGAAGCCCGCGTGCCTTCAGCGCCCGACAGCGGGGGTCCCACTATCAGGGCCGCTGTCGGCCACATCCTCGAGCCCAATTGCTCTTTTCCGCATCCAACGACAAGAATTTTAGGACCGTTGGTTGATCCAACGATCCATATTCAAATTTTATTTTAAAAAAATGTTATTTTAAAATACATTGACCGTTGGTTGATCCAACGGTCCAGATTCAAATTTTATTTTAAAAAAATGTTATTTTAAAATACATTGAATCCAACGGCTGAGATCGAATATAATCAAATCTAACGATAAAAAAAAATCTAACGGCCCAAATTTAAATCGAATGGCTAAAATAATTAAAAAAAATTATTTAACTCAATAATTCACTCAAAAACTCTATAAATACCTATGTATTTGTTCAAACATTCACACAAAACTCAATTTTCTCCTACAATTCTTCCAATTTTTCTTTCTACCATTTCCTTCCCTTTCCAAATTGTTCAACATGGCAAGAGAGTATATTAGAGGTCGTAATTGGAAAGATTTAGTGTTTTTTTTCAATATTTATCGGAATTTAAATATTTTTAGATTAAAATGTTCATAAAATTAATTTATGATAGTCTACATAATTTTTTTTTAAACAAATTAATTTAAGAAAAAAATTAGCTTAAGTTCATTCTTTAATAATCCCAGACTGCCAGAAGGGTTGAAACAAAAAATTTGTTTCTGGGCTAAACGCTAAATTTTTCGGGCTAAAAAATTTGGCTTTTAATTCAAGAGTTGGAAATGTTCTTAAAAAGTTAAATGATTTATGTAAACTCATGTTTTTCATTGTGCACAATCATTAGGTCAGACATAAACAAAGGCGTTCAAAGAAAGAAAATGGATGCGGAAATTCCCCTTCCTTAAAAATGACTTGTTTTAAACAATGTTATAAAATAAATTGTAACTTGCAGCTTCCAAGCTCCTCTACCCGCAATTGTTTTCCTTTGAATATGATTTTGGCAAATTGAAATGACCCCAAACGATCACGTCTCAGTGTCCCACACTGAAAGATGACTCTTAAAATTCAATTAAATGATTCCTTTGTAGTTGAAGCGACTTCGATACAAGTGGTAACCGAGGAGAATATATTAAACAAAGAAGTACGGATGTAAGTTCAAAATGCACGTAATCACTCAGAGCTATAAGTTTCTTGACACGATAATCCAGTTTAAGCTAAGATAATCGGACTTGGATTCTCTGCCCTCCCAATTCGGTGCCCTCCTCGTGCCCTCCTGTTTGTGTGGTCACGGTTAAGCCATGTTAATATTTTATATTACTATTTTTTTTTGTCTTATTATTTTTATAAAAAACAATATAAAATGTTAGCATGGATTAACCGTGACCACACAAAACAGGAGGGCACGAGAAAGGCACCGAAATGGGAGGGCAGAGAATCCAAGTCCAAGATAATCACGGTAGACCAAGATGATTAAGGTAGCGACAACAGCTGCAAAATCATTTCATGTACTAATTAAAGATCATTTAGCAACAAGCCAATAACAAATTAAATCAAGCATCTTAAGACTTAAGCCACTTGCCATAAACTTTTTCGGTGGAAAAAAGTAATTGCAATTTCATAAAAGAGAAGTACTTTTGTTGAAGTACTTGTACTCCAACTTTTCCTTTTTGATTGGAATAAATTACGTTCCACATTTAAGCTACAAAGAAATACGAGTGCAACACATTTGAACAAGTCGTTCATTTGATGATTGATTAGTGGTTCAAATTGACGATCTAACAACTTAATATGAGTTTGTACAAATTGAACTTTTTTTTTATTCTAATTAAATCATAAGATATGCATGTAAGGGGACCGAATGGGGGCAATAGGTAATCAAACATCATCTTAGACTTATCTAAAATATTTAAGCCCTCAATTAATTATATCTTTTGTGTAATTTTTTTTTGCAAAGAATTGTTAAAGCCACCTAGGTGCTAGATATAAAAATCATGAGGGACAACAATAATGTGATCTTTTGGGTAGTGGGTATTGCATTTACCTTCTGAGGACTAAAACGGCATCAAAATAGGATCTTGGAGAACAACTAACTCTACAACAGGTTATCCCATCAACAACTAATAGGCATTACTTCTACTTTGAGATTCAAAGTTCCACCCAAATTATAGGTAATGCTACCGACACATCTATTTTTATTTCTAGCACACTCTTTTCAATTTTCAAACGTCGGATCGAATGAATTGAAGAAAATCAATGAACAAATATTAATATGGATGTGCGAGAAGTAAAGATGGATGTGTGAGTAGGGCTACCCATATGGTTACAAGTGATATTGGTTTTTGGTCTTTTAGCTAAAATGGTCCCTAAGATTGGCATAATTCCTCACTTTGGTCCCTAAAATTTAAAAAAATAGAAGTAGCCTTTGAGATTGTCCACCATCAATCATTTTGGTCTTTATGCAAAAAATTTCCGTTAAATTGAAGAAACCATCAGTTCAAGTAAAATGGTTGATTTGACAAACATACACTCAATTTAACGGAGATTTTTCATCAAGTACCAAAATGATTGACGGTAGACAATGACCACTTTTATCGATTGCAAATCTCACGCCCCTGAACCTCGTATCAGTGGCAAAATAGACCATGCGTCCGACGTGCAAGTAAAGTAAAAATAAAAGCGAAAAAGACCTTCTCATATAAACTAACTCTAAAAATTTTAAAGGATGTACAAAATAAATAAAACTCCTTAAATTTTTTGTTTATAAAATATTTTCCTTTGTTTCGTTGTACCTAAAGTTGCACCGCAAATGCTTTGTTTATAGTAGAATGTGGCGGCTAAAACTAGCAAACCCAATGAAGCTATCTCAGCTTTAGCTAAGGCCATCTCCAACCGAAGGTTGGCCAGAATGCTCATTTTAGCTTTCTGGCCTTCCAATAAATTAATATTTTAATGAACAATACATGACCATATTTGCCTTTATCATAAACCGAGGGCCAAAGAGCCATAGGATCAAACATAATTTATTATTTAAAAACTACAACTTAAATTCAAATCCAACGGCTAAGTGACGTCAACTAGCCATTGGATTTGAATTTTTTTTTGCTATAAATAGAGTGGATATTGTGGTATAATTCACACAACTTTGAATTCAATTTCTTTCAATTCAAGTTTGCAATGAATTCTAACTTTGGATCCTCTTCGAATTCCAACTGGAGATCCTCATCCAATTCCAAATTGGAAGAAAAATGGGCGCATATGAGACGAGAAGATAGTTGCTCCACTCATTGAGATCTAGTTTTTTGTAAAATTTGGTAATTTTTAAAAAAAATTAAATTTTCCGGCAAGTCGGGGCGGCGCGTGACCAATGGGCCGATGTTGCTTTTTTATGCAAATTTAGATATTTTAATTCCGTAATTGGTAACCATTTGATATGATTCAATTATAAAAGCTAATGTTGAATATTTCCGATTCTAGAATATTTTCGGAAATGGCTCTAGGAATAGATTTAAATGGAATTATGAACCACGAAAGGCTTGATCCTGCTAAAAGGTACGTAGGCAGTCTAACAAGAGTTAAATGTAGCCTTAATAATCGAGATTTAATCTTTAGTTGAGAATTTGATTTAAGAGAAGAAATTTATGATAAATTATAAAAAAAAAATTATCGTAAGTTTTGATAAGTTAATTTTGGTTATAGTTTTTGTGAGGGATCATGAAATTTAAATAAAGAATCGTGATTATAGGTAGTAATGTAAACCAGAGTTTAATTTGGGCCTATCATTGGAATTATTTTTCGGAAATATATATTTCCGGGGCGGGGCATTACACAAGTAGTAACCGAGGAGAATAAATTAAACAAAGAACTACGGATGTAAGCTCAAAATGCACTTAATCACTCAAGCTTTAAGTTCCTTGACACGAGAACCCAGTTTAAGCTCAAGATAATCGCGGATGACCAAGATAATTAAGGTAGCGACAACAGCTGCGAAATCAAGATGGTCGCAACAAATGCAGAGCCGAGATAGTTGTAAATTGTAATCTCAGATATTTATGTAGACATGCTAAAAGTTGTAGTTTTACAACTAGAAAAGCAGCAGCACCAGGTTTCTAATACTGAGGCTCAGTAATAAGACCGAAATTTTTCTAATTTTAATTTCAAGATGAAGGAGGAGTGCACAACTGAAATATCAAAACACTCTAATGCAGCAAAATGCTTCAACCGATTAGAAAATACGGAATTAGATTGCAAGTGCAAGTACCTAATAGATTAACGATCAAGGCTAATATCCAGTCATGCCAACAGACAAAAGTACATTGAGGCGACATGCGAGATAAAGAAAGTTACCCTTCCTTAATTTGAGGTTGTTGATCACAAAATGGCTGAACGGAGAGTAACAAGGGGAAAATATGAAAGGCAAATAGAAGAGTAGCTTATGCCTAGCAGAGTCCATTAAACTGTGGACAAATCCAAGCGGCGCGCAGGTTGCCTTTCTGCCAAGAAGTCGGAGAGTAAAATGGTGTAATGGTTTCGTTCTCTAAATTGTAGACAGCCATATCAAATGGCCTGCGCTCAGGATGTTGAAAACGCAGAAGATCACACGTGTAATATATGGAATTAGGCTGGCACCCTGCAAAGTTTGAAGCCAAGAAAGACATCGAATGATTGTCACCAACAAACAAAGCCTCATCTCCAATGCTTTTGACCTCAACCTGCTCCACTGTCGATCTGTCTTTCTTATCAAACACCACCTTGTAAACCTGGAAGCTATCAGTCAAATTTCCATCACAACCTTCCTTTCGTTTCACAGTTCTTCGAACGTGCCACAAGTCTCCCTTGGTTGATTCCACAAGATATGCCTTAAGCGCAGACCACCTTTTAAACACTGAGCCTGTAAGCCGTGTGGCTTTTGGAACCTGTGGAAACTTAATTTTGCTCTTGATATCGAACAACACAATTTTTCCCCGAGTTCCAACTGTATATACTTGGCCTTTATAAAATACAGCATCAGAAATACACGTTATTTCCTTAAATTTGCAACAGGACCAAAATCTCTGTCCTGCTTTATAGAAACACAACCTCAAATTCGTTTGGTAAAATAGAACAACCCAATAATCCTTCGGTTTCAAATATGGATCGGCAGACAAGATAACCTTTGGAAGGTAATTCATATACCGATCTTCATCCATGTATTTATCTTCTGTATCAGGGTTTAAGTCATAATAACCAATGCCAGAAAGATTAATGGGCGCCAGATATTTTCTGAAAGGGTCCATGAGAGTTACGTAAAGGCAATTTAGTCCTTGATCTACCACAGCCAACCAACCATGGCTAGAGCCACAATACTTTTTACCATCACAAACCGATAGCTGAATATTGTTGAAGATGTGTCCTTCATAAACACTGTACACAAGGCATTGGTTGGTCTCGCTATTCTCCTCTTCTTGAGAAGATTTGGTAGGGATCATAAGCATGGGAAGTACCTTACGCCAGCGTCCCGTTGTATGATTATACTCTTTCGAAAGAAGACACCAGCCCTTGCAAACGGCAGCAAAACGAACATGGTCAATGGGTTCCACCAGCTTATCCAGAACATCAAAGCTTACTGGAAGACTTGCCCATTTCGATGGGTAGCCAGTGCCATTGATGATGCTAACAGCCTTGTCAGTATGACAAGGCTTCTTATAAGTCCTAAATCAGTACATGACAATACAAGTAAGAACTAAGAAGCAACCAACAATGCAAACATCCATACAAAAACTCAAAAGCCAGAAATCAATCTGGAGCATTCTTGCACTCAGCAGGTTATTCACAACAAGTCACAGCAAGCAATCAATACATCTGAAGAAGAAAGAGAAAGCAACATTACCCAATATCTTCGTTCATGTTTTGGTTGAATGACAGGTACGAATCAGAGAGAATTTACCGATGAGAGGGATGATAGAGTGACTGAGGGAAGTAAAGTGAGAGTATTTTGGAGGGAAATGAAATTAGGGTTTATCATTAGGGCAAACGCATATTTGGGGATTTGCGTTGTGGACGCCAAGAGTTGTGGCCCAAATTGATTGAAGAAACTTGTATTTAGACTTGGAAACAAATTATTATGGATGACGATAACATTCGTTTAATGTCGTGCTTTTTGAACAAAAGATACACCGTAGGTGATCAGTAAAATCAGGGGATTACATTCCTCTCCTTAGTATCTGTCCACTTTCTTTCTTTAGGAATAACACACTTAACTTAATCTTGAACTGATGACTGATGTTTTTTGACTCAATAAGCTGGACGAGCTATGATTTTGATACAATGATATCCTACTCAAAGGTGCGTGAGAATTTATGTTGAGACACGCTATGAATCAACTAGAGAAAAATATCATTAAATCATAGTATTATGACAGAATAAAAATTTATATGCGGATAAATTCACACGATATAGAACGCACGTCAAAACACGACAGTTGCACATTACTACACGTCAAAACATGACATATTACTAAAAAGGCCCAATCACTGTAGGTCAAGCCTAAGTAGTGGTTTAACCAAGCCCAAACCCAATTCAAGGAAGAGCCATTATCCATACCACGAACAAAGAAGCCCATATCCTAAAGACGAATTTATCCTCGAACCATCGCAGCAAAAAGCCCAAATTCACACACAAAAACCTCTTTGTAAAACTCCGCAAATATCAAGGTTATTTCCGGCAGTTCACAATATCCATCCCTGCAAAACCCTAGCATATAATTCACAGAATTTCCCACTCCGTCTGTCGCCTCTGTTGGAAACCCTAGCTTTTCACTCTCTCTCCTTCGCCACCATCAGCTACAATGCCGCCAAAGTTCGATCCCTCACAGGTCGTCGACGTCTACGTCCGAGTCACCGGCGGTGAGGTTGGAGCCGCCAGTTCTCTCGCCCCGAAGATCGGCCCTCTCGGTCTCTCCCCAAAGAAGATCGGAGAAGACATCGCCAAGGAGACCGCCAAGGACTGGAAGGGCCTCCGCGTCACCGTCAAGCTCACCGTCCAGAACAGGCAGGCCAAGGTTTCGGTTGTGCCGTCTGCGGCGGCGCTCGTCATCAAGGCCTTGAAGGAGCCCGAGCGCGATCGCAAGAAAACTAAGAACATCAAGCACAGCGGCAACATCTCACTGGATGACGTCATTGAGATCGCCAAGGTCATGAGGAACAGATCCATGGCCAAGGAGCTCGCCGGCACGGTGAAGGAGATTCTCGGCACCTGCGTCTCAGTGGGCTGCACGGTCAACGGCAAGGACCCCAAGGATTTGCAACAGGAGATCGCCGATGGCGATGTCGAAATCCCTCTCGATTGAGCTGCTGCTGCAGTGAGGCTCCTTTTTCTTTAGCTGAATTAAATTTTTGTTTTGAAGTGTATGTCATTTCGGATAATTTGGGGATTAATTTTGAGTATGTTGTTAAGATCGTTAATCACTCTTTTGGTAATTTAGATGAGTGGCAAGATTTTGGATCCCATTTTTAGCATGTTGGGTATGTTGATTATGATGCTGTTAGGATTCGGAAGTACTTTGGCTTTTGTGTTTTGGTAGTTATAATGCTTTGATTTGTTCGCTTTAATTTTGGATTTCCATATGAATGTTAATCTGTTGAATGCAAATAACGTTACTTTTGGTAAATGGTTATCGGCTTAAGAAATCATATGTGCGTTTTATTTGGATTAAATCATATTTTAAGAGTTTGCTGCTGCAAAAGCAGATGTAGGTGAGATAAAACTGGATTTGGCTGTTGAGAGTTGAGCTGAGAAAACTGGGTAGTGTTTCACTATATCATCCTTTTGTGTTCAATCTGTTATTGAATTTTCATAACCACGGTCGGAGTATATAAATGCTTTTGTAGGTCGAGGAAATGAACCTTCACTTTTTTTAATCGAAGATTTAGAATCTGCTATATCTTCTAGTCACTGATCCTTCCTCTATAGTCGTAGTTAAGTCTTACTTTGTGTTGTTCTTTGTTAACCGTGCTTTCACATGTTTTGTTTGAACCTCTCATAGAGATTTTTTGTAGGTATTTTTTAAAACCCTCTTCCCTAGTTGTATTTTGAACTAAAACACTGCACGATTGATTAGTTCAAGTGCATCTTGTCATTCCCTACCTATTTTTCCATGATTTCTGTTTTTTGTTAAAAATTTACTGTATATTTTAAAAGTTCATTTCTGAAAGCTTTGTCTTGTACAGTATTGCAAAGCACCTCTTGAAGCATTGTTTATGTTGTAGAAGTACCAATACTGTGTTGCGGTGTTCATTTCGCATCTAGAATCCTTGTTACCACTGTCAGTTTAACGTTCAAATTTAGTTTAGACTGCCCCACTTACGACGTGATAACATTAATTTGATGTTGGTTTTTATTTATTTTTATTTTTATTTTTGTGTGTGTGGGATAGAGAGGGGGAAGCTAACCAAATGTGGGATTCCATGGCTAGTTGTATCCGAAAAGTAGCAAAAGAGGTATTAGGAGAGTCCAAGGGCTTTGCCCCACACCAAAAGGAATCTTGGTGGTGGAATGAGGAGGTACAAACAAAGGTGAAGGCTAAGAAGGAATGTTGTAAAGCCTTATACAAGGATAGGACCGATGAAAATGGTGAAAGGTATAGAAAAGCGAAGCAAGAGGCGAAGAAAGCTGTGAGAGAAGCTAAGTTAGCGGCTTATGACGATATGTATAAACGACTAGATACCAAAGAAGGAGAGTTGGATATCTATAAACTAGCTAGAGCAAGGGAAAAGAAGACAAGGGACCTAAACCAAGTGAGGTGCATCAAGGATGAGGATGGAAAGGTTCTTGCTACAGAGAACGCGGTTAAAGACAGATGGAAAGGTTATTTTCATAATCTTTTCAATGAAGGACATGAAATGAGTGCTTCTTTAGGGGAGTTGAGTAACTCAGAAGAGTGTAGAAACTACTCTTTTTATCGTAGAATCCGGAAGGAAGAAGTGGTTGTAGCTTTGAAGAAGATGAAGCATAGAAAAGCAGTAGGCCCAGACGATATACCAATCGAAGTGTGGAAAGTTTTGGGAGAGACAGGTATAACATGGCTCATTGACCTTTTCAATAGGATTTTGAAAACGAAGAAGATGCCAAATGAGTGGCGAACGAGCACTTTGGTGCCTATCTACAAGAATAAGGGCGATGTACAAAATTGCATGAACTATAGGGGTATTAAGCTAATGAGTCATACAATGAAGCTCTGGGAGAGAGTCATTGAGCATAGATTGAGGCAAGAGACACGGGTTTCGGACAACCAATTCGGGTTCATGCCAGGGCGCTCAACCATGGAGGCAATCTATCTCTTACGAAGATTGATGGAAAGATATAGAGATGGGAAAAAAGATTTACACATGGTCTTTATAGATTTGGAAAAAGCGTATGATAGGGTCCCAAGAGACATTCTTTGGAGGATTTTAGAGAAGAAAGGAGTACGAGTAGCATATATCCAAGCTATACAGGATATGTATAAAGGAGCAAAGACTGCCGTAAGAACTCATGAAGGACAAACCGAAAGCTTTCCCATAACTGTAGGATTACATCAAGGCTCATCCTTAAGTCCTTACCTTTTTGCGTTGGTAATGGATGAGTTAACAGGACATATTCAAGATGATATTCCTTGGTGTATGCTTTTCGCAGACGATATAGTGTTGATAGATGAAACTCAAGAAGGGGTAAATGCAAAGCTTAACCTTTGGAGAGAAGTGTTGGAATCTAAAGGTATTCGCCTAAGCCGATCAAAGACAGAATATATGGAGTGCAAGTTCAGGGCAAATGGAGGCCAAAACGAGTTAGGGGTGAGGATCGGAGATCAAGAAATACCAAAGAGCGACCGTTTTCGTTACCTAGGATCTATCTTGCAAAAGAACGGAGAATTAGATGGAGATCTCAACCATAGAATACAAGCTGGATGGATGAAGTGGAAGAGTGCATCCGGCGTGTTGTATGACTGCTGTATGCCACTGAAGCTCAAGGGAAAATTTTATAGGACGGCAATAAGGCCGGCGATGCTGTATGGCACATAATGTTGGGCGGTGAAGCATCAACACGTACACAAAATGGGTGTAGCGGAGATGAGGATGCTTCGTTAGATGTGTGGGCACACGAGAAAGGATAAGATTAGGAATGAGGATATCCGGGGTAAAGTAGGAGTAGCCGAAATTGAAGGAAAGATGAGAGAAAATCGGTTACGGTGGTTTGGACATGTGCAAAGAAGGCCTACTGACGCTCCGATTAGAAGATGCGACTATGGGACAGAGGTTCAGGGCCGAAGGGGTAGAGGAAGACCCAAGAAAACTTTGAGAGAGACCTTAAGAAAAGACTTAGAGTACTTGGATCTAACGGAGGACATGACACAGGACAGAACACAATGGCGTTCTAAGATTCATATAGCCGATCTCACTCAGTGACTTGGATTTTCCAAGTCTCCAACCGAGAAGTTGTCCTCGCTCGGGAAATTAAGGGAACACTACCTCAACCTACATGCTCCACTCACAAAGCTCCAACATACAAGCTTCAACAAAAGAAAATTCAAAGAACTTAGCGAAGAAGGCTTTGGTAATTTAACACAATACGTTGAAATGAAGGAAAGCTTATTTATTGATATCCCCGATAAATTACAAATATGTACATATACTTGAGTCAAAATAAACAAACAAGAGGGAGCCTTCACAAAGGTTGCTTAGGAGCAGTCTCGGCAGTCGGTAGAGCCCCAGAAAGAGAAGGCACCGGAGGGGGATCATTCGGAGCCTCAGTACTGGACAGAACCCTAGAAGGAGGAGGCATCAGAGGTTGATCATTTGGAGCTTCATTACGTGGTACAGCCCCAGAAGACGAAGGCAATAAATGCCTTTGGAACAAACCCACAAATCTCTGATGATCAAGTAAAACCTGACCATCAGATTCCTTCATCTGGTCAAGCTTCCTCTTCATGTTTGTAGCATAGTCATGTGCGAGCCGGTGCAACTGTTTATTCTCATGCTTGAGCCCTCTAATCTCCTGTTTGAGACTCATCACTTCAGCCGCCAATGATTCAACTTGGCGGGTTCGAGCAAATAGGCGTTGGGCCATATTAGACACAGAACCTGCACACTGAACACTAAGAGCCAGAGAATCCTTAACAGCCAACTCATCAGACCGTTTGGAAAGTAGTCTGTTATCTTTGGGAGTGAGAAGGTTCCTGGCCACTACCGCAGCGGTCATATCATTCTTCATCACGGAATCCCCAACGGTAAGAGGACCAGTAGGGGAGACGAAGGATGGGCGCCATATGTTGTCTGGAGAAGGCGGGGCTGCCTCTTCAACAAAGTTCAAGTCAAAACGACGGTCGGAGGGGCCAGACATTTTCAAAGGTGTAGAAGAGAGAAGAGGTCGGACAAATCAAGATCTTAGAAGTGCAAGAATGGAGCTTTTACTGGTGGATATTCAAGTGGGCTTTGGAACTTAATGTCAGCCTCTATAAAAATCTGCACTCGACGAAGCTCCAAAAATTGAAAAGGCGTTTGCTTTCTCAAAAGCTGGGCTGCTCAGAGACCACGAGGGCCGATCTCAGAAATCGAAGAGGTTTGCTTTCTCAAAAGCTGGGCTGCTCAGAGACCACGAGGGCCGATCTCAGAAATCGAAGAGGCACCTACTTTTCCAGCCTTGTCAGCACCTGTCACACGCACACTCAGCTTTGCGGAAATTATGGGCATTCTGTCGAAGATTTCTGGCGAAGTAGAAAGCACATGAATCGTACTGTTCAATCACCCATTTCCCACACGCAACAGTAGCTCATGGGTACCACATATAACTTTGCCAAAGTTCTCTGACAAAGTCGAGACACGTGAAGCTTGCAACTCTCACTACATCGCTCTGACCAAGAAGGGTAAAAGAATAGCAAAGAAACAACACTAACAAAGTTTAGACACATAAATTTTGAAGGCCTAGCTACCATATTATTACCCACAAGGGTAAAGGAACAGTACCACTGCTGGATAATTGGAAAGTCCCGGTGTGTCAACCTCTGTGCTTCATGGCAAGGTAGACTAGCAAACATGCCCAACCTTTACTCACATTCGAGAAAACACTCCCAACAAGATTGCTTGCCCCAAAATCGAAGAGGCATCGCCCTCTGAATCTCGAGAGCCAGACTCCCAACATGATTACTTTCTCAAAAATCGAAGAGAGGGTAAAGGAACAGTACCACTGCTGGATAATTGGAAAGTCCCTGTGTGTCAACCTCTGTGCTTCGTGGCAAGGTAGACTAGCAAACATGCCCAACCTTTACTCACATTCGAGAAAACACCCCCAACAAGATTGCTTGCTCCAAAATCGAAGAGGCACCGCCCTCCGAATCTCGAGAGCCAGACTCCTAACATGATTACTTTCTCAAAAATCGAAGAGAGGGTAAAGGAACAGTACCACTGCTGGATAATTGGAAAGTCCCTGTGTGTCAACCTCTGTGCTTCGTGGCAAGGTAGACTAGTAAACATGCCCAACCTTTACTCATATTCGAGAAAACACTCCCAACAAGATTGCTTGCTCCAAAATCGAAGAGGCACCGCCCTCCGAATCTCGAGAGCCAGACTTCCAACATGATTACTTTCTCAAAAATCGAAGACACCGCTCTCTGAATCTCGAGAGCCAGACCCCAGCATGATTGCTTTCTCAAAAATCGAAGAGGCATCGTTCTCCGAATCTCGAGAGCCAGATCCCCGACAGGATTGCTTGTTCGAAAACCGAAGAGGCACCACTTTCCCAACTTCAAGAGCCGGATCTCATTGGATAAAGCTTGTCTGTAATCTTCACACGCAACATCAGCTTTCCAGATACCACAGACCACTTTTTCAAAGTGCTCTGACAGAGTTAAAACTTGTGAAGCTGGCAGCTCCCACTACCGTGCTATGACCAAGCAGGGTAAAGGAATAGCATTATTACTTGATGTTAGGGAGACTCCTATATATGTCGACCTCCATCCCCAACGGACAGGCAGACCTGCAAAAATGCTCAACCCTTCCTCTTATCTGAGAGGGCACTCCCAACGAAGTCTTTCGAAATATTCAGCTTTCTTTCCCCCCGATAATACCTCTGTAAACAAGCTATACTAGAGCAAGAATATAACATATCATCAGGGTTAAAAGCAAGAGTATCCCATATCATGCTTTTTCCCTGTCTTTTCCTTTGGCCTTGTTCTTACCTGCAAGACAAGGAGAAAGAGAGCAATCAGTCAGCACTTGGAATCAAGCTTCCAGCCAGGAACTGACTGCCTGGAACCCCTTACCCTGGCATTGCTCTCGAGTACTCATCTTCAACATCTTATGCTTCCAAGGAAGATACCGCATCTGCCTGAGGAACAGATAGGGCAAGTGAGAAGGATACAAGGAAGCATGTGGAGACAAGCGTAACAGCACACGTGCCGATACATCCACTACTCTGTCAAAAGCAAAAGTATCCCATATCAGCAGGGTCGAACATACTCTAGATTTGATGGACTTGTTTTAACCCTCAAATTCTTCAGTCGGCCTTATACTTTGGAGGAAACCAGAAAACCCTCCAGCCCAGTTCAAGAATAAGCCTGTGGAAAGTTACTTCTTCAAAAGCAAAAGTATCCCATATCATCTCTTCTCATTTTTCTTCTCTTTATCCTTCATGCTGCCTGCAAGATAGGGAGAATGTGAACAATCAGCTGGAGCTCTGATTGCTTACCTTGTCTGTTACCTCTTTCAGCAGATCCCCTAGCTCGGCGACTTGGGGGACTCCTACTACATGGTTTGTATCGTGCTTGACCAAGCCTGAAACTACAAGTAAGCTTCAAGTGACATTGATACATTACCTTGTGCATCTCCACCAGTTACAGATACCACCCCTGGATGGAGGAAGAGTACTTCCAGAGAAGATTCCACATCTACCTATGAGACAGATGAGGAAAGTCAAGACGATACCACACTCCGGTACTTAGAAGTTTCGTGGTTACGAGATCATTTTCCCACAATATTTCCTAATGTCATTTGTACTAAATCATTCACTTGTACTCCCTAAAGGAGAGCTTGAACCTATGTACTTGTGTAAACCTTTCACAATTAATGAGAACTCATCTATTCCGTGGACGTAGCCAATCTGGGTGAACCACGTACATCTTGTGTTTGCTTTCCTATCTCTATCCATTTATATACTTATCCACACTAATGACCGGAGCAATCTAGCGAAGATCACAAAAAGTGACCGTTTTCGCTACCTAGGATCTATCTTGCAAGAGAACGGAGAATTAGATGGAGATCTCAACCATAGAATACAAGCTGGATGGATGAAGTGTAAGAGTGTATCCGGCGTGTTGTGTGATCGTCGTAGGCCACTGAAGCTCAAGGGAAAATTTTATAGGACGGCAATAAGGCCAACGATGTTGTATGGCACAGAATGTTGGGCGGTGAAGCATCAACACGTACACAAAATGGGTGTAGTGGAGATGAGGATGCTTCGTGGGATGTATGGGCACACGAGAAAGGATAAGATTGGGAAGGAGGATATCCAAGGTAAAGTAGGAGTAGCCAAAATTGAAGGAAATATGAGAGAAAATCGGTTCCGGTGGTTTGGACATGTGCAAAGAAGGCCTACTGACGCTCCGGTTCGAAAATGTGACTACGGGACAGAAGTTTAGGGCCGAAGGGGTAGAGGAAGACCTAGGAAAACTTTGGAAGAGACCCTAAGAAAAGACTTGATTACTTGGATCTAACGGAGGACATGACACAAAACCGAGCACAATGGCGTTCTAGGATTCATATAGCCGACCCCACTTAGTGGGAAAAGGCTTTGTTGTTGTTGTTGTTGTTTCATCTAGTAGCATGTTTGGAGAATGCTGTTTAGAGAATAGACAATGGTCTCCTAAATTGTCGGTTGCTCGTTCAACATGAGTCTCCCAAATCTACAATGTCAAAATGTATATTATTAGTAAAATTGATTCAAAGGGAAAACATGTTTAATGGTGTAGGTATGCATGCAGCTTCACATACATTATGTTTTTTTTGTTTTTGCAGTTTCTTGAGCTCGTTCAAGGTCGTTGTAAGTTGCAACCTTGGTATAGACAGGTATTTTGAAGTTTTACAAAGTCATTTTCAAGGAGGGCAACCTCCATATTTGTATGCGACTCCCATAAAGATCCCGCAAAAACTCCAACTTTATCATTTTATTATGTGTTCCAATTTAAACTGGATTAAGTACAACTTTTATATATCAAAGCAGGGACAAAACCATGTGAAAGTTCATACATGTGTGCTAATTAAATATATAAGATTTAACCTTAACATCTCTCTACATCATTTTTTGCTTCATTAGTAAAATCGTTTTAGCTCCATGGTAAACCAGGTGTTGTACATGTGACACAAAAGAGTGAGATCCTTGGTTTGAATCAACAGCTCAAAATGATCATTCCTGACGATCTTTTCCAAAACAGCATCAACATGCATCTTTCAAATGATGATAACGTTACTCTTACAACAAACATTGAACTGACCTAATGATTTTAATTATGTACCTGATATTAGGACATATCAATCTTTGCTATAAGAGTAACATTATTCATGTGTACTTTCGAATTTGAAAAGAATTCTAAATTTCTATCATCATCTGAAAGATGCATAGTTAATGCTGTTGTGGAAAAGGTTGTCAGGGTGATCATTTTGAACTATTGATTTAAATCATAATGATATAAAGATCCCTTCTCGCTCTGTTGTGTCATGTCCGGCACCGGTCTACCATATGCAGCTGGAGGAGTTTTACTAATAAAGCAAAAAATAATGCAGAGAGATGTTAAGGTTAAATACCATATATTTAATTAGCAAACATCTATAAGTTCACTTGGTTTTGTTCTTGCTTTGATGTCTTTAATATATAGATTGAATTGAAAACTCATGATAAAGCTGGAGGTTTTGTGGGATCTTTAAGAATCGGATACAAATATGGAGGTTGCATCCTTGAAATAGCCTTGCAAAACTTGGAAATGACTATCTGTACCAGGGTTGCAACTTGCAACGAGCTCAAGAAACTGCAAGTACAAAAAAGCTGAATGTATGTGAAGCTGCATGCATACTTGCAGTATTAAAACATATCTTCCCTTTGAACAATTCTGCTAATAAGATACATTTTGCCAATGTAGATTTGGGAGACTCATGTTGAACGAGCAGTTGGCAACACCAAACAGAAAAAAGACCAAAGGTGCTTTGTCTAGTTATGTATCCAAGTTGATTAGATTAGACTTTCATAGGCAATGTACTTTCTTCTTTTGGTTCTAGTTATGTATCCAAGTTGGTTAGACTTTCATAGACAATGGTTGGATTATTCATGTTACCTCTGAAAATCATATGTTGATTTTGTTGTGTGGACCTTTCGCAAATTAAACAAATATTTACGTATGTATTACGGTAAACCGAAGTTCCTTACAATGTGGAGCCCAAAGGGATTTGATTTATGCACTATTTTGGTCCTACGTACACGTTTTTATCGCCTATAGATTGAATAAATTTCAAGTAAAATGAAAATCAATGGACAAAAATAAACAAGTTGTTTAAAAGGAGCGGAAATGGTGTTTTGAAGTCATTTCCCAACCTAAAACATACCTTCTCATATAGAAAAGTTCACTTATTTTGGTCGAACCTCCTAGATAAGGCAGTCAAAACAAAATTCTACTAATTCATGATTAGGCATCAATTTGGCCAAAGGCGATTTTATGTCCTTACCCGAATAATAGGAAGAAGCAAGGGGCTGTAGATTCTCATTTAGAATTCTCTTGCTAAAGTTGGGCTTTCGGTTTTATTAAGAGCATAGCCATTTTACCAAAACACAAACGTATATAAACCCCCCAAACCCCCTCAAAACTAAATCCACTCAAAAACCCCAATTCTCAAATCTCTTGAAATCCCTTCCCAGCCTCCTCTCTCTTTCTCAACCTTAAAAACCAAAAGGAGAAAGAGAGGCATCCGTTTACCTAAAATCTTCTCCACATCACAAAAACATACAAACTTCGACGTCAAAACCTACGATTTCGCTTCAAATTTGCTTAGAAGCTATGATGATGTTAGGTTACAAGCTCACAATGCCGAAGGAGCTCGTGCATACGAGGAAGCCTTGGATTGAGGTTGCACCGTCCCTTCTTGATTTTCCATGGAAGGGTTCTAGCTCTCCGAAATTGGAGACGATCGAGGAGCGAGTGGAAGAGTATAATGACGACGACGACGACGACGATTAGTGTTCTTGGTTTTGGTTTGAGAAAGACTTGAATTTGTGCTGGAGAATGAAAGTAGCGTCCTCGTTTAGGAATTGAATGGGAGATGACAATTATCAGAGATGATAATGGCTTACAATTGTGAGTCACTCTTTGATAATGTATTTGTTATGTACATTTCTGAATATATTTTAATCATTGTGCGTAAAATGTAATCCAACTATTTTATAATTTATTCTCTCTTTTATGTCAAGATATTTCTTTGTCCACTGAGTTTCCTTTTATTTAATCAATCCTAAGGCAAGAAACAATACAAAAGAAGAAAATGAGAGTACAAAAATCTCACTTTGTATTTCGGATTTTAGAACTTATGGGCTTTTTGATAACCATTTCATTTTTTATTTTGATAACTTGGTTGATAACTAACTTTATGGGGGGTGTATTTAATTGAAATTTGAGGGATTTCTAGAGATTCTATGTAAAATTTTGAGTGAATTCCCTCAAATTCCCAAGGAGAGAGGCGAGATTTAAGAATGCTTAAAATACATCATGAAATCTCTCCAATTCCCCAACTTTTTTAAGACCCTTTAAAATATTTCTAATTGAATCTAGACTTTCAGAGAATTAATCTCTCAAAATTTTAATTGAATACACCTCCTTAATTTTTAGATCCCAAAAAATAAAAAATTATTTTAAAATGTAGCCAAATTTTGAAGATCACAAAATTAGCTTTTAGATTTCTATTTTAGTTATTTAAATGAAAACTGAAAAATTGAAATAATTACCAAATAAGTTCTCAGTTTTAAAAATAAAATAAAAATAGTTATCAAACATACTCTTAAGATTACTTGCTCATATTGTAGCATTCCGATCAAACAAGAGAGGCATGTATCTAAATCTTGGTACATGTTTGGTATACTATTCACCATGTGGCTTATGTGCCTTGTATTCTACATTCTCTTCTTTTACGTCACTATTATAGTAAGAGTTGTTTTCCAATGTGTAATGTTAGTTTTAATTTGTACCTTCCACATTTTTAGTAGCATTCTGGACCTTTCGTTTTTGTACATGTACGATCCATATCGGCCCAAAGGCCGAACAGAAAATTAAGAAATATATATTTTCACATATGTTTGAAATAGACCGTAAGCATTAATGGAGTTAGATGATTAATTGGTAGGGAAAAAAGAAATCGGTGAGAATCGTACTCATATAAAAATGTATAATATGATTGATTTATGTCACTTCGTAAGACATCATTTGCTTTTTTTAAATATTTTTTGTTTTGTTTTTGTTTTGACAAACAAAGGCTTAAATGTTAAAATGGTCATGTGTTTCAGTAATTGGATCAATTTAATCCCTGTGTTTTCAGTTTAGCCAATTCGGTCTTTGTGTTTATCTTCGTTAGTCAATTAAGGATATTTCCATCCAATTTCTATAATTTTTTTTTAAAATTATTTTAAACTTACTTATTTGATTTAAAATTTTTAAAAATGAAATAAAATTAAAAATTAAAAGAAAAATGATTCTCCTCCCTAACATTACCCCCTCTCTTTTCTATGTCACAACCTTAATCATTTTTACAGATTGGAAGCTTTATTCCTTATATGTGTTATTTATCATTGATTTGTATTTTTCTGTAAAGAAAAAGAGTAATATATCTCATATAATTTTTCTTATGAATTTTTTAAAAGAGATTGGATTAAATATCCTTAATTGGCCAACAATGACAACCACAAGGACTAAATTAGCCAAACCAAAAATACAGGGACTAAATTGGCCATATGACTATAACACAGGGACCATTTTGACATTTAAGCCACAAACAAATGTAGGAGAGAAAGGAATTGAACTTAAAATTTTGGACTACAACATAAATGCATTAACCACTTAATATACAAAAGGGTTTTTATCACAAGTAGTTCCCGAAATTTGCCCACCCCTTCAAAATGGTCTCTGAAATTGAAAATCGATCATGTAGTCCCTAAAAATAGGTGTTGCAAATCAATGTGATCCTTCTGTCATAACTCCATTAAAATTTTTGTTATGTGCTGATATGACACATAATTGAGTTCCACAAGTCTAATTAAAAATATTTAAATAATTAAAAACAAGTTTTATTTTTATATAATTAAAAACTTAAAAAACAAAAAAAGAAGAGATGACTGTTCATCATCTTCTTCCTCTCGTACTCGAGCACTACGGCCCCCACCAAGGTTGAGGGGAGATATTTAATTTTTAAGGTTTTGTTTTTTAAATTCTTTAAAGGGGTGTGCTATTCACACATATTTTTACTTTTCACACACCTCTTATTAATTTATTCAATTCATCTGATTCGACGGTCAAAAATTAAAAAGATGTGTGAGAAGTAAAAAAGGATGTGTAGATATCACATCCCTTCTTTAAATTCCCTTCTCTTAAATTCTTGAAATTTCCTCAGCTTGATTTGTGTTTTTCCATCTAGGGTCTTTCTAGATTCTTCAAGCCACCGGCTCACCCAAGAAACGAAAGAAGATGAGAGGGTCCACCAGTGAGTTTATTGACATGTACAATCCATATAGGCCCACAGGCCGAACAGAAAATTAAGAAATATATATTTTTACATATGTTTGAAATAGAGCGTTAGCATTAATGGAGTTAGATGATTAATTGGTGGGAGAAAAAAAAATCGGTGAGAATCGAATTCACACTAAAGTTTATAATATGATTGATTTTTGTCATTGTGTAAAGCATTATTTGCTTTTATTTATTTATTTTTTAAATATTTTTTGTTTTGACAAACAAAGGCTTAAATGTTAAAATTGACACACCCCGATCCTAGAATCAAGGCGTGCTGGCCGTCACGTGAGTGTGACGTAACCAAAAGTGCGACGCGGAAGCAATAGATAAGAGAAATACAAAGAAGTAAAAAACCAAACACTAGCAATAATATCCAATTGGCATGCTAGAGTGAGTTTAAGTGTGAAACACACATATTCAGAGCATAAGTACTAGGTGCATTCAAGTAGGAACATAACTAAATTACAACACCCGAAGGTGAGTCCTACATTTATGTAGTCTGTCAGTACGCCGTGGGAATCCTCGTGGACCACTAACGCTGCTAACTAGAACCTGGAGGTGCGCAAAACAAAATTGAGTGGGTCAGTAAAACAAAGCTTTTTGAAAACATTTCATTAATAACATTTCTAACCCCTCGCTGTAAAACCTGTATACTTTCCCAGAAAATAACATAATATGCATATAAATCTTCCTATATCTCAAATCACAAATCTTTATCCAATACCAGAAAGTGTGCCATGCTATAAATGTCAATAGCAGATTAAGAATGCATCAATATAATAGGTGACATAATGAATCAACCGGAGACCCTGCAGTTGGTCCTGTACGGTTAATTCCATAGCTCAATATCCAAACCAACCGGAGTCACCACAGTGACCTGTACGGCACTACTCTGCACATAAATCGGAACTACTTGAAGTAGTCTGTACGATAAGAATGGTGTAAGAATACGCTCTAGTGCTTCTCTCATCAACATCTGTATAATAATCTAAAATCACCTACAGTCGAAACCACTTTATGGTCTGTATGACATGTTAGAACCCTCTCATGGTCTGTACGACATGCACCTACTTGGATCCAAGGTGAGCGTGCAGTGCAGGGTGAATAATATAAGCACTAACACCAGGGGTGCAGGTTTGAGCTTTCAACACAATTCACTTCATCGATAGTTCACATGAATAACATAAAACTCACCTGATACTCACATGTGCATCCACAACACCATTTCACATATATATGCATCAATTACTAATTCATATAATTCATAATATGCATGCATGGCTTTTTAAAAACATACTTTCATTTAAATTCAATTTCTGGGAAATTCAGTAGTATATAGGTAATAACAGAAAATAACTGCCCACTCACTGATAAGTTAAGTCGAAGGGTCGTAACCCCCATGACGTCCTTGAATGCGCTCGTCTTCGGGATAGGTATCACCTATATGCGAAACAACTATAACAACGTTATTTAAAGCACATAACCGACAATTTGTAATAACTTCTCATACGATGCTCAATTGGGTATATGAATATACCACAGTGACCTACTCGACGTCATGGACGTCGAGGTATTTTTAGAAAAAAATTTCGAGGCCGCACGCGCCCCCACGCACCGGGAGAGGCACGGACCCACGCACCCTCACACAGGTCACCTTCTTCCTCAAGTCGCCGGACTGGTTTTGCTGGTCGTCGGAAAACTGGAGATTTTTCAATCTCCTTGTTCTCCATCATTTCTCAACCATGTTTCATGCATTTTATATCAAATTGAAGCCCTAAGCGTGTAGAATCATGTTACACTACTTTAAGGTTCCAAAAAACATACGAAATCTCACCGGAGAAATTCCAAGAAAACCGGCCAACTTCGAACCTGGCGATCCCGACGTCTAAAACCTTCAAACTAAACACTCCGAGCTTCCTTAGGACCTTACTAAGCTCACTATAAGCTTAGAATTCCCTGAAATTCAACAATTCACGTGTGCATGAACAATACTCAAATCAGACCTCGAGGTTTCAACGTGATATCGAGGGTTTCCAGTTCTAAAAATGACACCAATCGAATCAGGAGGTTGAAAGGATGAAGAAACTCACCTTTTTGGCTTCGATTCGCGAAGAAATTGAGGGATTGGTGCTTTGGTCCGTACGGGTTCGAGAGGAAGAGAGAGAGAACTGCGAGGGAGGAGAGAGAGAGAGCACATGGAAGAACTTGTCCCATGTGTGTATGTGTGGTCCACCCAAAACAAGCCATACTTTCATTCCCTAACCACACAAATTTCAAATAACTTTTAATCCATTTAAAATCTTCCAAAAATTTGGGAGAGTATGAATTATTCCAAATTATACGTCACACGTACCTTAGTCACCTTAAGGGTAATTTCGTCATTTCACAACCTCGATAAATAAAATCTCGGGACGGGCTGTGACAAAAATGGTCCATGTGTGTTTAGTCATTGGGTTAATTTTTTAATTTAGTCAATTTAGTTCTTGTGTTTATCTTTGTTTTCCAATTAAGGATATTTTCATCTAATTTCTTTAATTTTTTTTTATAAATTATTATAAACTTGTTTATTTGATTTAAAATATTTAAAAATAATATAAAATTAAAAACTAAAAGAAAAATTATTCTCCTCCCAACTCCCCAACCTCCTCCCTAACATTACCCCTTCTCTTTCCTATGTCACAACCTTAATCATTTTTTAGATTGGAAGCTTTATCTCTTATATATGTTATTTCTCACTGATTTGCATTTTTCTATAAAGAGAAATAGTAATATATCTCATATAATTTTTCTTATGAATTTTTTAAAAGAGATTGAATTAAATGTCCTTAATTGGCTAACAGTAACAAATACGAGGATCAAATTAGCCAAATCGAAATACATAGACTAAATTGACCATATAACTATAACACATGGACCATTTTTACATTTAAGCGACAAACAAATGTAGGAGAGAGATGAATTGAACTTAAAATTTTGGACTAAAATGGATAGTCAACAAAAGGCACAATACTAAAATGCCTTTCCAATTGTCTGCCACTTATGATGTTTGTATGAGGCCAAAAACTTAGGGCGAATTAAAGGATACATCATTACTTCTTTCTTCGAAGTCTTTAGATTTGAGCTATCTCTTGTCTATTTTATTTCTAATTCCTGCTCTCTCTCTCTCAGGGTCACGAATTTTCTACAATAAATAAAACAAAAATATGTTTACAAAATAAATTTGGTAGTTCTTCACGAGAGTGGCGAAAATGCGGAGAGTTTTTTTGAGTGTGTAGAGTGTTTGAGAGTTTGACGGTTTGAGGGATATGTGGATGTGAGACCCCTTTTTTTTATCTTGGAGGCTCGTATTTATAGGCCTCTCCATATCTTAGTTGAGGCTTGATTTGATATTAATTTGTACTTGATTAATTGATGCAGGGGCCAAAACTTGATTTGGACTTGATTCGTGTTCAATTTGATTTTATCAAATAATGTTGATTTAATCAAATTATATTTGATTTTATCAAATAAATCAATCAACTTCATCCTTAATTTGGTTAATTGTTAGATTTAAATCAAGGTTAATTAAAGATAACTCCTTAATTATTTTCAACCAAATGTCAACACGTATCACTCTTGATGGCTCGTCCGATTTTGATGAGTCACATGCATGTGCGCAACTTGTGAGACCCACAATGTGTGTCACTTAAGTCCTGACATGTCAAAACTTTAGTTTGTTAGTGAGTACTTATTTCACCAAAATTTACATGTCTACACAACCATTTAGCAATTACTTAACATTAACATATGGCTAAATGCAAGTGAATTGTAATTCAGTTGGTTAAGAGCATTCGTCCTCGCACTTGAAATCCTATGTTCGATTCTCACTCCCCATTAAATTAATGTAAGTTATCTTATCATTTTATAATAAAAATTATTATTTAAAAAAAAAACATATGGTTAAACTATGGACTAAAAAATTGGAGGAGGCACCGGCCAATGAGAAGTCACTTGCAGCCACACAAAGCCAAAAACACAAATAAATTTTTTCTTTCAATTACATCATCCACCCTTCAAGTTTTTGACTAGTGTTGCATTTTTAGCCATAATTTCAAGGTGGTAAAAAAAAACCACACCAAGAAAATATTGAAAGTAATTGAAAACAAAATGTGGAATTGTGGATGGGAGAATGGGATTTGGGGAATGTCATATTGTCAATTGGAAAAAAAAAACAATCCAAAAGGGTTAGAGTTATAACTTATACTAGAGTGGGGCGGCCATGGTTGTCAATTCATGGCATCAATATTTCACCAAAAATATAAATTAAATATGTGGTTTATCTATTGTGAGGTTGTCATGAGCTATGTATTTTTGTACAATGTTTGGATCCTAAATTTGTTTTATTTATGGTGTACCTAAACTTAGCTTAGAGCATCTCCACCCCTTTTAGGAGGGCGAGGGCAAGGTAAGGGCAAGAGTTGCTCTTATTATGCACTCTGAACATTAATTGTTTTTGTGCAAGTTCATCCGTTTGGAAAGATGAAGGGCAAGAGAAATAGTGAATACTATTCACAAATATAAGTTTTATGTTTAAGCCTTATAAGTGTGTACTTAGTAAGTTTGTTCTTTAAAAATAAACTCCCTATTTAACTCTAATAATTTAATTTTAAATACAAAGCAAAACATAGCATTACAAACAAGCAATAATTAATGAAAAAAATAAGGCGAATGAAGAAGATTGTTGAACTTTGTAAGTTTGTTAAATGTGTTTAATTTTAAGTGTATTGCTAAAAAAAATTGTATTTTTTAAAGAATTTTTTGATAATTTTTTGACTTCGAATTAATACAGGCCGTTGATTTATCAAATTTTGTTTAAATTAGATGCACCAAATTGTGCCATGTGGCACAATCTATAAGTTTCAAAATAGGACCGTTGGAAATCTAACGGCTGTGAGAGCATTCTAGGCCATTGTCTAATCCCAACAGGCTCAAGCCCATACAATTGTTGCAAGGGCAGTCTAACAAGCACAAGCCCTTGGTCCAATTGCCTTTCCAATTCTGGACCGGTGGAAAAAGATCCAAGAGCAATTCAACTCAATTGCCTTATCAATCGGCTGACTGGCATAGATGCTCTTACATAAAATACTTAGTAAATAGTCAAAAAATTTCTTCATTTGAACAACAGCTAAATTTAATCTAAATGAAAATCGAAATTTGAACGTAAGTGTAAGGGAGTTGTACATTGTTCTAGTCCATATGTAGATAATTTCGATATATAAAAGTAATAGTAGCTCTTTAATTCAAAATTACACACGGATTCCCTACTTCCCAATCAGAGTAAGTGAGGGAAAAATGGATTTTATTTCAAAATGACTTGGCGCATATTATTATAGTTAGCCACTTACATTCATGATGATGTAGATTGTTGTGCCACTTTTCCGATATGCGGTGAAAGTCATACACACCCACAAGTTGCATCTAACCACACAACCATAGCATTCTCATCCTTTAATTTTACTAAACCTAAGGAGAATTTACACAAAATTTTAGGATACATATAATTCTAAGTTAAATTACTTTCATGTTCTAGATTGTTGTGGTACATTTTCGATTAGTGGTTAAAGTCATACACATCCACAAATTGTATCCAGCGGCACAACCATAATAATTTTACTAAATTTAAAGAGAGTTTACTCAACAATTTTAAGATACATATAAATTCTAAAATCAAATTACAATACGATATCAACTTAACTTGAAACCATTTTTTTTTTCCTATTTTTTTTAAAGTTTAAATAAGTCTATTTCTAATTCTCAACTCAACATGTTTTTTGTGTTTTGGTTATAAAAATAAATCTGAGTAAAAAAAAAACACCATCAGTTCCATAATTGAGATGACGAGTGGTGCATAACCACCATATATGTACACCATTTGATTTTAGGTAGGATCCAGATAAGTTCTTCTGGCAAACCGTCATCAGCTAACATTTGACAATACATTTAGGGATAAAATATGCATAAATTAATTAATTAAAAGTTTAGAGATAATGGTTCTTTTCCTTTTATTATTGAATTCACAATGGTAGGCTTCTTATTATATATGTGAATTTCCCCAACTTTTTTCAGGTTCTTTTTTATTGTTTTTCACAATTGGGGGTTGCATATTTTCCATTTACTTGTGGATGCAATTCTTACCAAAGAAATTTTCTTTTGGTAAAACAATTTGCATGCACGAAAGCAATAAAGAAAAAGAAAAATGACTTGTTTGGATGTACTTTTAAAATGACCAAAAACACTTTTAGAAAAACAAAATTTGGGTTCCAAAAGCACTTTAAGTACTCTCTGCAAGAAGTACGAGTTATGTGCTTCTTTCAAGAAGCACTTTAAGTGTTTTTTTTTTCAGGATTTACTTGCATATTTACTAAATATTGGTTCTAAAAATATTTTCATAAAAAACGCTTTCTGTCCTTTTAAAAACACATTCATACGAGCTCGAAGAGAAATCTTTACATTGAATTTACAATAAAAAATAAAAGGGATATGAAGGAATGTAAATATGAAAGATTGCATACGGATGAACAATCCTCTCTTAATTAGTAATTGTATTCCTCGATTTTAAGGTATAAGAACATATGAGATACTTGGATCTATTTATTTTCAGTCCTAAGTTGTTAACACATGAACGAGAATCATACACATTCTTTTTAATTCATCGGTTGTTAATAAGCACATGAAAACAAATGATACTCATTTCTTATAAATGCATTCATCGTAAGTAATTAACCAAAGCAACCAAAAGTAAAAAATGTGTGTGTTAGCATTAGACCGTTGGCTATACCTTTTTTTAGGCTGGATGACCGTTTTATATTTACCATTTTGTTTTCAAGGCATTATTCTACCCACTACATTTGCCATTTTAAATTGAGTAATAATTGTAAAAAAATAAAAAATAAAAAATAAAAAGAACCCTTGTAGGTCTAACTAACAACTACCCTTTATTTGTCTCTACTCTCTAGGACACTGGGTGATTATATTATATCTCTAAAGTGATGAAAGGTGGGAAACTAAAGTAAAACCCTTTTATTTTTAGTAGCCGTTGGGGGACCAGGAGGGGACCCATGCAAGCGAAATCAAGCTAATATGGATTATGGGCGGCATAAAAATAACATAAATCATTTTCATCATCATGTATTATTTGCTTAAACAATAACATAAACATACTTACTTTCCTAATTATTGTTTAGCATACAATCACTCTTGTCTGCCCCATATATACCCCTCTACACTCACACCTCTCCATCCACACTCACAATCCCAAACGACCTCTCTCTCCTCTCATTCCTTCAAAAGCCAAAAGCCACTTAATTAGTCACAGAAGCCATGGCAAAAGATGTAGAGGGAGCTGAACACGGTGAGTTTGCCACCAAAGACTACCATGACCCTCCTCCAACCCCCTTGTTTGATGCTGAGGAGCTCACCAAGTGGTCTTTCTACAGAGCTCTCATTGCTGAGTTCATTGCCACCCTCCTCTTCCTTTACATCACAGTTTTGACCGTCATTGGCTACAAATCCCAGAGCGAGGCTGACCAATGCGGCGGTGTTGGCATTCTTGGTATCGCTTGGGCCTTCGGTGGCATGATTTTCGTCCTTGTTTACTGCACCGCCGGTATCTCAGGTATGTCTTCTTTTTTTTCTCGGTCCTTAGCATAAATAGATAAAAGTGCTTTTGAAACTTTAGAAGCACTTTTGGAAGTGTTTGACAAAAACAGAACTTTTTTTTATGAAATCTCAGAAGCACTTGAAAGAAATTCCTGAAAACATATGATAAATGCTTTTGGAGGAAGTTCGAGTGACTCTAGGGTTTCAGAAGTACTTGAACTTTGAATAAATTTTAGTGTTTACATTAAAAGTGCTACTAACAAAAACTGTTACGGACTAAAAGCGCTTTATACAAAAGTACTTATAACAGAATCTAAGTCTTGTGTTTCTATGACAATTGCAGGAGGACACATTAACCCAGCTGTGACCTTTGGGCTGTTCTTGGCTCGCAAGGTTTCACTGATCAGGGCAGTGTTGTACATCATAGCACAGTGTTTGGGTGCTATCTGCGGTGTAGGGTTGGTGAAGGCCTTCCAGAAGTCATACTACATGAAGTATGGTGGTGGAGCCAACGAGTTGTCTGCTGGCTACAACAAGGGCACTGGTTTGGGTGCTGAGATCATCGGTACCTTTGTTCTTGTCTACACCGTCTTCTCCGCCACCGACCCCAAGAGAAATGCCAGAGACTCTCACGTCCCTGTAAGCACATCTCTCACTCATTTGTTAGCATGAGATTTGAACTTGTGACTTAAATAAATTTCAGATCGAGTGTCAGTACACCAAATGATCGCTCAATTTTTGGTTCATTTTAGGCAATTTTATTAACTCTACAAATTATTTATCGTCTTAAATTAAGGTCTTGGCCCCACTTCCCATTGGATTTGCTGTGTTCATTGTTCACTTGGCCACTATTCCCATCACTGGAACTGGCATCAACCCTGCTAGGAGTTTTGGAGCTGCTGTCATCTACAACAAGGACAAAGCTTGGGATGACCAAGTATGATCCCTCTCAGTTTTCCCAAAAATTGACTTAATTATTTTATTTTCTCTTCTTAATTGGTTTCGTTTTATATCTCAGTGGATCTTCTGGCTTGGACCTTTCATTGGAGCTGCCATTGCTGCCTTCTACCACCAATACATTCTGAGAGCAGGAGCCATCAAGGCTCTGGGATCTTTCAGAAGCAATGCTTAATTAATTAAGGCTTTTAATTTCATCCATGGTTTTCAAATGGAAATGGTGATTCTAAAGGAATAACAAAATAGAGGAGTGCAAGTCTCTCATGGTCTCAAAAGGAGAAATTTGAAGGGCGGTGGAACTGTAGATAATTACGTCTTTGGGCAAAGAGTGCTATTTTGTATCCATCTCTTCTTTGTTATCTTTGCTTTGCATGTTTGTGCTATTTTAATTTCTTCTGTGTATTCTTATCTTTTATTTTATTTACTATTTTCTCTTGTCACCTTTTCAAGTGGTTGTGTATTTATATTGATGCCAGAGAAAGCTAATGAAATACGAGTTGTACCTTGTAATGCTTATCCTGGTTTTAGTTTAATGAATATTCCTCAGCACAATTATCAGATTAGGTAGAGTTAATTAATCAGGTTTGAAAATGGGGTCATTTGATTAAGAGATAATGAAAGATACACTTTAACTTAACTTTAGTTAAATGGTGGGGTTTATAAATAAAAAATTGGCTAAATTACACTCTTAATTTGTCCCCATGGTATGAGCACTCCACGTTTCCATTGGTGTAAATTGGTAGAAATGTGATATCATATCCCATGATGAAGCGACTAGCTAGCTTTTGTTAGTACATTTCTCTTCTTAGCGTTGACGAATTTGATCAATAGATAACTCATGAAATTATATATATTTATTCATTTCTTAATCATATAAGAAACTAATTAAATTAAATCCATCGAAAAACGCTAATGAATCATTTGGATGCAGTTTTTTCACCTTGTTTTCTTATCTATCAATCTACGACCTCTCTTTCAAATTGGGATTGTGGGTGTAATTTAAATTTTAATTGCAATAATATAATATCAAAACCAGAGATGAGTTGAGTTCTATACGTTCTTATCGTTTCAAATATTAAAAAGCTGCTGATGAGATTGTTTATATCATATATTTAACTGGTGTTGATAAACATGCAAAATAATAATAAAGATGCTTTATGTAGCGGGTTTTTGTGGTGGTGGTGGTCCTTGGCAGTGAGATCGATGGTGCATTTGATTTCCATTATCTTTGGCATGCAGTAGTCAGGGCCATAGCCTATAGGGACAACACATGTATATATGCATGCCAGGTCATTAGAGCTGGGTTTGTCTATCTTTTTAAAAGGTGGATGATGTTACATGAAATAATTATAGAGTTTTTTTGTAGTAGATTATTCTATCTTATCTTCGTCGATATTCTATGGCTTTCTGGTCGTTTTCTGGGGAGGAATAAGTAGGTAATGCTTTAAGCTGCTTGATGATGCAGATATTGCTTCAATTTAAAGACTTTGCTGTTGGAGTTACGTATGTAATGAGAGAGATGTTTTGCTGCCACTCATGTCACTCTTATTCGTTAGGTTAATTAGAAAATTAATTATTTTCTAGTTTTTAGGTAATTTAATGATAGTTCATGTTCAAATGTTTACAATCGAGAGAACAAACATATGAATTTGGATGCAAGAATTAATACTCTTTAATTTACCCGTGAATAGAAGTTCGTTATGATACTTACTAATTTTTCGATAAAAATAACTTTCATTTTTTTTAATTGATTGAATGACATAGGCTCATAGCATATGCTGAGGAGTATGAATACAAGTATTGCACAATGTTAACTCTTACATACACTATTGACTATGATCTATTTTCGTAAGCAGTGACAAAGCAGCAAATAAATATCATTTAGGTTATACGGTTTGTAATTTTCTTCTTTAAATTATACTTTTTCTACTTATTTGTTTAAGGTGTTTGGCGAAATAATGTTCTTGCTTCATCTTCTGCATGATGTATGGTATTCTTTGAATAAATTTGACACATCATATGTTTAGCAAATTTAGTTTAAAAAATTGATCTACTTAGCATTAAAATTTAAGGAAAACTAATGAAAAAGATTTCAAAACTTTGAATTTTAACCAAAAGTTATGTTATAACTTTATTTAATGATAAAGACAAGATAATGAAAAACAAAAAAACAAAAAAATACCTAAGTAAAGCGCGTGCAATATTTCATCATCGCCTCATTATTCTTCATCTCCTTCTCCTCCATCAACTACTCTCCCTGACAACAATGCCCCTCCTCTTTCTCTCTAACAATTTTATATTTTCCAATATTTTCTTCGTATATGTATTAGACTACTGCTTGTGCATGAATTTAGTCAAATTTGTCCCTTGTAGATTATATACACAAAAGTAGGATTAGGAATTTTATATTGTTTTTACACATATATTATTATATAACTACTCTATAATTAATCTTCATTTATCGTTAAATTTCATAAACAGTGTAGTACCGTTAAGTTTCATAATTAGTGTAGAAAGTTTCACAAATAGTACAGTATAGTAAGTTTCATAAACAATGTACTAAGTTTCATAAACTGTTTGTATGAGGACGCATAGGTTTGCGAGTCAATTTTTATTTTTTATTTATTTTTTTAATATTAAAATGATGTCTTTTTCATTAAAATTTAAGTTATTTTGTCATTTTTATTAAAATTTAAGAATTTTTCATTAAAATCTAAGTCTTTTTCATTAAATAAATTTATAGCATGGTTTTTTATTAAAAAAAATTTAGCCCAAACTTTTTTCATGAAAGCTCCCTTAAAATTTACTCTAATAAAAAAATTGTGTAGAAAAGTTTGGTGTTTATACATGAAACATAACATTGATGGGCATTCGCTATTTTGAAAGCTTCTTTAGGCCAGAGTTCATGCTTCACATACCGAGCCGAGCTCAATGAATTTGAAGTCAAGGTCCGTCATCATGATTCGTATGGAATGGGTTTAAATGTTGCCATGTCCTCTAAAAGATTTTCGAAATCCCGCATTGTCTCGTGAAAGTCATTTTTCTTTCAGTTTTTATTCGGTTCGGTTTGGTTTTATTCAGTTTGGTTTCGGTTTTTTTTTTAATTTTATAAAATTTGATCATTTTTTTAATATGGAATTTAGAATAAATGCTTACGTTGGTAGACTAATAATAACAAAATGGGGAAAGTGGGAAGGTAGTTGTACATATACAAGATCATATAAACCAATTCTATGCTATCAACAGCCTCAATTGCAAAGAAAAATTGATCACCGTTTTCATTCAAAAAACAAACAATTAGAGAAGCTTTTCAAAGTTTCAAAGCCATCCAAAACTTTCCTCTATAATCAATGAAATATCCTCCCTAATTGAACCAAGTATGCTCCTTGAAAAAGCCATAGACTTAGTTTCAAACTTGGCAACAAAAGTTTCACAAAAATGGGCATACATTCATAAAGTGTAAAGGGACTCCGTTCGGTTCGGTTTGGTTTTTTTTTTCTTTCGGTTTTCGGTTTCGGTTCAGTGTTTGGTCCGATTTTTTTTTCGGTTTTCGATTTTTTGAACCACCTCTACCAGCATTGTTAGTAAAGTGTCAGTCATTCATGGCCGTTGCTTGGCCGAGGGCTTGATCTCTTCCATGCTCCTGATGATCGCATTGTGGCGTTACTCACGCTCATCCTCCGGCTCTCTACCAAAGTCTCCCTTGAGGAGTGCTGCAGGAAGGATGTAGGGGGACTCTACCGGACTACTTTGATGACTCCAAAGTAGGGAGAACAGCACCAGCCAAGGGCTTGGAGCCTTATCCTCCTTGGGCTTCATTGGCCTTTGGCCCACCTCGTTGATCTAATTTTGTACAAGACCAACTGACGTGTCATATCACATAACATTTTCGTACTGTATGCCAATAAACGAGTTTTATAGTAGGCCCAATTGTAAACAAATGAACTGTTGCTACATCATTTGGGACATGAGTTGTTGTCCCAAAGAATAAAGTCTCGTGTCTAGGATTGAATTGGGATGGATAACCCGTCCACTATATTAAAGGGACGCCTAAGGAAGAAATGAAACAATTGAATCGAACTTGAAGATAGAAAGTAGATTATTCATTAAGAAAACATTTACATTCCAATCCCTTCTCCATAACAAAAAATAGTAAGATTAGTAGACATATGTCTCTTCATGTCCAAACCGTTTTAAATGAAAAATTGATAGAATTTTTACTACTCATGTGAACGGGCTTAAATTTCCTATTTTACTTGCAAGAATCACAAGGTTATTGTAGTATAAACGGACCTCGCAAGGTCGTCTCCACATGGATTATTAAATAATTTGAAACTAATAAGATTCCATTTAATTATTGTAAAGTAGAAATTGAGGTGATTGATTTTATAACCTAATTAAAATAAAACGAAATTAACGACTTAAAATAAACAATCTGCAATATTAGAACTAGAGAGAAAAGAAAACAGTGTTGGGAGAATCAAATTAAAAAAGCACTAGGGTTCCACCATCACCTAGCAATCCTATGAATTTTTACCAATTACTTATGATCTACACATGCCACTTTGAAGGTTAGATTTTCCTAATTCATATTCTACTTGGAACCTCCAACATAGAACGTATATCTAACATGCAACCCGTCCGGACGTTCGGATCAAATCTGAACATGAAAGACTCATTATGCTTTATGAAAATCCTTTGAAATACCATGCAATCCTTAAGACGTGATATTCATCCTAAGTGAAATTACAATTATTAATCACAAGAAGCCAACATCAATTTCAGGGAACCTTCCGACCAAAATTGCATCAAATTATTTTTCTAAAGATCCTAATGGTGATTAGGCATTAAGACAATTAGATAGTTTATATCCCGGTGATTAACAATTCAAAGTATGCATGCAATCAATCATAAGCAGTTAAATAAAAATCACATATTCATGCTAAGGCTCAAGGCTTCGCCCTAGCAAAAGAAACTAGTTCCGCATACTCATAATTAAAATCATAGAAAATATATTCAAGAAAAGGATTGAAGGCACCTTCAAGTAAAAAGTCTCTAAAACCCTCACAATGCTCTCTGTCTCCAAAATTGCATAAAAGAAAAACGTCCCCCAAAAAAATTTGGTAGACGGCCAAGCAATATATCTGCTCAGCCTCCACACAAACCCTAATCCAAATAAAAAAGGAAACATAACCCTAAATTAAATGGTAACATTCGCCCAAAATCTGAACAGCCACGTTTTGGACCCATAAGCTGCTCCAAAACTGGCCCAATATAGCTGGATTTAATGTTTGGAATATTCTGAACACTTCTTCAGAAGGCCACGAACCCATCCGAGGTCATCTTGCGCTCCAAAAACGTAATTTGAGCCCAAAAATGTCATTTTCCAACACTGCGCATTGCTCCTTTATTTTATCGCTAGAAAATAACCGCTTGGTGGAAAAATCCCAAATTTTTATACGATTAAGCTACGAACGTCCTCCAACTGGAATTACTCCAAAATTCGTCCATTTGGTCCTGTTTTGCTCCAGAGGAAGTCGAAAGTCCTATATTGAAAATACAATTCAAAGTATCAAAATTCTTCCAGAATATTAACCAAAATATACTAAGATTAGGGTAAAATATATAATATAAAATCTACTCATCAAAAATCATCCATCTCTACCTCTAATATACCTTGAATTTTACTAATCGATCTATCCACGTAATTTTTAAACACCAAACGAGTGCTATTGATGTTCAATGCCCAATGTTGGAAGGATTTAAACTAGTGATATCTTAAGTATTTTGCTTACAAAACACAAAAACAAAGACATGTTTGAAGTAGGCAACAGAATGAGATGTTTATCACATACAATCAAACTCTTGTGATTTGGAAGGTGCATTGCTCAAACATGTGATGCCCTGAACCAATTAACAAGGATCTTGTGTATGCATTAGGTGAAGCCTCAGTGCCACTGTGTCATAGAGAGAGAGAGAGAGAGAGAGAGAGAGAGTTGAACATAAAGCTTTGAAGGGTGTGATGAGTCATGATTGTAATGTTAGAGTGGAGGTAAGGAGAAAATTTTCATTGTGATCGGAATGTAAATGATATATCACGTGTTTTTATATAAGTTGTGAGAAATTTTAGTTTTTAAGTTATTAATTTTAAACACACATATCTCATTATTTGTATAATGACATGTGGTGTATCACTTCGTATTTCGATCATACTGAAAAAATCTCTCGAGGGTGAGGGAGAAAGGACATATATTTATTTGAGGTTAGTGAAATTGGCAATGGCATGCGTTTAAACATGTGCAATAATGTCAAATATCAAGGCCGGTGACACGCACACAAAGCTTGGCTGCCCATTATGATTACAATTATACACATCATGAAATGGATAAACACGGACGTCGCCTTTTCTGTCCCTCCAATCCAAGAAGGAGGTCGATTGTCTGCGCTCTTATTTTCATACTCTTCTCATTCTTTCTTATTTGTGTGGTTACAGTTAAGCTACGTTAATATTTTATATTGATTTTTTTTATAAAAATAATAAAACAAAAAATAATAGAATTATAAAATGTTGACGTAACTTAACCATGATCACACAAAACAGAAGAGAATATAAAAAGTATGGAAATAGGAGAGCAGACAATCCACTTCTATCTAAGAAACCTTCATAAAACCACATCCACGCTTGTTTCCAATGCATGTATAATTGCACTTGTACTGTATTACAAGAACACTTCAAATGAACTTTTTCTTTTTTATGTAATGATAATTAAACTAGACGTTAAACTTGATTAAGAAAAAATATTTTTGTACTTGAAATTCCGTATTCAACTCCCCTTCTCATAGCATCTTTGATAGAGGTATACAAATCAGAGATATAAAACCACATGTGCGAGAGATTTTTCAGTGTGCGAGATATAAAATCATATGTCATTATATAAGTGAAGCGACAATAGAAATTTTATTTTCTCAACTTATATAATTACATATGGCCTAAATAACCATGTTCCGGGCACATTAAAAAATCTCTCCACATATACATCTCATTTTACATTTATGAGATATAAAAATATATGTTTTACTCAATGGCGGGGCACAACTCCTAAAAATTGAAAAAAAAAAGAATTTATATTTTTACTTGAGTAATGTTACACTTACCATCTATTTGTATCATTCATCTAGTAGAAGTAAGACCCACCAACACATGTGAGTCTCATTTCTATTAAAGAGATGATACAAATATGGTAAGAATGACATTTTTATTTTTACTTACATTGTCCGGCCAATAAGTGTTTTACATCTCGTCCATTGGAGAACTTACCAACAAAACATCCAAACCGTTCATTTCGAAAGATTTGGCTTCTCTCATTAGGGATGCTCTTAAAAGATAGAAGGAAGCCTTCGGAAACCTAAACAGAAAATAATGAATGAGATGGGGTGAGAAAAGTGGTTTGCATGTGACAACCATGAATTTAATTAGTGTGTTCAAATGATTGTGAAAACCTATCAATTGAGTAAGGATATAAAGGTTTGGAGAAGATTAATTATATTCCACGTCCCCACTCATGTGTAAAATTAAGGCACTCAGGTGGAGGAAAAACGAGATCAATAGCCTACAGTAGTAACTAGTGAAGGTAATAAGGTTGTCAACAAATTTAAATGACAATCATACCCGCTACTACTATAGGTCACACATATCCAACCAAACTGGCATGCTAAATGCAACTTCTCAACGGTATAATGCTTCATAAAATATGCAACAAACCTAAGAGTTGTTGGTCTAGCGGTCAAGTCCTTGGTTTGCTCTCAAGTGGTATGGGCTTCGATTTTCTCCCACGGTACCAACCAAGCAAATGCTAGAGTTTCTCGCTCCCCAAGTGTTGTTGGGTCAAGCAGAGGACCTAGTGATTAGTTAGGTCAAGAACTCGGATAGATTAGTCTAAAAAAAAATGCAACGAAATTGACCTTGAAAAGTATTTCTAGAATTTAGACATTTTTATTAGGGGATGGGGAAGATCAATAGAGTACACCACCATGTCACCACCATCATTCTGTTCCCTCCCGGACCTCTTTTTCATAACCAAAATTCTAGTCCAAGCAACCACCACTCCCTCCTAGGATCTTATAAAAGCCACACTAAAGCACCCACAAGTATCATAGGAAAACACTAACTACTACAACTACTACTTCATTAGCAAGTCTGAAAAAATGCCTTCAAGGGTTTCCATCTTTCTCTTCTTCTCTTCTCTGACCCTTCTCTCCGTTGCTTTTGCTGATGAGAGAGCCCCCCACGGCCTTGCCAGAGCAAACCCAACGGCAATTTCACCGTCACAATATGATTTCTTCAATCCAACGTCGCAAAACCCCATTTCCAAAGACCCATGTGTTACATCCAGTTGCTCACCATTGCATGTGGCAGCTCAAGTGCAAGCAACAGAAGCACACGAGAGCAAATACTCTACATCACAGAATGGCGGTACAGGATACGGAGCTGCTGGGGTTGCTGGCATTGTGTGCGGTTTAGCATTTGCAGTCTTTCTGGCAATGGGGGCTTACCATGTGTTTGTCACACGCAGATCACATATGAGTCGAGCCAACACAGTTCAACCCGATGTATGAACTTCTCTTCTCATTGCATGAACCATCATGGCTTGACCAAGCCATCACCAGACTACAACCCTACTTGGATCTCTCTCTGATCTATCCTCCACTGTACTAAAACCAGATTATGTAGTATGTATCTATAATCATTAGTGACCAGTGCACGGTATTTACTAGTAAAAAGTATTTATTAAATGGTAATTAATTTCCTTCACCTTCCAGCATTCAAGCAACTAAGAAACCAAATGATTAATAACGCAATCCACATTGAGAGCAATATAAAAGAAAACGGAGGTCACATGTTAACAAGTTAAATGGCAAGTAACATACAATAATGAAAGTAAAACATAAAAAAAAATGGTTTCATGATTCTGTCCTACAATTTCTAAAAACGTCAACATCGAACTCTTATCATAACTATGGATACAAAAGTACACTACCTTTGAGCTAGAATCCGCAAACGCTTGTGTCCTCTTTTTTCAAAAGGATGAAAAGCATTCCTAAAGTAAACCAAAAGTGTCACAAACAGCAGAAAGGAAAGTCACAGTCAAGCCCTGGGTGAGGAATTTGTAGTAACAACCATAAAGCTAGACGTATGTTTAGTTAGAGATCAACTTCCAATGGTCGCAATGGAGCAATGGAAGAAAAGAGCCAGATGGATTGTGTTTATACCATATTTAGGGCCTCGTATTTAGACCTCGTATAAATACTTAGAGGATTTAAATGTAATTATTGAAAAACTTACGAACACTCACAGTTTCACTTTAATTGCATACCCAATCAGTGATGGGCTGCATGTATTTATACTACATTCCAGATTACATCAGGGAACTGAAATCCCTATTTACAAGGATATTTGAAAATAAAAAATACAACAGAAAGATCAGACTTGGATTTACACGGAAAAGAATATCAGAAAGAGTCTTAACCTAAACTAACTCTTGGTGGATAAACGTTTAACTTGATCACGAACTCTTGAGACGACACGCGGACTATGACTTGGTCTAACATCCCCCCGCAAGCTGACAGGAGGAGATACAACTGGAAGCTTGGAGACTAGAAGTTTGAAACGCGTCGTAGACAAGCCTTTAGTGAACAAATCAGCTGTCTGATCTTGGGAACAAATATAATTCACCATTAGCTGACCACGAACCACCTTCTCACGAACATAATGATAATCAACTTCCAAATGCTTCGTTCTCGAATGAAACACGGGATTCGAAGCTAAGGCAATAGACGAGATATTGTCACACCAAATCGTTGGACATACAAGATGGAGCTGCAAATCACGAAAAAGTGACCGCAGCCATGATAGTTCTGCAGCGGTGTAAGCCAGCTGCCTATACTCAGCTTCCGAACTCGAGCGAGACACCGTTTTTTGTTTCTTAGAACTCCAGGACACAAGATTGGAGCCTAAGTAAATGCAGAAACCGCCAGTGGAATGCCGAGTGTCAGGATTCCCAGCATAATCAGCATTTGAAAATGCCGTGAGATGTGTATCACCAGGTTTGTACAGAAGACCATGATTGTACGTGGCCTTAACATAACGAAGGATCCTCTTGACTGCCGTCCAATGTGTAGTCTTTGGAGAGTGCATGAACTGACAAACCTGGTTCACAGCGTACGAAAGATCGGGTCTGGTGATGGTAAGATATTGTAGTGCGCCAACAACACTTCGATATAAGTCTGGACTGTCATGTGCCTCACCATCATAAGCACTCAATTTCTGGCCACAAGAAACTGGAGTTGAAATTGGTTTGGCATCCACGAATTTGGTACGCTGCAACAAATCCAAGGCATACTTAGCTTGACTCAAATGCATCTTATCATCCACATATTTGACTTCAACTCCAAGAAAATAATGTAATGGACCCAAATCCTTCATGGAAAACAAAGTGCCCAGCTTTTTGATTAAGCTATTCATTTGCTAGGAGCTATTTCCTGTCAACAAAATATCATCCACATATATCAAAAGGATCAAGTAAACACCCCTGTGATTATAAACAAACAAACTATAATCACAAGTGGAAGCTTGAAACCCTAATTGGAGTAAAAACTCCGAGAACCTATGAAACCAAGCTCGAGGAGCTTGTTTCAAGCCATAGATACTCATTTGCAATTTGCAAACATAGTTAGGATACTGCGGATCAACAAAACCAGCTGGTTGCCGCATATACACATCCTCATTCAAAAAACCATGCAAGAACGCATTCTGTACATCCAACTGTCTGATGGGCCATCGGTTTGAAACCGTAAGACTAAGAACAAGCCTTATAGTACTGTGCTTCACCACGGGACTAAATGTTTCTGTATAATCAATGCCAGCCTTTTGATGAAAGCCATTTGCAACCAGTCTCGCCTTATGCCGTTCAACCGAGCCATCTGCACGTTGTTTAAGCTTGAACACCCATTTGTTAGGCAACAAGTTCATTCGTGAATGATACGGAACAAGCTTCTAGGTACCACACCGCTGTAATGCATTGAACTCTTGAACCATGGCATTCCTCCATTCCTGATGCTTAATGGCCTGACTAAAACAGGTTGGTTCAACAAGAGAAGGATTAATATGAACATGCAAGGCGTATTTGGGATTACGTTTTTGAATGCCAGACTATGAACGAGTAGTCATTCTTGCGGGTTGCACAGGCTGTTGGGTGGAGAAAGTAGTACCGGGATCATCAACGGACACGGATTGGTTCATTTCAGGAAATGGTACCGCCTCTTGCTCATTTGAAGATGGGTTGGTAGACCTAGAGGGTTCTAACGGCATTGGGACTGGTGTATCACGTGGAGTTGGTAAAGGAGGAGGTGGGAGTAGGTTATTTGAGTGAGGAATATCAGAGGTGATGTGAGTTGGTTGGGGGAGGGACGGGGAAGGCTGACTAGGGAGTAACAAAGTGGCCTGTGGTGATGGAGACAAAAGCGGAAACGTAAATAATAAGTCAGGGGAAGTTATACTACCTGTGTCACCAACGCTCCCCAGGGAAGATGTGAGTTCCTTAAATGGAAAAGTGTCCTCATCGAATAGGACATGGCGAGACAGATATATTCGTCTCGTGGACAAGTCTAAGCATTTGTACCCTTGATGATTCAGTGAGTAACCTAAAAACACACATGGTTTGGACTTTTGTTGGAGTTTATTTTGTGCATAAGGCACTAACCAAGGATAACATTGACAACCAAACACTTTAAGAGTTTCATACTTTGGAATTTTGGCATACAAATGTTCATAGGGAGACTTTTGGGACAAGGCACGACTTGGCAATCTATTGATTAAATAAGTAGCTGTTAAACAAGCATCTACCCAGTATTTATTTGGAATCATGCATTAGAAAGCATGACAATACTAGTTTCAATAATGTGACGATGTTTTCTTTCGGCAATACCATTTTGTTCAGGGTGTTTGGGACACGAAAATCTCTGTGAAATACCATGAGTGGCAAGATATTTTTGAAAGACATGACTTTTATACTCACCACCTTCATCACATTGAAGAGTTTTGATAGAACTGTTAAACCGATTTTCAACCTGTGCTTTAAATTTCACAAAGATTTCAAAGACCTCATTTTTAGTTTTCATTGGAAACACCCAAGAATACCGAGAATAGTCATCCACAAATAACACATAATAGCGAAAACCTTCAACTGAATTAACGGGAGAACACCAAACATCAGAATGCAAAAGTTGTAAAGGGAATTGGGAAACAGACTCCGAGCTACTGAAAGGTAATCTAGTACTCTTGCCTAAGGGGCATGACTGACAAAACTTGACATTGGAAGCACCAAGAATTGGTACTTTCTTATTGGAAATTAAAAGTTGGACAATAGACGAGGCAGGATGACCAAGGCGGGAATGCCATTTCTGAGCCGAGACTCGAACGCCGACACACACTGAAATAGGGTAATTAAACTGTCCACCGCCACCTGAAAATGGGTATAAGCCATTCTCACATCTCCCGTGGAAAAGCGTCTTCCGGGTCTGGAGGTCCTTGACAAGGAAAAAATGAGGGAAAATAAGTATATAGCAATGATTGTCTAGGGTAAATCTGTGGGCAGAAATAATATGTGTGGAAGCAGTGGGACATCTTAGGATATTTTTCAAGTCAAATGAGCAAGATTTAGTTTGTAAAGTATTTGAACCAAGATGAGAAATAGAAATTCCAGAATCATTACCTACTCCACCCACATTCTCATTACCGTGATACTCTTTTGGATTAACCAAATTCTTAAGATCGGGAGTGACATGGGCATTGGCTCCAGTATCAAGCAGCCACTGACCATTGTTTTGTCGGTTAAGAGGGATTGGAGAGGTGGCCATGGCAGTGAGGTTCTTGGCTGGGATCCTTCCTTCATACGCAGTATTCATTCTTTGGTAACAATCGAAGGCAGGATGCCCTTGTTTTCCACAAATTTGGCATGTAATCCGTTCTCCTGCACTATTGAACTTTTCACCATTGCATGCAAAATTAGGTCTTACACTGTTATGGAAATAATTGTTGCGGGGATTGGCACCGCGCTGGTTTCCAGCAACACCACCACGTCCAGCTGGAGCCATTCCTTGTCCAGTTCCACGAGATCGTCCACCACGACCTCTGGTAGTGACAAAGGCATTAACAGGAGCATCCTCCATGAGGGGAGCAGCTTGCTCAGTCATCCTCCTCTCGGTTGTCAGTAGGAGCGCCTCAAGCGTTGGGTACGTGATTGGAGTATCACGTGCCTGAGCAACGTTCACTGTCATCTCATAAGCAGGCCCAAGATTGTTCAAAATAATCTGGACAAGTTCATCATCATCCACAGGTTTGCCAGCTAGGGCAAGGTTATCAGAAATAGCATTCATCTTATCAAGATAATCAGCAATCGACAAATCACCTTTTTTTGTTTGTAGAAGTTCGTTCCGCAGAAACAGGATGCGATTCTGGGACGTAGAGGCATACCGTTGCTCGAGAGCCTCCCAGGTAGCACGAGAGGTCCTCTTGCTGGCCACGACCGAGAGCACAGACGGCGTGAGCGACCCATTAATCCAGCTGAGTATCATTTGATCGTATTGCACCCATGTTGTGTACGCAGGATTAGTAGTTGTACTTCCAGAAAGTTGTTTGGCAGGGCAAACAACCGTCCCATCGACGTAACCCATCAGGTCCCGACTTTTGAGAACAGGTAAGATCTGAGCCAACTATAAAGGATAATTGGTACGATCCAGCTTAATATTCACCACTGTGGTTAAAGACGAGAAGGGGTTCATGGTGGAATTGGTGAGGTTGGAGGTTTGGGTTGCAGCACCGTTGCTAGAATCGGCCATGGAAGAAAAAAAAAACTGATCTGTGTCGTTAGACTGCTAGGGCTCGTATACCATGAAAAACTTACGAACACTCACAGTTTCACTTTAATTGCATACCCAATCAGTGATGGGCTGCATGTATTTATACTACATTCCAGATTACATCAGGGAACTGAAATCCCTATTTACAAGGATATTTGAAAATAAAAAATACAACAGAAAGATCAGACTTGGATTTACACGGAAAAGAATATCAGAAAGAGTCTTAACCTAAACTAACTCTTGGTGGATAAACGTTTAACTTGATCACGAACTCTTGAGACGACACGCGGACTATGACTTGGTCTAACAATTATATAATAAAGAAAGGGGTAAATATGTAAAAAGGGGAGGAGCCCTTATTCTATAAAATGGCCTCCTCACCCTCACAAACTCTAAGTCTCTTCTATCTAGAGCAAAGATCTCACACTCTCAGAGCTCTCTCTCTCCCCCACTTCTCAGAGAAATATAATACAATCAGTGTGGACGTAGTCCAAACCTTGGGGTGAACCACGATAACTCTTGTGTTATTTACATTTCATGCAGATTCACGGTCAGATTTACGTTGTACCAAGACCATCTGGTTTTGTGCATCAACATTTGACGCCGTATGTGGGAATTGACACAAAAAACTATGTCGGTACTCTTTCATTTTTTCATCAAACATCACCACTGTGAACCTGCAAAAATCTAACAACCCAAAGCTTTCCCCAAAAAAAAAAACCCCCAAGAAACCAGTCCATCTCTCTCCTCTCTCCTCTCTCTCTCTACAAAACCCAGAAAGCAGAAAAATCGGAAGACCCTAGACCAAAAAATGTTGAGGTTTTGCAGCCGCGCAGCTTTCTACCACCCATCAGTCTTAGATCTCATCTCCTTCAGCGAAAAACGATGTCGATTTCAGAGATTGCTTGCACCTATGCCGCCTTAATCCTTCATGATGATGGCATCCCCATCACTGCTGAGAAGATTGCAACAGTGGCGAAAGCTGCTAATATCACTGTTGAGTTTTACTAGCCCGGCTTGTTCGCCAAGCTCGCCAAGAAGAGGAACATTGAAGACCTCATCCTGAATGTTGGCGCTGGTGGTGGCGGTGCCGCTGCTGCCGTTGCTGCTCCAGGTGCCGGTGGAGCTGCCCCAGCTGCTGCTGCTGCTGCAGCACACCCAGTCCACCACACTGATTCATCTCCTCCATGGCTGCCGTCGTTTCTGCCAATTGAGTTACCATCGCCTCCGTCAGTCGATTTCTCTGAAATTGGTAGCATTTTTGGATGGGGAGATCCTACAAGCAGCTTCTTATCACCACCTGTTGGCGTCGAGCCAAGAATTTCAGGACCTTGTCAATGCACATGAAGAAACCGCCAGTCCTGAAACGCTTGCAGATGCCACTTCAGCACAAAGCGGAATATCGTCCAAAGAGATTAAGAAGACTTACATAGTAAAGCAACACAGAGCGTCATATGACCGGTTGATTAAACAAGAAGAGAGAGAAACATGAGGCATATGTTTGAAGTCGTTCATACAGTATCTGAAACAGAAAAACGGGTTCTTCTACTTCTCAACAACGGTTCTTCTACACCTCATTTTTGTTATCAGTCAGATAGCACAGAACTCTTGGATGGCCGCTAATGTTGATAATCCAGATGTTAACACATTGCGCTTTTTCATCTCATTATTCGCTCTCTCGAAGGAGAATGGAATTTTTACAGTGCGCCGGGATTCGCGTTTCTCGATCACACCAACCCGCCACCGCCGTTGCATCCGCTGCGCCTCGCCCTCGTCTTCTTCCTGCGTAATCGCCATTGCTATTTTTGCTGATCGATCCCACTCTTCATGATTTGGATTGAGAATCAGCGATGGAGGATTAGAGGTAGGAGGAGGAGGAAGAGAGAGAAAGAGAAAGGGAGAGAAAGCACCAAAGAATATGGTAGTAAGTCTTCAAGCAGTTCGAATGTGGCCGCTCGAATGTCGTTTCAGCAAGCCATTGTTGCCAAAGACGCCCTTCAGGGTATGGTTTTTGATTCAGAATCGAAGGCGGTGCTGCACACGGAGATGGCGAAGAACAATCTTTTTGTTAAAAGAGGAATTATTGCTAAAACAATTGGAACAGCTAAAGAGCATAGAAAAAGAAAAAGGGAAGAAAATGAATACAGAAAGGAAAAAGCCAGGATGATACTTTTTCTTTTGTCGACGAAGATGCCCACCATCATGCATATTCTCATTCTTTGAGAAAGACAAAGAAAAACAAATGGGCGGTGTCGAAAAGGCTGTCCAGGCAGCTGTCATTTTAAAGAAAAGCAAGAAAAGCAAGTGAGTGATGTCAAGGTTGTCCAGGCAACTATTACCTTTTACAGGAGAACAGAAAATAGCAAGGAATAAACACCCCACTAGAATGATGTGATTTACTTTTCTGGTTTTTGTATGAGGTAATTTATTTTTCTTACATTTCGAAGACATCTGTATAAACCTCATCAGAGGGTAATATGTATAAACCCTCATCAGAGGGTAGTTAAAAAAAAAAAAAAAGGCAAAGCCCAAAATAAATGGGCTGGAATGTTGTGTGGAGGGCGAAGGCCCATAAGCCCAAAATAGCTCCAACCAGGCGATCAAAAGTACGCCCAGTACTCAACAATTATTCGGCAACCTGCCACTATTATCACAAACCAGGTGACCAAAAATACGCCCAGTACTCCACAATTATTCGGCAACCCACCACTATTACCACCAACCAGGTGATGAAATGTACAACCCATACTCTAATATCATTTGGCAACTAGGCATTCATGCCACCAACCAGGTGATGAGATGTACAACCCGTACTCTAATTTGGCAACTAGCCATTCATGCCACCAACCAGGTGATGAAATGTACAACCCGTACTCTCCTTTATGCCACCAACCAGGTGATCAAAAGTACGCCTAGTACTCCAAATTATATATGAGCACTACTCATGTCATTCATATATAAACATTCATGAGTATCACTCATGCTAACATTCATGACAACATCTATGAGCATTACTCATATCAATCAACATAAATATTCATGAGCATCACTCATGTCAATCAGCTTAAAAAGCTTCATTTACAGAGCTTTAGCTTCAAAAGCGTCATTTACAGAGCTCTAGCTTCAAAGCTTCACTTGCACAGCTTCACCTACAAAGCTTTAGTACAGGGTATACAAATACAGCCACCGAACAACCGCCATTTCGGCCCATACATGGATTTAATTTGAAGTCTCCAGCCAACATACTTTATTGACCGAAGACTTGGGGGACTACATCATGTACCATATATTGGGTCTCAACTGAACCTCATGAAAAAAACTTAGGGGACTTAGCCCATTACTTATGTATTGAGGAACGAGCCCTTATTCTATAAAAGGGACTCCCTCACTTTCATTAGAGAGCACCAATTGTTTATGTACTGAGGAGCGAGCCCTTATTCTATAAAAGGGACTCCCTCACCATCATTAGAGAGCATCAATTCTAGCCCATCATACATGGATTTAATTTGAAGTCTCCAGCCAACATACTTTATTGACCGAAGACTTGGGGGACTACATCATGTACCATATATTGGGTCTCAACTGAACCTCATGAAAAATACTTAGGGGACTTAGCCCATTACTTATGTATTGAGGAACGAGCCCTTATTCTATAAAATGGACTCCCTCACTTTCATTAGAGAGCACCAATTTTTTATGTACTGAGAAGCGAGCCCTTATTCTATAAAAGTGACTCCCTCACCATCATTAGAGAGCATCAATTCTAGCCCATCATCCATGTATTGAGGAGTGAACCCTTATTCTATAAAAGGGACTCCCTCACCTTCAAACGACACAAGCCGAGCCAACCAAGGCAACATAAGCCACGAGTCGAGGAGCTTCGCAACGTGTGCTACTTCTAGTTGAGCATCATTTCAGATTCAACACTGCCTCATATCGAGCATTAGTTCAAGACAACATCTAGTTACTTCGGCCTACACATGGACTGAATTTCAAGTCTCCAACCAAAAGACTCTCTTGATTGAAGACTTGGGAGACTACTGTTTATACCATATTTAGGGCCTCGTATTTAGACCTCGTATAAATACTCGGGAGACTTAAATGTAATTATGTAATAAAGGAAGGGGCAAATATGTAAAAAGGGGAGGAGCCTTTATTCTATAAAAGGGCCTCCTCACCCTCACAAACTTTAAGTCTCTCATATCTAGAGCAAAGCTCTCACACTCTCAGAGCTCTCTCTCTCCCTCACTTTTCAGAGAAATATAATACAATCAGTGTGGACGTAGCCCAAACTTTGAGGTGAACCACGATAACTCTCGTGTTATTTACATTTCATGCAGATTCACGGTTGGATTTACGTTGTACCAAAGACCATCCGGTTTTGTGCATCAACAGATTGGTTTGACAATAAGGGCCAAAACATTTGGGTTCCCTTTTTTGTATTATCTTTCGTACATCTTGAGGTATCCTGAAAGTCACGAATCATGAAGAGAAAGACAAGCATAATTCACTGATATAAATTCAAAAATAAAAATATAGTTTGCCAGCAAAATTATTATGCCTTTGAAATCAATGTCTGGTTGCTCAAAATATGCAAAAATACAAAAGTGGGGCAAGTTCAGTTTAGCACGTATTAATGTCACGAAAATAGTGCAGTGCGTATATCTACCATCCAGATGAACTAAGAGACTCGATCACAGGTCGAAATGTCTGGTCCACAGCTTTGTTCCAAAGGTGCGCCAACTCTGCACGAGATTTCCTTCCAAAAATGGGCTCTGCAATCTGCAGAAGTTTGAAAGTTGAAATTATTAGAATTCAATCACAGCAAGCTAGGAGCTAAACAATTCATTGCAAAAGTTTTCTAGTGTTTTAAGAATCACCCCGTTATTGACAGGGTCATGTAGAGAAAATGATTATCATATAAAAATAAAATAAGATAAAAATAATCAAAATATATTTCCACAACAAATGAGCCAAGTATGCTGATTAAGCAATCCTAATCCTCCCCAAAACCTCATCAACAGGTTAATATGACCGATTGGGAAAGGCTAAAAATCAACAAGATTAAGACTTTACACACTAAAGCTAGGGTTTTCAGCCGCCACAAACACGACGCCGTAACGCAATAATTAAACAAGGAAATTGGAAACTACCTGGGAAACTCGTAGAGGTTTGGCGCCGGAAATGGAGTTGTAGATGCACCTGCGCTGCTCGAACACAACGATCCCCGTGAGTATGCTTCCGAGTGCAGCGCCCAGCAGACGCTCCTGCATTTTTCAAATTTTGTTCATACTAGAAAACCACAAATCGAAATTAAAATTTTCGAATTTGTAATTTCGAACCTGAGCAAGAACGCTAATCATGGCGGACTGAATGATTTGATTTCTTCATATTTCTGTGCAGATGGAGGAAGCCGTGGGTAGCTGATTTTGTTCAGGTCGGGCGACAAGGAGGAGGACCTGATTTGGGCCGGGTTTTATCAACTCCTGGCCCAACCAAAAAAAAAAAGCTCTATGGGCAACCCCAGTGTATTAGATTGGTTCAAACCCGTTACCCGACTGAACCCGGTTAAGAATCTTGACCCGTATTAGACGGGGTACGAGATTGATTAAAAGAACTTTCATCAAAAACACTTTCTATTATTTTAAAAGTATTTCCATACACACATTTAGTTATCCTCCGAGGGTTAAAAACGCTTTCAGATAACACAAGGGCTCTAAGATGCCGTGTTAAAATCTTTGGTTGAGCATTGTTATGTTAGCCCATATTTGAGGTGAATACAATCTCAAGAATCTCTATTTATCTTAAAATGATCTTCTTTTGAATGCACTATTTGAAAAGGTTGAGGTTTCACTCTAAAACTAATTTCAACGGAAAAAAGTAATCGCACTCCATATAAACTTATTTACAAATTCTTAGCTTTTCAAAGTAAGACCTTGTTGAATATTTGAGACAACTTTTGTTTTTTCAAAAAGTTTTTTATTGTTTGGTTGTTTGGTAAAGTTGTTGTGTAAGAAAGTTGTGGTGTGAGAAAGTTAATTTAGAGCTAAACTTCAATGGTAACTACGATGCTGCATTCATTTTGGTTTTTAAGCAAACCAAATTGAAAAGATGCGGAGGAATTAACGCAACTTTTGAACTACCAAATTAAAGATATGCAACTCAAATAATTAAAAATGTTTATCTTAAAATCCTCCTCCCAAAAATGCCTGCGTGAAGGAAAAAAAGGGCTAGAGTGCTTCTTTCTTCCATAAAAACCAACTTTTTAAAACAAGGATAAAGATAGTAAGACCAAATTGGTTCATCCTTCCACTTCTCCCAAGTTGAGAAAATGGGGCAGACAAAGTAGGGAAGGCGTTTTGCATGTGAGTCCCCTCTGCCAACGCTCGGCAGCACAGCCACCCATTGTCATGTGACTGTCGCTGGTTTCGAGACTTTTTGGACTCCGTCTCCATGAACCGCAGGATTATGCAGGACCAGTCCAACAATGACTTGGTGCCCAAAAGGCAAAAACCCTCCTTCCTCATAAACTCACTAGTACTTATATCATGCACGTAAACCCATAGATAAACCCTCTCTATATACACACAATGGCACATGAGAATGTACATATATACACGCTGCAATGAATATATTCTGCAATAGTTTTATGATGCTCCGGGGTATCTGATATTTTAGAGTTTGCAAAAATTTTATGGTGCTCTAGAGTGTCTCATACTTTGGAGGACCATATAGGAAACCTTAGACAAAAGATCTTTACGGCCTTGATGTTGAATTCATAACTTGGGTTGGAAGTTGGATGTTGAAACTTGGAAGAAGTTATAATTTGGTTATACAACCATCTCAAATTTATGAGAGAAACTTAATTACATGCAACTAGTGGAAGTACTCATGAGTAATTAATTTGGGTTAGTGTCATATTGACGTCCTAGTTGTATGTAAGTTCTTCTCCAAATTTAGAAAGCAAATTTTTTGGGTAAATTACATAGTAACCCCTCATGTTTGAGGTCTATTACAACTCCATACAATATCTTTAAAACTTTTCACTTTCATACCTCAAGCACTATTTTATTTCAATATAATACATCCGTTAGATTTTCCATCCGTTAAATGTTGATGTGGCTACCACATTTGTGCCATGTGGCAAATTTTTTTTTTAAATTAAAAAAAAATATTGAATCTTCAACCCAAAAAAAAAAACCCAAACCCAGATCCGATCACCCCCCACCAAATGATCATCCCTTCCCCAGATCCCCCATCCCACCCCTAGTGATTATCCCTCCCCCCAACACCCCCCCTATGTGACCAACCTCACCATAGCGCCCCCCAACCCCGCGACCCACCTCACTCAAGCCCCCCTCCACACTACCTGCAACCCAGAAAAGAAAAGAAAAGAAAAAACCATCTCCCTTTCCCTACAACCCAAATCCCATCTTCCCCAATGGGTATGGATTTAAGGAGTGAGGTGTGTAGTGGAGGGAAAAGGGTGGGTGCGCGGTGGGTGCGAGGGTGGGTGCGGAGGAGGACGTGGAGGATGGGTGTGGTGGGTTTGGGAAAGACGGGAGGGGGAAGAAAGGGGTGGGTTGTAAGGAAGGGGGGGTTGGGGAAGATGAAGATGGGTTTTTTTTATTATTATTTTTATATAAATTTATTTAGAAGATTTAGGCTTTTTAAAAAACAAAAATTAAAAAATTATTTTTTTGGCCACGTGGCACAAATGTGCCAGCCACATCAGCATTTAACAGATTAATAGATGGAAAATCTAATGGATATATTATATTGAAATAAAATAGTACTTGAGGTATGAAAGTGAAATGTTTTAAAGATGTTGTATGGGGTTGTAATAGACCTTAAACTTGAGGAGTTACTATGTAATTTACCCAAATTTTTTGTTTTGCAGAGGATACAATCTCAAATTTGTTCCTACTTTGAAAAAAAAAAAATTACAATTCCGCGTTCTTCTTTGAATCTCAAATTAAGTTCACTTGTACATTTAAGATATATAATTTGACAGAACATTTCGTCCAAAAAGTCTATGTCATTTTTCGTTATAAGAGTTTTGCTAGTAATTGTTGTCCATACACATGTGAGTAACTGTTATCCATTAAAGAACTATGAGATCCACTTGCATCAACGGCTAAAATCCCACTCTTATTGAAGTGACTGTTCTAACCCATCTCCTCATTGACTCACTACAACTTATATCATGTAAACTCAAAAACCCTTTATATATCTATATATAAAGCCAATGGAAAAGGTGAATAGTGATTTTATTGTCACCAAGCTTCAACAAAAATATTTGGACAAAACACCCCCAAGACAAAAAAACTTCAAAGGCATCCCAAAATAATGCATCAAATAAGGTAAAGTCATTTTTGTCATTTTAATAGTATTTTTTTAATAATTTATTTTTTTGTGGTTTGTTGTTTGTTTGTTTGTTTTTTTAAGTAGTACATCACAATAGGCTAGCAATAATATGATTCAATTTCTCTATTTTTAAACATGTTCAAAACATCTTAAGAGGCGTGTAATGCCGGTTATAAAAAAAGTCATTCGCAAGCGGATAATAATGTGATTAAATAAGTTGTCAAATGATTATTTTTTTTAACAAATGATATTATATACACTAAGGGGGAGGGGGTGGGTTTAGCCTCACAATGGACTAACAATAATGTAATTCAATCAGTTGTTTATTAAATATTATTTTTTATTTATTTTAAACACGTTCAAAACATCTTAAGAGGCGTGTAATGCAAATTATAAAAAAAGTCTTTCGCAAGCGGATAATAATGTGATTAAATTAGTTGTAAAATGATTGTTTTTTTTTTTGTAACAAATGATATTATCTACACTAAGGGGGAGGGGGTGGGCTTATTTTCACAATGAGCTAGCAATAATGTGATTCAATCAGTTGTTTATTAAATATTATTTTCTCTATTTTTAAACACGTTCAAAACATCTTAAGAGGCGTGTAATGTCAGTTATAAAAAATGTATTTCGCACGCAGATAATAATATGATTAAATTACATTAAATTAGTTGTCAAATGATTATTTTTTTTAACAAATGATATTATCTATACTAAGGGGGATGTGTGGGCTTAGCCTCACAATATACTAGCAATAATGTGATTCAATCAATTGTTTATTAAATATTTTTTTAAACACGTTCAAAACATCTTAAGAGACGTGTAACGCCGGTTATAAAAAAGGTTTTTTGCACGCAGATAATAATGTGATTAAATTAGTTGTCAAATGATTGTTTTTTTTAACAAGTTGTCAAATGATTGTTTTTTTAACAAACGATATTATCTACACTAAGGGGGAGGGGTGTGCTTAGCCTTATAATGGGCTAGCAATAATGTGATTCCATCAATTGTTTATTAAATATTATTTTCTCTATTCTTAATGTAAATTCTATAGAGATTGATTTTATTATGTGAATTCATCTACTTTAGTTGGTTTATGATGGGTTCCTTTTAGCATGATCTAAGATTATTCATTTACTTCAAATATTTGACTTTCCTTTTGTCAATTTACGTATATAAATAGATTTAAAACGTGTACGTCACGTGTAGCACGCCGTTATTCAAAATATACATTCTACACGTGCATGAAAGCTAGTAACTAATAAATGTAATGGCACATGAAAAAGTACACATGACATGCTCATTTTCTATATAAATTGACAAAGACTTACATCTAAAACCTCTTATGAATCTCTATAAGAGTTGTGCAAGTGCAAGTAGCAATCGTTTAGCCGGCACATGAATGATTGTCAACTGTTGACGCATTGTGAGACCTACTTACTTTAACAATTGATATCTCACATAACAATTTGTCGTAATCATTTCCAATTCTCCATAAAGCAACACATTATGATTTGAATTTCCTGAATTTCCTAAATTTTGAACAACCAATAATTTAATGCTCTATAGTAATCTGGGACGGGAAACAAATGTGAAGACTGAAAGAGGCCAAGAAAGTCGGTTTTTGAAGAACTAACTGTTCTTATGTCATAGGAAATGCGGACTTACTTGGAATGTATTTTGTATGTCACGTCATTCATTATGTATGTGTTTGGCTGCTTTTCTGGGAGAAGAATTCTGTTTCGGATGTTAACCCACACAAGGGACCTCAACAAAGTCAAAACACAAGAAATAAACCTCACTCCCCTCTCTCCCAAATCCCCACGCTTACGTTCTCCCTTAGCATTCTTAGTGAGGGGCTCTATATGGGGTCGTAAAAGTGATGGATATAGCCAATTTTAGAGCTCCGAGAAATATTTGGGGCTTTATAAAAGAATCTCTTCCAATGAAGGGTTATTTCTTTCGGGCTCTATATGAGGCTATATATATATTTATGTAGTAATTTGATCATGCGATAAATTTTTTTTTTATGTTAACTTTTCTTAAGTTGATTTTTGAACGTGTTATCTTAATTTTTTTTATGAACATTTCAACATAAAAAAGTTCTAATTCTGACAAAATTAGATTTCATCATTTATGAATTATTCGTTGGATTAGATTCTCTTATCTCAATCTCATATGTTGAAAGATACAAACCTCCACTTCGGTCTGTAATATAATTTGATTTTCAGGTACAACACAACAATTTACCTAGTACCAATTGGTAAATTAGTATCATACAAATTTGAAAAAAATTATTTGAAAATTTCACCCACCAATGCCCATGAACGTTAAATCCACTTGAAATTTTAATTCTTATGGAATTTAAAACAATCATTAATTAGCCAAATTACAAACAAACACAATCAAATGTTTCATCACATGATAAGGGGCATTTTAGGAATATAAAATTTTGTAATCTGAGTCATAAAGAAAATTTAATGATTTTTTTTTTGTTAAAACCCAATAAACGGGTTTAAGTCGGAAAAAATATATTTGATGTGTTAAGGTTTTAAGGGGAAATCTAAATTTTTAGATTAATAAAAGTGAGCCTTTTTGTAGAATAGCTTATATCATTTTATGTCTTAAACATTAAGCATACAAACAAAATGTAGGAGGATCTTTGGAACAAAAACATGTAAGAAAAAAGAATTAAAAAAGAAAAGAATAAAATGAGAGCGTATTCACAAGTGGAGGGAGAGATAGAATTTGGCTTACATGAGTTGCTACTTTTCTCATGGACCCACTATTTTTTGGCCTAGATGTAGCTTAAATTTATGCTACCCAAGAAAAGAAGTTGCTAGCCCAAGTGGTGGATGTAGACCCATTTTCCGGCTCATTGGAGATGAAATTTCTCACTAAGGCTTAAAATGTAGTAGCCTCATAGAGGATAAAGCCCCAATTGAGGATGCTGTTATTGTCTTCCTCTCTATATCTACTTTAAAAACAAAAATATTTTTTTTTTTGAAGCCCTTTCAAATTTGGAACCTGTGGAAGAAAAAAAACAGTGGCAATGGTGACTCTTCCTTGACATGTGGAATAAAAAAAACTGTTAACGTGCTCTAACAATGAAGTGCTAGCCCTATTAATTCACACTTTAGCTTTGTGTTAACTAATTTTTGTCAGTATATATGTACTATTGTTTCACTATGAGAAATGCAAAGGATATATCAATATTAGATGACAAATTTTTTTTGAAGCTCTTTTAAATTTGAAGCTGTGTGCGATTGCATTTTTCGCTCCCTTAAAACCGCCTTTGATTATGGCAATGGTGACTTTTCCTTGACATGTGGAAGGAAAAAAACAATAAACATGTTCTCTAACAATGAAGTGCAGACCCATTTAGTCACACTTTAGCTTTGCGTTAAATAATCTTTGTCTGTATACATGTACTATTTTTTCATTGTGAGGAATGCTAAGGACACCTTTAAAGTGAGACATCCTATTAGCTTTCTAACAACTCACAATTTAACGTCAATTATCGTGTCAATTTTATAAAATATTATGCAAAAAATATAAAGTGGAAGTATTGAAAATCTCTTTAGTATCTCTCTTTCACTGTTCTTTTTTTTTTTGTCGTGTCAAAAGGCCGAAAATCTTTAAAAGATTTTGAAACTTGGGTTCTCATTGTTTTCCTGAGAATCCTAGATTTTATGAACAGCAGAAGCAGAAAGCCCTGTGAGAAAAAGCGGCTTTTTATTTTAAGGTGAAAAGTGAAAAACCCGAGGGAAAAGCACACCACGTTCTCTATCAATTATCGTCATTCACATTCACTACCTGGGTTTTGAGGACTTGAGCAGCTCCCAAGTTTTGAACTTGTTCATGCAGATGTTTTTGAGATTCCCATGGGAATCCCTTGGGATGTGGGATTTTTGTGATTTTGTCTGCCAAGTGTGAACGAAATGTTGGGTTTATTGACAATGCGCTTGTTCTGGTGGCAACAGCTGCCTCTGCTTATTCTCATCCATCTTTTGGAACCCAGCAGAACAAGCTACAAAGTTTACGGTACTTTTACTCTATCTATTTTTTATTCAAGCGGTATTCTAATCTAATCTAAATGCGGGAAAGGGGATTCGAACTTGGATGCAGAGCGGGATCATGTTGCTCTAGCCAACTTGGTTATTGTCACGTCTGCTTGTGCCCCTTATTTGAGTCATAGGATCAAATTTCTCTCCTCCTTGATATGCTGTATTGAATATGTAAACGGTGTTTATAATTGTTTTGGATTTCGGAATTCCTTTTAAACAGCTATGCTGCAATTTCTCTTCTCATTTGTTTATTTTTTGGTCTGAAAGGATACGGTTTTTTTCATGTTCGAAATGGTTTGGCTAGGCATGCGATTGACGCAAAATGTGCATGATGTTTAGGCTGTCATATTCTTACTTTGCTTAATCTTCATTGCGATTGCCATTTCGAAGAACGCTGATTTTTTATTGTTTTGTTTCCCTCTCTGAAACGCATAGCTGAAGCTCTACTAACTTTCAAGAGCGATGGTGGAAGCCCTCAACTACTCAACGGTCGAATTGGAAGATGTCCTTGTCTAACACAATGGAAAATTGTCTACTGTCATAAACTGAAGGACCCGTGTGTTGTTTCTTTGTATGCTCTCTCTCTCTCTCTCTCTCTCTAGCAGTGCAGAAGTAAATAGTATATGATGATTCATCAAACATATTCAAAGTAGAACAATTGTTGCCTTCATAGCATTAATATAAGACGCAAGCGAATAACTTGATTACTGCCAGGAAATTAACTACAAATTAAAGTTTTGTAGTAATGCACATCAGCACTTGTGCTGAACATATATTGAAACTAGCCAAAAAGTTAATCCATACACGTCTAAAATAATTTTTTATAGATATGGACCTAACCTTTTGAGCTCTGACGTATATTGCAAGTACCTTTGATGTTATACTTCCAACGGGTTTTCTGGTATCTGTTCAATTCCCCTGTGGGCTAACGCAGTCAGTTTGCCACCTTTTGTTCCAAGACTTTTCGTTACACACTCTTCAATTCAACTACAAAAAGAGCACCATAAACCAAGAAGCAGGAGGATAGCAGCCATAGTTGATGGGGATAATGGAACTCCAACACTCACACCTGTGGAAAAAGTTCGTGGTAACCATTCAACAAAACCAAAAGTTGCAGCAATTATTGGTGGAGTTGTTGCCACTCTGCTTGTGATTATCGTAGTGATGCTCGTTTACATCTGCTTGATGCGTGTAAAAAGATTAACTAGGCAAACATCTGAGACAGTGTCATCTGCACCATCACCCCCTGGTAAGTTAGCTCATAACCATTTGAGGAAATTTTCAGTCCCGGAAAGGATGTAAAATGACTCAAATGAGGATACATCTAACTGCATTGATCATTAGCCAAAGAATTCCTTGGATTCCTTGCATTGCATATGCCTTCAGCCTTCAGGGCAGTTTATTGAAAGAGGAACGACATAAAACATGTGAAATAGCAGTTGCCTTGCGTATTCTTGTTAAGTCAAATGATGAACAATACAACTTTACAGACACAGTTTCGAAGGCTTCAAAATTGAAACAGCACTGGGCTAAGTAATATGAGTTTCTGGCCACACACACCACTCTGGTACAATATGGACATGCCTTTCTCAAGTTGGTGTTTCACAAACAGGTCCTCGAGATAAATCAATTCGTTTCTTCTAGGAAAGGGAGCAAAGCATCTATGTGTTTTGATTATCTGTATTTAACCACTATGCATTCTAATTAACCCAAAAAGAATAAAAAATGGGGGGAATCCTCCTAGCTAGAAGGTCCACAGTTGGCATTATGAGGTGCGTCTCGTAGAATTCAATCCTAGTATACGTCACTTTTGTATAAAAGTACTCTCTATCATCGACGCTGTATTAAAAAATTACAGACGTAACAGTAGGATGTGACTGAAAATGAAGCGAAGTTATTTCATGCTCGATTGATAATGTTGTACAAGAATATTAACTGGTGTTTCTATCTGTTAAGGTCGTGGTTTGGCTCACTGGTTAAGTTTTGTGATTTGGTTTCTTTGATTTCCTTCAGTTCAGTGGGAAAGAGGGGACGCATCTCCCTACGCCATTGCTCATTCTCCTTACAGTGCACCAAACTTGAGGCAACTCACCATATTGGAATTGGAGCAAGCGACGTGCAATTTCAGTGAAACTAATATCATAAGCCAAGGTAGATTTGGTTTGGTTTACAAGGGATTGCTTCAAGATGGGACTATTGTAGCTATCAAGAGACGCCTACATGCCCCAACTCAGTATTTCTTTCATGAGGTATGCAAGTTCCGATTCATATATCTTACCTAGTAAACCATAACTTTCTTAGTGAGGTAGTGCCTAGAATATCGTTTCGTAGCAACTTCTGAGTATTCTGACTTCTTTTGATCCGATACAGGTGAAGCACGTAGCTCGTGTCAACCACATGCATATTCTCAGGCTTATTGGTTATTGTCAAGATGCCACTCAACAGTTACTTGTATATGACTATCTTCCAAATGGAAATGTTGGGAATCATCTATACGGTACTCTCTCTCTCTCTCTCTCTCTCTCTCTCTACACACTTTCACTCTCTTTCGTTCTCTCTCTCCCCCTCTTTAACAACATAATTATGCAGATGCTGAAGGTTTGCCTATTGGAAGGTTGGGCATAAGGCAAAGGCTATCGATTGCTTTGGGTGCAGCCAAAGGTACATCACCTGCTTCAAGTTCTTTCAGCAAGTCTCTTTTGCATAAAATAATTGAACTTTCCTCTTTCATTTATTTTGCACAAGGACTTGCACACCTTCGCAGTTTGGTGCCTCCTCTTCTGCACATGCATTTTAGAACAAGCAACGTTCTTCTGGACGAAAACTTTACTGCCAAGGTGTCTGATTATGGACTAACCAAATTGCTAGTGGGTCATCATGCTGGCTCATCTTCAGCCGTTGATTGCTTTGTTGACCCAGAGTATGTAATCTTATCTTTAAAGTGCTAAGTCTGTAGATGCGGATAGCACCTCTTTGTGCCTGTAAGGCTATTTGTCACTAACGATCAAGGTTGCTTGATGTGCAAGAATTGCCTGCGAGGAATATAAGAGTAAGTTTCCTCGTCCAACTTATTCTCCAAAGATTCCTCTGTCAATTCCTTGCAGGTCGTTTTCGCACGTTAAGCGATCTAGATTGGCAAAAACAATCTAGCACTTAACAGTACCCTTTGGTCGCTCTATTTTATAATTCTATGCTTCTTTAAGTCAATTTAGCAGAAAGTAACCTTAGTTAAATTTTCTCATGGATTTGCCCGACAAGCATACTTCGTTATGGTGGCTAGTTGCCGTAGCATCACCATCAGAATAATGCGTACTTTTAATAACTAGACTACAGAAAGTGACTTCTCGCAATGCTACTGGATATTCTTTTCCCCTCCTAGCATCTGATGCAATTCAGCAGGTTCCACCCCCGTTGTAAATTATACTGCCCTAACAGAACTTATGTCGAGTTCTATAACCATTTGAGTGCCAAAATCAAGATTAGAAGTTGATTGTATTACGGTAATATGATTTAACTTTCTTCTAGTACTACGTTGAGCAGCCAGTAGCAATCTGCTTCTGAGTGCTTCATCAAGTTGCGCCTCTAGTTCTTATAGTGGAAGTTGCTTCGAATTTTAAGTTGACTAATTCGATTGAAGAAAAAAACTTCGGATATCTTCATCTTCCAATCATAAGGAAGTATGCTAATCTACTCTTAACGAAATATGCCTGACAATCAATTTAGCAAAAACTTCAGATATCATTCATTCTAGAACTATGGTTTTTGTGTTTAGATTGATTTATTGATAATGTCTATATCTAATCTACTCTTTTTTTTCCTCCTATAGGTTAGATTCATCAAAGAAGTTTTCAGAGAGAAGTGATGTTTACAGTTTCGGGGTCTTCTTGCTGGAATTGGTCAGTGGACGTGAAGCGAATGCAAGAAACCAGTTGAACTCAGTGGATAATTTAATATTGCAGGTATATATCTGTATCTTGCCCTAATGATAACTTCTTAATCCCCCGTCTTTACTCTTTAGAGCCATATCGTTTACATTTTAGGCATAGGCCATCAGGAACTTGGCTGTTCTTTTTCATACACTGAAGAAAGGTGCGTTTAATGCAAAACACCTCACCTTCTACACTCTTGCACTCCACACGTCTTTATGTGGATGGACACCTCACTTCTCTAAGGCAAGCAAAATGATGGCTGAAGCTCTCCCTAATATAATGGATATTCTCAAGATCCTAGAGTAGCTTGCAGGTTTTTCTGATCCTTTTTGGATAAGATCAAGTGACGTAACTGAAGAGCTCTTAAACAAAGAATTTAGAGAGTGTGAGAGATTCTGAGATCAAAAGGTTGTGGAGAGGGAGAGAGAGTTGTTGGTTCTGAACAGTGCATTCACTCTATCATTTACAAGATCATGTGCTCGCGTTACGAGTTACATATTTTGGATGGGCTTTCATCATTATACATGCATTTATGCGTAGTTATGAAACTTCACTGACTTCACGTACTTACAAGTTTGTCATTCAAAGAAGTAAACTTTTCGTTCGTTCTTAAGATCTGCTTGTGTGGCACAACTGTAAACAAAAAAAGAAAGCAACAAAGCGAAGTGCAGCCTATATAGTTACCCTTTCAACCCTTTCATTTATTATCAAGTTCCGTTTGCTTTCGTAGGCAAAGGATTGCAAGGATTTAGACAGATTTGTTGACAAAACTTTAGGTGACAAGTCGAGGCAAACTGCGAAACAGATGATGGAGCTGGCATTGATGTGTGTAGATGGTAGCGAACGAAGGCCGCAGATGCAGATTGTTGTGGAGGAGCTAGAACGAATCCATCGGGGGAGAGAAAGTAGCCATTTTCACATAGAAGTTGATGAGGAGATAGGTGCTGTGACTCTTGGGAGTGAGCTTTTCAAATGAGTTCCTTGTATCAGTGTCATCTCTTCGTTCTTTTATAAATTTGATTGATTGTAATTAACTACACAAGAAAAATATATAATATATATAAACATTCTTAAGTATATAAATAAAATGAAAATAGTAAAAGTTCAGATTGATTAGGTTGATAAAGTTCAAAGTTTTTGGATTGTGATTTGATTTTTATTTATTTTTCCATGTTGTCTTCATTCGTGGTCCCAATTGCAACCTTTAAAAAACCCTGTATTCATGGTCCCCGAGTCCCCATGTTTTTGTTTTCACCTTTTCCCCTCATGGTCCTACTAGTATTTTGGGTTAACTTTTTAGGTTTTAAAACATATTTCCTTGACTTTGCAGGCATGCCTGAATTATTTAGCATTAAAATTAACCATGGTGGGAAGTGGTCTAAAAATGCATATATGGGAGGTTTCGGGGCTTGGTTTGATTATGTAGACAAAGACTTCATGTCTTTTTTCAAGATTGATGAAATGGTTAAGGAGTTAGGATATGATGGGTTTATATTGTATCATTATAGGATTCCTGGGATGTCTTATAGGGAGGGATTAAGGCTTATTGAATGGGACCAAGATGTTGGTCAAATGTGCAAGTATGTTCCAGGGACTAGGACACAGAAATCTACCTAGAACATCTAAGTCCGAAGCAAGCTGCCTTGAAACATAAGCTTTTGATGAATCTAGATGAGAGTGGCATATTGCAAAAATGTGTCATTATAGAAGATATTGAGGAATTGAGGGTGGCGATTTCGATTACAAAAGGAAGTGGATCAAAACTGAAGAAAGGTAGAGCAAAATGGGGTGTTGATCACTTAGAAAAATGGCTATGTCTTTTGAATTACATAGCCTACAATGGTGATGATGAACATGAGGCTGAAGATGGTCCTCTCAATGCTAATGATGAAGGTGAAGGTGATGAAGATGATAAAGGTGATGAAACTGAAGAAGGTCACGAAATTGAAGAAGTTAATGAAGGGGCCGAAGTAGAAGCTAATGATGGTAAAATTTTTGAAACATTTATTTTTGCAATTTTGATTTCAGTATTCAATTATTTTTGCAAAGTTTAGGTTTTTAACAAATATGCATTACTTGTGGCAGTAAATGCAGAAGATGACAGTACAAATAGTGAGTTTGTGGACAATGACTACAGTTTGGAAGATGATGATTGTCGTGCAGTAGATGATACGGTTGTGGAAAATGTCATTGGAGATGCTGAAGGAGGTGAATGGTTGGGAACCAACATCCAGAATATGTTATTGATGCAAAGGATGTAGAAGACATTCCCTTGGATGATGAGACACAAGACTCAGATGGCCTGCACAGTGTGGATGATTCAAGTTCAGAATGTGATGAGAAGATCATCTACCTTGAGCTCAATGAAGAAGCCGACATGGATGATCCAAAGTTTGAAAATGGATTAAAGTTAAGAAATGCAGCACCATTGAGAAAGGCAGTGTGGTCTCACTCCATTAAGTATGGTGCACATTCTATTAAGCTAAAAAGGAATGAGAAATGGAAGATTAGTGCAAGGTGTGAGAAAAACTGTCCATGGAGATTGTATGCTTCCAGGATGTATAATGAAGATTCAATGCAAGTAAAAACCTATGTTGGGAAACATGATTGTCTGAGGATTTGGAGGGAAAATCCTAACTGCAAAGTGGCATGGCTTGTGAAGAGGTATGTGGACAAGTTCAGACTCAACCCAAGCATGCCCATTACTACATTTATGGAGACAGTGAAAGAGGAAAGAATTGTTGAGATCCACCTCAAGACAGCCTACAGAGTGAGAGCACAGTGTTTGAAAATCCTTGAGGGGAGTAATGTGAATCAGTACACAAAGTTGTGGGAATACTGTGATGAGCTTAGGAGGACAAACTCGGGTAGCACATTTCAAATGAAGGTGCTGCCCTATGATGATGCTCATGTGATATTTCAGAAGATTTATATTTGTTTGGGGGCTTGCAAAAATGGATTTAAGAATGGATGTAGGCCGTTTGTAGGGTTAGATGGTTGTCACTTGAAGGGAGTGTTCAAGGGCCAGTTACTATCTGCAGTGGGAATGGATGCAAATAACCAAACTTGGGTTATTGCATATGACATAGTAGAGCTCGAGGACAAGGACATTTAGGTTAGGTTTATGGAACTGCTAGTTGTTGACTTGGAAATTGTGAACCAACGTGCTTGGACTTTCATTTCTGACAAACAAAAGGGTTTAATACCAACTTTTGAGAAGGTGCTACCTAATTGTAATCATTGATTCTGTGTTAGGCACTTATACACCAACTACAAGGCATATCGGTTTAAAGGGAAATGATTAAAGGATGCTTTGTGGAATGCTGCCAAGGCAACAACCATCGCTGATTTTAGAGAGAGTATGGCTAAGGTGAATAGGCTGAATGTTGAAGCTTATAAATGGTTGTTGAAGAGACTAGCCTTGCATTGAAGTAGGTCACACTTTGAGACACACACTCAGTGTGACATTCTTTTAAACAACCTCTGTGAGAGATTCAATTCTTTTATCCTAAGGTCTAGGGACAAGCCTATTATTACCATGCTAGAAACTATAAGAGTTTTATTGATGAAGAGGATATGGTTGAGAAGATATGCAATGAGGAATGATAAAGGAGCTATCTGCCCAAAAATCTAGAAAAAGTTGGAGGATTACAAACTAAAAAGCTTACACTATAACTACATGGTCTGGATGAGAAAAATTTGAAGTGGATGAAGGTAAAGGCAATATATTTGTGGTGGATTTGAATGGGTGCACTTGCTCATGCAGAAGATGGGATTTGACAGGTTTTCCTTGCATACATGGTTGCTCAATCATCTATTATGCAAGGAGATAACCTGAGGAATTTATTTCCTCTTGGTACAAGAAGGAGAAGTACTTTGAAACTTACGAAAACTTGATTCAACATGTCCAAGGCATGAAATTTTGGGAGCCATTTGAAAACAAATGCATTCTTCCTCCAACTTTTAAAAGGCAGCCTGGGAGACCAAAAAAGATGAGACATAAGGAGGGTGATTAAAATGAATTCAAGTTCAGCAAGAGAGGGCAAAAAAGTGTAAAGTGTAGTGTTTGCAAGGCCTCAGGACACAACAAGGCCAAATGCCCAACCACTCATCCTCCTCCAGCTGCTAGAAAAGGAAGAAAAAGCAAGAAAAATGAGATATAATTTTGATATTTTTTGTTGATTTTTCATTTCTTAAGTGAATTTGTTATTTGTGAAGTGTATTATCTGTCAGTGCCAATGCTATATGGGTTCATTACTTAGGCATCCACATCTAAGGCATCACAACCTTCTCAATCATCACATCCATGCACTCAGGAAGCTCCATAACCTTCATCTCAGCCAACTCAAGCCTCTCAAACCACTCCAAAGTCTACTGTAAGAGGTCAGAAAAGGAGGAGGAATGTTCCATGATGTTGCTTCAATGTTTTAGGTTGTTTAAGGGTTTATTTTGTTATAGTTGAATGATGCGAAATATATAAGCACACAAATTAAACCCTCTTTTTATCAAATGTAGTAAAGTATGTAAGTAGGGATCGTTCTAGGCCGGGGATTAGGAGGGATTGCTAAATCACTTGGAAACTGACTTGAAAACGTAAAAACAAAGTTTAAAACACTAAACTAGACTCAAAGAATGCAAAACTATACTTTAAAATACTAAGATAAACAAAAAGATTCAAAACAGCAACCAAAGACTCAAAACTGCCTTAAAAACACTTTCTGGGCAGTTTTGGAACTCTAACACAAACTTGGACGAATTTTGGTTTTCCAATGAACTAAAACACTTAAAAACATAATCTAAGACAAGTTCTAATTAATATGACTCAAAGAAATAAGATGGGGTTGATTTTGGACGAAAATAATTAAATTAAGACAAGAACAAAGTAAACAGAGTCTTAGACAAATTTGGGTGAATCAAAACTCTTAAAAACACAAACTAAAGTGATTACTAAGTAATCTAACACTTTGAAATAAATGGGAGATTGGTTCTTGACGAATTTGAAAACAAAACAAACTTTGTAAAACAAAACAAATTGTAAATGAATTTGAATGAAACTTATGGATGGAATGCTAGCTAGGAGGTTCTTCTCCACACATGTCACACTTGCATACAAAACGATTTCCAGTTGCTTTTCAATAAACTATGAATACTCAATGCCCCAAATTAACCGTGAATTGCACTAATTAACCCTCAGTTTTTCCACAAGTTATTGGGTTGGATGATTGCATACGACAACCCGAAACATTCCCTACAAGTTCCTTACATGAATTGCATAATAGAGATACAAGCAAGAATCATTAAGTTCTATGAAAAACATAAGCATTGACGAGGCACTCGTTACTATGATTTGCATGAAACTTATGCCAAGAATTTACTTAACGTGATTGTGACTAGCAACCTTCACTACTTGTGAATATAAGTTCATAACGATTAGGTGAAACTCCCTTATATTCTAGCGTCAAATTCATGCATGAAAATTAAGCGTGCACTCTCAACCAACATACACAAATCAGTTTTTATACGAACGGATAAGTAAATTGAATTCACAACTTATGAATCACAACTGGATGTAATCAAATCATATTGCAAGCATGAGCATAGTTTCGAATCACCCCCTAACTAAGAGGGGTTTAGTTCCTCATACTCACAAAGCAAAGATGCATAAATTTAGACATTAAAAACAAAGACAGAAAACACCTAGAAACGCTCCAACACTCCCAAGGCTTGGGCTTAGGCACGGCACCAGGTTTCTTCTTCTTTTTCCTTCCTTGCAAGCTGCGGCACTAGAGGTTTTGGATAGGTTTTGGGTGGTTTTTATGGTGTAGAATGGATGGGGAATGGTATGGAAATGTTTAGGGTTGATGGGTGGTGTGGCTAGGGGTGATTTTTGGCTAAATTTGGAGAGAATGGTGGTGGAAAACTCACGGCAATGAGCAAGGATAAAATCTATTTTTGTTGATGAATATGGGAGGTGGTATTTATAGGCTTGAGAGAGGACCACTCCATTTCCTTTGCATGTGCATCTTGTGTGGGTGTGAGTTTTCATGTTTCCCCTTTACATTTACACACACATGCTTCATCATTTCAATCACAAAACACCCACAATTTCTGCCCATGCCGTGTGCTTCATGTGCTTGCTGCTGCCATGTTCTTTTCTTTCCATGTGTTTGCTTTCTTTGCCATGTGTTTGCTGCCATGTTCTTTGCTTTACCATTACACTTGCACACACACATGTTCTTTGCATCATTTCAACCACAAAACACACACATGCTTCATCATTTCACCACAAAACACACCATAATTTCTGCCATGCCGTGTGCTCCCATGTGTGTGCTGCAACATTCTTTTCTTTGCCATGTGTTTGCTGCAACAAGGGGTTTATTTAAAGGGATAAAGGAAATAAAACCCTAGGTTAACTAGGTAAACAGAAATTAAGTCTAAAGCTTCTACAATTTAGGGAAACAAATCAGAAATTTAAAGGAAATAAGCTAAAAGGTGTGGCAAGGCTTTAAAGTAGATTAGGAAAGTGTTTAAATGCAAGATTTAGGAAAGAATGACTCTTCCTTGCACGGCAAGGAAGAGTAATGGCAAGGGTGGAGCACACGGCTGGTTGCTTATTTTTGAACACTTCGTTCTTTATTTGTCTTGAATCAAATTCTTCACATCATCATTCAATCCTAAGCACATTTGATCTTCAATTTCGTCCATCTTCTTACCTCAAAGCATATGCAATCCATTTGATGCACAAAAACTGCTCCAAACGACTCCAAAATGCACATGTATGCATACTTTGTCCTTAAAACCTGAAAACACATAAAAGTGACTTTAAACACTAAAATAACTAAAGAAACACAACGTAAACGTACGAGAACAAGCCAATTAAGTCGCATAAAAATGCTCCTATTATTGAATATGCCCTTAGTTTTTTTGGAAACAACTTTCCGATAGATGTTTAGTGTTTTGGAAAGATCTTTAGTGTTTTTGGAAGAACACCTTGATCCATTAGTTGTTAAAATTGTGGTCTTTTGATACTTTCGTGTGAATTGGAGGGTGTATTTTGAACTTTGTTGATGCACAAAATCAGTGAGGACTTTGGTACAACATAAAGTGTTAAGTTTGTAACTTTCGCAAGATTGCTCCGGTCACTAGTGTGGATAAGTATGTAAATGGATAGAGACAGGGAAGCAAACATAAGGTGTACGTGGTTCACCCAGATTGGCTACGTCCACGGAGTAGAAGAGTTCTCATTAATTATGAAGGGTTTACACAAGTACACAGGTTCAAGCTCTCCTTTAGTGAGTACAAGTGAATGATTTAGTACAAATGACATTATGAAATATTGTGAGAGAATGATCTCTATTTATAGAAGAGAGTTTCTAGTTTCATTCTAACATTGACATCTGTCGTGTTGTGATTGGCTTTTGATGTTGACACGTGTCGTGCTATGATTGGTTGTTGATGTTTACACGAGTCGCACTGTGATTGGCCTCCTGGTTGGAGGGAAACTCTTCTGGGTCCTTGATGGTATAACGTTGACCGGTGCTCAGTAGTTTTGAGATTGGTCAAGTATGGTACAAACAATGCTCCCTTAAGTTCCCGAGTGAGGGAAACTCATCGGTTGAGGACTTGCAAGATCCAAGCCATTGAGTAATCACGAAACTTCTAAGTACCGAAGTGTGGTATCATTTTCACTTGCCTTATCTATCTTATATATAGATGTGGCATCTTCTCTGAAAGTACTTTTCCTCCATCCAGGGGTGATATCTTTAATCGATAAAAATGCACAAGGTAATGTATCAATTTCACTTGAAGCTTACTTGTAGTTTCGGGCTTGGTCAAGTGCGATACAAACCCTATAGTAGAAGTCCCTCAAGTCGCCGAGCTATGAGATTTGCCGAAAGAGGTAACAGACAAGGTAAGCAATCAGACTTCCAAGCAAGCAACCTGGATCGGAGGTTCGACTTCGGCTTCCGGTTGATTATTCTTCTTCTCATTGTGTCGTAAACAGCAACAAGGACAAGGAGAAGCAAATTGAGAAGAGATGATATGAGATACTTTTGTTTTTGAAGAAGTAACTTTCCACATGTTTATTCTTGAATTGGGCTGGAGGGTTTTCTGGTTTCCTCCAGAGCATAAGGTCGACTCAAGAAATTGAGGATCAAAATAAGTCCATCAAATCTAGAGTACGTTCGACCCTGATGATATGAGATACTTTTTCTGTTGACAAAGTAATGGATGTATCGGCACGTGTTCTGTTACGCTTGTCTCCACATGCTTTCTTGTATCATTCTCAATTGCCCTATCTGTTCCTCAGGCAGATGTGGTATCTTCTCTGGAAGCATAAGATGTTGAAGATAAGTACTTGAGAGTAATGCCAGGTAAGTAATCAGGCAAGGGGTTCCAGGCAGTCAGTTCCTGACTGGAAGCTTGATTCCAAGTGCTGATTGATTGGTCTTTTTCTCCTTGTCTTGCAGGTAAGAACAAGGCCAAAGGAAAAGACAGGGAAAAAGCATGATATGGGATACTCTTGCTTTTAACCCTGATGATATGAGATACTCTTGCTCTGGTATGGCTTGTTTGCAGAGGTATTATCGGAAGGAAAAAAAGGTGAGTATTTTGAGAGACTCTACTAAGAGTGCCCTCTCGAATATGAAGAAAAGTTGAGCATTTTTGTTTATATGCAGGTCTGCCTGCATGTGTAGGATGAAGGTCGACATATATAGGAGTTTCCTTAACAACAAGTAGTAGTGTTATTCCTTTACCCTTCTTGGTTATAGCAATGTAGTGGGAGCTGCAAGCTTCACGTGTTTTAACTTTGTCAGAGCACTTTGAAAAAAATGGTCTGTGGTATCTGGAAAGCTGATGTTGCGTGTGAAGATTGCAGACAAGCTTTATCCAAGGAAATCTAGCTCTCGAAGTTCGGAGAGCAATGCCTCTTCGTTTTTCGAATAAGCAATCTTATTCGGGATCTGGCTCTCGAGATTCAGATAACGGTGCCTCTTCGATTTTTGAGAAAGCAATCATGTTGGGAGTCTAACTCTTGAGATTCGGAGAGCAATGTCTCTTCGATTTTTGAGAAAGTGATCCTGTTGGGAGTCTGGCTTTCGAGATTTGGAGGGCGGTGCCTCTTCAATTTTTTAGCACGTAATCCTGTTGGGAGTCTGGCTCTTAAGATTCGGAGAGCGGTATTTTTTCAATTTTTGAGAAAGCAATCCTGTTGGGAGTCTAACTTTTGAGATTCTGAGAGCAATGTCTCTTCGATTTTTGAGAAAGTAATCCTGTTGGGAGTCTTGCTCTCGAGATTAGGAAGGCGGTGCCTCTTCGATTTTTGAGCACGTAATCTTGTTGGGAGTCTGGCTCTCGAGATTCAGAGAGCGATGCCTTTTTGATTTTTGAGCAAGCAATCTTGTTAGGAGTGTTTTCTCGAATGTGAGTAAAGGTTGGGCATTTTTACCAGTCTGCCTTGCCACGGAGCACGGAGGTTGACACACATTGGGACTTTCTAGTTATCAAGCAGTGGTGCTATTCTTTTACCCTTGTGGGTAATAGTAGGGTGGCTGGATCTTCAAAATTTATGTGTCTAACCTTTGTCAGAGATCTTTGGCAAAGTTATATGTGGTACCCGATGAGCTGATGTTGCGTGTGGAAAGTGGTGCTTCTTCGGAATCCGAAGAGTGGTGCCTCTTCGATTTTTGAACCAACGACCCTATTGCCCTTTCTTTTATAAGGGCACCAATTGTGTGCAAGAAGTACATTAAGAGAGTTATTGCTTGTAGGAATTTTCTCCTTACTTCAGAGATTTATTGCACCTCATTTCTCCTTCATCATTTCTGAGAATGTCTGGCCCATCCGACCGTCGTTTTGACTTGAACTTTGGTGAAGAGGCAGTCATGCCTTCTCAAGATAACATATGACGCCCATCCTTCTTATCCCCTATTGGTCTTCTTACCGTTGAGGACTCTATGATGAAGAATGATATGACCGCTGCGGTGGTGGCTAGGAACCTTCTCACTCTCAAAGATAACATACTACTTTCCAAATGGTCTGATGAGTTGGCTGTTAAGGATTTTCTAGCTCTCAGTGTTCAGTGTGCAGGTTCTGTGTCTAATATGGCCCAACGTCTATTTGCTCAAACCCGCCAAGTTGAATCATTGGCGACTGAAGTGATAAGTCTCAAACAGGAGATCAGAGGGCTCAAGCATGAGAATAAACAGTTGCACAGGCTCACACATGATTATGCTACAAACATGAAGAGGAAGCTCGACCAGTTGCAAGAATCTGATGGTCAGATTTTACTTGATTATCAGAGGTTTGTGGGTTTGTTCCAAAGGCATTTATTGCCTTCGTCTTTTGGGGTTGTACCGCGTAAAGAAGCTCCAAATGATCAGCCTTCGGTGCCTCCTCCTTCTGGGGTTCTGCCTAGTACTGAGGCTCCGAATAATCACCCTTTGGTGCCTTCTCTTTCTGGGGATCTGCCGACTGCTGAGACTTCTCCTGAGCAACCTTTGTGAAGTCTCCCTCTTGTTTGTTTATTTTGATTCATGTATATGTACATATTTGTAACTTATTGGAGATATCAATAAACAAGCTTTGCTTCATTTCAACGTATTGTGTTAAATACACCAAGGTCTTCTTCACCAAGTTCTTTGAATTTTTCCTTTTGTTGAAGCTTGTATGTTGAAGCTTTGTGAGTGAAGCATGTAGGTTGAGGTAGTGCTCCCTTAATTTCCTGAGTGAGAAAAACTTCTCGTTTGGAGACTTGAACAATCCAAGTCACTGAGTGGTCGTGAGACTTCCGAGTATCAAGGTGCAGTAGCATATGGTAGGAGTCCTCCAAGTTTCCGATCGAGGGAGTTGACGAATGAGGCATTTCCTTTCTAGGTGGTAGCCCAAAACTCATTCTTCATAAATATTTGTTATGAAAGTTGTTAGGCCCAAAGAAGAGGAGACTTAGGCAATTTTTTTTTTTGAATTTTCGAATTTCCAAATTTTTGAATATTCGAATTTCCAAAAAAAAAAAATTATATATATATATATATGTATATATTTTAAAGCTTTGTAGGTGAAGCTTTGAGGTTGAAGCTTTGTTAGATACCATGAATTGATTTTGCTTCACACTATCTTGATCAAGATAGTGTGAAGCTTTTGTAGGTGAAGCTTTTGTGTTGAAGCTTTGGTGGTGGGTGAAGCTTTTGTTGGTGAAGCTTTTATGGGTGAAGCTTTTGTGGTGGGGGAAGCTTTTATGGGTGAACTTTTGTGGTCCAGAAGCTTTTGTGGGTGAAGCTTTTGTGATGGGGGAAGCTTTTGTGCGTGAAGCTTTTATTGGTGAAGTTTTTGTGGTGGGTGAAGCTTTTGTGGATGAAGCTTTTGTGGTGGGTGAAGCTTTTATGGGTGAAGCTTTTGTTAGTGAAGCTTTTATGGGTGAAGCTTTTGTTAGTGAAGCTTTTATAGGTGAAGCTTTTGTAGGTAAAGCTATTGTGGGTGAAGTTTTTGTAGGTGAAGCTTTGGAGTTGAAGCTTTGTAGGTGAAGCTTTGAAGTTGAAGCTTTTGTTGGTGAAGCTTTGGAGTTGAAGCTTTTGTTGAGTACCATGAATTGATTTTGCTTCACACTATCTTGATCAAGATAGTGTGAAGCTTTTGAGAATTTGTAGTTGTCCTCTATTGATGAAGTTTTTGTTGGTGAAGCTTTTGTGGTGAAGCTTTGTTGGGTACCACGAATTGATTTTGCTTCACACTATCTTGATCAAGATAGTGTGAAGCTTTTGAAAATTTGTAGTTGTCCTCTATTGATGAAGCTTTGTTGAATTTCCCTTTTTTTTTTTAATTTTTTTTAATTTTTGGGAAACTAGAAATTTGAAAATGTGGGAAAGACAACATATACAAATTTTGCTTCCACACTGTTGAGCAAGAGATTGTGATGCAAGTCACACCTTGTAGTAGTCGAAGGTTTGGATAAACCATATAAATTGAATTTGCTTCAAAGGTTTGAGAATTGTAGTTGCCCTCCATTGATGAAGCTTTTGTTGGCACCATAAATTGGTTTTGCTTCACACTGTCTTGATCAAGAATGTGTGAAGCTTTTGAGAATTGTGGTTGAACTCCTTTGATGAAGCTTTTATTGGCACCATAAATTGGTTTTGCTTAACACTGTCTTGATTAAGAGTGTGTGAAACTTTTGAGAATTGTGGTTGCCCTCCATTGATGAAGCTCTTATTGGCACCATAAATTGGTTTTGCTTCACACTGTCTTGATCAAGAATGTGTGAAGCTTTTGAGAATTGTGGTTGAACTCCTTTGATAAAGCTATTGTTGGCACCATAAATTGGTTTTGCTTCACACTGTCTTGATCAAGAGTGTGTGAAGCTTTTGAGAATTGTGGTTGAACTCCTTTGATGAAGCTTTTTTTGGCACCATAAATTGGTTTTGCTTAACACTTTCTTGATCAAGAGTGTGTGAAGCTTTTGAGAATTGTGGTTGCCCTCCATTGATGAAGCTCTTGTTGGCACCATAAATTGGTTTTGCTTCACACTGTCTTGATCAAGAGTGTGTGAAGCTTTTGAGAATTGTGGTTGAACTCCTTTGATGAAGCTTTTGTTGGTACCATAAATTGGTTTTGCTTCACACTGTCTTGATCAAGAGTGTGTGAAGCTTTTGAGAATTGTGGTTGCCTTCCATTGATGAAGCTTTTGTTGGCACCATAAATTGGTTTTGCTTCACACTGTCTTGATCAAGAATGTGTAAAACTTTTGGGAATTGTGGTTGAACTCTTTTGATGAAGCTCTTGTTGGAACCATAAATTAGTTTTGCTTCACACTGTCTTGATCAAGAGTGTGTGAAGCTTTTGAGAATTGTGGTTGCCTTCCATTAATGAAGCTCTTGTTGGCACCATAAATTGGTTTTGCTTAACACTGTCTTGATCAAGAGTGTGTGAAGCTTTTGAGAATTGTGGTTGAACTCTTTTAATGAAGCTTTTGTTAACACCATATACTGTCTTGATCAAGAGTGTGTGAAGCTTTTGAGAATTATGGTTGAACTCCTTTGATGAAGCTCTTGTTGGCACCATAAATTGGTTTTGCTTCACATTGTCTTGATCAAGAGTGTGTGAAGCTTTCTATGAGTTGTAGTGTTTGCATTGTTACAAACGGGAAATGTCTGGAGCAAATGCAAGGGGCTGAATAACTTGATCTTCGTATGCCATGCACTGAAGTTGTTGTTGGCTTGCAATAAGACTTTGTTGGTGACTATAACTCTTGTTGGGCATAAGTGCTCCCCTAGTTGAGTTGTCAAGCTTGAGGGTTTTTGATTATTTGTGAATGCTAGGAGTTTACATGTATAAGTTGTACCACTCGTCTTCTGGTAGGTGGAATGAATGGTGAGTTGCTTTCATCATTTGGTTGGTGGTACGAAGATGAGTTCCTTCTACACCTGGTTGGTGGCATGAGTGGCAAGTTGCCAAATGATATTTGAGTACGGGTTGTACATTTCATCACCTGGTTGGTGGCATGAAGGAGAGTACGGGTTGTACATTTTATCACCTGGTTGGTGGCACGAAGATGAGTTCCTTCTTCACTTGGTTGGTGGCATGAATGGCAAGTTGCCAAATGATATTAGAGTACGGGTTGTACATTTCATCACCTGGTTGGTAGCATGAAGGAGAGTACGGGTTGTACATTTCATCATCTGGTTGGTGGCATGAAGATGAGTTCCTTCTTCACCTGGTTAGTGGCGTGAGTGACAAGTTGCCAAATGATATTAGAGTACGGGTTGTACATTTTATCACCTGGTTGGTGGCACGAAGATGAGTTCATTCTTCACCTGGTTGGTGGCATGAGTGGCAAGTTGCCAAATGATATTAGAGTACGGGTTGTACATTTCATCACCTGGTTGGTGGCATGAAGATGAGTTCATTCTTCACATTTCATCACCTGGTTGGTGAGAATAAGGGCAAGGTGTCGAGGCACATTGTAGCAAGTGTCGATGACACAAAGTATGTTGAACCCTTTCGAAGCACAGTTGGCTTATATATGGATGTGTTGGAATGTATGATGTTTATGTATGAATGTGTTGGAATGTATCATGTTTATATATGAATGTGTTGGAATGTATGATGTTTATGTTGATTGATATGAATGATGCTTATGAATGTTTTGTTATGCATGAAGGGATCCATGCTTTTGATATGTGATCCATGTTGGTTGTAACACTTAGTATCACATATTTTGTGTCAAAGTATGCATGTTGAAGCTCTAAGTTGGAGTATAAGGGTAGGTCAGCATAGACCAAGTGTTCTAGTGCTAGGAACGCAAAAGACTCAGAAGAAGTTGTCTGAATTCCCTCTTCTTTAAATATTTGCCGAATGGCTTGTGTGACAAAAAATCTCAAGCGGTTGAGAGTCAAAACATTTGTAATGTGTATGCCTTCTTATAATAGCATTTCCTTCACTACCTAGTCCTCCACTTTGAAAGAGTGAGGCTTGGCCCTATAGTCATAATAGTCGACGGTATGTTCACCCCTGGTTGTCTTGATACGAACTTTTATCCCTCTTGTTGTAATGGGCTTGCTGAGTAGGGGTGGGTTCAAATAACCGAAAATCGAAAAAAATTGAAAACCAAACCGAAAAAAACCAAATCGAAAAAAAACCGAACCGAAACTGTCAAACCGAACCGAATCTGGCTGGTTCGGTTTCGATTTTTGAGGTCCGAAAACCGAACCGGACCGAACCGAACCGAAAAAAAATATATATATAAATACTAAAAAACCTGTTGTCGTCAGGGTTTGAACCCCTGACCTGCAGGTTGGGTTTAGGTGCTGCAAGCCAACTTGACAGTAGGCTTTATGTTGTTATAATTGTACCAGTATATTATTTATAGGTTTCTTATATTGAATGCTTTATAAAATTTCTTAAGCTTAAAACCCTAGCCGTCTCAGTGTCCCACTCCTATTTCATTTTCAGATCTCAAAGTTTGAGACTCAAATACTCGCTCTCTCTCCCCGCCGCTGCTTCCTTTCTGCCTTGCTTCCTTAGTCTCTCTCTCTCTCTCTCTCTCTCTCTCTCTCCCTCTCCTTCCTCTCTTCCTCCAAATCACTCTCTCTCCAGTGTTTTCTTGTCCTCCTCGCGGATTCTTTCTTCCAAACAATGATTTTCCCTCGCCCCTTTCGAGACCCGACGAAAAGAGGAATTGTAAGAGCTTGCGACAATCATTGCGATGTCGCTGCAGCAAAGGTTGTGGGTTTTATTTATTTTTCAGTTTATGGGTTTTTAATTTTATGGTTACCCATTTGAAATTTATGTAATTTAAGGTGGAAAAGTTTGTATTTTTCTCTGAATATGTTTTGCATTTTTCTAGATCTATTGTGGACTTGACTATGAATTTGAATGTGGGCACTGGGCATGCGATATTGGAGTCCGATTATGGCATTTAGACGAACTCATTTGCTTTTTTTTTTGTTTCGATCTACATCAGTTAATTTGTTGAATTATTTCATGATTTTGCAAATTTTAAAGTTTTAGAATTTCGAATCCTGTACATTTCCTTGAAGAATATATGTTTCTGTATTTGCTTAAGTTTTGAAATTTTGAATTCGATCTGCTTGATCATAAGTAGTTGAAATGCTTGAATATATTCAGGATTTTGAGGCTCTCACTTCGCTGATATATGAGAACTGGGAGGTTGATAGTTTTTGAGAAAAAAAAAACCGAAAAAACCGAAACCCGAACCGGAAAAAACCGAAACCGAAAAAAACTGCACCGAAAAAAAATGAACCGAACCGAACCGAACTGAAATTTCGGTTCGGTTTCGATTTTGGCAAAAAATCGAACCGTTATAAACCGAACCCAGCCCTATTGCTGAGGGTCAAAATCCTTCCTCTTACCAAGAGATAGATACGTTTGGTGACTTAGCGAGTAGCTAAATGAGGCAGAAGATGATGCAATGGGTGTCTGAATGGCCAAGATCTCCTCACTTGGTAGAACTTGACTTCCACTTCCCACTTGTTGATAAGGGTTAACCATATGGAGGTTCCCTTGGTATGTCCTTACTTCGGCGGAGGCGTGGTTGTAAGCCTGTGCCATCACCTCAGAGTAAGTCTTCAAAGTGTTGGCATTGATCATGTACTTGAAGAAACAATCACGTAGGCCTGTCGTGAAGGCCTTGAGGACGGCCTTGAGGACGGTCTTGTTATTTGCTTCAGCGTAGCGATAATACTTATGGCTAAAGCGACCGGCATACTCTCGTAGTGACTCGTCCGGCTTCTGGCGAATATTGTACAAGTCATCTGTAGAATGCAAGCGATCGGTCTGGAAGATGTGTTGAGAAACAAACAGTTTCCTCAGTTCCTCAAATAAGTCTACTGTCTCAGGTGAAAGACGGCAATACCAGTTTAGAGCTCCGCTAGAGAGAGTGGGGGGGGGGGGAATAGAAGACATCGTTTTCTGTCGATGTGCATCTGATATGCCATGGTGGACTTAAAAAGGTTAAGGTGTTCAATTGGGTCCTCTATTCCAGTATATAGTTGTAAACCAAGATTTTGTTCTGTCTTCGCTTGAAGGGGGATGTCGATGATCCTCCTTGTGAGAGGGCCAGGCCTGGGTTGATTCTAGTCAGGTATCTTGGCCTGACATTCGGCCTTCAACCTGTTTACTTCTTCAAGGAGCTGTAAGACAAGAGGGTCCTGAGTGGAGCCATGTACCACTAGAATTTTCTTTCGTAAGTCTTCATCGCCTCTTGAAAATAGGAAAGTTTGAGCAAGGGCGTGTGGTTTTTTCTTGGACTCACCGTACTGACTTCTAGGGCGAGTCTGTCGGAATACCTCAGAGTCTACTGTAGCTTCATGTTCCTCTGGGACTTGTTGTTCCTTCCCTAGATTGGCAGCGGGCTTGGGTCGTGGGAGGGGATCGAGTCTTTCAGAAACCCTTGGGTCATTGATCTTCGAGCATATGTGGATGGGATTCTCTCGAGCTTACTTTAGGAAGTCTCGGCAGTCACGATAAACGGCTTTCGATCCTTCCAACCCTTCTGCAAGGAGGTTTCTTCCTCCACTTCTCCTGCTTCGGGTCGAAGCATCTAGGTTGAGAGAAGTCTCATGTTGATCAATGTTTTGATGATTAGCTCGCTCCTCATCAGGGATACCCATGTCAAAGGGAAGTGACCCTCCGTGTTGGGGGGTACCCAGATGATGGTTGATGTCCACAGGGGCAACGAGCTCGCGTGTTTGAGTACGCCTAGTTTCATGGAACGTCTCAAAGAGCTTCTCATACTGCTCCTGGATGACCTCATTCTTCATTGCTATCTTGTTGTTCTGAGCTTCTAGCTCATCGACTTTAGCTTAAAGAGCAACCATTTTTCCTTCCTTCTTTCGTTGCTTCGCACTAGGTGCAAGATGGGTGTCATTCTGTGTGCTGTGGCTTTCTTCGCTCCCTATGTTGGAGATGGATGCCTGGTTAAAAGAGAGTATACGAATGGTGGAAACCAGCTTGGCAAAGCTGAAGAGAGTGGGAATAAGTGTCGTTCCCACAGACGGCGCCAAATGTTGATGCACAAAATCAGTGAGGACTTTGGTACAACAGAAAGTGTTAAGTTTGTAACATTCGCTAGATTGCTCCGGTCACTAGTGTGGATAAGTATGTAAATGGATAGAAACAGGGAAGCAAACACAAGATGTACGAGGTTCACCCGGATTGGCTACGTCCACGGAGTAGAGAAGTTCTTATTAATTGTGAAGGGTTTACACAAGTACATAGGTTCAAGCTCTCCTTTAGTGAGTACAAGTGAATGATTTAGTACAAATGACATTAGGAAATATTGTGAGAGAATGATCTCTATTTATAGAAGAGAGTTTCTAGTTTCATTCTGACATTGACACGTGTCGTGTTGTGATTGGCTTCTGATGTTGACACGTGTCGCGCTATGATTGGCTTCTGATGTCGACACGTGTCGCGCTGTAATTGGCCTCCTGGTTGGAGGGAAACTCTTCTGGGTCCTTGACGGTATAATGTTGACCGGCGCTCAGTAGTTTCGGAATTGGTCAAGTATGGTACAAACAAACTTTATTGTGAATTGAAAGTTGTTGACAATTGAACTTTGTTGTGAACCCTTAAAACTTTGTTGGTAGTTTAAATGATGAATTTCCTGATTTAGAATTCAAAGTTTGTTTGGAATTGAATTTGCAAATTTGAAATACAAAGTTATGGTTTTTTTTTCCCTATTTAATTTGATTTTTTTTTTCATAACTGAACCCCTCATCTGGAGAGAAGAAAGGAAGAAGAAGAAGAAGAAGAGGAGAAGAAAGTAAAAATAACGTGAACCCCTCATCTGAAGAGAAGAAAGGAAGAAGAAGAGAAAATAAAAATAAAATAAAAATCCATGTGAACCCCTCATCTGAAGAGAAGAAAGGAAGAAGAAGAAGAAGAAGAGGAGAAGAAAAATAAAATAAAATCCACGTGAATCCCTCCTTTGAACAGAAGAAAGGAAGAAGAAGAAGAAGAGAGAGAAAAAAACAATCCACGAGTACCCCTCCTCTGAAGAGAAGAAGAAGAAGAAGAGAAGGGAAAAAAAATCCACGTGTACCCCTCCTCTGAAGAGAAGAAGAAGAAGAAGAAGAAGAGAAAAAAAAAATTTCCACGTGAACCCCTCATCTGAAGAGAAGAAAGGAAGAAGAAGAAGAGAAAAAAAAATCCACGTGAACCCCTTCTTTGAAGAGAAGAAGAGAAGAGAGAGAAAAAAAAAATTCCACGTGAACCCCTCATCTGAAGAGAAGGAAGAAGAAGAGAAAAATAAAAATCCACGTGAACCCATTCTTTGAAGAGAAGAAGAGAAGAAGAGAAGAGAGAGAGAAAAAAAATCCACGTGGATCCCTTAATGACACGTGACATTCAGTCATTGTCTATATGGGCGTTACGTTATCATTTAATGAGAGACTTAACAGTTTGACTAACTAATGTATGACACTGTCCCAAAATTTACACTTTAGGTATGACTCTGGGACGAAAAAAACTTGATGTACTAAATGTTGAAAACCACGAAACATGGGGGTAATAAATTGGTATTTACCGTTTTTATTAATTTAAAATTAGTTAATTGAATATTTTAATCTAAACTAATATTAATAGAACCCTCTTATCAACTAAAAGAGAGTAAGACTATTCAGTCTTCTATCACACAAAAAATTAATAGGCAGTAATGTAATTTTACAAAATCAAATTTTGTTGTTTTTTGTTTAAACAACACATACATATGATTTTAGCATATATCTATGTTCACACACACAAAGTTTGTAGGCATGTGCTAATATTTACTTAACGGAAGACTAAAATAGATTCTAGGTATAAAAAGGACTAAAATGGTTTTTAACCCTTTTTTTTGGTTAATAAAGCTTCTTTGCTTAGAAACAGAACATTACAAAAGGCCGAAAGAGAAACACACAAAAGAAACTAACTAGCCAAGGCCCAAAGCTCAACACCACCACGTGAGCCACCAAAACACAGGTGCAGGAAAAGAACCGAACGAGCAATAGGCCAGCGTGCAAATGAATTTTGAGGTACGAGATTGAAATCGCACTCAAACTTGAGGGCGCAAAATATAATTAATTCTAACATTAAAATGAAGCAATTTTTTGGTGAAAAACAAAATAATACAAAACCAAGACCGATTATAATAAATTCAAACCACCTCAAACATTCCGTTTGTAGTCCAAATTACCCAACGCACTTTTTGTGCAAATTTTCACATACCAAGTAGCGCATTGCATACATAAGAATATAAAATATTAGTAGATCAGGAGCTAGTTAGTCATTCCATTTGACGTAGTCATTTGGAAGGATTTTCTATTGGGATTTATTCGATAGCAAAAGTTGCGTTAGAAGTAAAGAGACCCTTTTTTGAGATCCACTACAAAATCCTAGCTTTTGCTAGCTTTGTGCTGCTTCCATGCCAAGCAACTGAAGCTGCAGATCGTGTAAACCACATCTCCAACATAGAATTAATATTTTTTGGGGTGTGATATCCACACACCCTATTTTACTTCTCATATACTTTTTTAATTTTCGGCTGTCGGATCGGATGAATTGAAGAAGATCAACGAACATAAATTATCCATGGGTGTGTAAGAAGTAAAATGGGGTGTGTGGATAGCACACCCCTATTTTTTTTGTTTTTCTAAAAAGATGGATAACTGGTGGCAAACCACGGTTATCCATCCCTTCCGGATGCCGAAAAGACTCACAGAGATATTTAAGCCTCTTTCTGGTCACAAGTTTGGCTTCCACATTAGCCTCGCAATTCCTCATTTACCACTTGGGCCACCGGCTCGTGGTTATAGAAATAATAATTTTTATGCACTACTTCAATTTATGATTTTAAAATTTTGTTGCAAATTTACCAATTTTTTTTAGTCAATGAAGAGGTTAGATTTGAACCTAAAAATTAACCACTTGAATTGGTCATTTACAAAGCTTTTCGACGAAAGGAATATTGAGAGAACTTGTTTTCTACACAAATTAACCACTTGAATTGGTCATTTACAGAAATGACATTTTCTTTCCTTACTGATTTTATGAAACATATACTTTCATTGTTGACGCTTGAGTTATTACTTAAGTATTTATTAACATGCTTATTTACTATTGATAAGTTGATAACACATTAATAGTTTACAAATTTGATCTAAAAAATTAATTTACCTAACATTATTATGGACAAAACACTTTCTAAATTGTTCAACCCGATCAAACCATACCTATATGAGCGATATGTTCAATTTTTACACTAAAATAGGAAAATTATCAAGTAAAATTACTTCCCAGGTTACATTTTTTTTTCTTGGTAATTTCTTAAGTCACCTTCCATTCTAAAAATGCTTTGATTTAAGGGAACTTTAACGAAAAACTTATGGTATTGTTCACTTTAACAAAAAATCATATTTTTGCACTGAAAAGTCAATCATGTACTATTCACTTTACCTCTTATTTTGTCCTTATTGTTAAAACTCAAAGTTTTCAAATCATTTTTATTAATTTTTTTTTATGTAATTGCTGGTCAACGAGAAAGATGCTTAACGCTTTAAAAAATCAAATCCAGCAGCAACCGCTGCAACGGTAAAGCAGCTCTTTACCCCCTCCCAAACGACGTCGCACGAGGCCTCACGAGGCCTTGACTTCTCCAGTCTTTTCCCTTCCTCCTCCCCCTCCTCTATAAACCCCTGCTAAAACCAGATCTCACTCTCACTCAAAGAATGGCGAGCCGACTCGTTCTCGCATTCGCACTCAGTGCCCTCCTCTTTTTCTCCCACTCGGTTCTCTGCAAGGACTCGCACCCTACCGATGACGACGACGAGGATCTCAGCTTCCTCGAGGAGCCCACTGACCACGGCGACGCCGCGCCGCACAATCCAGATTCGGACCACTACGACGAGGACAATTTCGACGATCTCGGGAACTACTCTGATTTCGACGAGGGCGGCGATCATGAGGACTCGTACAAGCAGCCGGAAGTGGACGAGAAGGACGTCGTCGTTTTGAAGGCGGCGAACTTCAGCGATGCGGTGGAGAAGAACAGATTCATGATGGTCGAGTTCTACGCGCCGTGGTGCGGACACTGCCAGGCCTTGAACCCGGAGTACGCGGCGGCAGCCACCGAGCTCAAGGGCGAAGATGTAGTTTTGGCCAAGGTTGACGCCACGGAGGAGAACGAGCTGTCGCAGGAGTACGGCGTCGAGGGTTTCCCGACTATCTTCTTCTTCATTGATGGCGTTCATAAGCCTTACACAGGCCACAGAACCAAGTGAGTTTCTTTGTTTTGATTAATTTGATAGAATTATGAAAATTACAAAGCCCAATTTTTAATTTTTAAAATTTTATGGATTGTTTTTAATTTTTGGAAATGTGAATTCAGGGAGGGAATTGTAACCTGGATTAAGAAAAAGATTGGACCTGGAATTCAAAACGTGACCACATTGGAAGATGCTGAACGTATTTTGACTGCTGAAAGTAAAGTCGTTTTGGGCTACCTCAACTCTCTGGTGGTTTGGTTTTTGCTTTTTCATAATTTTGCCCCGTTTTTGTCAAATTTTTATGAAATCTAAAATTTTTAATCTTGTGATTGTTATAATAATGTATTAGATTATGATTAATGTGCATAAACACACTGGTTTGCAGTAAACTTTGGTGGCGGTGAGGAGATTGAAAGTTTTCTTCCACCTTTCGATTGTCTCTTCATAGTCTTGGAATGGAATTAATCTTAAATTAAGTCCAAGCAGTCGGCTTTTAGTTGACGCCCCAGAGTTTGTTTGAGTTATTACACATGTATGTGGAACTAGCCACATCTATTAGGGCATGTTTGGCTGTCAAATGTAGACTGAATAGGGGACGTGTTGAATTTTGTAAGCTGTTTAATTACACAGAATATAGAATAGGAATTCAAAAATAGGTGATTGATGAGGCATGCAAAACACTATTTTTTGCTTTATGTAATAAAATTGATATATGTAAAATGAATTATCGAAACGGAAAAGGAAAATAATGGTGGCTAGAAGTTCTCCTTATTTACTCTTGTTAGCTATTGTAATTTGTTTTCCATATCCCATGATATTGATACTTGTTGTAATTTTGTGTTGTTCTTATGTTCAAAGGGTCCTGAGAGTGACGAGCTTGCTGCTGCTTCAAGACTTGAAGATGAGGTCACCTTTTACCAAACTGTAGATCCCAAGGTGGCAAAACTTTTCCATCTTGATGCTGAAGTTAAGCGCCCTGCTTTGGTCCTGCTAAAGAAGGAGGCTGAGAAACTAAGTTATTTCGGTTAGTTTCTATATTGTTATCACATTGATGTCTCAGATAGAGTTTTTGGGTTGAATTTCTTTATGCTCAGTTTCTCATTTCTGCAGATGGTAAATTTGATAAGTCTGCAATCGCCGAGTTTGTCTTTGCCAACAAGCTTCCTTTGGTTATCACTTTTACTAGGGAGAATGCCCCACAAATTTTTGAAAGTACAATCAAGAAACAGGTAATTTGTTACATGTTTTGATTTTTTCTTTAGCAGATGTGACCTCAATCAGAAACGCTTTACAACAGAGTATTAAACATTTCATGCTGATTGACATATAATCTTTCTATACCCAGCTGTTGCTCTTTGCCACTTCAAAAGATTCAGAGAAGGTTTTCCCTGAATTTCAAAAGGCTGCACAACTTTTCAAAGGAAAGGTATGGTTACTATTAGCTATGTTCTATGAGTTGGGTTGCTGTCATAGAAACTGTTCTAGAGCATCTAAAATAACAATTACATAAAGGTTTTTAAACAGTGTAGGCTTGAAATACCTTGTTCTTAGTGCGTCACGTGTAAAGGAGAAGCTGACAGTGGTTGTAGTTCCAGCATTGTGTTCTTTTTATTGCTTATTGAAATCACAAGCTTTGAGGGTGAGGGAAGGTTAGTCCTACGGAGAGGTGGTGTCATGGCTGTGTTTGGGGTGGTGTAGTTAGATAGACATAAGGGATTTTTTTAGTGCATTAGGGGACAGGGGGAGGATGTTTTGTCGAGTAAAGTTTTAATTTGGTATTCCTTGTGGGCTTTGGTTTCTGAAAAATTTCCAGGAACTCTTTTTCTCGGCATTATTAGGATTTTCAGTTTGTGCTCTGCTAAATTGTGTGGTTTGGTTTGTGCTCATCTCTTCGTATTAACAAAATATTGTTTCAACAGAAAGATACAGAGTAAACAAATACCTTTTCCTTTAAGTAGGTTGGTCATTTTGTATTAACTTCTAATGTGGTGCTTCATTTGTTCTCTGTGGCCACTACGTATGACCTGCATAATCTGAGCATCTGATCCTTTTTGGCCGCTAAGCTACTCATTGCAGTCTTATTTTGTTGAAAACGGACAAAGCTTGCAGCGTATGTTTGTATAATGTGTGTGGAGTTGCTTGCAGCTTATCTTTGTATATGTGGAAACGGATAATGAAGATATCGGAAAGCCAGTTTCAGATTATTTTGGTGTTACTAGTGAAGCTCCAACGGTGAGCTTTTCCAAACCTTTGTATTTAATAAAATTATTTTTGGAAACATAGTTGTCCGGTTGTAATTCTACATATTCCAGTATTTATTTGTGCTATGAAGTTGATAATTTTGTTCCTAACAGGTTCTTGGGTATACCGGAAATGATGATGGTAGGAAATTTGTTCTTGACGGAGAGGTGACCTTGGCTAATTTAAAGGTTGCATCTCTCTCTCTCTCTCTCTCTCTCTCTCTCTCTCTCTCTCTCTCTCTCTCTCTCTCTCTCTCTCTCCCTCTCTCTCTCTCTCTCTCTGTATGTGCGTCCACTCCATTACATTCTAACTGTATCTTGTGAATTTATGTTTTATTAGACTTTTGGGGAGGACTTTATTGAGGACAAACTTAAACCTTTCTATAAGTCAGATCCAATTCCTGAAACTGTAAGTGTTTAAGTTTTGTTCATCCACCTGATTCTGTTGTGTTGGTCCACTATTCAAATTTATACGTTTTATTTGATTGGCACAGAACGACGGGGATGTGAAGATAGTGGTTGGGAATAACTTTGATGACATTGTCTTGGACGAGTCAAAGGATGTTCTTCTTGAGGTAAAACTGCAAAATAAGAAACAAACAAATATTTGATTAAATTTGTCAAAGTTCTCATGTTTTAAAGGATTATCATCTCAGATTTATGCACCCTGGTGCGGGCATTGCCAATCTCTGGAGCCAACCTACAACAAGCTTGCCAAACATTTACGAGGCATTGACTCTATTGTTATAGCCAAGATGGATGGAACCACAAATGAGCATCCCAGGGGAAAGGTAATGTCAAGTTGCTGTGGGTTAAATGATAGTTTGTATATCAATTGCCTATTCGAGATTTCTGGGGACAAATTTTCATTGGAAGAAAAGGCATTAGGTTTATGGTTTTAATGTCTAAAGTCAATATCCACGTCTTGGGGTAAAGTCTGAATGTCTATTAGAAACAAGAACTTTGCGGTTAATTGCTGTTCTTTTAATTTTTGCAGGCTGATGGTTTCCCCACGCTTCTATTCTTCCCAGCGGGAAATAAGAGCTTTGATCCAGTAAGTGGCATGTAAAATTGTTAAATGCATTCTTCTCTAACGTGCTTCTGCATATATCTTCTTGTTCATCCTTGTTTGCGTCTGACGTAGAATATCTGGTTCCTTGATAAACCAGATTCCCGTAGACTGTGACCGTACAGTGGTGGCATTCTACAAGTTTCTCAAGAAAAACGCATCAATCCCTTTCAAGCTCCAGAAGCCAGCATCAACGCCAAAATCTGAGGGGTCTGCTGCAACAGAAAGCCAAGGGAGCAGCAGCAGCTCAGACGATTCGAAGGATGAACTATGAGGAATACAATAGTGTATGCTAATCTGTCTGTCTACTATTTGAGTGGTAGAAAAGATATAGTTGTCACATAGAAGAGAAACAGGGAGATTAAAAATCATAAGTTAATCTCAAATTCGAATCTTAAACCCCTCGAAAAGATATCGGGAGAAAAATTTAGGTGTTGCAGCAAGCAGGTTTTGAATGTGATATTTGAGAAACTTCAGCTGACGAAACTAATAATATCACCTCTCTCATTTCTCTCTCGTTTCTGTGATGGATGTGCGTTTTCGTTTTGTTATAATTTATAAAAGCGTCAAATTAATTGCACTTATTGTGTGTGGCCTCTTTGTAATATTTATTATTGACTGACATGTATTAAGTTTATGAGTGTAGAAGATTTGAACACAGCAAAAGATATGGCATAAAAATGCATATAATTGGAATTCTAATAATCCTATTGTTTAAAAATAACAAATTCCGTATTCAAATTCCATTGTTTTTTTAGGTAACCAAACAAAAGAATTCACAAATTTTAGGAAATAAAATTTTATCATTTCAATTTCTGTTGTTTTGAAATTCCTTGGTAAACTAGGTGAAGGTGAAGTGGTGCAAGCTACTGTTTGGTTTGGTGAAATCGTAAAGACCTCCACGTTGTCTAGCCCACCCGATCATCTTTCTCGTCCCCAGGTCCTATGAGACACAAAAATCTGGAAAAAAATGTTATGGGGCATCGAAGGGATTTTGTTAAACGACTAACGGATATCAAATTAACCAAAAAAGAGGCAATTCGTAATACGTCAGTCAATGAAAGTTTGGGATCAAAGTGAAATTACCAATACTACTAATTGAAACCCTTTCACCAGTCGGAAGTTTTACTGGCGGCGAAGATTTGTTCATAGTAGAGTTTGATAAAGGAAGCTTGGATATGGTGGTATCATATAGTCTCTGATTTGATTGATCTGGTTCTAAAGTGCTGGAGGAAAGAGGGCCTTATCTGTTGGAATTTTTGGATCGCCGAGTCCGTCTCACTCTAACGACATCGATATTGTCCAACTTAATCACCTGCACAATCCTTAAGTGTAGAGTTTTACTACAAGAGCTTTCGGTATTAGTTAAAGTGAGGTAATACTATTTAAACCCCTTTGGTTTTCTTGCACCCACCGATGTGGGACAGTTTTAACATTATCTCCGTATTCTCTACGGAGGAAACCAATCTCATTCGGTCCATCCCGATTAGCATCCGAGCCCCACTGGACACACTTGGTTGGCATCATGAGAAGAATGGCTTATTCTCGGTTCGAAGTGCTTATTATGTGGCAAGAGAAATTCTTCTCCAGCCCCGACTCATCATTGGTTTCTTTGACTCCCACTGCCAAACTCTGGAACAAATTGTGGAAATCTCGAGTTCCCCCGAAGGTCAAAGTGTGTGTATGGCAGCTTTGCAACGACTACGTCCCAACCCGTGCAAACCTCATTGAAGCATTGCGGGTCACCTCGACTAATCTCTCCCCAGTTGGGCAGATTATTGAGGATATCAAGGCTTTGTTGTCGACGATCACTGAAGCTTCCTCTTCCCATTCACGCCGCCAAGCCAACGCGGTTGCCCATCGTCTAGCTAGATTTGGTCTTACAGTTCCCCATGAATGTATTTGGTTAGACTGTCCACCGACCATAATTTTAGATTTCCTCCTTGAGGATTCTCTGCCTTAGTTTACCATACGTAATAACCTTTGTTTAATGAAAATCACCTATCGTTGCATTAAATAAAATAAAAATAATAAAAAGAAAAAAAAATTGATACATTTGCAATTAGTGGAAACTCGAATGCTGGATATGCATGCATGCTAATTTTATATGTTACTCTACATCTCTACAAATCTAAAAACTTGTAATTAGATTCCAACTAACGGCAATTTATTTCGTTATAAGTAGGAAAATGTTCCGACTGAGTATAATAAATTTGTGAGCATAGTCTTACTTCATTGGAAGCAGAGGAGATGAAGGAATCAAAAGAAAAATTGATCTGCAAACGGAAAGGAATTAAAAAAGAAATTTGGACTACTTTTCGATTTATGCATGTCATCCTTGCGCAGGAGCCATGCTAATCTTCTATGTATTATTCCAATTTTATGGAATGTCCCCGAAGGAACAAGCTGCGCTGTATACGGACAGTATATAAAGCATTCATAGACTTAAGAGTCGATCGATGTGGAATTGCTGCATAAACACGATTTAAAACGCACCATTTAAAGCGTGGTTCATCACCATAAATGCATAAGTCTTATTACTTTGGGTCCCAAAACTCACAAGCAGCCCATCGAGGCCAAGTGTTGGGTATTTTACATACCCCTTAGCCTCACTCTCTACTCGTAATATACTTTGTATATATTTGCAGGGGTTCGTGAAAGGGACTTGGATTTGGTGTCTTCTTTCTCAGTTCAAAGTTTGGCTTCCACCAAGGATGTGACAATGGCGGCGATGCGGTCTTGGCTACTGGAGTTCAGAGATTTTTATTGTCTATTTTCTGTTGCCTTTGGGCCAAAACTTGTGTGGGCCTCCCGTTGTCTCTTGGATTGTTGTTCTCATTTTGTTTGGGCCTTTTACTTTCCATATAGTTGTTTTTCCAATCCTTTTTTGAGCCTTGTACTAGTTTTTATTATAATGAAAGTTGACTTTGTCATTTAAAAAAAATAAAAAATCAGTTGGTAGAGGAACAAATGAAGTCTTATAACATGTGGGTCCCAAACTCACAACCAGCCCGTCTAGCTCAGTTGGTAGAGCGCAAGGCTCTTAACCTTGTGGTCGTGGGTTCGAGCCCCACGGTGGGCGATTATTTTCATTTTTCTCCTTCCATTTATTTTTTTGGATTACTTGTTCAAATTAAATTGTAGATCATCTACGTTGGCGAGATCAATTGGTCGGAACAATTCAACTATATACTCTCTCTTTTCTATATGAATCAGATCAATGGACCGCAATTAATGTGCTCATTTTTTATGGGCTTTAAATCAATTGACAAGAATAATGCGTAATGTATTCACACTTTTTGGACCCAAGTTCGAATGATCATCACTATCACTTTACCATAAAGAATAACCAAAATATCTAAACTCTGAAAAACCTTTTGATCGAAAGAGTTTCCATTCATATGTGAACATGAGGAAACCAAAAACCAGACTCAATGGTGAGGCTGAGGCTGAAGGGAGGAAGAAGCTTGCTGGATGAGAGGAATGCCTTCAAACTTGCAGGCCATAGTTTGTTCAAGATGGGCATCTATGGTTGAGAGAGATTATGACTGCTATTCTGATGGTGCGAGATATGCCGAAAGATTGAGGAAACAAGGCCAGGATCCAAGAACAAGCTTCTGCGGGGAGTAACGTCTGAAATGAAGTTTCCTGCAAATCCCGTGCAGCACTTAGATGAGTCGAATTCAATTTCTTCCGTTGAATTTGGCTGGTCAAGTAGCGAGCAAAAGACAAATTATAATGGTGTGGCAAGGTATGTGACAGATGATATAATCTATCGTATCAGACTGCACAACTATGGATTTGCAGTTGAAATGAAGCTTCAGAATACTAATGTTCTCAACAATGCTGAAGATTTCTGATGTCTAAAAGACCCAATTAATCATCGTCTGTATACTGTAGCTATCATTTCTTCCATTGCTCCTTCCATCAGACTCATCTCCTTAAAAAATTATTTATGGATAATGTCCTTAGAAGTTAAACCAAGCCATAAATATGATAATATCTGTCCAGATATTCTGCTTCTCCAACAGATTTCATAATCTTAAATGAAGAGTGACATAAAAGTTGCTCTATCAATTGATACATTAAATTAATAATACATCAAACATCACTAGGCGATGCATGAATGAATGGTTACCTGAACTGGACTCGGTAGTGGAACAACTCCTTCCAATGCAGCATTCAAGGAAGGGATGCACCGAAACTTTTCAAAACAAAGATGCAAATCACTTTCATCACGATTTTTCTATTAATGCCAACAGAGCAGGTGAATTAATGATCAACTCCATAGTTGATGCATCTGCAGAAAAACCACTATCCACCATTTCTTGAATGAGTCTCATCGCCCTTGATGTCTCATTGTTATTGATAAACCCTCGGATAATTGTGTTGTACATGCAATCATCTGGAGAACAGCCTTTCCCTTTCATTATCCTTAGCAAGTTTTCTGCTTCACATGTTAGCCCCCCATTACAAAATCCACTGATCATTATAGTATATGTCTTGACATTAGGTTGAGTTCCTTTTGATGATAAACTACGAAAGAGATCCCATGCATATTCTACTTTTTCAGCTTTGCACAATCCTTCAATAAGAATATTGTAAGTTACAACATCAAAATCCAACTTCTTCCTTTCCATCTCTTCCAACAATTCAACCACCATAGAAAGTTGGTGGCTTTTACAAAGGCCATCCAACAAAATATTATAAGTTCGAACATCTGGAAGTTGGCCATGAGCTTGCATTTGAGAGAACAAGTTTTGTGCATCTTGTATCCTTCCCATCTTGCAAAACCCATCCATAAGAGTGTTATAAGTAATAGTATCTGGAACCACTCCCCTATGAAACATTTCTAGAAAAAGCATCCAGGCATCATCCATCCGTTTACTCTTACCATAGCCGTTTATCAATATGTTATAAGTATGAGCACCAACCATGCAGCCTATGCTAAGCATTACTTCAAAAACCTTTTTCGCCTCGTCCATTTCTCCTAGCAAACAATAACCATCCATAAGAGAATTGTACGTAATTGTATCTGGTTTGATATCTCTTTGAATCATCATTTCAACCAAGCTCCTTGCTTCCTGGACCATGCCCTCTTTACTATATGTATCAACCAAGACACTGAATGTGTGCACATTTGGAAAGATGTGTTTACGCACCATTTCATTCAACAATCTTGTAGCTTCTTTCCAATCCTGTAATTTGCAAACTCCATGAATCAAAGAGTTATAGGTCATGACATCTGGGGCAATACCCTTACTCTTCATTTCTGAGAAGAGGTTCAATGCATCCACAACTAGAGTATCTTTGCAAAGACTGTCGATAATCGTGCTATAAATAACTATGTTAGGCTTGCAAACCCCTTCTTCCATCTTCTTAAGCAATTGGATTGCTGCAGTGTCGTTACCTTCCGCGCAAAGGCCCTTTACTAGGGTACCGAGAGTAACCACGTTCGGCTTACAATTACCACCGTCCAACATTTTATTGAAAAGTGTTGCTGCCTCCGCCACTGTATTCTGGAGAATAAAGCCGTTGATTAGAGTGTTGAAGGTCGCGACATTTGGTTCAAAACCCCATTTGAAGAAGTTTCCCAAGATAGACAAGCCAAACCCCATTTTCCCCAAACGACCAAAGCAATTAATGATAATGTTTAGTGTATAAACATTAGGACGAATTCCGGACGCAACCATTCTGTTATTCAAGGAGATGACTGTCGAGTAATGCTTCAACTTGGCAAGTTGACCCAACACTTGGGTGAAAAGGACAACGGAAGGCAGAGGACGCCTTTGAAGCATTTCGTCAAACACGTCGAGAGCATCCTCGAGATTAGTGATTTTCACAAGCTGGTGTTGTTGGGTGCTTCTTGATTCGGTCGATTTAGAAGCTCGAGAGTGAAACAAAGCCAAGTAACCGTTGAAGAAAACAACAGAAGAAGATTGAAGAAGACGAGGCAGCATACCTCTCACAAGCCTCCTGCTGCTGCTGCTGCCGCTGCCGCCATAACCAACCTTGAAGGAAGAAGAAGAAACAGCAATCGTTCCCATCATCGTCTTCAGCATTTTAAGTCAGCAAGTTGAGAGCAATCGTTGCTCACAAATCAAAGACTTGTTGTAGGACTGTGTTTGTGAGGATTCAAGAGCATGTATTTCAAGTTTCTGACATTAATATGTTAATGTATTTACATATCAGTTTTATATTTTCTAATCAATAGACTGATTCAAGACATAGTGAAATTCCATATTTAGTATATCCAAAAAAGGAATCATCCGTTAGGTTCGGAATTAAAAATCATATTTTACCTCAAAAAATATGTATATTTAACATATTGTATACATATATATACATAAATGGATCCTTTATCAAGCGGGATCTCCATTTTTTTTTTTTTTTTTTGTCCTTACAAACCAAGTTTTAATCTTTGATATTTGGAAAGAAAAAATGAAAAAGCAAATCGTTGGAAGTAATATAATCATGTGGTTAATATGCATTTGGTCCATATAGATCTAAAAAAATGAGAGCCAAGAGCAGGACTCCGTTGGTCTGATTGTTGTTCAACACGGGCATCTATGGTTGAGAGAGATGATGACTGCTATTTTGATGATGCTAGATACTCAAAAGATTAAGGATCATCGGAAACGAAAAGAATCATCGGAAAACACACCTAGAAAGATTTAATTGCACACATCTTTCCATTTGTCAGCTACGATCTTGTGATCGGAACCACAAGAGCTTAACGTATCTACGCAAGCGTCAAGCTGGAATCTGAATAACGAAAAAGAGACAGCATGCATGCCAATGGAGGAGGAAACTGTAGATGCAAGTTTGTGCCTCCTATGTCGAAAGTAGGTTTCTACAGACCAAAATAAGCAGTACGGATGGTTTTTATCATTTTTGATATAAGAAACATGCATGCTTTCAATACATGCTTTCAATAAGAAATGAATGAATCCGAAACCGGAGTACGGATGCAGAGACATTAAGATATAACAGCATCATTTTTCCCTTAAGTCCAGGAATAAAACATATTCCAAAAATTCTTGGTCAGAAAATGTCAGTTGCCAAAGCAATATATGTTGTATAAGTGACGCCAGGGATAAGGCTAGAGAATAATTCAGAGCAAACAAGATTTAACAAAGAAAATGGGAGAGATGAGAAACAAATTGCAAAATTTGTAATTTCTGAAACGTTAATACATTATTCGGTTACGAAAGAGTACCTATAAATGTTGCACTTATGATGCTTACCATGCTGGATTGATCCTCTCCATACCATCCGAAAATGTTGAAGATGTAGGGATAGTGTGTCTTCCATGCTGCAACGAAACATTTGATCAATATGCTATGATTCTTATATCGAGTAAATTGTAGTTATGGTCCCTTAACTTTAACTCAATTGGAGCAATGGTCCCTCAACTAAAAATCCATTACCTTTGGTCCCTCAACTTATCAAAACGTGCAGCTATGGTCCCTCAACTAAAAATCTATTACCATTGGTCCCTGAACTTTAATTCAAGTGGAGAAATAGTCCTTTAACTTTAATCCAATTGTAGCAATGGTCCTTACAATATAACTCGTTTTGACAAATTTTTTGACATAGTTGACGAAAATAACCATAATTATACACTTTGATGAGTTGAGAGACCCTAATTATAAAAATGGTCATTCCAACATAGCTTATTTTGACAAAATTTTGACAAAATTGATGAAAAGGACTATAGCTACACATTTTGATAAGTTGAGGGACCAATGGTAATGGATTTTTAGTTGAGGGACCATTGCTCCAATTTGATTAAAGTTGAGAGACCATTTGTACAATTTACTCTTCTTATATCTATCATGTCTTTTATTTTTAAAACTAATTGAAGTTAATTAGATGCAAAATACCAGAGAGTGAAATGCCGAAAAGCACAAGTTTGTATGAGAGAGCTCATACGACGACTTCGTCATTTATCTGTATGCAAGGAATGTGAGATATCTTGGCCCAACGTCGTCCGGTCCTGTTCTGGTACCTCTTCTCTAGGGTGGAACAAGAGTAGATCTCCAGGAAAGAAAGAGATGGTGGCAAACCGTCTTCTGGAAGGAACTGAAGATTTGGACACTCAGAAATGGATACCTGTTGAAGAGAAGTGAGGTGTTGAAGTCCCTCTGCTGGAAGGAACTCCAGACTTGGGCACCCATAAATAGATAGCTTTTGAAGATAAGTGAGGTGCCGAAGTCCTTCTCCGTCCAACGATTTCAGACTTGATAGTCCAGCGATGCGGACAGAGTTAAGAGTAGTAGGGAGCAGCTGTTCCTTGAGCAACATTGCCCAGATCTCGCCACCAATGCTAACTTCTGTAAGCGAGACAAGTCCTTGCAATCCCCACTCCACTGAAGGCCTCACTCTGTCGCAATTTCTAACATACAAATACTGCAGGTTGGGAGGCAAACCCCCATAGGCAAATGACACAAGATTTGGAAGATTGTGTAGGCCCAACGTTCCAAGGGCGGTGAGGGTGCGAATTCGTTCGGGGAATGACTTCAAATTCTTGCATCCATTGACTTGCAAGTGTCTCAAGTTGGGAGTGGGCAGTCCTCCGTCGGGAAAAGACGCCAGATTTGGACAGTCGTAGATTCGCAGGTGGTTGAGATGGCTTAGGTTTTGATCAACTCCTTCAACAGAAAAGGATTCCAGATTCTCACAGCCATTGATTACAAGAGTTGAAAGTTTGGGGAAAACGCCCAACGGGAACGACCTCACTGAACGAAAACTCTTTTCTATATCCAAATACTCAAGTGACATCAATTCGGCCATCATCTCATGTGATAGGAACTCTAATGACGACACGGTTGGGCAATTGCTGAGAGTCAAGCGTTCAAGATATTGCATTTTGGGCAAGCACTGTACTGCAGCAAAATCATACATAGCTCTTTAAGAGTGGGTAGCTGCCCAAAACTTGGCAAGGACAAACAATACCTACAATCACTGATACACATGAACTGTATGTTAGAGAACGAATTAGAGCTTCCTAACCAGTTTGGGAAGCTAGTTCCTCCATAGAATCTGATAGTCAGTTTCTCCAAATTTATGCAAGGTTGGAGCTTGTCAAGCACATCTCTCTCCTTTTGGGAATCACTGACGTCCTCATCACCCCATGCCAACTCTAAGTCCTTGAGTTCTTTCTTATCCTTCAAATTGGCTTCCAAGGCATGCACAACATCAACTACATTTTGCAGATTCAAAATTGAAAGTTTTCCTTGGAGTTGCTGCAACTCCTTTAGTTCTGCAATACTTTACCCGGTAGATTTCCCCACAACGAAAGCAGTTAATGTTCTCAAACTTTTTAGTCTTCCAATTTCCACTGGCATCCCTTCTATCTTTGTTCCATTGACATCGAGGTAATGCAAACTAGTAAGTTCCCTCATGTCTACGGGTAATTTAGCAAGGGAGCAACAATCTGCCAACGTTAATGTCCGTAAATTTATCAATTTTCTCATGTCTACCGGCAGTTCAATGAGAGCGTAACAATTTGACAATAGTAGCGTCTGCAAATTGTAGAGAGTGCAAACTACACCAGGTAAGCTTTCAATTGCAGTATGAGATGTTAGAACTTGTATGTGAGAAGTGAATCAAACACCTAATGAAGACATGAAATAACATTACTATAAGGAGATATAATATAAAGAAGTTTATACATGTTGATCAATGTATAATATAAGGTGAGAAAACTATAAGTATTGTTCAAATTAATATAGAGAACGGTTATAAGGAATTGGAAAACTGAAAGTAACTGCAACCATGATAGGAGGGGCAGTTACATCCTTATAACTGGGTTTCGATTCCCCTTCTCGGATATATATATATATATATATATATATATATATATATGGTTCTCTTAATGCTAATGCTTGTCCTATCGACAGCAAGGAGTTCCAATTCGTTTCCAAGAGAAAGGAAGATCTTAACCACGTCTCTATCACCATGGCTACATCCTCAAGTAAGTTTCATGCATTCATTGTCTATCGACAGAATGCATTATGCAGAAACTAGGGTTAATAATACTGCATGCATGCATTGCAGTACATGGTTCAATTGCATTGTTGTGTTCGATCTTTAAATGACTTAATAAGCACAAACATATATATATATATATATACACACACACTTATAATGTTTACATGAGAGAGATCCAGAAAGCGCAAGTGAATGAGATTACCAATAGAACCAGGTAATTCATTGACATTTTTATAAATAAAATCCATAAACATTTCAGTGATGGCAACATATCATGTAGAAACTTTTTACTTATGTAGAACTCTTTAGACCAGGATCTGTTTCAAAAGAGGTCTGTAGGAAGGTCCGCAGACACTTAGCCCCATTTAATGGCTCAATTTTTTTAGCAGTATCAATTTCTCCCATAGCATATGACAAATGACGAAGTCTTTTAACTTCTTGTGATTCCATCTCTTCCAGCTTGAGAAAAAAATCCCCTAGACATGAACTGACCCAAGTCGTTAAGAAGATCATGCATTGTGAAACCATGCTCTCCTAATTTTTGTAGTAGTGATCATGATACTAGTTCATCGAAGTACTTTCTAGCCATCTCTTCCATTCTTTTCCCATTCAAACCTTGTGGAATTAGACCTTCCGCCATCCAGAGTAGAACCAAATCTTCCTTCTTGAACTGATAACCTTTTGGAAAAAATGAACAATAAACAAAGCATCGTTTCAACTGAGAAGGGAGATAATGATAGCTCAATCGCAGGGCTGGAAGGATATCACTTTTTTCATAAGGTAGCTCTCAAAGACTACTATTTAATAATATATTCCATTCCTCGAAATCTTTCTGGTAACGTAATAAACCCCCAAGTGTTTCTGCTGCTAAAGGCATACCATTGCACTTGCATGCAATTTTCTTGCCAAGTTCTTCCAAAGTTGGATGTGCATCATGGTTTTCATTTCAAAATGCATGTTTTGCAAGGAACATCCAACAATCTTCATGCGACAAAGGTTCCACGTATTGAATGGGAACATTTTTCATGAGAGATGCGACATTTTCGCTTTGTGTTGTCATGGTGACTTTACTTCCTCTTGCCCCAGAAGTAAAAGGAGTTTGCAGGCACTTCCAATCAAAATATTTCTCATTCCAAAGGTCATCCAACACAAATAAGAATTTCTTTCCCCTCAATTGTTCTCTAAGTTCAACTTGAAGCAAATTCAAATCTGTCATATTACAAGGTGTTGAAGTGACTGACTTGAGAAGAGTTTTAGTCACCCTAATAGCATCATAATCTTCTGAAACACAAGCCTAAGATTTTAGGGTAAAGTGCTCTTTCACCTTATCATCATTGTAAAGGACTCGAGCAAGGATCGTCTTGCCAACCCCACCCATACCAACAATGGTGATGATAGATACATTATCCTCGCTTGCATCATCAGAGAACAAGACTTTCGATAAATTTTCTTTATCTTTGTCTCTTCCATATACAAAAGGTTCATGAATCAAGGAAGTTGTTGGAGTTCTTTGTGAAACCGTCCTCCCAACAACTTCCGTCAGACCAAGGGCAACTTTCTGTTGCACAAAGTCATCCAGCCTTTGTAATAACCTTTGTATCTCAACATTCATGCTTTGATAAAAATGACTACAAGAAGTAGAGAAGAAGTTCCACACCTTTTTGGTTAATTTCTCGGTTTGACCTTCACCTTCCACCTTGCATCGCAAAGCTTCAGTTTCGATCTCATCCAGTAAGTCCTCCGCATCAAAGACAGCATACTTGAGCTCGTCAAGCCATTCTCTCACAACAGGGTTTGAAATTTGCTTCTCTTCCGCATCATTGAGGACTGCACAAAGGGTGAGCAGCGTCATCTTTAGTTTCATGAGGAGTGGTTCATCCAGCTTCTTCTGCCGGAACAAGTCACCGAAGTCGGTTGAAGCAATGTGCTCACACAGCACCTGGATGGAAGCGGAGATAAAAGCATGTCCAATCAAAGCGGCAGCCATTTTTCTCTTGGTTGCCAAGTTTGCTAATAGCTCAATGAAGAATGAAAGGCTTTTGAGACACTCTTGTAAAATACATGCATCCCAATTTGTAATGAACTTGTGATTGGTCAGTTGACCAAAAAAACACTTCTGATTGGTCAATCTCTTGTAATCAACCTTTGAATAGTCATGAACAACAATAACTTCTGAAACTTTCAAAGGTCAACCGGGGAAAACTCATATTCTAGGTAAACCTACCTCAACTTGCTTTAATTTTTATGTCAAATATGAATTTTAACCAAAAACTCGTTTTTTGGCCAAATTTAAGCCAAAATTTTCCCTTGGTTTTGTGGGTTGGCCTATCATATATGAGTATTTTTTGTTTGTTTTATATTTATAAATTAATTAAATCTAACAACTAAAATCTAATATAATCAAATCCAATGGTAACAAAAAAAATCTAACAATTCAAATTTAAATCCGCCGGCCAAACTAATTTAAAAAAAATGCTTTCATGTGTTTCATATTCTTTCATAATGTTCCACATGTTTCGTAGTGTCGATTTAATGATTTTTCAATATTTATCGGAATCTAAATATTTTTAAGTTAAATGTTAATAAAATTAAATTAGGATATGCTACATTTTTTAAAAAGTTACTTTAAAAAAAATTATTCTAAATTCATTCTTTTATAATTTCGGACTAAAAATTTAGGTTAGAGCAGAAAAAACTGTTTTTGGCAAGTGGCCCTTTACTAGTGTGGGTTCAAACTCCGTCGTTAACTAATCTAACAAAATCTATCGCTTGACAAAAAAAATAAAAAAAAAATATTTCAGGACTAAAATTTAAAATTTCCTGGGTTAAAAATTGAACCACCATCTTTTACTCTCTATATAAATAACGCCAAAACAAAATAAAAATATTACATAAACCCCAAACCCAAAACTTGAAATTCCAATTTCCTTTTCCTTTATATTCTCTACGCTTTCCACACTATTTGCTCCACATTTTTTCTAGATCCAGTGCATCGCTCCTCTCCCCGATTTTTAACTCCACCTACGTGTCCAGATCTGAATCCGCCTCTTCGCTTCCCCTTGAATCTCGGCCGTCTCCTTTTCCATTTCCCGAGGTTCCTCCTTTCAAATTCAGATCTCCTCCGCTCCATTTCAAAACCGCTTCCCAAAATCTCAACGTCCTCTCTTCTCACTTTCCCATCAGATCCACATTTTCTCGGGAAACAAACACCTCGAAGCGCCGCCGCCTCCTCTTTCTCCTCCTTCAACAATGGCGAGGTTCTTCGAACTCCTCTCGCCTCTGCTTCTCGCATTTCTCCTAGTCCAATTCAGCACCGCCGCATCCTCTTCTTCTCCGCCAGTGCCCTCCCCGACTCCGTCGCCGCAACCCGCTGCCGATTCGCTTTCTCACGTATCTCCATCGCTGATTTCCCTCACTCCATCTCCGTCCAACACACCGGCACACTCACCAATTTCTTCTTCTCCTCCCGCGCCGCCGCAATCGACTCCATCGCCGTCGCCTGACAACGAGCCTTCTGTTCCCGCTCCGGCGCCGTCGGATCCTAGCGACAACAACAACAATGACATGAACGCCGACGACAACGGAGCTGAGAACTCCTCCGGGGGAGGAATGAGCGGGGGAAAGAAGGCGGGGATCGCGTCTGGAGTCATCGTCGGAGTCGGTTTGGTAGGGCTCGGAGGATTTGTGTACAAGAAGCGTCAGGATAACATCCGTCGATCTCAGTACGGTGACGCCGCCAGGAGAGAGTTTCTCTGAAGAAACACTCAGTAGTCTTCTCATACGCAAAGCTCTTCTACTTCTAGAGGTTACTGTGAAATCTTCAATTTTCTGGTATTAATTTCTCGTAGTTTGTTTTGTTAAATTCTGGGTTTGGTATGTGATTGAATTGGGGTTTTGCGACGGTGAAAAAAATGGTGATTCGATTCTTGATTCTTTGGTGCGCCGGTGGTGGTGGAGTGGTGATAGGTAGATTTTTTTTTTTATTATTTTCTTTTTAATTTTGGGCCTAAGATACTTGATATAATAATTGAATTTACAGATTTAGAGTTAATCCTTTTGCTCTTTTTTTTTCTGTTTATAATATCAAGTTTTAAATTACTGAGAAAATTGAAGAAACAATAAATCTGATAAGTATCTGCCATTTTAATTGCGATTTAGATATATAATGTGATAATTTGATTCGGTTTATCTCGTTAAATATGGTAAATTAATTGAATACAATTTATAAATAATTGATAAAATACAATTTATAAATAATTGAGTGGCAATTTGTTACTAGTTATTTAAATATTCCTTTTAAATTAACATAGAGAGTTCACAAACAATAGATTGCGGGTAACATTTGGGGATTGCTCTGTTTGCTGGAAACAAAAATGTCAACTCTGCCAAAAAAAAAAAAAAAAGAAATTGTTTGAAAGTGAAAACTTGCCCAACTACAACTTTTCCCTCCTTTTTTTCTCCTTCTCTCCATTTTATGCTTTGATGGCTTTTACTTTTGCTTCGGCATCTTTAAAGTACAACCTCTCCTGTGCACAAAAGAGCCTTCCCGTCGAAATAAATAGGGAAATCGATTAAAATGATCATTTTTAATATTTGATCGGTTTGTCGTTAATATATGCTTGGAATATTGTTTGTATTTGTTCTTTGATCAATTTAATTATTAAATTTTAAGAAAATTTAATAATTCATGTGGGCGAGCAAAAATGCATCGACCAAATTCCTCGCGTAAGAAATGCTAAAAGTATCTCCAAATGAGATGTTAAATTTTAGATGGAAATGCTGCCATGCATATTTGACATAAAAAATTATTTTAACCAAAGTGTTATCTGTTGATAAGATTTGAAGACGTTGTGATTAATTTTAGTGCTAGACCTCTTATTCCACTAAGATTTGAAGACTTATGTGTTAAATTTGACATCAATATTTTTTAATTAATTTTAGTGCTAGACCTCTTATTCCACTAACATTTCAACCACTACAATGAAAATTTTGTTTCAACATTTTTTTTTAATAAATACAAACTTTTAAAGCTCTATATTAATAAGAAAATAAAATTTAAAAATTCGATTGGAGAAGTATAAAATCTTAAATAAGACTTCAAATTGTCATATCAGTTATCAATTGTAATTTGGTTGTTATAATTTAACATTTTTGTTGGAGATGGACTAAGGAGATTCTCAAAAGTGATTCTTCATGAATATTTTGCAATCTCATATTTTTTACATAATATTTTATAATATTAACATAAAAATTAACGTTAAACTGTGAAACGATATAAAGTTTATGAAAAATTGAGAGAATATTTCCTTAGCATTTCTCTCTCCACGCATGCAGTCCTTACCAGTTACAAGTGGGAATGGAATGCCACTGACTTGGCACAAATTGCAATTTATTTGACTTTTCCCTTTTGTAATGGTGTCAATTTTATGTCAATCAATATTGTGTCAATGTCGGTGATAAATTTGGTATTTAAGTGCGGAGCATTATCGACTTTTTGGCTCTGTAAACGTCGCCAACTCGTGCCAAATGTTAGACTATTAGTGCTATTTCCACAATATGATTTGTACAGAAGTGCTATTCGATTCAGTGTTCCAATATTTTTCTTGTGCTCGGATCATCTTTGTGAGGATTTCGGGGATCCTTTAATCATATTCATTCATTGTAAATCATGGATCATATTTCGTCAGGTATTGTTTATATTCAATTTTAAATAAAAAAAATTACAATAATTTTTAACCGCACGATGTACGATGAACGGATATAATTTGAGAATTTCTGAGATTCTCATAAAAAGAATCCGGCGAGGATCCTCATTCGTGGGACACAGTGAAGCGTTGTGGCATGAGAAATGATGACATTACATCCACCTTTTTGTGCGTGTTTTTGTGGGGGTGATTGGTTGCTAATGGGAGTCAAGTCAAATGCAATTTGAACATGGCTCACTTTAACTCGAATGGAATGGAACATACAGCAACATCGCCCAACAAAGTTCCAACCAAGTGTTGTTCCTTTGAAACGAAAGGACATTGTGTACGCAAACTATTACTTGTTGGAGTTGTCAATGACATGACGCTGTGTGCTGAGCAAGGGAAGTTTCGTAACCACAGAAGCGGCTAAACCTAAGGTTTTAATTTGGTAAAATGGCTACATTGTTGTTTTGTATACTCCATGATGAACGTTTTACGCGGTGCGCTATGAATCGGTACAAATTCTTGCATACATGTACGGCAATACATTTTCTTTGCGCTCAAGTCATCACTGTTTTCAACTGTGGCTACTTGCCAGTACAACATAATGGGGGACAATTCTCTCTCTCTCTCTCTCTCTCTCTCTCTCTCTCTCTTGAATACCCTCTAATTTCAATCTCCGGCGATTAGAGATTACCGGCTTTTACTCTTCAGCAGGAGGGTCAACCCAGCGGCCGTGATCCTTTATTAGCTGGATCAAGGCATCGGTTGCATGCTCCATCTCAATTCCACGCTTCACCACGGTCTGAAACACAATTCAACCTCATATCAGGTTCACCCGTGTTTGAAGGTTGGAAACATATCGTTACAATGACTTGTAAACAAGGTATTTTGGAACATATAATATCACGATCAATTCAAATAAACTTCAAGAGCTGCTTTTCTACTACTTAATTTTATGTTCTTCTAAGTAAACCGATAATAAATTTCGAGCTGGACAGAGGAACTACCTTCCCAACATAGAGGTCAATCTTTCCAGGAGCACCGCCAACATAGCCAAAGTCTGCATCAGCCATCTCCCCGGGTCCATTTACAATGCAACCCATGATTGCAATCTAGCAAAGGAGATAGAGAATGAATTACACAAACCATCGGATTACTAAATATGAAAGACAATCACCATTCACGATCATTTAGTTAAAAGGGAAATAATAATGTAGTTACCGAAACACCAGGCAAGTGTGATGTCTTCTCTCGTATTTGTGCACTTATTTCTTGAAGATCAAACAAAGTTCGGCCGCAGGATGGGCATGAAACGTACTCCTGAAATGAGATATAGGCATGTACAAAGATTGTTTTAGACCATCATCACTTCGTGATATGTCAAATTCAGGTATATTTTGTAACAAAATTCCCTACCGTCTTTGTATTCCGCATTCTACATCCTTGTAGTAAATTGAAGGATGTGTTTCTAAGGAAATCAAAGTCCTTGTCTGGGGCTTCCAATAGGAGACCATCTCCAAGTCCATCTACTAAAAGGGCCCCCGCATTGGTACCAGCACCAATAACCAAGTCATCCCTGCACAAAGTGCAATTAAGCAAGATAGTACTAATACCATGGATCTCCGGCAGAGAGAAGAGTCGATCATGTAATTACCTATGGATTCCACTTGGAAACTGAATATGGTGTATTACGGGAAAGTTTAGAGCATTGTCTCCCAGATACTCGAATAGCCTGCAGCAACAGACTTCATATTATCAGAAGGAAAGATGTGTGCAACAATACAGGAAGTTAAACCATGGACTCTCAATTAGCAATTAACGGCCCTACAAGAAAGGAGAAACAAATTTCATATTTGTGTGTAGGGCCTAGGAAAGCACCCTTCTACATTGGAATTCTTATAATGTTGATTTTATTTTGATGGTGATTTATATGAGTTATGAAGTCATTACCTCCTTGCAGCATGCACTCGGCTTATTTTATCTTCACCGAAGGGCAGATCATGGAGAATCATTGTAGCATCAATGCCTTTGAGAATATCCAGCACTTCATAGGGTTCATCACCACGTAGTGAGACCACCAAGCGTGTACCTGCAAGGTAATTAAGTCAAAAAAAGAAATAGACTATAAATGATAAATCAGGGGTAGCCTCCAACACGCACACATAAAAGAAGGGATATGTTCAATTTAACATCAGAACTCAAATCAGTAACAAAGCTTCACCTTCTGGCAAAAGCTTGTATGCACCAGTTGATAACTCCTTTGAATTTACCAGAACCATGGCATTGGGCAATGGCTTTGTTAGCTGTTCTGACAATGGTGTGATAACACCCATACTTACATCTATCAACCTTTTGAGAGCTAGCCGCTGATCATAAATTATACATAGAAAACTGTCAAATTATTCTTGTTCTTGCAAAGAACTTAATGCTCAAACAGCATATTACGAAATAAGTGAATTGTTGGGGGATGATGGGGGGAGCAAGAGAAAGAGAACAGGATTATTTTCAAAAGTAATGAAGAAAAGTGCAGCACGGTTCTTACAGAATCAGCATCGTCAACAGGTGGAAGTTGTCTCAATAAGATCGAGTCAACTGTTGCAAGATCCTGTATCAACAGAACTAACCATATTAATGAAAATCCCAGTAAACCTACATAATGTACAATATACAGTTTAAAATGGATTAAAAGTAGACCTTAAATGGCATTCCCAGAATGAGTTTTGCTGCTAGTGACTTGTACAGGAGCTCCGGTGTCTATAAAAAATGCAAAAAGGTCAGTGTACTATCTCCACCCAACAAACCCCCCTCGCTCTCAAGGAGGAAAAAAATGCAAGAAAATGGAATAAAGGATGTACGATTTCAACAGTACCTTCAACTGATCAAGGGATACTGACATGAGAACAGATCCATCACGGTGCAGGACACCTCTATAATCCACCTCTTCACCCTGTGTTTTGACGACATCATTATCTCTGCTAAAGAAAAAAAAATATGAAGTACAAAGTTATTCAATATCAAGATCTGGGCTGACCTCCTTTTGCATTGGCAGTTGACCAGATCGACGCTGAAAATCAAAATAATGTCGGTGCTTCTCTTCAAATGGAGCCTGATACAAATAATGCCATCACGAAAGATGATTAGACTTTCAATTCCTTAAACAGAGTGATCAAGAATATTAATCAACTAACAGGATATTGTAAAATCCTACCACTCCTTGCTGAAGTTCAGCTGCTCTCATACCAAGGTTGGCCAATCTTCGGCAAGGATCTATCTCTTCCTCCGGTGCTTCAGTAAGTGAAACCCTAATTGTATCACCCAAGCCATCCTTCATACAAAATTCCAGAGTTCCATTATGGCTAGACATAACTTTATAAATGTAATGCTTCGTACCATTAATATTAACTTCAATCTATTGAATGAAGTGCAGGATCACATGACACACACAAATAGGCGAACCTACCAATCTATCGTAAACCTACCGTCTGTCATAAGCGCAGTTGCAGTATGAAAACAAGTATTCTTAAAGCCAGCTTAACAAATAGCACATTAGTGGCACATAAATCAGAATAATCCCTACGATGTTTACTGATTTTGAGTCGATCACAACACCTCAACAAAATGATTCGAACTGTACCTGAAGAAGGGTTCCAATACCAATCGCAGATTTCATTCGCCCATCCTCACCTTCTCCAGCTTCAGTAACTCCCAAGTGCAATGGATAATCCCAGCCTTGAACATACATTTCAGCTACAAGCAGACGATACGCCTGGACCATGATAACTGGGTTGCTTGCTTTCATTGAAAAAACAAAATTATGGTAGTCCAACTTCCGGCAAATCCTTGCAAACTCAAATGCAGATTCAACCTGTTCAAGGAACGACGTGTCAATGACACCCGATGGATTTGTAGGCACATCAAACAAGCTTGAACTATTTTCAGCTAAGATAATTTGCTCACCATTCCTCTAGGGGAATCCCCATAATAGCTCATTATACGATCTGAAAGGCTCCCATGGTTTGTGCCAATACGCATTGCCCTTCCATACTTCTTACACTTTTCAACCAATGGAGTAAAAACCTGAGTTGTTGAGAACAAAAGTTAGGGCATGACTGTGTATCAACATGATTGATACACAATAGTAAAGGTTTTATACTTTACAAAATACTTGCCTCTTTAATCTCTTAATTTTATTTTCTTCATATCAATTCACTTTTTTTTAAGGAAGTTATATATCATACATAAGTATCAAACTTTAAGGAAAAGCTAAGCCGCATGATATTCTCAAACGTAAATGTGTGTTTTTAACAGTGAACACGAGCAGAGGCCATATACTCATAGATATATGCTTACCTGCTCAATATGCTCAAGTTCTTTCTGATAGTCGTCTTCCGTGTACTCTAGCTTCTCAAACTGGGCCCGTCTATCAGCTGCAATAAGACACCTAAATTAGTCCACAATCATTCTATTCAAATAAAATAAAACAGAACCATTGAACAGTGAACTGTATACCAAAATTTCCAGGGTTGACACGAATTTTGTCAAAGCAGTCAGCGACTCGCAGTGCAACAGTAGGAGCAAAATGAATATCTGCCACCAAAGGAATATCATAACTGCACATATAGATCGAAACATGGTCAAGCCTCATACAACATAAGAGGTAAATATTTAAATACCCACTGGAATTACAACAATGAAACCTACTTCTTCTGCACGAGGGAATTTTTAATTTCAAAACAAGCATCTGCTTCTTTCCTCCCCTGAACTGTTATCCGAACAATATCTGCTCCCTTATCTGCTATTCTCATTACCTACCAAAGGAGAAATTTGATATGCCAACATTCTGAATCAGGCACAGAGATATCATAGATATACAGAGTTCGGTCAATCCACTTATATATAAATGAAGAAAAGAGGGAAGTAACAAACCTGTTCAACTGTAGCAGCGACATCCTTTGTGTCAGTTGTGGTCATTGTTTGAATCCTTATGGGATGCTCACTACCAATAGCCACATTTCCAACCATAACTGTGCGTGTTTTCCTCCTGACAGTTTTATGTACAGATTCACAATACTTTTGCCGAGGAACTACATTGAAAAAGCAATTTATTAGACAATATGAAAGAAACTTTATAAAGGTAGAAAGACGCACATACTTAGGCTGATATATACTACCTTACATTCCATTTCGTTTCTTGGAAAACTGAAGAAAACTTAAAAAGAAAAAACAATGCAGGAAAATTACAGCCAGCTAATAATAACTACCGATTATTTCTTGTTCAGCATTTCTGAGAAACCAGGAAACAAGGCAAAAGAAAACACAGTAATCTGCTTTTACTTTCACCCGTTTTCGCGGCTGCCAAAAGTAATTTAAACGAAAACACAACAGATGCATTAAAACAAAGGCTGACTAAACCAATTAGGGAGTTCAACAACCTAACAAAGGGCTGCCTTCAGATGCAGGCTTGAGCTCGGCAATATCTGACCCTGGATTTGAGTTTCGTATCACTGAGATTCTTGTTCTGCCAGACTTGAACCTCTTCAAATCAGAAACCCTCACAAAATCCATACTTTTAGCAAACCCGAAACTCGAGTCCCTGCCTTTTAGACCCGTAAAGGAAGCTGGTACAGCTCCGGTCGCCATTTCCACAACTGCAAACCTCTACCCTTCACAATTCAAAAGCACAATTTGCTAGAAATTCTGTTAACTCATCATTTTATACATCTAAATTCAAAATTATCATGTCAAGACAAGAACTTCGATTAATCATGAACCAAAATATAAACAAGAAAAAGAATTTGTGGGTTTTCGAATTCACTCTTTCTTTAAGCCGAGCAGCTAAAGAAACTTTATAAAAATGATCTTCTTCATAAATTTCTCAGCTTTCCCAGAACCCAAAACACTAAATTAATCCAACACCTAATCACATTCAAACCAACTGAATTCTCTACTTTCCTGAGCAAATTTTGCATAAAATCACAAGCGAGTGAGCTCCAAAGGATGCTCAATTGGTGGACACGTGGTGTGCTGGTGATTGTGCTAATGGGTTTTTTCTGTTTACCTTGAGAGATGTGTGGAGATGATCAGTCAGAACCGCTCAGAGTGATAGGGGAAGAAGAAGAAGCTATGGAACTCCCGAAGTTGGAAAATTTGGAGGTGAGATGGGGAGTGAGAGAAGAGAGTTGCCGTCAAAGGAAGGCCTCCCCAACAAACGGATTTTTGGAAGTTTTTGGAAGTTTGTTTTTCAATGGTTGAATTTGTATATTTGTGGATCGTCTGGGATGGAGAATATGGACAAAAAAACCTTTTTTTTTTTTTTTTTTTTTTTTGATAGACAACAAAACCAGTTCTTTTGGCATCTATTTTTCTGGTAAATGTTTAATCTTGGGATCTAATCAGTAACCTAACCGTACAAAGCAGGAAGCCATTAATAATTGCGTGTGCTATTCTTTCTTTGTGATTTTCAGCCTTCCTCTTCCACAAGACCTCAACATAAACTTGAGCCATCCGTTTATTGTGTATGACATTTTCTAGTTCTTTTATGAAACATAAGATTCAAGAAAATACCAAGGATACTAAATTTTTTTAAAAGAAAATTAATGAAAATGCCTGCAAAAATTTGAGTTTTAACGATAAGGACAAAATAAAGGGTAAAATGAATAGTACCAAGATTGATTTTTTTGTGTAAAAATATGATTTTTCGTTAAATTAAACAGTACCGGAAGTTTTTCGTTAAAGTTCCATTTTTTAAACTAAACTTGGAAACCAAATGATATGATTGTATATGATTGGATTATTAATTAAGTGTCGGTTAACATGTTTATTTCTTATTAGTGACACATCGTTTGGTTTTAAAATTTAATCTCCTTAACATTTTCTAAATATTTAAAATAATACAACTGTCCAACGTTTAAGGACAACTTTTGTTTTAGAATTTTTGGAAACTTTTACACGACCATTGGAATAAAAATTTCTAAATCCATCACTAAACAAAAGAATGCCTAATAATTTCGAGAGAAGGAATGAGCACGAGTTCCCCACTTTTTGATGCCAAAGAACAAGCACAACAATTAGGAATCTAGTATGCACCGTTTTACCTTGTATTATGTCGCGGGAAGACAGAGAACTTTAACAAACTAAACTGCTGGCCTTCCAATTCAAATTGCTGCCCACGCGCTTCAGTACACGCGCTAGTCTACTCAGCTAACCCTTTGAACCAGAATTGGCGGCTCCGAAAGTTTAAACAAATAGGTAATGTTAGAGAGACCAACTTTAGAAACTAAATGATGTATCACCAATAAGAATAAGCAAGCTTATCAACGTGTAAATAATAAATCAATCATCAACTTCCACGTCTTTTAGTTTTCAAATTTAATCTTTCTAACATTATGTTAAACAAATATTAAGCCAAAAGAAGTGGAAAACACAGCCGGATTATTTATTTGCACTTTGTCACGTCGAAATAGAGTTACGTTTGAAATAATCAAATTGTGAACTTATCATAACCATAAATCTTTCTTCTATTATCTCTTACCGATTGGCCTAATCTCTAACGGTTGAGTTCCGCGTATTTGATACGTCATGTTGGTTTGTGAAGAAGTGAATCATATTGAGCTCGAATCGTGTTATCATATTGTTAAGTTGTCATCTCTGATGAATCCGTCCTTTAAAATATTGCGTTTGTGAATATGACACCCTCCATTTACAAATTTGAAGGCATATTATAAGGAAATAACTTTGTACTAAAAAAATGGGAACTTTAACGAAAAGCACCCGGTACTGTTCACTTTAACGAAAAACCACATTTTTGTCCTTATCATTAAAACTCAAAGTTTTCAAGCCTTTTTCATTAGTTTTTCTTAAAAAAATAGCCCTGAAGGTGAAGCATCCAATATTCCATCGAACATGGTTTGTCCAAGAGGCCTAGAAGCGAAATGACGCCGTCACTAGTATCTTCCAGACCTCAGAAGGACTTGCACGAAATGGATTCAGCACCACGTGGCATCCCCCGTATCCAATAATACATTACCAAGTGCAATTTTTCTCCAAACTTCATCGAGATCTTCAGACCATATAAAATTACAAAAATAAATAAAATTCTACAATCACAAATTCGCTTCAATTCCAGATTGTAAGTGTATATATGGTCGATTCATACCTAACAGCTGCCCAGGTCACAGCCACTAAGGCATGTAAAGCATGGAAGTTGCCATGCATGCTGGTTTAAGTAGCTGTTCCTTCTTCCTCAAGAGAATACCTTTCGAGAATTGCAACAGTTTCGTCTCTCGCACTGCAATGGCAAAGCAGGGAATATTTATACCACTAGAACCTAGTTGTACTAAAGCACGAATTAGCATGCCCAAAGCAAAGGAAATGAGGATATAAAGAAGACGTATCTAAAGAGCAACAAACGGGATTTTGATACATCAAAACAATCCTAAACATATTTGCATTTCAAATTTGGAGAAAAACTATACATGATTATTACCGATAGATATCCCGCCGATTTTGTTAAATTGAACAACAGAAAAGGCATCATTAGACCAATTATTAGTTTACTATGTCATCTTTTCGTATGTAGTGAGTACTAGACAAACTTCATAAGTTTTCCCAAAATTAGAATGCATTGATGAGATGGCAAGTGCCTTCGCCCATGAGCGGTAGGTCTCGGGTTCGAGACTTGGGAGCAGCCTCTCCATAAATGGGGGTAAGGCTAGCCGACATTCACCTCTCCCAGACCCTGCATAAAGCGGGAGCCTTGTGCACTGGGTACGACCTTTATTGATGAGATGAAAATACACCATATGTAATCCTTCAGCTGTACCTCATCTCTACTGAGTCGCTAACTAGTATTTCCTTAAGGACTTCTTGTAGATTTAAATAACAAAACCACAACAATAATGTCATACATTTTGCAGCCATTTACATCATAGAAAAGGTAGTGTAGTCAACGAGATTCTTACCTTCCGGGTCGAAGAATCTTGTACTTGTCGATTCTGGTGAGGTCCACAACTGTTGAGCCTGCACGGCCTGAAGGAAGCACACCACCATTGTAAACGTACGCACAGTGTTCCCAGAGGTTCTCAAAATCTTTGATGGAAACACTACTTGGCTGCCCACTCAGGTTTGCACTTGTAAGGGCCAATGCACTCCCCAGTCCGCGTGCAATGTCCCTGATGAAGTTACAGTCAGGTACTCGGACTCCTATACTATGCAATCCTGGGTTTAAAGACTTCTCAAGAATGCTCGACTCCCCTGCAAAATACCCAAACTAACTTTTCTTATTCAACACTGAATGTGTAAGTGAAAAGGCCGAAACGAAACCAACCCTACTGATATCCAGCATCAATCAAATGGTAGTGTCTATTAGAAAGAACTCCCATACTTTGTGTTCTTACCTCGGCTTAGTACAAGAGTAACGGGTCCTGGAAGGAGAACATCAAGCAAGCCATGGGGCAAATGGTCTGTGACAGCAAACCGCTCAATGTCCGGAACATCCCCAACACAAATTGCAAGAGGACTTGTATGCTTACGTCCTTTAATCTCATATATCCGATTCACCGCTTCCAAAGAGCTGAATAATTCTCCACCATTTCAGAAAAACACAAAATTAAAAACATAAGCTTTCTTATAAATCATCGTAACATAAATAAGAGCACTATACCGATATCGAGAAACAGAAAAACAGGGCTTTAGAGGCTGAGGCATTTAAACAAACAGGTGGAGTGCATTGGGTTGATTGTCATACCAAGCATCACAAGCAAAGCCGTAGAGCGTATCGGTGGGGACGGCAATGACTTTTCCGGCTCTGAGAGCTCCTACGGCCTCTTCAGCGTGAGCTTCAGTGGCCGGCCGGACCACCCCCAAGTGGGTTTCAACGCCCGCGTCGCTCTTCTCCAAACTCCAAGCCATCTTCTTCGCAACGCAGCGTTTCAATCTACTGGTGTTCACCGTTGGCGCTAAATTGCCCAATTTGCGCAAGCCTGGAGAAAAAGAAGAAGAAATAGCTAAGTTTGATGTGTTTGTTTTCTTGCTCTATGAGAGAGAGACTGACTGACTGACGGTGGTGAGAGAATACAGAGGAGAAGCTGTGGAGGGTGAGAGCGGAGGAAGAGGAGGAGGGAAGCGAAGGAGAGGCGAGTAGGGGAAGTCTGGCTGCGATTCTTGTTGGAATGTTCATCCCTCTGCGCTACTCTGCTCACTCGTTTGTCATGCGTCGTCCGTCAACGATGAGGACCGGATGCCCATTTTTCTTTTTCAAAAAATTTATTATGATTATCATAAACCGAAGAATTCGAAACCATTACAATAACTTTTAGAGAATTGAATGTTTTGAACCCAAGATGCATGAATAAGTCCAACATCCAATTCATTAAAATATTGTACCACATGCGATCACCTTTACATAAGGGTAATTTACAAGTTTGATTTCTTGTCTTTTTCTCAAAGTGGTAAACAAAAATTTAGTTAACGCTCGATGAAATTTGACTTTCAAAATTAAAACCGAGTTAAGAGACATTGAAAAATATAAGCCTTTATATTATGATAATCTACTACAATGGAAGGGGGCAGTTTGTAATTCTTGTTGGTAAACAAAAATGAACTCTTGTATTTTTATTTTTTTCGATGCAAACGATAGTTTGTATCAAATTAATCTAAACGGAAGATGGTTCGAGCTCTAATATTCCCTAAAGAAAAACCTTAGTCGTTGGGGACCTTAAGAAAAAACCTATCGTTGCCGGCCCCTTTTTTTTGCCTTGGGGTGGGCATCATTCCACTTTTATCCCTTCTATTTCTTTTTTGGTTATTAGTAGCGTCGTTCTCTCGCTTTTTTTAGGAGAGTTTTTGTGTTTGTGGTTGTGGTCACTTCGTCTTTTGAAGATGAGAGATTTTGCAGCGGTTATAACTTACTGCTCAACCTCTGATCTTAAAGTGACAATTGTTGTTCAAAATTGATTTGGTGATTTTGTAGTTTGTGCACTTGTCAAGGATTGAAGGGGAAGCTCGACGTTTGTTGCAGGTAACTCATAGTAAGGTGTTTTGCGACGATTGCAAGATCATCAATGGGTGGTGTGGTATTTCCCTTGTGGGGCATTGTAGTGGTTTGAGGGATTCACAATCATGTTCTCTTGCATAGTCTTCAGGTGATGGTAAATTACCTTGTGTGTATTGACGGAGTTTGGTCTAGCTCGTAGAGTTTAGGCCTTGTGAGCTTGTCTTTCATATTGGTAAGATGTGGGTCTCCAGTCATTGAGGAATCGTACCTATGAAGAGTTATTTAGTATTGTCATTTTTTTGTTTGTTTTGTTTTGTTGTTTGTTTGCCCGGCAAAGAACCATGAGGACATCGTCGTGATGTCTCATAGCAGGGCTTCTTTGCCGAATGAGCGTTGTCTTTTGCAAGTTCATTAGAAAGTGATGCAAAGTTTTGTCCTTGTGAGCGTATCTTTCTGTGTTGGTTCGATGTGGTTATATGGAATAGGTTTTGTATTGTCTTTTTGTTGGGTTTGTAATCATGGAATTATATTTTTGATCGACGATGTTTCTCATTCTATTTGATTAATGAAATATTTATTACCTAAAAAAAAAATATGTTTCGAGCTCAAATGTAAAGGGGCAACATATTGTTCTGGCCACTTAAATAAGCCGAAATGTGAAAAAAAAAAAAAGAACTCTTGTTAGATAGTTGTCACGCTATTAAAAGAATATTGAGTTGCATTAAAAATAATATTACTCAAGTCTTGCTTGACATATAGACGCTGTTCTAAAAGATCCGAACTCTAGGCGGTTGGTCATCACCCTGATTAGTCCCTAGACATTTGAAAATTCGGACAACGGAAGAAATTGGAGATGGTTAGAGTTTTGTTGAGTTAAAAAATTCAACAAAATCTCATTTTGGTTTTTAACAAACTATCTATGTTTTTAAGTTACTCTTGAGTTTAGTTTTTAAAAATAATTCAACTAAACAAAAATAAATACACAAAACTCGAAAAGTGTTTCGAAATTTAAAAAGTTGAATTGATTTCAATATTTATAAAAGCCATGTATAGCCCCTGCCAACTAACGTTTTACTTAATCTTTATGATTGGTGAATTTTTCTAATTATTGGTGCCACCAAATATCGACTTATTAATGAAAATGCTACCGCTTTTTTTTTGTTCTTACTTTTATTAGATGATTTTGGTTAATAAATAGAGTTGTGAGACATTGAAACCCTTTTTATTTATAGTTTTTCTTAAATTCGATAAGTTTTTTAGTCAAAATGGTATATGAGATTAATATAACTTATCACTTTAGTTCTGATAATGAAAATCGATAGAAGTGGTCCCTGAGTTTTTGGCTTGAAACTCAAAACAATATGTGAGCGTCAACCCACATCCATCTGAGTATGACCCGCAAGTTTTGAGCGTTAAAATAGGTCATTCATTTCTCAATTAATTGTTGTAACCGTTAGGCCATTGATTCCTCAAATGAATAGGCTATTCATTTTTCAATTAACTAGTCCAATTGATTCTCCCTATTGAGTAATTTGACAAATAGCCACACCACTATATAAAGGTGGTTATGCCTCATATTGTAACACATTACAACAATTCTCTAGTAGAATTTTGTCATTCTCTCTCGAAGTAATTCCTTCTACAATACGTTATCAGCACTTTTGCTTTACAACCCCTTGAGACTTTATTCAAAATGGGGTTCCTCTATATCTGCTTAGGAATCTTATGCATGACTTTATAGACCCACAGAAACAGTCTAATTTGGAGAGAGCCCACTATCAGATACGAATATGACATCAATTTGGAGACATTGTCTCACAATTTATCCGCACGCACAAGTAACTGAACGCATCATCTTTAGCAGAATTGAATCTCAGAACATGTGACCAACCAAATAATTTCAAATCAAAGAAAATTAAGTGATTTTATGCCTGAGCCAATTTGCTCAACCTGGGACTTCTAACGCCATACAAACAAAAGGGGATTCACTCGTTCAAACATGAGCCCTTGTGTACAAAGATGAATTCTCTTAATCATTTAAGCTACAACACATTTGCAAATGAAAAGATCTATTTCACTAGGAAAACTACTGGATGCATGGTGGTGGACAGCACCTTTTCTCATGTCACATTTTCTAGGAAAACTCCTTTCAATGATATCATATTTCAGCAAACATATTCGCTGAAGAAATTTTTTGCCGAACTCAGCCCGTGATCGTTTCTTGCAGTTCCACTCGAGTCTTCATTTTGTCGAAGGAAGTCCAGAGTTTAAATCTCATACATGTCATTAAGTAAAAACAAAAACAACAAACTCATTTTTTGGCAAAAACTAGTACACATGGTAATTTCTTCCGGCATAAACTCGGACACATTACCATGTGGCTCTTCTTACGAGTGAAGGTTGGAGTCCTGACCCCAAGGACCACGCCTCGTCTTCAGTAAGCTGTCGAGGTCAGAGTCCAAAAGAATCAAGGCTCAGGCGGATTACTAGCGGTGAGAAGATTGGAAACCAACCCTCCCACGCCACCGACAGCAAACCTGCCGGAAGGCTCTAGGATCCGTCTCTACTTTCCCTCTTCCTCCCATGCCACCCATTTCCAAGAATTGTTATGAACTTGGATAAGCACCGCAAGTTCTAGCAAAGGCTTTAAGCACCAACTCATCTATGTTGCTTATGCTTACAGTGCAGTACGAAGTGTGGTTTCGCATCCTGTTGGGAAGTATGATTTATATAGAGCAAGACCTTGGAATGGATAAGCACAAGAGAGATAAGGTCACATGAATTATCAAGGTAAGTGTCGAAGAAAGTCAGTTTTAACTTTGAAGAACGATGCATGTCTTGTACATGTAGCTTCGACATCTGAAAAGTTAAACTCTGTGTAACTGTAATGTTTATTTTATTAATTTCATGGTAAGTGGCGAAGAAAGTCCATTTTAAGAACCATGCATGCCTTGTACGTGTTGCTTCGACATCAAACGAGTTGAATCAGTGTAACCGTAACTTTTTTTTCATTTACTTTCACGGTAAGTGACGAAGAACCTCCGTTTTAAGAACAATGCATGCCTTGTACGTGTTGCTTCAACATCAGACAAGTTGAACTCTGTGTAACTAACATTTTTTTCATTAACTTTCATGGTAAGTGATGAATAAAGTCCGTTTGAACAACCATGCATGCATTGTAACTTCGACATAAAAAAAGTTCCAACTCTAAATAACCGTACGTAACATTTGTTTGTTTAAAAAAAAAAAAAACGTAATATTTATTTCATTAAGAATAATACTTGTGTTTCCCCCATTATAAAGATGAGCTTATTTCCCTACTTGCAAATAACATATCTTCACCCCTAGAAATTTCATCAGAACAATTTAATTTCTTAGTCTTCATTTGAAGATCATCCTTACAAAAAAATCATTCTAATGGGAGATTGTTTAGTCTTTCAAACGTATCGAGTAAATCAATGGTGTAGGTACCAAAATAACATATTAATGATGAATCATCCATTTATGTGATACATATGAATGACTAAACGATCTTTGAGAAAATAATTTTGTATAGAAATGATATTCAAATAAAGATTAAGAAGTTGAATGTGTCCAATTATAAAATTTCTACGTGATAGTATGTTATTTGTAAGTAGGAGAATGACCCCAATCATTTAGGTACGATTTGGGGGAATGCAAACCAAGTGTCAAAGACAGTTCGTTTAAAGAACCATGCATGCTTTATAAGTGTAGCTTCGATATCATAAAAGTTAAACTCTGTGTAACCGTAACTTTTATTCACTACTGAATAAATAAATAAGAAACACTCGATCTGCGGTGTTACTAAGTATTCAGTTCATTCAACTCATTTTAGGTCATGGTGCCAACTCAAAGATTAATTAATGCACTTGATTCATGTCTTTGAGCAATATTTTTCTTAGCTCAACCCAAAACCAACAAATTATGACTTAAATAGTTATTCCAAAGGAAAACTAATGAAAATGGCTTAAAAACTTTAAGTTTTAACGATAAGGACAAAATAAAGGGTAAAGTGAATAGTACCAGCTTTGACTTTTTAGTGTAAAAATGTGGTTTTTCGTTAAAGTGAACAGTACAACGGGCTTTTCATTGAAACTCCCTAATTCCAATCATAATTTTTTCTTTTCTAACAACACAAGATCATTGTCTTGGGTTTTCATAATATTGTAGATACTAAACTATTTAGTCTGGGAATTAAAATGCTTTAACTTTTAAGAGCCACCATTAAATTGATTTTGTGTTCTTAGCAAGGTAGCATTTAGTTTTTCCTTTTGTGCAAATTAAAAGGAAAACGTAACACTAAATAATTTCAAATTGAAATTATAGAGATCTCAGCACAGAACATTGATACGTTCTTAATAACTGTATATTACAATTGTATTGATGAATTTGCATGCAGAAATTAACCATGTGGGAAGTACAAAACCCTAACGTTTATAAACTGTTTAGATAAAACGGCGTAGTTGAACTAGGAGTTCAGACGTACCATACAAAATAAGTTTGTATTTCTGTAATTTCTAACTTGAAACTCCGAGTACGGGTACAGAAACTAATACTTCATTTGATCTAACAACAATACGTCTAATTACTCACTACTTGGTACCAACACTGCTATCTTGAGGCTATACAATCTCAAATCTTGTATTAAACATAGGAAGCATACAAAATTCCAGGATATATACAAAAATTATCGAAACTCAAATCTCCGCTATAAGCTTAATCACGTGATGTCAGCCATTGATGACCTTACAATAAAAGATTGGACTCCTGTGTGAATTTATGGTTCCTGGCAACTGATCTAGTCATGTGACTCATGTCGACAATTAGGACATCTGACGTTGCTCGGATGCAGTTTGCCATCTTCTTCTCCATCTCAAGAACTCGATGATGATGGAACTCCCACTCATCGCAACTCCCAACCCAGCAAATGTTGCGAGGAGAATACAAAGAACTGCTTGCACACGGACCTGAAGCCACAACATATGCAAAAGTACTTAACATTGGCATAAGATGACAGGAGTTGGAATGCTACATTTATTTCAACAAGAAAATCATACATAATAAGTGTAGCATATTGACTACAAATAAATGTTCAGAAGGGATTGAAGGTCCAAAAACTAGCACAAAGCCATTTCTTAGTGTTCAGAGTGGTGCCAAAAGTTGATCGAAATTTATGATCTGATTTATAATGTGCATAAAAGTTTGTAAGCCACACTAAGAGCAGCAAATTATAAATAGGAGATCGTTTGGGTTCCACTTCGATTACAAGAAAAGTGTGGAATGAACCTAAGAAAAACAAAGAAAAGATAACTTGCTGCAGAAAGAGCTTCTTACCATCGAGTAAAATATATGTGCAAATAGAACCACCAGAGCAAACTGAACCGATGCATAAACCCAGACAAATCTTCTTTGCACTGAACACAGACGATTCAAAAGTTAGGGTAGTGAATCAACAATCTATAAGTTGGAATTTTGCTCTTAAAAGAATATGATAAAAATTCAATGCCACGGTTGCATGAAAATATATCATGGCTTTATATTCTAATATTAAATGATTTCTCTCGTAGTTTCCTTCGGGGCGATGCGTGTTACAATTCCTTGTAACCTATAAACTCAGAACGTGTGTTTTTCACACCACAAATGAGCACTCGAAGATTGCACAACTTAAAGAGAAAGGATGATTGTCAGCCTACCCATGGTTGATGAGGTCATGGATGAGAGGAGACCCAGTACACATGAAAATGGAAGAGAGATGGCAATTGCTCCAGTACCCATCTTCTCCACCTGCAGTGAACATGCATATTATGAAGGAGGCAGAAAATATAAATTGACAACTCCACAGTTTTGATTTCCAATCTTACGAGGAGCTGCTCAAGAAAGCAAAAGTAGGCAAGCATGCTGACAATGACAAGCACAGGCACTTCCTGCCAAACCCTGAAAAGATATGAACGAACAACATTAGCGCATGAATGTTTTACTATGGATCATTTTTTTCAGCAAGATTCTTTTATTGAGCTTATGGGATGCAAGATAATTAAACAAGCATGTTTGTTTGTGAGGCATTGAACAATGAAAACTGTATAAATGCAAACACACTTGCCTGTACCCATTAGCATCTTCCTGCCCATATAAACTTGCACCAGCATTTCGAGCTCGAACACTTTGAATTCGTAATAGAGTGACAGGCAGGTTTTGAACCTCTTGCTTACACACATCACAGGTCTTGTTACCTTTGATGCTAAACCATTTAATAGCACATTCTTGGTGAGCCAGAGCAAGTTCACCTTTGCAACTGCATTCCATTTTGAGAGTCTCACCCCCTTCACACAGTTCCACAAGACAAATTCTACAGACGGCCTCTTCCTCAGATATGTCTTCACCATTATCATCATCTTTCCCTGAACCATGAGAGCAATAAGATAGAGTAAGAGTTGACATAATAGCCTAAGCAAATTTTTTATACAACAAAGTTATAAGTCAGAAACATTATCTTATAAAACTTGATCAGCAGTCAGTGTTCATGACATAATTGTAACTAGACAAGAAAGATACCAGCATCTGCTGTTGGGGAACTAATCGATACATCATCTCCTTCCTTGACTCGAGGAGTGGAAGAAATTACACGAAAAAATGAATCCATCCTCCTTAAGTTCATTTCTTTATGGTTGACTGGGACTGAAAGTGAGCGAGCTATCTGTCTTTTGGATTCTTTCCTCTGTAAGATAAAAAAGAAGCAAGCCCTTGTAATAGTAATACACATGTTTATAGATGGACATGACTGAGATGTTAGGCCATCTCCAACCGATCCGGCCAGAGGGCTAAAAATAGCCCGAAATGACACGAAAACCGCCTCCAACCGAGGGCTAGGCCAAAGGGCTCGTGGGCCCCACCGGACCAAAAACACCAAATCAGGCCAACCGGCTGGCCCAAATGAGCCAGCTAGCTAGCCCCGGGCCGGCCCAAATTTCAAATGCCAATGGCTACTGATGTCATGCTAATGCCAGTAGCCGTTGGATTTGAATTTTTTTTTTTTTTGGACAAAATTAAAAATAATAATAATAATTTTTTTTTTAATTTAAGTTGTAGTTTTTAAATTTAAGTTGTTGTAGTATTTAAATTGAAATAATAAATTATGTTCGCCTATGGCCCTTTGGCCCCCTCGGTTGGAGATGATTTTTTGTCACAGGGCTATATTTGGCCTATCGCCCTTTGGCCCCCTCACTTGGAGATGGTATGAAATATGGCATGGTACTGTTCATTAAAATATAATTTATTGGAGGGCTATAGGGCTAAAGGGAGCTCTCTGGCCCTCCTTCGGTTGGAGATGGCCTAAGAGCAAGTAGATTTGAGCAGCAAGATAATGGGGTACTCACATAATTGGAAGGAATAGATGCTAGGGTACTAGATGAGGTTATAGTTCTAAGATATTCTTCACATGTTTGATGGCCTAGTTAACATGTATGCTATGTACGTACTAGTGATTAATTGAACAAGAACTTGAACACATCTAATGAAGCTACATCCGTAATGCTAACAACCATGTGGTGGTGGGTTGATCAACTAGGTTAGATTAGACATTCTTGAGCAATAATGTCCAGAACTTACAATTGAATTCAGAGAGCCACCAACACTTCCGCCGTGTGCAGATTCTCGGAGTGCAAGTGCCATTGGAGTTACAGGTAGGGATGATGTTCTGTTCATCTTCGGTGTGAATAATTTTGTGAGAGACAGTGACCTTGAGATGGAAGCTTTTTCCCGAACTCCTGTAGAAGAACCTTCTGAAGCTAGGTTGGAAGCCTTCTCCGCATCAGCAGTACTTCGATACTTGAAGCTTAGTTTTGGTAAAAGAGATTTTATAGATGATTTGCCTTTAGCTGAAGAGGGCCCTGGCGATCCACTCATTCTTCCATCTACAGAACCAGGTGTCAAGAGAAAATTTACTTTCCTAGGAGTGGGACTCGGTGTTGGAGGCATCTTTATTGCAACAAAATCCTGAACACAATCTTCGGATGTTCTCGTGGGTATCTCCAGGTGGAGATTTTGTCGCTTCCATGGATGAACTTGGGGTGCTTCTTCAGCAACTACTACTGAATCTTCAACCTGAACAAACGAGGATATAAAATGAATTGAAGAGATTGTAAAATACGAGCAGAATGCAATACAGTATTTATTTTAGTTGCCAGCTTAACAATCTTTTCTTGTTTCAAGTTTTTCAATAAATTAATCTGATTATACAAGATAGCAGTTCCGAAGACAGAAGTAACCAGCTGGAAGTGTTGTATTAACTCATATGCTTGTTTAGAACCTACATTTTTGTATCCATTATTCGAAAATGTCTTCTAAGTCTTTTATGTAGTATTCTTTTTGTAGGCAGAAATTAATGAGGGAAAAAGAAAACAGCTTGATCCATGAAAGATAATGGTCACCATCACAATCAGTAATATCTGACGTACTTGATCATTTTTTTCTGAACTAGATTTAAATCTATTTCCTTATATCATTTATATACCAAGATTCCAGTTTCAGTGGTAAGTCATATATATCTCTGTGTCTCTGTGTGTGTGTGCAGGCAGCTGCATGAGAGGGATCCCCGTGGTTTGCAAGCCATGGGGATCACTTGTGGGACCTAATATGCTGCGTAGTTCAGTGATGTGGATCGTTTAATAACTGAACATATACCAGAAAACTTTCGCAACTATGAATTAATTTCTAATATCAGCCAATCTCACAATTCAAATCCGATACATTGTAACTTTAAAATGTTTGAACTTAGAGATTAGTAGTAATACAACAGGGGTATGTTTAAATGCACAACTGCTAGGTATTTAACCAGAGTCTCTATTATCGAAAACACATAAAACAATTTTATCATTTGATTTAGATTCACGCACATGTGGCAGTTAAACACTCAAATTTGTACTGAAAACTACATAAACTGGATGTTGCTAAGATTATTGAGAGACATTAAAATCTCCACCACACTCATTTCGGCAAGACACCCGCAATTTTTTCTTCAGATTACGAAATGTTAATCCAGTTTATTTACAGGATGTTGATTTGAAAACAATTGCACATGATCGTGTATGGGGAACTAACACATCAGGTCCGTCTTCGGCTCATTTCAGTAAGTAGATTGTACACCCATACAACTTCAATAACTTTACTTATCAAAACTAACAGAAAAAAACTGCTATTGCATCACTGAAAAATTAAAGTTACAACTGTTGATTTGTAGACAAACTTTACATATTTGACAACTGGATTAGACATTAACAGCACAAATATAGTTTTGCAGTTTTGTGCATGATCTCTACCAATAATCTTGTTTCAAATTGGTCATACCAATCAAAGAAAATCCGCCGAAAGGGACGATTTCTTGACACCGTAATGATTCACAAACCCAGTAGTAGAAATCCAAAAGCATAACAGAATTAACAATCAAATTGATCCCAATAACTTCCTGTTTATTTTTTCTTTGGCTTATGAACAAACAGAGAACAAGAGCATCGGAAAACAGATGATCCAAGCAAAAGACATGAAACAAACAATCAATTAATCATCTGAGGTAAATAAACGAGTAAAAATACTTACAAACTAGCTCATGATTAGCTCAAAACACAGGGAAAATGGCTATTGCAGAATCACAAAGTGAGTGAAATTGTAAACTGTAAATAGTATATAGAAGCAGAAAGTTTGTACCTTGTCAAGTGGCACATCAACTTCTCCTTGCCCCTGGCATGAACTTTGACCATGATCATGCTTTTCTTCCTCAGTTCCCATTCCCTCTCTCTCTCTCTCTCTCTCTCTCTCTCTCTCTCTCATACAATCCCACAAACCAAACAAAACCAAATTCAGAACACCCTTCAAACAACAAGCCTATGCATCCCAATCTCAAAAATAAACCCAAACGAGAGAAAAAATAAAGAGATTAAAAGAAAAGGAAAATATAAAAAAGAGAAACTGGAATTTTGGGTTATGGAGATGTAGGTTTCTTGGGGTGTCTGTGAGGGAGGGTGGGAGGAAGGGAAGGAAGGAAGGGAAAAGCAAGTTGGAGTAGGATTGGTAAAGGAGAGGAAAGGACGCTTGGAGATGCTGCTGAATGCACATTTATGGCAAAAGGTGGTGGGGGGTTGGAGGGGGGTGGCCTACTCTGCCTACACTACCACTCTCCACTCCTTCGTTACCTCAGCAGTCAGTATCAAATTCATGGTGCGCGCGTACCTCCGTCAATTTTTTGGGGGCTTTTTTGACACGCTAACTCCCACCCGTCGTCATACATACTTTGCTCATTTTAACAATTTTTTCCTCGACCGTCCGATCCATCCGAAAATCACCTCTAATCACTCCGATATTATGTGAAGGAAGAACTTTAAAACATCAAGGAATTTAAGTATAAGAAATAGATCACAAAAAATAAGTTGAAGAATTATCAAAAAGCATGTGAGAAGGATTTGCAATGAATACTTGAAATGAGGAAATGCGGTGGGGAGCCTTGGGTCTTGGTGAGAGGATCATAAAGGTGCTTGATTTCTACTATGACATTAACCCTCTTCTTTTTTATATAGCACTCGGTCGGCTGGTTATGTTTTGTTATATGCACGTCAAATCAGTGTCATGTGAATAAACAGACGTTATATGGACAACAAAAAAGCAAAATACGACCGGCGTGATATCAATTTGGTTCGATGTGAAATAAAAATGGTTCACAAGTTTCACATCAAAGAATAACTGTTAAATTAAAATGAGTTAATACTGTAACTAATTTTAGCTTTAGAGTTATTTTTGCTCACTTTTTAAAAGAGAGATACCAATGGTCCAATACAGTCTTAGACCTTGTTCTTTTTCTTAAAAGGAGGTTGGTCTCATTTTAGTTTGTCACAAGAACTTGGTGCGCCTGTTAAAGTTGTTGGATTTAGAATTCATCCATTCTCATTGAAGTGGAGGTGCATTTTGGTTGGACCTCTCAGAATCTCAATTTTGCTACTTTAAATAACATGGTCGGTGCTACTATTTAAGAGCATGGTTTCATACAAATGAATGAATATACGCTTATTGACATAAATCTCAAATTTGATCTTCTACCAAGCAATTTGAGAGTGTGTAAAAGCGGCATCCAATAGGAACATTGTGTTTGAATTTGGGATTAACTCTTAAACATAGATCTTGGTAGCCTTTTATCCTAATTTTATTCATTTAATTACATATTGTTTATTGTTGTGAGGGAGTTTATACTAAAATAAATGTTTAATATCCAAACTTTGATGTGCAAATCTCTTTCTCATCATTGCATTATGTTACAAAATAACAAGACTTACTATGTTTTTGTTTATAGTGTATTAATTCTGATGTTTACTTATATTATAACACGTGAATTAGTAACATTAATGATAATATAAGAATCGAAAAATTAATCTTCTCGAGATGACATTGCTTAGAAAGAAACATTCCTCCTAACCTGTAAGTTAAACTTAACTTATTTTTACCAATGAATAGTAAATTGCTTAGTGGGAAGAGATCATGAAGGAGGAGAAATGGTTGCATCGAGTGAGAGTGCACCTGGCGGCAGTGATGGTAGATAAGATGACTTGCAGAATCATAAAAGATCACATCAGCACCGTGAGTGATGAGGGCACTAAGCCTACTAATTTATTTTTTATTTCCAATCTTTTATTGTTTATAACTTTAATAGGTAGTTAATGCATTCGTAATCAAAGTCTCCAAAAATTTTAATTAGAAACCCCAGCACTTTGCTTTTCCCTGCAGTGCTTTTATAAAGGACCTCTCAAGCTCCAGTTTCTTGGGCGAGAGACCCTGCTTTTCAAAGTTCCATCTTCCTTGCTGGTGAAAAAAGCAGTTAGACTCGAGTCAACAGTCTGTGTTGCTTCCCTAACATGATTAAGACATTTAATCTAAATATTACTATTACGCTATATGGACACAATAGAGTTCAAATGTTTGCATTCTTATTGATTATTTATTAGAGACGACCCTGAAGTAGTGCTCTATGACAATTATAATCCAATGTAACTCATGTAATCAATCAAGTGATGAGTATTTTAAGAACACAAGAAGATATTCTCGATTACAGCCTATTCTTTCTCCTATGTTAGATGATGGTAAACTTGATTGAGGAAAAAGTGAGAGAGAGGCTTTGATAAAGTTATGGGTAACCTAGTGCGTATTATAATCCAAATCAATCATACCTTCACCTTTCTCATGGTGGCGGTGCTAGTTGTTGTTGTCACCACAAAGATTATCACAAATCATAAATTAGAGATCATCATATGTCGGAAGAAACAAGCCTACCAAGTGCCACGTGCCTGCTTAAAGTCCGAAATGGCTGCTAAATAAGATAAAACAATGATTTAAATTGAACAAGTGAAACGCAATGGAGCTTCCAATTAAACAATAATATTCCAAACCTAATTGAAATTATTGAAAGGCTCCATCATATGAAGGACTTTTATGTAACGGGATGTTATTGTGATAAGTCAATCACACATAGTTATTTTGAAAAATTAAAATGAATAGCAACGTGTGATTGATTTAAAATACCGTTTGAATATGATTAATAATTATTTAATACAAACTCCAAAGTATAAATTTGTTATGCTTTTTACTCCTTTCCGTTACAAATTATGCAGAAGTTATCCTTACCTGTCAGCGGCCAAAGAATTTAAAAGAAGAGAAAGCAAAAGAGAGAAAAAGAAGCATAGAGTAAAAGCAGCATTCAAATATCATAATCAGAACTCTATGATCATCTAAAGACCATCCTTAAAAACATTCATTCGATCAAAGAACATTTAATCATCCATATGAATCAAACAAATTTACTGTTCATCACAAAGATGTTATTTGTTATCATAACCATCATTTTCTTCAATACATGAATTGTTAAACAATCTACAAAATGAATAAATTTTCCTATGCATGCCATTTAAACGCTGATAAAGAGTATGAATAGCTTCGAATATGACGTTTGTACATTTAAATGATTTCACGCCGTCATTAAAGGAGAAATATAACGGTCATTGAAGTTTTGACATGTAAAGGAGAAATATAACGATCATTAAATGATTTCACGCCATCATTAAAGGAGAAATATAACCATCCTATCACATCGTTTGTTATCAAAAGTTTGAGATTTCTTTCCTCTTGGATTTGTTTCCTAATAGGACTCCACTGGACCATCGTTTTTGCAGGGTGGCACATCTCATAAGGCTAAGCCATTGAAGTTTTGAAATGTAAAAAACACTTATGGCACGCCACCTCCCAGCTCCTCTCACAGTAAAAAGCAGTTGGTCGTTGGATCAATGTGCAAAGGTTTCACTCATTCAACAAATGAAAATATGCACTCGTGAAAAACGAAAGTCCATCGAGCAAATTATGACGCGATCATACGACCAAAATCAACAAATAACATGCGAAGTTGAATCAGAATAATTTCGGGAGCGCTTTGATGGTTCGAGAATTCTAATACTTCAATGCTACAAAACTGGTAGATGCTAATTGAAAACTAACTGTAGAATTCTGTCAAAATTTTGTTAGTAAACGAAATAAATTATTTGCTGAACCATTCAGATTGGTGTGATCAGCTGCATGCCTACCTCTCAAGGAGCATTACTAATTCACAGTGTACGGTATGTGGGAAAATGTCAACAGCCATTGCTTTTACAGGACGGAAAGGTTCTGAAGCAGGCATAGACTTGGTCCTGTGCCGTGCTAGGCCAGCACTGCCCATGTTTCTCCATGCTCTGTTGTTCTTGTTCTTGTCGATTTTCTCAGGAGAAGGTGTGCAAAGCTCGATCGCATTTGCCACCAATGTTTCAGGATTGCAGGAAATGTAGCTAAACCAAATAGGAAAAGAAAGTCAGCTTCCGGTACTGAAATAAATGAAGGCAAAAAAAAAACACGGCAAACTATGTGAACTTACACAAGCTTCCTTAGATCAGCATGAGTCCTCAGTGCTTTGATCACCTACATATTGCAGACCAATCATCAGGTTCAACAGTCTCGGGAAATATCTTGTCACATACAACAAAAGCTACTAAACATATAGACATTGGTGATGCTCACGTCAATAGCCAATATCATATCACAGTCCACAATCAGAGAAAACCAATTAGGAAATGTTGTTCAGCGGAAAACATAAACAAAAAAGAACATAATTTTTGCATAAACAGTTTACTAGATTTTAAAAGAAGTTAAAAAGACTATTTAGAACCGTGGAAAGACGATTACTCTGAACATTTCCAGAAGTGAGCCTATTTCGTGAGTTGAAGGAAAAAAAAAAAACCACAACTGCAGTATTTAACACCAGTCAATGGATAAGAGTTTTTGACGCACTCGTAAAAAGATAAGTGTATTTGATAAGAACAAGGAACAGCTTGTACGCTACCAGTGGAAGGGTCTCCAAAATTTCTGAAAAACCACTCATTCACTTCAACATGGTTCACTAGACAAATTTGCTACCTCCATATACTTTCAGTCTTTGATTTCTGATCAAAGATTTCAAGTGGGCAAGCTAGCCCAAACAAACCTGACTCTTTAAAAAAGGTTAAAGTTTTCAAGGCTTGCATGGGCCAAACTGAAAATTGTCCAATCAAATTCACATGCTGGTCGAGCAAACCGTGTGTCAAAAAGGGTGAAAAATTTTCAGAGAATCATATGGAATGCACCAGAGTGTTACTCACAGTGGGGTGAAGTCCGTTTCTTGGAGGATCAACAATAGCAACAACATTACTGAAACATTTGACTGGAGTTTTCCCCTTTTCAGAAGTGCAACTGCTTTGAGGTTGGCTTCTCACTTCCTGCTTGTCAATTTCTAAACCCTCAGATGCAGTGTCAAGCTCATGGCTTGAACTCTCCTCAGGGTTGGGTTTGTTGTCCACTGAGATTGCTTTCTCGCCCTCTGTAACTATAACTTTGTCACTACCTTCAGTGACATGATCGTCTTGTTTCTGAGGTGCAATTGCGTACTCTTCCAACAAAGACCGCATCACATCCTCTGCCTGCCGTTTCACAGATGACAATAATACAAAATAAACATTAAAAAAAAAAAAAAAACCTTTATTACCTTCACCTACCTTACTCAAAGAAACTACAAATTCTACGAAAAATGATAATGAATTGACAGGAAGATAAGAAATAGTTTAGGGATTTATTATCTCCAATTTTCTTTCAAGGGTGTATTGTATTTTTCACAAGATCCAAAGGCGCAATGAATAACTTAATATAAATCACAACCCGAATTCTCACCTTCGCACAGACAAATCTACAGTTCTTTATGTCATTAATTTCAGCATTCCTACGAGCATCTGAAACCGCAGAAGCATTCATTTCAATGCCAACAACCTGGAAAACATTCGTAGGGAAAAATAGCCTTAGTCAATAGGGGGAAAATAAAAAACAACAAGTTTTTGTTTCATTTGCAGATGATATGACAAGAGTCATAATTTTTCTACCATTTACCTACTCTAGAAGAAGGGCATGGACTGATCAGTTTATAAGATACTCTAACCACTCCGAAAGGGGGAAAATGACAAAAAAATGAGAATCAGGATTTCGAATATTACCATACCAACATGGTGTGCTAAAGTCAGCCCAATTGTTCCAGTCCCACAACATACATCAAATAGCAAGGTATCAGGACCCAACTGAGCCCACTCCCCCGCAAGCGAGTAAAGCTTCTCTGCAGCAGGGGTATTAACCTGCAGTAGAGTTGGACTCAGGAATAATTAGTATTGCAAGGAAAAAACTTTTCAGATGAGCTGATCAATATAGCAAGCTAATGACCAACCTGGAAAAAGGCTGTTGGTGATATACAGAACTTAAGATTGTTTATATAGTCATGAATTTTTGGTTCTACAACATTGTCGGCGGACTGCGTTTCGGAACCACCTTCTGCTTTAGGAATAGATAATGAGCGCAGTGGAGCATCAGCTGGAGCTGCATTAGATATTCCTTGGTGATCCTGAAAAAAGGGTAAACCATGATACTGAGGACAACACATTTAAAAACTGAAGAGACAAGATTGCTCTATCATCAACTAAGGGGAGCAACACATTCTCTTGAAAGCACTCTGTCGTGAGACTAAGACATCATCGAGTCGAATTCAGCCCTGACATTCTTACTACCTTCATCTGGGATAAGTTTATAACAAACCTAGGCTACAAGGATTTGGTACCTGGTTATCCAAAAATAAGGATTTAGTACCTGAATAACTAAAAACGTTAGAGGCAAAGATGGAGAGCTAGCAGCAGCTCCTGCAGGAAAAGCTTGAGCCAACCTCTCATATTCACTGGTTATTTGCGCATCATCAAATCCACTACTGGAAACCTATGTACAGAGAGGGGGAAAACATAAAAATTACGGTTACATGGTTTCAGAAGATTCTATCAGAAACTTTTTCAAACTCGGACTGAATATTATAATTTACCATTCAATTTTTTTTAACTATAAAAGAACGCTTATAGGGGAAAATAAAGAAAAGACGTGTGTAAATCCTGATGCAGGTTCGCACACACTAACCTGAACAATAAGCATGACCTCCGCAATATTGGCCTCACAATGTTCAGAATCAGTAGCAATGCCTGGTCTCCTCCCTTCTCGAACCTTAGAAGAAAAATCACGAGACAGAATATTCAGTGATTGGGAGAACAATATTACTTATCAGGTGCATATCAACAGTATATGAGCATTGGGTACTTCAAAAGACAGTGGTACTTGTCATACAAATTTTTTTCCGAGTATACCCTCAATTTTACAACACCTACCGTCAATTGGCGCCAGAATCCAATATTCTTAAATCTGTTCCAAATCGGTAAACTTGAATGTTGCAGAAATTCCTGAAATATTGAAGCATATTGGGAAGAAATTCTGGAAACATTTGGGCAGTCAAAAGGTTCTTCAACTGCTGTAACACCCTCCCTGGAAATATTTAATTTAGTGAAAAATCTATTCGAAGAACAAAACAAAAAAAACAGAAAAGTCTATTGAAGGTGAATTACCTAAAGTTTCCAAGCATAAACCCCACAGTAATTTTTCCCCGTAAAGAATACCCAACTGAAAATTCACACTTGTTCCGATATCCTTTTACAACTGGGGACGCTAATATACCCTCTAAACTGCATGGAAGGCCACCTACAATCATCCAAATGCAAAGGGCGAATCCCTAGTCAAATTTTGTTGCAAGTACAAAGGAAATATTGGAGCAATCAAGCGCTTTGACCCACTATCATCTCTAAAACACTAATAAAACAATCAAATGAGTTTCAATAAGTTCACAAGTAATGTATGAAGATTACCTATCTCCCTAGACTTGAGTATCCATTCTGGAAGTGGAATACCATCAGGACAAGCTTTACGAGCGTTCCTCGTCTGCAAAATAAAAGTTGCACCAGTAAATAAGTCATTTTTCGGTGCGTGTGAATAAATATGTAGATGCTAATAATAATACCTAAAATTACGATATTAAAAGAAATAATATAAACAAGCACCACTGACAAGTCTTTTGAGAATCTGCATAAGAGAGCTCTTTTTATGCTCCAACTGATCATCATAAGACATATGAGCTAGGGGAGTCACGACTTTCCGGGCACTTCGTCCATTAAGCCCATCACCATCCTCAGCCCCATTTGCAGTCATAGAGTCTTCCACATTCTCCCCATCTAATCCAACACCTGGGATTTGAGGGGCCATTATCGATTTGGTTCTCTTTTCGAATGATCTGGGAATGACATCCGCAACCTTCATAACTTTGTTGCCAATCGATATTCCTTCCAGGTCCTGCAAAATTGAGATGTTCAAGTGACAGTGAATATGTCAATTTAAACGCAATAAAGTTTCAAATTATATGTTTGTGCAAGTCAGGGGATACCTTCACAGCATTTTGTAGTTGCTCTGCATTCTCAAAACTCACAAACCCTAAAGCCATGCCCTTCTTCTTCTTCGCCGACTTAAATTCGACTCCCTGCAATGCACTACCAAAAAAATCACAATCCCAAACTTCGAAATTCAAAACCCGAAATAAAAATCACTAAGAAAAACACTTGCCTTCTCACTGAGAAATTCTTTCAGTTTCTCGGACTTCCAATTCCTCGGCAAATGCACCAGGCACTTGCTCAGCTCGGGATCCAAACCCCCAGCATCGCCGCCGTCTCCGTCTTCATCGATGGCCTCCGTCATCATCACATTGTCCAAAGCCACGCACTCCTCAATCTCCTCCTCCAACTTCTGCTTCTTGGCGCGCTCGGATGTCGGGTCCCACGTGTTGTCGGGTCGGGGACGGAGCTCCGCCTCGCCGTGTGCGTAGCGGCACTCGCTTCCATGGCCGCAGGTTTTGGCCTCGCGCCTGAAAAAGGAGCAGAGGCTGGTCTTCCATAGAGGGGGCGCGGCGGAAGGGTTTTGGACGTCGTCGTTAACCTCTCGCTTGCGTTTGTCGCCGGATACGACGTCGTCGGGCGGTTGGGTTGCTGGGTCCTGTGGCGGTTGGGGTTGATCGGTTGAACCATGCCCGTTGAGTGGGGATGGTGGGTTTAGGAGTTCAGTTACGGGTTCGGCAGTGGGAGTTGGAGTTGAAGACATTGCGAAAGTAATGGAGTTGTCTGCTAACTTGGAGTTCGAGTGGTTCCTTATACTTAGGTTTGCACTTTGTTACCATATTTATGTAATTTGGGAAAATTTTTGAAATGTTAAATAAACGCACATCTTTTTAAATTTGTCACATTAACTAAATTTTTAAGCGATTTTGTCATACTAACTTTTCAAAATCATTAATTTATCATCTCATAAGTTTAAGAATAAGTTGCATATGAATTTTGTTAAGTGCTATTTCAATCATTTCAATACCTCACTTTCTTTCTATTAAGTTATCTTCGACAAAACTAATTCTAGAGTTTTTCAAAATACAAAAAATAAAAATAAAAATTTGATCTCGTATATGATGATCTAAGGGTTTGACGTTCAGAAAAAGGAAATAATGTACACTCACTTTTGTATTTCTAAGTGAATGCTCAAAATATAGTCACTTAAAGTTGGATGATATATTCATGTTAAAACGTGTGAAAATAAATCATCAACACAAGTTAATGATTCAGAAAGTTGGTATGACAAATCGCTTAAATTTATTAATTCATATGACAAATTGAAAGAGGCGTATAAATTTATATGACATTTCAAAAAATTTCTTTTATAATTTTTTATGTGATAACTAAGTTACATACAACTATATCCAATATTTTTTTAAATATATTATTTCTCTTCAGAAAAAAGGTTTTACCTACGTACTTCGTTACTATTTTATTTCATGTAGTGCAATACGGGTGGATAACAAATTTGAGGGTGTAGAAGTATTAGAGAGATTACCCTTCAAATTGAATATTTAATTTTTTTAATATTTAAAAAAAAAGAATACTATTTACACAAATCTAAACTTCCTATTAATAGAACATTTTTTGTCAACCAAAAGATGGTAAAAAAAATTATTTTATCTTCTATCACAAAAAAAAAACACCAATAATATAATTTCACAGATCCAAATTTTACTGTTTTTATTAAAATCTCACTTAAAGGTAATGTTAAGTAACATAAAATAAAAAAACCTCTCACTCCCACAAGAGATTTTTCAATGTATACGGAGTAAGGGATGCCCACCCACAATCTTTCTCTCTGTTCACACACATAGTGTGTAGGCACTAGGCAAATGCTAGTTGAAAAAATAAAAAGAGTCGTTTGAAGGTCGAAAAAGGATTTAGGGCTTGTTTGGATGTACTTTTAAAACGACTGAAAACGCTTTTAGTTAAAATATTTTTTAAATAATCCTTAGTAAAAATGCTAGTAAATCTTGGAAAGGTACTTAAAGTGCTTCGTCGAAGAAGCACATAACTGATGCTTCTTGTAGAAAGCGCTTTAAGTTCTTCTAGAATCGAAAAACATTTTCACTAAAAAAGTTTTCAGTCATTTTAAAAACACATCCAAACAAGTCATTAATCACCCTCTAATTCTATGCACTAAAATGGAGGGAGAAGATAGGGTTAAGCAGACTCCATCTCGCATCATCATTGAGATTTGAAAACATAAAGTCGTCCAACAACGATTGTCCCCAATGAAATTTGAACGCATGAGCGTATCAAAGAAAGTGAGATGAGATCGAATTTCAATTCGAAATCATATAGATATATAATCCCCTTGTTTTCTGAAGAATCTCAACTAGCTTGAACATTACCATCACACAAAGTACAAACTGAAGAATCTCAACTAGCTTGAAGATATATAAAATACCCTTGTTTTCTGAGACATGCGCCGTTCAATCTTTTCTATATGCACTTTGCGATGGTATTCAATCTTTCTAACATACTCAATACAACTCTTCAAGCCGGGTTTTGTATATCCACCCCAACGGTGAAAAAACTTGCACTCTAGTCGAGCTCACAATGATCCGAACCATCCGCAATGGCGTCATTAGGAAAAATGACAATGGTTAACGCAAGTTAAAAGTAAATAAAATGCATTCTGTTAAGTGTCGCTACTAAACACTGATCACCGCGAGGAAGCTGAAGCGTGGGCACAGAGTCATCCGCCCCACGCCTCATGAAAAGGAAAACAAGGGGTTTATATAAAGGAAAATAGAATACAAGTATAATTGGCAATTTTATTCTTTTTAAAAGTAGAGCCCAACTATTTTCTCAACTCGCTCACATGAGATGAGATCCGTACAATTCTGACATCTGTGTTGGACTCATCGTATGTGCGAAAGTCGGGTCATGTTTTTCCTTTTCTTATATCGTTTTCTTTTGGATTTTATGGATTTTACAACATTTAGTTGATAGCATGCTATCCTGAACTATTGGCCCCATTGCTCACCTTGATTTCCAAGAGCCGATCAACTGGTTGCCTACAGACGGGGCATCTATTTGTCTGGAACCTCAGAACCTTGGCACAACCACTGCACATGCACTGCAGTCAAAAAACAAAATATTAGCCAGAAGAAAAAATCAAGACAAACCTTACTCATACTCAAATTACAACGCTAGTATGCAGCTCACAAGATGAAACACCAACCAAAATACCGTAAATATCGGATAAAGATCCTGCAAGGGAGTTATACAAAGTGAATTTTGGCCCATATGCAACACTCCTTTATATTTCTCTGAGGGAAAACAATGTTTTGTGAGGCTAAATGAATGTCTGGAGGAGAGGGCGAGGGTGGAGGGGGACGATGCTTTTTTTCAGCCACAAAAGTTATGATAGTTAGGGACATCTCCAACAAGCTATGCAGTTCGAGGGGAATTGTGTGGAGGTTTATAAGGAAAGAACTTAGATTCAATATCTCTTGTAAGAAAAAACAAAATAGTACATCAATAAAACGTGTCTTCATCCAAACTACAAATAGAAGACGAGGTAAAGAATAGAAACTCTAAGTAGTACGTACCATGTGCCGGCATGGGAGGACAGTTGTGTCTCGAGGTTCTGACAAGCAAATTATACATTCTTTGCCAGAATCATTTTGATCATTGTCAACTGAATTCCCAATACCAAAGATCTCCTGCAGCTCGTACCTCGTACCATTCACCCATAGTATCTGCTTCATCACCCGCACTTTGTACTCCCCATTCTCCTTCTTTTCAAACACCGCCTGGGTGATCTGAGAATTCCCAGCGGAATTTCCATCCGATTCCCGCTCACCATCATTCAAGGGAAAGGATTCAGCCTTCACCACAAGAGGATAAACTTCTACGTCACCCTCTTTTGTTAACCCTATGTCCTCAAACACTGAGAAGTCGATCCCAGTTCCGGAAGGTTGTCTAAACTTTTGACCAAGGCCTTTCTCAAAAGGCACTGTAACAGATTTAAGCAAGCTTTCCCTTGTTGCTATCAGTTTACAGTCTACATCTTCTTTAGCAAAAAACATAACTGTCATGCTGTGGCACAAAAAGGGGAATAAATAAATAAGTAAAAGGATCACATATAGAAGAACCATCAAATGAATGTTTTTAACAATGGAATGGTTAACAACATCGTATGAAGGGGTTTAACAACCGAATAAGAAATTTTAGACTCATAAGTACAAAGGTTATGTTTCATTTCTTATTTCTTTTAGCGCAAAACAAACAATTGATTAATTCCCATCAAGAAATATTAGACTCTCATCGTCTCCATGTCACAAATAACGTTGACAGATTTGTATGTCATTTTACACCAGGGCACAAGCCTCATAACTTCATTTTGTAGTTCATCTGCCTTAGGGCTGGTTTGGTATTGCTGTGCTTTGAAAAAAAGCTGTTGTGAGAAAGTGGCTGTGCTGTGAGAATAAGCGGCTGTGAAATAAATCAGCAGAGTGTTTGGTAAACTTTTTTGTAAAAGTGCTTTTGGAAAAAAAAGCAATCTGATAGTGGGTCTTTTCATCAAAGGAGCACTGTAACTCTGTGCTTTTTGAAAAAAAGCCAGTTTTCCAAAGCTACAAATAGCAGCTTCAGCTTTTTCCTTTGATTTCAGCTTATTCTCACAGCAGCTTCCAAAATAAGCCCTTTTTTTTCAGTTTACCAAACACCTAAAACCCTCACAGCTTTTTTTCATGGGTGCTTTAAGCACCTCACTCCCAAACCGCCCCTTAGGCCCTTAATCTCTATCATTAGACAATTGTATCAAAGTAATAAGCTTGATGGCTTGAGCTAAGCTATACGTTTCCTTCTTTGGTCCAGTAGACAACCCTATATTTTTAAAAAGTTGACTTGACCATGGCAACTCACAATGAAGAGGCATGTATATATTGCCTAACACAACCACTAAGCATCACCAATAAACCGCACAATCAGCTCGAAACAAATTCAACCAATCTAACGTCATCAAAGAACTACATCTTTTCAAATCCTTAGTCAAACATCACTACTCCAATGATCAAAGCATACGAAAAATACTCTCATAAAACAGGCGTCCATGAAACTCAAGAAATTTACCTTCCGGGCGCAGCAGCATCAAACGTGAAAGTAACAAGGAACCTCCCGGGATCCTCCTCATCCGGCTCAACCCTCAAAGAGTCTTTCTTGATATTCACGTCATTCTTAATGGTGACCGTCTTCTGATGTTCCACAAAGGGAGCACCCTGAGGGGGAGGAGGGGGTGCACCGAAAGGGAACTGCCCGTGAACCCAATTGGCGGGAGTGGGGCCCATGTAGACCCCGGTGCCGTGAAAAGACTGCGGATACGGACCCGGCACAGGCGGCGGCGGGTGGAATCCGGGGTATTGCAAGAACTGGGTCGGATTTGGGTTTGATCCATTTGGATATAGAGACGGGTATTGATGGTATTGGGGTGGATTGGAGTCTGGTCCGTTTGGATATTGAGATGCATGAGGTGGTGGTGAAGCAGCAAAAACATGAGTGCCCCCAGACATTTGGGGTTGCGGGCGGTGCCTCCGGCGACCCCCGGAGGTGGTGCTTCCAAAATTTCCCATTTTCTCTATACTTGGAATTTCAGTTTTCGCTTTTTTTTTTGTATTGAACAATAAAAAAAACCTTCAAATTTTGAATCTTTTGTTTTGCAGATGAGAAACCTGAAGAAAAAATGCAATGAAAATGTTGGAATTTATTAATTTTTAGATCAGAAAATCATTTCCATCAATCACATACGATCAAATTCACAAGACAATTAAGAAAATTAAATTATGACGAAAACCAACAAGAAAAATGATAAATGAGATTGAAATGAAAAGGGAAAACGCACCTTGAGAAATTCTTGTGGATGTGTTGTTTGCATTCTAGAGAGAGAGAGAGAGAGAGGGGAGAGTGGAGGTTGAGATTTTTTAATGAATGAATCTGGAAATGGGATATTTGGGGTGTCTGTCTGTTCACCGACCCAATCAGCGACAACGTCCTACGTCCACCGCGACAACCTTGGGAAAGAAAGATACGCGTAAACTTTCTTCTTCTTCTATTTTTTTTGCTTCAATTGCCGTGTCAATGTGTACGTGGATCAAATCCTAAATTAAATTGCACTATTTTGTTTTTTTTTTTTTGTCAAATGATAGATTTTGTTATATTATATGTTAGATTAGCCACCAGTGGAGTTTGAACTCACGCTATCATGCACTGACTCAACACCTATCCATCACTGTGGTAAAGGGGGTCACTTGCTTGTTTACTTTTTTTTGTTGGGAATGGAAAAGTTTCTGCTTTTGTTCTTTGCAAATTACTATGTTTGGATGCGGAAAATAAATTTGAGTTTAGACAAAAGTTAAAATTTAGAAATCGACATACAAAAACACTTGGAATTTCATTTCTCTAATTTTCAAATTTAAATTTTATGTAAATAGTTGTCACCTCCATATTTCCATAAGTGAAAGCATGCAAAAAAAAATACAAAATAACTCAACCATGAGTGGCTGCCACCGCCACCCACCGTCATCATCACCTTCACGTCTACCACCACCACTACATACCATTGTCTACCACATTGTTGCCGCTGCTAACATCCACCATCATCCCCACCATCTTCACCACCACTACTAGCACATTTCCTAACGATTATCTCTCATTTTATATATTAATAACTCTCTATGCACTTTGAAATTTCTTTTAAAAGATTAAGCAAACAAGAAAGTCCGCAAAGTTTTTAAAATAAAATTTAGTCATTAGATTAGAAATGTGATTGTGTAAATCCTAGTAGATATAGGAATATCTCTTATATTCCTATTAGGAGTTGATTACCTATTAAGAGTTGTAATCCTAAAAGGGTAAGGATTTTACCTATCCTACTACTATAAATAAAGGCACAATGGGGTGGAATAGAACACACCTCAATTACACATCTCTCTCTTCTCTCTCTATGCCACACATTCCCTCTCTCTGGCCTCCATAATTGTTCAGTAAATTATGCCTACAATACATTATCAGCACACTCTTGACGCTGCGCTAAAGAAAGTTTATTATTCAATCAAGGGAGCATTACGTTTTAATCATTCTTTTTATGATTAATTTATTATTTTATTGAATTGATCTACATGCTATTGAAGCATGAAAACATTCCCCATGATACATGAAATAAAGTAAGACATTTGAAACGACCTTGAAATCAAAGGAGTATTACGTTTTAATCATTCTTTTTATGATTAATTTATTATTCTTTTTCTGCCAATCAGGTACGCTTAAAATAAAGTAAGACATTTGAAAAGACCTTGAAGCATGAAAACATTCCCCATGATGCATGAACCCTCCTATGTTTATATTTTCCTTACGATATATATATTGTATATGTTCATATATTTGTCAATATATATATATATATATTTGTTTCATGCATTGCGCAATTATATTTGCTATGTGGAATATGTGAGTCAAAGTATAAAATCAAATTTAGGGTTTCTTAAACCTTCACAAAATTGAAAAAAAAAAGGAGGAAAAAAAAGGGAAATCGGGCTTTGTTCCTAGACCTACCCCCACGACAAGGATTCCTTGATGGGCTTTTGCCCGGCTCAAACCCAAGCCCGTAGCCTGCTTACCCCGTCGCCATCCCAAATGATTGGGCTTGGTTTCCCGCGGCCCAAAAATGACGCCAGCCTCTTGGCTGGGCTTCTTGCACCAAAACTAGGCCAGCCCCATGATGGGCTTGAGTCCCATGCACCTCTTAAAGCCCAAACCAGCAGCTTGGGCTGCTGTTTTTGTTCATAACAATGGCATTTTCGACCCAACACTATTATTTAGCATTTTAAATAATTTTAACTTGAATGTTATTATTATTTTTGCTTCTACGATCAACCCCATTTGGTCTCAATCTATTGAATTAATTAAAAGTGACCTGCAACCTATTAATCTGAGAATGAATCCAAAATTATGGACTTAAAGATCACTTTTGGACATTAACGATTCAATAATTTATTTTTATACTTTGAACTGTTGACATACTTTCGTAATAATGAAGCTCTCACACTTGAGTTCTCGAAAAAACTCAAATCCACTACGCTGAAATCAGCATATTGCATCATGTGTTCTTGCAGGAACCTCTCTTTTATGAACTAAACATTCAAAAACTAAATTGAACCTGTAGTTTCAAATTTAGTGCATTTGAAACCCGAAGTTTTCATAAAACAATACACTTATGAAAACCCGACGTTTTTCTCATGAAAACCATGTCTTAGAACTCAAATGTTCTAAATTTGATGCTTATGGATGATTCTTTCCCATATCACCAATCACAATCTTGTTCCCCCCAATTCAGTGGATTGTCGAACCGTCACAAGTTTAATTTTCCTGATTTGGATGTTTTCTATTAGAAACCACTTTATGTGGGGTACAAGACGTGAATCTCCACTTGACTATCAAGAAGCTGAGAAACCATTGTAGTCAATAATGGCATAGAAGAGCTGAATAAGCCTTTGCCATGATCTTCATTTGAAGACTTATGCCCGAAGCATTACCAACGGAAGTACCTCCTGAACGAGGATTCCATGGCTTTTTGGCTCGCTCCTATGGACCGTCTTGTTAATGCACAAAATCAGTGAGGATTTTGGTACAACAAAAAGTGTTAAGTTTGTGACCTTCGCTAGGTTGCTCCGGTCATTAGTGTGGATAAGTATGCAAATGGATAAAGACAGGGAAGCAAACACAAGATGTACATGGTTCACCCAGATTGGCTACGTCCACGGAGTAGAGGAGTTCTCATTAATTGTGAAGGGTTTACACAAGTACATAGGTTCAAGCTCTCCTTTAGTGAGTACTAGTGAATGATTTAGTACAAATGACATTAGGAAATATTGTGGGAGAATGATCTCCTTTTATAGAAGAGAGTTTCTAGCTTTGTTTTGACATTGACATGTGTCGTGTTGTGATTGGCTTCTGATGTTGACACGTGTCGTGCTATGATTGGCTTATGATGTCGACACATGTCTCGCTGTGATTGGCCTCCTGGTTGGAGGGAAACTCTTCTAGGTCTTTGATGGTATAACGTTAATCGGTGCTCAGTAGTTTCGGGATTGGTCAAGTATAGTACAAACAGTGCTCCCCTAAGTTCCCGAGTGAGGGAATCTCCTCGGTTGGGGACTTGCAAGATCCAAGCCACTGAGTAATCACGAAACTTCTAAGTACTGAAGTGTGGTATCGTTTTCACTTGCCTTATCTGTCTCATAGGTAGATGTGGCATCTTCTCTGGAAGTACTTTTCCTCCATCCAAAGGTGGTATCTTTAACCGGTGGAGATGCACAAGGTAATGTATCAATTTCACTTAAAGCTTACTTGTAGTTTCAGGCTTGGTCAAGCGCGATACAAACCATGTAGTAGGAGTTCCCCAAGTCGCCGAGCTAGGAGATCCGCCGAAAGAGGTGACAGACAAGGTAAGCAATCAGAGCTCCCAGCGATCAGTCCCAGATCAAAAGTTTGATTTCAAGTTCCGGCTGATTGTTCTTATTTCCCTATCTTGCAGGCAGCAGGAAGGATAAAGAGAAGAAAATGAGAAGAGATGATATGGGATACTTTTGCTTTTGAAGAAGTAACTTTCCACAAGCTTATTCTTGAATTGGGCTAGAGGATTTTCTGGTTTCCTCCAGAGTATAAGGTCGACTCAAGAATTTGAAGGTCAAAACAAGTTCATTAAATCAAGAGTGCGTTCGACCTTGATGATATGAGATACTTTTGTTGTTGACAAAGTAATAGATGAATCAGCACGTATTCTGTTGCGCTTGTCTCCACATGCTTCCTTGTATCATTCTCACTTGCCTTATCTGTTCCTCAGGCAGATGTGGTATCTTTTTTGGAAGCATAAGATGTTGAAGATGAGTAGTCGAGAGAAATGCCAGGTAAGTAATCAGGCAAGGAGTTCTAGGTAGTTAGTTCCTGACTAGAAACTTGATTCCAAGTGCTGACTGATTGCTCTCTTTCTCCTTGTCTTGCAAGTAAGAACAAGGCCAAAGGCAAAGGCAGGGAAAAAGCATGATGTAGGATACTCTTGCTTTTAACCCTGATGATATGAGATACTCTGGCTCTGGTGTGGCTTGTTTGCATAGGTATTATCGGGGGGAAAATAAGCTGAGTATTTCAAAAGACTCTGCTGAGAGTGCCATATCGGATGTGAAGAAAAGTTGAGCATTTTTTTTATTTGCAGGTTTGCCTAGCTATGGAGGATGAAGGTTGACATATATAAGAATTGTCCTAACAGCGAGTAGTAACGCTATTCCTTTACCCTTATCGGTCATAGCAATGTAGTGGGAGCTGCAAGATTCACATGTTTTAACTTTGTCAGAGCACTTTGAAAAAGTGGTCTGTGGTATCTGGAAAGCTAATGTTATGTGTGAAAATTGCAGATAAGCTTTATCCAAGGAAATCTGGCTCTCGAAGTTCGGAGAACATTGCCTCTTCGGTTTTCGAACAAGCAATCGTGTCGGGGACCTAGCTCTCGAGATTTGGAGAACAGTGCCTTTTCGATTTTTAAGAAAGCAATTCTATTGGGAGTCTAGCTTTCGAGAATCAGAGAGCGGTGCCTCTTCGATTTTTGAGAAAACAATCCTGTTGGGAGTCTAGCTCTCAAGATTCGAAAAGCGGTGCCTCTTCGATTTTTGAGAAAGCAATCTTGTTGTGAGTCTAGCTCTCGAGAGTTGAATAACGGTGCCTCTTCAATTTTTAAGAAAGTAATCCTGGTGGGAGTTTGGCTCTCGAGATTCGGGGAGCGGTGCCTCTTCGATTTTTGAGTAAGTAATCATGTTTGGAGTGTTTTCTCGATATGAGTAAAGGTTGGGCATTTTTTCCATTATGTCTTGACACGGAGCACAGAGGTTGACACACACAGGGATTTTCCAGTTATCAAGCAGTGATGTTGTTCCTTTACCCTTGTAGGTAATGGTAGGGTAGCTGGAGCTTCAAAGTTTATGTGTCTAAACTTTGTCAGAGATCTTTGGCAAAGTTATCTGTGGTACCCGAGGAGCTGATGTTGCATGTGGGGATTTTTGACATATTTTACTCAGGAAAATCTATTTCTCGAAATCCGAAGAGTGGTGCCTCTTCAAATTTTGAACCAACGGCCCTGTTGCCCTTTCTTTTATAGAGGCACCAATTATGTACAAGAAGTACGTTTAGAGAGTTATTGCTTGCAGGAATTTTCTCCTTATTTTTGTACTTTAGAGATTTATTGCACCTCATTTCTTCTTCATCATTTCTGAGAATGTCTATCCCATCCGACCGTCGTTTTGACTTAAACTTCGGTGAAGAGGCAGCCATGCCTTCTCAAGACAACATATGATGCCCATCCTTCTTATCCCCTACTAGTCATCTTACCGTTGGGGACTCTGTGATGAATAATGATATAACCACTGCAGTGGTGGCCAGGAACCTTCTCACTCCCAAAGATAACAGACTACTTTCCAAACGGTCTGATGAATTGGCTGTTAAGGATTCTCTGGCTCTCAGTGTTCAGTGTGCAGGTTCTGTGTCTAATATGGCCCAACGCCAAACCCGCCAAGTTGAATCATTAGCGGCTGAAGTGATAAGTCTTAAACAGGAGATCAGATGGCTTAAGCATGAGAATAAATAGTTGCACAGACTCGCACATGACTACGCTACAAACATGAAGATGAAGCTTGACCAGCTGCAGGAATCTGATGGTCATATTTTACTTGATCATCAAAGGTTTGTGGGTTTGTTCCAAAGGCATTTATTGCCTTCGTCTTCAGAGGTTTGTGGGTTATTTTCGAATTTTTAAATTTTCGAATTTCTGAAAATATATATATATTAAGCTTTGTAGGTGAAGCTTTGGTGTTGAAACTTTGTAGGTGAAGCTTTAAGGTTGAAGCTTTGTTGGGCACCATGAATTGATTTTGCTTTATACTATCTTGATCAAGATAGTGTGAAGCTTTTGTAGGTGAAGTTTTTGTGTTGAAGCTTTGTAGATGAAACTTTTGTAGGTGAAGCTTTTGTGGTGGGTGAAGCTTTTGTTGGTGAAGCTTTTATGGGTGAAGCTTTTGTGGGTGAAGCTTTTGAGTTGAAGCTTTGTAGGTGAAGCTTTTGTGTTGAAACTTTTGTAGGTGAAGCTTTGGAGTTGAAGCTTTTGTTGGGTACCATGAATTGATTTTGCTTCACACTATCTTGATCAAGATAGTGTGAAGCTTTTGAGAATTTGTAATTGTCCTCCATTGATGAAGCTTTGTTGAATTTCCCAATTTTCTTCTTTTTTTTTTTCTTTTTTTTTTTGGGAAAACTAGAAATTTGTTGAATTTCCCATTTTTTTTTTGGGAAAATTAGAAATTTGAAAATGTGGGAGAGACAACATATACAAATTTTGCTTCCACACTGTTGAGCAAGAGATTGTGATGCAAGCCACACCTTTTAGTAGTCGAAGGTTTGAATGAACCATATAAATTAAATTTGCTTCGAACATTATTGATCAAGAGTGTGTGAAGCTTTCTACAAGTTGTAGTTGCCCTTCATTGATGAAGCTTTTATTGGCACCATAAATTGGTTTTGCTTCACACTGTCTTGATCAAGAGTGTGTGAAGCTTTTTACGAGTTGTAGTGTTTGCATTATTACAGAGAAGAAATGTCTGAAGCAGATGCAAGAGAGCTGAATAGCTTGATCTTCGTATGCCATGCACTGAAGTTGTTGTTGGCTTGCAATAAGACTTTGTTGGTGACTATAACTCTTGTTGGGCATAAATGCTCCTTTAGTTGAGTTGTCAAGCTTGAGGGTTTTTGATTATTTGTGAATGCTAGGAGTTTACATGTACAAGTTGTACCACTCGTCTTCTGGTAGGTGGAATGAATGGTGAGTTGCTTTTATCACTTGGTTGGTGGTACGAATGTGAGTTCCTTCATCATCTTTCATCACCTGGTTGGTGGCACGAGGATGAGTTCATTCTTCACCTGGTTGGTGGCATGAATGGCAAATTGCCAAATGATATTAGAGTACGGGTTGTACATTTCATCACCTGGTTGGTGACATGAAGATAAGTTCCTTTTTCACCTGGTTGGTGGCATGAGTGGCAAGTTGCCAAATGATATTAGAGTACGGGTTGTACATTTCATCACCTGGTTGGTGGCATGAATGGAAAGTTGCCAAATGATATTAGAGTATGGGTTGTACATTTCATCACCTGGTTGGTGGCATGAAGATAAGTTCCTTCTTCACCTGGTTGGTGGCATGAGTGGCAAGTTGCTAAATGATATTAGAGTACGGGTTATACATTTCATCACCTAGTTGGTGGCATGAAGGAGAGTACGGGTTGTACATTTCATCACCTGGTTAGTGGCATAAAGGAGAGTACGGGTTGTACATTTCATCACCTGGTTGGTGGCATGAAGATGAGTTCCTTCTTCACATTTCATCACCTGGTTGGTGAGAATAAGGGCAAGGTGTCGAGGCACATTGTAGTAAGTGTCAAATGACACAAAGTATATTGAACCCTTTCGAAGCACATTTGGCTTATGTATGAATGTGTTGGAATGTATGATTGAACGAATATACTGTGAAGCTGTTCGCTTATTTGTATAGTCTTGTTAACATATACTTAGACTTTGTTTCATGTTTGAAGCATTCATGTTGAAGCTTTGAACCCGAGTGTTTCATTGCTAGGAATGTAAGAGGATTAGGACCGAGTTGTCTAAATCACCTATTTATTAAATTCATGCCAAATAGTCTTCGTTAGATAGGATGCCGATCGGCTGAAGCTTAACACTTGTACAATGTGAGTTTACTTGTAATAGTTGCGTAGTGTTGACACTTATCACATGAGCAGGATATTCTGATGGCATCTTGGTGGAGTGTTGGCCAGTAATATCCTTGGCGAAAAGCTTTGTGTGCTAGGGATCGAGATCCAGCATGATCTCCGCAGACTCCTTCATGTATTTCCCGAAGGACAGTTTTCGCCTCTGCGGGCGTAAGGCATCTTAGGTATGGTAGGTTAAAACCCCGTTTGTAGAGTTGGTCATTAATGATCAAGTAACGGGTAGCCTTGTATCGAATTTGCTTAGCTTGGACTTTGTCATTTGGAAGGGTGCAATGAGCAAGGAATCTATAAATCGGAGTAATCCAACTATCCCTCTGTTGTAAGTTGCACACTTCCGCAGCTATGGTGCTTTGTACTGCCAACAATTCGATCTGAATTTTTCTCCCAATCTTGTCTTCCACCGCTGAGGCGAGGCGAGCCAAAGCATCTGAATGACTGTTTTCTGCTTGAGGAGTTTGGGTGATCTGGTAGTGGAAGTGCTTGAGCAACAATTGTGTTTGTGCTAGATATGCTACCATGGAACTATCATTAGCGTCAAAGTTGTTGGTGACCTGGTTAACCACCAATTGGGAGTCACTAAATATATCAATTCGTTTAACCCCAAGGTGTTTGGCTAAATGTAAGCCTGGTAGGAGGGCTTCATATTCGGCCTCATTGTTCGACGCCTTAAATTTGAAACGAATAGCATACTTCATCACCACTTTGTCAATGGTCGTAAGGACTAGTCCTGCTCCACAACCATGTTGGTTGGACGAGCCATCAACATATAGACTCCATGCTAAGGTTATTGGTTCTATTTTCTGAGCTTCCGAGGGTAATGAAACCACTTCTTTAGGCATAAAAACAATGTCAACATGATATGTGAAGTCGGCGATGAAGTCTACCACTGCTTGGCCCTTCTCAGCTGGCTTTGGTTGGTAGGAGATGTCAAACTCACCCAATGCTATTGCCTATTTTATCATTCGTCCCGAAGTGTCATGACTTTAGAGTATCTGTCGAAGAGGATGATTGGTAAGCACGATGATGAAGTGTGCTTAGAAGTAAGGCAAACTTTGCAGACATGACAAATGCTAGAGCCAATTTCTCAATGTTAGAGTATCGTGTCTCTGAATCTTGTAAGGCCTTGCTAGCGTAGTAGATAGGTCGTTCGACATTACCATCATTTCGAATGAGAACAGAACTTACTGCTAAAGTTGATACCGACAGATAGATAAAGATAGTGTCACCAAGCTTAGGTTTGGAGAGCAAATGGGCTTTACTCATGTAGTCTTTGAGGTTCTTGAATGTCTCGGCACATTCATCAGTCAATGTAATGTACTTCTTACTTCTCTTAAGTGATTTGAAGAAATCAGCACATCTGTCTGTGGCCTTAGAGATGAACCTAGTTAAGGCTGCCACCTTGCCAGTAAGACTCTGGATGTCTTTTGAAGTTACCGGTTCCTTCATGTCGATGATTACTTTGATCTTCTCAGGATTAGCCTTAATGCCTCGTTGGCTTATCATGAAGCCTAAGAATTTGCCAGAGCCTACGCCGAAGGCACATTTGTTGAGGTTCAACCTCATTCGATACCTCTTTAGAATGGTGAAAGTTTCATATATGTTAGCGATGTGTTGGTCAGCATGTTTGCTCTTGACTAGCATATCATCAACGTAAACTTCCATGCTCTTCCCAATTTGTTCGGCGAACATTGAATTGACTAGTCTCTGATAAGTCGCTCATGCATTATTTAGGCTGAAGGGCATAACTTTATAGCAATATAGTCCCCTGTCAATAGTGAAGACTGTGTGTTATTGGTCTAGAGGGTTCATGAGGATTTGGTTGTATCCTGAGCAAACATCCATGAAGCTCAGGAGTTCACACCCTACCGTAGAGTCTGTAAGTCTGTCAATGAGAGGAATAGGAAAGCTATCATTTGAGCATCCTTTTTTAGGTCGGTGTAGTCGACACACATTCTCCACAAGACCTTTTGGAGCAAGAGACTTTCTTTGGTCAGATTTTTCTTAACAACGACCATATTTGCTACCCATGTTAGGTAATTGACTTCGCGAACGAAGCCTATGCCTTTGAGTTTTTCAACTTCTGCCTTCATTGCTTCGTATCGTTCAACGTCATAAGATATTCGCTTCTGTCTCAACGGCTTGGTCTTGGGGTCAATACTCAAGCGATGACATATTATATCGAGAGAGCTGCCTGGCATGTCCTAGTATGACCAGGCGAAGACCTCAGTGTTCTCTTGCAAAAAAGAGATCAATGTCAACCGAATGGGTGGTGACAAGGTGGTGACAATCCTTACCATGCGATCTGGATAATATTTTGATATAGAAACCTTATCCAGCTCTTTAGCGGGTTGTGTTTACTAGGTGAAAGAGTCATCTCGATGATTGTTGGGTTGACTGTTGCCACCGTGAAGATCCAAGTTGGCTTCATCCGGGCTGGTCTTTATGACTTAGTCATGTATGGAAATGGTTTCCTTGGGCATAGGCAGGTGTTGTTGCTTGACCGAAGTGTTGTAACATGATCGTGCACTAAGTTGATCTCCTCTGATGTAACCATTGCCATAGGGGGTTGGAAATTTCATCAAAAACATATGTGTGGATACCATGGCTTTGAGATCATTGATGCATGTGCGTCCAAAGATGACATTGTATGCCGTTGGGCAATTAACTACCAAGAAGTTAGTGGTAATGGTAGCTGTGTAAGGGCCTGTATCAATGGTGAAAGGTAAGTGTATGCTCCCTATAGGTTGCACGATATCACCGGATAAGCTTATTAGAGGAGAAATCGAGCGATCGAGCAAGTGTTCTGCTACATTAAGTGCCCTGAAAGCTTCAGCAAACATGATATTGACCGAAGCCCCCGTGTCTACCATGATTCGTCTTACTTTAAAGTTGGCTATGTGAGCCTCCACGATCAGTAGGTCATTGTGAGGGTAGATGATACCTCTTTCTTCCTCAGGGTAGAAACATATTGGATCCCAGTTAGGCTTTTGATATTTACCTTCCCTAATGTCTTCCACTTGAAACACTTGGTGGCCAGGCCTTAAAGCTTGTTCGCTGTTTTTCATGGCCCTATTGGAAGATTCAGATATGGGTGTGCTGCCACTTATGGAATATATCACATTCACTTGGCGTTGGTTACGGTTATCCCTTTAAGGGTGAAGGAGGAATCGATCAATTTTTTCTTCACGTGCCAAAGCTTCAATATGATCATGAAGGGTGATACACTTCTCGTCGTCATGGGCGTTATATTCGTGGTAGCAGTAAAACGTGCCCGTGTTCTTCATGGGCTTGTAACCCGACTACCTCGACATTGGCTTCGGTATCAGGTGTGCTGTGTTGGGGTAAATGGCCACGCATGTGGCGTTCAAAGGCGTGTATGTCTCATACCTCGAGGTAGGACCTGTTCTGACATGTGCTTGGCCCACTGTGTTGACTGCCTGGGGGCGGGCATTATCGTGGCGATACCCTTGGTTATCGTGATAGTGTCCCTTACTCCTTTTACTAAAATAAGATTGGTAAGGATGGAAATCTTTCCTTTTGCCCTGAGATTGATATGTCTGTTGACTTGACAAAGTATTAAGTAAAGCAGGATGAGGCACCGCTGCAGTTTGGAAGGTTGAGGTTTTCTTATTTGGGTGGGTCTGGCTTCCACTTCCCACTTGTTGATAAGGGATGGTTGTTGGGGGTTTCTCTTGGTATGTCATTGCCTCGGCGGAGGCATGGTTATAAGCCTGCGCCATCACGTCAGAGTAAGTCTTCTAAGTGTTGGCATTGATCATGTACTTAAAGAAATAGTCACGTAGGCCTGCCGTGAAGGTTTTGAGGGTAGTCTTGTCGTCTGCCTCGGCACAACGGGAATACTCATGGCTGAAGCGGCCAGCATACATACGTAATGACTCGTCTAGCTTCTGGAAAATGATGTACAAGTCATCCGCAGAATGTAAGCGATTGGTTTGGAAAATGTGTTGAGAAACAAACAATTTCCTTAATTCCTCAAATGAGTCTACCATCTCAGGTGGAAGATGGCAATACCAGTTTAGAGCTCCGCCAGAGAGGGTGGAAGGGAAAAGAAGACATCGTTATTCGTCGGTGTGCATCCGGTATGCCATTGTGGACTCAAAGAGGTTAAGGTGTTCAATAGGTCTTTTTTTCCAGTATAGAGTTACAAGCCAAGCTTCTGCTTTGTCTTTGCTTGGAGGGGGTGTCGATGATCCTCCTTGTAAGAGGGCCAGGCCTAAGTTGGTTCCAATCAGGTATCTCAACTTGTCGTTCGGCCTTCAACTTGTTTACTTCCTTAAGGAGCTGTAGGACAAGAGGGTCCTAAGTGGAGTCATGTACCACTAGAGCTTTCTTTCGTAAATCTTCATCTCCTTTTGGAAGTAGGAAGGTTTGATCAAAAGTATGTGATTTTTCCCTGAACTCGCCATACTGACTTCCAAGGTATGTCTGTCAGAACATTTCTGAGTCCCCTATACCTTTGTGTTTCTCTAGAACTTATTGCCCCTTCCCCAAATTGGTTGCCAGTCTGAGACATGGGAAGGGACCGAGTCTTTCAGAGACCCTTGGGTCATTGATCTTCGAGCTTACATGGATGAGATTGTCTCGACGTAGCTTTAGAAAGTCTTGATAGTCGTGAAAGACGGCTTTGGATCCTTCCACTCCTTCTGTAAGGAGGTGTCTTCCTCCACTACTCCTGCTTCGGTTTAAAGTAGCTGGGTGGAGAGAAGTTTCATGTTGGTCGCCATTTCGATGAGTAGCTCGCTTCTCAACAAGAATACCCATGTCGAGGGCAAATGACCCTCCGTGTTGGGAGGCACCCAGTTGATTGTTAACTTCCACAGGGGTGATGAGCTCGTGTGTTTTAGTATATCTAGCCTCGTGGACCATCTCGAATACCTTCTCATACTGCTTTTGGAGGATCTTATTCTTCATCGCTATCTTGTTGTTTTGAGCCTCCAGCTCATCGACTTTAACCTGAAGAGCAAACTTCTTTTGTTCCTTCTTTCGTTGCTTCGCACCAGGTGCAAGAGGGGTGTCATTCTATGTGTTGTGGCTTCCTTCGCTCCCCATGTTGGAGAGGGATACCTGGTCAAAAGAGAGTGTACGAATGGTGGAAACCAGCTTGGCAAAGCTAAAGAGAGTGGGAATAAGTGTCGTTCCCACAGACAGCGCCAAATGTTGTTGCACAAAATCAGTGAGGACTTTGGTATAATAGAAAGTGTTAAGTTTGTGACCTTCGCTAGATTTCTCCGGTCACTAGTGTGGATAAGTATGCAAATGGATAGAGACAGGGAAGCAAACACAAGATGTACGTGGTTCACCCAGATTGGCTACGTCCATGGAGTAGAGGAGTTCTCATTAATTGTGAAGGGTTTACACAAGTACATAGGTTCAAGCTCTCATTTAGTGAGTACTAGTGAATGATTTAGTACAAATGACATTAGCAAATATTGTGGGATAATGATCTCCTTCTATAGAAGAAAGTTTCTAGCTTTGTTTTTACATTGACACGTGTCGTGTTGTGATTGGCTTCTGATGTTGACACGTGTCGCGCTATGATTGATTTATGATGTTGACACGTGTCGCGCTATGATTGGCCTCCTGGTTTGAGGGAAACTCTTTTGGGTCCTTGATGGTATAACGTTAACTGATGCTCAGTAGTTTCGGGATTGGTCAAGTATGGTACAAACACGTCTAATCATGAAAGACATTGCTTGAAGCACACCATGATTACGTCCATGAATAAGTACAATTCTGAAGTTTATAAATCCGATCGAATTTTGACTAGAGAATACTTTTCTCGTCCTTCTTTGTTTCTAACTCGCCCCTGAAGCAGTAGTGTAGAAAACGAGATTTTACCAAATTCTCGGATCTGATTACTACCACAAATGTGAGAGAAAGGTATAGACCTAGTTTGGCTGGAGCTTACCAAATCCAATTCGAGGTCTATCTCTCTCACAATCCAATTTTGAGTTTGTTTTTTACAACATATGGTAGAATTAGGGCCTGCCAAGGTGTGGCATCATGCCCAAAGCATGATCCTTGGTACCTAAGACCTAAAACTTCAAAGAATAAGGGATAATATTCCTAAACCTCAACCCTGCAAAATCTAATTATGTCTCGATGGAATAGATTATTGGTTATGCACCTGTTCGTGTCTCTACCAATGTCATTGAGGAGTACCGTTCTCGTAGTCAATATGTTAGACTAATTTTGCTCCACCAAACATCGTTGGAAGAGCAGAATTTTGACATGGATGGCCTTGTTGGCCGAATCCCCTTAGTAAACCATTTACTTTGTGAACATTTTTCTATGTTCTTGGATTCAAGTTTGGTGTATGTTTTACTTATGGATAATCTTATTGATATTGTACTCGAATATGAGTTAATTGAATCATGTTTCTTAATACATGTGACCGATTCAATTAAACACGTGATTTGGTAAGAATGTGAGAAAATTAGTTGTCTAGATGAATGCGATACTACACACACTAACTTTACACCTAAATCACATCTTTAACAACGACTTCAGGTATATCCAACCTGATTAAGAGCATTGGCACGCTCCTCGTTGTATGAATGATACTGAATTACCATTTAAGGGACCTTAAATTCTCCATGTCATTGAGTTTTTAAGGATAACAATGATCATAAATGAAACCACTAAAGAAAATAGAGTGGAATATCTTTACACCATCTCCAAACATAAGCATGCAACTTTGATTTGGGGCTAATAGGTTGTCTCCCAACTGGGAACACGTCACATGTGGCCGCCCTGGAGCTTGGTGATTGAGCAGTTTTACTTGCTTTAGCATAACATTTTTTGGAACACTTAGGTTGAACAATGATGCTACGACGCATCCCCTTACCCGAAGTAAAGATCTTGTGCCTACAAGCACACTTTATCAAAGCCCGCTCGTTGAGAAATTTGATTTTTATATCATTCCCCGCAAAGATACAAAACGACTCTCTTTTCACAGTGGATTCAAGGTAATATATGTGAACTATTCCAGCCAAAATGCGGACCATATAAATACTTATGGTTTTGATTGATAAATCGACAAATTGGTCACATGTTTGTTCACACACATTGTTGCTAAACCTCTTGGCCGATTAAGGGTTCACCACCCTACTTATCCCTTAAGGTCCGGGAGACTGGATAATGTCAGAGAGTTTATATCGACGGTTTTCAATAAAGTATTGCATGTATTTTGGGTTTATAAATTGAACATCGAATTTCCATGTTCACCCCAAATAGCCTCGCCTAGCGATCATAAAGCGCAATTTAAATAATCCCCCGAATTTTGGTAAACGTACCAAGTTTTCAGTTTCTGCTTAGGGCTATGCAATCTTGTACGTAGGGGTGGGTTCGGTTTAAATCGGTTCGGTTTTTTGCCAAAACCGAAACTAAACTAAAATTTCGGTTCGGTTCATTTTTTTTCCAGTTTTTTTTCGGTTCGGTTTTTTTTCAGTTCGGTTTTTTCCGGTTCGGTTTCGGTTTTTTGTTTTTTTTCTTTTCAAAAAATGAAAAACATTGAAATTTTAAATTTTAACATATCCAACACAATCATAACATAAGCATTCTAACTAGAATCAAAGACAATGAAAATAAACATTTAAAGTTGAACTAAAATCATCAATCAAGTCTTCCAAAGTCCAAACTAACAACCTTACAACACAAAAATCGTACAAATGACTTAGAAAAGTTAAATTGTATGATGTTGTTCAAAGATCAGGGTTGTTTGCTTGTAACTGCATGTTGACAACTTGATTAGTAAAAGTAATGCGTTGGTGGATTTATTTAGTGTGTGTTGGATTTTTTTCCATAACAAAATTACCCAAGTAATCTACCTGAAATAAATGTTTATGGATTCTGTTACATGTTATATGAGAGTAGATTTGGAAAAGAAAGTTGGGGCAGAAGTAGACAGTGCTATGGAGATAGATGTAGGTACTTCAGGAGGAGGTTTGGTTCCGGAACCTTATATGGGGGAGAAATAATAGGTTAGGGTTTAGAGTTTTTATAGGCCTTTTTTTAATATTTTGAGCTTAAAGTTTGGCAACACATTGGGTTTAGCACATTTTAATTACAAATTGGGTTTAGAAAATAATACCCAAAACAAATAATTAAATAAAAAAATTAATTTAATTAATTCGGTTCGGTTCGGTTTTTTCATTCGGTTCGGTTTTTTTCGGTTTTGGTTCTGTTTGGTTTTCGGTTTTTTTCGATTTTCGGTTTTTTGAACCCACCCCTACTTGTACGCAGTTATGTTGGTCCACCTTGAGGCCAATTGCCATCCAACCTATTTGATGTTATAGTTGGTTACTGGGTATGAACCTGACGATTTTTGTAGTTACGCATTTGGGTGTGTATTCCATGTGCCAAGTTGCACCGCCACAAGGTACCAACATGGGTTCTCAAATAAGGATGTGAATCTTTGTAGATTATGATTCTCCTTCACACTAGCTATCTTAGAGCCCTTGCACGCGATCTCTTTACCGCTCATTTGCGGGTTGTCACTTTAATGAGACAGTATTCTCGCCGTTATGGGGAGATAAGAATGTCAATGTTCTTAGAGAATGACGCGAATTTGCGTGGATGTTGCCCATTATATCTCATCTTGATCCCCGCACCGCACAAGTGTGATAAGCAAGTGCGATGAATTCTAGCTTTCAAAATGTTGCTCCAGACGCATTCCTCTGATCTAGCTAAAGTGATGAGATCATATATCAGCTGCAAACATGCCTGCAAGGATAGACGTATTCAACGGACATCGAGTCAACATCCTTAGAAGGTGTGCCACCCTCGTTGGACGGTTTGGACGCCCATGTATGACGGTCCGGTACACCGGCAGATAACCAATCAATCTGTCTTGGTCTGGAGCACAACAGATCACTCGGTTTATAGGATTCACTTCCCTAGAAGAGGAAGACACGACACAACAATAAATCTAAACTCGATCGCTGTCTCAAATCATTTCCATCTCATGAGATTAATCCGGATTACTCCCGAGACTTGAAGTTTTTGGTCCAGTATATTAGTTTGGATAAGCTAAATGGAATTGAAATGAGATTACCATCGATGATGTTTTCACTTATATGGTAGCTACCGACATAAATGAAAAACGACGATATCAAATCGTGTTTCGTTGATTAAGTGACAATGTAGACAACTAAAATTACAATCTAGGTCAAATTATTTACTAAAGTGTGTTTTGGACTTGTCGTTCCTACATTGCCCAAGGCAACCCCGTTGTGTTACAACTGGGAAATGAAGCGTTATGAGATGAATGAAATAGTGCGATATAATGCACGTCTTACGACGTAAGGTTTCTCTCAAACGTCTTGTGATTGATAGCAGCATTATGAAATGTAGTTAGTGTTTCTCCAAAGGGATATAGATACGGAGAGTTACATGTAAGTTCCCGAAGAATTACATGGATTGGTTCAAATAGTTCCAAACCACGGAACACCCTCTTAACTTGTTTGAGGCGTTCACTTACAATTCAACGGATGTGGTACCCGTCTAAGTGATTATTTGATCAGTCATGGATGAATTATGCCCTTGCGTGCTAAACTATGAAGTCTTATTCCGAATTGTTAGAGTTACAGTTTATGTCGCTGACACGAATCTCACTAAGACTCTAGAAGAGCTTGAGAAAACTATCTCGCACTTGAAGATGGAATTTGAGATGAAAGATCTTGGGAAAACTCGTTTATACCTTGACCTGAAGTTGAAGCGTTGTTTTGACGGTATTTTGGTCTACTAGTCGAACTACACCCTAAAGGTGTCCCATTTGAGTATACATATGATCGTCTATACATTATATGCATATGAGACTCTTTAAAAGGTTATGGAATCCAGAATTCCATATCTAAGTTCAACTTTGTACTTCGTTGTACTTAGCTCATTGTATTTAGATAGGACATCTCATTTGCTATTGATTTATTGGTAAAGATGTAGCACAACACTTACTCGCAACCACTGAATCAATATTAAAGACGTACCCTGAAGGTACTACAAATTTGGGCAAATCAAATCCCAACACATCTCGAGCGGATCCAACCCCCTGATCCTCGGAATGATGCTTGCCTTGTTTGTTATGCTGACACTGGTTACTTATCAAACCCGCGCAAGGCAAAATCCCCAAATGGTTATGTCTTTACCGTTAGGGATATCGCAATATCTTGGATGTCCACAATATGACGTTAGTTGCGAAATCTTCAAGTCGTTCCAAGACTCACCTTACTTCACTATGCCATAAGTGAGACATGGTTAGGAGTTATTGTTGAGCATATTCGAAGTACTTATTGTGTTTTCATCCATCATTGAATCCCAACATTAATCCATGAAGATTATGCCACATGTATCAACCCGACCAAGCCATGATACATCAACGAAGTCAACACCAGGACATATTGCGTCTACATCTACATCAGCAAAGCTCAAGAGATTGAAGTCATGCAAGCCGATCCTAGACAATCTTGTCGACCTCGACACGATGTCATTGTCAAAGTCAACCTTCCAGAAGCTTGTCCGAGGAATTGGTATGCCTAACTATCATATCTAATACTTGTAGTTCTCATTAGGAAGTTCTGTCAAACTTAGGGGAAGAATCTAGAAGTATACTCACTTGATCTTAATGTACTATTTTTCCTTACGATTAAGAGCATCTTTCCCACTGGATTTTTGCTACCTAACTAGATTTTAACAAGGCACCCATCATGGGCTGATTATACCATTGTAAGCTATTCTACTTGCGTCCAAAAGACGTATAGTTTTGACTTAATGCAACTTTTCACTTTTCTTCTTAGTCTATGAGTTTTTCTCCCACCTTGGGTTTTACCATATCGAGGTTTTGTGAGTTTTACTTTTTTATACATTCTTCCATTGATCTGAGACTGAATACTTCATCAACTATACTTGCTTCATTACTGAAGACCTGATGTGCCATTTACTTAAGTATTTACACACTCAATGGGGAGTGTTGCAGTCCTATTAGGGTGCGTTTGTTACACCGGACTGTCTCGGACTAAATTAGCTTCAGGGACTAAGCTGGACTGGGTTAGACTAGATTAAGCTGGACTAACTTAGTGAAGCGTTTGGTGCAATGTCGGACTAAGAAGCAAAATAATTAACAAACTCTAAAATTATATTATTTAATCCCTATCTTTTTTAATATGTTTTTATAAATTATCAAATTATAATATTATACTATTTAATCTATATGTTTTTTAATACTTTTTTTTCTTTTATTTTCATTTTCTTTTTCTTTTTCCAGAATTCTCTTGTCTCCTTCCCCAAATCTCTCTACTTTCCCGTCCATCTCCTTCTCAATCTCTCTCTCTCTCTCTCTCTCTCTCTCTCTCTCTCTCTCTCTCTCTCTCTCATCATCAATTCCATTCTTTTCACACATTCTCAGAAAGTCGGGTAAGGAAGTCGACAAGTATCCGACGAGTGAGGAAGTCGGGTAAAAAATCCACCTCACCTTCAATTCGATTACTAATCAGTTGGGTGAGGAAGTCGACAAGTATCCGACGAGCGAGAGATAAGGCAGTTTGGTAATTACTGGACAGCCATGGCGGCAAATCCTGTATCAAACAACAAACCACCATCATCTTCCAAGGCCCCAGATCCAGCCAACCCAGACTCTTCTTAGAGCTGGAGCCCAGCGATTTGAAACCCGTTGGGAAAGTTAGCGAGTGAAACAGACGAACAAAGAAGACAAGCGAAGCTGACGAACAAAGCCGGTCTTTGCAGTCCTGTTGTTTTCGGGGGGTCTCGGTAAGACCACCTAAGGAGGTTGCTAGTCGAGGCGAGTCCCTCGTAATACCATTAAAAGTAGTCCGTGTTCCAAACAAACACTGGACTATACTCCAATCCAGTCCAGTGAGACTTAGAGAAGCCAAACAAACGGGCCCTTAGATTAGGAATGTGATTGTGTAAATCCTAGTAGATCTAGAAATATCTCTTATATTTTTATTAGGAGTTGATTACCTATTACGAGTTGTAATCCTAAAAGGGTAAGGATTTTACCTATCCTACTACTATAAATAAAGGTACAATGGGGTAGAATAGAACACATCTCAATTACACATCCCTAAAAGGGTAAGGATTTTACCTATCCTACTACTATAAATAAGGGTACAATAGGGTAGAATAGAACACATCTCAATTACACATCTCTTTCTTCTTTCCCTGGCCTCCATAATTGTTCACTAAATTATGCATACAACAATCATTTCAATTTCCGTTATTTTAAAATTCATTAATCCTTATTAATCTTAGATTTATTCATTCAAACACATATAAATTTAAGATATGGAATACTATATCTTATCCATATATCACTTCTCTTCCGTTTAGGGATTCTACATTGTGTTAGGATTGGGTCTTTATTTTTCGACACACATTCTCACTCCATAACTTTTTTCAAGAATCTAAACAACCTATTTTCAATTCATCATTCGTAGATTATTTTTGTAAAAAAAAATTAGATAAATCCACAACTATTAAGAGTAGTAAAGAAAATGAATAAATACGATTATGCAAAGAAACACTAAAATTATTAACATTTAATGCAAACGGGAATATAATTTTGGATATAGGTGATTTTTGGTAAGGGTTCAGACATATCGGTGAAATGCAAATATGAACTAAGCATGGAAGAAAACAACAGATGTCAAAGTAACTTGAAGAAAATGGATAAATTGAGATAGCGTAACAATGAAAATTTGAACAAAAATTATGTAAAAGTCAGCGTAAGGCAAGTTAGCAATGGTTTTTTATTTACCGGGAAAATAGATGTTGAATTATTTGCAACATTGAAGATTGAAAATCCAGATGAATATGGAAAATAAGATGTTGATCCAGGTAAAGAAGATATGTTAACCCAGGAAAGTCTCACCGAAGAAGTATGCCGGAAATGCAAAAATCACATCTCAGTACCTAGACAAAAATACATCTTGACCACAACGTAGAATACCTCAACCTACAAGCTAGTAAAAATATCAAGCACACATCAAAATTAAACAAATTGAAGAAAAAACTAAGTTCCCAATTACAGAAATGGCTACAACAACAACAACAACAACAACAAAGCATTTTCCCATTAAGTGGGGTCGGCTATATGAATCCTAGAACGTCATTGCGCTCGGTTTTGTGTCATGTCCTCCGTTAGATCCAAGTACTCTAAGTCTTTTCTTAGGGTCTCTTCCAAAGTTTTCATAGGTCTTCCTCTACCCCTTCGGCCCTGAACCTCTATCCCGTAGTCACATCTTCGAACCGGAGCGTCAGTAGGTCTTCTTTGCACATGTCCAAACCCATTTTGTGTACGTGTTGATGATTCACCGCCCAACATTATGTGCCATAGAGCATCGCCGGCCTTATTGCCGTCCTATAAAATTTTCCCTTGAGCTTCAATAGCCTACGGCAGTCACACAACATGCCGGATGCACTCTTCCACTTCCTCCATTCAGCTTGTATTCTATGATTGAGATCTATATCTAATTCTCCGTTCTTTTATAAGATAGATCCTAGGTAGCGAAAACGGTCGCTCTTTGGTAATTCCTGATCTCTGATCCTCACCCCTAACTCATTTTGGCCTCCATTTGCACTGAACTTGCATTCCATATATTTTGTCTTTGATCGGCTTAGGCGAAGACCTTTAGATTCCAACACTTCTCTCTAAAGGTTAAGCTTCACATTTACCCCTCCTGAGTTTCATCTATCAACACTATATCGTTTGCGAAAAGCATACACCAAGGAATATCATCTTGAATATGTCATGTTAACTCATCCATTACCAACGCAAAAAGGTAAGGACTTGAGGATTGTTGATGCACAAAATCAGTGAGGACTTTGGTACAACAGAAAGTATTAAGTTTGTGATCTTCGCTAGATTGCTCTGGTCATTAGTGTGGATAAGAATGTAAATGGATAGAAACAGGAAAGCAAACACAAGATATACGTGGTTCACCCAGATTGGCTACGTCCACGGAGTAGAGGAGTTCTCATTAATTGTGAAGGGTTTACACAAGTACATAGGTTCAAGCTCTCATTTAGTGAGTACAAGTGAATGATTTAGTACAAATGACATTAAGAATTATTGTGGGAGAATGATCTCGTAATCACGAAACTTCTAAGTATCGAAATGTGGTATCGTCTTCACTTGCCTTATCTATCTCATAGGTAGATGTGGCATCTTCTCTGGAAGTACTCTTCCTCCATCCAGGGGTGGTATCTTTAACTGGTGGAGATGCACAAGGTAATGTATCAATTTCACTTGAAGCTTACTTGTAGTTTTAGGCTTGGTCAAGCGCGATACAAACCATGTAGTATGAGTCCCCCAAGTCGCCGAGCTAGGGGATCTGCTGAAAGAGGTGACAGACAAGGTAAGCAATCAGAGCTCCAAGCAATCAGTCCCAGATTGGAAGTTTGATTTCGAGTTCTGGCTGATTGTTCTCATTCTCCCTATCTTGCAGGCATCATGAAGGATAAAGAGAAGAAAAAAGAGGATAGATGATATGAGATACTTTTGCTTTTGAAGAAGAAACTTTCCACAGACTTATTCTTGAACTGGGCTGGAGGGTTTTCTGGTTTCCTCCAGAGTATAAGGCCGACTGAAGAATTTGAGGGTCAAAACAAGTCCATCAAATCTAGAGTACGTTCGATCCTGCTGATATGTGATACTTTTGCTATTGACAAAGTAGTGGATGTATCGGCACGTGTTCTGTTACACTTGTCTCCACATGCTTCCTTATATCCTTCTCACTTTCCCTATCTGTTCCTCAGGCAGATGTGGTATCTTCTCTAGAAGCATAAGATGTTGAAGATGAGTAGTCGAGAGCAATGCCAGGTAAGTAATCAGGTAAGGGGTTCCAGGCAGTCAGTTCCTGACTGGAAGCTTGATTCCAAGTGCTGACTGATTGCTCTATTTCTTCTTGTCTTGCAGGTAAGAACAAGGCCAAAGGAAAAGACAGGGAAAAAGCATGATATGGGATACTCTTGCTTTTAACCTTGATGATATGAGATATTTTTGCTCTGGTGTAGCTTGTTTACAGAGGTATTATCGGGGGGAAAGAAAGCTGAGTATTTTGAGAGGCTTCGTTGGGAGTGCCCTCTCAGATATGAGGAAGGGTTGAGCATTTTTGCAGGTCTGCCTGTCCGTTGAGGATGGAGGTCGACATATATAGGAGTCTCCCTAACAACAAGTAGTAATGTTATTCCTTTACCCTGCTTGGTCATAGTACGGTAGTGGGAGCTGCCAACTTCACGTGTGTCAGAGCATTTTGAAAAAGTGGTCTGTGGTATCTGGAAAGCTGATGTTGCGTGTGAAGATTACAGACAAGCTTTATCCAATGAGATCTGGCTTTCGAAGTTGAGAAAGCGATGCCTCTTCGATTTTCGAACAAGCAATCCTGTCGGGGATCTGGCTCTCGAGATTCGGAGAACGGTGCCTCTTCGATTTTTGAGAAAGAAATCCTGCTGGGAGTCTGACTCTCGAGATTCGGAGAGCGGTGTCTCTTCGATTTTTGAGAAAGTAATCATGTTGGGAGTCTGGCTCTCGAGATTCGGAGGACGGTGCCTCTTCGATTTTGGAGCAAGCAATCTTGTTAGGAGTGTTTTCTCGAATGTGAGTAAAGGTTGGGCATGTTTGCTAGTTTACCTTGCCACGGAGCACAGAGGTTGACACACAGGGACTTTTCAATTATCCAGCAATGGTGTTGTTCCTTTACCCTTGTGGGTAATAATATGATAGCTAGACCTTCAAAATTTATGTGTCTAAACTTTGTTAGTGCTGTTTCTTTGCTATTCTTTTACCCTTCTTGGTCATAGCGATGTAGTGGGAGCTGCAAGTTTCACGTGTCTAAACTTTGTCAGAGATCTTTAGCAAAGTTATCTGTTGTACCTATGAGCTGATGGTGCGTGTGGAAAGTGGATGATTGAGCAGTAAGATTCACGTGCTTTCTACTTCACCAGAAATCTTCAACAAAATGCCCGTAATTTTAGCAAAGCTGAGTGTGCATGTGACAGGTGCTGACAAGGTTGGAAAAAACAGGTGCCTCTTTGATTTCTGAGATCGGCCCTCGTGGTCTATGAGCAGCCCAGCTTTTGAGAAAGCAAGCGCCTCTTCGATTTCTGAGATCGGCCTTCATGGTCTTTGAGCAGCCCAGCTTTTAAGAAAGCAAACGCCTCTTCGATTTCTAAGATCGGCCCTCGTGGTCTCTGAGCAGCCCAGCTTTTGAGAAAGCGAACGCCTCTTCGATTTCTGGGCATGTGCCTCTTTGATTTCTGAAGCTCCGTTGAGTGCAGATTTTTATAGAGGCTGACATTAAGTTCCAGATCACACTTGAATCTCCACCAGTAGAAGCTCCCTTCCTGCACTTCTAAGATCTTGATTTGTCCGACCTCTTCTCTCTTCAACACCTTTGAAAATGTCTGGCCCCTTCGACCGTCGTTTTGACTTGAACCTTGTTGAAGAGGCAGCCACGCCTTCTCCAGACAACATATGGCGCCCATCCTTCTTATCCCCTACTGGTCCTCTTACCGTTGGGGATTCTGTGATGAAGAATGATATGATCGCTGCAGTGGTGGCTAGGAACCTTCTCACTCCCAAAGATAACTACTTTCCAAACGGTCTGATGAGTTGGCTGTTAAGGATTCTCTGGCTCTGAGCGTTCAGTGTGCAGATTCTGTGTCTAATATGGCCCAACGCCTATTTGCTCAAACCCGCCAAGTTGAATCATTGGCGGCTGAAGTGATGAGTCTCAAACAGGAGATTAGAGAGCTCAAGCATGAGAATAAACAGTTGCACCGGCTCGCACATGACTATGCTACAAACATGAAGAGAAAGCTTGACCAGATGAAGGAATCTGATGGTCAGGTTTTACTTGATCATCAACGGTTTGTGGGTTTGTTCCAAAGGCATTTATTGCCTTCGTCTTCTGGGGCTGTACCACGTAATGAAGCTCCAAATGATCAACCTCCGATGCCTCCTCCTTCTAGGGTTTTGTCTAGTACTGAGGCTCCGAATGATCCCCCTCCGGTGCCTTCTCTTTCTGGAGCTCTACCGACTGCTGAGACTTCTCCTAAGCAACCTTTGTGAAAGCTTCCTCTTGTTTGTTTATTTTGATTCATGTATATGTACATATTCGTAACTTATCGAAGATATCAATAAATAAGCTTTGCTTCATTTCAACGTATTGTGTTAAATACACCAAAGCCTTCTTCACTGAGTGGGGTCGGCTATATGAATCTTAGAACGTCATTGTGCTCGGTAACGAATTAAAATTAAATGTACGGAAATCATCAGTAGTTCAGGTTCATGGCCACATGTATTTCACATTGTAGGCTTCTAGAATAAATACTAAGATTTAAATCTACACAGAAAACTGCACAGAGAATATGTAGATAGAAACTAAAAATAACAGACGTGTGTGCGTGTCTGTGTTTGTGGGTGGGTGTGCCCGTGCCTGTGCCTGTGCAAACAAAGGGTGATATTATGTTCCCAAACTATCAATCTGGAATACTGCTGAAGCAGATTCTCATTTAGAAGCAAAATTTTTTGACTAGATAACTGCTGGCAAGGGAATATTACCCTCTAAACAAAACTGAATATGTATTGACACATTTCTGAAGCACATACAGTAAGGCTAATAATCAAGAAGCTGATAGATTTTGACCCAAAAAAAAAAAAATCAAGAAGCTGATAGGTAACATTTCATTATCTTGGTCGAGAAAACTGTATATTGTGACAAAAAGAACATTATCAACTATCAGGCATCGAATTTATAAAAACAAATCATTAGACAATAACGCTTTCAGTTTATTAAAATAAACAATTGGGCTGTAGACGAGAAACACAACTTGAAAAATAAATAGGAAGCAGCATACTACCCATGTGTCCCTACTTCGATCATTTTGGAGCAAATCTTATGCAGGATCATGGAAGTATGAAACATCTCCAGATGCAGGCATGTTAAGAGAACCAAATTCTGAGCCAGGGAAATGCTATCTCAGCAACAATTAATTCTAGTCAATCATATAGATGCACAAGGAACCAACCGGGAAGTTCCACGTCAGATTGCAGAAACCAGTACCTTCTTTTGTGTTAATCTAAAAAGAATCTTCAACAACCCATAACCGCACAGTTGTACACAAACACCCCAACATGCTCTTTCACACCGATAACTTTCCAATCCAAAGTGCCATTCTTGATCCCTGACTTTGGAGACCATGAGTTCAGAACAATACCTTCACCTTCAGGACCTCGTTGCCCACCCACGACAAGAAGTTCCTTTCCGCAAGCCTTGAAGGCCAGGCCCCAGCCATTTGAAGAGTCAGCCCTCACTGGAAGTCTTCCTAAAACACCCCAGGTGTTCTTCCCCTTGTCATACTTCTTCACCATGTTGGTTAAATACTCAACTGCATACAATTGGTTATCAACAACTGCACAAAGAGGAGGAGCCTGTGCGGCTATATTGACAGATGGATACATACCCTCAATTTTCCTCCATTTCCCGGTCTCAAGATCATATTCCTCCCCACAAGTCAGTGAATCATTAGGACTTGACATCCCACCCATAACGTAGAATTTGCCATCCCAGAAAAAACCAGTGCACAATCTACGTGGTGTGTGCATGTTGGGTAGCATTTCCCACCTACCCGATACAGAATCATATATCTCCGCTGATTTCAAAACATTTCCGTTTCTATCACTCCCACCCGCAACAATAGCAATTGAACCAAGGCTACCAGACCCAAACAAACAGCGGGGCTGGTTCATTCCCTGACATTTTATCCAGCTACGATATATTGCACTATACTTCCAAATAGCAAAATCCAACAGTTCACGGCCGAAAACCAACAACTGACTTCCTACAGCCAAAGACTCCTTATCCGCATGATTGAAACACTCATCACAAGGCATCTTAGGCAATGTCATCCATTTCTTTCTCACTGGATCAAATGCCTCCCACCCTTTTAAATCACACACCAGATACACCCAATGCTCCACAATTCCCAACTGCTCCCTCAACCCATACAAATACCCACTTTTAATTAACTTATTAAACCTTGTATTAATACATGACAGCGAAGCATAATCCGATCTAGAAGCCCAAGCAAGGCAATTCAAAGCTACATCGTCAACAAGACCGGGGACAAATGAATCACTTGATCCATACCTACGACGACCATCACTCATTCTCCCCTTCAAATTCGAAATAACATTTGCTCTCTCATCTTTTTCTTCTTTCCCATAATGAGCCATCGGGGAAGGCATGTTTCTCATGTTAACAAAACTTCAGTATATCCCAACCAAAATTCCTAAACAAAAAACAATCTTTATAAAGGTTCCAAAAAAATCCCTACTACACAAATCTCGAATCAATCAACCCCCGATACCCAAAAAACAATTCCTTTCTTTGCAGGCAATTGATTTCCGTTGATTTAGTCCTTCCTATCAATCAAAGAGAAGTCAAAATTCCAAGGCAAACTCCATTCTCAATCTCTATATCGAAAACGAAATTCGAACAATCTCATTGCCATCCCCAATCGGATTCACAGCACAAACAAACATTGCAAACAAAATGGTTCAGAAATCTGCTTATTTCACCAAACGATCGAGAATTCCAACAACTCTTTCTCGGATGATTTCCATCAATCCAAACACAAAAATCTGCATATTTTTCACAAAATCAAGCACAAATTCAATACCAAAGACACAAATTTTACGAAAGAAAAAACACACATCATCAACAGCAAGCAAACAAAATCAATAAAACTATGCACAGAGCTAAGGTCCGATCCGAATCGGTAGTGGTTCGGATCTCGCCCAAAAGAGCTGAGAAAAACAACAGCTTCAAGGAATCAAGACGAAAATAAACGAAATGTTTGCGTACCTGGAAAGTGCGAAGAATCGGTTTCGGATCTCAACAGTCAGGTCGCCGGCGAGTTTGGCCGGAAATTTTCCGTCGGCATATTGCCGGAGTCCGGGAGGGAGAGAAAGAGATGAGGAGATGAGGAGATGAGGAGAGCGAGAAAGAGGGTTGAAGTAAGTAATATATAGCTTGAGCAGAGGACAAAGGATTGGGTAGATTTCACTTTGAATATAAAAAGGCTTAAATGTCAAAATGTTACATATGTTTTATCATATCGGTCAATTTAGACCTCATGGTTTTAAGTTGGTGGAATTAATATCTGTTTACTTTCATTAACCAGTCTTAAACAATCCATTAAAACACCGGTAAATTGACATGTGCCTTTGCCCATGTGAGTATAAATATATAATTCCACCATATGCTCATTAAATCCAAGTAAGTTCAGATGATTGACGAAAATGCCTCAGTAATGTACTTTGTTTTCTATGTGAATGACAAACTTTGTCAAGAGTCTTCGCTGTATATTTTTTTTATACAATCATATTTTACTTTGAAATACAGTAATTTTTTCAAAGATAAATTTCATTACCAACACAACAAATATACATAATAGAAGGCTCGACTACAAGTTAAGCACAAAATAAGATATGAGCCCTCCAAGCAAAACAAAGCCGAAACAGCTTCAAGATCCTTGTTGTACATTCACATGCTTTCATGAATAACTCATTAAACCCAATAATACTTTAGGCATACCCAAACTGGAGTGTGACATGTTGCATCATCAAATGATTAAGAAGGTATCCATAACATAACCATAATGTCTCGAAACCTATTAAAAATAATGAAGCAAGGCCCGATCGTGTCATCATTTATTTTGACAATTGATAGCATTAGTAAATTAAATTGTTAAATGTTAAGAATGACGATGATCAATATAGGTCGAACTCGTATCAAAATACATAAAATTATTACTTTTAATCACTGCAGTAAAATGTCATACGAATCATATCAAATGCAAAACTATATTTTTGTATAGCATGATCCAATTCTGTACGACTTTGAAGACCATAATATTATTGTAATCCATAGCAAGGAGCCGCATGAACTTTTCTTAAAGTTACAAAGCACACGTTTCTCCGCCATTCCTCAAGATAATCGTCACATGTGGATAAAGTAATTGTTTTGCAGTTGGTCAAATCTGAATGGCAATATTTGGTCAAATTACGCATCGCAAGTCGGCAACTATAGCAAGCAGTCAATATGGCGGCGTTGAGTGGGTTTTGAAAATGATGGTAAACAGTAACTCGTCACTCAACCAGGAAAAGGATCCTCTTCAGATCCATTTCCCCAAATCCATATAATCATCTAATTCGAACTTTTGAAATTTGATCAAACGGCTAAAGTTATTATGACTTTTAAAAGGGCCCCTTATTTGTAGCCGTTGAATCAAATTTTAAGGATTCGGATTGATTGATTTGGTGGATTTGGTAGAAGGGATTCAAAGATGATCTTTTTTCCTCAACTAGCTAAACAACTACCACATGTACAAAAACTTTATAGTCACCCATACTAATCTGTCACAAAGCGATAGATATAACATATTTGTATTATTGACTACAAAAGGTCACTGCCGAATAGTAGCGTCACATAAAGTCATCGCAAAAGCGAAACCACATAAAGTCATCGCGAAAATGAGACCACATAAAATCATTGTAGGTAAATGAGACTAAATAACACATCCCTTAATGCCAAAACCATATATAGCCATCGCAGCAACACAATCACAACACTCATTAGGCAAGACAACAAACGGCTACATTATGTGATCCACAAAATATGTTTCAAATAAATATTCCTCTCTCTAGGACAAGCCAATTAAGTACAATGAGCAGTTGTACTGTAACCAATGGAAAGCATACAAGTACAAGAAACTCATCAAAATGTAAAAAGACGGTGCCTTTTACGGTGCAAAGTACAGTTTCGAGGGTGCCAAAGCCACCATAACTTTTTTTTCTTGGTTGGTAAATAGGTCGGTCACAGAGGCAGATTCTCTGCGCTCCTACTTTCTATGCCCTTCTGTTTTGTGTAGTCACGGTTAAGAAACATTTTATATTATTTTTTTATAGAGATAATAAGACAAAAATAAATAGTAATATAAAATATTGACGTGGCTTAACCGTGACCACACAAACAGAAGAACACAGGAACTGTGAGGGCAGAGAATCTACCTCCGTCGGTCACCAACGAAATCCGCTTATTAATTTCTTACCATGTGAAGTTTCTGATTTTCCTTGATTGATTTGAGTGAAAAGAATACATTATAAAGATGTACAATGACCCTTCATATTCGAAGGTACATAGAATAGAACCAGGATTCTCTCCTGAGCATTTCCCTAGGGATCCCGCAATCTTGTCCGTTCATTTTATATCGTGCGGTCAGTTTTCGTTAGGTACTATTCATATTAGAATTTTAAAATTTAAATTTTAAATGATTTCTGACCGCACGATACACGATGAACGGACATGATTGCGGGATCCCTAGGATCCCTAGGGAATGCTCAAGAGAGAATCATGGTTCCATAGAATACTTCCAATTGCTAAATACAATGAATAAGAATAATTAAAGAACCATACAATTAATTACAATCAAATAAACTGATAAATAGGAAAATTATCTCTAACTAACTGCCTTTACTAACACTTTTTTTTTTGGTAACTTTTTTCAATACTCACTCCAAATGTCAGTAGGTCGGGCTAGATATTTTTCTACCTCTTGCATAGGGATGGGCAAAATACCCATGGGTTTGGGTAACCGCGGTTACCCATCCATTTAAAGTTCACAGTTACGATTATAGGTAACCGTTTAGATGAATAAATGCTTATGGGAATAACAATTTATCCGTGAAATTTAAATGGGCGGTTATGGGTATTACCCATATTATAACGAGTATCCATTGGTTATGGGTATTACCCACGGTTATACGGGTTTCCATTTACCAATTTAATTTAATATATGTAAAAATTTAAAAAAAAAATTATCGCAAGGATTTTGAGGGGTTTTAGAAGTAGGCTTTCTCTCTCTCTCTCCCCTCTAGTCCGGACCCTTTCCTTACCAGCTCTACTGCAGGGATTTTGGGTATGCTAAAATTCTAAGTACAGGTTCATGGTGTAGGCTCCGCCCATGAACTCTTTCCTGCAAAGTGCAAATGCAATAACAACATATATATATATATATATATATATATATATATATATATATATATTAATACAAATTACACAATATAATTAATCAATTAAAATACACATAATCATCCAATTGATCTGGTCACCAAGTCTGTATGTGCTATCAATAGAACATCTGCGACTTGCCATCTTGATGGTTGATATGATGATATATCACTTTGTGAATATGATCTCGTAAACTATTATTTCAATTATTGGAATTGTATGAGGACTTAAATAATTAAAATATTAAAATGCATGATAAAATGTACTTATAACAATGCCTAATTGTCAGAAAACGAAAATTATGACAAATTTTTCTTTTGTAATTTTCAAGTTGTTAAAAAAAAACATGTAGACGGGGTGAAAAAAGGGTAAATGGGTTCAAAAACGGGTAAATGGTTATGGTTATGGTTAAATGGGTACATGGTTATGGTTATAGATAACCGTTTATAAACGGTTATGGTTATGGGTATAACCGTTTATACAATTGCCCAACGAGTAAATGGTTATGCGGGTATGAACATAAACGGTTATGGGTAAATAATCGTGGTTACTCACCCGCCATAACCGTTGCCCATCCCTTCTTGCATTCTCTTGTAAAACTTCCGTTTAAACAGTGCGAGAAGAGAATATTTCATCGTATATAATCGACACTCACTAGTATATAAGTAAGTAACATGCATCTTGCTACTCTATTAATTTTTATCCAATAACTTAAACTTGGTGCGTAATTTTATTAACATATTAACTACTTGTTTGCATGAAAGTGTTAAAACACATGACCTCGAGTAATTTATTAGCAAGCATATATTGCTTCTAATTATCAGAAAATAAAGATGAATTTGGAGCATGTAAGTAAACTATTAAAAGCATCTTTAATGGGGTCCTAAATGAGCTCTTAGCTAAAATATAGGGTAAGTAGGAAAATTTAATTTCCAATCATACTATCATGCTCCTGGAATTGCAAAACTTCTAAAAGCTTCTAAATCTAGAATTTTTTTTTTAAATCCTTCTTAAATTTTAGTTAGGAGTTCATTGGAGATATTCAATGATTTTGATATACAAAAACATTATGTGAATGTGAAAAAATAAAAGAAATATTCAAGGGAAAACTTTAGCAATGACTCATGAACTGTAGACCTTGTTCCACTTAACTTAACCCGACGAACATTCAATTTGGTTTTGAGCTAACTTAATTTATGCTAACGATATGTCACAATTTTTCATAATTCCATTAAGTGTTAAGTACATAACCAACTTTTAGAGGCATATGAATTCCACAATTTCTCATAAGAACTTAAAAGACTTAAGAGCTATCAAGACGAAATTGAAAATTTGAAGTTCAAAATGGAACAAAATTTATAATTCAGATAGCAGACCTGTACTTTGGTCAAGTGACTAAGAACTAGTTGACGAAATTATCCTATTATTTAATTGACAATAATTTTTTTTGGATGAAAATAAAATATAAAAATATAAAAAAAAAATTGAGACAAAATCCTCTTTGTATAATTTTCTTTGTATGATCAATATTTTGGAATTAGTATGTAATTCTTGTGGGTGGAGTGATGGACATGGAATGGGTCCATCGGAAAGTATCTGTATCGTATGCCCTAACGGTTCTTCTTCTCATTCTGCGCCTATATGTCAGAAAATCCCAGTGGTTTTCCTGGATCCGAAGGCTCTGACACAATCTGCATGTACCGATGCACGCCAGCAAGGCTCCACAGTATCTTCTGCCACGCATGCGGATGGTCCCACTCCATGTGGCTACTGCTTACTGGTGTACCTGCACCACACCAGATTTTACTTTTCATCTTTGATAGTTCTCAGAGAATTTCCATGTAGGCAAAAGAAATAGGAAAAATTGTACTATAATTGTTGACATGACAAATTATCTACTCAACTACCTCATTAAAAAAACATGTCACTTTAATAGAATATGAATTATTTTTGCTCATCATGCTATTTATCATCGTTTAATGAGTTCAAGTAATGAGATGTGTAATGGATAACATAAATCTCAAAATTTAAGCTAAACCAATAACGATAAGTAGGGATGAACATAGGCAACATTGCCTACTTTGGGGAAGTAGGCAACATTTGCCGACCTAGTTGACTACACCAATGAAACATGTTTTTGCTTACGTGGCTCATCAAAATGAGTTTGACTACCCATTTACCTACTCCATTGGAGATTCTTTATCTACGAGTGTAAGTTAGATAGGAATATCCGATTCCGATCGATTTGAGCCGAAAAAGTTTCAAACTATTCTATCTGATTTGAATCCAAAACCGAAACTTCAAAATATTTGAAAAAAAAATGACAGGAATTAGATAGCAATTGGAGTTATTTGAATATTCTGAATCACTTTGTACAACAAAAAAACGTGCCTAACTCTATTACATATACTCAATTATGTACTTATTGATTATTGATTGTAGGAGATGCGTCTTGCGTTGTTAAAATGATTATATTTTCTCAATTACAAATCTCTTAATATATATTAGATACAAAAATAAGCACTATAAAATATATATTATATTGAGACCAGAGGGAGTCATGAAGGTAGGATACTCTTGATTTTGGTATAGATCAAAGCCATACAACACCCATAATTTTGAAATTCCAAAAGTAATCCAATTCTTAAAATTATGAATTCGTCTTGAGTTTATAAAATTTTGAAATTCCAATTCCGAAATTGGAAATGATATTCATCATTTTCAAAACCTTTTTTTTTTTTTTTTAAAGAATGGGAAACATGTTTTTCCAAAACCGAAAATCATCCCTAGTTCTACATCATTGTGGTACGTTCGACAAAAAAAAAAAAAAATACTTGCCTAACATCATGGTTGTTCAAATTCGCCTACATTCGAGATTTCAAGTTTGAATATCTCCCACGTATGATTCATATAGAAAATTAATTATATATATTCTTAAAGCAGTTCCACCCCTAAAAAAATAAGCCAGCACACAACCCATTTAATCCACTCAGTGAACAATGATAGACCCCAATGAACAGTAATAGGCTAAATGCATTTCCACCCCTAATACTAAATAGCCTAGTCAATTTTATTAAACTATTATTAATTTTTATTATAAAATAATAATTTGACTTTTATTTTCTAACTTGGTTTCTCTCTCTCTCTCTCTCTCTCTCTCTCTCTCTCTCTCTCTCTTGCTCGACTCAGTCTCTCGGTCCCTTTCTCCCTTGTCCGACTGCTGCATCTGCATTGCACATGCCTCTACCTCAAGTTCAAGGTAAGAAATTGCACCTTCCTGTTCGAATTAGGACTAGGGGTTGGGATTTCGAATTCAAAATCAAAGGTAAAGTTAAGTATTGTGATTTTGAATTCGAATTGGGATTAGGGATTCTAAATTGGCATTAATCAGTATATGTTATCAGTTTCAATTGGCATAGGTTTTGACATTTTTTCAGTCATTCATTCATCCCTTAATTCTGGGATCTTTTTGTTCATTCTCCTTTCCTGAATGCTTTCAGTTCAGTTTTCAAATGGCCCTTTCCCGAATGCTTTTGGTTCAGTTTTCAAATGGCCCTTTCATTAGAAATACAATCACATAACCAGCTTCCGTCCTTCTCCCTCCGTGGCTCCTTCCCTCCCGACACCCTTTCCCGCCTCGACGAGCTCCGCTCATGTAGGTCGGGCCATGGCTCTGTCGATTCTGGGTTGGCCTGGAGACCAGCTTGGCTGGGCTGGAGTGGATTGGCTAGGTACCAGGCCAATAATATGGCTGGGTGCAGTCTAAAGAGTGCCCGGTGGAACTGCTTTTATGTATTATGCATGTCCTTGTCTTCTTCTTCAACTCCTTTGTCATTCTTTATCTTTCTTGTTTTAGAAATTGTGGCTGATTGACGGGCCACGCCATGCAAAATTAGTAACAAAAGATTAATAATTCAAAAAGGCTAAATAGCCAAAATGGTTCTTGAGATTTGCATAACTCATCACTTTGGTCCCTAACATTTCAAATCGATAAAAGTGGTCCCTGAGATTGTCCACCATCCATCATTTTGATCATTCGTTAAAAACTCCATTAAGTGTCCCGGAGCTCTTGGTCGGAAGTTTGGACAATTTTCAAAGCTTCATAACGCAATCGTTTCTTAACCAAATTCGACCCATAATATATCAAAATGAAGATAGGAAAGTGTAGAATAAGATTATAACTTTTTAGAAGCCCAATGGCTGCCGGAGATAGCTGGAAAATAGCCTCAAAGTTGACTGGTCTGAAGGAAAACTGGAAAACTCGCCGAAAACTGAGTAAACTTTAAACGTTCATAACTACTTCAATACTCAACGAAATCAAGTGATTCAAAAACAAAAATCATACTTCTCGACGAGACGAAGAGAATGGTACCTTTTCCGATGGCTAATCATACTTCTCGACGAGACGAAGAGAATGGTACCTTTTCCGATGGCTAACTCATCTTGGTTTGGCCGAAAAATGGCTTTCGGTCTATTTTGGCCCTCTGGCCCTCTGGACCCTTCGGTTGGAGATGGCCTTAGCATGCTGACTTTGAATGATTCCAGGTGGTTGAATAAAAATGGAAACAAACAAAACTTCTAATCAAATTAAAGGAGTCAAATTAAATGGCAGGCATGCAACCTCCAAAATCTTGTTGACTTTATCTCTTCCACTATAGAGAATGATTTTTATCGCACGAGTACACTGAAGAAAAATGGAAACAAACAAAACTTCTAATCAAATTAAAGGAGTCAAATTAAATGGCAGGCATGCAACCTCCAAAATCTTGTTGACTTTATCTCTTCCATTAAAGAGAATGATTTTTATCGCACGAGTACATTGAAGAAAGTTAATAGCTAAAAAATGATTTTTTTGGCCCAATCTCTCTTGCGAGGAGCCAAGCTCGAAGCTACTAAAGAATAAGGTAGCACACACTTTGTCGAAACGAAAGTGAACTGGCTTTGAGGGGTACAACAGCTGCAAACAGCCCTATTACACTTAGGCTGAGGAGCAAAGTTACGATCACGATACTATTATGTTTCAATAATATAATATTTTTTTCCTATGTGTTCGTGTTAATAAACAAAGGATATTACTAACAGTGTATTTGTACCCGCACCATACAAATTGCTCTTCGCTCATCAAATTTAGGCTATTATTGTTGTCATCAAGCATGAGCCATTCATATTTTATCATCAACTATATTTGTAACCAACTCCACGTGTTGTCGGTTTTGCTTTGCTTTCATGCTTTCCATTTTCCAAACGAAGAAAAAGAGACTGAGAGGATGAGGCGTGTGGAATAATTTGACATAAAAGGGAGGTAGAGTTAGAGAGACGTGGAGAATATGATGTGTTTGTTGGCTTAATATTTCAATAATTAATTAGCTTGCTAAGTCAAAAAAGCAAATTAAACCATAAAACAAGAAGTTCAGAGCTGCTAGTGGCATTCATTTTCTTTGTATTTATTGAAAAAAAAGAAGGAAATAGTTGGTGGAGAACATGAATCATATGGTTCTTTATTGTTATATTTTGTTGAAATTTAGAAATAGTTTTGTACATACATCTGAATAATCCTTGGTAGTAAAGTATAATAGCCTTTTAGCACGTTTGATGTCGTTTTTAGAAGGACTAAAAGCGTTTTCAAACAACTCAAAATGCTTTTTACAATATAAAATTAGAAATGGTTTTACTTTTTTTTTTTTTTTTGAGAAACTGGAAACGATTAATAACCAGGGCAAAGATGCCAAAGAAACATAATGAAGCCTACCCCAAGGCAAGCAACAGAGAAACCCGGGTAGTGCAAGGGGTAGAAGGAAACAGACGCAACAAACAAACAACAAGTGTCACCCCTTCCATTACCAAAGCTAACTTAAGGAGGACAAGGAAGTCCATCATTACATAATACATGAGCCAAAGAAGATGGAGGCCTATCGACCCAAGTAAAATCACACATCTCCCTATTTCTTTGCGACGCTAAGATGTCCGCCGCCATATTGGCTGATCTTGGAGTCCAAGACCAGCAACAGTCTTGAAAGGAATCTCCAAGCAACTTACACTTCGTTAGCACTGTAAATGCCTCCCACCTGCCATTTGAAATCTTACCCTTAAGGCAAGAAATAGAATCATGGGAATCATATTCAATCACAACAAAGTTGAAACCAATAGCAGCTCACATCTCATAGCCATGACGGATCGCAACCGCTTCTGCAGCTGCCGCAGATTGAGCAACAATACTACTCCTCCTAGCAGCAATAAAGGTGCCAGAAGAGTCCCGAGCAACAACCTCCGAGAAACCCAAGTTTGTAGCTTTCTCCCAACTAGCATCAACATTGAGCTTGACAAACAGAGGAGGATGAGGAACCCAACGGGCTGGCACCTGGGCAGCAAGGTTGGCCTGTGATGAAGTCAGCACCGGGACCCTGGAGGCTTTATGGAATGCACGGGCAGTAGTATCAATGGCAGCGATCACATGTCTCGGGTTGATAGATTACTTCTGGAAAAGGAAATTGCATCTAGTTTTCCAAATTTGCCAACACGTGAATGCAACATATGATAACACTCTATCCGCCTCAACCTTCGAATTCAAAGTGGAGTTAGTAAGGGTGATAAGCCAATTCACCCAAGTTGTGATAGCATTGCGATTAAGTCTAAGATTCAACGTACCACCAAACCATATTGATTCCACCCATGGGCATAGAAGAAAGAGATGCTCAATGGTCTCCTCGTGAGTTTGACATATTGGACAAAAAGGTGAGGGCGCCACCATTCTCCTAAAAAGGCCTGCCGACGTAGCTAAAGCATTATGAACTGTCTTCCAAAAGAAACATCGAAGCTTAGGTGGGGTATGTAGCTTCCAAATAACTTTCCATAAATTTCCTGGAACAGACAAGGAGGAAGACGAACCCAAATTGACCATTTGAGCCGGCTTTGCATGAACATAGTGATAGCCCGATTTAACTGTATAAATCCCTCGACGATCATAAGGCCAAATCAACCTGTCCCTTAAACTAGGATCACCAATCTGAGTATCCACAATGGCGTCGTACTCCATCGCCGAGATGAAAGGTTTTAGAAAATCTATATCCTAGCCACCAATTGTAGGACACAATAATGCCGCCACCCGAGCATTCCTGCTAACCTGAACACCGCCTCAAGGAAGAAGGTGTCCATCTGGGAGAGTGGGGAGCCACCTATCAATCCAAACCCGAACCTTTTTCCCATTGAAAATCTACCAATGGGATTCTTTCAGCAGTAGATCTCTTCCTGAAAAAAGGCTTGACCAAGCCCACGAAGCTCTTCCACCACACTTAGCTTCAAGGAAAGAGCAATGAGGGAAAGAGCGGGCTTTCAGAACTCGAGCCCAAAGAGAGTATGGATCATGAATCAACCTCCAACATTGCTTAGCAAGGAGGGCATCGTTGAAATCCCTGAAGCAATGAAATCCTAAACCCCCATCGGCCTTCGGTAAGCCCATAGTGTTTCTAGAAATCTAATAAATACGCCTTTCATCTCCTTTGTGACCCCACCAGAATTTTGAAATGATAAAGTCAAGATCATTACACACATTAGCGGGAAATTTAAATATATTCATCAAGTAGGCCGGAATAGCCTGAACCACTGCTTTGATCAAAACTTCATTTCCAGCTGGTGATAATGTTGATTGCTTCCATCCTTGAACTCTTCCCAAAACCCTTTCTTTCACATAAGCCAATCCCCCCTTCTTAGATCTTCCCCAGATGGCGGGCACTCCTAGATAGATCCCAGGGTTCTCCACCGCAGGCATCCCCAAAATACCTTCTAGATCCACTCTTAGAGCACTAGGAAGATTTGCACCAAAGAACACATTGGACATTTGCATATTAACTTGCTGCCTAGAAGCCAGACAATACTCCTTGATTAGATTCACAATATTGGAGCAGTTCTTCTTATCAGCCTTTAAAAAAATTAGAGTGTCATCCGCAAAGAAGATGTGAGAAATACTCGGCCCTTGGGGATTAAATTGAACACCATTGATCTTGTTTGTATCACTCGCCCTTTGAATCAGTAAGGATAAGACTTCACTTACCAACAGGAACAAATAAGGTGAAAGTGGATCACCTTGTCTGAGGCCACGAAAGGGAACAAATTTCGACCCAGGTTGGCCATTGAGCATGATAGCAAAGTTTACAGTTGAAATACACCCCAATACAAGGCTGTGCCACTTAGGATCAAACCCCATCTTCTCCATAATTACCATAAAAAAATCCCACTCCACCCTATCATACGCCTTGTGCATGTCAAGTTTAATCCCAAGTTCGAATTTCCTCTTAGCTTTCCGAGTTTTGAGAAAATGGAATAGCTCATACGCAATTCCAATATTGTCCTGGATTTGTCTTCCAGCTACGAATACATTATGCGAAGGAGAGATCAAATCCGAAAGCAGGGGCTTGATGCGGTTTGCCATGATTTTTGACAGAATCTTGTAAGAATAATTGCACAGAGTGATTGGTCGGAAATGAGAAACTGTATCCGGGTTTGGGACTTTTGGGATTAGAACAACAAGTGTAGCGTTGATTTTGAGGGGGTTGCCATTTCTGTTCATTATTTCCTCAATCACACCATTAATCTCCCCCGCCACATTCTCCCAGAAAGAGTGATAGAAAATGCCCTGGAAACCATCAGGGCCAGGGGCTTTTAATCCACCCATTTGCATCGCTGCATCTTTTATTTCCTCCACAGTTATCGGAGCTACAAGGGATGCATTCATCTCAATAGTCACCCTTGGATTAACACAATACAAAATAGACCCTCACTCCCAAGCCCCCACCGAAGTGAATAGGTTAATAAAATGGCTATCAATGGTTTCCCTCAACTTCCTTGGACAGTCAATCCATACATCATTCACATCCTTAATTTTTATCACTTTATTTCTCCTTCGCCTCTGTAAGGTGGATTGGTGAAACAAAGTCGTGTTAGCGTCTCCATCTTGAAGCCATTTCACTCTAGATCTTTGCTGCCAAAAGCTCTCTTCTTGGCTCCATAGTTTGTCCACTTTGAATTGCGAAGAAACCGATCTTTTGATAGCCGAACCCTTTTTTATACGTTGTTTTACCCCAGAAGGAAATTAGCCCCGAGCTTTTGACCGACCAGCCCATTTTTATGTGTTGGCTATGCTCCTTCCTCAAGAAGGAAAAGTGGTGCGTCCTAGCAAAATCGATTCCTATAAAAGCACTTCTAAGCAGAAGTATTTCTTAGAAGAGCATTCCCAATACGACCTTCATTTGAATTGTTAAATTCCCAATTAGGGTGAGGATATAAAGGGAACAAATTCAAATGCCACTCAACATGGTAACTCCTACTGTCCAAGGGTAATGCTAGGTAGATCAAAGTTGTAAACCAAATAATGTGTCAGTAATAAGAAATAATCATGTTAATCAAAACTTAAGTAATAATTCAATCATCAACATCCACATAATTTGATTTAAAAATTTGGTCTACTAACATTGCTCACTGCCCAAACAATGAAGGTTCAACCCTCTTTCTTTCAAGTTTAGCAGTTGGAAACCAAATCCAATCCTGAAAATTTGTTTCTCCAGTGGGCTATAACTCCAGGCTACATCACTAGTTAAAGAACACTCCTAATACAACAAATAATAAAAATCGATAGCATGAGTGAATTTCATTTATAAGCCTTTCCTCAAAATGCATACAAAAAAATACAACAAAAACAAGAAACAAACATACAATGCAAATATATATGTGCAACAAAAGCAAGAAATTGTTTCTACACTACACACTAATCTAATCAGTTTGTAGTGGAGAAAAAAAATTGAACATAGTATTTAGTTACAAGTTGTTTAATCAAAATCAACTACCTTATATTATCTTCTTAAAATATTGTAATGAGAGAAAATTCTATTCCTTCTTTGTATATATGAAGGAAAGTGATATTTACATATTGGTTTTTACGTCCACACAACTTTGTTAATTTTTTATCATTGATCTTTTTCAATTTATTCGATTCGATGACCGAAAATTAAGAAGGGAGTGTGAAATACATTGGCAATGAATTTCATTGACCCACAAGGTTATACTTCCCTAACAAAGTAGGGTAAGGTGGTAGGTGCGCCTTTGGTTCTGATGATGAATGGGAAACTGTTGTTTTCAAGAATCACCATGAGTCTACGCGAACGTTGACCTATGGTCATTTGTGGACAGAGAGTCCACCTCGTTGTTTCTCTATGAATTATATAAGTGGTTAATTAAACCCCAATATTTTTCTACCGAACAATTAATAACCACAATAGTTTAGTGTCACAATTACACCATATCTCATCCAAACTATAGCTAATGACCCTAAACTATTGATGCGAGATCATTATCGCGTTGTGATAAATTAGTCAAGAGTTCATGAATTACATAAAGTTTTGAGATTGTTGGGATTACGATTAATTTGATTTTTTTTCTTTCTATTTAGTTTAGGATTTCTTTCCTGCGATACGGATCGTAGGATCATACCTTGGCGAGAGGGATGTGAAGCCCGTGCAATCCTGAGAAGAAGTTATGGGAGAGAGTCTTTGTTTTTATGTTTTGCCGAGTACAAAATTGACGGCACGGTTGTTTTTGCCGTTCGTTCTATCGATTTGAGCGAATTGTTATCTTCATCGCCCTGCAAAGGTAGTTTACGCGTAGCATGGTTTGTTCATGGCACCAATCTTCCGGTCCACATGGGTTGCGGTGTTTATGGCAACCACATTGTTACTGCCGGCGGTGCGAGAAGCAGATACGATCCCGTAAAAGGCCAAATGAGATATCATCCATGCAAAGATGTCTGGTATATTGATACACGTAAGTTCGGCACACAAATGGAGCCAACCTTAATACAAGGGAAGTTCCAGCCTTTTCGCTCTTTCTTATCGTCCCATTAGCCTTGCTGGTGTCCACTTCGTCCCCTCTTTTGAGGTCTTCTCGACAGAAATTCGACGCTGGTCTGGTTAGATCCGCCGGAACCTCCAGTTTTGAAGCCGTACTATCCAGGCCCAGAAGAGCGTGGCAGTCCTATTGCATTCGACCATGCAATCTTTGTCTCGTCTTTATATTCTAAAATGTTTTACTTCGACATGGCGGATGACAAAAACGAATGGAAAATGTGCTCCGATCACCCTCCGCCCTCACACAAGTAGAAAATCTTTGATTTTGCCCTCTACTAATGCAACGCCATGTTGGACAAACTGCAGCTGCCACCAGATGTCTTACCTCCTAATTTCTGTGCATCAACAAGAAGTCATAATTTTGTCCGTCTAGAAGGATAATGGTGGCTACAAAATTCGAGTTTTCCTTGTGCGACGATTTGTTGGGTGCCACATACCACGTGTTGCTGGTCCTATCTCTATTAAGGAGGTTGTACAAATGTGGCAAGTATAGCAATACTTTTCCAAAGACAGTTCTAAACTTCAAATACTTTTAAATTACACAGCACTTCCCAAGCACTTTTCTAAAGAAAGCGCTTCAGGCACATTGGTTGTAGTGTTTACGGCAACCAGATTGTTTGTGTAACAAAAATTAGCTTTGCTTCAGGCACTAGCCGATACAAAGAAAAACGCTTTTGAGCAGAAGTACTTCCTACAATAGATTCCAAAGTGGCCATTCATTTGACGTGTGAGATTCTGGATGAGCTTATGCAGAGATAGGAATGGTCCACTATTCAGACCAGGTGAGTTGTTCTATAAAACTAAGTGTAGCAGAGGAAACGAAGCAACACAAAATACACAACAGAGAAAAAGGTTCTGTTTCTCCTTTAGGTAGTCCAAAAACGATAAGTTTCCAAGGGCCGGATGCAGTATAACTTACAACACCATTCTCTCACGAAAGTCATGACAATTCCAAAAAGCCAGTTTACCGGAACAATTTTTGCAATTGGAAAACCAAAATTGGAAAGCCGAAACATCTTGCCTCCTTTTTCGGTCAAGGCAAGGCGTGTTCCAGGCTTCCAGAAAAGTTTCGTTGAGACTTGGTTTTGTCACGATTTACCTCCCTTGCAGTTGCAGATAGTTTCTTTGAGACTTGTTTTTGTCACGATTAACCTCCCTTGCAGTTGCAGATCATATAGCAAGCCCAAAGAGAGAAAATAGAAGGAGCAAAACCTAAGTTTTCTACTGTACAATAAACAAATCCAACCTAAACTCTCTAGTCGGTATTGGTTATGCTACACTCATCTTTCATCCCATTAGATTCCTCTCGCAAACTCTTACCCTTGCACCAACATGAATACTGAGGTATCGGCCCATCATCTCCAATAACCCAAGTATGCTCTGCGACAGCCTCCAGTGTCAACCTCATGTTTGGGTCTACATAAGATACAAATGGGGGGGGGGAAGAATTAAGGATGACAGAGTTGCAAAAAAACTGAAAAGCACCAACCGCAAATCAAAATATTGCTTGTCACCAACCTTTGCAAAGAAGACCTTCAAGTAAATCTTTTAACAGTGGGGTCATATCATCTGGAAGTACTAAAGGGTTATTAACAATCTGCAAGGAGAAAGTTCCAATCAGATAAGTTATAGGGAACACCATAAACACCGGCTAAAAACTTATGACATACTTAGGTTTTGCATAGGAATACTGGTGTCTTCATACCTTGTCATATGTATCCTGAAGTGTGTCTCCAAGGAATGGGTATTGTCCCAATACCATACAGTACAAAGTAACCCCTACTGCCCATGTGTCAGCAGCTCTACCGCGATAGGTTAGCCCTGTTGATCAGAAAATAATTGTAAGGTACTAATCTTCCTGAGTTACAAAACTATAGATTTTCTATCATCTTTCTTTTAACTTTAGCAGTCGGATATCAGATCAAAACCTGGAAATCTTCTTAAACTTAGACTCGAGATAATGGAAAAATTCATGGCCAACTGACTTGTGTATAGTTGAAAAATCAATAATAGCATAGGCATACTCATATGACTTTATATGATTAATTAGCCTTCTAAGACCACAAAATAAAAAATTTATATAATATTATTTTCTTATGAAATAACACTGAACAAGGTTTGGACTCAAGTCTTACTTGAGGAAGTTATAACATTAACCACTAGTATATCCCCTAAGGAATAAAAATTAGATGTGTGTATGTAGTATAAACTGAGATTCATATCAAATTTAGACTTTTTTGTTTTGTTTTTATGGATCTGAACTCAATTGCAATTTGCAGATACATATTCAAGTCCACATTTAAATCTAGTAGGCACTGATCAAGCTATACGTCAAATTAGGTCAACTGAGAACTCGCACTCAAAGCAGATGGGTACTTTTTATATGCCATTTTTCTTTATTCACTGCAGATGAATATATACTCGTTTTTTTAATTAACCGCATGCTCACGCTAGATAGATTGAATCCAGGAGCTTCCACCAGTTTTCTTGAGGAGAAGGATGTGCCCTTAGGCCCAAAAAGGCCACTGGAAGACCCACTTGCATATTTTTATATCTTGCAAAGAAAATTTGACCTATCTTATAGCAAGAAAATCTAACCTAAACAACATTCAGGTGCAGTAAAAACAGGAGTTCCTGGAGATCGCCGCAGCTCGTCATGATCATCCTGCATGAAGCCAACACAACACTTAATTGTAACACTGAACTGTTATTACTCCAAATAACATGGCTTAAACAAAAGTAAAAAAAGAACTAAACAGATAAAATCAGAAAAGTAATTTATTGCTCTAACCCTATGTTTGGATAAGGGACTTCAAAGTTCCATGGAACTTAGGCTAAGTACCTTCAAAGGTGTCATTATGAAAGTCCTTTGTTTAGTGCATAGTTTTGTAGTGCTTATGTAGTTCATTGGTAATCTTCTTATATTGCATTTTTACCAATTGACTTAAAATTTCCTTCGCTTTGAAAGTCCCCCATGCAAACATAGGATTACAAGGTAGCAATACATCCACAAAACAATAAACTCAAGTCAATGACAATTATACAGCAAAATAACTCTTATGGTCTCCTTCAGCAGAATTGAAATAAAGAAAAATCCTAAGAGTGTCTAAACTGTACAACATTCAGAAGTTCCATTACCTCAAAAACCTGACTGACACTAAAATCCCCTATCTTCACCGTACCATCGCGACTAAGCAACAGATTATCAGGTTTGATATCGCCATGCACTATATTCTGTTGTCAAAGGAACCACAAGAAAATCACAACAGTAAAAATGGAAAACCAATGTGCATTAAAGTGAGATACATATCATATGCGGTGGAAAAAACTACAGTGCTGTATGCGTAGTCCTGTTTTTCTGGGATAATCTAAATTGTTGTCATGCATTCGCACACAATGGAACATCAATCATAGTTATAAAATAAGTATTCAACAGTTTTAACAATCAAATAGGACAATGCACAAGAACTACCTAAGAGGGACCACCCCAAACACAATATACAAAAACAAGTACCCTAATGTAAAGAGCAAAAAGCAATGTTCTGCGACTCAGAGAACTCAATTAACAGATTTAACAATCAAATAGGATAATGCACAAGAACTACCTAAGAGGGATTACCCCAAACACGATATACAAAACACAAGTACCCTAATGTTAAGAGTAAAAAAAGCAATGTTCTGTGACTCAGAGAACTCAACTAACATCCCCATTTATAGTGTACATGTGTGTGAAAAAAGAGTTGTAATGTTCTTTCTATTTGGCTTCAGCTGTTTCTATAACCAATGCAAGCTAGTAAGCGCACATACGTTGACACTAAAAAGGATTGAATTCTGTGCCTGCTATATTAAGATGGTTTTATTATTCACATGAAAATTAAATAAAATCCTCCACGTGTTAACCACCAGAAATATGGCCAAATGGATAAACAAGGATTAAACTTATTTCCTTTACAATATGTATCCCCATCAAAAGCAGAAAAAAGAGAAGGGCTCGGCCAAGCATATATACAAAACTGAATTTTAAAGGTCATACATGAGCATGCAGGTACATTAGCCCTGAAACTATATCCCGCAAGTACTTCCTTGCAGTATGTTCTCCTATGCCACCTGGTGGACCAGAGCCCTCACAAACCCATTTGCCTTCAACATATTCAAGAACTGATAACAGAATATGAAAAAGCAAAAGAACAACTTGCAGTTAAGCATGGGCCTAAACAAATGGTACTGGTTAACATTTAACATTAAAGCACAGCGATTATTAATTAGTCTAAAGTCCCCTCGCCATTTTTTTCCGATGGAAATATGATTTCTTTTCCTTTTTAGTTATGTCCGTTGTCTAATAGAGTTTGTAAGGTTTAATGTCACCTTCAGTGATGCACATGCTTATTTATATGGGCTGATTGTATCAACTTGGAAAATTACCAAGAAAACCATTGTCATTGTCTATCTTGTCATCTTCTCAAAATTTAACATATGATGACCTTTTGACCTTTCATTTTATTTTATTTTGCCATAAAATTTGTAATTTTTCAAAATATGAGGAATAACATATCTGTTATGTGATCATGAAAGTAATCCTAATGTGAAAATATATTGCATTAGGATAATCTCACAAACACAAGATATTCACTTTCTTTTTCCAGATAATTTTTTACATACCATGTGTCTTATTCAATACATCTCCACGTATGTTGTCCAAAAATACAAACTTTGTAAAAATATTGATACTTCAATGTTCGAAATAACAATAATAATGCTGATGAGAAAAATTAAGACATGACAATGGTGTCCTTTAATTTTGGCAACTGGGTCATATATTGTTGATTTTTTTGTACTAGTATGGTGAATTTCCGTAGCGACTCAGATGTATAAAAATTAAAAACCACCAGAGTTTCCAGAAAAATGTTGTAAGGGACGACATTCTGAAATCATTTTTCTTTTTGAGACAAGTTTGGAACAGCAAACATCATTGCAGGATCAAGCAAATAAGTTTATATAGAGAGAGAGAGAGGCAGTTAGTACCCATGTAGAAATGATCTATTTCTGGGTCGTCAATCACCTCAATGAGATTAACTATGTTAGGATGGTGCAACATTTTCATAATATGAACCTATACGTAAAGGAATACAGTATTAGTGAGCATTCATCAATAGAGTGAATAAAAATCGAACCCTAAGTTATCTTTCATTAATATAAAAGCAAAAGAGCAATCAAACCCAAAAGTATAACAAAAGTTAGGCTCTAGTAGAGTAGAATATGCAGCATTGTTGGACAACTACAACAACACAATTATAAATTACGGACCCAAGACATGCACACAAATAAACTTATATGACACCTGAACAAGAAGAAATAAAAGAATCTAGAAAATATAATAGTCATAATCTACAAGGCAACTGTTTAAGAGTTCCCATTATGAACCTAGAAATGTACTCACACAAGAAGACATAAAAGGCATACCTCGCGAAGAACATCTGTCATAGCTGTCTCTGAAGGTGCAACTCGAAGCTTTAATAAATGAGATTTATGAAAGGCCTGCAAAAATTCAACTTATTTAACCTCTATAATAAAAAAATAAATAGCTCATATCATATAGTAACACAACCAAATCTCTACCTTGAACATACCAAGAAAATACTAAATGCTATCTTAGCCTTTATCTAAGTAAATTAGTTTTACAAAGTTATCATCAATCAAAACTGTTTTTCATCTACTGCACAGAAATTTCCTAGGAGCAGGAAAAGCACTTTTCATGACTAGAGTTATCTCTTTCATCCAAAATACTGAAGCCAGTAATTTAAGACAAAGAAAAACTACCTTAATTGCATAATGCTGTCCATCTACAAGGCTTCGATACAGAACCTGTTGCACATGTCAACACAAAAAGAGTGAAGAAACATTTCCAGTAAGAAGTAGGGAGAAAAACCACTATCAGTGACAAAAATTACCACTTTTCCATAGCTTCCTGCACCAATCTTACACTCACGAACGTACTCATTGACCATCTTATTCCCATTTTCATCCTGAAATTGCATGCAAAAATGTATAACTGGTACGAGAAGTGAATTCAAACCTAAACCTATGGTACCTTGTACCCCAAAAGAACATAAAATATTTACCTCTGTGCGAACAACTTTGCAGGTTTCCTTCACAGGGCTTGGCCTACAAATCATTCCATTCAGTTCTCTGATGTGTAGAATCTCCTCAGAACGATTACCGCAGCATTGTGGCTCACTTTCATCAGCGTGAGTAGTTCTTGTAACCTCACCATTATATGAACCATCATCATCATCTTCTATATCATCATCCAACAACAGCTCCTGGGAACAGTGATTATTAAATCCATAATTAGGCATTGGTTTCCGCTTGGGTTTTCTGATGAAGCCAAAGCAACTGCAGCAGCCCATCATTCTAGCAAGAGAGGAACTCTTAAGGAACATTAGAAACTCAATATTTGTAGTAATAACTATAGCTCCCACCAACAAACGAAATGTTTTCCAGAAGCCTGCACAAGAACATATCAAATAATTATACAAATCATAGATTTCACGACTGACATATATATGTAATGCGTCCACGCACACACGCACATATATGTAGTAACTTTAACATATTAGCCTTCACAAAATTCAATTAGAACTGAAACAGAAAGTCAGAAAGAAAGGTTCTTGTTTGACCATCAAGTTGTTTCTGCAAAATCATATCAAGCAACAGCCAAACCAAACCATTCTGTTAGAATTTCTTGTTCTTCATTTTACTTTTCAGATAAGTACATTCCAAATTCTTCTTCATGTTAAACTAAATACTAATTCCAACCGGGCGAAAATCTACCGTACCAATCACAATTTAACAACTTGGGTTTGTGGCAGTGAATCCAAACCTGAGTTTACAGAGGGAGAGGAGAGGGCGTCAATAGCCCAATTGAGCTCTGCTATTCAAGTGGATGCCATTCAGCCAAATGAAAGAAAAAGCTCGCGATATTGAAGCCATCACGATTCAAACCCAGCATCGCGATGACTCCAGTTTATATATCCTCCAATGCAGGCTGTAACCCACACCTCCCCCAACCAAAAATACGTTGACCCTGTCCGAAATTACACAAAGACACAGAATTTCAATAATTTAACATCAAAATTGAAAATAAATCTAACAATAAAATAAAAAATTAAGAACATAGCACACCCCATTAAACAAATACAGCAGAAATTTACAAAAGGACAAGTTTGCGTGGAACTCTCAGACTACAATCATCAAGCAACAACGGCATCGATATACTTTAAAATAAACAAAGAATACAAATAAAAAAACCCAATTCTACCATTTATTTTTCAAGTGAAAATATGGGTGTGATTGATGGAAAATCCAAACTTTTAAAATCTCAAAACTTTTCACTCCATCAGAAATCAACCTAATTTGGAAAATCAAAAAATTCAGAAACCCCACACCAAAACAGAAAGAAGAAGCAAAATTTGGGATTAAAAACCCTAAATTTGGAATCAAGGGGGATGAGATTGGAATAGATTTACCTGAGAAAGAGAGGACTCCGGAACGGAAACCCTAGTTATGGTGCAATCGCAAGAACTGAATTCTCCCCAGGGTAAGGGGTGGGGGTTTGGAGGAGCGAATTTGAAAAAAAAACCTGAGGGCAGGAGAGCAAATTGGGGAAAATTTATTTGGTAAGAAAGATGGGGTTATTTGGGAGTGTGCATATATAGGAGGGGCAGGAGTGGGAATATGAAAGTGCTTTTGCGGGAAACGCGTAGGGGCTGTAAAAATGGTTGCTTGGCTTATGGTTCATCGGGGAAGAGAAAAAATTGGAAAAATATGGAATGGTAGGTGGGCAGGTGAGTGACCGTTACATGTCATTTTCTTGAAGTTTTGATTCGGAAGGCGGCTCACGTAGTATGGATAGATTGTCATTATAGCATTTCGGTTGAAGTCATGCAGAGGAAAAAATTTACACATACCAATGTATGATTAGACTAAAACTTCACATGAGAGTCCATTTCATAGAAGTCTTCCTTTGAGCTAAAAAAGAAGAGACACACTTTGATGGAGTAAACCCTTTCTAGTGAAAAAGTTTAGAAGAGGCCACAATTTGATCCTATCCTGCAATTCATTGATATAGATTGTGTGGAACAATCTATCGATCTCAATCCGTTTCTATCAACAAATGGCTTAATTATAACAGTAATTGCTGAATTTATCCCTAGTTTAGTTTTAGTCTTGAACTCTCATTTAGTTTTTTAGTCCTTAAACTTAACAATGTGTTGTATATTGGTCTTTTCACCATTGCCGTCCATTTTTCCATTATATTTAGGGACATATTAGGAACTTCATCCAACATAACAATGCATTTATTAAACTAACACACACCACATGAGAATGAGTTTGTTTCATAGAAGTCTTTTTCTTTTTAGCCAAAAAAAGAAGAGACACACCATGATGGAGTAAACCATTTTCAATGAAAAAGTTTAGAGGAGGCCACAATTTTTTTATCATATCCTGCAATTCATTTGATGTAGATTGTGTTGGAACAATCAATCAATAAATGGCTTAATTATAACAATGGTCGCTGAATTTTATTCCTAGTTTAGTTTTTGAACTCTTATTTAGTTTTTAGTCCTTAAATTTAACAATTTGTTGTACGATTGGTCTTTTTTTACTATTGCCGTCCATTTTTCCATTATATTTAGGGGCATATTAGGAACTTCATCCCACAAAACAATGCATTTATTAAACCAACACACGCCACATGAGATAGTTCGATTTATAGAAGTCTTTTTCTTTTAAGCCAAAAAAGAAGAGACACACCTTGATGGAGTAAACCATTTTTAGTGAAAAGGTTTAGAGGAGGCCACAAATTTTTTTATCATATCCTGCAATTCATTTGATGTAGATTGTGTTGGAACAATCAATCAATCTCAATCCGTTTCCATCAATAAATGGCTTAATTATAACAATGGTCGCTGAATTTATCCCTAGTTTAGTTTTAGTCTTGAACTCTCATTTAGTTTTTTAGTCCTTAAACTTAACAATGTGTTGTATGATTGGTCTTTTTTCACCATTGCCGTCCATTTTTCCATTATATTTAGGGGTATATTAGGAACTTCATCCCACATAGCAATGCATTTATTAAACTAACATTCACTACATGAGAGAGTTCATTTCATAGAAGTCTTTTTCTTTTAAGCCAAAAAAAAAAAAAAAAAAAAAAAGAGACACACCTTGATGGAGTAAACCATTTTTAGTGAAAAAGTTTAGAGGAGACCACAATTTGATCCTATCTAGCAATTCATTAATTTGATGTAGATTGTGCGTAACAATTGATCAATCACAATCCATTTCATCAATATCAAATGGTTTAATTATAATAATGGTAGCTGAATTTATCCATAGTTTAGTTTTAATCCTTGAACTCACATTTAGTTTTTTAGTCCTTGAGAAATGAGAAGAAAAAAAACCCTGAAAAAACCAGATATTTTTTGTAAGAAAATTGAATACATAGAAATTTGTTTTTCATAGTTCAATATGTGATTTGTTAGTTGTTCAAGTCTAGCCCCAGTTCGATCTCCTACCAACTTTGAAATCACATTGCCTAGTATTTACAAGTTGCTAAAGTCCAACCATTTTCGTACTTTTATAGTTCAAAGTTCATTTTGTTTTAAGTTTTAGATATTAATTTATAAATTTTTATTTGCTTTTTAGCTTCTTTTTAATTCTTTTTTTCTAAGTTTTAAGTTGAAGTTCCTAATATACCTCTAGATTTAACAAAAAAAAAAAAAAAACAATGAGGTTAGTGAAAATGACCAATGGTGCAACACATTGTTAAATTTGAGAACTAAAAAAAAAAACGAATATGAAAGTTTATAGACTAAAGTTAAACTAGAGGTAAAGTTTATAGACCATTACTAAAATTAACCTATATCAAATTTATTTCACACTTTGATAAGATATATCCTGATAAAACGAAAAGTTACGACAAATATATGAAATGTGTGTAATGCATTCGTGTTTCACGTAAATAATGTGAAATCTATTAGTGCTCACGAGTAATAAATTCCTAGCTTAGTTTTTGAACTCTTATTTAGTTTTTAGTCCATCAATTTAACAATGTGTTGTACAATTGGTCTTTTTTACTATTGCCGTCCATTTTTCCATTATATTTAGGGGCATATTAGGAACTTCATCCAACATAACAATGCATTTATTAAACTAACACACACCACATGAGAGTGAGTTTGTTTCATAGAATTCTTTTTCTTTTTAGCCAAAAAAAGAAGAGACACACCATGATGGAGTAAACCATTTTCAGTGAAAAAAGTTTAGAGGAGGCCACAATTTTTTTTATCATATCCTGCAATTCATTTGATGTAGATTGTGTTGGAACAATCAATCAATAAATGACTTAATTATAACAATGGTCGTTGAATTTTATTCCTAGTTTAGTTTTTGAACTCTTATTTAGTTTTTAGTCCTTAAATTTAAGATTGTGTTGTACGATTGGTCTTTTTTACTATTGCCGTCCATTTTTCCATTATATTTAGGGGCATATTAGGAACTTCATCCCACATAACAATGCATTTATTAAACCAACACACACCACATGAGATAGTTCGTTTTATGGAAGTCTTTTTCTTTTAAGCCAAAAAAGAAGGGACACACCTTGATGGAGTAAACCATTTTCGGTGAAAAAGTTTAGAGGAGGCCACAATTTTTTTGATCATATCCTGCAATTCATTTGATGTAGATTGTGTTGGAACAATCAATCAATCTCAATCCGTTTCCATCAATAAATGGCTTAATTATAACAGTGGTCGCTGAATTTATCCCTAGTTTAGTTTTAGTCTTGAACTCTCATTTAGTTTTTTAGTCCTTAAACTTAACAATGTGTTGTATATTGGTCTTTTTCACCATTGCCGTCCATTTTTCCATTATATTTAGGGACATATTAGGAACTTCATCCAACATAACAATGCATTTACTAAACCAACACACGCCACATGAGAGAGTTCGTTTCATAGAAGTTTTTTTCTTTTAAGCCAAAAAAGAAGAGACACACCTTGATGGAGTAAACCATTTTTAGTGAAAAAGTTTAGAGGAGGCCACAATTTGATCCTATCCTACAATTCATTTGACGTAGATTGTGTGGAACAATCGATCGATTGATCTCAATCCATTTCCATCAATATATGGCTTAATTATAACAATGGTCGCTATATTTTATCCCTAGTTTAGTTTTAGTTTTTGAACTCTCATTTAGTTTTTAGTCCTTAAACTTAACAATGTGTTGTATGATTGGTCTTTTTCACCGTTGCCGTCTATTCTTCCATTATATTTAGGGGCATATTAGGAACTTCATCCCACATAGCAATGCATTTATTTAACCAACACATGCTACATGAGAGAGTTCATTTCATAGAAGTCTTTTTCTTTTAAGCCAAAAAAAAAAAAGACACCTTGATGGAGTAAACCATTTTTAGTGAAAAAGTTTAGAGGAGACCACAATTTGATCCTATCCAGCAATTCATTTGATGTAGATTGTGCGTAACAATTGATCGATCACAATCCATCTCATCAATATCAAATGGTTTAATTATAATAATGGTAGCTGAATTTATCCATAGTTTAGTTTTAATCCTTGAACTCACATTTAGTTTTTTAGTCCTTGAGAAATGAGAAGAAAAAAAACCCTGAAAAAACCAGATATTTTTCGTAAAAAAATTGAATACATAGAAATTTGTTTTTCATAGTTCAATATGTGATTTGTTAGTTGTTCAAGTCTAGCCCCAGTTCGATCTCCTACCAACTTTGAAATCACATTGCGTAATATTTACAAGTTGCTAAAGTCCAACCATTTTCATTTTGTACTTTTATAGTTCAAAGTTCATTTTGTTTTAAGTTTTAGATATTAATTTATAAATTTTTATTTGCTTTTTAGCTTCTTTTTAATTCTTTTTTTTTTAAGTTTTAAGTTGAAGTTCCTAATATACCTCTAGATTTAACAAAAAAAAAAAAATGATGAGGTTAGTGAAAATGACCAATGGTGCAATACATTGTTAAATTTGAGAACTAAAAAACAAAACGAATATGAAAGTTTATAGACTAAAGTTAAACTAGAGGTCTTAGGTTCGATTCTCACCAAAGACGAATTTAAATCACATTATTGCTAGTCCATTGTGAGGCTAAAGCCCACCCCTCCCTCTTAGTGTAGATAATATCGTTTGTTAAAAAAAATCAGACACTTTCATTAAAAATGTTTTCAGTCATTTGAAAAACACTTCTAAACACATCCTAATACTCTCATGCTTACTTCAAATTCTCACCAAGGCTTACACATTATCTTTCTTCCTTTTTCATATTTTCATAATGCTACTACAATATTCAAACTTAAAACATAATATTTCCTGTTATAGGCATAATTTACTGAACAATTATGGATGCCTTAGAGAGAGAGGGGGTGCGGCAATAGAGAGAAGAATAGAAAGATGTGTAATTGCGGGTGTGTATTATTTCACCCCATTGTGCCTTTATTTATAGTAGTAGGAAGGGTAAAACCTTTCCCTTTAGGATTACAACATTTAATAGGTAATCTAAAACTAATAGGAATATAAGATACATTCCCATATTTCCTAGGATTTACACAATCACATTCTTATTCTAAATAGGACAGCAACACTCCCCCTTGAGTGTGTAAATATGCAAGTAAATGGCGCATCAAGTCTTCATTGATGAAGTAAGTACAGTTGATGAAGTCGTCGGCACAATAGGCAAATGCGAGTCTCAAATCAATGGAAGAATGCATAAAAAGTAAAACTCACAAAACCTCGCTATAGTAAAACCCAAGATGGGAGAAAAACCTATAGTCTAAAGAGAAAAGTAAGAAGTTGCATTAAGTCAAAACTATACATCTTTTGGACGCAAGTAGAAGAGCTCTCAAAAGTATGATCAGCCCAAGATGGGTGCCTCATTAAAACCTAGTTAGGTAGCAAAAACCCAGTGGGAAAAATGCTCCTAATCGTAGGGAAAAAGAGTACATTAAGATCAAGTGAGTATACTTATGGATACTCCCCTTGAGTTTGACATAACTTCCAAATGAGAAGTACAAGCATTGCATATGAGTAATTAGGCATACCAATTCCTCGGACAAGCTTCTGGAAGGTTGACTTCGGTAGTGACATCGTGTAGAGGTCGGCAAGGTTGTCTGAGATCGGTTTGCATGACTTCAATCTCCTGATGCTTTGTTGATGTAGATGTAGACGCAATATGTCTTGGTGTTGACTTTGTTGATGTATCATGGCTTGGTCGGGTTGATACATGTGGCATAATCTTCATGGATCGTCGTTGGGACTCAACGATGGATGAAAATATAGTAAGTACTTCGAATATGCTCAACAAGAACTCCTAACCATGTCTCACTTGTGGCATAGTGAAGTAAGGTGAATCTTGGAACGATTCGAAGATTTCGCAACTAGGGTCATATCGTGGACCTCCAAGATATTCCGATATCCCTAACGGTAAAGACTTAACCATTCGAGGATTTTACCTTGTGCGGGTTTGATAAGTAACCAGCGTCAGTATAACAAACAAAGCAAGCATCATTTCGAGGATCAGGGGGGTTAGATCCGGTCAAGATGCGTTGGGATTTGCCCACGTAATACCTTCAGGGTACGTTTTTAATACCAATTCAGTGGTTGCGTGTAGGCGCGGTGCTGCATCTTTACCAAGACCAACAGCGAAGGAGATGTCCTATCTAAATACAATGAGCTAAGTACAACGCAGCGCAAAGTTGAACTTTTAGATATGGAATTTCGGATTCCATAAACTCTTCAAGAGTCTCATTTGCATATAACGTATGGACGATCATGGGTATACTCAAAGGTGACACATTCCGGGTGTAGTTCAACTGGTAGACCAAAATACCGTCAGAACAATGCTTCAACTTCAGGTCAAGGCATAAACGAGTTTTCCCAAGATCCTTCATCTCAAATTTCATCTTCAGGTGTGAGACAGTTTTCTCAAACTCTTCCAGAGTCTTAGTGAAATTCGTGTTAACGACATAAACTGTAACTCTAGCAATTTGGAATAAGACTTCATAGTTTAACACGCAAGGGCATAATTCATATCCTTGACTGCTCAAATAATTACTTAGGCGGGTATACCACATCCGTCGAATTTTTCAATCCATAAGTAAACGCCTCAAAACGAGTTAAGATGGTGTTCCGTGGTTTGGAACTATTTGAACTAGTCCATGTAATTCTTTGGGAACTTACACGTAAATCTCCATATTTATATCCCCATGGAGAAATACTAACCACATTTCATAATGTTGCTATCAATCACAGGACGTTTTGAGAGAAACCTTGCGCTGTAAGGCGTGCATCATATCGCACTATTTCATTCATCTCATAACGTTTCCTTTCCCACTTGTAACTCAACAGGATTACCTTGGGCAGTGTAGGAACGACAGGTCCAATACACACTTTAGTAAGGAATTTGACCTGGATTGTAACTTTAGTTGTCCAATCAGTTCTACGTTGTCACTTAATCAACGAAACACGGTTCGATATCGTCGCTTTTCATTTATGTCGGTAGCTACCATATAAGTGAAAACATCATCAATGATAATCTCATTTCAATTCCCTTTTCTCATCCAAACTAGTATACTGGACCAAGAACTTCAAGTCTCGGGAGTAATCCGAATTAATCTCATGAGATGGAAATGATTTGAGACAGCGATCGAGTTTAGATTCATTGTTGTGCCGTGTCTTCCTCTTCCAGGGAAGTGAATCCTACGAACCGAATGATATGTCGTGCTCCAGGCCAAGACATATTGATTGGCTATCCGCCGGTGTACCGGACCGTCCAACAGGGGCGTCCAAACCATCTAACATGGGCGTCACACCCTCCAGGGATGTTGACTCGACGTCCGTTAAGTACGTCTATCCTTGTAGGCATGTTTGCAGCTGGTATATGATCTCGTTACTTTAGCTAGATCAGAGGAATGCGTTTGGAGCAACATTTTGAAATCTAGAATTCGTCGCACTTGCTTATCACACTTGTGCGGTATGGGGATCGAGATGAGACATAGTGGGCAACGTCTATGCAAATTCGCATCGTTCTACAGGAACGTTGACGTTCTTATCTCCCCCTAACGGTGGGAATACTGTCTCATTAAAGTGACAACCCGTAAATAAGCGGTAAAGAGATCGTGTGCAAGGGCTCGAAGGGAGCTAATGTGAAGGAGAATCATGTTCGACAAAAGATACACATCCTTCTTTGAGGACCCATGGCGGTACGTTGCGGCGGCGCAACTTGGCACATGGAATGTGCACCCAAATGCGTAAATACGAAAGTCGTCAGGTTCGTACCCAGTAACCAACTGTAACGTCATATAAGTTGGGTGGCAATGGGCATCAAGGCGGACCAACATAGCTGCGTGCAAGATTGCATAGCCTTAGGCAAAGATCGAAAACTTGGTACGTTTACCAAAATTCGGGCGATCATTTAAATTACGCTTTATGATCGCTAGGCTAGGCTATTTAGGGTGAACATGGGAATGCAATGTTCAATTAAAAACCCAAAATGACATGCAATACTTTATCGAAAATCGTCGATATAAACTTTCTGGCATTATCCAGTGTGCCAGACCTTAAGGGATAAGTAGGGTGGTGAACCCTTAATCGGCCAAGAGATTTAGCAGTAATGTGTGTGGACAAACATGTGACCAGTTTGTCGATTCATCAACCAAAACCATAAATATTTATATGGTCCGCATTTTGGTTGGATTAGTCCACATATATTCCCTTGAATCCACTGCGAAAATGGAGTCGTGTCGTATATTTGTAAGAAATGATATAGAAAATCAATTTCCCTAATGAGCAGGATTGGCAAAGTGTGCTTGTAGGCACAAAATCCTTACTTCAGATAAGGAGATGCGTTGTAGCATCATTTTTTGACCTAAGTGTCCCAAAAGGTCGTGCCAAAGCAAGTAAACTGCTCAATCACCAGGTTATAGGCCGGCCACATGTGGTGTATCCCCAGTTGGGAGACAACCCATTGGCCCCAAATCAAAGCTTCAGGCTCATTTTTGGAGGTGGTGCAAAGATATTTCACTATATTTTCTTCAGTGGTTTCATTTATGATCATTGTCATCTCGAATATCCTTAAAAACTCAACGTCAAGAAGAATTTAAGGTCCCTTAAATGATAATTCAGTATCATTCATACAACGAGGAGCGTGCCAATGCTCTTAATCAGGTTGGATAGACCTGAAGTCATTGTTAGAGATGTGATTTAGGTGTAAAGTTAGTGTGTGTAGTACGCATTCATCCAGACAACTAACTTTCCCACATTCCTACCTAATCACGTGTTTAATTGAATCGGTCACATGTATTAAGAAACATGATTCAATTAACTCATATTCGAGGACAATATCAATAAGATTATCCATAAGTAAAACATACACCAAACTTGAATCCAAGAACATGGAGAAATGTTCACAAAGTAAATTTACTAAGGGGATTCGGCCAATAAGGCCATCCATGTCGAAATTTTGCTCTGCCAACGATGTTCGGTGGAGCAAAATCAATCTCACATATTGACTACTAGAATGGTACTTTTCAACAACATTGGTAGGGGCACGAACAGGTGCATAACCAATGATCTATTCCATCAAGACGGGAGTAGATTCTTGCAAGGTTGAGGTTCGAGAATATTATCCCTTATTCTTGAAGTTTTAGGTATTATGTACGAATGATCATGCTTCGGGCATGATCCCACACCTTGGCAGGCCCTGATTATATTATATGTTTGTGAACACAAACTCGAAATTGTATTGTGAAAGAATATGCCATTCAGTGTATCCATGCCGAAGCAGTGTATCACCATTTGGTTAGGTTTTGACCGAACTAGGTCGAGCCATTAGGTAGACTTCAGCCGAACTTGGTCCATACCTTTCTCTCACGTTTGTGGTAGTAATCAGATCCGAAAATTTGGTAAATTTCCACTTTCTACATTGCTGCTTCAGGAGTGAGTTAGAAACATGGAATGACGAGAAAAGTATTCTCCAGTCAAGATTCGATCGGATTTATAAAATTCAGAATTGTACTCATTCATGGACGTAATCATGGTTTGCTTCGGGCAATTTCTTTCATGATTAGACGGTCTATAGAAGCGAGCCAAAGTGCCATGGAATCCTCTTTCGGGAAGTATTTCCATTTGTAATGCTTTGAGCATAAGTCTTCGAATGAAGATTATGGCGGAGGCTTCTTCAGCTCTTCCTTGCCTATTGTTGGCATCAATGGTTTCTCAGCTTCTTGATAGTCAAGTGGAGATTCACGTCTTGTACCCCATCTAAAGTGGTTTCTATTAGAAAACGTCCAAATCAAGAAAATCAAACTTGTGACGGTTCGACAATCCACTGAATTTGAGGGAACAAGATTGTGATTGGTGTTATGGGAATGAATCATCCATAAGCATCAAAGTTAGAACATTCGAGTTCTAAGACATGGTTTTCATGAAGAACGTCGGGTTTTCATGGGTGTATTGTTTTATGAAATCTTCGGGTTTCAAAGGCACTAAATTTGAAACTACAGGTTCAATTTAGTTTATGAACGTTTAGTTCATAAAGGAGAGGTTCCTGCAAGAAACTCAGAATGTAATATACTAACTTAGTGTAGTGGATTTGAGTTGTCTTTGGGAACTAAAGTGTGAGAGCGTTGTTGGGAACTCAAGTGTGAGAGCGTTGTTACTACGAAAGTGTGTGACGGTTCAAAGAAGAGAAATAAATTATTGAATCGTTAATGTCCAAAAGTGATCTTCAGGTCAATAATTTTGGATTCATTATCAGATTAATGGATTGCAGGTCACTTTTAATTAATTCAATGGATCGGGACCATTCGGGGTCGATCGTAGAAGCAAAATAATATTAAAATAATATTATTGGATCAAAAATAGAGCCCCAAAAATAATTGGGCTTAATGCCGAGGGTTAAGAGGCATGGGTTGGGTGCCTTAAGCATAAGGCGAGGCCTAAATGTTCCTTTGGTGGTGGCTGCAGGCCACGGGTGAGGAATAGGAGACCCTAGCCGCAGCTGGGTCATGTTTTGGGCCACAAGGGAGTGCACGGACAGGTCTAGCGCAAGCTGGCCTGTGGGTTGTCACGGGGATCCCAGCGAAGGCTGGTTGCGTGAAAGCAACCCTATAGTGACTGCAGGTCACGGGCTTGGGTATGGGTGGCGCAGTGACAAGCCCAGCATATGCTGGCTATATGTATGCGGGCTAGAGCAACAAAACCCAGTAACCAAAAAGGTTGCAGCGTGTGTATGGGAGGACAACCCAGATAATTAGGCAGGTTGGATGGCTGCGGGCCAAGGCCAGTGTGCATAGGCTCAGGGCTGCAGGCCCTACCGAGGTAAAATCCAGGCCTAGGCATGGTGATTATTTGCACAATGATGGTGTGGTGGTGTGCCGCACCATGTCCTGATTCCCCCATTTTTTTTTTCAAATCCTTTAGGGTTTAGGAAAACCTGAAACATGCTTCTAATTTAATTGAATACTTTGACTCACAAATTCCACATAGCAATTATTGCGTAATGTATGAAACAAATATATATATTGACCAATATATGAACATATACAATATATATATCGGAAGGTAAATATAAATGTAGGAGGTTCATGCATCATGGGGAATGTTTTCATGCTTCATGGGTCGTTTCAAATATCTTCCTTTATTTTAAGCGTACCTGAGTAGCAGAAAACAACAAAAGCCTTTGAATTTGTAGAAGATCCTTCTTGAAAGCCGGAATTCTCCAATGCGTTGTATCACGTTCAACATAGAAAAATTAAATTGAATCAATAGCATGTAGATCAATTTAATAAAATAATAAATTAATCATGAAAAGAATGATTAAAACGTAATACTCCCCAAATTGAAGATCAAACTCTCTTGTTAGCGTAGCGTCAAGAGCGTGCTGATAACATGTTGTAGGCATAATTTACTGAACAATTATGGAGGCCTTAGAGAGAGAGGGGGTGCGGCAATAGAGAGATGTGTAATTGTGGGTGTGTATTATCTCACCCCATTGTGCCTTTATTTATAGTAGTAGGAAGGGTAAAACCTTTCCCTTTAGGATTACAACATTTAATAGGTAATCTAATCCTAATAGGAATATGTTGACCCTAAAAACCACCAAGCCTACGTGGCGCGCAGGCTGAGTAATTAGTAAGCTAACTACGTCATTCGGTTGTGTGCGGGGCGTGCCAACTCGTCGGCCGAGCTCGGCCGAGGATTAAAATTTGTTAATGTTGCGTTGGGTGCGTTGCTGACTTCTGAATCTCGCGACTGCAGTCGAGGAATGAACACTCTCGGCCTTCGGGTTCTAGAGCCTAAAGACAAGGATGCTAGTTCTGGGAAGTTCAATATCAAATTCGACTTTCAATGTGCCGAATGTAATAACTTGTAACACCTCAATTCGCCGAGAAGGATAATGAGATGACCTCGACCAATAAGGATTCAGAAATCCTTCTCGATCGAGACTTGGATAGATAACCAACCGTCCTCGCTGCAGTGTTGTTGATGCCAAAGGAAGATGCTGCGAGATCGGCTGATTCTACAGCGACAGAGCTATCTATGTCGACTGAAGATATCACTGGTTGCTTTCACAGTGCTATTGATGCCAACGGAAGATGTGTCAGCGAAAAGAGAAAATAAAAAATCTCAAGTTGTTGAGAGAGTTTGCGCAGAGCAGTTGTGTGTTGAATTGGAGCCCTTTGAATGTTGCCTGCGACTCTGTATTTATAGTGACGAATACGCACTGGTTGATAAGGTGAGAAAGACTCCCAAACTATTAAAACTCATTTTATCTCATCGAATCCAAGATAACCTGCATGCTTGGATAACGTCCATCTAATCAACCATCAATTACATACATACATACATACATACATACATACATACATACATACATACATATATAAAACAAAGTTTGCACCTTTCCAATGAGTTCGCAAACCTAATGTCGCCAATTATATATATATATATATATATATGGCTGGTAGCCTTTGACATGACTTGCATGCCATGTCTATCATCAATTCACTTCATCTGACAACATCCATAAACCTAGCCCTCTTAGGTCTCCTATCTCATCCTCACCTCATCAACAATAGCCATCATCATTCTGATCAAATGAATTTTAAATCCATTTTACTTCCAAGTGTTGTCAGACATCCCAAATCAATTCGAATTGTACTGCTTATTCGGGACATGAATCGCATTCTATTTATCTGGTTTAAGAAGATACCGAGATAATTCATATTAAAAGATAATTATAATATTATCCTTTAATAACCAAATTATCTCCACTTTCTCATCTGACGGTTGAGAATCATGCCCACTCAACGGCCTTGATTGCTTGGGCCGATGGTGTAAAATCGGGTCCAAACAGAATATAAGATACATTTCCATATTTCTTAGGATTTACACAATCACATTCCTATTCTAAATAAGACTGCAACATTTCCTTATTTTTTGTTCAATTTTTCTTTAATAGTCCGCATTATTCAATAATACAAAAAATAAATAGTCATAATAGAATTAAAGAAATAATTTTATTTTCTTACTTGTCAATATAATGGATAAAAAGCCGGACGATCCAATAGAGAGGACTACTAAAAGACAAACCTCTTTGTCCCAACAATCCCACAGGCACTAGGTTAAAGCATGGATTTCCAAGAACTACTAGAAAAAATAAATAAATAAATTGGCGTGATGAATGACATTATTATTCAAGTGGGCTTGGATAAAAGTATTAAAAGGGCCCACTCAAAAAACTAAGGCATCCTGAAAATGCAATCAAATTAATCAACAAAATTCCACTTATCTGATAGGTAAATTAATATCAGTTTGATGAGGATAAGATTAGGTTTGACAAATTAAGGTTGAAGAAGTATATGCTAACGCTAATATATGGTCGAATTGATAAGTCTTTGAATAATTATTTAATTGTTTCTTTTTAAATCGAAAGTAACTATCATGGTGGAAAGTGACCAATGAATTATTAAAATCCAATTTTCCATATTTTAATATGAAAATGTTAGAGAGATTACAATTTTATATCACCTTGAAGTACTATTTCACGTGGTAAGTGATGTGAATATGCCCCGTAAATTACTAAATTTATGAACGTTAGTTATGTGCAGTTGTAACTTGTTAAGATGATATGCATGATACCCTTTATTATTTGTTTAAATTGTTTTACAAGTTGGTAGATATATTACAATTGTTTTGGTTTTACAGTAGGCTCCCTTTCTGCAGTTTGGTTTAACAACTGTGTCGTGCCCACATTCGTAAATAAAAACTATTTTTGAGCTAGAGTGTGAATGACATTTTAGACTCTTTGAATAATTATCTATAATAAGCAGAGGGGGAGTTGGGGTGTGCAAAAGGTGTAGTGGCATAAGGCCCCGAATTTTTTAGGGGCCCCAAAACTTTTCATCATCCTTCATTTATACTACATATGTGTATAAATTTCTAATAAAAAAGTTTTAAATTGAAAAGAAAATTATCAATCATCTGATTTTATCTATATTACAATTTGATTAAGTGGAACTTATACTTAATATATAAATTTTCTACTTTTATCTAGCAATAAAAAATTTGTGTATTATTTTCTTCCACTTTTCTATTAAGCAATAAAAAATTAACTTGTGTATTACTTTATTCCACAAATACAAACGTATTTCCATATCTCTTTTTCAGTTGTGCTCCATTTTTTGTTATAGATGAACCATAAATCAAGATTTTATATTGGAGATTATTTAATTAGTAAGAGTAATGTGACAGCCCGTCCTGAAATAAATTTTTCGATGGTGTGAATTGACTAAATTGCCCTTGTACGTCGAGTATGTTATGTGGTGTTGTGGCTTGAGTTTGGGTTTTAGACTAATTTAGTTAGTTCCTAAGTTTTTGGAACTCAAAATTTATGGTTGTTGTGATTGGCTGCAAGTTGGACCACACACACATACATACCTATCCTGTTGACCCTTTCTCTCTCCTCATTCTCGGTTTTTCTCCATTTTCCGTACAATACGTACGGACAAACCTCAAACCAAGCAATTTCTTTACGGATTGAGGTTTTTGAAGTCATCTTTGTGTTCCTTGTCAGCTCAGGAACACATCTATACCGTTTTTAGATGTGAAGACCTTATTTTCTCGAGAACTCGAGAACCCAGTTTTGGGTTACTGTTCATGCACTCGTGATTTCGAAGTTTTCCAGGAGTTTTAAGGTTATAGGAAGTCTTAAAACATCTTCACGAAGCTCGGGGAAGAAAGTTGGAGTGTTTTGGACGTCGGGAAGTCCTAGTTCGCGAGTTTCAATTTTTGGCCAGATTATTGAGGTTTCTCCGGCGAGATTCCGTTGGGTCCCCAAAATGGTAAGGTTTTGTTCCTCTCATCCTAAGCTTCAATTTGGTATAAATTTTGTGAATTTTGGTTGAGAATCGAAGGAGATATGAAGATTTGAAAATTTTCCAGAAACCAGAGAGTGCAGCGGCGACCGGCGAACTAAGGAAGGAGAAGGGGAATATTCCGTCAAGTTTGACGGAATATTCTAATGGCATCAGGTAACGCTGTTAATTTCTGTTAAGGTTTTAATGGAATATTCTTAACGGCAGTTAAGTTTCAATTAGGGTTTGGCCGCGCGTGAGTGGTCGGAAATTTTTTCTAAAAATATGGGAATGTTCGTGGTGTTGAGTAGATTATGTTGGTATATTTAAACACCCCATTTGAGCATTATATGAGAAGTTATTTCCTAGTTTTGTGTATGTGCTTTAAATAATGTTTATTCAATTATTTCGCATATAGGTGAGACCTATCCTGAGGACGAGCGCCATCAATCTAGGCTCTGGGGCTACGACCCTTCGACATATCAGTGAATGGGTTTTTGGTTTTTCGTATATACCTATATACTTGAGATTTTCCCAGAAAATGTGTTTAAATGAAATTACGTTTTGGAAATGCCATGCAAGTATCCATCTATTTTAATTATGCATTAGTAGTTGCATACATTCATGATTGGTGTTGTGGACGCACAAGTAAGTACCAGGTAAGTTCATAAATTAAAGATATGAGATTGCTTCAGTTATGTGAGATATGATGTGATGTATTGAGAGCTCATAAATCTGCATCCCCGTGGTAGTGCTCCTGCCCATAGTTAGGGCATAATCCTTCACGTGATGTTCACCTCCCACACCATATGCTCACCTTGGATCCAAGTTAGGTGCACAGACTTGTCGTACAAACCACTTTAGGTGGTTCCGACTCGTCATGTGATCGTAGAACTAGAGCATATTTATATTACACCTAGTCCTGTCATACAGACCACTTTAGGTGGTTTCAACTCGTGTGCAGGATTTGATTTGATATGATTGAGATTGGTTATGAGCTATGTACTCAGCCGTGCAGGTCAAGTTAGGTAGATCTGGCTGTTAGGATATCTAGCACTGATATATTTAATTGGATTCCTTATGGCATTTCATTGAGATATTTTGGCATGATATATTTTATGGATTTTCATCCTGAGCATGAATTCTGATATAACATATATTACATTTTTCTGGAAAAATTATACAGGTTTTACGGCGAGGGGTTAGAACTTTTGAGAAATGAAATGATTTTGAAAAGCTTTGGTTTTGCCCACTCACACTTTTTGTTTTGCGTCTCTCCAGGTTTTAGATATAAGTGCTTTGGTGGATCACGAGGATTTCGACGGGGATTCTGACAAAACATCATAAATGTAGGATCACCCTTGGGTGTTGTATAATTAGTACTTGTCCTGCTTGACTGCATCTAGGATATTTATGCTTTGGTTGTGTATTTCACATTTAATCTCGCACTAACACTTTATCTTAGCTAGTACTGCTGGTAGTTTGGTTTTTATTCATTCACATTTCCCTTATATCTTTATTGCTTCCGCACTGTGCACATGATTACGTCACTCCCACATGACGGCCATCATACCTCGATCTAGGTCGGGGTGTGTCAGTTAAATTGTCGCATCCCGACCTCGGCCCCCACCATATCCCGGGCTCGACTCCGCCATAGCACAATATTATCCACTTTGGGCCCCGACCACGCCCTCACGGTTTTGTTTCTGGGAACTCACATGAGAACTTCCCAGTGGGTCACCCATTATGGGATTGCTCTCGCGCGAACTCGCTTAACTTCAGAGTTTCGATGAAACCCGAAGCCAGTGAGCTCCCAAAAGGGCTCGTACTAGGTAGAGATGAGAATATACATATAAGGCTTATAGGATCCACACCCCTAGGCGATGTGGGATGTAACAAGTGACATGCTAATTTCAATTAAGTTTGAATATTGATTGTTGAGCTTTGTAAGAATATATTGTCCAAAAATATATTTTTTTAAAATAAGAAGGCCTTTTTATTAAACTCGCACAAGGTCCCTAAAATGTCAGAGACAACCTTGATAATAAGATATGATGAGTAATAATAAAAATTAATTATGTATCACAAATTGTATTATACATAATAAAAGCTCGAATCCACAACAAATTATATTTATAACAACAATATGAATAAGAAAATGTCACCTTAACATTTTTTTGGGTAATACTATGGAAACTAAATTTGGAGACAAAATTTGCAAACAAAATGATGCATCACCAATAGGAATAAACACATTTATCAACGTTTAAGTAATAAACGAATCATCAACTTTCACGTATTTAGTTTCCAAAATTTTATTTTCAAATTTAGTCTTTTTGGCGCTTAAAACAAATCCCTTCTTTAGTTTTTTCTCGTGTACTAAAGTACTTTTGTATAGTGGAGGTCAACTGTAGAGGTTAACGCACTGAATCGCTGACTTAGAGATGATGAGGATGATGCGGGCAATGATTGCTTATTCTTCTTCTTTAAAGGTTGGTTAAGGAAGCAGCAGCACCAGAGGTATGTTGCCTTGTCTTCTTCAATCTTCTTCCGTTGTTGTTTTCTTCAACAATTACTTGGCTTTCTTTCACTCTCGCGCTTCTACACCGACGAAATGCTCTCAATGTGTTCAACTTTCGGTACCCTAGTAAAAGGCCTTTGCGCAAAAGGTGACAACACTGCCGCAATCCAATTGCTTAAGAAGATGGAAGAAGGGGCTTGCAAGCCTAACATAGTTATTTATAGCATGATCATCGACAATCTTTGCAAGGATATTCTAGTTGTCGATGCACTAAACCTCTTTTCTGAAATGACGAGTAAGGGTTTGCTCCCAACGTCATTACGTATACCTCTTTGATTCATGCAAATTACAGAAATGGAAAGAAGCTACAAGATTGTTGAATGAAATGGTGAGTAAGGATATCTTTCCCAATGTGTGCACCTTCAGTGTCTTGGTTGATACATTTTGTAAAGAGGGGATGGCCCAAGAAGCAAGGAGCATGGTCGAAATGATGATTCAAATAGATATCGAACCTTACGATTTCTTACAATTCGTTTATGGATGGGTATTGTTTGCGAGGAGAAGTGGACGAGGCGAAAAAGGTTTTTGAAGTAATGCTTAGCAAAGGTTGCATGGTTGATGCTCATAGTTGTAACATATTGATAAACGGCTATTGTAAGCTTGAAAGGATAGATGATGCTCGGATGCTTTTTCGAGAAATGTCCCATAGGGGAGTGGTTCCAAATACCATTACTTAAAACACTCTTATTGATCGGTTTTGCAAGATGGGAAGAATACAAGATGCACATAACTTCTTCTCTCAAATGCAAGCTTTAGGCCAACTTTCCAAATATTCTTAACTTATTCTATTTTACTGGATGGCCTTTGTAAACACCAACAATTTCCAAAGGCAGTTGAATTGTTGAAAGACATCGAGGGAAAGAAGTTGGATTTTGATATTGTAACTTACACCACTCATTGAAGGTTTCTGCAAAGCTGAAAAAGTTGAATACGCATGGGATCTCTTTCGTAGTTTATCATTTCGAGATACAATATACACATCCGATCAAATGATGCATCCAAATTCCATCACGATAGGAACTGTCTGCATCCGATCAAACGATGTCAGATGTGATTAAACGAAGAATATACAAATTCCATCTTTGCTTTAAAAAATTTCTATGTGCCCTTGAAAATATTGAAAGAAGAGAAGGCCATCTCTTAGTATACAGAAACCAACTTACATATTTTCAAGTATTCTGAAGTTTGCTTTCAGACGTATAATTGTGCAATCTCAAGTGCTAGATCATACCGCCTACCAGATGCCTTGCCACACCATCGCAATTTTTCTTTCACTCCCTACCAAACCATCCAAAATCGACAGAAAAAATTGAACTCGCCTCTTCTCAGTGCCGCACACGATTTGCAGAAAACTTCTATTCAGACGTTACTCCCCTAATGGATTAATTTGACCTCTCAAATCCAAATTTTAAATCCCATCCATGGGCGGATCCACTCTTGGACCCAGGTGGTTCGGGGACCACCCGGACGTCAGAAAAAGCATCTGTAAGAACCTTCAAGTACCACCCAACAATCTAAACATTTGGTGGAAGAGAGAAACCATTTTGAACCTTGGTTACAATGAAGAAGAGAGACTTTTCTTTCCATTTCCCACGTAACAAACTCTCATTTTTTTAATTGTTGTCCAATCATGTTCTGTCACCCTAGCATTTTAATTAGCAAAGGAATGGTGTATTTTTCTTTTTTGAACAAAATATATTATCTACACAAAAGGATGATGTATTACTCAACTAATATTTTTATACCATATGTTTGACACCATTATTTTTTTTAAACTCCATATGAATTCATACAACTACTGAAAAGTATTTCGTAAAGTACTATGAACTCGTAGGGCTTGTTCGGTATGGGATAACAAACCGAAAAACATGTCCTGATTCCCAAACCGAAGTTTTTGGGAATCCCAATTTCAAGACCGATCCCAAACCAAATTTTCGGGAATCCCAAATTTCGGAAATCCCGAAGTAGTTTCTGAATTTTGGGACAAATCGGGAATCCCGAAATTGTTATGATAGCAATCCATTGGTAAAATCCATGGCAGAATTCCTTAAATCATCACACAAGGTGCACCTTAGTAATTTTACATATGACTCATTTGACTACTTTTGGCATACTCAAGGCAAACGAAGTAACAAAAGACTTGGCCGTAGTCACAGTTAGCTACAACAATATGCTTCCCCCTCTACATCCAAGTTCGAATCCCCCTCCCCATAGTATATATTAGATTAGAAAATCGATCGAATACAAATAAAAGAAAAACAAAGTAATAATTCATGTTCTTTTCTTAAACCATACCTGCTACTATTTGATAAAGAGAATGATCTAGTAGTTTTGTGCACAATCTATTTAGCAAAATGTGCTTGGTGTGCTAGACACAATGTCTCCAACTCTAGTAGAAAAATTAAAGGGGTTCCTCATGTTTCTATTAGAATCGGGCACGCTACGTAAGGGATACATAGAAAACACTCCTGATTTTAGTTAATTTAAATAACATTAATATTTGTAGTTTTATAGACTTTCAAATGAACGACAAAATGACTGCAATAGGATAAATAGTTCTCAAAATAGCTGCCGGAAATGAAATTAAAGAACAGAGACCAATATATTGGTGTTGTTTCCATATTCATATAGACTTTCTTTCCTGTTTCTTATATTTGAGAACAACCAACTTGTAACTTCCACCCCATTTCCTCTTTATAATTCAGCTGCCAATAGGAATCAAATTACCAAGATTGATAATTATAGTGTAAAAAGACTCATCCTTCTGATCTATACAAGGCAAATGAAAATCACATATCCGCAAAAAGTTCTAAACATTGGTGAGAAGAACATGCTCAGAGGGTAGAAACACTAAAATTTCTAATACTATCGTTTAGCCATTACATATCTTCTACCTCCATATCAGTTCCAAGTGCTAAATTTCACAAACCCTAATCTAGCTTTCACAAACCCTAATCTAAATTTCACAAACCGTAAATTAATCCTAAAATTTACCTGGTTTGGGGGGAGAATCGGTGCACAGTGCACTGGAATCTGGATGAAGAAGTCGAGAAAGATCAAAGAGGTGAGCGGCGCCGGTGGCCGTGGCTCTGCCTTTGTGCCGTGAAGGAAGGCTCCTTCACAGTGAGGGTCTAAGGGATGAGAAGTCGAGAGAAAGAGAGATAAGAGATGTGAGGTTGTTTGAGGTGAGGTCGAGAAGGGTGGTGAGGCTGTCTGAGGTGAAGTCGAGTCAAGAGACGGAGAGAGAGAGAGAGTGACTGAGTTGAATTCTCTGAGGGTGTGAACTTTGATTTGTATTCAACGGTTGAGATTAAATCTCAACCAAATCCAACGGCTGTTACAATTCCAAGTATATATTTAAAATTAAATAATATATATTTTTTATTTCAGTTTGGTTCGGGATTATCAAACGAATGAAAATGTGACACCGATTCTAGTACCAAAAGTTCGGGATCGGTTCGGTATTGGGTACTGAAATTTTCGGGATTTCGGTTTTGTATTTTTTCGGTTTGGTTTCAGGATTTTTTCGGTTCGGTTTGGAATATTCGGTAATTTTTTCCACCCCTGTGAACTCGTAGTTGCTTGCACTTTCATCTCATACCATCAAATTCACTAAAATACTAAAGCAAAAATGTTGATATTTTTGTATGTTATATGTTGAATAATAAACCTAATTAAAATAATAAACCTCAAATTCTCAATACAAGTATATTATTTTGTAAGTGTAATTTACATAGGCACTTGTATAAAATATAGTAAGTTTACTTAAATCCGTCTAGTCCACCAAGGTCTTTGTCTCCAAGCACATAGGCACCCTAGCCCGCCTAAGGCCATCTCTAATTGAATGAGGGCTAGATGACTTGTTTTAGCTCTCTGGCCCTCTAAGAAATTGATATTTTAACAAACAATTCTGGACCATGTTTCTTACCATCTCCAATCGAGGGGCCAAAGGGTCATAGGCCAAACATAGCTCTATGACAAAAAACCATCTCCAACCGAGGGCCAAATGGCTATAATATGGAATGTGAAGAATTGAAATAAAATGAGGTAAGATAATATGAAATTGTGAAAAATATGTGAGAGATGGTGTAAGAAAAAAATTAGAAATTAAAAAAAAAAAAAGTCCAAAAAAAAAGTGAGCTGGGCATTAAAAAAAAAAAGTGGGATGGGATAAAAAAAATAAAAAATCCAAAACCATAAACCCTAAAGTGGGCTAGGCAAATGGAAAAGAACAAAAAAAGAAAAAAAAAGAAAAAAAGTGGGCTAGCTAGCGGGTTGGCTGAAGATGGCCAGCCGGTTGGCCCTTTGGCTCTTTTTTGTCCCCCTAGCCCACTAGTCATTTGACCTAGCCCTCGGTTAGATATAGTTTTCAGGCTATTTTCGACCCTCTGATCATTTGGACCCTTCGGTTGGAGATGGCTTAACGTCCCTTAATTAGGACCACCCAAAGTTATAATGTTGAATCCGCTATCTTAAGTTTTCAAAGTCTTTTAGTTAAACTGGTTAGATTTGGGGTTTCTAGCTGTCTTCTGAAATGCTTGTGGAGTGTGAATGGTCGGGTTTTTAGACCTTGCTTGATTGGCTTGTGAGAAAATGGAAGCAAATCAAGTATCATCAATCAGTTTGGATGCTCTGCGTTTTTGCTATTTTGCTGAGTATCATTTTTTCTGTATATCTTCCCTATCCATTTGGGTTTGAAGAAATATCGTTTTATTTGACCAAAAATAACTAAAAAATTCATACGAGTATGAAACATTGCGTCTGGGTTTTCATAAAAAAAAATTAAATAATATCATTGCGATAGAAAACCTATGCACCGAACATGTGAAGGAAGGATGGTAGGACGGACGAGACCGCAATGTTTGTGTTTTGTTTTTTATATTTGGATTTAGACGCTGCGTTCCAGTGTCTGGTATCGTTTTCTCCATCACTCGCACACCTCCTACGTGTCCTTTTTTAACATTTGGTTTCATACACTACAATGTAGTGTTCATTTCCTAGTTATGTGCTTTACTTTGTATTCAGATGTGGCGTTGCAGTGTCTATTTCCTGGTTTCTTTTCTTTCATCACTCACAAGCTTCCTACGTGTCTGTTTTACATTTGAATTCAGACATTGCAATGCAGTGTCCATTTTCTGGTTCTATTTTTACATTTGGATTCAAACTCTACATTGCAGTGTCTATTTCCTGGTTTTGTTTTCTCCATCACTCACACACCTTTTGCGTGTTCGTTTTTACATTTGGATTCACATGCAGTGTCTTCTGTTTTTTACTTTTGGATTTAGACGCTACGTTGTAGTGTCTGTTACATGGTTTTGTTTTTCCATCACTCACACGGCTCCTACTCTTCACATCGTAATGGCTTAAAGCGTGCATTTGACATACTTTAGAACTTAATATGTCAATAGCCAATTACAAACCATACACTAACAATCTCGCTTTTGATCCGCTGAACTGCCAGTTGGACAGGATAAGTGTGTGCATCCATGGAGCCATACATTGTTGGAATTTATATATTATAATATTAATAATTATAATATTTAATTCAAAATATTGAATGAAAAACACATAACCGTTTGAAAGGGATCAAGGCATTCCTTGGTAAAACGGTATCATCTAATAGATGAATGTCTGTATCTCTTAATCAACCATTATCTTAGGTTTTATATAAACTCATGAAACCATCATCATTAAGATAGAAAAATTAGAGTTAATTTTTACTCTTGAGAAATAGAGTTTTCCCACTTTGTTTCTCAAATGATACGTGTGTCAAATTCCGAATCGTGTCTTGAGAATACAGAATATATAAAGTTCGCCAGAGTCCGAAGATTGAAGTGCTTTGACTTTGGATTATAGATTGTTAAATCCTGGGAGATGGACGCCTACCGAACTACAAGCACAAAAGTAGGGGCGAAATTCTATCTTTAGGACATTGCATTTATGCAAGCCTCAATTTTCAAGTTTGTCAGGTTTTCTAACTTTATCTCTAGTTGTTTATATTAATCTCATATATAATTATAATTGATGTTGTGAATTTCTTTATGATTATTATCATTGGAATTATATTGTTATTTTTCATATTTGCTAATATTGCTCCAACATACATTGGATACATGCCTCAACACAAATTATTATGGCGGTTTTCGACCTTGAAAACGAAAGATTCAAAGTCATCCCACTCCCAAAAGATTATGCTTAAGGAATTCATTGTATTATCGATAAGCTTGGAAATATATTGAAACGGAAGTGTGTTTGGCTCTAATAGGTGACAGACAGTTGATGCAGATGAATACAATGGAATTATGGATTTTGAAGGACTACCAAAATCAGGTGTGGGTTAAGCAAACTATCATCTTTCCCATTAGTTGGAGGCAGTTAGGATACCCTATTCCTTTTTATATGATTCACGCCGGTGAGCGCCTCCTCATCCAATATTCGAGATTAATCTGGCAGGACTCGGCAAAAGCACAAGTGTTTATCTAGAATTGATACTCCATAATGATATTCGGTTGAAGTTACTATCTAATTATGATGACAACATCGGCTACTATGTTTAGCATGACGAACAAAAATTGGTGGCGCAAAACTCATCATCGTCACACAAACGTATGCGCGACGAAAACTTCATTGCGCAAAATCCGTCGTGCAAAGATCGTGAAGAAAGACTTTGCGCGACTAACAAAAACGTTGGTCTTGGAAAATAAGGCGCGATAGTTCCTCATTCATCGCACCAAATTTTTAGGAACGAATGCATTCATCTCATAAAATGCCAGGATACAAACATGGGACGACTAATATTTGTCTCTAAAAACTTTGCGCAACGAAAGTGGGTTATCGCAAAAAAATATGCACGACGAAGCTATTCGTTGCACAAATTTTTTATTTTTTTTTAAATTATATTTTTTTGGTCTGTTTAATTTTGTAATAAAATAATAAAATTATATTGGAATAAAAAAATGTAATGAAGAGAAAAATAATTCATTTAAAATAAAAATGAAATGTATGTACAAGGAAAAAGTTTTAAAAGTAAGGGACTAAACAACTAAGAAAAAAAAAGAGGAATAATCTACCAGGTCGTCGTTTGCATACGGCTGGAAGGATTAAGGCAAGAAGGGTTCGGGGTTGAGGATGGGCTCAAAGATCCAAGGGGAGGAGTTCTTGGCATGCTTGGGTTAGAGGGGCTCGAATGTTGACGAGGGTGAATATCCAGGAGACGAATGCCGGATTGACTGAGGGCCTGTACAATTAGTGACATCTGGCTCTTATACAAGGCGAGCTCAGTCCTAAGGCCGACCACCTTTTTTGTCAAAGCTGTGACCTCGCCTTTCGACTGCGAAGATGAAGAAGCTCTAGGTTCCCGACCGTCGGGCATTCCCCATCCTCGGGGATATCCATAGACTCGAGCGGAGTCTCGGGAGGAAGCTAAGAGGCAGACTCCTAAAAAACCAACTACCTCTTCTCCATCATCGTCACCTGTGCAATATAACGTGAAATATTAATAATAACATTCAAATAATAACCATGATACTTAAATGCGTAAGATGGTAATTACAATTGAAGAATACTTACATGAAGGGACTCAACCAACTCATTCCTGGGTCGAACATAAACGTCTGCAAAGACATCAATCTCCGAGAATTTTGAACCCCCCTAAATAGAACAAGATAAGAAAAATATTAGTACAAAAAAAAAATTAATATTACTGACATATTAAAAATTGAATATGTAAAGCTTTATTACTACCTGCCGCCGCGCCTCCATCCTATATGAGAAGGGCCTCAAACCCGAATGGTGGATAAGAGTCTTTTTCTCCTGATTGATCTTGTTGGCTTTCGCCTTCTTCTATTATACACAAAATAAATGTATTATTTGTAATTTAAATGAAATATAAAAAAAAATCCATAAACATTAGTAAGAAACGTATAATACTTTTAGACTTAATATAAAAAATGTATCACATAGTCGGGCTCCTGAAAATGACTGCAGCGCCACACCTAATTTTCTTTCCGGTCCTCAAACTCCTTCGGGCAAGCCTCCTCAAGAGTGACTTGTGGATCATCAAATGTCTGAAAATATTGGTGCAGGTCACTCTTCCACTGCTATACCGTTCAACGAAGAGCCTGTTGATGTACGCCAACATATTGTCGTTGATGTCGTCGAAATTGTAGTTTGTCTGCAATGTAACAAATTAATTACATACATTAATTAATATAAATATATAAATATTTAAAGGAAAAGTAATAAAAAGTCAGGATACTTACCGACAAATAATCGTGCACCTTTGTCCTCACCTTGTCTGGCATCGCCTTCCAAAACTTCCATTGCATAGGGCAATAAGTTCGAACGACATGACCAATGTCGTGGGCCAATGCACTATGCTACTTCGGTGTTGGTGTAGCTCGATGCTGGTCGTCGTATCCAATCGTGATACGTTCGTTGGTCACCCGGGTGACCTTCACCATCTTCAACTAGCGACAAGGTCCCCGGCTATTTTTCTTTGCTGAAAAAAAAAATAGTCAAACAAACACTACAAATTATACCGAAATTTTGGTAGAACCTCCCCTAAAGTTATAACATTTCCCAAACCCTGTACATTGTAATTAATAATATATGATATCCAACAACAATCACAATAGTTGAATGCTTCAGTAGTGGACGCCAAGTGAAATAATACATAGTAGAACCTGGGAATTCAAGCAGCAAATTCAAATGCTATTATGAATTGCTTCAATACTTGAGGACTAACGACCTAATGCCTACCATGATCATTCAGATGAGAATCCTTTATATAAAGGACATGCATTGAAAACTAAATTATCAGCTTGACACCTTTTCCTTCTACTTACCCAACTAACAAACTAAAGATTGAACTTAAAGTAGCTCTAGCTCCAATTTGGAACAAAATTAACTTTACCTTGTTGTGACCTCGAGGCATTAGTAGTGGATGTCGATGTCATGTCGGGTGTGCGGGGGCGGCGGTGACCACACCTGGCGCTAACAGATAGTGCCATTGAAGAGGCTGATGACATCGGCGCATGGGAGACCCGGGGACCAACCGGATCAACCGGCCTGGGGTCCATTTCTGTTGGAGTAATGGCGGCTGAAGTAGGAGGTGGGAGAATCGAATAGGGTGCAGTCGTCATCGCCTTACGACTTCTAATAAGCTGGGACATCTGCACAATTAGAAAAAGAAAAATTCAATGCATATATATGTTGTAATACGGCAGCAGCAGCCTTCAGAAATTCAATCCAATTCACAAATGATATGGTTTCGGGGCTGCTCAAAATACCAATGCACAGTAGGTTTTTTTCTTTCAAATGCACAGTAGGGCAAATTTCATGTATAATCTCAATTCACATTCTCAATACTAACATAACCTTAAAGCAAATAGACGCAAATGAACTGTTCAACACACATGAAAATCACCGTTATTAACATAACCTTAAACAAAAGCGCTGTTAAACTATCAGGAGCAAATCAGTATCCCCAGGTAGCCAAATTGCTCTCGGACTGTTGGTTGTACAAGCAGCCAGTCATAATCCTTCTAAAACTTCTATAGTATTATTAGATTAATCATATAAGCTTCTCCCATTTATATTAGAAACTTTAGAAAATAATAAATAAAAAAATAACATTGAATCAAGGAAATAAGAAAAATTCTATTTCTAATGGAAATTTGTGCAATAAAGTTTTGTGTTAGAGAATAAAAACAGTGTATCGATTAGGAAAGAAAGCAGGCACATAGGATTTAAGGGGAAAATGTGCATAATACCGTTGGGTGTGACCATATGAGTAGTATTCTTTGCCCAAGTGTTCAATCAATTAATCTGAAAATATAACAATGCACGAATATGACAGCTTGTAAAATGTGTATTTCATCCTTCTTGATAGGATAGCAAACCTTATTAAAGAAAGCAACATGAAGACAAAGAATCATATCTTAAACAATAGGGTTGCAAAGTGATACCATAAGAGGTCAATTGCGCCACTGCCACTGCCACTTCCTCTTATAATAAAAGCAGGCACAGAAGAAGTTTTTATCCCACCAATCTATTTCCCCCTTCACCTCATACATAGGGAGGGCGATTTATGAACAAAATGCCATTTGAGAGATATGAAGATAGAAAGAGACAAAGACAAAGACGGGCTAGCGAAAGATAATAATTCTTGGAAGGCAGAGGTTTTAAGTAAAAGAAAATTAGCCCACTTCCTTATTCAGCAAAAAAAATAATTTACAATCATTATACAGGGCAACCCCCATAAAAAACCAAGGAATGAGCTTTCGCAATCTTGCCATTTTGTCTGAGGAGTACCGTTAATGTAAATTTGAGATTAATGTAAACAAGCACTGTCTTACCTCCTTGCAAAAGGTGACAGTCGGTATAACAACAATATGAACAGACTTCGTGTGCATCCATGGAGCCATACATTAGATACATGACTCAACACAAATTATTATGGCGGTTTTCGACCTTGAAAACGAAAGATTCAAAGTCATCCCACTCCCAAAAGATTATGCTTAAGGAATTCATTGTATTATCGATAAGCTTGGAAATATATTGAAGCGGAAGTGTGTTTGGCTCTAATAGGTGACAGGCAGTAGATGCAGATGAATACAATGGAAGTATGGATTTTAAAGGACTACCAAATTCAGGTGTGAGTTAAGCAAACTATCATCTTTCCCTTTAGTTGGAGGCAGTTAGGATACCCAATTCCTTTTTATACGATTCATGCCGGTGAGCGTCTCCTCATCCAATATTCGAGAATTGATACTCCAGAATGATATTCGGCAAAAGCACGAGTGTTTTTCTAGAATTGATACTCCAGAATGATATTCGGCTGAAGTTACTCTCTAATTATGATGACAAGATCGTTCCCTTAAGGTGGGATGACTTATTTGTTGTGCTAGGATAGCACCAAACCCGTTGGAACCACTCAAGCTAACCCACAGGAAATCTATCAAATGAAAATGCAAGAACAAAATATTAAAGATACCAAGATTTTAACGAGGTTCCTCAACAGTCAGTGTAACTGGAGTACGTCCTCGGAGCAGTAAAAGCTCACCCAAGAATTCACTATCAACCAAATGGGAGTTTACAAAGTGTTGGCAATCTCACAACCCAAATAACCCAATACACCCAATAGCTCTCACACACCACAGAAACAAATAGAGAAAGAAATATAATGAATAATTTCTTCTCTATACATATAGCTCAAAACTATTACAACAACAACTACTTTGGTGGATGATTACTAACCAAATGAAGCAGCAACTTATTCTTTCTTTTGGGCTCTCTACAACTCTCCTTGCTCTCGGCAGAAAATGAGCTCTTCCTTCCTTATTTCTTCTATCTGAAAAAAGCCTCATAATTATGGCTTTAAAAAAAGCCACAAAACATGCCACAAAACAAGGAAACATAATCATGTTGTCCTTTCTTTTCTTTATAATTTTTTATAGCCAAAAGTTGGCCACTTGGCCACATACTCCAACAATCTCCACCTTGGCCAAGTTCCGAAAAACGCCATGATAAGCCAACCAACACAATTAACACACAACATCACTCCCAAACACTAGCAAGAGAACAACTCATGCCGAGCCAAATGCTCCAAAAAACTCCTACTGCTCAACGCCTTCTTTATATAGGCAAAATGTGAGCCAAGTTCAAGCAATGAACAAACTTGGCGACACCAACAACCTTAGTCAACATATCAGCAGGATTGTCTTTAGTTGGAATCTTCTGGAGAATGATTTCCCCTTCACCAACAATTTCACGAACAAAGTGATAACGCACATCTATGTGCTTGATCCTCGCATGATGAACCTGATACTTAGCCAAATAAATGGCACTCTGACTATCACAATGTACCTCCACCTGCTTCTGATCAACCCCCAAATCTCTAATCAGCCCATGTATCCAAATGGCCTCCTTTATAGCTTCAGCAACTGCTATATATTCAGCCTCTGTAGTAGACAAGGCAACAGACGACTGCAAAATGGATCTCCAACAAACTGGCCCTTTAGCCATAGTAAACACATAGCCTGTAGTAGATTTTCTTCCATCCAGATCACCTGCATAATCTGAATCAACATAACCAATTGCAAAATGACCAATACCAGAGTCATCTCTCTCAAAGCATAAACCAATGTCTCGAGTACCATGGAGATACCTCAATATCCACTTAGCTGCTTGCCAATGCTCTTTACCTGGATTATGCATATATTGACTCACCATGCCAACTGCATGAGCAATATCCGGTCTAGAGCATACCATTGCATACATCAAACTACCAACCAAATTTGCATATGATATATTTTTCATTTGCAGCTTCTCTTTATCAGTTTTAGGACACTGTAAAGAACTCAATTTAAAATGAGGAGCCAAAGGGGTACTAACCGGTTTGGTTGAATCATGAACTCCAAATTTCCGAATCAACTTTTCAAGATATTGTCTTTGATTAAAATTGACCAAACCTTTCTCTCTATCTCTAGTGATCTCCATGCCAAGGATCTTATTTGCTTCACCAAGATCCTTCATCTCAAACTCATTCTTCATTTGCTTCTTCAATTTTTCAATCTCTTCAACATTCTTTGAGGCAATCAACATATCATCAACATATATCAACAAATATCAACAAATAAATGAAAGACCAATCTTGCAACTTCTTGAAGTACACACAATGATCATATTGACTTCTAGAATAATTTTGGCCTCTCATAAATTTATCAAACCTCAAATGCCATTGTCTTGGAGATTGCTTCAAGCCATATAGTGATTTCTTCAATTTGCAAAACAAGTTCTCCTTCCCTTTCACTATATACCCATCCGGTTGACACATATAAATCTCTTCATTCAAATCACCATGTAGGAAAGCCGTTTTCACATCAAGTTGCACAAGCTCAAGATCATACTATGCAACAAGAGCTAACATAATGCGAATTGAGAAGTGTTTCACAACCGGAGAAAAGATTTCATTGTAGTCAATGCCCTCCTTTTGTGCATACCCTTTAGCAACTAATCTTGCTTTGAATCTCACATTGCTTTTCTCATCAACATCTTCCTTCTTGGCATACACCCATTTGCAACCGATAGCTTTCTTGCCCTTAGGCAATTTAGCTAACTCCCAAGTCTTGTTCTTCAAGAGAGAATTCATCTCATCACCCATGGCATTGCACCACCTCTCTTTTTCTTCACTCTCAATAGCTTCCTCAAAATTGGATGGAATCTCATCAGTGATAATAGGAAGAGCAAAAGAAACATAGTCACTATACCGAGTTGGCTTGGTAATTTGTCTATTTCCTCTGTTCTTGGCAATAGACTCTTGAGGTGAAACTTCCTCTTCAACTTGAATAGAATCTTCAAGTTCAACTTCTTCAACATCTTCATGGTCTCCAACTTCTTCACTTGTAGTGGCTTCGACATCAGCAGAAATAGGATTTGAAGTACCAGAGGCAACTTTCTCAAGCTCCACCTGTTGGACATCTTTCACATTCTTCTCAGAGACTTTGTACATACTTTCTTCATCAAATGTCACATCTCTGCTGATTACAAGTTTTTTCATCTTTGGGCACCACAACCTGTAACCTTTGACACCACTACTAAAACCAAGAAAGATAGCCTTTTTGGCTCTTGGATCAAGTTTATTTTCAGTCACATGAAAATAAGCAGGTGAACCAAAAATACGGATATAGTCATAATCAGAAGAAGGTTTTCCAGTCCATACCTCCATTGGTGTCTTACCCTGAACAGCAGCTGAGGGTAACCGGTTGATGATGTGACATGCATAATTAACTGCTTCTGCCCAAAATGACTTGCTTAAACCCGACTGAGACAACATACATCTAACCTTCTCAAGCAAGGTTCGATTCAATCTTTCTGCAACTCCATTTTGTTGTGGAGTTCCCCGAACACTAAAATGTCTCACAATTCCTTCCTCTTTGCAAACTTTAAAGAAAGGGTCGGATGTGTATTCACCACCATTATCCGATCTCAAAATCTTAATCTTTCTCCCAGTCTGGTTCTCAACCATTTTCTTCCAACTCAAGAAAATGCTCAATACCTCACTATTGTGCTTCGTAGTGTAAACCCAAGACCTTCTTGAATAATCATCAACAAAGGTCACGAACCAATGTCTACCACTCAAAGATGGAGTCTTTGTAGGACCCCAAACATCCGAATGCACATAATCAAGAATGCCCTTCGTCTGATGTACAGCAGTACCAAACTTCACTCTAGTTTGCTTTCCCAAGACACAATGCTCGCAGAAATCAAGCTTACAAGTCGTGGCACGTTTTAGAAGACCTTGTTTCACAAGCCCTTGTGGAGCTTTCTCACCGGCATGGCCTAATTTCATATGCCACAGTCTAGTAGTATCAGAATCGGATGTGCCCATATTTTCTGAGACTACAGATGTTTCACCTGTCACAGTGCTTCCTTGCAATAGATACAAATGGCCACATCGAGGAGCTTTCATCACAACAAGTGCACCATAAGTAACTTTCAATGTCTGTCAATCTGAATGATACCTGAAGCCCTTGGATTCCAAAGTACCCAAAGAAATAAGATTTTTCTTCAAATTCGGTACATACCGAACACCTGTCAACTCTTTAACCATGCCATCATGCAACTTCAAACGAACTGTACCAATCCCTTTTGTTGTGCAAGGATTGTCATCTCCCATGAACACAACGCCACCATCAAACTCTTTCAAGCTTGAAAACCAATCCTTGTGAGGAGTCATATGATGAGTACAACCCGTATCCAACACCCACTTAGTAGCACAATCAAATGATGAGAAAGTGGTTAAAGCAAAATCAGAAAAATCTGTTTCAACCTCAGCAACATTAGCTTCAAAACTTTCTTTGCCTTTGGTCTTCAACCTAGGACAATCTTTCTTCCAATGGCCCTTATTATGACAAAAGGCACATTCATCCATTTCCAAAGGTTTTCTACCTTTAGAGTTTCCTCTAGGTCGAGACTGTGATTTTTTCCTACTAGAAGATGATCTTCTCTCCGATGATCTACCTCTAACAAATAAAGCTTCAGAGGTACTATCATGATTTTTATCTCTATGCCTCATTTCATAATTCATCAAGGCATTTGACACATCTTCAAATTTCACAGTTTCTTTACCATGCATAATAGTGGTAACAAAATGCTCATAAGAGTCCGGCAATGAATTCAACAATATTAAGGCCTTATCTTCATCCTTAATATCCTCATCTAAATTTAACAAGTCGGCAATCAACTTATTAAAAGCATCAAGGTGTCTAATCATTTTTGTACCTTCTTTGTATTGGAAGCGGTAGAGCTTTTTCTTCAAGTGTAGCCGGTTCTCTGCACTGTTTGTCATATACTTGTCTTCCAATTTTTGCCACAACACACTTGCTAATGTCTCCCGCATCACAAAATACTTCTGAGTTTTTGCAAGGCACAACCGAATTGAAGAGCAAGCCCACAAATTTAATTTCTCCCATTCCGGCTTCGACATAGCTTCCGGCTTCTCTCCCAAAGCGGCAAGTAGATCTTGTTGAGCCAACACATCTTTGACCTCACATTGCCACATCCCGAAGTTGTTTGTGCCATCAAACTTTTCCACTTCGAACTTTGCATTTTGCACCGTAGTTCTTGCAAACCCGGAGCTGCTTTCAAAAGGATTCTCATCTTGCCCGTCTGACATCTTTGGCAACTAGACAGTACCCAAGAGCAACCAGTGCTCTGATACCAATTGTTGTGCTAGGATAGCACCAAACCCGTTGGAACCACTCAAGCTAACCCACAGGAAATTTATCAAATGAAAATGCAAGAACAAAATATTAAAGACACCAAGATTTTAACGAGGTTCCTCAACCGTCAGTGTAACTGGAGTACGTCCTCGGAGCAGTAGGAGCTCACCCAAGAATTCACTATCAACCAAATGGGAGTTTACAAAGTGTTGGCAATCTCACAACCCAAATAACCCAATACACCCAATAGCTCTCACACACCACGGAAACAAATAGAGAAAGAAATATAATGAATAATTTCTTCTCTATACATATAGCTCAAAGCTATTACAACAACAACTACTTTGGTGGATGATTACTAACCAAATGAAGCAGCAACTTATTCTTTCTTTTGGGCTCTCTACAACTCTCCTTGCTCTCGGCAGAAAATGAGCTCACTTACTGAAAATGATTCCTTATTTCTTCTATTTGAAAAAAGCCTCATAATTATGGCTTTAAAAAAAGCCTCATAAAAAAAAGCCACAAAACATGCCACAAAACAAGGAAACATAATCATGTTGTCCTTTCTTTTCTTTATAATTTTTTATAGCCAAAAGTTGGTCACTTGGCCACATACTCCAACATTATTTCCTTTTCAAGCTTCAATTCAATGTTTTCTTTTGTTGAATGCTGCAATTTGAATGTTACGTCCTCAAATACAAACTAAGTTGAGATGTGACGTCTTGCAAAAACTGTCATCTCCCTATGTTTAGTAAACTGGGATGATTCAGAAGTATACTTTGCTTGTTCATAATTACTGAAATGTTGATTTTAGTAATGCTATTTGTTGCTGGAAGTCAAACTCCACAGCCTCTTGTACTAGTTGCTTCTTTGGACATTGGCTGCCACGCCCCGTGTTGAACTATATATATTTACAAAGGAAAATATATTAATTAAAAAAAAATTGCTTCTACAAAAGGAAGAAGCCGTGCAAAACATGGCTTCATCAACAAAAGAAAACATGCAGTTGGCTACATAATAAAAAGGGGGGTAAAAAAAATAAAAAATTAAATGAGAAAATATGTGTTTCATTGCACAAAAGAAGATGACGTGCAAAACATGAGCCCCCATTTTTCTGCAACAAAAGACGTGGAGGACTGGAAGTTAAGAGAAAGTGGTGGAGTACATGACCTCTATTTTGCCTCATGTAAAATTCTAGGGCCTTCCTTGGATGCCTATAAATAGGCACTAGCTGAAATTGAGAGAGAATTTGAGAGAAAGAAAAGAAGTAACGAAGTACTGCCGGAAGAGAAGACGAAGTAATTCCATTGCCGGCGATTCCGAACCAAGCCTTTCAAGGAAGGAGCGCAAACTACAAGCAACGATCAGAAGGTACAAAACCTATGTTTCTTTTCTCTTCATTTTCTCTCTAGTAAATTTATTTTGCAAGCAAGCGTTGTCTTGAGTAAACTTTGGTCAGCAACAAGAACCTATATGCTAGCAACCCCTGTGTTCCTCTATTCCTGCAAAAACCTTAGGAGTTGCAGTCGCGAAAAGAAAACTGTGCTCTTAAAAAAGATACAGAAAGATGCTTCCAAAAATTCAAGGACCTACTCGTCAAGCATTTTCTCGGCTAAGCATGTCTCTATGTAGACACGGAGGTGCCGGAAGGCGATCTGTAAGGACGGTCGGATCTACTCGTTAAGCATTTTTTTCGGCACAGCATGTCTCTACAGAGACACGGAGGTGTCGGAAAATGATCTTTACGGGGATGGTCAAAATCTGCTAGTCAAGAAATTTGCTAGACGAAGACACGGAGGTGCCGGAAAGTTGATATCTCTACACCACAAAGGTGTATTCGAGACAAAGAAAGAAGAGGAGTTCCATACCACAAACGTCATATTCCCATCACCAAAGCCTTAGATGCAACGGAGGAGAAACCAAAAAGCAACTTTTGTAGACAACAAATATCACACACCGGTCCGTCAAGTGCAGCTTCAAAGTTCCAACCTTGGTCACTATGAAAAGGGCAGGAAGGAAGCAATATATACCAAGATACACAGAATTCATAATTTTGAATTATACAAAGAAAAAGACAAAAGAAAGCGTGAAAAAAAAAGAGGAGGACAAAAAAGTAGAAACTCGAGAGGAAAGAAACTGTTCTCTTTGTAAATTCTAGTCTTTGGTGTTTTCTTTGCTGCTCATCATGGGTACAAGACATGGAGGCTACCTTTTTATGTAAGAGTTCCACCAAAAGCTTTTTTTGCTAGGAATTCGAAAGAGAAGGAAAAATGAAGATTGTAAAGTCTGCAAAAGAAAGCTACAGCAGGGAATAAAAAAAATAAAGGAAGTTGTCTTCTAAGTTGCTAGAAGATTTGACGCAAACACAAATAAAAGATAAGATGGAGACAAAATGATAGAAGCTACAAGTCAAAAGCAAAGGAAGAAATAAGTTTTCGTCAAGGAAAGCTTTGTACAGTACTTGTGACGACAATACTGTAGCAGCTTTGATGTTTTGGCTTCACAACTTTAATAGATGTTCTTCCTTCTTATTTCACCGAAAGCCTTACTATTAAGAAAAGGTGAGTTGATTCCAAAGTAGTGGAGGATTGCAGTAAAAGACCAAAATAGGGCAAGTGTGTTGCAGGGAAGTCAAAGACCCCCGATCCTTTCACATGGTTGATTCAAATGGGCAAACTCCTATGAAAGACTTGAAGTGGATAGAGGATGAAAAAGATGATAATATCCTGGGTGGTGATTTCAAATTACGGCAATACCTCAGCCTGGTCATACAAATAAATCCTCTGCACAATGAAAGAAATAGGGCAATCACATGATGGTTCAAATTCTGAACGACCCAACAATTAAAAGGGTGTCATCTGTTCAAAAACCAAAAAGACGAAGGTAATTCTACAAAGGCTTATCAGTACTCCTAAACAACAAATACAAGACCACCAAGGAGCTACAAATGAAATTAGTAGATAGCTCTAAACTGATGTTGTTGCGGAATAAAAATCTGAAGCAAAGCTTTCAAATACGAAGCAAGTTGAATTCAGAAAACAAAGCTGCCAGTCAAAAGGGGTTTATACTGATTAACAACTAATTGGTATAAATTTCCAAGTGAAGTCAATGGACATGATCTCCAAAGTAAATTTGTCCGTTGTATCAGTTGGCATATAATTGATACAAAATTTCACCAAAGCCAAATCCAAATCCAAATGGCATAAAGCCGCTCCAAATACTAAATGGCACAAAGCCACTTCAAATGACATGAAGTCATGTTAAATGGCACGAAGCCGCGTTAAGTTTCAAATGGCATGAAGCCGTGACAAGTTTCAAATGGCACAAAGCCACATTAAATCCCAAAAAGCACGAAGCCACTTCAAGCTCCAAGTGACTCAAAGTTCTCGCCTACAAGAGCCTAAACTGCACAAGGCATCAAATGCTCATTGCCCGCACAAGTTGAAAACTGCACAAGGCATCAAATCCAAACAAAGACATTTTGAACTACACCGGCTTGATTCCACCAAGGATACATAGGTAATCTAGAGATTCTATACACACCCCAACCTTGATATTCCCCTAATACCAGGATAGACACGTGCTGGCCGACACTCAAGGGTGACAAAAGCCATTAATTGATACAAAAGCTAAGAATAAGAAGTAAATAAGGGTTATGAATTTAAAATATAGTGAATTAATAATTTAGGAACGTGTTCAGAGCATACAACCAACTAGAGTTCTAAAAGAATTAATGTAAAATTGAATAAATAAGAGGATGTGGGTCCTACACCGAGAGGACTTGAATATACCAATGCGAAAGCGTTGACATCGGGATCGTATGCCTCGATTCTAAATCCTGAAAGGGGGTGCAAAACAAGGGTGAGTGGACCAAGTTTATATATATACATAATACAAAAACATTTATAAACATACTAACCTCCAAAATTTTAATAATGAAAACTACTAGTATGATAAATGATAGGTTTCTCTGAAAACCCTAGCATGCTGTAAACATCTTAAAAGACATATCGTGGAAATCAAAGCATCAATAGTCTCATAAGATCACTGAATAATAATACTCCCGGCCCAATGCCTGCACCTAAGTCTCTATGCCCGTAGCCAGAGATAACTCCATCCCGGCCCAATGCCTGTCTCCGTGTCCCTTAGCCTTTCACTAGGGATTATTTCTCCAGGCCTAACTGCCAACACCAGATCCTTGCCCCAGGCGGCATAGTGTCCACTAGGTACGCACAAATAGTTACGCCTCTAAAAAATAACCACTTCATAGTACAAAGTCATCTTTCGTCTATACTATAAAGAGGGGTTTTGAAAACACGTTCTAGTATCCTATCGTCATCCATCAGATAGTCTACCAGTTCATGGTTTTTATAGAAAATACTATATATTAAAATATAGCTCAATATAGGCCGACAATTAATTCCTAACAAAAAACACAAGACGAAAGTCAACATATTCAATAAATATGCTTAACTTAAAATCAAATCATAAACTCGTAAGACATGCATTTCATTTATGCAATTAAACTATGAAATTATGCAAATTTTAGAAAGGGTCCACTCACCGTACACCGATGGTGCCAAGCTGTACCAAAAAGGAATAACGGAATCACCGCCAATAATCGCACATAATCACATAAAGGGGTACCTTTAGTCAAACTCTATTTAAACAATTGAATTTGGGAAAATGGACTTCAAAAACGGGTCCAAGACGTTGAAATTAGCCTAGGAAAGGTCCCGGACGAAACCCCGAAAAGTCAACTCTAAAAGTCAATGTTGATTGGTTAAAGTCAAAGTCAACTCGGACCGTTGACTGAGTCAACACTGACCGTTGACCGAGTCAACAGTCAAAGTCAACAGGTCCAGGGTCAGACTGGGCTTGGATTTGGGTTGGGCCGAATTTAGGGCTTAGGTATTTGGGTTTGGTCCTAAGGCCCTATGGTTTAGGGTTTTTAGGTAAACGGGTTAAAGGCCCGAAGGCCTGCCTGAAAGGGTTTAAGGGGACTGGGCTCAAGCCTTAACAGAAAATGGCCCAAATGGCCCTATTTGGTTTAAAACAATTTAATTAAAAGAGAATAAAAAAGGAAATGGGTTTTGGGGTTGGGCTAACGGCCAGAGGCCCTAAAGGGCACGGCCCGTAGGCCTTTTTGGGTTTTTAAAACGATTTAACTAAAATTAAAAAGAATGCAAGCTAAGGTTTTAAGCTGAGTCAAAACGGGCTTAAGGCCCAAGGGTTTAAGAAACGGCCTGAAAGGCCAGTCTCGACGGAAGAGGGCATCAGAGCTTCTATAGCTCCGGCCGACTGCAAAAGGAAACCCTAGACTCCGATCTAGGTATCAAAATGACACATAAGGTGAGAGGAGTGTGATTATACCTTTGGTTTGCCGTAGAACGGTCGGAGGTGATCGGGAATATCCTCGACACCTATGGTTTTGCCGGAGTTGGGTGTGCTTTCCACCGAGCCGATCTCGTTCCAAAACCTTGGAAATCACGAGTATAACACTTAATAAATCACACCCAAGCTTCAACTACAACGAAAAAAGATAAACCCGAAGCTTACCTAACCGGAGAAAATCGAAGGAATCTCGACCGGAGAGTTCCTGGGTTCCACTGCTCCTCGCAGCGACGGGAGAGAAAGAGAGAGATGAAGTTTGATGATGATGATTGGTGGTGTTGCAGGTATAGGGTTGGTGATGGGTATGTGCGTGAGTGTGGGTGTGGGTTCACGGGAGGATGAGAAAGAGAGAGATGATAGTGATTGCAGAGAGAGAGAAGAAAGAAGGGGGTTACGGGGTAGGTGATAGAGAGAACATGAGGGTTGATAGGGTACTGCCACGTGGCAGCTCAATTGGGTAAAGGAATATGAACTAAATTGATAATTTCGTAAACATTTTGGGGAACAACGAAATTATACATATAAATGGGGGTTGCGGTATTACATTCTAGATGCAAAAGCAGAAAGACAAAAACTCCAAATCGAATCCCTGGTTCACCTCAACCACATTCACCACAAAATTCAAATCAAATCCTTGGTTTATTCAACCAAATTCACCAAATACAAAATCATTTTTTAGTGAGTCATTCCCTCTTTAACAAAACCCAAACCCAAACCCAAATCCAAGGAACTACAAGTGACTTGATCCCTCAAGAGGGTACGTAGGCAATCTAGGGCTCGACCTAGGTGCAGTCACAAAATCAAACAAACACCCAAATCCCCAAGTTACGATTTATTCATATTGGAATCAAAGGGTTTTTCCTTTTTAAAGAAGGATTGTAGTTAATAGACGCATATATAGTCTAGAATGGGTCGAACTCAAATTAATAAAACCCTCTTCGAAAAAATGAACGAGGGTGAAATTGTGTCGAGTAAATTATTTGTTGTACAATTTTTGCTCAACACCCCGGATACTGCCCAAAGTAAATCCGAGCAGGTGACAATTCAAGTTAGTTTTAAGAGCAAAATGTAACTACTTCCAAGTTTGCAAAATCATAAGCAATTTCATTACCATTCTTATAAATAAACCTCAAAGTGAAACTACGAAGTTTCAAATCCAGAACAAAGGTATAAAATATCTAATGTACACAATGTTTATTTTTAACAGAAGCGATAAAGAATTTCATTGATTAGAACAAATACATACAACCAACGTTACATCAAGGTGCCAAATGAGTATAATTCTCCAGTGACCAAATATCTTGACCTGGAGATAAATTCACACAAATTTGTAAATATAGAAAACCCCTACACGAGTACCACCACACAACAAGAACCATAAGCAACCGGTGTAGATCCTCTATAAAGACGGCATAAGTAACAGACCCAACACTGGAGCCACAAAAGTCAACGCAAGAATAAGGCTATAAACAACTCGCTGAAGCAATACAACGCAACCTGCTACGCAGGACAAAACAACACAAAATGAAAAACTACCTAGTTAATCCGAGAATAAAACCATCAACTAACAAGTCTTCATGGTGAGGACAAACCCGCTTATAGAGAGATTTATAGCAGCCATAGTGGGAGGAACCACCATAGATGAGGCTAGGTAAGGTAACTTAGTCACGGTTGCATATGCATGAGTTGAGTTTTAGGCTGCCGCATAACACAGACTAGTTAACAGAGCATCAACACCGAGTGAATATGTTTTTATGTTTTGGTTGCCGCATGCATTAGATCAGTTTAGGGTTTTTGCTGCTACTGCTGCATATGCATTTAGGTTGTTTCCATATTGTATAAACACTAGCAGCAATGCATTAAACAGATAGAAAATTCATGTGCCACATGCCTAGGGTTAAGTCAGTTTACATTTTCATCTTGATGAGTCAGAGTATGTTTTTAGTTTGCTTTTACCACATGATGTATCATTCGAAAGCAAACATTTGTTAGCAGCCCTAAGTGCACTAAGAGTTATTTTCATTTAAGAAAAATCAGTTTTATTGCCAAGTGTTTTTCAAAGAAAATATTAGTTTTTGTTCACTGATTTTTAATGTGCTTAAATTGAAATCAATTTATGAAAATGTACCTTGTGATTTTCATAATTGGTTAATTTTCAAAATCATTTCATTTCATATATTCTGCATGATCGCGTTAGTATCTTGCAAAGTTCGAGGAGACAGTGATTAACGGTCGTGTTAGTATCGTGCCACTTCCACTCGAAGGCTGAAGAGAGACTGAGTAGCAAAGCGCAGAGACAAAACTACCTACTAGTATGTGTGTCTAGTTGATGAGTTTTGTAAGTCTTTCTGACTCATTTTTATTAGTGTTTGTCCTGACTTGGGAGCTCGAGGATTTTCCCAGTGGTGAGTTTTGCCTCGTTAAATCCTACATCCTATGTGCACATTTTATTTATCTTTATAATTGCATATGTGTAAGATTATATGTGTTGTGAATGTGGAATTAATTTGAGAACTGAAAATTGATTTGGATTTTTTAATTGAAAATTGAATTTGTTCTCTCAAATGCAAGCTTTAGGCCAACTTCCAAATGTTCAAATGTATAATATTTTACTGGATGGCCTTTCTAAAACCCAACAATTTCCCAAGGCAGTTTAATTGTTGGAAGAGATGGAGGGAAAGAAGTTGGATTTTGATAGGAGAAGAAGAACTAGTGGGCTATACAGACAGTGACTATGCAGGAGATCAAGATGACAGAAGAAACACATCGGGTTATATGTTCATGATGGGCTCGAGAGCAATATCTTGGTCATCGAGAAAGCAACCTGTGGTTACTCTCTCTACAACTGAAGCAGAGTTCATTTCTGCAGCCTCGAGCTCTTGTCAAGTAGTGTGGTTGAGAAGGATTTTACAAGAACTTAAACATGTTCAACACAAAGCTACAGTGGTGTATTGTGATAATGTTTCTGCGATTAAACTTTCCAGGAATCCGGTGATGCATGGTCGTAGTAAGCATATTGACGTTCTGTTTCATTTTCTTCGTGATCTCATCAAGGAAGGAGTTGTGGATTTAGTTCAGTGCTATTCTCAGGAGCAAGTTGCTGATATTTTAACAAAACCATTGAAGCTCGATGTGTTCACAAGGTTGCGTGGGCTGATGAGAGTAATCTCATATCCAGGTGTAAACTGATTACTATCAGTATTCAGTTTAAGGGATGATGTTAAAGTTGTTAGGTCTCCTAGTTTTTAGGATTTGTTTTAAGTAATGGTGAATAATCCCTATTCTTGAAGGATACGTTTGTTGCATTATCTGTTTAAGACTTAGTCATATACCACGATCCTAGGGTTGTAAATCGTGGGCTGTTATTTCTCTTTCAGTTTATTTTGTAAAGCTATTATATAGCGACTACAACTCTTTGAATTCAATAAGAAAGTACTCCCTGCATCTGAGTGTTATCAAGCTGTTGCTTTGCAAGTTCTTTGTTGCTTTTCTTGGTTTTGACACTAGTGTCAACAAAGACTTGCAGAACCTCACAGTTAGCTATCTTTGCCGAGATGAGCAGGGGGTCATCATAGGGTTGCAGGACTCTGAATCCATCCTCTTTATTAAACATGACAGGCTATTTTGACAATCTTTTAAGCTTCGAGGGTTGGCTTACCTCTTTGACCAAGTAGGAATGCGAAGTTGCTTAGCACGACACCCGAGCATAAGCCTTCTTATCTCGGTTAGAATTATCTGTTAGTGAAGAGCGTCTGGACAAAGTCTAGATCACTTTTCTTCTTACCGGATCATAATTTGCAGTGGCACCCAATGCCGAGATAACACTTAGGTTGGGCCGAGGATCTATTGGCTACATATTCTATAAGTCGCCATCAAACGAGTGGTTATAAGTCATCCTTAAGATCCATGCAGTTGTTGACAACGTGGCCGTGGTCTCTCTGATACCGACAATACTTTTGGTATCATCTTTTTGCCTGCGAAAATCATTTTCACCCTTCAAGTGGTAGGGAGTTAATGCTTCACAAAAGGGAACATCTCCCTCTAAGACGTATTCATGAGGGTATATGACTTATAACTGTCATGTCGCTCAGAATGACTCTCTGTGTTGGGCTAGTAATTCTTATACTTTTTTTTCTTTTTTGACGGGCAGTCATACACAACTTCCTGATTGGCTTTAGGCAACATGCTCGTCCTTAGCCGACATGCTTGGCCTATTAATCCTTGTTGATGTGGCAGTTATCTATATCCTTGTTTTGTTAATCCTTGTCTTGTTAAGTTGCTCAGCTCAGGAGTAATTGGTTAACTCACGGAGCAAATTCCTGAAAGTTTTGGGGGGATTCTGAGTTAGATGGAAGTAGAAATCGCCACCAGCAAATCCTCCATGAAGGCATTATTTTGTCGCTTTATCACATCTTTTGTGTTCAGGCAAGAAATCTGGCTAGCGGCTATTCCTGGCTTGAGCACACAACTCCCCTAAGAGTTGGCACTTTGGTTGATTGTCGGGCTCCTGCTTGTCGCAATGCTACAAGAGGAGAACAAAGTTAATTCTGAAATGTGCCTTTGTGTGGCCTTAAGTGTAGGCCTTGAGGCTCGCAATCAAACCAACTAAGTTTTTAGGCGTGCCGCTGCCATCTCTGTATGGCAGATGTAGAACAAGTGTGTTTTAAGCTGATTCCTTGCGCCCCAAGTTATTTCTAACTTCAAGTCTACATTAAGTTCTTTTCTATGCCTTAAGATCAAGGACTTTTAGTTATTTTGTATGCTTAAGGGGTAAAGGTCCAAATCTAATCAAGTCATCAATTTGACTCATTTTAATCTTCTTGTGACGACCAAACCATTAAGTGAACCAAATCTAAGAACTGATGGGGCTTTGGGTCATCAAAAGACTGGAAATAACTTGAATACAAACTGGAGAATGCATTATAACACCAGATCTATTAATTGCAAGACAAAACAAAGAGAGTCGAGCAAGATTTCACCTTGTCGGGCAAGGTTAAACGTCTTGCAGTCTCTTCTCTTTGCAGTTACAAAAGCATTGAATGCTAAAGGGGATGACTGGTAAAGAGTTTATACAAAAGAGATCGATACTATAGCATATAGGAAAATGTAGCAGAGCTTTTACATGGACAAAAGACATCCTTCTAAGGAAATCTAAGGCTAAAAGGGTGCAGAGTCTAGATAAAGCACGACTGTCTGGGTATTTGCTTAATTGAGAGACAAGTTATATGTTTGTTTGTTTGATTGATTGAGTGTCTTTGTCTCTGAGCCCTTTTTCCCCCTTTTATAGGCGAATTAGTCTGACTTCACTATTTTTGCTTTTGCCCCAAAGCAACTGAAGGGTAGTGAGTCATTGCTTTTTTTACATGTCCTACCATTCAGAAAGTACTTTTGGGCCAAAAGTTGGTTGATTTCCATTAGTTGTCACTTCCCTTGTAAGCACCTAACATTTGCATTTAATGGGGAGCCGTTATTGTCTTGAAATAAGCAACTAGGCTTGGTGTTGGGCCTCGGGTAGAAACTCCTTTTATTAAACTCTTTTAGACTTTCTCTCCTCTAAGCCCAAAGTTAAATATTAACCCAAACACTTTGCATCTGGTGTACTCTTTGAATCTGGATATATAATCTTTTAGGGTTTCATTTGGACTCTGTTTCACGCAGGCAAGACCAGTCGATGTGTACTGCCTCTTAAAGATGATTACATAAATGTTCAAGAAAACCTAACTCAATCCCAAGAAAGAGGTATAGACACTGGGGCTATTTGCTTGAACCAATCCCAAGTAACTTTACTGAGGGTAATCGGAAATAGCTTGCATTTGGTGGCATCGTTGTCTTCTCGACCGTTAATAGCGTATATGAACCTATAGAGATGGTTATATGGATTAGTATACCCTTCGTAGCTTTCCATCTTAAGCGCTTCGGTGTCCCCGCTTGTAGACTTGTTGATTAGCTATTTGGAGAATGGCAGTAACATCTCCTCCTCGAAATAATCAAGGTTCTTTAGTTTGGACGATTTCTTAATGTCTCTAAGCTGATACCACAAGTTTTTTTATTTCCTAACCCATAACTTCTCTCAGGGTGCTTCTCAGGTGATGCGGACCGACCAAAGTTCTCATCAAGCCTCCTAGTGCTTGCTGATGACTTCACGAGCATCTTTGTCTCCACTCCTAACATCCCAAGGAGAGGACGAGCCATTTACTTGCATGTCCTGTCAATCTTCTTGTTCGTCTAATTGATTTGTATCAGGAGGTCGTCATACTTTTCCTGGAGCAGGGTATTTTGGAAATGGATAAAGTTCCCCACCTTGGACTCCGACATCAGTAAGTATGTCATTCATTTTCTCTTAGACCTTGGACTCCTAGGTCTTTCCTGGGGCCTGCACCATTAGGTGGGCCAGTGGTCCTGAATTTCCTCTAAGGTACAATTTTTTCACATTCCAATATTCCAAGAGCTATTATCAATGATGTAGGTAAGCACTTCTTGAATAAACCTTTAGCAGCACTCATTGCAAAATATGGGATCACCCATCATGTAGGCACTGCATATCATACTTAGATGTTTGGGCAAGTTGAAGTCTCCAACAAAGAGATAAAGCGCATCCTAAAGAAAACAGTCATCTCTACTCGCAAGGACTAGAGCATGAAATTAAACGATGCTCTACGAGTGTACACAACAACATATAAAACTCTAATTAGGATGCCTCCATTATGGCTTGTTTATGGTAAAGAGTGACATCTACCTATAGAGCTAGAGCATAAGGCGTACTAGGCTATCAAACAGCTAAAGTTTGCCTATTTTTATGCGGGTGATAAGCTTAAATTGCAATTCAAGGAGCTGGACAAACTTTGTAATGAGGTATATGAAGGTGAGAAGCTCTACAAGGAGAAAACTAAGTCATTTCATGATAATCAAATTCAGAAAAGAGTTTAAACCATGGCATAAAGTTTTGTTGTTTAATTCAAGGTTGAAGTTGTTTTCAGGGAAGTTGAAGTCCTATTGGAATGGGCAATACCAGGTTAGTAATGTTTATCCTCATAGGGCTGTCAACATTATTAATGAGTAAAGTGGTAACACATTCAATGTGAATGATCACAAGTTGAAACCACACTTAGACCACTGAACTTCTGATACGTCTAGCTATAGACATTACTAAAGTGCTCATTGAGAGGCAGCCCAATTTTTTAACCCTAACTAGAAAATATCCAAAAAATACATTTTGCTTTCGATTTAAAATTTTGTATTTTTAACTTTTTATTTTATTTTATTTTTTGTAAAAATTGTTAGCTGTGAAATTTTTTGTTTGCCTAAAGAGTGTGTTTAATTCGAAAAAGCATTTATTTTGTTGGATAAAGTTCTTATCTTTTCAAAAAAAAAAAAAATCGCAGAAACTTCTATTGCTAAAAACTAAGTTGACAAAAACATGCTATTGACGTGCAAGGAAAATAAGTTGACAAAAACATGCTAAAAACTTTGGCTTTTGCAGGTTGCAATCAAGACATACAAGGCGGCACTATATCTAAAGACGTGCAAGGAAAATAAAGTAAAACTAGATCTTGCATCCAGCAACAATTCTTTCATTCACATTAACCATAGCAATTCCAAGGCTTTCATATTGCAGAAAATTTAAGCAGTTCAGAGCAATCAAATTCCACGCAGAGGACTAGGGCTAGAAGAAATTTCCCAAAAATCCCGAACCGAACAAAAAAAATCTCGATTCCAAACCAAAATTCCCAAAAATTTCTGGATGAAATACCAAACCGATTCCAAAATTTCGGTACGAGATTTGATATTATCTACTCAATTTTTGGATAATCCCATACTGAACCAAAAATAAGCATTATATATATATATATATGTGTGTGTGTGTGTGTGTGTGTGTGTGTATCATACATTTGAATGGTTACTAACTACTAGTAGCAATATTATTGGTGTGGTCTACAGGTAGTAACCATAGCCATTTTTGTTACTTATTTTGTTTCACTTAACCAACCAGATTATTCAACTTGAAGTCTTGAAACGACCGGAATATGCAACGGCTGGCAGAGCTAACATAAGAAATATAACTAGAGAGTAAAGATAATGAAAAGTTTACATACGACGAGACCAATACAAAGACAATTTGTGTAGTGCACCAGTTATGTACTTCTTCCAAAAACCATTTCAAGTATTTTTTTTTTCATAATGTACTTGACTTTTATTAATGATTGATTCCAAAAGGACTTTTATCAAAAACATTTTTTTTTAATTATTTAAAATACACTTCCAAACACACCCTTTATTAATGATTGATTCCAAAAAAACTTTTATCAAAAACATTTTTTTAATTATTTAAAATACATTTCCAAACACACCCTTATACTTTCATGCTTACTTCAAATTCTCACTAAGGCTTGCATATTATCTTTCTTATTTTCATATTAAAATAATGCTAGTACTACAATATTCCAACTTAAAACATAATATTTCTTTACTTTTTCTCACAATTTTCTTTAATAGTTTGCATTATTTAATAATACGAAAAATGAATGGTCATGATTGAATTGAAAAAATATTATTTTCTTCTTTATAAGCCTTCAAGAAGTATATTCTAACACTATAGGACCGAATTGATAAGTCTTTGAACTAGCATTTGATGTCATAAATAATGTGAACATGCCCCATAAATTATTAAATTTACCGAATTGATGTTGATTGTGTGCATCATTTGTCGCATTATAACCGAAGCTTTTTTAGAGTAGCAATCGTATCTTGTTAAGAAATTTATGCAAGATCGAGTCTTTATATATTTGTTCTCCAAGGTGGTAGATAGATTACAATTGTTTGGGTTTTACATTTCGCAAGAGTAGACTATATTTGAAGCAACATAGGGTTTTGATTTCATTATTTAAAAGTACGGAATATGAATGGTCATGATTGAATTGAAAAAAATACGATTTTCTTCTTTACAAGCCTTCAAAAAGTATATGCAAATGCTATAAGACCGAATTGATAACTCTTTGAACTACCATTTGAGGTCGTAAATGATGTGAAGGTGCCCCATCAATTATTAAATTTACCAAGTTGACGTTGGTTGTGTTCATCATTTGTGGCATTATAACCAAAACGTTTTTTAGAGTAGCAATTGTATCTTGTTAGGATATTTATGCAGAATCGAGTCTTTATATATTTCGCAAGAGTAGACTCTATCTGAAGCAACATGGGATTTTGATTTCATTATTTCAAGGGAGAGCATTTTCCATCACTCTCAACAAGGGTGGTTTATTCCCGAGTAGACTCTGTTGTGGAGGATTAACGAACTGAATCGCTGATTTAGAGATGCTGATGATGATGCGAGCAACGATTGCTGCTGCTTCTTCTTCTTTGAAGTTTGGTTATGGCAGCAGAAGCAGCACCACCAGACTCAGACTCAGAGGTATGCTGCCCTGTCTTCTTCATTCTTCTTCTGTTGTTGTTGTTTTCTTCAACAATTACTTGGCTTTGTTTCATTCTCGAGCTTCTAAATCGACCGAATCTAGAAACACCCAAAAACACCAGCTTGTGAAAATCACTAATGTTGAGGATGCTCTCAATGTGTTCGACGAAATGCTTCAAAGGTGTACTCTGCCTTCCGTTTTCCCTTTCAACGAAATCTTGACTCAACTTGCCAAGATGAAACATTATTCGGCAGTCATCTCCTTGAATAACCAAATGGTTGTTTCCGGAATTCGTCCTAATGTTTATACACTAAACATTATCATTAATTGCTTTTGTCGTTTGGGGAAAATGGGGTTTGGCTTGTCTATCTTGGGAAACGTCTTCAAATTGGGTTTTGAACCAAATGTCGTGACCTTCAACATTCTAATCAACGGCTTTATTCTCCAGAATAGAGTGGCTGAGGCAGCAATACTTTTCAAGAAAATGTTGGACAGTGGTAATTGTAAACCGAATGTGGTTACTTTCGGTACCCTAGTAAAGGGCCTTTGCGCAAATGGTAACAACACTGCCGCAATCCAATTGCTTAGGAAGATGGAAGAAGGGGGTTGCAAGCCTAACCTAGTTATTTATAGCATGATTATCGACAGTCTTTGCAAAGATACTCTAGTTGCTGATGCACATAACCTCTTCTCAGAAATGACGAGTAAGGGTATTGCCCCAAATGTCATGACCTATACCTCTTTGATTCATGGAGTTTGCAAATTACAGGATTGGAAAGAAGCTACAAGATTGTTGAATGAAATGGTGAGTAAACATATCTTTCCAAATGTGTTCACCTTTAGTGTACTGGTTGATACATTCTGTAAAGAGGGGATGGTCCAAGAAGCAAAGAGCGTGGTCAAAATGATGATTCAACGAGATATCGAACCTAATACGATTACTTACAATTCACTTATGGATGGGTATTGTATGCGAGGAGAAATGGACAAGGCAAAAAATGTTTTTAAGGTAATGCTTAGCAAGGCCTGCATGGTTGATGCTCATAGTTATAGCACATTGATAAACGGCTATTGTAAGCGTAAAATGGTAGATGATGCCCGAATCCTTTTTCTGGAAATGTCTCATAAGGGAATTGTTCCGAATACGGTTACTTATAGCACTCTTATTGATGGGTTTTGCAAGATGGGAAGAATACAAGATGCACAGAACTTGTTCTCTGAAATGCAAGCTTTAGGCCAACTTCCAGATATTCAAACTTATTCTAGTTTACTGGATGGCCTTTGTAAAAACAAACAATTTCCCAAGGCAGTTGAACTGTTGGAAGAGATGGAGGGAAGGAAGTTGGATTTTAATATTGTAACTTACAGTATTCTTATTGAAGGTTTGTGCATGGCTGAAAAAGTTGAATATGCATGGGATCTCCTTTGTAGTTTATCAATAAAAGGAATTCAACCTGATGTCAGGACATATACCATAATGATCAGTGGATTTTGTAATGGGGGGCTAACATGTGAAGCAGAAAACTTGCTTAGAAAAATGGAAGAGAAAGGTTGTTCTCCAGATGGTTGCACGTACAACACAATTATCTGTGGGTTAATCAATAACAATGAGACATCAAGAGCAGTGAGGCTTATTGAAGAAATGGTGGAGAGGGGTTTTTCTGCAGATGCATCAACCATGGAGTTGGTCATTAATTTATTGTCTAAAGATAAAGTAGATCCCGCTTTGTTGGCATTTATAGAAAGACCAGGGTGAAATTGATTTGCATCTTTGCAGTTTGACAACTTTCGGTGCATCCTTCCCTTGAATGCTGCATTAGAGGGAGTTGTTCCACTGCGGAGTCCAGTTCAGGTAGCCATTTGGTCATGCATCGATTCAAGTGGTAGAGCAAATTTTATGTTACTCTTTTATGATGATGAAATATGTTGGAGAAGCGGAGTATCTGAACTGATATGAAATTCATAGACATATTTATGGCTTGTTTAATTTCTCCTTTGCTTTTTGGTGATAATTCTGTTAATGACATTGTCTATTGATACTTTTGAAAGCATAAGAGTCTGATGGAAGAAGCAATGGAGGAAATGATAGTCACCGGCGGTGGACTCTGATCAATTTTTTAAAATTCTGCACTTTCTCTAACACCAGATACAATGTACACGTATGAGCAAATGATGCATCCGAATTCCATCACGCAAGGAACAGTCTGTAGCCGATCAAACGCCGTGTCGCGTAATTCTTTCTGCACTATAGATGTTGAAAGAAGAGAAGGCCATCTCTCAGTATACAGAAGCCAGCTTACATATTTTTAAGAATTCTGGCAAGAAAGAGTATTCTGAAGCTTCTTTTCAGACGTATAATCGTAATGACCTGGGTATTGGATACACATATATCATCATTCTACGTAGGAGTTGCAATAGCCATCTGCAACATAAAAAAATAGAAGTGATTAATAAGATGCTCTTGCTTTATGGTGTTTGACATAACACAGTGTCACACACACATCACACTTAAGCAAAAGGAGGGGGAAGTTTCAAACCCCAGACGCATAAGTAGAAATCCAACATCATATCCATTAAGATATTTGACAAATGGGTAGAAACACACGATTGTCTAGTTGGAGATTGGCGGAATGTTGGGAGGTGGGAAACAATGTAGGGGTCATGTAAACTGATAAGGAATAACTTTTGGTATCAGAGCACAGTTTCGTTCTATTAAGACCATAAAGGGATCAGTCTGCCATGTATATATGAAAATGCTAAGGAGACGCTTTTAAAAGTACGATTCTTCATGAATTCTCCGTCACCTCATGTTTTTTGCACAATTCCAACATTATAAAACATTGTGTCATAAACATGAAGTAACAAAAATTCAATGGAGAGTCATATTTTAAGATAATCTACTTTAAAACTATTACAATAATTTAAAAAAAAGTTTCAAACTCGAGACACCTAAACCGAAAATTCTTTAACAACCAGGAATAGCACTCGATATTTCCTAGCGATTAGTGAACCCATGACCTCAAACGTGTAACATTTTACTACGTAAACAACTTAAATATTCATTAAAAAGGGCAAAAAGTGGAGCCACTCAGGAAACGAGAGGCGCAGTGCGCTCAATCGCTTTACGCCTTCTCTCCTTCCCTCGACTCTCTACATAATAAAAGCTCTGTTTGTTGTATCGTCGGCCCAAATTCCCCGAGCCGTCGAGCAAAAATGGCCCTCGTCGGCGTGCTTGCTCTTCAGGGGTCTTTCAACGAACACATAGCAGGCACTCCCTTTTTGCCGCCCGCCCCCTCTCTCGCAGCATATGCATTCGATATATGTTTTTGCTGACTGCTTGTGTGTTTGTGTGTGCGTTGTAGCTCTGAGAAGGCTTGGGGTGAAGGGCGTAGAGATAAGGAAGCCGGAGCAGCTTGAATCTGTGGCCTCCCTTATAATCCCTGGAGGCGAGAGCACCACCATGGCTAAGCTCGCTGAGTACCACAACCTGGTCTCTCTCTATGCTTCTGGGTTTGTGTTGATTTATTTAGTACTTTTATGTATGTTAATTCTTGGGTTAATGTGTAAATGACGGCTATAGAACTTCAATTTCCGGTAAAAAGTTGTATAGTTTTGATTTTTAAGTGATTAAATTTGTAATTTTTAAGAGAAAGAAATGGTAATGGGTCTTGTTAAATAGTAATTGTGGGTTAGGAGAGCTATTAACCGAGTATGAACAATTTTGGTTTGCCTTTTGTACTAAAGCTCCAACAGAGGGGATAAAAAAGGAGGAGAAAATAGATTATAACCTTATTTGATTGAAAAAGCAAATGACTTGGCTAAATGTAACCACCACCTTTTGTTTCGTATTTGCACAAAAGGAATTTGGCTAAATATTTGTGTATTGTCTGATTGTTTGTATACTGTAATATGTTTTTGGCTTACCAGATGGTTAGGAATTCGGACATTTTCTTCGTTTTCATATTTGGTTATTATTTATGCATGTATTTTGTTCACAGTTTCCTGCTTTGCGCGAGTTTGTTAAAATGGGGAAGCCTGTTTGGGGGACCTGTGCAGGGCTTATTTTCTTAGCAAACAAAGCCACAGGTTCATTTCCTTCCTTCTTTTCTGCTATGAATCTTTGAATTTTATTTTGCTTCTTCAATACAAATGAAAGTTACCAAAAGTTTAACTTTATAATTGAGACGAGTGGCATGTTTTTCAGGACAGAAAATAGGAGGACAGGAACTTGTTGGCGGCCTAGATTGCACTGTTCACAGAAACTTCTTTGGCAGTCAGGTAATGCACTGACTTCTGTATTCTCTCAAGTTAAGCGTGCTTATCAAGACCAGATATGCCATATGCAGCAAAATGATGAGACACATGTTGCATTAGTAAATTTGTCAGTATTTACCATGGTAAGAGAGTCCTAGTCTCCTAGAGTTCGTGTTCAAAAAAAAAAAAAAAAAAAAAAAAGAGTCCTAGACTTCCTTACTTTGGAAAGTTAATAAAAAAAGAGTTGTACGTGGCACAGAGTATTTGATTGGTTGAACTGTGTTTGAAAATCATTTCTGTTACCTGTAGTCTCATCTGTCAATTATGTTCCTGTGCTTGTTTATGGGAAACTGTGGATTCCGTAGTTCTAAATTTTAGAAGGTCACACATTCATGTAATCTTGAAAGTTGTGCGCGATATTGGACCTGAATGATGTATTAGATTATGATGAAATATATGATGTATAGAAGAAAAAAAAAAGACATCCACTATTTCTTCACAAAAAAACCACGTCACTGTCTTATCTAAGGAGTCCAGTGGTGGTTATTTTACTAGCACAGACATAAAAAGAGAATAAAACACTTGCATGAAACTTTATTCATGTGCTTTTATGGGTACTTCATAGGGTTAGTATTTGGAAAAAAGAGCATGGAGCTAATGGACTAATATATTGGCTCCATTACTTATATTTTTGGTGTCATCTGGTGGAGGTCAAACACTTGTCTGATGACTAGATATTACTTTGAAACTAGATAAAGGAAAGGAGGAGGGCAAGAGGGGCTGGGATAATACGTATTCTTGGTGGAAAAAAGAAGTTAGTTTAGATGGGTGTAGCGCACCCAAACCACCACTTGGGTCCGTACCTGGTTTTAACGTTAAATAGATAAATAAAAAAGGAACAAGAGATGTGAGGAACTGACTTATTTAGGGAACCATCTGTTGTAACACATAAGTTTACATGATTTTGATATTCTGTGTGGTAATTGTTTTGCTTTTCCTAAAACACGAACTTACAGATTCAGAGCTTTGAGGCTGAACTTGCAGTACCAGAGCTTGCTTCTACAGAAGGTGGTCCTGAAGTATTTCGTGGGGTTTTCATCCGTGCTCCTGCTATCCTTGACGTAGGACCAGAAGTTGAAGTGCTGGCTGATTATCCTGTCCCGTCCAATAAGGTGTTGGATTCAAATTCCACAGTTGAAGCTCAAGAGGTTTGTGGTTCTCTCCTGTCTATAGAATTTTTTACCAGTTATACTGTTGTATATTCAGTCTTTAGTCGAGCCTCATTTGTTTCATTCAGGTAGGCAGCTTCATTTGCATCTTCAGTAACCATATTTCCTTGTAAACCATAAAACATCTAATATGTAATAGTTGGGTAAGTTCAACCAGCTCCGTCAGTGGTTGGCAGTTCTATTATTTGTGGATAGGGTATATAGGATTTTCTTTCGAAGGAGTGGAAAAATCAGGTTCATTTCTTCTAAAATACGGTAGTTAGTTTGCAAGTTCATTATAGCCGAGCAAGTTACGTTCAAAAGTACATTTTCTTATACAAGAAGCTGTAAATTTCTTGTGGTCTTGTCTTAAGTATATGTCTATGATTGAAAGTTGTTGATTACAATCAGACTAGAATAATTTGATCTGTTCATCATCTCGCTTAGTTTTGGGCTCTTAGAATCACCACTCACAAACCTGGTTATGCCATGTGTTTATAACACTTATTGTGTAGTTAGATTTTGCACAGAAATCTATCGTCGGTAACACTGATTCTGCAGTATATATCAAAAGACACTATCAAAGATTCTGTTCTGGTGTGCAAATATGCAGTTCTATTGCTACACAAAACCAGATCATCATTCGTCTAAAATGAAATTGCCAATGACGGCATGCTGCTGGAATATATTAAGTTCGTTTTTACCTTCTTTGATGCTATTTTCTTATTACTTTTTGACATTCCAGGAGAATCCTGTGTCTGAGAATAAAGTGATTGTAGCAGTTCGACAAAAGAATTTGCTGGCGACTGCCTTCCATCCTGAATTGACAGCAGACACTCGATGGTAAGTATGCTTACTCTGTCAGCCATTCTCCGAAATTCACACGAGGCTCTAAATGTTTAATATCGCAGGCATAGTTACTTCTTGAAGATGTCAACTGAAACCGGAGAAGGAGCCTCAAGTAGCATCGTTGCTGTTGGAGCAGATCTAAGTTCAGACCAACAAACAAAGATTGACCTCCCTATATTTCAATAGTGGCCCAGATAGAGAATTGTTATGGTTTATTCCCTGCAGTTTTAGACTCCTTACTTTATAACGTCTGTTTTTTCCGTTGACGGATGTTGATGTACGATGTCTGTTAAAGTTCTTTGATGGTGGAAAGTATTTTTTTCAGATGAATGGTTTAGTTCTAAGGAAACTAACGAAAAGTCCAAAAAAACTCTAGTTTTAAAGAAAAATGGCAAATAAATGTGTAGTGAATAGTACCCAGGAAAGGTTAAAATGTGGTTTTTCGTTAAAAACGAACAGTTTCGGAAGTGTTTTGTTAAAATTTCCATAGTTCTAAGGTAGATAACAAGTTCTGCATTTCGGATGGTAGTATATACCAAGTTTCCTTTCAAAATTCAAATTACCATCTTCCATTTACCTAGTACTGTATCATTAGGATCTCAGCCTGTCCTTTTAACTGCAATTACTGTTGTATTATATCGTAAGGTTGTCCGTCTTCCCTATATAGTTGATCGGAAAAATGTTGTCGCTTGAACCCTGCGATTACACATTTGACACACGTCACACACACCACAATTACTGGTGCAACTGATGGGCCTGGTACATATAGATGAGTCGAATTATCAATTTGCCCCTCATTTTGTTTGTTTGTGAATTCTTTGTTATAACTTAATTTCGTGAACGGTTTTTACCTACGCTCTTATGGATTTAGCTTGCAATGACATTAGTGAACGATACTGATTTGTTGCGTATTTGGTGTACCTTAAATGACTCACACAAGCTATATTTTATTAAGATGTGTATGGACGATGAATTGTATCCTATGCTATATGTAGGATGAACTGTTTTAGTATGTGAAACTTTCATTATTGTTTTAGCAATACAGTAATTTTACTAAGTCAGGACAAATGGTCCAATTGCATCTTCCCTTATTTGCATATTTATAAGTTCTAGAATATCTGTTTTTTTTTAGGTCACAAGAATCTATCAATTTCAAGCACCATCTGTTTTGCAATCAATATATCGAAACTTTTTCATTACCTGCTGCATTTTTGAATAGGTACTAATAGGGGTGGGCGCGGGTTGGGTTGGGTCGGGTCGGTTTTGGGTCAAAGCCAAAACCAAACTGACCTAGTTGGTTAAGTCAAAATTGCAAACCGAAACCGATCAAGCTAGGCCTAAAATCGATAATGTCGATTAACCGACAATGGCGGGTTGGTTTGGGTCAGTTTTCGGTTTGTATGAACACTAGTTAAATTCAAAGTTTAACATTCAAACATTCTTAAAGTTACAAAAAAGAAATTCATCAAAGGTCCAAGTTTTCAAAATATTACAATCCAAAAGTTTCAAAATATCAAAAGTTCCAAAGTTCAAAAGATCTACTGGGGAAGAAAGTACATATAGATACTTAAATGTTACATTCAGACATTCTTAAAGTTCAAAGTTCAAAAGTTCTACTGAAGAAAGCATTACATATAGATAATTAAGAATTGAAGTCCCAAAAGTTTCAAAAAGATAAAAAAGTTCCAAAAGTTCCATACTTCCAAGCCTCTAGTAACTTTCCCAGCACTTCCTACACTCCAACAATCTACCCATGTAATAATTATGTAAACACAGAAGCATAAGCTTTGCACAAGAGTTCGCAAAACTACCACATTTTGTTTTGTTGTGATGGGTACATGGTATGCCTATTATGATTAAAACAAATAAAAGCAAACACACAAGTTTGTTTGGTTAACCGATGTCCAAGAATTATAAGAACCGCTTATCAAACCGAACTAAACCGTCGGTGCCGTTTGGTCGGTTTTGTCAGCTTTTTTTTTTTTTAATTGCCCACTCCTAGGTACTAATATTCAATAAGTGTTAGTGTAACAAACATATCATAATTAAGCATATATGTGTTAAAAAATCAACAATAAAAAAACCGTCCCATCCCATCCATCTCATAAACATTATACCAAATAACAGACAAAACATGAGTACGCTGGTCATTTAATCTTCTCGTCCATTCCGCCTTGTGTGTACAAACACGGAACTAAAAAACTGTCCCCTTCAAGCATGCGCATACCAAACGTGGCATTGAACCTCTATTCTATCCCGTTCCATTCTGTTCCATTATGTCCCATCTCCGTACCTAATAAGTGACAGAAAAATATCACCAACCAGATCACAATTGTTGCCCAATCTAATTCAACCCCATAGAACTCTCTCTTTGCAACAATTTATTGTCATGCAGAGGCTCGGTTCAGTTCGATTAATAGTATTTCAACTCACTTATATATAATCGTAATCGAGTTTTTACTCAAATAAGTTTTTCGTATTTAGAACCCAATCCAATCCAACCCCATATCGGTTGAGTTGGTCGGTAGACCAAATGCCCACTATTTTGGCAAAAAAAAAAAAAAAGCATATGTAATGTCGGTTAGGTCTTCAAATAATACAATTTTGGCAAAATATTAATGTCACATGTTTCCCTCATAGAAAAAGGAATCCATTCAGGATTTGGATATCAGTTAAAACAAGGGCAGTATTTGGAAGCATGGACTATGACTATATATATGTATATATATAGGTTTGGTCGCCAAATTCTTTGCAACACTATACTGCTAGCTTTGCCTTCTTTTTTCTCTTCACACATGGATTCCAAGTCTGCACTGTGTTTTCTTCTCATACTTCTCTCTTCAACTTTCTTTGTAACCACTCGAGCTGTCCAACCATATGAACAAGCAAACCAATTGAAACCACCGGGAATCAACGCCGGTTTAGTCTCCGGTGTACTTTCTGACAAAGGGTATCACGCCATGGCACTAACCCTAGACACCATTCTTGAGGCTGTGATTCTTCCAACCCTAAACATAAACCCTAATACCACTCTTACCCTCTTTTGCCCTCAAGACCAAGCTTTCTTTAACGCCATGGCACTAACCCTAGACACCATTCTTGAGGCTGTGATTCGGCAACTTGACACTCCTTGAGTACCATGTTGTGCCATTCAAGATGGACAAAGATGCGAGGGAGGCGTCTTTGCGTCACGGTTCCAAGGTTGACACTCTCCTGCTCGGCCATCCTCTCGTTGTTACTTCCCTCCCCGTCGGCACTAGCGGATACGCTTCTCTTAACCAAGTCAAAGTCACTGAGTGGGATGTCTACAACGACGGACGACTGATTGTGCATGGGGTAGAGGACTTCTTCGATCCGGCTTTCCAAACCCTAAGGTATCCAGAGTATGACGTGACAAATGTGAGAGAAGATTCTTCTCAAGGATTTTTCGCGTGTCCAGATGCAGCTGGGATATTAGTTGGTTTCTCTTTCTAGCACTGCTTGCTGGTTTCACCTCCCGATCACGTATTTGTTGTAGTAAGCCATATAACGATGGAGAATATGAACCTCTGCCATTTAGTACAACGATTTAACTGTAATTGTCTTTCACTTGTATGTGAGAAGTCTTGAGTTCAAACATCGTGAAACACGTTGGTTGTTGCTTCTTTCTTTCATTTTCTTCTTGATTGTTGAAGTTTGTTATTCTTTACATTAATTTTGCATCTTACAGGTAAATGGTTCTTCCATCGTAATGTATTTTATTAGAGAATACAATGAAACTTCGTTTCTTTTGGTTACCTCTTTGTTGCAATTAGTCTGAGACTGGTTTTCTCCTCCACAATAACAGAAGATGCTAATTAACTAAATGGGAAATCTACAGTGAGTAAAAACATTACAACATATTAGCTAGCCTAGTTTTGAGATCGACTGCGGTCCGAGAGCGCCGTTTTGATGCAACTCTGCCATATTTCACGCCCGATGAACCAAGTCATGAAGAACACACAAGAAACAGAACAAACAAGACTAACTTAATCGCGCACTCAGTAATCTGTGAGAAAGTGAGGGAAAATTTAGGCCTTTGGAGATGGAGAGAGCTGTTGATTCTGTACTGAGTATATTAGGGTTGAGAAAAGAAGATGAAGGCAACTAATGAGATGTAATCACAACTCCCGAACTTAGAAAAAGGGACTCACTTCGAATGAATACTTCAAGCGCGCAATTGTTTATGTTCCAGAGAAATCAACAAGTGAATCAAACCGAACAATCCAAACACAAAAACCAGTTCAAAGTACAGGACGAGCAGCATCTGATGGCGCAAGTGGAATGACTTCTCTTCGAAGTTCCTTAACAACAGCAGCCAATGCCTCAGGGTTGAGACCCAAATCGCATAATGCAATGAGGATGGAAAGGGTGTGACGATCAAGCCCTGTGTCAAGAATGTTGGACATCTGAAATGCTAGTTCAAGAGATTCCCGGGCAATTTTTGCAGCATCCGCATCCATATTAAGAAGCTGAATAAATGAAAAGAAAACAATATTGTTAAACCCTCGGCGATTAAAATGAGATAAATAAGTTAATCATAAATAATTCAATAACATTACAACCTACCAAAACACTCTAAATATTCCTTTTCACCTCTTCAGCAAAAATACACATATACAAACATACTTGGGCATAAATCATCATAAACAAAACTCGAATGTACGAGAATTTCATTAATATGCAAGAATGATGACATAGTGATGCGGGCACAAAGAGCCTTACCCCTCAAAGTGCATACAACAAACTAAAAGACAACAAAATCAAGAAACAAACATGAAATGCAAATATTGTAAAACACAGGATAACAAGATTCAAATCCAGAAGCAAAATCAACTTATAGGATTAATCCAAGCCTTTTCTGTCATCAATTTAGGATTAATCTATGCCTTGATTAGTTTAAGGCATCCAAACCATACAGAAACTGAATTTTCTAAACAAGTTAGAAAAATTGATTGCACGAATTTTTCTGATTCTATTTTAATTTTTGAATTACTGGTTTCAATTGGAATCTTTTCTCTTGTTTGAGACGGTCATTGCATTTCCATATTCCACAATGTTCTCGGCATTCATTTAGTTTCTATGACATAGTCTGCCTATCTGGTGCATAAAACATCTGTACACAGAGACAACAGACGACTTAACTCAAGGAAACAAAAGCCAAGTTTTGGTATTTGGGGTACAATGGACGAACGGCTAACTAGTTGCTTGAGGTTGGGTGTCATCTGGACTACTATTGGGAAGCAACACCACAGCAATAAAATTGGGGCATGTAATTCAATTTGAAGTCTTTTTCTCATTCTGCTTATCTTCTTATTGTTTCCAAGCTTTTGTCAGAATTGCAATGCATCGCGTTTCACTTCAATTCGATTTTTGATAAACACAATGACTATTTACTTAGAACACCGAACCTACTGGGGATTGGGTTGCTAGATCCATGAAACTACCTAAACCCGCAAATCAAACCCAACAAACAGTTTAGTACTTTGCGAAAAATCAACCACTACAACCCCAAATTGAAACCTCTGTTAAAGTGGGCATTCCCAATTCTACCATATTTCAACCAATTAAAAATGTCAGTACATAGAACAGCTCTGCAACACAAGCAACCCAGTAAAATTCTAAATTAAAAACCCTAATTTAAATCCTAAATCAAATTCCCCAACTTCAAACCCTAAACGAAATTTTTTTTTTCAAATTAAATTCCGATAGATACCTTGTTGCAACTTTTGGTTATGGTTGAGGTTGTGTTGTGAGAGCGAGCTTCCAAATTTGTGGGAGAGGTAGCAGCAAAGGTAGAGCCAGCAAAAAGCCTGTTTAAAATAAATAAATAAAATAGAAAAACCATAAAATTATAGGAAGAAAGAAAACGAAGAAGAAGAAGATGAGGAAGTTACCGACTGAAACAACAGTAGTTACAGAAGCGAGAGGGAGAAGGAGGAAGAGCTACTGCCTACTGGTGCGATTCGTGCCAAAGAAGAAAGGGAACTCAGGCGTCAACTTGTCAGTTCGGCTGGGCTGGGCTGGGCTGGGCTGGCCTTTTGTCCCCTTGGCCCATGTCGTTGATTTACTTTGAAAATGTTCAATTTTTAATTAATTTTACTGCACGAGATATTACTATTCTAAATTAGATTAAAGAGGTTGAGTATCTGAATCTGAAACTTAGTGGGTTGAAGAGGAAGTCCACCTGGGCAATTCATCACCTTTTTATTAATTCATTTTCAAGGTTTTTATTTGTTCTCGTTGGGGCAAAGTCGGCAAACGAGATTGAAACATCTACAGGTTATGTGCTCGTACAAGTGGGCTAACCATAACTCCAAGTATCGGGACTTTCCTACAGTACGAGTAAGGGGAGTGAAACTCTTGCTCTACTTTGAATAACAGGATCATTGCTCCACTTGACAAGTTAAGAGACCAATACTAACGGATTTTTAGTTTAGTATGTTTAAGATAATTGCTATGTGGCAAAATATAGTTTAGGACTATTGCTCTAGTTTCTCTTAAAGTTATACGCCTCACATATTTGATATGTAACAAAATTAGATGCGGCCCTTATTCTGTTGAAATATCCGACTTCAGCAGTAGAAAGAAAGAAAGAAAAGTTCAAATATTCTAACCCCACTCCATCTAACACCAAGGGCTTTTGTGATTAAAACTTCATAGTTGTCGAACTGTGCAGGTGGTAATTAACAAGTTGAGGATAATATCGGTGTTGTTGGAAGTGACATTTAACCTGTTTCTTTGATAATTTGACATGGTATCAGAGCCAGGGAGCGCACCTATACTGCCACGTGATGGGTAGATCCCATTGGCACCGCACAATGATGGTAGGTCCCTTGGCCCCGTGTGTTGGGTGAGTCCTCTGGGCTCCACGTGGTTGTTGAGTTCAAATATCTTAACCCATCTCCATCTAACACATGTCGAACTATCAAGTTCAGTCCTGAGATTTTTAAGGGCCGGGGCAACACCAAAAAATGCGTCTTGGTATAACTCCATGTAAGAAAAAAAAATCAATTGTTTTAGTGTTCATATTTATGCATATAGATGTAACGTTTCTTTGATAAAATGATATCAGGATGTGAGTGATTTTGCTAAGCAATGAGATGAGCTAGCCATAATTCGATATCTAACTCGTCATTTAAGAAAATCAAATCTAAAACCTTCCACTTATAAGTAAAGAAAGAATAGATTTCACATCTAAGCCATAACATTACACTTTAGTTGTAATTAGATAAGGGTACACAATTATTTCACAAGCAAATATAGGGCCTCATACTAATATAAGGATATTTTTTCTAATTTACTGTCCTCTTACTAATAGAGGGCCTCATAAGAATTGTCATGTTTTTATATCTCTAATTTTTATATATAAAGTTATAAACAATGAATGAACATAAAAAAAATTCAGAAAAAAAAAAAACTAAATATCACATATATGTTATTTAAATATTACTCATTTTTCTTGGATAAGAAAGAAAACTAACCCTAAACCCTAACATTATATTGAAACATAACAACATTGTTAAAAAGAAAAAGGCCCTCATTTTGATTTGAAGCTGGGTGGCTATTATTTTTATTTTTATTTTTTGCCAAAGGGTGGCAATTAATTGAAGATGAATTTGTAATAGCCACTTTTGTCAAAGGCAAATGATTCATAAAAAAAAATGCAATTTACAGGGTACGAACCCGCGCGCCTTTTCATTGCAAGTAGTTAGCAAAAACATTACTTCAACTACTGCAGTATAATAAACTTCCCAGTTTTATGTTTTTATACTCTAACAGAACATAACATCACAATAAACACTACTTCAACATTGCAGACTTTTCCAGTAACTTTAAATGGAAGGCACTCAGAGAATCTGGGCAGTGCCAATGCCAATTAGACTACATAAATTGAAGGCTCAGTAAATCCTATAAATTTATTACCATATCTTGGAGGAATGCAAGAAAATCTGGGTGTTTTAATACAGATGACAGGTTGTCATTAATTAGTCCAACTATATAAAGCACTCACCACCCATGAAGTTTTTGAGCATTGAACAATGGCTAAGCATGGAGCTTCTCTGTGTTATTATCCTTTCTTCACTCTCTTCTTACTCACAATGATCTTGTTATGCAAGGCCGCTGACGAGGAAAGAAGGGTACGTACTTTTCTTTTGCCATTAATAACAGAAAGATGCCGTCTTTGACAAATGGTAATTTCTTTTACATAGAATGTAATGATAACAATGTCGTTGATGCAGGTCCATATTGTGTACATGGGATCGCTTCCTGATGGGAATCCAGCGTACTCACCGTTGTCTCACCACCTTAGTATTCTACAGCGAGTTGTGCGGGGAAGGTAGTCTATCTAGATCTTCAAGGTTGCTCTTTTCTTTTCGTCTTTTGAGTCACGAGCGAGTTCTTATCCTTGCTATCTCTCTCTCTCTCAGTTTGGCAGAAACTATATTGGTCAGAAGTTATAAAAGGAGTTTCAATGGATTTGCAGCCAACCTCACTGACCAAGAAAGGAAGAAAATTGCGAGTGAGTCCGCTGAGATACTTTCTTATGAACTAGAAGAAGTTATATTATTCACTGGTATGGTTTTGAGAATTTATCGAGTTTGTACATTGTAGACATGGAAGAAATAGTCTCTGTCTTTCCGAGCATAAGAATGGAACCTCAAACAACAAGGTCTTGGGACTTTATGGGTTTCGATGAGAAAGTCAGTCGAAATGCCACAACTGAAAGTGATATCATTGTTGGCGTGATGGACACTGGAATTTGGCCTGAAGCTGAGGGCTTTAAAGATGAAGGTTTTGGTCCTCCTCCTAAGAAGTGGAAAGGTGTTTGTGAAGGCGGCAAAAATTTCACCTGCAACAAGTATGTCTCTCAATATTTACATGCATAAAGTTATCAATTATACGAATTAAAACTTTTGGTTGAGTTTGCTCATTTCATAATTAAACTACTTTTGTAATGGTTTTGCCTTTGTACTTTGCAACATTTAGTCAACAGTAAGAAATGTTTGTTTTGCAGATAGATCGTTGGTGCTCGATATTACTTAACAGACTCTGCAAGGGATTTCGGGGGTCATGGAACTCACTGTGCATCAATTGTAGCCGGGAGTCCTGTAAAGGATGTAAGCTTCTACAGACTAGCAAACGGTACTGCAGGAGGAGGTGTACCTGCTGCGAGAATCGCAGCATATAAAGTCTGTGATCTTGATTTCGGGTGTAGTTCAGATGGTATCTTGGCTGCTTTTGACGATGCAATTGCCGATGAAGTTGACCTCATTTCAAATTCACTTAATGGATTTTTTCGTTCTGAGCCTCATTTTTATATTGACCCGGTTGCAATTGGTGCCTTTCATGCCATGAAGAAAGGGATACTAACTTCACAGTCTGCCGGAACCATATTTAATAGTGATAAGGTTGGTCCTGTGTCAAGTGTAGCACCATGGATATTCACAGTTGCAGCTAGTACCACAGATCGCCGGATTATTGACAGCACTGTTCTTGCAAACGGAAAGAAACTAGTCGTAAGTCTCATCCACTTCCTTTTTCAACAAAATAAAAACATTTTATGAATACTTGTATATACTGTGGCTCAGATTGTTTTCATTTCAATATTTTTTAATGTTCTTATCACAAACAGGGGCACTCTACGAACACGTTCACATTAAATGGAACAAATTTTCCTCTCGTATATGGAAAAGATGCTTCAAGAACAAATTGCTCTCAAATGCTAGCTAGGTAATTCTTGTCCCCGTTTCACTTTTACTGCATAGAATATAAAGGAATAAAAATGAAACTATAGCACTGACTTCTCGTTGCATTTTAGTATATGTTGGGAAGGTTGCCTGGACCCTGATTTAGTTAAGGGAAAGATAGTTGTATGTGAGAAGAACACTGGAATTCCTGGGACTTACAGATCTGGGGCAGTTGGGATAATTTTTGTTAATTTTATGAACGAAACTTCTTCTCAAGTTCTCCCATTTCCTGGAGTGAATTTAATCACAGAAGAGCTAAATGTGGTCAAGTCCTACATGAACTCCACCAGGTATAGATTCATTTCAATTCTGTTAAGGTTGGCGATTTTCGATCAGGTTGCTTTTTAAATTCTTGAAAGCCTCTCTTATTTTACAGGGTCCCTCAAGCGACGATATTACAAAGTGAAGTCATAAAAGATGTTGCTGCACCTCTTGTTTCTATCACGTCTGCAACTGGACCGAATTTAGTTGTACCCGATATTATTAAGGTATATGTTTCTTGTCACGTACAGCTTAATGTCATATACATGTAGTAACATTTATTCTTTAATGTGCTTCAGCCAGATATAAGTGCCCCAGGCGTAGAAATTTTGGCTGCATATTCAACTTTTGCTACTGCCAGCGAATATCCAGAAGACAATAGGCATGTAAAGTACAATATACTAAGTGGAACCTCCGTATCTTGCCCCCACGTTGCCGGGGCAGCTGCATATGTTAAATCATTCCATCCTGATTGGTCTCTGGCTGCCATCAAATCATCTCTTATGACTACTGGTACCCCCTTCATAAGACCTAATTAATGCTTAATTCTTTTGGCATTCTAAAATATCATATATCATGATACCAAATTTATTTTTTCCCTACTTGCAGCTTGGCCCATGAACGATACGTTGCCCCGCAAATGATACGTCCAGCACTTTTAGCGGTGTATTTGCTTATGGATTCGGACATATCGATCCTGTAAAGGCTATAAACCCTGGCCTTGTGTACGAAACTTCTGAAGATGATCATATAAAGTTGCTATGCACAGTCTATGATGAAGGAAAAGTTAGGCTCATAACAGGAGAAAATATCACATGCCCTAAAGATCCTGCTAAATGGTCTCCACGGGATCATAATTACCCTTTAATGGGAGCTAAAGTTGATCCGATGAAACCTTTCACGGTTCAATTTCATAGAACAGTTAAAAATGTTGGCCTTGCGAACTCCACATATAGGGCTAAAATCTTTTCAAACTCCAAACTTGATATCAAAGTGGTGCCTGAAGTTCTTTCGTTCAAGTCCTTGAACGAGCAGATGGATTTTGACGTGACTGTTGGTGGAAGCGATTTGCAAGATCGATCACAAGTATCTGGGTCACTGGTCTGGTCTGATGGTACTCATAGCGTTAGAAGTCCAATCCTGGTTTATGCATATGTTCCAATAAGCTCCAGAACATGGTTACATGAGTAATGAGCAAGATGTACGTTTTCAATTGATTTTAATGAATAAAAAAGTAGTAAAAATACAGCTCAAAAGGTTTTTTGTATGATTTTTACTGTTTTCTGTTGTTAAAAACTAGCTCAGAAATAAGAAATAAGATGGAGACTAACAATATATCAGCTATCACCAATTCTGAACCTGTTGAACCCAAGTTTTCCCGATTAGACTTACCAACTTCTTGTCCATTGCTTTTTAATTTATTGCAAATCAAAGCCAAGTTTCCAGATTTAGCTAAATCCAGCCGCAATAATGGTTGCCTGCTTTCATTGAATTCAAATGCTTTCCAGATTAGCCAAATCCAGGCTTTTGAAACAATATCTGGCCTGAATAAATGCGAATTTGTGTATACGAATGAAAGAAAATTCGGATGCTTCAATAGAAAAATTGATTGCACGAATTTTTTCTAATTCTATTTTAATTTTTGAATTAATTCTATTTTAATGTAGTAGTTGAAGCAGTGTTTTTGCTTCAACTACTTGCAATGAAAAGGCGCACGGGTTCGAACACTGTAAATTGCATATTTTTTTATGAATCATTTGCAATGTATTGGTCAATACCTAATGTAAGACTTCATTGCAAGTAGTTAAATTATAAGCCACTTTCGTCAAAGGCAAATGATTCATAAAAAAATATGCAATTTATAGGGTTCAAACCCGTGCGCCTTTTCATTGCAAGTAGTTAGCAAAAACACGGCTTCAACTACTACATTATAATAAATTACCTAGTTTCGTAGTTTTATACCTTACAGAACATAACATTATGATAGTACAATTTTTTTTTTGGGCCCTTGACTTTTTAGGCCATGTGCAGTTGCCTTGCTTGCCCTGGGCTAGGGTCGGCAGCGAACTATGCGGGTAGTTGTAACTAACAAGTCGATGACGATATTGATGTTGTTCGAAGTGGGTTTTTGACCTGTCTATTTGATAATTTAACATATTCTACATCTCGGGATCCAATCAAATCCTCTAAAATCATTGAAACTGATCAAAATATATTGTTTTGGTCAATTTGAACAGATGATTCTTGATGGTTCATATTCAAATATTCTTTCCCGTGAGAAAAAAAAAAAAATCTTCTTTATTGTGTATCAATGTCAAGTTGTCAACCAGGTTGCAGTTGACGCTAATTTAGCTATGAAGTCTTATATTAAGTATTGACCAATACAATACATTGGATAGTATTGTTGTACAAAATCACGTTTACGTTAAAGCCCACCAAAGGAGTTATGCCTTGCAAAACAAGCATTTCTAATTTTCTAGGGCTTAAAGAGCATCTTCTATGAGCTCCATGGGAGAATAGTTGTTTTGAGTAGAACTAATATATTTCTTTCTTTACACACACACATATATATAGAAAGAAATGCTAATGTGAACTGGAAGGTATCTCACTATAATTTTTATGGTGAACTCATTTTATTTCTTTCAAATTTCAAGTTTATTTCTTTCATTCAAATGTATAGTAAAGGTATCTCACTGCTATTCTTATGATAAACTCGTTTTATGCATGCAAGTGGATCCAAATGTGTTCATAATTTAGTTCAAAATGTGATTCATACGATAGATACAATCATCACTTGTTAATGTGAAGAATGTAACGGTGTTTTGAATTAGATAAGTTTAATACAATGGCCAAAAAAAAAAAATCGAAACTTTTACTGCAACCTTCGCATGCAAATTACAATTTCGTAGTTGTTGACGATGTTCAAATGCTCATATTGTCTAACTGCAAATCCTGATAACAAATTAATTGAAGCAAGAATCTACTTGTTCAATGGTAGATTTATGGCCGGACAGCAAAAGGATTTTATCACTATAAAAAAAAAAAGTTGATAATCGTTATTAACATTAGTTCTACAAAAAAATAAGTGTATAATAAGGCCATCTCCAACCGAGGGCTGGCCAGAGGACTCATTTTAGCCCTCTGGCCCTCCAAGATATTAATATTTTAAAGAACAGTACAAAGTCATATTTGCCTCCATCTCCAACCAATGACCAAAGGGTCATAGGACTCATTTTAGCCCTATCACAAAAAACCGTCTCCAACCGAGGGTCATAGGGTCAAACATAATTTATTATTTAAATTTAAAAACTACAACAACTTAAATTTCAAAATAACAACAACTTAAATTTCAAAACTACAACTTATATTTTAAAACTACAACTTAAATTTAAAAAAGACAAATTAAATTTAAAAACTACAGATTAAATTTAAAACTAAAAATTAAATTTAAAAACAACATTAACTTAAATTTAAAAACTACAACAACTTAAATTTAATATCCATAATCAACATCATCTTCATCATCCGCCATTGTTAAAGGTAAACAATTGTCACCGAGTTATAATTTCTTTTTTTTTTTCATATCAAAATAGGTCTTACTCATTGGAGTGTAATTTGAAGTGTTCATTTCTATATTCTTATCATCCATCTCTTCTTGTATTTGTTTGACCCGTTCTTCATGCCTACACTTCCTTTCTTCTGCCTCAAGGGCATTTTGCTCAGCCATTAATCGCAATGAGGCCGCCACTTCATGTTGAGCGACGTAATCATCATTTGCCTTACCCTTTTCCTTCAACCTTCACGCCTTGTTTCGTCCCATATCCTTAGGTATGGAACCTTCACCCGAAGACGGATTTTCTACCCTTGTTTGTTAATAGTAGGAGATCCATCTTCATCCATATCGGCAACTGAGGATGCAGTTCCGAACACTGGCGTAGGAGCTCTATGTTGAGGTGGATCTTCAAATAACACCCACCGTTTACAAATTTCCCAACAACTGTGAAACTGAAAGAGTTTCGATCTGCTCTCCATATACAATTCCTTCCCTTGGCACACCTAGAAAATATAAATACAAAAATTAAGGGAAACTAATTTATGAAATTAAATGTAATATAATTAAATATTTAAAATAAATTGTGAAAACACTTACTTCGTCGTAGTAATTAGCACCGCTTTCATGCCTACTTGCGGCTGCTAACAATGCTTGATGCCATTTGTTCAAACTTGGCTGAAGATGTTTCTTCCATCTTGAAGAACAACTCTCGTGGTTCTGGATATTCAATAGAGTGGTGTCTTCATAGAACTCTAAGTATTTTTTGGACACACGAGTCCAAACACCATCATTTGTTTGACAATTCCCCCTCACACTATCTTCCAACACCCACCTATAAGCCTTGCAAAGAGCTTCATCTTCTTTTTGGGTCCAAGCCCTACCTTTCATTGCAGACGAGGCCATCTGAAAATTATTGCAAAAAAATTGAAAGATAGATTTTTGAAAGAGGAAAAAAAAATATGAGAATTGAAATGGTGTAGGAATGGTGAAAATTTTGTGAGGAATGGTGAATGAATGGTTTAGGTATTTATAGAAAAAAATTAGAATTTTTAAGAATTAAAAAAAAAAATTGGCCCAAAAAACCAAAAAAAATATATAAAAAATAAATCCAACGGTAACTAGCGTCAACTAGCCGTTGGATTCAAATTTTTGTTTAAGCATTCCTATCGGATATAACTGATAGGAATAAATTTATATTAAATATATTTCTGTCGGTTATATCCGACAAGATTGTTGGAATTTCTGGCTATCCCCGGGCTGGCTGGCTGGCTGCATGCGGCCAGCCCTTTAGCCATTTGGCCCTTTCAGATTTTGTGGGGCCCATGAGCCCTCTGGCCTAGTCCTCGGGCCCTTTGGACCCTCTGGTTGGAGATGACCTAAGGTGGGTAAAGAAATATCCACCCTGTTAACGACTGATAAGGCTTTACTAACCTCATTGTGTAAACTAATGTCAATAGCTATTGTCAAGTTTTCTTGTAATGTATGCTAACTACATTTCCCATAACATAAAATCCGAATAAGTTTTCTTTTCCGATCCGTCCATAATGGAATAGCCATACATTAGTACCCGTATAATTCTTCATATAGGCTACGACTTACGAATCAGTTATTCAATTATTATTCAATGGCTACCGTACTAGGTCGTGGTTGTTATGTTCGTGTTCGTGTCGTTTTTGTGTCATATCCGTTATCTGAAAGGATTGTGTTGTGTCAGACTCATTATCTTAACGGACGACACGATAACAACTTGATCTGTTAACGGGTTGACCCAAAACCTGCTATTTTCATGTTGTTTCATGTAGGATTAACGGGTTATGCAATAAATTGTGAGGCATAATGAGTAAACTTGGGAAAATTGATGGTATTTGTTGTTTTCGTGTCATGCCCATTATTCTAATGGATCATGTTATGTTAGACTAGTTATCTTAATGGGTGACCTAGTAACTACCCAATCCGTTAACGGGTTGACAAAAAACTTATTATTCTCGTGTCATTTTGTGACATTTTTAACTGATCATGAAATAAATTGGCAAGCCTAGAATATATCACATACACAGTGAGAGTCAAATTACGTTAAAGTCCACTAAATTATCATACCTTGCAAAACAAGCACTTTATAGGGCTTAACAAAGAGCATCTTTTATGAACCTCAAGGATAGAATAGTTGTTTGAGTGTGTATAATGTACTCCTTTATTTAATTCATGAAATAGGAGGCAATAATTAAGCTCCTCCCTCGTGGAGTGGCTGGCGGTGGCCGTGGCGGTGAAGTGTTCTTACAGTGCTCTAATATTATTTGTGTTTTGATGACAGTCCAAAAAGTTTCTCAACTTTAATATGATTATATAAATCTATTTCTGTCATATTTGCTAATCACATTGATCAGATCTCTCATAAAAATGAAACTTATCCCCCAATTTGTTATACGAACTCATATATAGAGGTCAATCCTAATATTCTCCTTAAAAAAGAAAATTTATATTAAGAGGAGTGGGAGGGTTTGAAAGTATTACAATAATTTAGGAAATTAGGAGTTTCAAACTTCAGACGCACGTAAAAAACCACTTTATATGACAACTTTCACTTGCAAATTACAATATGTTTTCAGGACTCATGCCGAAAGAAATGCTAATGTGAACTACAAAAGAAGAGAAATGCTAAGCAATACACCCAAAAAAATAGGATCTTTTGATATAGGTGTCTTGGTTTTGAATTTTCTAGATCAAATATCCATGCCTTTTAGTGATTTGATTTAACTTCTTTTTTTTTTTTTGGTCATAATTTTGGTGCTATATGGACATTGTATTGTAACAAATTTCCTATAATCTAGCCTTTTGATTACACTCTCCTCCGTTAGAGATAATTGTAAAAAAAAAAAAGGTTGGTTAGATTCAATTTTTTTTCACAATAATGCTACAATTTAGCAATAATTATCTACGATTGAAGATATTTTCTTTCCAAAATAGTTTAAAATATTTTTAAATCCTCCAAAATCAAACGTACTGAAATGAGTTTTTTTTTTAGTACGTTAAGAGAAAATAGGATTGAGAATAATATAAACGTACCAATACACAATGTGTGCAAAATAAAACGTACAAAAATAAAAATAATATACCAATATTAACAATATGTATCAAATCAAACGTACCAAAATTGCAAATAAATGTACCAATTAATGATTTTTGTAAATTCAAAGTTACCAACAGATAATATATACACAATATATTATACCTAATAATAATTCGTCACCAACTATACTTAAACAAACATAAAAAAAAATATAATTTCACAAAAAAAATTGAAAAAATTACACGGAGCTTTTGTGTTGATCACCAACCATTTGAAAAAGAAAAAACCATTTAGAAAAAGAAATAATATTAAATGTTTGCATTAAAAAAATTGTGATCGAAAAAACATTTTTGGAAGAAGAGAAAATATAGTTTAATTACTAAAATCTCCACTAAATAAGGAAAATTGCATCCTGCAAATAAAATGATAAATTCAAAAATTATTTTAATTTTAAAAAGTAGATGTGACTATTGGTCAAAGCACTTTAATCAAATTTTAAAAAGGTACAGATGCTTAATCTAAATGATATAGAAAAATAAGAGATTCTAATTTTCCCAAAAAAATTTAACAAATCGAAAATTTGAAGGTTCCTACCGTTAAATTTCTTAATTTGTTTAAGTTTCAAGTTTATTTTTCAAATATGAACTATTTGTATTATGAAACTTTATATACCAAACAGTATTTTGACATAATGAAAAATTTCCCGGTAATGTGATAGTGTTTGGGATAGAAAACTTTTATTTAATTACAAATATATAAGACTTTTCTTGCAACTTTCACATGCAAATTTCATTATTTTTTCGGGAGTCGGCCATTTTTTCCCTCGATAACAACGCTTTGAGGAAGCCGAAAGAAATGCTAATGTGCGATGCAAAATACACAAATAAAAAATTGGAAGCAATCCCAATGCTTAGCCAAAACTGCTGGTTCTAAGCTGTTTGATTACATGTAGAAGCAATATGAGCACAAGCATTAAGTCGAATCCCAAGGCTAATGCTAGGGTTTCCTCCCTCGTCACTCCCTTATATAATCTCTTGTCGGACCATTTCTTTCCCATCAATTCTTCAGCTCACAACACAAACTACAATCAACAGAAGGAGAAGAGAAGCATACATATTTGGCAGCCAGAAATGGCGCCTACGATTAAAATGTCACATATTTTGGTGGCTGTTTTCGTCGTCCTTGTTTCGATGGAAGCCGCCTTGGTTATGGGGCAAGGCAATGGAAACGGGAACGCAAATGGCAAAAAAGCCGATGAGGCTAATTACGACGTGTTGACACCACTGGGATCCGGGCAGGAGCGAGGGTTCTGCAAAGCAAAGGGGGCTTGCTATTACAAGACCCTTACGTGCCCGTCGGAATGCCCTCAGAGAAAGCCGAAGAAGAACAAGAAGAACAAGGGTTGTTTCATTAACTGCGGTAGCAAGTGTGAAGCTACTTGCAAGTGTAAGCCATTTCACCCTTCTTCTTTGTTCTTTCAATTAACTACGCAACTGACAAAAAGAATTCAACTAGATCATATATTTTGAAACTTTTACTAAAACTAGATCTTCTTTTCTTCTGTGCAGATAGGAAATCCAAGTGTGACGGATATGGCTCTCTGTGCTACGATCCTAGGTTTGTTGGCGGTGACGGTGTGATGTTCTACTTCCATGGAGCCAAGGGGGGAAACTTTGCCATTGTTTCAGACACCAACCTCCAAATCAACGCACACTTCATCGGGACTCGACCAACAGGAAGGACCCGGGATTTCACATGGGTTCAGGCTTTCGCAGTGATGTTCGACTCTCACACCCTTGTCATCGCAGCAAAGAGGGTCTCAAAGTGGGATGACAAAGTTGATGCTCTCATGGTAAAGTGGGACGACAAAGTTGTTACCGTCCCCACTGATGGAGATGCTGAATGGAGGACTAACGGCGAAGATAGAGAGGTAGTAGTGGAAAGAACCGACGACACCAACTACGTTAGGGTTACAGTGGCCGGCCTCGTCGAAATGGACATAAGGGTTAGGCCTATCGGAGAAAAGGAAAACAAGGTTCATAACTACCAAATACCAGCTGATGACACATTTGCTCACTTGGAGACACAGTTCAGGTTTACCAATTTATCCGATCTTGTGGAGGGAGTTTTGGGCAAGACTTACCGGCCAGGTTACGTTAGTCCGGTCAAGGTCGGAGTCCCGATGCCAATGGCAGGCGGGGAGGACAAGTACGAGACTTCATCCCTCTTTTCGCCTCTCTGCAAGGTTTGCAGGTTCCAAAAACAGCCTGAGCTTGCAGCTGCTGGAGGAATTGCTCAGTACTGATGCTGATCAACAGTAACAAACACTTTATTTGTGTATTTTGTGTAATTTGTTAGCATTTCAAACATGAAATTAAGGAATAAACAAATAAGGGCTGCAAATTAAGCTTTTGATTGAAATGTGTTCACTCTTTTCTATAGATCTAGGCAGAGAGAAAAATAATGTTGGAATCTTGTCTTGCAAGTAACCTTGCTTAATTGTAGGGATGGCAACTTCCCTATCAATTTTGGGCCCGAGGAACCACCCGAATGGAACACCGACACTGATAGGTGTAACATGTCCCGTCCGGTTTATCGGAAGATAGGATCTTCGCCAAACCGAAAGAGTCTTATATATATTTGAGAATTTTATTACTGTTCAATAGCCTCCTTGAGAATGACATTATTCAACTATAATGAAACTTGGGGATAACAAGTTAACCATATACCACAAGAAATTTTCAAAGACAGGAACGATGTCTATCTACAGGATGCTTCTACTGCTAAACTCTTTGCTACTCCTTCACACGGGTCACCGAACGTTTTAACCGAGACTTCAATGCTGCAACTCTTGGATCCAACGCAAGCCTGTTCAAAAGGTAGCACTCATCAGTAAAACAATGTGAATCGATAGTAAACAAAGAGGAGACAATACTTGGAGGTGCGAAGAATTTTATCAATGTAGCAAGCAAGATCGTACCTTCTGTACAATGGATAGAGCGCTAGTGCTCTTGCAGTGGCCATGGCTAAAGCTCCCACAGGTCCCGTGAGGTTTTCCGTAACTTGCAAATTTGATTGAAGAAATGACCTGGTTAGGAAATGGGCACTCTAGTGATAGCACAGGCCCTAACTTCCTTCCCGCTTTTGAATCTGAACTCCATGTATCAACAGGTGACGGATGAGACTCCGATACATGTGAGCACAAACTTTCAATCTGTCTTGTAGCAAAAGATATCTGCGTTGGATCACCCCCAATTTCCTCAAACAGGACAAGAGTATTGCCACTTGGTTTCAACCATGAACGAGGCACATGGTACCTGTACGTTTAGTGATATCAAATATTCAGAATCAAAGTTTCAATTCAAGTTTTTCCCTTAGAATCTCTAACGCTTACAATTCCTGAGATGGCTTTCCACAGTTCTTTCTGCATTTGTTGGAGTCATAAGGTCCTCTGAAATTGCAAGAGTCAGGGCAACCGCTAGTTGGTGCATTGTTGGTCGGCCAGTACCGCCCAATGCTTTGTCCGTTCACCCATGCTTCACCCTTTCCCATCCCTGTAAAGTCTAGTGCAACAGGGTTACTGCCATCAGGAGCACTAAATGTTGCCTGCATGAGAAAGAATATTTCTTCGGTTAGTATCTAAATCATGAGCAGCCAAGACTTGAGGAAACCCATATCACTCAGAATGCACCACATCCAAGCATGAACACGCAAGAAAATACAACACATGCACCACATGTAGCAGTATTAGAAAGGTTAAATACATTTTGTCCCTGCAATTTCTCCTCAAAATCACATCGTTTTTCACCACCCTTACCCTTATACATAATTATTATGCTAAACTTTTACCTTGTACCATGTCAAGGGCTGTTTCTTGGGTAAGGTAGGTTGTGAAATCCACTGAGAAGAACTTCCGCTGGAAAAACCCGAGTCTTCCCCTTGAAGTCCAATCTGCAGCCGCAATGATGAAGACGACAAAAGGAAAATTGTTAGACTTCGTCCTTTGAAGGTACGCCACTACTTATTCAGATTGAAGAACTTGGGTGTTTTTCTTTTTGTTTTCGGTTTTTGAAATTTCAAGTTATCAGGGAATTGCAACAAAACAAAATAGGAAGACTGACCTGATAGGTCCATTGCTGAGACGAGAGATCAGTGGTAGTGCCATTTTTCAAGCCCTTCAGCTGCACAGGACCAGTGATTCCGGCACCTGCTTTGTCAAAGAAGGCTCCATAGTTCTGATTGAAAAATTGATATACAAAAAACAATACGTGGTCAGAAATTGACCTTAAAGGATGGCATTCATTTATGAAAACTGCAATTCCAGAATATAATAAAAAATAAGGTGAAACCTGAAGGCCGACAGTCAAACTCAGAAGATCTATTGTGTTCTTCCCAGATGCAAATGTGACAGGGATATCCACAGAAATTTTGGCATTCTTAGAAGTGATTATTCCTCTCCCTGAAAAGAATCCAACTAAAACATAAATACAAGAGCAGAACAGTTGTAAAGTTGAGCCAGAACAGTTGCAATAGTTCAAGCAATGCACTAAATACTTGCCAATAACTCTCATTCAGATCTGAAATTCGCAACTGTGAAGCGTGAACCTTATCATCAGGCTTGTCTTAGTATCTAACCTTTGGTAGGAGGCTTTTCCCAGAAAGAAATAAACATAGAACCACTATATTTTGAGATTAAAACCTCATTTTACATGGTGCCTTATGACAGTATTCTGACATCTTCTTTTGCAATACAGTAAGCAGAAACTATGTTTAGTGTTCTTAAAGTCTATAAAACAGAATGGCGTGGGGAATTTAAAACTCAGATTGGACAGCAATATTAGCATAGTCGCGTTCAAAGCCCTATCAGATTCTCAGCCTTGAAGGCCTGCGTCTCCAAACTACAAAGGTTTAGGGATAATAAAATTATGGTTTCCTTCGTAGTTTCCCAAGATGTGTCAACGTCTATTACCAGGAAACAAATATTGCTGCTGGATGAAGACCAAGGAAGAAGGGCAAGCAATCAAATTATAGCCACACTAGTTTATAACTTTATACATCACCTGCAGGCTTTCCGTTAATAAACACGTGAAGGGCATGGCCAAGTGATTCCACATGAAGAACGGTTTGAGATCCATCTTGAAGGAATGTATCAGAACTTGTGACATCAACGCTGCAGAATTTGTTTAGAAAACGGATTTAAGTCTTGAAAGAAATCAAGACAACCAGATGAAAGGAAATAAATATATTCAAAATTAGTAACAAAGCATTCGTGGATTGCCTACCTTAAAGAGTACCACAAATAATCACTTTTGTCAGCTGTGGTGTTTATTTGCTCCAACAATCCAACTCTGGTAAATGCATCCTTCTTTGAGATACCCACTGGTTCATTTATCCAACTCCAGCCTGAGCCCAAAGCTTCAGAGGAATCGATATCATCTATCACTGAGTGATGCATGAAGCTTGGAATCATGGCGGCAGAGTTAATCTGTCATGATAGATTATATAGTTTTGCTTATAAGACGATTCCAATGAAAAAAGAAAACTTATGAGCATACTACTTATATATATGAAGGCTTCAATAGAAAATACTTGCAATATCCCTTGGAAATGTATACCAAATATGACATACGAGACACACTAAACAACAGCATTACATATATAGTATTTTTGAAAATAACCCTCAATGGAATTTGGGATACACAGAGATATACAAAGTAGGGACCGATATTTTCAAGTGGTAAATATAGAACGTTGTGAAGATAACTCATCTCTTGACCAGACCAAGAAAAGGTAACCATAATATATTATACATATAGAATACAAAATATTCTGATACTCTCTAGACCTGAAGAAATAAATATAGGTAATCTTCTCCAAATACATGCAAGCACAACGCGATAGAAGATGGGGAGGCAAACCTTTGCAGTGTTAAGCACTACATTTTTGCAGTCTGGTAAGATGCTCACAGACCATGCAGGCAAGTGATAAGAATTTCCATTGAAAGTCACAGTGGCATCAGATTTGGTGTCAGAATTAGCAAGAAACGCAGCACATGCTGATCCTGTTTTGTAAACAGTTGTCTGAGGATGAGAATAAACAAAAAAAAGAAAATACATGTTAGAAAAATCATGTTGTAGGACATTCACCTAGACCGATAGAATACCACTTCTTTTCAGATATACAAAGCATACAGGTGATGACCAGAAGCCACAGGTCATCTACGATTACGTTTTGGAGATCCTAAGAACTAGTTTTGGAGCTAAAACCATCCAGTTTTTTTACTTGGCACTAGTTTTGCAGCATCAATTTTAAGAAACTTCATCCACAGATACTTCCTTTTAGATATTCTAAAATGAAGACTAGGAAGTTCAGATGTTCCATACATTTATTCTCAGATATTCAAACATGAATAACATGTATGTTCTATTGCTTCACACCACAAATGAACAGGTATGGGTGATCAATTCCACAATGGATATGGCTATACAGGGGGCATGCACTTAGACTGGAGGACCTTGAGGCCTAGAAGTTTATGTAACATTTCTCATCATAGCCACGAAAGATACTCTGTAACACTGAGTAAAAACACCATACCTCAACGTTTGGACCAAAAGAAGAATATTTTGGGTCAGTGGCCACCATCGCTTCTTCGCAAAGCTTTATGGCCTTATGCACATCTTTTAGGTGACCCCACTTAGGTTGTCTAAGAAGTCCTGCAACATGAAAAGGTTGAATCGATTACTGATGAGCCATCCATGTTATATGCATTGATGTTCTTAATTACTCTCTCCTCATTATAAAAGTATATCGTAACATTATAACCATTGCCTATACCCTAAGCTTAGTGTTGACAGAAGCTGCATTTCATTTATATAGCACTGATGAGCACACAGTTCTATATAGTATATACATACAATAAGCAAATATGCCTACATCATGAGCAGTAGTAAAGCAATAATACAGGGATACTAGACAACATACCATACTCATCAATTGGAGCATCATAGTCATAGCTTGTAGCAATAAAGGGTCCACCAGTACTCCGCCCAAAGTTAGTCCCGCCATGGTACTGTTCAAGAGCAACAGAGAACAAATCACTTCATATTTTCTTCCTGGTTTCTGAAATATACTGAATTGTCCTAAATCGTGACAGTCCCCTAAAGTTATGCTAAAATGTTAGTAACTACAGAGGCAATTGCAATACCATATAATAATTTTGGAAAGTTCCACCTCGCTGAAAGAAGCGTGCTACGGCAAATGCAAGGTCTTCCACTGGTCTCTGAGGCACAGCACCACCAAAGGAAAGAAACCTAGTGACCACAAATATTTTGAAGGTTTCCAATAAAAGAGCAATCAAATAAAGATAATACAGGTGATGCCAGAAATTTATTCAAATTTTCAGAAAACTAGCTCAAAGTACCAACAAAAAAACAGATTAGATCAACTAATTACCATCCGCTCCAATTCTCAGTCCACATTTTGGGTCTCTTTTCAGGAAGTTTTGGGGTCCATTGGTCACAATAAAATCCATTGCAAGTGCTGATCTGCAGGTAGTTATACAACATGTGAGTGAGTAAAGAAAGCACGTTAAGAGCGCTGTGTTCATACAAATGAAACCTGACTACAAAAGCCTCACCACAGATGGAGGAGCATCGTCTTGCTGGCACATGACCCAAGGCACCCCTGTATCCAAAGACACAGCCATGGCTGCTGCCCACTTAATATAGGTTTGGGCAGCTGGCCCGTATGCTTGATCAATGTTTCCATACTCGTTTTCAATCTGGCATAATTGAAACAGCACTTAATCCATAACTCTAATTGGAATATTCTCAATACCAAACACTTTGGGTAAATTATAAAAAGAAGTAAGAAAATTTAAACCTGAGATAAAATGATTGGTCCGCCCTGAGATGCATAAAGCTTCTCCTTCTTCATCATATCAACAATTTTTGCCGTGAATCGCTGCATTTCTGCCTGAACCACATAAAGTCAAATAAAACACTGAAGTTGAGAAAATACCGAGAAAACGTAACACAAACACAAACACACAGAGGCAGTTGGGATAAAATGGAGAAGAAACCTTGAATGGTTCATTGTCCGTTCGCAATTGAATTCCGGGTATGAAATGCAACCAAAGAGGAAAGCCACTGTTGAAAAAAATTGAAACACAAACACAATCACACAATAAAACTCTTCAGAAAGTAGTAAAAAATATAAGCTGATCATCATAAAAGCAACTTCCTTTTCCTATTTCTCCAAAAGAGAAAAATGGAAAAAGACCAATTCAAATTCAATTCAATTCATAATACCCGTAGTTCCATTCTGCGCACACATATGGACCAATTCGAAGGTGCAGATAAAGGCCAGCTTCTGCTACTGTCTTCACAAATTTAACCAAATCTTTTCTTCCCCCAAAATCATACTGCAAAAATTGTACAGTCCACCAGTCACCACCATCACAACAAAGACAAAATGCACATAGTTCAAGATAACCAAAAGCACAAAAAACTCGCTACGTCCCGGATTCAAACCATTCCCCTTACTCTTATAATAAAACACGAAAACGATATAAAAAAAATATGGGTTTTCACATTTCATGATTTCTTTAGCGTTTGTGTCTCTGACCAAGAAAAGCAGTAATCATTGCAATGAACTTTTATCTTCGTCTTCCCACATTTTCACAGAAACCAAACGGCGTCGCATTGGAAATGAAAAATTCAGCAAATGCTAGAAGAGAGAGAGACCTGGCCTCGAACTGGTTCGTGCAAGTTCCAGAAGACGTAGGTCTCGATCACGTCCAAGCCTCCGTCTTTAGATTTCTGAATAAGGTCCGGCCACATCTACAACCAAACACACACACACAGCAAAATTCAGACAGAAAAAAAAAAGAGAAAAGGACAATGGAAAATGGAAGAACGAGAGGAAGAGAAGTACCTCGGGAGTGCTGCGAGGATAGTGAATGGAGCCAGACACCAAAACCCTGCGCTTCCCGTCAATCACCAGCGCTCTGTGGTCGTACGTCACCTTCGCGCAATACGACGCCGTCGCCAGAACACCGATCACCAAAACCACCACTAAAATCCTCATCTTCTTCGACTCTGAATTTTGAGTTCGTTTCTGTATTCAATCCTTTTTTTATAAAATTTCGTTTTCGGATTACGATTACTTAAAGCAATGGCTACTCAATTAAACAACAGTTTCTTAAAACGATTGCTGGATTTCTTGCAGCATTTGCTTTGCATTGTTGCTTAATTTTTTTATTCCTTGTTTATCCGTTTGTATTTTGGCTCGCTTTGGCCGCTTCCTTAAAACGACGCTTCCAATCAAAGCGGTGACGCTGTGGAGAACGTCATCGCTGCCGTCGTCGTCCCCGTCTGCTTCTGCTTTCTGCTTCTGCCTTCTGGCTTCTGCTTTCTGCTGCTGCTGCTCTCTAACTAGTAATACTCAGTGAGCTTCAAAGGAGTGAGTGATTAGGATTTGGATGGATAATAAGCGCGTTCAAATGCTGTTGCTGTCGGTGCGGGGAAATCATCGGGGCGTTGCCGGGCGCATTGAAAGACTGGCGTGTCGCGTCTCTGCGTACGGAAACGCGGAGTGGTAACTATTTGCGACAGCGACGGAAAGGTTTTTACTTTCACGGTAAAAATCACCTAAAAGGTAAAAAGTAAGCGCAATGCGAGCCGGGACCGTTTTGTATTTTAGTTGCAGGTGGTGGATTGGCGGAATTAGGATTTTATCTCGTCACCGTTCAAATAGGAGGAGAGAGAAAAAAGAGAGAAGAGAATCGTACTCCGTATTGTCATTGGCGGGAGCTTGCGTTTCAGTTATGCGTTTGTTGTGTCATGCGTGTGAACGTTGGACTGCCAAAAGAAAAAGAAATATTTAAAGTCAAGAGAAAATCTCGTGAAGGAGAGAGATGCATGGATGAGGGTATGGGACTTGGATTCAATCATTGAAATTATTATTCCCGATTATTGAATTAATTTAAAAATTATGTTTAACGGTGTAGATTTAAAGACCGATCATTGTTTTTCGTTTTGAATAATATATGATGTATCTCGTCACATCGATAACATACTATTTTTTTTCTTCATTTGTTCGATTGTGATAGATATTTTTGTTTGGGGTTTTTAATCCAACTTTAACTTTAGCATGGACAGCTGGTAGCTAGACCACAGCTTGGCATGACTTGCAAAAGTGTTATGGTTTGCTATATAGGGGTGGGAATCAAATTGATCGAACCGACCGATCTGAATCATATTGAACGTTTAGAAGATTAAAACTCTTAAAATGTTGAACGTTTTTATTTATGTGTTGAATAGATTTAAATTGACTGAATCAAATTGAAACAAACCGAGTAACAATGATTTGGTTTGATTTGGTTCAGTTTCAATGATGGTATTGAATCAAACTGAACCAAACCGAATCGACGGAATCGTTGAATACTAGTTGATTTAGTTATATTTTTTGTAACAACCCGAATCAAATCGATCCAAGCCCACTCCTAATTTGCCACATCAATGCTTGCCAATGAAAACTAAAAGCCATGGTTGAAACGTTTGAATAGGGTAGTTTTGTAGCATTATTACGGTTCAAGTGGAAATCCTAATAGCTAGTGGGAAGGTTCATCATTCAGATATTGTGAGAGCTGCCCAAGTTTGATGAGGATGTTGTTCCAATTTGGCATACATTCTCAATTCACAAACATGCAAAACAATTACTGTATAATATTGAAGTAACACGCGTACGTAAATGAAGTTTATACACTAAAGTTTGTATCATCAATAGGTAAAATGCATGTTATCACACAAGCAGATTGTAACATAACGTGACGGTCATACAGTATATACGTCTCATCCAAAATTAGATCCAACTCATGTTATACCTCGTCCAAAAATTACTCCACATCATCCGTATGTGTTGCCGCACTTAACTTAAATGACGCATACTTCTTTAGTTTGGAAACAGAAAAATGATTGTCATCTCAACGCTACACCCTAAAAGAACCAGTCACTAATGAAGCTCACTGCAATCGCTCATATGGCCCAAAGTAACCCACCAAATTATAGTGGTGCCATGTGAAAATCAACACAAGCGAGCACAATGGGGGTGTCAGCAAATCATTCAAAGTACCCGGATTCTAGAAAGAATGATGAAACGCATGTAAAGATGAATTGACCTGTCACTTAATATTACACTCTACTGATATTCCTTTTTACTTGTAAGTGAGATGTCTTAGGTTTGATTCTCGCCAAAAATAAATTCGAACCATATTATTACTAGTTCATTGTGAAGCTAAACCCACACTCTCGGACTTAGTATAGATAGTATCATTTGTTTTAAAAAAGGAAAAAAGAAAAGATGCATTGACATTGGTGAGTTGATGTGCTTTAGGTTGGTCAACTGAGAAAATGATCTGTACTTTGGGGCGGTGCATGCGTGCAGTGAGTGCCATAAAATGGGTCCAAAACCTACTTAGTACTACATCATATCTGCATGGTTGATAGTACTGGCAATTGGCAAACCATATGAACCACTAGTATATAATGTCCAACCAGTATTTCAAAATAAATTAAACCATTAACAGGTGATATTTCAGTCTGATAACACAATATTTCATATTAATCTCACTTCATATAGTATTTGTATTATCGGATCGGGATGTTTACTCAGTCCATCTAAATTATTCTCCAAATAGACCCACTCCCTCTAGATTATTTCAGCTTTGAATGCCGTCTCTTCCAAATTGTCTATTGTTGGACCTACTGTGGAAGACTCAAAGCTTCTGCTATCATCAAGGTATTTCGACCCATGTTCGACTCCAAGCTAACTCCGCTACCCATCGACTAGCACGTTACGCTCTTCAGTGTTATTCTTTTTGTAACTTGTTTGAGGATCCTCCATACCTCATTTCAGATTTATTGATTGAGTGTAATAGTTAAAGAGCCTCATAACTGAACAACTTTTTGTACCGTTGTTTATTCTCCAAATAAGGACAGTTCACCTAGTATTTTTTTACCAGCTACACACCAAAATAGTAGGCACAAGGCACTATTGTGATCAAGTAGTGGGCATTGTCTAAGTTAAAAGCTTCATTGGTATACAATTATAGCAATGGTCTTTCAACTTTAACTTAATTGAAGTAATGGTCATTTAACTAAAAATTTCATGACCCCTTAAATCTTCAAAACATGTAGCGATGATCCTTTTCGTCAGCTCCGTTAGAACTTCCATCAAAATGAGTCACGTATCACACAAGTGAGGCTGAATCAAGGGGCAAATATGGAAAAAGAATGAGAAAAATTGTAGCAATAGCCCCTCAACTTCTTAACTTTAACCCAATTGGAGCAATGATCCCTCAACTTTAACCTAATTGGAGCAATTATCCCTCAACTTTAAACCCAATTGTAGCAATGTTCCTTCCAACGTGACTCATTTTGATAGAATTATAACTGAGTTGACAAAAAGGATCATAGATGCACGTTTTGACGAGTTCAGGGATCAATGGTCATGAATTTTTAGTTGAGGGACCATTACTCCAATTGGTTTAAAGTTGAGAGACTATTGCTACAATTGAGTTAAGGTTAATGAATCATTACTACAATTTTCTCACAAAGGTTTTAAAGAAGCAACATATATTTGGATAAAGTTTTATATGCATGCCGTTTAGGAAGGGAAATCAACCAATCACTTTAAGTATAGAGATAAATATTCTTAATCGCTTCATTTGCGTTTAGCACTCACCATTAACAAAATAGAATCATGTATTTACGCATTTACTTAGTAATATTTTGGGGGTGTACCTACAATCCTACGTGCCCCGTGATATTCAATGCTTTAGATCTCAATGTCCAAATCTCGCTGTACATTTAATTTTGGTCCGAGTTCTAGTTGGGTTTTAGATGGTGATGGTTTCTTTTTAAAGGGGACTGGGGTCAATAAGGACGACAATAGGAAGCTGTCTCAGACAAGCACATTGACAATTTGACACAATCACATGCCCTGCTAAGTTGCCGAAACAGATTATTCAAATTAAGAATAATCTCAACCTAATTCTTGTTTTAGGTGTACGCGGTCCAATTTGGTCCGTTGCACCTCAAAAACCAACAAATTATATAACCAGGTTGTTTGGTGTTAGCTTAACTTGTCGGGATCGGTTTTGTTTGGATTGATTTGGTTTATTAATTTTTGTAATTTCTAGTCATTGTTCTATATGGAACAGGAAGATGAAATTGTTTTTCGGTATCAAATTGGGTTTTTGAGTTCATAGCATGAAATGGCATGTGGTAAAGAATCCGTAGTATTTTTCAAAGAAGGGATGAGTTTTTAGTGAAATTTCTGTGTTGGTAGGGCCTAGGCCGTACGATGGTCATGAGGCTCAAAGTTCAAACCATGCATGTGGCCGACGCAAGGGTCGAGCAACCGAGTCTAAGTTGGGAGGTCTTAAGATACCAGGTCATATTTCTCCTCTTCACTCTTTTTATTTCTTTACAAAAACAACAACAATCAAGCCTTATTCATCTAAAGTGGGATCGGCTATATGAATCATAGAATGCAACTACGCTCGGTTGTGAATTTAATATTTGAAGTTCATTTTTACTTTTGTCTGTGATTATTGCATTGTTATGAACACCGAACAATTTGATCAAATGGGTGTTTGAAATGGTAGAAATTCTCTGATGCTGCTATAGCACATTAGCACTCTCATGGTTTGGTTGGTTCATGATTCGTGAGGTCTTGCTTTTACATGCTGCATAAAAATCAAAACGGGGTTAGCATCTCGTTTTCCTCTTGAAATGGAGCTGTCCTGGCGCTACATCCTCGCACCGTGCGATGTAAGCAACAAGCGTTTTTACTAGAGCAACAAGGCTTCAATTTGGATTGTCCAACGATATGAAAACGTTTTCTCGTAACAGTTGCTGGAAACTGGATTTCTAAACTTTCTTTGCTTAGAGAGATGCGACTTCCTTTCAGGTAACGTTTACGCTTCCATTCAACGTCACTTGGAACTAAAACGTTTGATTTTTACTCCGCCATTGGTTATGCTGTCTGATGCACAACCGGTTATGTTCACAGATTATGTTCCGGAGAAAGTAGAAGCGGAGGATGCATTGGCAGAGAGAAAATTAGCCGAAGCAAAAGCAGGGTAGGGGTTTCGGAACATGCACTTGTTCTTCTTCCCTTTGCAAGTGCACAAAACATGCATGAACTTTGTTCCATGCTTCAACTTAGCTCATGTTAGTTTCGAAGGACAACATTTTTCCCCGCGATGAGAAGGTCGGAGGTTTTAGGGGCCGGTCGTTAGACGGCAAGCCAGCTGGTGAAGTTGGACTTGCGTTCTCCAATATACTTATCTTTACATCTCACAGTAATATGTGAGCTATCAAGCTCCTGTTAGACACCAAAGCAAACGAACTTTCATATGAATCACATCCGGAACATATACCTATGCTAGTTTAAAACAAAACACTCTGGACACCGTTTGCAGGCAACTCCGATATCGCTTTTATTTTGGCCCTGGTGACCATTACACAAAATCATATTATCTGAACTAGTCACAAGGAAAACGAAAAGAATTTGCCCCCGCCAACGCAAAACAATGGGCATTTGTACATGTATTGTGCTATAGATAAGCAGTCAGCACCATGTGAATATTGTGAGTTGTAAGCTGTAAACCTACCTTTGCAAAAACCTAAAAGCGATACAATTATACCATGTGCGTCTCCCTCTACCCCTCTCTTTGCTTCTTATCTAAAAGAAACCGTCGTTTGTCACCGTTGAGCTAGATTACTTCCTCTGTGCATAAACTTTGACCAAAGCAAATTCAATTACCTGGTATGATACATATGGCAATCTGAAGGATCAGAGTGGCTGAAAGCGGCACAAGTACAGGTTCAAACAGCGATTCAGCTTTATGGAAGGTTACCCCCAATTGACTGTTTTTTGACATTTCCTTGAAACTAAAAGCACCGCCTTTGCCTGTCAGTGGTTGTTGGTCCTCTGAACTAGCACCGAGCAGGGTATCCATGCTGTTTCGATTTACTTTCACTGAACGGCTTGCTTTTAGATGGTTCTGTGTAACCTTTGCCTGTGAGTGGTTGGTCCTTTGGACTAGCACCTAGCAGGGCTTCTGCGTTTGACTTATTTTCAGGTTCGCTGGGTCTCATCCAAATTTTTACATGCCCTTCCCAAGATGCAGTGAGAATAGTTTCCTCTGTGAAAACTAATCCGGATAGGGGCTCAGAATGAACGCAGTGAGACACTAGTGGGGAGAGCTTTGGAATGTCCCGCATGCTGGGTGCAGGTTGAAGAGTGCCAATGGGGTAAACGCTGTCCCAGTGGGATGACTGGCTACCTGTGCTGAACGTTGGAGATCCACCAAGTGAACTTCGGCGAAGTGGCACTACAATCTCATCCATGGGCAGGTCCCATAGGAGCAATTTTGTGTCCTGTAAGCACAAATATGAGAGGTGGAAGTAGCCAGACAAGCAAAACTCATTGGCACAGATAAAAAAAAATCGCATCTAAAGCAGAAAAATATTTCATGGACCAATTTTAGCTTCATAAAAATATATCACGCCCCAACTTCTCTCTTTGAAAATCTCGCACCTAGCTATTGAATTTCTTTAATCGGACTTAAACAATTGTCTCCAGGACTAACAAAAAAGAAAAATCTGATAGCTAAAGATATTTGATACTAACCAGCACGAGAAAAACTTAAAAGAATATGTAGCTTAGCTGTGTGATGGAGAGGAATTGGGAATGATATAGAATATTATAAACTGATAAACATACGCTCTTGTCAACAGAAAAAATAAGAAGATAAACATAAGCACTTAAATGATTTTATTTTTAAACATGTTAACCATGGCATATCATCTCAGTGTTTTCTTTAGGCAAGGACAAGATGGGGAGAGCAAATTACCTGACCCACAGAACCAAAACGGTAAACAATATTTTCTTCCGTGCCATCTGAACTTGGTGGGGACCAATATGAATCAAACGCCACACCACTAACCTGCAAGCATAAGGGCTAAAAGGTGTGAGATGTCCATGAGTTATGCTAAGTCAAAAGAGGGAAGGATGGAGAACTCAACGACTATGCACAAAGGTTTGCTGAAACTGTACCCATGAGTTGTGCCCTTCACCCCAAGCTACTACTTTTCTATCTTCCATGCTCCATACCGTAACGAGATCCTCTTCTCCTCCTGTCAAAATGTATTTCCCATCCGGACTGAGAAACAACACATAATGAAGGTCAAATATGAACATCATAATGTGTAAACACATTCGGTTTGACAAAAATTCGTATGAACATCATGTGGAACACAAGTATAAATTTCTGGATATACTAATGGCAGGAATTTGGCCAGTATAATCATGTATCAATGAAAAATATATATTTTAATTTTTTACCTCCACGCACAACACAGAAGAGCACCATAATAACTCTTGCCACCGAATACTAGCTGTTCTTTTGAGTAGTCAAATACTCGCAAATATCCTACATGTAGCACCTAATGTCAGTACCAATTAACAGATACGCTCATACACAGAGTCGCAAGTGTAACAGATTGAGGAATACCATCTCTACCGACTGTTGCCAAATTTGCCCCATCTTCTGAGTAAACAATGCTGTTTATTGCACCTTGGCAAATATGCCATCTGGAAATTGGATTACTCTGCAGATAAACCATAAACATGAAAACGGGAGGAAGAAGAAACAAAAAGGAAGATGATAAAAACATCTATATTTGGTTCTTGTATAAGCTTTAGGAAATAACAAAAGTTCTAACGATTAGCCAAACTGCATAACCTATACGGCGGTATTGCAGCAGCTCAAGTGAAAATGTCGCAAAGGTAGGTTAATACGCAGTGGCAGTAATAATAATATTATTTGACCTTGGTCATAATGGTATGTACTTTAAAAGCCAATCCTTTACATAAGCAGAAAATTAAGTATAATAATGCTTTACTTAACATGCAAAGAAATTTTATACATTGATATTACCTTACTGGATCTTGCATGAGCCACCAAAAATTGAGTATGATCCCTTATAACCGGGAAAGAAGAATCACCAGCACTTTCCTTACTCTAAAATGAATTAATGCTGAGCTCAGTTCATGAAGGAAAACAGGAAAACCAGGAAAGGATAAATAGCATTTGAAACAGGAAAAATTAAAGATCAAGGCTTGCCTTCTCATACACATACAAGTTTCCATCAGCATGAGCAGCAGCAAAAGCACCGCTACCTTTGGGAACCCATGCAACACTGGCACACCGACTGTTAAAACCAAATAGTTAGTTTGTGCATGAAGACTGCCACCAAAACAGAAACCACTAAGCACAGTCCAACAGCCATACCGCCCTGCACCCCCACAAGTTATTTGGTACGTTGCTTTGTAACGTTATATCAAGCCAACAGCTATGGTACTTATCAAGAGTGATCACAATTTACGATTACATTAGCAAACTTATTCGATATATAACAACCACATTCTGCTTCTAAGATGGTATGTATTTCCAAGGTACAGAACTAAACTGTAAGATCAATGAAAGTGGGAATTTTTCTGGATAGGGAACTCTCAGCTCCACTTACGCAAGAAGTGTTAATTTGTTTATCTACCTTATGCCAAATTTATTCCTTGGCCCACCCCGTTTCCCCGTAACATAATCAAGATTACATGCACACCAGCAGGCAGCAGTGACAATGTGCATTCCTGACACCTTTTTTCATCAACAAACTTGTAGTACATAGATAACAAAGCAGAAGGAAATGAGGCAAAGTTGAGTAACAATCTTGCCTGCTAGTGACAGAACCTTCTTTGTTATAATGATGGGCACCAACAAGCTTCTTTCCAGAATCTTGCAATTGCTGCCTCAAAGACGCCGAATAAACTGCAACAACAAACAAATTAACCAAGTCACAAACAGCCTCCTCATCACCAAAACCCCATTCAATCACACGCAAACAAGATTCCTTACTATCTCCGGAGCTCAATCCAATAAGCAAGTCATGCCCGTCTTTGGCCTCGGAATCAAACGCGTGGCACACAGGATTGGAATTGCCAAATTGCAAAGCCTTGATAGGATCCTACAAACAAAATCCCGAAAACCCTTTACACAGATTCCCAAAAAAACAGAAACCCAATTATCCAAACCGCACAATAAAAAACCAATCCAACCCCAAGAACACGGAAAATTACCTTATCGGGCGAATTGAGATCACTGATATAAACAGTATCCCCAACATTGAATACCAAAAACGACCCTTTACTACCGAGATTCGAGTTAACCGTGTGATGGGTCCCATTCGACCCGCCGAAATGAGCATACCTACTACTCCCATTGCTGGTTCTGCTATATCCACTCCCTCCCACAAAGCTCAGAGCTTTGCCCCCATTTCCCCCCAACAGCCTCGCCGCCGCCGACCGCACTCCGGTGGTGCTGAAACTCGGCGCCAGCGTAGGCTGGCTGCTAGGCTTGTCCTTGAGCTGCGCTACCGTCACCTAAAATCCACAAACAAACATTGACTAACTCCGAGTCAACAGAGACAGCGACAACGACAACATATCTAACACAACCGATTAATTCGGACCCTGCTTCGATTAATCCTACATTAAATTCGTTTTTTTTTTTTTTTTTTTTGGGTACCTGAGAAATTGTCTTGGCGTACGAGTACGGGAGGAGGTTGGGCGGCCGAGTCTTCTCCGAGTGAAGCTTGTATCGGCCTTCTGGGGTTTTGAAATACGCCTTTATAAGCGATTGTGTCTGGGAATTCGTCGTTGCAGACGAAGAAGACGACGTCGTTTGCGGCGTCGCAGTCGTTGACGATGATGCCGACAACATCGGGCTCAGGCCGTGTTTGTTGTTGGAGTAGCCGTTGTTGAACATCGTCGTTGGAATTCAGGAAATTTTACGGTCGCCGACTGACAGAGCGAGACAACATCGTAGTGTTTTTTTTTTTTTCCTTACTGGTTATTTGGTCTGCTTTTTGGGGAGGACGGATCGGGTGGTGCGCGGGTGTTGGGGTTTGGAGCGTAGTTGACTTTGGGTTTTGGACTTTTCGGACAGGAGATGCAGATGGAGGTGGTCAGTATTTGGGACGATGAGGGCGATCCATGTGGTGGCTGGCTGTGAAGTTTGAGAAAGTTGAAGAAATGGACGTTGATGCACTTCCACCCTAACAAATGGGCTAGTCCAAAGTCTTTTTTTTTAGGCCACCCCCCCCCCCCCAAAATCTATTCCACCCCATCCAAATAGGCTGGCCCAAAGTGGAGGCCAGCTTTGAGCGCAGCATAATGGACTAAGTAAGAAACAGGTCTACATGATATCAAACTGACATCAACATAGTCAGATGAATTTCTTTTTTTTTTGCCATTGGCGCGTGGGGTACACACACGCTTGGGCGCGCATTCCAGCATTAACAAAAAAAAATGTCATAACCTTGGCCCTTATCGTGGGCCACGTGTCTGCTTTTGGGCGGTTGGATTTTATTTTTTTGAAATCAAACGGTCCAGATTAATTAACTTAATAAAAAAATTCTTTAAAAATATAAAAAATAAATAAAATATTATTTTATATATATATAAATACCTAACCATCTTTCACAAAAATTGTACTTTCGGAAAATGACATGTGGGGTGACAAAATTGGTTAAAAATTATATTTGAAATAAAAAATGAATTTTTTTTATTATTTTATAAAAATAATAATAATATTTTAATATGAATTTACTAGACTCTTGCCCATCTCATTTTTTACAGGTAGAGATGCACTTGGTCAATTAATGTTCATTAGAGTCAATTACTATTCATTTGGGTAGATTAAATGGGTCCATTGGAGTCAATTACTATTCATTTGGGTGGATTAAATGGATTTTGGACCAGCTCATTTTTTAGAGGTGGAGTTGCTCTAAGAGTTGCTATTTTTTAGACTAGGATCCTTGCCTGATCTTTTTATGTGGATCCCCTCAGGATCAATTCATCGTAACTGTCCACCACAAATCCTACGGTCCGAATAATTTTGAATTTTTTAGCTTTATTTTAGTTTGAACACACAAGTCAGGATCCTGATTCTCTCTCTTTCACCTCTCTGGTGCCTTCTCTGTTTAACACACACCAAAAATCCTCTAGACGAAGTTTGCCGAATCAACACAATCGCCCAAAACCACATATATCTATGACCTCAAAGCCTCCAATTCTTCTCCTCGCCATCACGAAATTCATCAACAATCTCTCGCCGTCATTCATCTCCCCGTGCTCTTTGCTGTGACCTCTCTTCAACACCCTGAGAACTCTTGGCCTTCTCTCACTAACCTTTACTCTTTTTGGGGAATCCAATTCCGATTCTAAGAAAATTCTGAAACTCAATGACTAATGGGTAAAATATCTCCTTGCGGCCTCCCTTTTGTATGAGGTAATAAAACGAATTTCATTAGTGGGTTAAAAAAGTTAATTTATCTAACATTACTCGTAAAAACAGTTAGTACTATGATCTAGTGTTATTCCTCTTTACTTATAAGTGAGAGGTCTTAGGTTTGATTCTCACCAAAGGTGAATTTGAACCACATTATTGCAAGCCTTTTGTAAGACTTAACTCATTTTCCCACCCCATTTGTTTGTTTTAAATTGAGTAATGATAGAGAAATCACATTTCTTTTCTAGTACATCGATATTTTTACACTAGGAGAGGAGGAGTTCAGTTAAGCCACACAATGGGCAACATAATTTGGGATCGAATTCGCCATCCATGATATTTGAACATAAGACTTCTCACTTCCAACTGAAGAGAAATACCACCAGACCGTACCCCTATCGTTTGTTAAAAAACACATTACTCCTAAAAAAAATTAACTACAACTCCGCTCCGAATTTAAGACTGAGACAATTGCCAATATGAGGAAATGTCATCCGCTCACATCCTCTCAAGTTCGTCTCCCCAGATTCTAAGCACCAAACTTGAGACTGAGACAATTGCCAATATGAGAAAATTCTCCCTCATTCTAAAGCGCTATTCCGTCTCCCCAGATTCAAAGCACCTAAACCTTAAAACTTGAAACAATTAGGGAGAATTTTCACTTTCCTAAATGGAGAAAACAAGAATTGAGACCTTGAAGTAGTTCCGGAGCCAAGCCAACAGATTTTGGTATCAAATTATTGTTGGAAAATAAAAAATAAAGTATTTTAGGATTTGATTTAATTAGTGATTTTATATGATTTAAATAGGGTTTGGATATGAATTGATTTGATCTAGATTTCCTTGTCTTGTAGAAAAATGATTGTTTTGATTTATTTCCTAGTTTGCTCTTTTGTAATCTTATTAATTGCTCCTTATGGAGAAGAATAAAATATTGAAATTGTAATTGAGAATTGTGAGATTGTAGAGAATTTTAAATTTACCCTAAACCCTTTATTTTCAACTTGTTGAATCCCACATCAGCCATAGAAAGAGAGAAATAATAGTTTAAATATCTCAATCTCACTCCAACTAATACCGATGCATTTTGTGATAAAACTCTACACCCGACGAATTGTGTAGATAGTAATTATCAAGTTTGGGATAATATTGGTGTGGTTGGATTCTACAATTATTGATGGTCATACGTTGTGGTACGGACAGACAATCACCATCAGCCAAATGGGGCTCTAGTTTTGTTAGTGTTTTAAGTACCTGCACTCATGCAGGATTTGTAAAAGAAGGCCGCAGGAGACTTTTTTTCTTTTCTTTTTTTTGAAACGAAATGCACCCTTTTGTAAAAAGAGAAACGAACGCATAATGTACAATGAAAGGATGTTATTGGAAGATTTCGGAATCCTCACAAATAAGATCCTGGGAGTATCCTCATTCCTACCAAAGATGAAACGAACATATTATAATGAAATATTTCCACTTCGTCACATCATTTCCCATTCCAATTTTCTCATCAGTTTTATAGCATAATACATGCTAATGTAGACAAAATGAATTGTTTTTCTCATATAATACTGGGTTTTTTTTTTTTTGCCCGCTCATATAATACTAGTTAAATGTGTTTAACATGTAAAAATTAGATTATTGAGGTAGCACAAACCCAACCCGTTTAAAATTCCTATTTAGAAATTGTGCCATAATCATGTTGGCGTCAAAAAAAGAAACGGCACAACTTCTAACTTCATAAGTTCAAATCGTATTATCATGCAAAAAATATATATATTATAATGTTGTGTCATAAATTGTCACACTTTTTTTTTATCCAAAAAAAAGAAGGGTGTGGCAATTTATGACACGAATATCCTTTCCTTTGATGCATTAGAATTTGTTTAGCACTCTACTTAAATTCAACTTTTTAAAATGAAAAATAATTTTCAAGTTTTAAGTTTTAAAAACTTGTTTGGTGGGACTATTTTCAAAAACTGAACTCAAGACTAACTCAAAATATAGTTTATTCTCTAAAAACATGAAAAGTGATTTTTTAGAGTTTTTAAATTTAAACTCACTCCTTTCTTTTCTCTCCCTCCTCCCCTCTCACTCCAAATCTATCTCTCTATCTTTTCTTCCTTATCTCTCCTCTTTTTCTTTTACCTTTTTCGTTTCTCTTCCAATACGCTGTCTTCATTCTCTTGATTCTTTCTCTCCCTCCCCTTCCTCTCTATCTCGTCCGATCTTCTCTCTTCTTTCTCTTTCATTCAATCATCTCTTACTTTTTTTCTTCCTCTCTCATGTTTCTCTCTCTCCTGCGACCCTATCTTTTTAGATCTCTTTGTCTAGTTTAAGTTGGAAGATTTAAAATTTTTAAATCACAAACCAATGAAGTTTTTTAGTCTTAAAAAAATTGTTTTCATGAAATGTTTTGAGAAATAATAAAAAATTTCAAATAGGATACCAAACAGGCTTTAACGATTTGGGTGGGCTTGGCTCTAGGTGGGTTGGGCTAATATTTGTGACTAGACTTTTAACGGGTCTCTTAAGATCCACTACCATTCGAGATGTGAGAAGATAGTAATGGGCTTTTCCCTTTTTGGGCTGATGCGAGAGTCGTCTCTATTTTGCATTGGGCTTATGAGAAGCCTACTTTTTTTTTTTAACAAACGATATTATTCATATACTAAGGAGGTGGGGGAGTGGAATAAGCCTCATAATGAGCTAGCAATAATGTGGATCAAAGTTGCATTTTGCGAGAATTAAACCTAAGACCTCTCACTTACTAGTGAAGAGGAGTACCACTAAACCGTAGTACTAAGTGGCAAAAGCATATTGATTACATAAAAAAACCAATAAGATCTCTCGACCAAAAAAAAAAGAATAATATGTGAAATAGAAACGTGAGTCAAATTCTAAACCCTGTAGAATGGCATTTTCATGGTTGACAAGTGCAAACAAATTTGAGTTAAGTTTCTGTATGTGTATCCAAACATACATAGAATGAAAGTTTTGACTTAATCGAGGCTTAATCATAGTAAAGGTGGTTAAGACAGTGTGTCTTCTCTCTTCATCTATTTCAGTATCAGCTAAATTCAAATTAAATATCAAGTTGGACTTATATTTAAGAAAAAAAATACTATGCAAGGAAACACACTAAGCGTAACTAAATATTTGGTATCAACTAAATTCAAATTAAATATCAAGTTGGACTTATATTTAAGAAAAAATACTATGCAAGGAAACACACTAAGCGTAACTAAATATTTGGTATCAACTAAATTCAAATTAAATATCAAGTTGGACTTATATTTTAAGAAAAAAAAATACTATGCAAGGAAACACACTAAGCGTAACTAAATATTTTAGGATAGGTTAAAATTTTTAGAATTTGGCTATAATACTTACATGTATTTAATATAATTACTATCTCAACGGTCAAATAGTAATTGTATTTAAATATATATATTCACATGAATATTTTTTACCATTAGATGATAATTGTATTAAGTACATACATGTAAGTATTGTAACAAAATCCAAAACTTTATTGTAAGATGGGCCTATTACTAAGTAAACATAGGGAAGATTACCATATTGTCCTAAAGCTTATTTGTTTTAGGATATTAGAATCCGGGTTTGACTTTGGGGGTTTAGGGAATTAGAAGGTCCATTAAGGCTTGAGGTTGATCATTTTGGATTTAGGCCTCTTGATGGTTGGATTGGTCATTTTTGTCATTTTAACTAACAATTCATTTGACTTTTCAATTGGTACTTAAACTAAAAATACGATATTTTGTCTCAAAATTATTTGTTGGTATGAAAATACAAGCTCACGTTTCAAATCCCCCTCCCCATATTTAAAATCAAATTAGTCTATTGCTTGAATAAAAGAATTCTCTACTTTAATTATATACTCTAACTATATATATCTCAAGTTAAGATGGGCATAAATTATAAATTGCTTCAATGAGACACAAAAAAAAAAAAAAAAAAAAAAAAAAAAATTCCGAATCAAAAGTGCCAATGTCAACTGATAGATCTAGGTAAGGCCCCAGCATCCAAAAAGAAAATAATAACAAAAATTTAAGAAAACAAATGGAAAATAGTAAGATTTGTGAAGGTGACCTACTTGGAGCAATCATCAACACATAGCAAGGGATTTTTCATCCGAGAGGTTGGCCAATAGGGATTGTACAACTTGCATAACTTCATCAATAATCATCATGCTCCTGGTAAAAAAAAAATGTCATACTTCTTCCTTAAGTTTGTGGCAGGCAAATCATATGCATATCCTTTTTTTTTTTTTTTTTTTATATAGAGAATGCATATCTTTATTTGATTTCATGATATTCTATTCTTTTATTTTACAAACAATAAATTAAATAATTATATTAAGTTCATTTAAATTATAGGGAGTTAGATTATAACTTGCAGAGAATGAACACTAGTAAAAAAAATCCCTTGCGCGACAAAACACATATCGTCACGCAAAGTCACTTTGCGCGACAAAACTTTAAACTTCGTCATGCATGAGCGACGAAAAAACATTGTCATGCAAAGTGACTTTGCGCGAGGAATTTCTAAGCTTCATTGCGCAAAGTCTTGCACGACGAAAATTTAAACTTCGTTGCACAAAGTCTTTACAAAAATAAATAAATAAAAAAATATTTTTTTAAATCTTTGCGCGACGTAATTGAAATATTTCGTCGCCTAAACCAATTTATTTTTGTTTTTTATTTTGTACGCATAACACTTAATAAATTGAACGGTATATATATTTATTAACTAACTTTAAATTTATTATTGTAGTTCGGATCGGGTTTTTGTTAGAAAAATATATTATTGTAGTTCGGATCAAATTTTTGATAGAAAATTATATTTTAAATTGACGATCGAATTAGTTCATTGTATTCATATAGGGTCAAGGAATGTAGCTGTAAAAAATCATCAAAATCGAAGCTGAAATAACCGTTAAATCATGATTTTTTGTTTATAACAATCGAAAAGTTTTGTCTCATTACTTGACATCTGAATGTTTGTTTTTTGTGATTTTTGGCATATATGATCTTGAAGTATATACAAACAAGTTTGACGGTTGGATTGTTGAAACTAGTTTCGTAGAAGACGTATCCAATCAAAACAATAGATTCACTAATACTTAGAGTTTATTTATATTTTCATTAAGTATAACATAATATTTTGTGGTATCCACTAGTGTAAATATTTTAAATTCAAGATCGAATTTAGTCATGGTATTCATATAGGGTCAATGAGTGTAGTTATAAAAAATCATCAAATGGAAGTTAAAATAACCGTTAAATTGTGATTTTTCATTTGTAACCGTTGAAAAGTTTTGTCCCGTTACTTGATCTCTGAATGTTTGTTTTTTGTGATTTTTGGTGTATATGATCTCGAAGTATATACAAATAAGTTTGACGGTTGGATCGTTGAAACTAGTTTCGTAGAATGCATTTCCCATCAAAACAATAGATTCACCAACACAAAGAGTTTATTTATATTTTCATTAAGTATATCATAAGATCCACTAGTGTAAATATTTTAAATTGAAGATCAAATTTAGTCATGGTATTTATATAGGGTCAAGGAGTGTAGCTGTAAAAAAACCATCAAATTGGAGTTAAAATAATCGTTAAATCATGAATTTTCTTTTATAATCGTCAAAAAGTTGTGTCCCGTTACTTGATCTCTGAATATTTGTTTTTTGCGATTTTTGGCGTATGCAATCTCGAGATATATACAAACAAGTTTGACAGTTGGATCATTGAAACCAGTTTCATAGAATGCATATCCCATCAAAACAATAGATTCACTAACACTTATTTATACTTTCATTTAACATAAGATTTTGTGATATCTACTAGTGTAAATATTTTAAATTGAAGATCGAATTCAATCATTGTATTTGTTGATGCACAAAATCAGTGAGGACTTTGGTACAACAAAAAATATTAAGTTTGTGACCTTTAATAGATTGCTTCAGTCACCAGTGTGAACAAGTATGTAAATGGATAGGGATAGGGAAACAAACACAAGATGTACATGGTTCACCCAGATTGGCTACGTCCACGGAGTAGAGGAGTTCTCATTAATTGTGAAGGGTTTACACAAGTACATAGGTTCAAGCTCTCCTTTAGTGAGTACTAGTGAATGATTTAATACAAATGACATTAGGAAATATTGTGAGAGAATGATCTCTATTTATAGAAGAGAGTTTCTAGTTTCATTCTGACATTGACACGTGTCGTGTTGTAATTGGCTTCTGATGTTGGCACTGTTGCACTATGATTAGCTTCTGATGTCGACACGTGTCGCGCTGTGATTTGCCTTCTAGTTGGAGGGAAACTCTTCTGGGTCCTTGATGGTATAACGTTGACCGGTGCTCAATAGTTTCAGGATTGGTCAAGTATGGTACAAACAGTGCTCCCCTAAGTTCCCAAGTGATGGAAGCTCCTCGATTGGGGACTTGCAAGATCCAAGCCATTGAGTAATCATGAAACTTCTAAGTACCGAAGTGTGATATCATTTTTACTTGCCTTATCTGTCTCATATGTAGATGTGGCATCTTCCCTGGAAGTACTTTTCCTCCATCCAGGTGTGATATCTTTAACTGATGAAGATGCATAAGGTAATGTATCAATTTCACTTGAAGCTTACTTGTAGTTTCGGGCTTGGTCAAGTGCGATACAAACTCTATAGTAGGAGTCCCCCAAGTCGCCGAGCTAGAAGATTGGCCGAAGAAGGTAACAGACAAGGTAAGCAATCAGACGTCCAAGTAAGAAACCTGGATCGGAGGTTCGACTTTAGCTTCTGGTTAATTGTTCTCATTCTCCTTGTGTTGTAAACAGCAACAAGGATAAGGAGAAGCAAATGGAGAAGAGATGATATGAGATACTTTTGCTTTTGAAGAAGTAACTTTCCACAGGCTTATTCTTGAACTGGGCTGGAGGGTTTTCTGGTTTCCTCCAGAGTATAAGGCCGACTCAAGAATTTGAGGGTCAAAACAAGTCCATCAAATCTAGAGTACGTTCGACGCTGATGATATGAGATACTTTTGCTGTTGACAAAGTAGTGGATGTATCAGCACGTGTTATGTTATGCTTGTCTTCACATGCTTCCTTGTATCCTTCTCACTTGCCCTATCTATTCCTCAGGCAGATGTGGTATCTTCTCTAGAAGCATAAGATTTTGAAAATGAGTACTTGAGAGCAATGCTAGGTAAGTAATCAGGCAAAGGGTTCCAGGCAGTAAGTTCTTGACTGGAAGCTTGATTCTAAGTGTTGACTGATTGCTCTCTTTCTCCTTATCTTGCAGGTAAGAACAAGGCAAAAGGAAAAGACAGGGAAAAAGCATGATATGGGATACTCTTGTTTTTAACCCTGATGATATGAGATACTCTTGCTCTGGTGTGGCTTGTTTGCAGAGGTATTATCGGGAGGAAAAGAAGTTGAGTATTCCGAGAGACTCTGCCGAGAGTGCCTTCTCGGATGTGAAGAAAAGTTGAGCAATTTTTTTTATTTGCAAGTCTGCCTTGCTGTGGAGGATTGAGGTCGACATATATAAGAGTCTCCCTAACAACAAGTAGTAATGCTATTCCTTTACCCTTCTTGGTCATAGCAATGTAGTGGGAGCTGCAAACTTCACGTGTTTTAACTTTGTCAGAACACTTTGAAAAAGTGGTCTGTGGTATCTGGAAAGCTGATGTTGTGTGTGAAGATTGCAGACAAGCTTTATCCAAGGAAATCTGACTCTCAAAGTTCGGAGAGCGGTGCCTCTTCGGTTTTCGAACAAGTAATTTTGTCGGGGATCTGGCTCTTGAGATTCAGAGAACGGTGCCTCTTCAATTTTTGAGAAAGCAATCATGTTGGGAGTCTGACTCTTGAGATTTGGAGAGCAGTGTCTCTTCGATTTTTGAGAAAGTAATCATGTTGGGAGTCTGGCTCTCGAGATTTGGAGAGTGGTGCCTATTCGATTTTTGAGCACGTAATCCTATTGGGAGTCTAGCTCTCGAGATTCGGAGAGCTGTGCCTCTTCGATTTTTGAGCAAGCAATCTTATTGGGAGTGTTTTCTTGAATGTGAGTAAAGGTTGGGCATTTTTACCAGTATGCCTTACCACGGAGCATGGAGGTTGACACACATTAAGACTTTCTAGTTATCAAGCAGTGGTGCTGTTCCTTTACCCTTGTGGGTAATAGTAGGGTAGCTGGACCTTTAAAATTTATGTGTCTAAACTTTGTCAGAGATCTTTGGCAAAGTTATCTGTGGTACCCGAGAAGCTGATGTTGCGTGTGGAAAGTGGTGTCGCTTCGGAATTCGGAGAGTGATGCCTCTTCGATTTTTGAACCAATGGCCATGTTGCGCTTTCTTTTATAAGGGCACCAATTGTGTGCAAGAAGTACATTCAAAGAGTTATTGCTTGTAGGAATTTTCCCCTTACTTCAGAGATTTATTGCACCTCATTTCTCCTTCATCATTTCTGAGAATGTCTGGCCCATTCGATCGTCGTTTTGACTTGAACTTTGGTGAAGAGGCAGCCATGCTTTCTCAAGACAACATATGGCGCCCATCTTTCTTATCCCCTACTGGTCCTCTTACCGTTGCGGACTCTGTGATGAAGAATGATATGACCGCTGCGGTGGTGGCCATGAACCTTCTCACTCCCAAAGATAACAGACTACTTTCCAAACGGTCTGATGAGTTGGCTGTTAAGGATTCTTTGGCTCTCAGTGTTCAGTGTGCAAGTTCTGTGTCTAATATGGCCCAACGCCTATTTGCTCAAACCCGCCAAGTTGAATAATTGGCGGCTGGAGTGATAAGTCTCAAACAGGATATCAGAGGGCTCAAGCATGAAAATAAACAGTTGCACATGCTCGCACATGACTATGCTACAAATATGAAGAGGAAGCTCGACCAGCTGCAATAATCTGATGGTCAGATTTTACTTGATCATCAAAGGTTTGTGGGATTGTTCCAAATGCATTTATTGCCTTCGTCTTTTGGGGCTGTACCGCGTAATGAAGCTCCAAATGATCAACCTTCGGTGCCTCCTCCTTCTGGGGTTCTGCCTAGTACTGAGGGTCCGAATAATCACCCTCTGGTGCCTTATCTTTCTAGGGCTCTGCCAACTGCTGAGACTTCTCCTGAGCAACCTTTATAAATGCTCCATCTTGTTTGTTTATTTTGAGTCATGTATATGTACATATTTGTAACTTATCGGAGATATCAATAAACAAGCTTTGCTTCATTTCAACATATTGTGTTAAATACACCAAGGCATTCTTCACTAAGTTCTTTGAATTTTTCCTTTTGTTGAAGCTTGTATGTTGAAGCTTTGTGAGTAAAGCATGTAGGTTGAGGTAGTGCTCCCTTAATTTCCCGAGTGAGGAAAACTTCTTGTTTGGAGACTTGAAAAATCCAAGTCACTGAGTGGTCGTGAGACTTTCGAGTATCAAGGTGCAGTAGCCTATGGTAGGAGTCCTCCAAGTCTCCGATCGAGGAAGTTGACGAATGAGGCATTTCCTTTCTAAGTGGTAACCCAAAAATCCTTCTTCATACATATTTGATATGAAAGTTGTTAGGCCTAAAGAAGATGAGGCCTAGGCAATGTTTTTTCGAATTTTTTTTTGAATTTTTTTTTTGATTTTTTTTTTTGATTTTTTTTTTTTTTTTGAATTTTTGAATTTTCGAATTTTTGAATTTTTGAATTTTCGAATATATATATATTAAAGCTTTGTAGATAAAGCTTTGTTAGGTACCATGAATTGATTTTGCTTCACACTATCTTGATCAAGATAGTGTGAAGCTTTTGTGTTGAAGCTTTGTAGGTGAAGCTTTTGTGGGTGAAGCTTTTATGGTGGGTGAAGCTTTTGTGGGTGAAGCTTTTGTTGGTGAAGCTTTTATAGGTGAAGCTTTTGTAGGTGAAGCTTTTGTGGTGGGTGAAGCTTTTGTGGGTGAAGCTATTGTTGGTGAAGCTTTTGTAGGTGAAACTATTGTGGGTGAAGCTTTTGTTGGTGAAGCTTTTGTTGGTGAAGCTTTTATGGGTGAAGCTTTTGTGGGTGAAGTTTTTGTGGGTAAAGCTTTTGTAGGTGAAGCTTTGGAGTTGAAGCTTTGTAGGTGAAGCTTTGGAGTTGAAGCGTTTGTTGAGTACCATGAATTGATTTTGCTTCACACTATCTTGATTAAGATAGTGTGATGCTTTTGAGAATTTGTAGTTGTCCTCCATTGATGAAGCTTTTGTTGGTGAAGCTTTGGAGTTGAAGCTTTTGTTGGGTACCATGAATTGATTGTGCTTCACACTATCTTCATCAAGATAGTGTGAAGCTTTTGAGAATTTCTAGTTGTCCTCTATTGATGAAGCTTTTGTTGGTGAAGCTTTTTTGGTGAAGTTTTGTTGGGTACCATGAATTGATTTTGCTTCACACTATCTTGATCAAGATAGTGTGAAGCTTTTGAGAATTTGTAGTTGTCCTCTATTGATGAAGCTTTGTTGAATTTCCCTTTTTTTTTTGGAGAAACTAGAAATTTGAAAATGTGGAAGAGACAACATATACAAATGTTTGAGAACAGTCTTGAATTTGCTTCGAATGTTTGAGAATTGTAGTTGCCCTATATTGATTAAGCTTTTATTGGCACCATAAATTGGTTTTGCTTCACACTGTCTTGATCAAGAGTGTGTGAAGCTTTTAAGAATTGTGGTTGAACTTCTTTAATGAAGCTTTTATTGGCACCATAAATTAGTTTTGCTTCACATTGTCTCGATCAAGAGTGTGTGAAGCTTTTGAGAATTGTGGTTGCCCTCCATTAATGAATCTCTTGTTGGCACCATAAATTGGTTTTGCTTCACACTGTCTTGATCAAGAGTGTGTGAAGCTTTTGAGAATTGAACTCCTTTGATGAAGCTCTTGTTGGCACCATAAATTGGTTTTGCTTCACATTGTCTTGATCAAGAGTGTGTGAAGCTTTTGAGAATTATGATTGAACTCCTTTGATGAAGCTTTTGTTAGCACCATAAATTGATTTTGCTTCATACTGTCTTGATCAAGAGTGTATAAAACTTTTGAGAATTATGGTTGAACTCCTTTGATAAAGTTCTTGTTGGCACCATAAATTGGTTTTGCTTCACACTGTCTTGATCAAGAGTGTGTGAAGCTTTCTACGAGTTATAGTGTTTGCATTGTTATAGAGGGGAAATGTCTGAAGCAGATGTAAGAGGGCTGAATAGCTTGATCTTCGTATGCCATGCACTGAAGTTGTTGTTGGTTTGCAATAAGACTTTGTTGGTGACTATAACTCTTGTTGGGCATAAGTGCTCCCCTAGTTGACTTGTCAAGCTTGAGTGTTTTTGATTATTTGTGAATGCTAGGAGTTCGCATGTACAAGTTGTACCACTTGTCTTCTGGTAGGTGGAATGAATGGTGAATTGCTTTCATCACTTGGTTGGTGGTACGAAGATGAGCTCCTTCTTCACCTGATTGGTGGCATGAGTGGCAAATTGCCAAATGATATTAGAGTACGGGTTGTACATTTCATCACCTGGTTGGTGGCATGAAGGAGAGTACGGGTTGTACATTTTATCACTTGGTTGGTAACACGAAGATGAGTTATTTCTTCACCTGGTTGGTGGCATGAGTGGCAAGTTGCCAAATGATATTAAAGTATGGGTTGTACATTTCATCACCTGGTTGGTGGCATGAAGGAAAGTACGTGTTGTACATTTCATCACCTGGTTAGTGGCATGAAGATGAGTTCATTTTTCACCTGGTTGGTAGTATGAGTGGCAAGTTGCCAAATGATATTAGAGTATGGGTTGTACATTTCATCACCTGGTTGGTGGCACGAAGATGAGTTCCTTCTTCACCTGGTTGGTGGCATGAGTGGCAAGTTACCAAATGATATAGAGTACGAGTTGTACATTTCATCACCTGGTTGGTGGTATGAAAGAGAGTACGGGTTGTACATTTCATCATCTGGTTGGTGGCATGAAGATGAGTTCCTTCTTCACCTGGTTGGTGGCATGAAGGAGAGTACGGGTTGTACATTTCATCACCTGGTTGGTGGCATGAAGATGAGTTCCTTATTCACATTTCATCACATGGTTGGTGAGAATAAGGGCAAGGTGTCGAGGCACATTGTAGCAAGTGTTGAAGACACAAAGTATGTTGAAGCCTTTCGAAGCACAGTTGGCTTATGTATGGATGTGTTGGAATGTATGATGTTTATGTTTGAATGTGTTGGAATGTATAATGTTTGTGTATGAATGTGTTGGAATGTATGATGTTTATGTTGATTGATATGAGTGATGCTTATGAATGTTTTGCTATGCATGAAGGGATCCATGCTTTTGATATGTGAACCATGTTGGTTGTAACACTTAGTATCATATACTTTGTGTCAAAGTATGCATGTTGAAGCTCTGAGTTGGAGTATAAGGGTAGGTCAGCGTAGACCAAGTGTTCCAGTGTTAGGAACGTAAAAGACTCAGAAGTTGTCTGAATTCCCTATTCTTTAAATATTTGCCGAATGGCTTATGTGACAAAAGATCTCAAGCGGTTGAGAGTCAAAACATTTGTAATGTGTATGCCTTCTTATAATAGTATTTCCTTTAGTACCTAGTCCTCCACTTTGAAAAAGTGAGGCTTGGCCCTATAGTCATAATAGTCGACAGTACGTTCACCCCTGGTTGTCTTGATACGAACTTTTCCTCTTGTTGTAATGGGCTTGCTGAGAGTAAAAATCCTTCATTTTACCAAGAGACAGATATGTTTGGTGACTTAGCGAGTAGCTAAATGAGGCAGGAGATGATGCAATGGGTGTCTGAATGGCCAAGATATCCTCACTTGGTAGAATTGACTTCCAATTCCCACTTGTTGATAGGGGTTAACCATATGGGGGTTCCCTTGGTATGTCCTTGCTTCGGCGGAGGCGTGGTTGTAAGCCTGTGCCATCACCTCAGAGTAAGTCTTCCAAGTGTTGGCATTGATCATGTACTTGAAGAAACAATCACGTAGGCTTGCCGTGAAGGCCTTGAGGGCGGTTTTGTCATCTGCCTCAGCGCAGCGAGAATACTCATGGCTGAAGCGACCGGCATACTCTCGTAGTGATTCATCCAGCTTCTGGCGAATAGTGTACAAGTCATCTGAAGAATGCAAGCGATCGGTCTGGAAGATGTGTTGAAAAACAAACAATTTCCTCAGTTCTTCAAATGAGTCTACTGTCTCAGGTGGAAGACGGCAATACCAGTTTAGAGCTCTGCCAGAGAGGGTAGATGGGAAGAGAAGACATTGCTATTCGTCAGTGTGCATTCGATATGCCATTGTGGACTCAAAGAGGTTAAGGTGTTCAATTGGGTCTTCCCTTCCAGTATATAGTTGTAAACCAAGCTTTTGTTTTGTCTTTGCTTGAAGGAGGGTGTCGAGGATCCTCCTTGTGAAAGGGCCAGGCCTGGGTTAGTTCTAGTTAGGTATCTCGGCCTGACGTTCGACCTTTAACTTGTTTACTTCTTCAATGAGTTGTAGGACAAGGGGGTCCTGAGTGGAGCCATGTACCACTGGAATTTTCTTTCGTAAGTCTCTATCGCCTCTTGGAAGTAGGAAAGTTTGAGGAAGGGCGTGTGGTTTTTTCTTGGACTCGCCGTACTGACTTCTAGGGCGAGTCTGTCAGAATACCTAAAAGTCCCTTGTACCTTCATGTTCCTCTAGGACCTGTTGTTCCTTCCCTAGATTGGCAGCGGGCCTAGGTCGTGAGAGGGGACAGAGTCTTTCAGAAACCCTTGGGTCATTGATCTTCGAGCATATGTGGAGAGAATTCTCTCAACGTTGCTTTATGAAGTCTCGGCAATCACGATAAACGGCTTTCGATCCTTCCAATCCTTCTGCAAGGAGGTGTCTTCCTCCACTTCTCATGCTTCGGGTCGAAGCATCTAGGTTGAGAAAAGTCTCATGTTGATCAATATTTTGATGATTAGCTCGCTCCTTATCAAGGATACCCATGTCAAAGGGAGGCGACCCTCCGTGTTGGGGGGGTACCCAGATGATGGTTAATGTCCACATGGGCAACGAGCTCACATGTTTGAGTACGCCTAGTTTCGTGGAGCGTCTCAAAGAGCTTCTCATACTGCTTCTGGAGGACATCATTCTTTATTGCTATCTTGTTCTGAGCTTCTAGCTCATCAACTTTAGCTTGAAGAGCAATCATTTTCCTTCCTTCTTTCGTTGCTTCGCACTAGGTGCAAGATGGGTGTCATTCTGTGTGCTTTAGCTTCCTTCGCTCCCTATGTTAGAGAGGGATGCTTGGTCAAAAGAGAGTGTACGAATGGTGGAAACCAGCTTGGCAAAGCTGAAGAGAGTGGGAATAAGTGTCGTTCCCATAGACGGCGCCAAATGTTGATGCACAAAATCAATGAGGACTTTGATACAACAGAAAATGTTAAGTTTGTAACCTTCACTAGATAGCTCCGGTCACTAGTGTGAATAAGTATGTAAATGGATAGGGACATGGAAGCAAACACAAGATGTACGTTGTTCACCCAGATTTGCTACGTCCACAGAGTAGAGGAGTTCTCATTAATTGTGAAGGGTTTACACAAGTACATAGGTTCAAGCTTTCTTTTAGTGAGTTCTAGTGAATGATTTAATACAAATGACATTAGAAAATATTGTGAGAGAATGATCTCTATTTATATAAGAGAGTTTCTAGTTTCATTCTGACATTGACACGTGTCGTGTTGTGATTGGCTTCTGATGTTGACACGTGTCGCGCTATGATTGGCTTCTGATGTCGACACGTGTCGCGCTGTGATTGGCCTCCTGGTTGGAGGGAAACTCTTCTGGGTCCTTGATGATATAACGTTGATTGGTGCTCAGTAGTTTCGGGATTAGTCAAGTATGGTACAAACAGTATTCATATAGGATCAAGGAATGTAGTTGTAAAAAATCATCAAAATCGGAGTTAAAATAACCGTTAAATCGTGATTTTTCGTTTATAACTGTCGAAAAGTTTTGTTCCGTTACTTGATCTCTGAATATTTGTTTTTTGCGTTTTTTTGTGTATACGATCTCGAAATATATACAAACAAGTTTGATGGTTGGATTGTTGAATGGTGTGTGTGTGTGTGTGTGTGTGTATATTAAGTAGCTTTAAATTTATTATTGTAGTGCAGATCGGGTTTTTGTTACAAAAATATATTATTGTGTATTTATGTAAAAAAAAATGAATTTGAAGGGACTAAAGTCACATTTTCAGTAAATTTTATTATTTTCTTTTTTTATTATTTATTAAAATTATTTTTATAAATTTTGCGCGACGAACCAATAATTGGTCGCGCAAAATCCTTAAATTTGGATGGGAGACAAAAATGGGACTCGGGAATTTTTTTTTAAATTTTTTTTAAGACTTTGCACGACCAAACTCTAAAAATTTGGGCGGCCACCAAAAATAGGGCGTCGGAATTTTTTTTTCAAGTGGTCACGCAACACTTTGCGCAACCAACACTTTGTCATGCAAAACTCTAAAAATATGGGCGGGCACCAAAAATGGGTGTTGGGAATTTTTTTCTTTTTTTTAGTGGTCGCGCAAAGTTTTGCGCGACCAACACTTCGTCGCGTAAAAACTCTAAAATTTTGGGTGGGCAAAAAAATGGGACATGGGAAATTTAAATTTTTTTTTTTTTAAGACTTTACGAGACCAATATTTCGTCGCGCAAACTCGTATCCTTCGTCGTGCAAAGTGATACGGTTTTTAAAACCAAAATAACACCTCCACAATTTTCTTAATGTCTTTCTCTACTCTTATATCTCCTATCTCTTTCCCTCTCCCCAAATCCGACCCTCACTCTCACACTTAATCTCTCTTCTCTCTCTTAATTATCTCTCACTCTCACTCACTCTCTCATCTCTCTCTCACTATCTCCTTTAATTCTCTCACGCTCACTCCTCCCTCTCATTCTCACTCACTCTCAATCTTGCCAAAAGGTATATTCTCTCCAAATTTTAATTTTTTTCATTAATATGTGTTTTTGAAGTTAGTTTTGAGTTTGGTGCGGGGTTTGGGGTCGAGTATAGGATAAGGAGTGGAGATTGGGGTTGGATTTGGAGTATACCAATTTTAGGGGAGATTATGCCAATTTTTTGTTATTTGACCATATATATATTTTTTTGTAGGGAATCGTCGAGATTTTGACGGCTAATGTAACGACTCGTTCCCAATTTTACGGTTTTTATAATTTTAAAAGCATGATATTATGAAAATGCCCTTATAGGCAAGGGTATTGACTTTCGTGACCAACGTATAGTGAGACGTACGAAATATTCCTTTGAGATCTTCATTTCTGTAAAATTTGAGAATTTTTTGAGATAGTTGAATTTTCCGGCAAATCGGGGCAGCCGACCACCGTGTGCAGCGGTGTGTAAGCCGAGTCATCCCTTGACCTTTCTAAGCTAATTTTGACACCCTAATTCCATAGGTGAAATCCGATTGATGAAATCTCATCGTTTGAACATAGTTTTGATAATGACCGCTACTTGAACATTATGTGAATTGACGATCCGACCGTTGGATCGTCACCAAACTTAATACAATATAATATGTAATATTTGAGGATATTAGAAACTTACGGATTGGGAATCTAACGTGCAGATCTTCTCGAATTAGATTTTTAATTTCGTAAAATAAAACGTTGACCGCCACTTGAATTGGCAATTGGCGGAGATCCAACCGTTGGATCGTAATGAAACTTCAGTATGATGTTTTAGAAGCACAATATGGATATTTGAAATTTACCGAATGGAAATCTGAGATGCAGATCTTCCAAATTGAGTTACATAGGGTTGTGGACCCTACCGTTGATCTTTGACCAACGGTTGACTTTTGGTCAATGGGTCTTAAATCATTCTAGAACGCCCTTGGGTTGTGTTTTATGTAAGTTACATGTTCTATTGATAAGAGTTCTGAGACGCGACTAAATAATTGTTCTAGGTGAGGATCGTTCGTGATGTCTTGATATTTGTGCTAGGGAGTAGTGTTACGAATCTCAAGTGAGTGGGTCTTTTCCTTTTTACCGTATATATATGATTGATAATTCCACAAACGCTTTTAAATTGATTTATGCATTTTATGTCATGTCATATATATATTTATATAATCTAAAATACTATGATATGGTTGAGTTTTAGATTGCATTATGGCATATCCATATGCATATTACCTACATATAATTGTTGTGAATGCTTTGAAGTGCTAAGGTGAACGTGGGACGCGCAGGTAAGTTCATGTGAGTTTATGGTGTTATTTGAAATGATTGATTAATGGCATGACTATAGTTATGTTTTATGCAACTCCGACATTGTCGTACGAGTTGCAATAGGCAACTCCGACACTGTCGTACCGGTTGCAATGATAGGTAACTCCGACATTGTCATAGAGGTCGCAATGGGCAACTCCAACATTGTCGTACAGGTTGCCTATGAGTCGTATAGGTTGTATTAGGCACTCCGACTCATGTGTTATCATAGATTGATTTCTGAGTCGTACATGTTGCGTTAGGCAACTCCGACTCGTGGGTAATCATAGATTGATGAGCACTTGATTTTATTATGATGTTGCCGAGATTTAGTGATTTTGGATTATTTTTTTATTTAATGTAGATTTGCATTTGACTTCATACTTATATGTAGTATGATTTATTGGAAATTATACAGGTAATGCATCAAGGGGTTATATCATTTAGAGGTCTTTATTCAAGCTTTATACTCAGACCCACTCACTCTTGTTTTTTTTATCCCTCCAGGTCCTAGTAGCAGAGTTTTCGTATCGACGAGGATTCGTAGCAAGTCTTGGTATTGGAGATTACCTTCGATGGTATGATTTTCAATCCACTCTACTATACTTTACTTATGCTCTGACGTCACGTGTGAAATTGATTCATTTCCGCTCACAGCGCACTCTGTATTTGGGCATTTAGGCTTTTAAACTTATTCACATATTCCACATCACCACACTTTATGGCTTCGTCACCTTTCAGGTGTCGGCCAACATAACTCGATTTGGAGTCCTAGTGGACAATCCGGGTCGTGATGTGTCAGCTTGGTATCAGAGCATAAGTTGGGCAGCATTGCATTCATCACACGTGTGATGTAAGCATTCTTGATCCTTGAACCTAATTTCTGAATCTTGCCCTCTTGTCGACTACGAAAAATGTGTTAGTTTTTCTTAAGTTTTGGGCAGTTTTGCAGACTTGTTGATATTTTAGAAGATTATTTTGGCGAACGTCTCTAAATAATAAGCGAAGAATTTCCCTGCCAAGGAAAGATGAAGATTTGAGACTAGTTGATGGCCCTAAAGCAGGGTCAAGGTATCGATATTAGGGTATCACCAGGGATCTATACATGAATTCCATCACTATTATTTAGCCATCATTATTAAGCCTTTTGAGATTGGAAACTAGAAATAGTTTTGGTTCCTTGGCAGTGTCCGTTTGAATACCACTTATTAGAATTCATAGGAAGTCTACTCTTGGCAAGACCCCCAGAAATGTCTTGAGTGACAATGTGGTGCTACAAGGGTAGTACTCGATGGAAGAGCATTTTAGGACGATCACTTTTGGTCCATGATAACACTAATCTTTCCAAACACATTAGTGATCATTCTGGATCTTCAAAAGGAAGATTGATTTCCGTTTACGCCCGTTCTAAAATAAATTACTAGGAAATTCCATTTTTCTGACTTAGGATATTGTAACCAATATTAGTTCCCGAATTTCTTTTGATGTTGTACTTGTCAAATCGATGAGTATAGGCATAGGTGTAGGAGTTATTACACCTACGGATAGTAGAAATCCTTGAAGTAGTAAGCGTTTTCCCTAGAATTAATGAGCTAAATCGTGGAAATTTAGGAACAAGCTTTGTCTTAGGACGGTAAGTTCATAGTTATGTATACCCTTTGGTGTCTTTTCTCAAAATCCTACTTGGGATGCCATTGCATGCAAGAAGTAGAATACACCAGTGATTCACCTCGTTAACATCATATTTATTCTCCCTATTTCTTATCGAACAACTCCTATATCAGTTTTCCTTATGATTTTCGAACAAGTCCTACTTTATTAACTTAGTTATTAAACACTTTATCTTGGAAATCTCAAACCTATCTGTGAAGGTGAAAGACTGAGCTTCAGGATTGTACCTAGATTTTAGCAACTTCCTCGAATGACGATTAAAAATCGTTATCCCCTACTTTGAGTTGATGGTCTAATTGACCAACCTTTGTAACTTGAGTTTCCTTATGTAGTTTGACGAATTCATAATAGTCTTGTAAACGACTATTTCACCTATTCTAGTAACGACATTAAATTCTCCAATTATCAACAATCGGCTTCGCATCAAGTTCCTTAAATATTACCTTCGTGTAAATTGATACTTCTCCTTGGAGATGTGATTTCGTAAATGATATTCTTTTCTTTTCTCAAAAAAGGTAGTAGCGGAAGAAAGTTGGAATTCTCACAAAGTGTTGTGAAATTCGAGACAATTTTTGGTCTTGTCGACCTTAATGACAAATTGTTATTGATTTTTTTTACTATAGTGTTTTTCTTCACTTGTCGACCAAGGAAAATTAGTTTGGTTTAGGATGTTAATTATGAATAAAGTTTTGACAAATGAACTGTTGTTTCACTTTACCTTTTCTTTACACCGTTTGATGACATTGATCATTTGGAAATCCATAATGACGCGTTCTCTGAATGTTTCGACTGAGTTGGGTCAGCATGGTGGAGAAGCGCTTATACTCCTATTCATGGCTAGAGTCAAGTGTTGTTATCTTCTTTTGAAACATCGGATGACACTTCTCGGTGAGAACGTGTCTAGAACCTTTACTAACCTTAGCTTTCTCAAATACATCTTCACTTGAGATAAGCTAAGATTTCTGATAGTGATGATGAAAGAACTAAATCAACTTCTACGATTGCACTATCGTGTATTATCCCAATTGTGCAAATGTAATTACTATTTAATGCATCAAAAGACATATGTATACTTGAACACTTTCGGCCTGTCCTATTTCGCCTCAGTTGGAATTTACAGGTATTGTTTTGCCGTTACTTGCAAGATATCAAGAAATGGATTGAATAATTGTAATCACTTCTTGTATATGAAGGGAGTTGGGAAGTATCATCATACACTTTCAATATAAGGTATCTTGTACATGTGGAAATGATGATGATGCTTCGATACTTATAGATAAACTTGACAAGTCAATCCATTTTTTTTTTGTATTGGTCAAGAAGGACTACATTTTAGACCATTTGGTAAAATTCCTCATTGATGAGATTATCAGATTTCTTAGGTGTTTAGACTAGCGTCTATTATAATGAGGATTCCATATTCATCTCTTTATGCTGGAAGGTATTCTAGTAAATTTTGGGTCCATGTCTACCCTACTACACTTTGTATTATTTTTTAAACAAGCAAATCGTCTAAAGGAGTTGCTAGGACATTGACATTTAGTCGTGAACATTAAATTCTCAATAACCCAGCAAATACTTTGCTAAACGAATCTTAACTGTTGGTGATTAAATGTTCTAGAAACTACCGTTCAAGTGAGATGTCATACATTAATTTAAATTTCATTATATTCTAGATTTGTTGGATTTGTTTGACATTCAAATTCTTGATTGTTTTATTGATGTAGTTTTGCTTACTCGAGGGAAAATTCAATATGAACTTGCTCACTATGGTGTTATGAACTGCATTGTTGGGTTATGTGGTGTGTATGTCGCTACTATATATCATCGTGACACATGTTTTCCGAATCTTGGGAAGCTTTCTTGAAGGTCGTATGCATTAAGCTTTGTCGCGTATCGCATCTCACCTTCAGGCTAATGGTTAGAGTAAATAAACTATCCGGACATTGAAGGACATATTGCTTTTGAATATTTTATAGTTTTAGCCAGTCATGGTAAGCACTCACCCTAGTTAGAGTTATTTGTAGCTACTGTTACATTTCTGGTTTGGCTATGGTATTGTCTGAGCATGGAAAAAAAAAAAGATTATTGCGAACAAGTATTTGAATGATCGAGATTGTGGCATGGAAAATTTTATGATATTGTTAATGTTACCCGTGAGGGTAGTACGTGAGCACGATTGAGACTTAGATCAATGATGTATGTATATTTCCCAATGAGGAGCAAGATGGTAATATTGCACCCTCGGGAATTTGTTACTTGCTTATTGAGACAACATTAAGTTGTTTGTATTACGGGCTGCAGACCGTAATATCAATAACTTATTCGTTGGGTTTTCACTACTTTTATGCAACCATTCTAACTTGATATATTCCTTACATATCTATTTCTCTGCTATCCTTCCACTACTTTTGTATCACTAATGATTTTAAATTTTAGGGATGAAATTTTTTAAGGTGGGTAGATTGTAACGACTCGTTCCTAATTTTACAGTTTTTATAATTTTAGAAGCGTGATTTTACAAAAATGTCCTTAGAGGTGAGGGTATTGACTTTCGTGACCAACGTATAGTGAGACGTACGAAATATTCCTTTAGCGTATTCCTGAAGTACTTGACAATAAGAGCACGTAGGCGCAAGCAGAAGCGTATTTGGAGTAATGATATTACCATTTATTATTTTATATATTTTCATAAGTACTATTATATTATTTTAAGATTATCTTTGGTAAGAAATGAGAGAAAGAGAAGAAGAAACGGATGGAGAAAGGAGAAAGAAGAAAGGGTATTGGCTGCCCAATCAGAGAAGAAAGGGACGGACCAGTAGGAAATTAGGGGAGATAGATGGACCAATGAGAGTAAAAACAAGGAAGGAAAGGAGAAAATGCGGATAACAGCCTACTAGGGTTGGATCCCCTCGATCCAGCCCTTCGACCCAATTTAGACCCGAACAACTCAAGTAGTTTTCCGGCAACATTGCACCGTTTTTCCCGCAAATCAGGACTTCCCATCACCTGTAAACACCGTCACGCCCCTTCTCATTCATTGATCACCAACGATTCCAGCGAATAAGGTCCTGTTTCATGACGAATTTCAACGTGGGTGTCCCGAAGCCACAACAGCGGCGATCCACTGATTCTGTAACCATCATCGGGGATAGCGGAGTTGAAAATTCGTTGAATTGAACCGCACCCAATTTCTAGGGTTTCTGACGGATTTGAGACGAATTTGAGCACTTCCCGGCCAAATTGAACTTGGCCACAGGTATAAAACTTGCTTTACTATTTGAGATCTTCATTTCTATAAAATTTGAGAATTTTTTGAGATAATTAAATTTTCCGGCAAATCGGGGCGGTTGACCGCCGTGTACGGCGGTGCATAAGCCAAGTCATCCCTTGACCTTTCTAAGCTAATTTTGGCACCCCAATTCCATAGGTGAAGTCTGATTGATGAAATCTCATCGTTTGAACATAGTTTTGATAAAGACCACTACTTGAACATTATGTGAATTGACGATCCGACCGTTGGATCGTCACCAAACTTTAATACAATATAGTATGTAATATTTGAGGATATTAGAAACTTACGAATTGGAAATCTGAGGTACGGATCTTCCCAAATTAGATTTGTAATTTCGTAAAATAAACCATTTGAATTGGCAATTGGCGGAGATCCAACCGTTGGATGGTAATGAAACTTTATTATGATGTTTTAGAAGTACAATGTGGATTTTGGAAGTTACTGAATGGAAATTCGAGATGCGGATCTTCCGGATTGAGTTACATAGGGTTGTGGACCCTACGGTTGATCTTTGACCGACGGTTGACTTTTGGTCAATGGGTCTCAAATCATTCTAGAACGTCCTTAGGATGTGTTTTATGTAAGTTACGTGTTCTATTGATAAGAGTTCTGAGACGTGACTAAATAATTGTTCTAGGTGAGGATCGTTCGTGATGTCTCGATATTCGTGCTAGGGAGTCGTAGTGCGGACCTCAAGTGAGTGGGTCTTTTCCTTTTTAACGTATATATATGATTGATAATTCCACAAATGCTTTTAAATTGATTTATGCATTTTATGCCATGTCATATATATATATATATATAATCTAAAATACTATGATATGGTTGAGTTTTAGATTGCATTATGGCATATCCATATGCATATTACCTACATATAATTGTTGTGATTGCTTTGAGGTGCTAAGGTGAACTCGGGAATCACAGGTAAGTTCAGGTGAGTTTATGTTGTTATTTGAAATGATTGATTGATGGCATGACTATATTTATGTTTTATGCAACTCTGACATTGTCATACAAGTTACAATAGGCAACTCCGACACTGTCGTACATGTTGCAATGATAGGTAACTCCGACATTGTCGTATAGGTCGCAATGGGCAACTTCGACACTGTCGTACATGTTGCCTGTGAGTCGTACAGGTTGTATTAGGCAACTCCGACTCATGTGTTATCATAGATTAATTTATGAGTCGTACATGTTGCGTTAGGTAACTCCGACTCGTGGGTTATCATAGATTGATGAGCACATGATTTTATTATGTTGTTGCCGAGATTTAGTGATTTTGGATTATTTTTGGATTTAATGTTGATTTGCATTTAACTTCATACTTATATGTAGTATGATTTCCTGGAAATTATAAAGGTAGTGCAGCGAGGGGTTATATCATTTAGAAGGTCTTTATTAAAGCTTTATACTCAGGCCCGCTCACTCTTGTTTTTTTTTATCCCTCCAGGTTCTAGTAGCAGAGTTTTCGTATTGATGAAGATGCGTGACAAGTCTTGGTATTGGAAATTACCTTCGACGGTATGATTTTCAATCCACTATACTATACTTTACTTATGCTCTGACGTCACGTGTAAAATGGATTCATTCCCTCTCACAACGCACTCTGTATTTAGGCACATTTAGGCTTTTAAACTTATTCACATATTCCACATCACTACACTTTATGGCTTCGTCACCTTCCAGGTGTTGGTCAACACAACTCGATTCGGAGTTCTAGTGGACAATCCAGGTCGGGATGTGTCAGTGAAAGTTGAGGATTAGGACATTATCGAAACATATCCCCTACCACTACCACCACAATAGACTTGCATTAGGATTTTATTATTGTACTTTATTAATTTATGTGTACATTTTGAATAAATTATATATTGGATAATTTGATCACTATTTTTCATATGTAATTTTATTTTGAATATTTCAATTTAAATTAAAGTAATTAAAAAAATAAAATCATACAATTAAATAAAATTAAAAAAAGTAAAAATTCGAAAAATCTTGCACTACCAAATATTTCGTTGCGTAAACAATTAATGTAATTAAATTAATATAAGAGAAATAATAAAACAAAAAGTCAAAAACCTTGCGCGACAAAATATTTCGCCGCGCAAAATATTAAATTAATTTGTTTTAATTAAAAAAAAAATTTTAAAACAAAAATTTAAAATTTAAAATATTTTGTCGTGAAAAGCTTTACGCGACGTTCTCTTCATCGCGCAAAGTATCTTTGCGCTACAAACTACTTCGTCTCGCAAAGCTACTTTGCGTGATGAAGATTAATTTTTGTTGCACAAACCCTATTGTCACGAGCTTTGCAAGACGAACAATGCGGGACCAAAAATTCGTCGCGCAAGGTTTTGTGCGACGAAATTGTACTTTGCGCAATAAACTTATTTCGTCGCGCAAAGTATTTTTTGTAGTAGTGGTAGAACATTGTTGGTTAGCTAACTTGACTAAATTTATATATGCTTTCATGATATTTTATTTTATTTTTTAATTAATTATTAAATTTAGCCTAAAGTGCATGCACATATAAGTGAAAACAAAGCAATCATGCACTTACTAACTAGCTTTATTTGCCCACACCCACTTGATTTTCCCTCTGTTCTTTTCCTTCTTTCCCCAGCAAACTAGTAGCTACGACACCATAATCTCACTCTAAATTCATTCTCTCTCCATCTCAAGAAAATAAGACATGCTAACTACTAAGGTTGTACAAACGATCAAAAGATTAACCCTCTCTCACCTAACCCCTCCTCTCCCACCACTAATATAAACCCTCTCCTGTCCTCCAAACTCATATCCAACATTTGTGTTCAAAATATAAAACACATCCCACAACACACTTAAATATGATGAAGCAACAGTATCAGCCTCTCTTCTCACTCACAGTCCTAGTCATCTTCCTCTCCCATTGCACCAAAACCCTAGGCCAAGGCCCTGCTGCTGCCCCGGCAACCACCAGCCCGGCGGCTGTTCCCGCACCACCAGCCGATGCCCCAGCACCACCAGGCCCAACCAACGTCACCAAAATCCTAGAAAAGGCAGGAGGCTTCAACATCTTAATCCGCCTTCTAAAAAGCACCCAAATCGATAGCCAGCTCTATAGCCAGCTCAACAACTCCAACAGTGAGCTGACACTTTTAGCCCCGCCCGACAGCGCCTTCTCAAACCTCAAAACTGGCTCCCTCAACTCTCTCACTGATTCACAAAAAGTCCAGCTCTTGCAATACCATCTCATCCCAGATTTTCTCACGACCCAAAACTTCCAAACTCTGAGCAATCCGGTGAATACCCAAGCCGGAGACGGATTCGAGTACCCGCTAAATATCACCACATCAGGCAATGCTGTGAACATTTCAACTGGCCTTGTCAACACTTCAATCTCAGGCACTGTCTACTCTGATGGTCAGTTGGCTATTTACCAAGTTAACAGTGTGCTCCAACCCTACGGTATTTTTGCTCCCAAGACTCCGCCACCGTCACCGGCACCCTCTCCTGCGGAAGAGAAGCGCAAGAAGAAGTCTTCATCTCATGAACCTGTTGCTGAAGTGAAGTCTGGTGCTGTGCCTACACTAAATATCCCCAAGATTAATGGCATTGTCTCTATTGGAGTTGCATTAGCTGCTGCAGCTATAAGCTTTTTGTGACGAAACTGTTTTGTGCCCACTGCCGTTGAATAATTCTTATACAAGCGATATTGCAGGTGGGGATTCGAATTCGGATTGAATATGAAGGATAATGATAAACACGTAAGGTGAGGGGTTTGGAATAATGTTGTGTCTGGTAGACTTATTACCATTTTTATGCATGCCAGTTTGTGATCATATATGAGAGCAATGTCTTGTAACTAATGGATTTTATGGGGTTCTTGTTCGTAATTTGCTTGTTTTTTTTTACTGTATTTGTTGATAATTTTGTTTTGTTCTATTGTTATGCTAGCTTCATTGTAAATTCAACAAGAAAATTTGTGTTTTCATCATTCATTTTTCCCCTTAATTTGGACTACATTTTTTAATTTAATTATTTTAGGATAAAATTTATCATGTATGCTAGCTTCAGCTTCTGCCAAAGCAAGTAATTAAGTTAATTTGTAAGCCATGACGCATTGGCATTGACTTTTGCCGGATTTGGCAAATACTATTGACGAACTGGTAAGAGCAGCTTTTCTAGCTAGTATCATGAGCTGGAGGTAGCACTTCTTGCTTACGAGTTAAGTTTGTCAACTACTAGTTCTTCCTAAAACGATCCAGTTCTTTAATCGTGTCTAATGACTTCAAATTATTTCTTACTCTAACCTATTGCCTATAAGGACGTATAAAACAAAAAATCCATTTGTACCAAACTTTCATCTCAGGATTCTCATCCTTCAAGTTCCATGGGAAAAACAATTATCTAAGTATAAGACTTGCGTTCCTCCCATGTGAGAATGCATATATTCTACTATTTGCAAACAACACCTGTTCACCGTCTAAATTTATAATCAGAACCATTTAATTCTTTTAAGGAGAAATTAGGTTCTCGTCATTCCTTTTGCTATTGATTAAAACATTATTCATTTTCAATTTTGATCAAGGTCCTTGATATTAATAACATCCTTAATTATTTCAATAATAAAATATTTTTATTTCTAAATATAGTCATTTAATGTTAAAAATGTTACAATTAGTATATTTATATTTATGGCTAAATTTTTTATCATATATTTTTATTTTTAGTTTGTACCCATTTTTAATTTGCAAACTTTTTTTAATTTGTACCAAATTTCTTTTCAGTTTTTATTTGTACCATATATTAATTTCTTTTTGTGCCCATATTTTATAAAGTTTTGTTTGTATTTGTACCCATATTTTTTTTATTATATGTACCCATTTTTAATTTTGCTAAATGTACCCATGCTAATTATATGTACCATTCATGTAATTTTTTTCAAATGTTTAATCTTAAAATGTACTCATTCTTAAATATACCAATTTGTTATATGTAAAATGTACCATTTTTTATATAAAATCTATTCAATTTTTTTTTTCTAATCCTTTTTTAAACTTATATGGATACATTCTTTTTTCTTTGACATGAGAATATATCCATGTTAAGTTTAATCGAAGAAATTTACTAATTTTATTAAGCCTAATATCTTTTTTTTTTTTTGTGATTTTGAAGAATGTACTCATGTTTTGATACAATAATTTTTTGATTAATTTTGATGAATGTACCCATGTTTATATACACAAACACACACACACAATAGTATATTTATATTTTATTAGTTTTAATCCCACAAATTATGGATTTTATTTAAAATCTCATTAATATAAACAACTATAAATTTCAAATTTTAATTTAAAAAATATAGTAACGTACATAAAAATAAATTATCACATTAATTTCAGGGACTTGTATAAAAAATTGAAAACCAACAAGGTTTCAGTCAAAGAATATTCAAAACCAAGGACCGAATTCAAAGTCTCCCTTCTTTTAATTTTTAGTTGAAGATTATCACTAAACATATCATTTCGAATCAGATATTATTTATGCATCCAAATGTATGGAACATATCGACGTTGCGACTTGGTAGTAACATATTCATGATAAATCGCTTATTTATTTGATATATTTAGATGACTAAATGATTGTAGATTTGAATGATTTTTTTATATAAATAATCTTCAAATTAAAATTAAAATATAAAATAGTTTCAATTATAAAACTTAAACGATAAAATACGTTATTCGCATATAGTGAAATATGTACATTCACTCCATAGTGGAATGGAAGTATTATTTATTCTTGAAAAGTTCTTAGCTAGAGACCCACATAGATACACTAAACATTGCGAGTTTTAGGCTGGGACTTGAATTGCTAATGTCTTGTCTCTTCATATCTGATGACGTTGTCTTAGGTCAAGGTTAGTTTCGGCGAATCGTCATCTAGTTTGTTCGTTTGAGGTGAAGCTGTTTTGTCATGGTCCTTCATCCTTAATTAGAACGGTTCTTCATGGCAACAAATGGTGTCCTTGGTATTAGGACTATGTTTGTTGTTTTGTCCTTGTAGTAAGTCTAGAAAACTCGAGTTGTCTGTATGTTTAGTCTCACTGTAGGTGAGTCTGAGTTATTAAGTGTGCACTAGCATTGTTCTAAAAATTCTCGTTCAAGCCCTGCTTAGGAGCTAGGCGGTTGGTCACCGCCTCGATTAGTACTTAGTTTGAAAATTAAGAAATGACACCTAGACCTGCTGAGGCGCCCGCCTAGCCGGCCCAAACCTGTGTAGGTCGCAACTCACTTAAACAGAAAATACATAACTTTCATTTTGCATTTTAGTTTTTCAATGAATTATAAGAGACTTGTTGCATACTTAAATGAACATACATTATATCCTTGTTCCCCATGTTTTCATTATGTTCCAGTACTTCATAATATACGTCATTCTATTTTGTAATTTATGATGAAGTTCTATATATTTTAAGTATAAGAAGACACTTATTTATACAAAATATAATAGATTTACTTAAGTCTGCCTATCAGCCTAGGCGCTAGGCCTCAACTTGCTGCACAACTAGTGCCTAACGACTTTTAGAACTTTGTGCACTAGTAAGAAATATATGGTGTTTATATTGATTTATAGCTAATCTGTATTGATGACCCTTATCAGATTGGTGGCTAATCGAAATTTTTATCTATGGTTGATTGTGATCCTTTCTAAATCATTTAAGCGTTTATGTTAAGATTAGTCATTGGAGATTGTTTAACCATATTTAACATCAGCTAAAATCTTATAATCTTTTCATTTAAGTATTTTTATTCTGCTCATTTTAAAGAAAATATTTTTTTTAAGTGTGCCTCATCATCATTTGGTAACTAAATAACGATATAATTATAATGATTCGTTTCTTTAATTTTGTCTGAACTAATTGTATACTTCTATGGTAAATGGCATGATCATCATGCTTTCCCTCATCATCATGCATGTACACTTTAACAATACTTCAAGTATTCAGTTGGTTAGAAAACATTATCTGTCTTGCTGATCAAGAAACTAAAAGAATAGAAACTATCAATGATTTCCCTCGTTAACATCAGGGATAACTTGGAAATTCCGCAAGCCATAAAGATTGACGTTAATCTCACATCGATTTGACATGCACGAGGCAGACATTGAAAATGTACTATTCTGATCTATTCTGATGAATCATATAGTTTAACTACACCAATAATTAATTAAATGAAGTGTGTACAGTGTTGTTCATGAAATTTTAAAAAGAAAAGGCCAAATATATTTTTTTTCATGTGGTGGTACATCAATTTTAATATGATTCTTGACGTGAAAAAGTTGTTAACTAAATTTCCATGGTAAGCTCCATTAACAATTGAAGTCCAAACCTAAATTTGTTAGTCTTCCGTTAAATAAACAAGATAAAGTCATCATTTTAAAATCAAATTAAGAAACCTATAACTACTATGGGTTCTTGTGTCGATTATATGTCGTTTGATTGCTTGTTCGCTGCCTACAGAGGGTGAATTAGGGGTCGACAAATTGTTCGCTGCCTAAAGAGGATGAATTAGGGTTCGACAAATAATGACACTGGGCAGTGGCCGAAGCCATTATTCCAGCTAGAGAGGATGACGTAGTGAATCTTCCTTCATGTTTAGAGCTTCCCGTGAAGAAGCAGAGGCAAAGTAATTCATTGCAATGTCGTACATCTAGTGCATATTCTGTCAAATTGGTAGTTAATTGATGATATGGAATAGGTGTGCCCCCCATTTTTGTTGGCTAAGATGACAATTATGCGTCAGATGGACAAAAAGAAATTATTTTTATTTTATTTGACAAAGAAAATTAAAAAACACTTAATTGATTAACAAAAAAAAAAAATTCAAATTTTACATTCTTAGAAACGTAATATAGTAGAATGGTTTTTCTTTGTATTCACCGAAAGCTAGGGTTACAAGATATATAGGAAACAGATACATTCCTAATCCTAAACTAATGCCTACAATCAAGGAAATCAAACCATAACAGGTAAGCAAATAACTAATTTACAGATTTACAATATTTACTATAATTAATCTGAGTGTATGTTAATAACACCTAACTTGCTGAGCAATGTTTCAAACTGTGTAGAACTCAACGGTTTGGTGAAGATGTCTGCTGGTTGGTCAGTTGTTCGTATGTATGCCGTATGAATCAGTCTTCCTTGAATCTTCTCTCGTACCAAATGCAATCAATCTCTATATGCTTTGTCCTTTCATGAAATACCGGGTTCGAAGCAATGCATATGGCTGCTTGGTTGTCACAAAACAACGTGACTGGTTGTGAATGAATCACCTTTAAATCTCTTAAAATGTTCTTTAACCATGTGATCTCACAACATGTGGCTGCCATGGAACGATACTCAGCTTCTGCACTGGAACGAGAGACAGTGGTTTGCTTCTTTGTTTTCCAGGATATTGGTGCTTGACCAAGTTGAATACAGTAACCTGTTACTGATCTTCTTGTGTCTATGCATCTAGCCCAATCTGAGTCACAAAATGCCCTTAACTGCAAAGATCCCTTGGATGGCAAAAATATGCCTTGTCCCGGTGCACTCTTAATGTATTTGAGAACTTTGTGTGCCGCCTCAAGGTGTGGTTGTCGAGGCTTTTCCATAAACTGACTTAACATGTGCACATCATAGGCTAAGTTCGGCCTTGTTATGGTCAGGTAGATCAGCCTACCCACAAGTCTCCTATATGATGAAGCATCAACCAGAATTTCTCCTTCTGCCTGTGTAAGAGAAACATTTTGCTCCATAGGGAATCGTGAAGGTTTGGCACCCAAAAATCCCGCATCATCTAATATATCCAATGCATATTTTCGTTGGCACAAGGTGATGCCATTTTTGGACTGTGCAACCTCTATCCCTAAGAAATATTTAAGTTGGCCTAAGTCTTTCAATTTGAATTGTTGCGAGAGAAACTGCTTCGTTGCTTCAATTTCTTGCAGATTATTTCCTGCTAGAATCACATCATCAACGTATACCAACAAAGCAATGAAGTTACCTTGCTGACTTTGGACAAACAAGGAATAATCAGACCATGATTAATGAAATCCTGCAGCCTTGAGAGCGGTGGAAAGTTTGATGAACCATTGTCTTGAGGCTTGCTTTAAACCATATAAGGATTTGTGTAGCTTGCATACACGAGTCTCCCCCTTTCGTCCGAAGCCAGGAGGTAATTGCATGTACACTTCCTCGTCAAGATCACCATGCAAGAAGGCGTTGTTGACATCGAGTTGGTGCAAATGCCACTGACGCACAACAGCAACACTAAGGAGCACACGAACAGTGGTTAACTTGGCAACCGGAGCAAAGGTTTCACGATAGTCAACCCCTTCTATTTGGTTATAGCCCTTGGCAACCAACCGGGCTTTGTAACGCTCGATGGTCCCATCAGGTTTAAGCTTGACTTGTACACCCATTTGTAGCCAATCGGCTTTTTGTGAAGGGGAAGTGGAACGAGAGACCAAGTATTGTTGGCCTGAAGAGCAGCAATTTCATGTTGCATGGCAGCACACCATTGTGGATGGTGGACAACCTGCAAAAAAATGGTAGGTTCTCGGAGGGTGGTGACGTTAGTGACAAAATGTTTATGCATGGGAGAAAGGCGATGGTAAGATAGGTAATGAGACAGGGGGTAAGAAGTACCTGAGGACTGAACCAGATTCGAGGAAGAAACAGGTTGGGACGTGATAGAGGTCTCGACGTGGAAATCCTGCAAGAAAGATGAGGGTTTGGTAGGGCATGTGCCACGACGGGGTGGCGGTGGTGTAGCATGAGACTGAGCAGGAGGGGAAGACGAAGGTGATGGTAATGGTGATGGTGATGGAGAAGGTAAGGAAGGTGAAGGGGTCTCAACGGCTAAAGGAGGTGGAATGGTGACAAGGGCAGAGCCTACATCAGGATAGGGTTCTATAGGAGGTGAATGAAAGAGAGTAGGGGACAGATCAAACGATGGCAAATAGGATTCTATGGGAAGTGGAGTAGGACTGGTAGTGGGAGCAGCAGAAGTATGAGATAAGTGATAGGGAAAGTGGTCTTCGAAAAAAGATGACATCCCGTGACATAAAAATCTTTTTAAGTGTGAGATCTAACAAGCGGTAACCTTTTTTACCACAAGGGTACCCAAGGAAAAGACATCGTCGTGCACGAGGATCAAATTTATAAGGTTTTTGTGCAAGGGTTGATGCAAAACATAAGCATCCAAAATCACGTAAATGCATGTAACTTGGTGCCTTGTGAAACAATTTGTGATATGGTGTTTGCCCTTGAAGAAGAGGTGTGGGTGTACGATTGATAAGATAGGCCAAAGTGAGAATGGCATCCCCCAAAAAATGCTTAGGAAGATTGGCTTGGAAAAGAAGGGCTCGAGCAACATTTAACAGGTGTCTATGTTTGCGTTCAGCAACACCATTTTGTTGTGGTGTGTTGACACAACTGGTTTGGTGAAGGATCCATTTGAGTTTGTAAAATGTGGCAAGTTTGAACTCGGGACCATTATCACTTCGAATCACCTTAACTGTTGTGTTGAATTGATTCTCAATCATGTGAATAAATTGAACAAGAAGGTCTTGTGTGTCAGATTTGTGTTTCATCAAATAAACCCAAGTGCACCTTGTGTAATCATCAACAATGGTGAGAAAATATTTTGCACCTGAGAGGGAAGGAACTTGATAACCATCCCAAATGTCAATATGTATTAATTCAAAACATGAACGAGTAGATATAGAACTCAAGGGAAAAGACAATCTGGTTTGTTTAGCCAATGGGCAAATTAAACATTTATTTGAATCACATGATTTATTGTGCACAAAGGGAAGTAACGAGGACACTTTAGGTGATGGGTGCCCAAGGCGTTGGTGCCAAAAAGGAGAGCTCATGGTGGTTATGGTGTTGCAGGATCTCTTCTTTGGTGGTTCGAGATAGTAGAGTCCCTCCCGTTCAATTCCCGTCCCAATCATTTTCCCCAAACGTAGGTCTTGTATGACACAAAATTATTTGAGAAAAATGGTGATGTAGAGGGAATCATAGGCTAACTTGCTAATAGATATTAAATTTAACCTAAACAATGGTACACATAAAACATTGTCAAGGATAAGGTTGGGAGAGAAGACCACTTTGCCGACATGGATTACAGTAGCAAAGGAACCATTTGGTAATTCAACACTATGATTTTCAACACGTTTTGAGGACGTGAGAAACTCAAGACTGCATACGATGTGGTCCGTGGCGCCACTGTCCAAAATCCAAATGATTTGCTTTCCATTACGCACGAAAGAAAATGCTTTACCTGAAAGTTCTTCATGTTTCGAAGAATTACACACTTGATTAGCAAATGAGGATTTGCTCTTGTTCAAAAGCTGAAGAATCTGCTTGCAGTCCTCCGGAGAAAAAAGGAAGTTGGGCATTGTGTCCTTCTTGTCACATGCCGTGACTTAGTTGCCATTGGAAGGCCGACTTTGGTCAGTTTCAGCCGCTGCTTTTCGTTTACGGCAAAAGTTGAAAGTGTGTCCCTTCCAACCACAAAATGTGCACCTGAGATAAGCACGACAATTCTTGGTGCTATGGTTGGTCTTGTTACATTTGGCGCATCGCTGACTACTATCTTCTGTCTCGGGTTCTCGACCAGCACCTTTCACTGTAAACACGGCAGCTTCAGGTTGCATGGTGCTGCTCTTTCCATTTGACACTTCGACTTGTTTTTCATGATGAAAAACAAGCGTATAAGATTTGTTAACAGTTGGCAATGGATCCAGCAAGAGGGTGTTGCTACGAACCGTAGCATATGAGTCACTTAAACCCATAAGGAACTTCATTGTTTTCTAAGTCTCAACATTTGATGTTATCTCATTCATCGCTTCACAATGGCATGTCGGGATTGAACATAAGGCATCACATTCATCCTAAAGGCTTTTGAGTTTGGTGAAATAAGAACTCACCGTCATGTTGCTTTGCACACAATTATGAATTTCGTTTTCTATGTCAAACAGTTGAACGATGTTCACATGAGAAAACCTTTCTTGCAGGTCAAGCCACATCAGCCGTGCGTCCTTGTAGTGTATGACACTTCTTGAGATTTCTTTTGACATGGAACCAAGCAGCCATGTTTTCACCAGATTATTGCACCGGTTCCATTGCTGTAATTCTTCAACCTGTGCATCAGTTGGCTTCGTGATTGTTCCATCAACCAGCCCTAACTTGTTTTTGACCATCAAGGCCATGGTCATGGATTGCGCCCATGTGCCATAGTTGTCTTCCACGAGTGGTTGCGGCACAAGAATGGTGCCAGGCTGATCCGAGTGATGAAGGTAAAGTGGATGATTAGGGTTTTCCCACTTCTGATGCAAAGTCATGCCTAAAGAGGTTGACTTTTCTGGTTTGTCAACCATGGCTATGGTTGCTAGGGTTTAAATTTCTGTCGTGGTTTTCCCAGATCGATCACTCTGGTACCATCTTAGAAACGTAATATAGTAGAATGGTTTTTCTTTGTATTCACCGAAAGCTAGGGTTACAAGATATATAGGAAACAGATACATTCCTGATCCTAAACTAATGCCTACAATCAAGGAAATCAAACCATAACAGGTAAGCAAATAACTAATTTACAGATTTACAATATTTACTATAATTAATCTGAGATATCTTCTTTAACATACATGCCCATGAATTCTCGAACTTGAAGCTTCAATTTTTACCAATGGTTACTGCCTCGATACTATCTTCGTATCTAGCAATGGCGGTCGGGGCGGCCTTCATGCTCGTGCTCACCAACTGCGCCTTCGCTGACTCTCCAATTTTTTTATTTTTTTTTTAAGAAAGAAGTAGATTCATTGATAAGAGTCGTTACATAGTTTGCTACAAGGCCATTTAAGGCATCACACTCTCTTCAGTAAGTAAATCTGAAATTAAGGTTGGGGGTTGATCATCCCAATCACAGGCGTTGCTCACCGATAGACCCCAGCGAGCGATTATGTGTGATGCGTTGTTTGCTTGGCGGCGGGTGTGGGTTAAAATAGCTCCAGTGATTGTTGACAGCAGCTCCTTGATGTCCTCCATCACTTGTCCAATTTCAGATAAGTCAATGGAGGGATTTCTGGAAGCTTGAAAAATATGAAACGAGTTGCTCTCACATTGAAAGTTTTGGAAACTCCTATCTCCTGCCCAAACCAAGCTCTCCCTTACGGCTACAGCCTCTGCCAGCAGAGGGGAAAAACAGTCCTGAAAACTGCCACACCTTACAGCAAAGAAGTTCCCTGTGTCGTCCCTAAGAACAGCTTCAAAACCAGCCACACCTTTTTTACCCCATTCCAAGCACCGTTGACGTTTAATTTAAAGCGTCCTGGAGGTGGGGTAATCCATCTTGGAACAGACGCCGTTCGGGGCCCAATATCATTGCCCTACGTGTGATTTTTATGAACAAATTCCTGCCATCGTTGCATTGCTCTGGCAGCACAAACATCCGGAGTGTCGCACCGTTCTCCCACAGCTTAGCATTTCTAGCTTCCCATAAAGCTACACAGATCATTAGGAACACACCAAAACAATCGTCTGGGAGGTTCTCGGCTATTTCAGAAACCCATTCAAGGAAAGAAATAGACCGAGCATCACTCGAAAATTATTCCCAAATTTGATGCCGACCAAGCGCACTTAGCATAACTGCAGTGTCGCATTAAATGCATAACCGTTTCTCCATAGGTATGGCATACAACACAGGACCCTCCCTTTAGAAGCTTTCTTCTTCTCCGCCTCATCATTCCACCGCTCCGCTGGACCAGAACCTTAATGCAAAATTGGAACCTCAAGTTCGTATTTTTTCTCGGTTGTTAATAAGGGGTCGTCTTCATACTAAAGATAGTTAACGGATTCAATCTCCTACCTTTGACCCCTCTTGTGCTTTCTGTCGTATAGAGTTAGAGTTATTAATCATCTTTCTTTCATTTTTTTTTTATCTTTTTTCTCTTTCTCTTTTGCTTCTTCTGTCTGGCTGCATCTTCATGATTGTCCGGGGCCTTCTGTGTCTAATGATTTTTTGGATTGACTGACTAGTTTTCATAATTGGGATCCCTCTTTTGAAATTGATCGAAAGTTCCTTTGCAAAGTTCCTATTGTTTGCTGGCATATATAGGAATCTGGACACCATCTTTTGTTAAGGAACGATAACCCGCACCCCATTAGAGTTATTAGAGTTTCTTCCAAATTTTAGTCAGACTTAAATCTTGATCATATTTCTTTAAGTAATCCTGCTGAAGAAACTAACTCTTCTACATAGTTATAACTTTTGCTTCTAGTTGGGTTTGGTGCTTTCTTTTTGCATAACTCAGCATGAATATTTTCAGTTTACTGATTTTTCATATGGATCTTGAATGACATGATATATCTGAAAGAGAAGAAAGAAAGGGCATTCAACAACATTTATATACATGTACAACGGGCAATGGGAATCAAAGAACAATGCCTTTGGAGTACAAGAAAGTATATATATTCAAGAAATAAAATATTTGACGTCCAATGAATCATATTTAGGAAATACAACTTTATTAAGGATAAGCAAGTAAACTATACCTCTACTAAGTAATACTAAAGTTATAAAATTGATTTGGTCCCAACTTTATGACTTTATAGAAATTTTACTGTATTTTTTTTTCAATCACCAACCACAAGGGACTAGTACATATATGCTTGTTAACGCATGATCATTTTCGATCCTAAAATAGTACAAACCTAAAAAAGGCTCAATAAAGGCCCAAAGGAAGAAAGGAAGACCAAGGACAAATAAAGAAAGAAAGACCAAGGCCCATGGAATAAGAAAGGGCCACCTCAAGCGCTACGGACGACTGCTCAACGATCTGATTTTCCTACCAATAAAGAAGCTGGTGGCAAGTTGGCATACTGACAACTTTATAATACAAAGGCCAAAGAGTAGGCCTACTTAGACATCAACCCCAGATTGCATGTTGGCCATTGGCGAGAGCAGAAGCCTATGAAGGGACATAGAAGTTGTCAAAAGCACTCAGACGTGGGTTTCCTCAAACTCCAGGTTCGAGCAAGACACTTGGTACACATAACGTTGGCCTACAAAAACATGCATTTAGACTTGGACGAAGGTCACTTCATCACCACGTGTCAACTAAGGGATAGAAAACTAGCTAGCAAGTCATGTTTACGCACTTGGTTCATTAAATGCGAGAGCGGTAGAGTACTAAAGCCCAAAAAATTTTGGGGCTCACTAAGGGCCTATATAAGGGGAATGAGTACCTTTTATAAGGGTTAGACATAAGAGTGAAAATGGAGGTTAGACTATACCGAGCACTTCTTGTAATCTTTATTTAATATATACAAGCATCTCAATGGATGTAGCCCAATTTTAGGGATGAATGTTGGGTTGTGGACTATTTTAGCACATGTGTGCGGAAGCGTGTCAAGGTGAATTAAGCATATATAATCCAATTTACATGCATGGTTAGCGAAACTTTGGATTCCGTTTAATCTTATTAAATTAATCCACATGATCTAGGTTAATCGATGTGCTCGTGTTCTTGTAAAATAATTTTAAGAACACATGCATACTTAAATTAAATTTAGAATTCCAACTTTTAGATTTCATATAAATATGAATTCCTTGTTGAGGTTCCCAAGTGTTAGCCCTCTATTAGTATACACACGAATAAATCTCTGGTTGGTGAAACTGGAAGACAACGAACGGTTGGGTCCTTCTCCTCCAATATGTGCAGCGGCAAGGGTAAGATTGTGTGGTGCTTTATTTTTCAATTTCTCCAAACTGGAAAACCTAATTCCTTTCTCTCTAAATTTTGATTTCACAATATGTAAAACCACACACAAGGTCTAAAGACCCTTTAGGCTTATATATAGAACAATTCCATAAGCCGGTAGGATTACAACTTAATCATGCATCTTTTACCACACATATGCTGCAAGCCCTAGGGAACCCCTTCTTGCCCTTGTCACACCTTTCCTTTGCCACTGGGCTTCGGTCTTATTCGCTTCTTATTTTATTTATTTAAGTTACCGGTCTTTTCTTCTGGACTGAACTTCCTTATTTTACTTTGGTACATTAACCAATAATAAATAGAAGGGGCAATGAATAATTTGATTAATCAAACTAGTCTAATTTACATAGTCAGAAACCATTCTAATTCAACCTTATAGGATTATCCATAAACCGAATAGTAACATCTAGCAATGGCTTTCGATTACCAGATTAGTCAAAATATTTTTGAATTTATACAATACATATTTAGAACCTTAGTTATGGTTACAATACAATTCTGTCCTCTGTCTACTATATTCTGACAGAGCATGGAACATTCGTCAAGGGTGATGCTATCCACACACCAATATTTAATTCACACACACCTCTCTCAATTTACGACTATCCAATTGAATGAATTGAAGAAGATCAAGGGACATAAATTGACAATGGCGTGTCGGAGGTAAAAATTGGTGTGGATAGCACCACCCTTTGTCAAACTCTAAGCATGAATGTGATCAAATGATCCTGAAACTCACAGTATAGGATTGCTATACTGTTTGAGAGCTTTTAGGCGAGACCAAAGATCACATTTATCAACTCGAGATAATAGCGGCTCAGGTCTAAGAACTAGTTGCATCCATAAATCAGAAGTGTGGTACAATTGACAAGTAGGTAATCTTTCATTCGTATACTTCTATAGTTGGTCAATTTTCAATGAGTTCGATCTCCTAGCACCCTTATGTCTATTCCATGTCACTACATGCTTACTCTGAGACATACGACTGAATACGACATAAACCGGCCTTTGCGGATGTTCGATAGTCCTTTCGATCATCCTATGACTAGGAATATAGTTTAGGACTTAAGATCCGTAGGATACGTAATACATTTATTAGGATTGAAACATTTTTGCAATTCCGTCTGTACTACTTAAGTTATTCCTTAGACTCATCCCAATAACTAACGAACCTTTCCTAATGAAAAGCGAAGCTTGTGTAAACCACCATCAGGAAAAAAACTAAAAATTAATGCTAGAAGCTTTAACAGGAAGAGACAAAAACTTGCACAACAAACTCAAGTTAAGTTGCTACAACTTATTTTGATTTAAAATGATCGAGCTAAAAGAAAAACGAAAACTTATAAGAAAAGTTCTACAACACAATGGCGTAGCCACCCACAAGGTTAAGGTGGGCTGTAGCCGAGGGAGGTTTTCTGTAAGGGTAATGTTATCCATGCACTCATTTTTTACTTCTTACACACTTCTCTAAATGGTCGGTTGTTCAGATCGAATGAAATGAAAATGATCACTGACAAAATATTAATAAGGCTATATTGGAAGTAAAAATGGATTTGTGAATAGATCTATTCTTTTGTAAACTCATGCTTATAGCCTACTCAATTTCAATACATATTATTATTTAATGTATATTTAGTAGAGGAGAGGTATAGTAAATAATAGTTTTATGCTAAAAATTATAAATTAGTTCTATCTCTAGTTCCCCTTTATTATATTCTTTAAATAAGACCATTTACCCTATGTGGTTTAGCCTCTATGCTTCTTACTCAAGAAAAGATTAATAAGTTCTTTAAATACACAATTAAATCCCTATCTCTGCAATTCCTAACTTTCCGTTGCACTTTTTCAATGAATGTCACATTTGGTACGTTCTTAATCTCTTTATTTACTTATTCTTGATTTAATTAGTAGGTTAATTATTTATATGGTCCTTGAATTTATCGGTTAGGGTTATGATTTTGAGAATAGTTTATATTATATTGTTGTTCTTTTATATTGATTATTATATATTTTATATAAGCAAAAAAAATAAACATATGATTTTATGGTACTATTTTCAACTAGTCCACCCAAAAAAAAAATTCTGGCTCCGCCCTTACAACAGTTGCGCTTGGGAGATATGTGTTGCTCCTTGTTTTGACAGATATCGTTACTTATTGTGATCACTTAGATCTGCAAATCCTGGCCATATGCCGCCATCACCTCAACCATTGTTCCACTGATCGGGCACAACTGCACCATCCCGCATAGATTAAGGTGACCTATCCGGCTCAACTATCAAAATTCTTGGACTCAACTCATACCTTGCTAGAGTTGTCTAGATCTAACAATTTAATTGGGATTCAAGACAAATGGCGTTCCACAACGATAAAAGCTTGTTAAGATCAAGAGAATGCTAGGGGTCACACAAGGATGCATGTTGATGATATAGATTCGGCCGAAATCCCTGGCACATGTGGTGAGGGAGAGACGTCCTCCTTGAGTGAGAAATAGCATCTTTTGGTCTTTTTGTACATTAATTTTCTAGACACCCACGGTATTTGATAGTTTTGTAGGTGATATTTAAGATCAATTTAGTTTTTTATTTAATGGCACATGATTGGTAATATAACAGTTTATTTAAACAAAAAAAAAAATTTGTATTTTACAAAACTAATAAAAAGAGCCCAGGATATTCTTATTTTGTCAGGGATAAAAGACTGGATTAGAGTGATGTATTATAAACAAATAGGAAGAAGATATTTTTGTTATAAACCACAAGCTTGTTTGTTGAATATAACAATTGCCAAACATTCACGTTAACCTAACAATAAACATTACTAATTACTTGGGAATGCAAATTACCTCAAATCTAGTAAATAAAGTAGAACCAACTCCATTGTCATTGAACTTTTTCTGAATCAGGTCCACACCAACGTACATTAGATTCCCTTGTTTGAAATTGACGGTGGCAAATGTTGACACTGAGAAAAGGCAGCGACATGGGTCACAACTCACAAGCAAATATGACACATGCTAGGCTTCAGCGTTTATCAAATGAAAAGAAAGACAAAATAAAATCTACAACATGCATGCAGGGAGGGTCCCTATTCCCTCCTCCCTCTTTCAAACCCATGAATTCTCTTTTTGTTAGGTCTCTCCCAACCTGCACTAGCGCTCTCTCTCTCTCTATCTCTCTCTCTCTCTCTCTCTCTCTCTCTCTCTCTCTCTCTCTCTCTCTCTCTCTCCACGGGTTGACTCACTTTATAGAGTGCAACTCAGACTCGTTAGCCTCCTAATAATCTACTTTCCATTAGTATTCATTTCGTCTAAAACTCTAGTTATAGGTACAACAAAGTCTCTCTTAGAATTATAATTACCTTGTAATTGATGTCATTGATGCCGACTACTGGTAGTAGTACTAGTGTATTGGCTCAAGTCACTCATGGAAGCTAACTTTGCTAGCTCTTGTTGAAAGAAAGGCACTCCGCCACCAAATATTGCATCACCTCCTCCCACTCCAAGAAAGTCTCTAGTTAAACTACTTTGCTCACTTGTTCCTTGTTTTGTCATGGCTGCTGCTCCAGCTGGCATCATCAAGTGTTTGTTGCTCAAGAACAGTGACCCATCTTCAATTGTGGCTCCTTGAGTTGACGAGGAAGACGTAGAATTCACCATATCATTGAAGTTCAAGGTGGTGTCGTTGAATGTTGTAGCTGGGTTGTTGTTGTTGCTGGTTGTAGATCCCATTCGAGCTGCTTTTTGCAGAAGTGCTGTGGCTGACATGGGTTGGTGGTGGTGGTGGTGGTTCTGTTTGTTATTGTTGTTAGTATAGAAAGAGGTGTTAGTAGTAGTACTTATTGTTTCAGAGAAACTCCCTTTGGATTCTTCGTCCTCCTTAAGCACTCCCCGCAGTAATGATGGCGATGACATAGAGAGACTGTTGGCATTTGCAAATGATGATTCTTCCACGAACTTGTTATTGTTGATGAGCCATTGCATCTGAGATGATGAAGATGATCCAAACATGTCCATTGATGCCGTTTGCAGCATTTCAGGTATAAAAGCATTGGAACTGAGATGATTGTTGGCTGCTAGATGGTCAGAGCCAGCAAATTCCGGTTGAAACATTGGTATAAAATGTGGGATTCTCTGTGGTTTATGGGTATTATTGGCAATAGACCCATTCATGAAGCTTGGATTGATATTATTGGTAGTTGGAGCTGAGCAGAATCTTGCACTTTGCTCAGCCGCCAAAGCATCACAGAAGGCTCTGTGTGTTATGAAGCTATCCTTCCTGTTTAACAAAATTTGGTCAACATGCTGAAGAGTCTAACAGTGCATTATATGCATGTATAAAGCACAGTTGAGTAGTAAGAGAAACTTAGTAAACAAATTATATTATGCTCGAGTGTATGGCAATGTAATGAAGTAATGAATAGTTGAATATGCTCTTGGGTATGAATGGCTGAATATGCTTAAAAAATTAAATGAACAAGGATCTGGCAGTCGAGGATCCCGTGTGTGGTAGACACCCGGTGCAAACTAAAAAATCCCACAAATTGGATGAGTTCAGCAGTACTTGAAACATACATGATAAAGTCGTACACTTGAGTAATCATACAGGCATTAAATTCAAATAGAACCCCAAAAGTTTCTACGTGAGAGCATTAAATGTATATTCTCTCCCCAAATTAATCATATAAAAGGAGGGAATTTGTAAGGAGAGGAAGTGAGAGATTAAATTGGAAATAAACAGTAGTACCTGGAAAAGAGTGTGCCACAGTCACATCTATACTCTCTAGTCCCACAAACCTTGCTATGTGCCTTCCAATCCGATTGAACTGCGTATTTCTTTGAGCACTTCTCACACTTCCACTTCTTCTCGCCGTGCTTTCGGCTGAAGTGCTTTTTTATTCCGGTGAGGTCTCCGAGCGCTCGCGATGGCTCGTGGTGCACGCAGGTCTTTTCTGGGCACACGTACACCTTCTTCCGAATCACTTCTGTTTTTGATCTTTGTTTGAGCTTCCATGGAAGGTTGTGGCCACGTCGGTGAAGCTGCAAGTTCTGGTCTCTCTGGAAACCCTTGTTGCAAATTTCGCAAACGAATCGGTTTGTGGCCATTAGGGATTTTGGGGACATAGCTATCACTTCTGCATCTGGATCTGCAATTGAGTAGAAGTCCCATCAAACATAATATGAAGAAAGAGAATAATTAACAAAAAAGGAATATTGATTAATATACTATTCGAAGCTAAAGAAGTGTATGAAGTTGCAAGGTAGAGATGAAAACACACTTGCCTGGTGTTCCAGGTAAACTTCTCTTCCTTTTGAGTTGATTATTTGTATTAGGGTTAGGGTTAGGACTGGAATCGGGCTCTTGAGAAAACCCTGTGATGATGGAGGGAACTAAACGCGCATCTTCGGACATCATCTGGAAGTTGAGCTTATTAGTAGTAATGGGTTGTGTTATAAACTTGCTAGATCAGCAAAAGTAACAACAGAAGAAGCAATACCCGCTAAAACAAATTAAGAAAGTAAAAAAAAAACAGAAAGCTTTACTACTCTGGAAGACAATACAAGAAATCTCAGTTTTTGTGTATTGAATCCTTGAGAACAAATTAAGAACTGCAGAATCAAGCTTTTTTGTTTTCTGGGAAAAGTCCTTGCTTGCACTTGGAAGGAAAAATACCAAACTGAAAATGAAGGCAAAAGAGAATATTTCCTCTCTCTCTCTCTCTCTCTATCCTTATCAAATACGGCTGCTCTCTCAAAGTCGGTCAGCCATAGACTCAGCTGGACCGCTAGAACCCATTCTCTCCTTATTTTTTATCAATATATATCTACGGTATATAATAATGGAAACAATAATTTACAAGAGAAGTGGACAAGTTTCTAAAGATGAAATCAAGTTTTTATTTGAAAAGGTTAAACCCTAAAGAAAAGTGAGTTGCCTTTACAGCCAGCAATTCACAAGGTAAAAATCATTACGCTATAATTGCATGGGGACCATGAAGAGAGAGAGAGAGGGTGGTGCCGCCCGTGAGAGCTGAGTGGTCGCAGAGAGAGTAGGGGACCCATGAAAGACTGTCAAGAGTGTCAGTTACAGTGAGAAGGGGAAGACAAGAAGTGACTGGTACCGCTTGACATGTCGACCAAAACCCACGAGACGCTACCTTCACCCTTCACACACGTACTACCTACACTTTTCTCTAGAAATTCGCTCCTCTCTCTCTCTCTTTCCCTCTCTCTGTGATTCTCTCTCCTCTTTGGTGGCTTTAGCTATATGTTCACAAAAAAAATCTAGTGAAGATCATTTTCTTAAGAATTTTATAATCTTATCTATTTATTGTACATTGTGCGATCAGAAATTATTTAAAATTTAAAATTTAAAATTCAAATATAAATAGTACCTAATGAAAATTGATCGCAAAATATACGATAAACAGACACAATTGCTACATCTCTAGAAAAAGGAACCGATCATTTTTCATATGTTCACATTTACCAACTGGAACTGACAATCTTTCCCCATTTTGACTCAAGCTTACTTGCGGTTGCGGTAATAGTGGTGTTCTTACATTTACTGTATTTATCGATAGCTGGTTTTGTTCGACAAAAAAAAGATAGCTTGTTTTGTTAAGCAATTTTAGAAATGATGAAAATCTTGTATAGCATTAAAGCTCAGATGATATTTTTTCTTCTTTTGGTGTCGAAAAGAAACTTACAGAGACCCCTTGGGATCAAGGTATTAATCAAAGTTGTAAGGGTGTTTATAAAAGTGTAGATATATTCGCTTTTGTTTTGTTTTGTATTTTTTAAAAAATTTTTCATAAACATCCCGCATATTGTTAAATACACTCCTCATAAAAAATTTCTTTCAGAGTATTTACTTAAGATTTTAAATGAGTTTATAAAACATTACTAATTTGTTCAAAGAATGAAAAAATAATTGCAAATTAAATTCACATCTACCCATTTGTCTAATGAAGTGAAAATTAAAGAAAGTTAAGGTTCTACCATAAATCAATTAACATATACGGAGTAGTCCTACTACTTGTAAGCTCTTACAAGATTTGGTTCATCACCGATATGAAACTTTGTCCATCGCATTCGAACAAAAGATGATTGCGGGATGTATAATTGAAATCTTTAAAAGGTAACATATTTTGGTCCCACTATTCAGAGGTTCAAATCCTTTCGTCCCAAAACATACCTAACTTTTATGATAGTATAAGAAAGATGGAAAAGGATGGAGGAGCGAAGCCTCATCAAAGTTTTGATAGTCTTGCTTATTAGGACAGATGATACATCATCCATTTCTGTTAATGATAAATAGTTTGGAAAAACTAAATGTAGTTAGTTTTGTTATTAGTTGTGGTTAGTTAGGATTGTACAAGTTTAGTTAAGGAAGCTAAGGGTATAAATGTAAAGAGCCAAAAGGCTATATAAATGAACATCCATGTAATTGTTTATTCAGTCAATGAAATACAATCTTACAGAAGAAGATTTGTTTCTCTTTATGGTATCTCGCCTTTTTTGCTTCACAGCATCGTATCCATCTTCCGCATCGATCGATCTTCTCTTGATCGATTCTTGGTGTTTCAACTCTGATTCTTCACTCTTTCTTCTCTGATTTCTCTTCTGTTCGTCGATTGATTCTTGTTCGAGATCATGGCTTCTCCGTCAGATTCGTCCCCAATTGGATCTTCTCCGACTCCAAACCCTAATTTCTCTTCTAATCCTCCTTATCTGAATTCGTACACTTCTCTGACGATTCACAACATTGGTAGTATGGTGCCGATTAAACTGAAAAGCTCCAACTATCTTCCATGGCAAGCGTTGTTTGCTCCTATTTTCCGGCGTTATAAACTTCTCGGTATGATTGAAGGCACTGAGATCTGTCCACCGCCTCTCTTGGCTGATCGCTCACTGAATCCAGCTTTTGAAGAATGGTATGAAAAAGATCAAAATCTGCTGATCTGGTTGAATTCCACACTTTCTGAAGAGATTATTCCGTTCACGGTTGGCGTTTCGTCCTCTCGCGAGCTTTGGGTGAAGCTTGAACAGCGTTTTGGTGGTGTTTCGGAGGCTAATATTCATCAATTGCGCTCACGCCTTCAATCGGTACAGAAAGGCTCAAATTCTATCTCGGGATATCTCCAGCAAATCAAGGAAATTGCAGATTCATTACATGCTGCAGGTGCTTCCGTCTCTGATCGTGATCTAATTGCTGCTACTTTACATGGTTTGCCTGATGAGTTTGAGTCCTTCATTGATTCTATAATGCTTCGTTTGTCTTCGACGTCTCTGGATGAACTTCACGGTCTCTTACGTACCAAGGAGCTTTCTATGGCTCGACGGAAGACAGTCGCTTCAGCATCTGTGGTTGAACCATTTCAGGCTTTTTCTGTGCAGTCTCAGCCTCCTCTGCTTCCTACTCCCTCGACATTTGCTGCTCAGTCTTTACCACTTCACTCTGCCTCTCGGTACAACTCCAATCGTGGCAAGCCTCCCAGGAGTCAATTCATTTCCAATCGAGGAAATCGCAATTCTCGTGGTAATTTCAATCCTAATCGTGGTAATCAGATTTATTAAGGCTCGCGCAATCATCCCGGTTCTTCTACCTTCAAAGTCCAACGTCAAATTTGTGGATCTACCAGTCATGAGGCCCTTGACTGCTTTGATCGCATGAACCCCGAGATCTGTGGTCGTATTCCTCCAGCTAAACTTGCTGCCATGTGTGTACATCATTCTGCTAAACCATCTCAGCCTTGGTTAATTGATTCTGGAGCTACATCTCACATCACCAATGATATTGCTAACATCTCTTCTCCTACTCCCTACACTGGAGAGGACAAAGTGTATATTGGAAATGGTAAAGGTTTATCCATTCATAATGTTGGTTCCTCTTCTCTGTATACTCCTCATCATTCTTTTAAGCTGCAGAATGTTCTTCATGTTCATTCCATGGCACATAATCTTTTATCTGCTTATCAATTTCTTAAGGATAATGATTGTGAATTAACTCTTGACCCTTATGGATCCACTGTCAAGGATCGTACTTCGGGGAGGATGCTTTTGCGGGGACCGGTTAGAGATGGTTTCTATCCCCTGCAAAGTTCCAGTACCTCTTCTCCTTCATTACACTCTGCCTTTCTCAGTGTTAAAGCTCCTGTCAAAGTGTGGCATCAACGCCTCGGTCATCCATCTTCTTCAATATTTCGCAGGGTCATCTCTACTAATAAGCTTGCAGTGCATGGTAAATCTTCGATTGACTTCTTCTGTTCAGACTGTGCTCTAGCTAAGAACCACAAGCTTCCTTTTGGAGTGGCTTCTTCAACTTCAACTCGCAGCCTTCAACTGTTGCACTGTGATTTGTGGGGACCTGCTTCTGTTAAATCTAGTAGTGGTTTCCAGTACTACTTACTTCTGGTTGATGATTTTAGTAAATATAGCTGGTTTTTCCCTTTGAAAGCAAAGTCTGATGTATTTTCTACATTTGTTATCTTCAAAAACTATGTAGAAAATTTACTTGGAAATAAAATACAAACTTTGCGTTCAGATTCAGGGGGTGAGTTCACTGGTAACTCTTTTGCTTCCTTTCTTCGCACACATGGTATTCTTCATCAATTTAGTTGTCCGCATACTCCTGAACAAAATGGATGTGCCGAGAGGAAGCACCGCCATCTTGTTGAAACAGCTCGTACTTTACTTGTTGCTTCTCATGTACCTCATGTGTTTTGGGTAGAAGCCTTCTCGACTGCCATATACCTCATCAATCGCCTGCCCATCTCTGGTCTTACAATCTCTCCTTGGGAAATTTTATTTACTCAGCCGCCGGATTATTCCAAACTCAGAGTATTTGGCTGTCAATGCTTCCCATGGCTCAAACCTTATGTGCATAGTAACTGGATGCTAAGAGCAAGAGCTGTATATTTTTAGGCTACAGTCTTCAACACAAAGGCTATCGCTGTTTTGATCCTATTGACAACCGAGTATACATCTCTAGACATGTCATTTTTCATGAAGACGCATATCCTTTTCAATCTCTGCCTCTTCATTACTCTCGGTCAGCCACTGCTTCTCCAGTTTCTTCTTCTTCCATGGACCTTTACTTTAGCAAGTTTACTCAACCTGCTAATCCAGGGGCTGCTACTTCATCTTCCTCTAGCCCGAGGTCTCTTTCTTCACCGGGTGATTCTCCTCCTGCCTCTATGCCTGCCAGTCCTGCTGTATCACCAACTGCAAATCCTGATGTCTCACCACCTGCATCTCTGCCTGCAAGTTCTGATGTATCACCACCTGTGCCACGCCCTCTTCCCATTTCTGTTAATGTTCATCCTATGATTACTAGATCTAAGGCAGGAATTTCCAAACCTAAGGCTTATGCAGCAACTAAACATCCACTTTCAGTTCCTCTTGATTTTGTTCCCAGCACCTATTTACAAGCGTCTAAGTATGCTCACTGGAGGGCTGCTATACAAGATGAATATAATGCATTACTATCTACAGGGACTTGGTCTCTAGTTCCTTCTCATTCCACTCAAAATGTCGTCGGCTGCAAGTGGGTGTTTCGTGTCAAGACAAAAGCTGATGGTACTGTTGATCGATACAAAGCCCGGCTAGTGGCCAAGGGCTTTCATCAGCAAGAGGGAATTGATTTCCAAGAAACCTTTAGTCCGGTTGCTAAACCGGTTACCATTCGAATTCTGCTTACTCTTGCTGTTCAACACAATTGGTTCTTAAATCAATTAGATATTAGCAACGCATTTCTTCATGGTGACTTAAAAGAGGTTGTTTACATGCAACAACCCCCTGGTTTCATTGATCCTCTCCTTCCCGATCATGTATGCAAGCTCAGAAAATCGTTGTATGGACTCAAACAAGCGCCTCGCGCTTGGTTTGATAAACTGTTTCAAGCATTACATGCTCTTGGTTTCACCCAATCCTCCTCTGATGCATCTTTATTTGTATTGCATGGTCCTCAGTTGGTTATAGTTCTTGTGTATGTGGATGACATTCTTGTCACTGGGCCTAACTCCACTCTCTATCATCAGTTTATTCAGCAGCTAAGTGACAGATTTCCAGTGAAGGATCTTGGTCCTTTACACTATTTTTTGGGATTGGAAGTTCAGAGGTCTACCCACGGGATCTTTCTTCATCAAACAAAATATTTACTTGATCTTCTACAGCGGACAAATATGGAGGGTGCAAAGCCTTGCTGCACACCTCTTGGCTCTCAAAAACTGGATCACACTGGGTCACTTCTCTCCAATCCGACTGAATATCGGTCTCTTGTTGGAGGTCTTCAATACCTCACCTGGACTAGACCGGACATTGCTTTTGCTGTTAATCAGTTATGTCAATTCATGCATGCTCCGCGTGATCAACATTTTCAGGCCGCTAAAAGAGTCCTCCGTTTTCTCAAAGGTTCTTTTTCCCAAGGACTGTGGTTTACCAAATGTTTTGTTGCTCTCTCTGCCTACTCAGATGCTGATTGGGCTGGCTGCACATTTGATCGGCGGTCGACTACTGGTTATTGTGTTTTTCTTGGCTCTAATCTCATCAGCTGGAGTGCAAAGAAACAAAGCATTGTTGCTCGTTCTTCTACAGAAGCCGAATATCGGTCTCTGGCTCACACTGCTGCAGAACTCACTTGGGTCTGCAAAATTCTTCGTGACCTTCACTGTTCTATTCCTACACTGCCTACTCTGTGGTGTGATAACATCTCCGCCATTTCCTTAGCTTCAAATCCTGTATTCCATGCTCGCACTAAGCATGTCGAGATTGACTACCACTACATTAGAGAACTGGTTTTAGCTCATCTGCTTAAAGTGCAGTTTGTGTGCAGTGCTGATCAATTGGCTGATCTACACACCAAGTCCTTGTCCAAAACCAGATTCCGCTACTTGTGTTCCAAGCTTCCTCTTGGCATCACTTCTGATTCCTCCTCTCGCTTGAGGGGGTGTATTAGGACAGATGATACATCATCCATTTCTGTTAATGATAAATAGTTTGGAAAAACTAAATGTAGTTAGTTTTGTTATTAGTTGTGGTTAGTTAGGATTGTACAAGTTTAGTTAAGGAAGCTAAGGGTATAAATGTAAAGAGCCAAAAGGCTATATAAATGAACATCCATGTAATTGTTTATTCAGTCAATGAAATACAATCTTACAGAAGAAGATTTGTTTCTCTTTATTGCTTACGTATTTATGAAGGATCTTGCTAAAGAAAAATATTCAAAGGGTGTCTTTGTTACACTGAATTATCTCCAACTAGACTAGCTTCATAGATTAAGTTAGATTGACTTGATTTAAACTAAGCCGTATAAGAATTGTGAAATATTTGGTATGAAAAAAATACCCAAATGGTTTTCTATCACAATCGACCCATAAATATCAGACCCGAAAGAGAGAGACCCAATTTCCAGTTTTGTAAGCTACCACAAACCCAGCACCAACTGCAGTGCCTCCTAGAAATTTTTTGGCGCTGGAACAGCCGTTTCCTGCGAGGGGAGTAATGGCTGCAACGCCAGAGTGGTGGGAATCATTTTTTGGGGCTGCGGCGGAAAACTCCCTTGTAATCGGCCTGGGAATCCTTCTTCGACGTCCATGACGAGACGCAATTTGCAGAATTGACCTTCGCAACACGGATTTGTGATTAGTGAAAGAAGAAGAGAGACGTATGCAGAGAAGGAGTGGGGTAAGGTCGTTGAGACTGTTTCCTTGTCAGTCCTGCTTCATACTACTGGCGCGTTTATGTAGCCGTAATGAAAATATGAGGAAATAGGAGGAATTGAATTGAGAAGTAGTCCGAATCGAATTCCTGTTGAAGTTGTTTACTTAAATGTTCTGGAATTGGAATAGAAATGCCCTTGTCCCAAATCAAATATTTTATATACTTTTTTTTAACAAAATTTGATATAATAGTAGGAAAAAAAAATTAAATTGCTTTTTTATTTCATAGGCACAATAAAATGCTTTTGTTTATTTATTTATTTATAAATTTAAGTATTTACTTTAACATTTAAGTTTTCTCGCTCAAGTTGTAGTTTCTTCTCTTCGGCATATGCTTGGAGTTGTGCATAATGTGAATGAGCATGGAAATAAAAAAGGTAAGAAGTTGTGCATAATTAAACTAGGGTTAATGGGTTTATAAAGGATAGTCTTGGAAATAAAAAAAAGTAAGTGAGGGCATAAAGGAAACAAAAGTGTCCTTCCGATTGCCCAAGCAATCAGGAATCCAAATACCATGTTAATCTAAGGAATCTAAATCCTCCAAATTTTGGAATTGAATTCCAAATTTTTGTGTGTGTCCCACCTACTCCCCAAGTTTAGTAAACAAAGGTATACCCCGTAATCGGAATTCAATTCCGTGTTTTGATTCCGATTACAGTTACGTAAACGCTCCCTAAGTGAAAGCTTGGGACTAGATACTATTTAGGTTTAGTGAAACAGAGCATCTCATAGTCGAGGCGAGTCTCGTTCACTCTAGCCCAATACGATACCAAATGTAGGATTATGATCCTGATTAAACCAGTCCCTCCTAATCCCTCCTAAGCTAATGAGGAGTGATATGGTGAAGACTTTTTTTTTTTTTGGACAAAAGGGTAAATTACGTTACTAACAATTACAAGTACAACAAAGCCCAAAAACAAGTTAAGTTACATAAAAAAAAAAAAGACGGGCCACAAACATACAAAAGACAAAGCCCCAAAACCAACATGGAGCCCAACACACACAAACAAACCACATGGAAAAACCAATAAGAGGTTGGACAATTTCCGGTTTTATGGTGAAACATCAACTTTCTTCATGATATCAGAGCAAGTTGACCCATGTGTGAAGCTCAATGGCCACACGTTTTCCACGTCAACCAATTCGTATAGTGCACATGTTTGGCTTGAAAATTTGCCACATGAGAAAGGACATGTGAGGATGTGAAGGTAAAAGAGTTTCATCCTCACAGTTCTGCTATAGCTAAAGAACCTGAGAAATGGGGTTGTCTATTGATGGGAAAATTGATATCACTACAATTTGGGAAGAGCCATGGAAAATAAATATCTTCATACTTCATGTCATCATTATAAGTTGTTGTTAGAGATATGTTTTAATTCATGAGGAATTGTTGAAGAGAGTAGCTCATGGTTGAAATGATGGAAAATTGGATTGTGTTTCGATGACTTGTAAGTCACATGACACAACACATTCCAAGATTATTTTAGGACTTACACAACCGCTATATGTCGTTTTTGGTCATCACAGATTCACAGCAATATTGTCATGGCTTTTCTCTATAAAATCTTCCACCACATAGAATCCCAATATATTGAAATGTGACTAAAATAAAAAACAGATCTTCTAGGAATATGATATATGGTTGAAACCCAAAAGATTCATAAAGAAAAGCTAACACTAGCTATGTTTGGATGAAGAAATTTAAGATTACTAAGGAATTTTAAAATGACGGTAATTGAAATGACGGGATTTTATTTTCTAGAATTTGTGAATTTTCTTGTTTGGTTAACCTAAAAGAATATGGAATTTGTTATTTTTAAACTCTCAATCATAGAAATTGGGAAATAACACCTATTTACATGGAATTTAAACTTGGGAATTGGAGGTCCCAAATTCCAAGTTTTTTTCCATGCGGAAATTCTAAATTTCTATGTTTATGAATCCAAACAAAGGAATTGATGCATGTCAATTTATAAATTCTGACTTTTATACAAATTCTAAGTTTATTTTTCTCATCCAAACATAGTGTAACTCATATGAAAATCTGTTAGATGCAATATATTAATTTATTTGTTATTAGCCTTAAGAGACATAATGATAATACTAGAAGATAACACATTAAAAAAGGGATGTAAAACGCAAGTAAAACCACGTGAAACATTGAAATTGAGAAACTGAAATTCGTACTATGGTGTGCTCAAGCGCCCAAAACTTAACAATTTCCACTTGAGCATTTCTCATCCGTTCGAGCGCCCTGGAGGTGAAACTTTACTACAAAATAGTCAACGTCTTGAAACATGCTCCTAAAATTTCATGTAATTCTAAGCACTATGTGCATCATATCAAGTTGAGATGCGTAATAATGAATACGACTAATCCAACTATGAATGCATGCATGATCTCTTAGCCAACTTATCTTCCTAAACTCGAGATTATAACTTAGTTATCGTAGATAACGAACACCTGTTAAAATTTGAGCCTTGATCTCCATCTCCAACAAAAAATAGCTTGAGAATAACCAACCTTAACATCTAATACCTAATTTGCTTGTCCTTGATTACACACAAACGGTTTTGGCTAGGAAAATCTCAATTACAATAGATATGCTGTAACAATGTTATATTATTATGGATATTATTGTTGATGATTGATAACTTTTGGTCTAAATGCATGTCATATCATTAATTCAAAGTATTTCAAACTTGTAATTCTCATCCGTGTATCGATATTTTTACACTAGGGGGAGGGGAAGTTCGGCTAAGTCACACAATGGGTAGCCTAATTTGGTATCGAATTCGTCATCAACGAGATTCGAACCTAAGACCTCTCACTTTTAAACGAAGAGGAATACCACCAGACCATAGTACCGAGTGGCGAAAGTAAATAATAATTAACATAATCAAATTCCTAGTTGAAGACTTGAAGTAACGTGAAACGTCACGTTCTCCAGCCGTCAATCTCCTTCTTCATGTTCATTGTTTCCCCAAAGCTTCCCCTTCTCCCCAAAATCTTAATATTGCCCCCTATAGTTCAACAATTCGATTTAGTAGCGGTGCTAAATCTTACATATTGACCATCTCAGTCAAAATTCACCTTGAATTCTTGTATTGCTTATCGTGAATTTATAAACGTATTTGTGAGCTTAATCATCTAATTGTGGATTATTTAACCAATGGGATACATGTATCCAAAATATAGTCATTATATTATTGGTTTGCTATTACAAGCACACTTCCTAAGTTGTCTATTTCATGTCATTGGGGATTGATTTTGAGCATACAACTTCTCATGGGTTACAAAATGTTTTAACCATTTTATTCATTGTAGTTATGCTTGGGAGATGAATCTTGATCACATACATCATCATGATTAGTTTGGTTGAGGTTAATTTCTAACCAACAAGTAAATGTGTACACAAAGATGGTCCACCAATCAAAATTAGGATTCAAGTCAATTTGTTTTTAGTTAGGCTCATATTTACCGCAATTTTTCAAATTCTCACTTTAATGAGACACTATTCCTGCTGTTAGGGGAGAAACGACAGTTTCCAAGGATGTTGGGAATTAACATTGATACATCCGCTTTTGTCTCATAAGTGACGTACATAGATTATTTTGTTACATGCTTGAAGAATGACAAATATATAGGTTCCAAATTTTGAATTTTCCGTAAGTGGAGCTAATAACATTCAAGCCCTACCGAAACTTACGCTTCATGGGAGGTTATGATCCAATTGTCTAAATAATTCATCTTAAGATGTTTGTCCTAAAAGCGACAATGGTAATCTGAAAGGCATTAGTACCCAAGCAATGAGATACACTTATAAGTTAAGCATGCACATGCAAAATGAGAATTGTTGGATCACAAGTTGATGATGAATTTAATTTTATAGTAGCTAGTCATATCATCAAGGGTTATATATAATCAAGTTTTCCATTAAATGTCTACAAATCATAAAAAGGTTGCCCAAATGTGAAAAAAATAATAATTGCAAATACTACTTTCGAGAGCCATTGAAAAACATGAAATAAGTGAACCTACAGTATTAACCCTAAATGTTATTATTCTGAGGTATTTGTAATGAAGTGAAATTAAATCACTATTATGACATTTATATCCTCTCATTGTAGATAGAGCTGTTGGAACAATATTAGAAAACATGAAAAATAACAATATAATTCCAATGATAATAATCATAAAGAAATTCATAACATCAATTATATATGAGATTAATATAAACAACTAGAGATAAAGATAGAAAAACTGACAAACTTGGAGATTGAGGCTTGCATAAATGCAATATCCTAAAGATAGAATTTCGGCCATACTCTTGTGCTTGTAGTTTGATAGGCGTCCATCTTCCATGATTCAACAATCTATAATCCGAAGTCAAAGCACTTCTTGTTAATGAGATGTAACTTTTCATCTATAAGTATACATCACTTATCAAGAGAATACACCTAAACAACATAACCTTTCTAAGAAATTGATTAACACTATTTTTCATTCAATTATTAAAATTATACATTACAATATTTCATATTATAATATATATAATTTCCAACAAGACCCACATATAAATACAGTGTTTCTTTAAACGTGAAACCTATGACATGTGTTCAAAGCTCTCAAAGCGATTTATTAAAGTATAGAACATGCCAGAAAATTATTTATCAAAGATTTTAATTTAAGAGCATGATGCTCAAAGTATGTACTCTATACTTATTCTACATAAATTTATGTAATTGTTACTTCGAACCAAATTTACATATTGCTGCAACATACTCTTGAAAGCGTTCACATTTTTGTAGAACTACTAATAGCCTATCAGACTATTTGTATATATGGCTTATATTCGCGATGGAGTAAAGTTGCTCCTAGATTGTTTCGAATCCTAGATTTTGTATTTATTTACTCTATGCAGGAATACAAATGGCTATTGTCAACTCCTGATAAACTCTAATACTTCCCGAGGACAAGCTTTACTAAAGTTCAATTGTTGAAAATGAATGTTTGTCAATATCAGACTCAACAATGACGACATTCGAATCAAGGCTTACTATTTTCAAGGGGAATTATTCACCAAAGAGAGTTATTCGTTAGGGGGAGTCTTATGCTATATCATTATTCGTGTCCAACACGTTAATAATATTTCATAAAACATTGCGCTTGATTTTTCTCCTTCGCTTAGGTTTTGTCCCACTGGATTTTCCAAGCAAGATTTTATCAAGGCAACTACATTAATTGGTGAACTTCCAAAGAAAAGTGTGGTAAATATGATTTATTATATATGACTAACTTTTGGGAGTTATACCTTTTTCTATGTAAATCCTAGGTCTATAAATATGCACTCTAATGAGAAAGAAAGACTCTTGTCTATCTTCATTCTCTCTTACTCCATATTTTATTTCTAACAATCTTAATTAGCAATGTGATCTTAATTTATCAATTTTTATCAACTTAAGTGTCCCCACATGCACGTTCATTACAAATTTTTTTATTTTTTTGGACAAATGAGTGTTAGTGGTTAAATTGTTAAATGCTAGTGAGAGGATATCAATTGGTGAGGATGGAACTTGCACCAGCGTGAATAGACATCATTGTTCTCCTCCATTGCGATAAAACATCATTTGCCATAATAATAAAGGAAAACTAATGAAAATTGATTGAAAACTTTGAGTTTTAATCAAAAGGACAAAAGTGTGTTGTAAGTGAATAGTATCATAAGTGATTTTTTAGAGTAAAAAGTAAACAGTACCGGATGTGTTTCGTTAAAACTTCCTTAAAACAATTAGATAAAGCTAAATATTTATAATATATTGTTTATAATGACCGGAAAGTTATATTATATATATTTGCCCGCAAAATCAACAAGAAGCTTAGACCTTGATTCAGACATAAAAGGACAAACACACCTTGGATTCGCTTTATTGCATATTTATTAATCGATTTGAACAAGGTTCATCATCGTATGTGTATATATATAAATGCATGAGGAACAAATCCTGTATACAACAACAGATAGAGTTCGAGAATTCATGTATACGTCGAAACAAATTTAGACCTGGGTTTCATCGGTACATAAAGTCTTTGCTTTTAATTCTAATATCCCAAATGGGTATCGAGAGTTGGACTCCCCAACTAAATTACTAGCATTATGAACCTCATGCCTATGCACGTACCTATACGGTCCGTGATAGATTTGCATGCAAGAAAGATCGACATAAGGAATTTACCAGCCTTTTATTTTAGGTTGTGTAGTATTTACCTGGTAAATGGTAATTAAATATTGTACTATAAATGATTGGTAAATAAACAATAAGGTGCGTACCATATTTACTATTTCCTGTTCAATTTCCCTACCACATCTTTCATAATAACATGACTCTTTCACTTATATAGGGGTTAAGAGAAATCTAATATGATAAAATAGCTGAGCAATAAAAGAAAAACATTTTTAGATATGGATAGAACAAATCCTTATAAAATTTGACATAAACTCAATACCATAAACATCTATTAGTAACCTAGGTAATTGTAATTTTTTTTTATAAACCTATTGACTATGTTCCTGGGTAATTGTTGTTTTTTACTATGCCAACTTTATCCTCGTAATATTTTACTTTTTGTCAACCCAATACGATGTCGACATTATCATTCTGGAAAAGTGGGAAGTCGTTCGTTGATCTCTCACCAAACTCTCCCCACGAATCTTCTTCAAAATCTCGATCTTAACCAAAAAATGTAAATAAAAAGGTAGATTTACATATTTGAATCTTAGAACATCGAAGCAATACAAATATAAGATAGAAATCCCATATTTATATATTTTATATTTTACATATCCAAAATATGAAATATGAGTTGTACTTCAATGAGAGAGATGTAAAAGATTACTTTTTCCTCTTTGACCAGCAGAGCTCACCTCCTTAAAAAAAGGGTGAAAATATATATTTTTATATAAATCTTTTGGGGAAGATGGATAATTTAGATTCTATATATCATTTCAAGGCATTTTGCATCTCCAATGAGAGATGGTCTTAGAAATGCTATGATAACAACTAACCATTGTCTGCTGACTCTTAATCTATTTTATAATATTTCTCTTTTCAATTTTAATTTTTTTTCTTATTATGAATTCTTATAAAGATAGAAGATCATTTAACATATAACGTGACACCTTTATTATTATTCAATTGGAATTTTGAAGGATTTTAATTCTTTTAATAAATTTAGGTGTATTCAATCAGGATTTTAAGTAATTTTCTGAAATTCAATGTATATTCAATCATGATTTAAAATAGTTTATTAAAATTCTTAAAACTTTGGGTGTATTCAATTAGGATTTTAAAGAAGTTTATAACATTCCAGATGTATTAAATTAGAAATTGATTTTAAAGAGTTTGAAAAAGTTGAGGAATTAGAGGGAATTGAAAAGACTACGTACTGTATTTTAAATATCCACAAATCTCACATCTTCCCATGAGATTTTGAGGGAATTGAATTAAAATTTTACATAGAATCTCTACAAATCAATTAAACTTCACAAAAATCTATGAATTTATAAATCCATTTAAATCTCTCAAATTCTCAATTGAATACACTCCTAAGCTGATCAACATATCAACTTTTGTGCGATCCTATGTGCACGTGAGCAAGGTTATCACATTCTTTCCGACCATATAATGCATAGCCAGAATTTGTTTCTGTAATTTCTGACGATATTTTATGAAATAAATACCAAGAGAAAATTTGAATAAAACGACAAGTATCCTACCTAGTTCTCTTATGGAAGAATTTCATATATTATTAAATGTTTTCATGCTTTACAGCTATATATATATACTGAATTATAAGTATATTGTCGCTGACTTAAGATCATCATGTACTCTTAGGAATAGGCTGAAGAGTAGGACGCTCAAATCACATCTGCGGACAAGGAATGTTTTACTGGCCGAAAGATACTGTTTAGCGTTTATGCTTCGGTGACATTAGACCATCTTCAAAGAAAATGTCAAATTATAAAAGTTAAATTACAATTGATAGCTGATTTGGCAATCTGAAGTTCTATGTCAAATTTTGTACTTCTCCAACCAAATTATCAAATGTTATTTTATTATTTGAAAAGAGTTTTAAATGATTGTAGTTATTAAAAAAAATTTAAAACAAAATTTCAATTTATTGAAATGTTAGTGGAATAAGGGACTCACTATTAAAATGAATTAAAAATAATTTGACATTGATGTCAAATTTGACTCTAAATCACAAAGCCTTCAAATCCAGTTAGCAAATAATACTTCGGTTGGAACGAGTTTTTATATTAAATATGCACAGTGACATTCTACCTAGAATTTTGACATCTCATTTGGAGATACTCTTATTATATCTTTGCCACAGAGTGGACTGCTTGTCCATGAAGCTTGGTTCGGGCAAAACTATGCATCGAAGTGTTAGACAGAATCTATTGATAATCCGATTAAGTCCAGCCAGAGTCCAGCCAATTTGGAGCACAATTGGGTTTTAAAACAGTTGGGAAATAGTGCTTTTACTGCTTAACTCCAAGCAACGATAAATTTTTTAGTGTGCCAAGAACGTAGCTCGAGTACACCAAATGATATAATATAATTTGCTGATTTTTTTTTAAAGTTTCCAATCAATTATGTTTTTTATATTTGGTGTACGGGGCCATGTTCTCTGCACAATTAAAAACCTCTCCCAAGCAATAAACAAAGAATTTTAATAAGCTATGGTGTACCATGCAGTTACAAAAAGGACTAGTACACCAAGTATCATAATATAAGTAGTTTAAAGTTTTATTTAAGTATCCAATAACGATTTGTATTATTCATATACAGAATTGTGTTCATGATACCGTGAAAAATCTCTCTCTTCGTTCTCATAAGTTATCCTCATGAGCAACTGATTCCTGATCAGCTGCGTTCTCCCCCAAGAAATATTCCATGCATAATCCGACATGCAAATTACCTGTCATAACGTTGTCTTTAACTAAGGTAAATTACATGGAAACCTACACTTTACTGAAACCCTACTCAACCAAAACTAATTCTGATTAGTTTTTAATTAATGTTAATTAACTACGGGCCTGAGGACCAATATTATCCAAAAAGGTTTTGGTCGAAGAATGTAATATTCCAGCATGAAAATCCAAACAGGTATAGCTGTCTCGAAGTCTTTTTCTTTGGAGTTCAAACATTTAATTACGTAACACCTTCTTCTGGTTTAACTATCTCACGTAATGTGCATGGTTGGATGAAGATGTCAAACATAAAATACAAGCTGGATGGTTGAAATGAAAGAGTACATCAGGTGTGTTGTGTGATCATCATACATCACTAAAGCTAAAGAGAAAATTTTATAGTACGCCAATAAGGCCAACAATGCTTTATTACACGGAATGGAGTACCATGCCCAAAAAATGCGTGTAGTGGAGATGAGAATGCTTCGCTGGATATGTGGGCACACGAAAAATAACATAATTAAGAACGAGGATATTCAAGATTGTGTAGGAGTGGTCGCAATTGAATATAGGATGAGAGAAAATTGGTTAAGATGGTTTGTACATGTGAATTGAAGGCTTACAAATGGTCTGGTTAGAAAATGCGATTATAAGATAGAAACTCATGGCAAAAAGGGTAGATGAAGACTTATGAAGACTTGGAAAAAGACTTTAAGAAAAGACATGGAGTACTTGGAGTTAACATAAGACTTAGCGCAAAACCAAACGCAGTGGCTTTTTAGAATTCCTACCGCCGATCCATTTGGTGGATAAGGATTTGTTGTTGTAACTTTCTCATGTAATGTCCGCATCTGCATGAAAAATGCACATAAATAATGCCTCTCACACCATTTCCTATTCCATCTACAACTGTTTTAGGTTGATATTATCGTTGCTTCTTATTGCATTCCCTCGTTGTCCAAGGAAAAACTGCGCTTTCGATGGAGAAAGAACCCGCATTCACGACTTCTTCAACTCTGCAATTGCCTCCTGGTTTCAGATTCCATCCATCAGACGAAGAACTCATTGTTCATTACTTGCGAAACAAAATGATTTCGTATCCTCTTCCAGCGCAGTTGATCACGGAGATCGATCTGTATAAGTATAATCCGTGGGATCTACCCAGTCAGTACTGAAGCATTCACTCATTTCATTCCTCCATGGTTAATCCTTCGATTTGGATTACACAGTAATAGCCAAGTGTATATGTTTTATAATTGTTTGTTTCATTACTTGGTTTTTTGCAGACAAGGCTTTGTTTGGAGAAGATGAGTGGTACTTTTTCAGCCCGAGGGACCGGAAGTATCCGAATGGGGATAGGCCTAATAGAGCAGCAGCTTTGGGTTATTGGAAGGCTGCTGGAGGTGACAAGCCAATTCTCACTTCTTGTGGATCGGAGCTGATAGGAGTGAAGAAGGCTTTAGTCTTTTACACAGGTCGAGCTCCAAAGGGAGTTAAGACTGAGTGGCTCATGAACGAGTATAGACTGCTCGACAGTACGATTAACCCCTCAAGGTCAAAAGGTTCTATGAGAGTAAGTGGATAGAATGAGATACTGAGATTGCATATTATATATATGTATCTCAAAACGATGGAACAAACCAGTTAAAAGGCATACGCTTACTAATCAACCAATACATACTGTACATTGTTTCACAAGCGGGAAATGCTAGCATCAGTCGCTCACATGTCTGCATGCCTAATAACCATTGATGAGAGTAATCCCCACACCCATCAACTGTTTAGAGTCACCATACTCTACCAAATTATCGTGCAAACCTAGCTTTTCCCTTAGAGTTCAACATACTTGATCTTGCCTTGTACTATAACTATTGTGTTTTTTAAAAGTGAAACACAGATGGTAGAGGTACTAAACTTTTAACATCTTCAAGAACCTTGCTTCAGTCCATGCTTCGATTTAACTATTTAAGCCGTCTTCATTTTTTTTTTTTGACCTACGACTCAGTCAATTATCCAGTTCATACATCGACTTTGATCAAAACAATGTGACCAAAGGCAATAATATAAAAATGCTTCTTGTTGTATAACAGTTGGATGATTGGGTACTATGTCGAGTTCAACAGCGAGGAAACACAACAAAGAACACATGCAACGCTCAAGACATCTACAACACTGAATCTTGGAGGTGCCTACCAAAAGCTGGGCCGACACAGCCTACAGATCCAATCCATCGTGCTGATTTAATCACAGATTTTCTATACAAAGACTGTCGACTATTAGCTTTCATGCTCGCCGGTCCAGCTCCATCACCGATAGAGACCAATTCAAGTGCGAGCTTTCAAGGGAGCAAAGATAACTGTGAAGTCGGTTCAAATAATAAGGTAAAATCCACAATATCAATTTCTTCTTCGGGCATTAGTTCCACCCTAAAAAGGAAGATTAGAGAAGAAAATACAAAAGAAAGTCTCTTTCCACTGATAAATCTAGAAAGCAAGAACAAATATGGGAATGTTCTGCCTAGCAAGAGACTAGCAGCTGGCAATGTTGTCAACTGCTACATACCAAACGACTTGCAAAATGACATACCTAAAGCAAATCCAATGGTTCCTGCCAACTTTGAGGAGTTTAATGAAATGTCCTTCCTAGCTACGTACTTCTAGTAATGAAGTCTTTGATGAAAGCTATGTGGCTTGACGTAAGAACACATTCAGGAGGCAATAGTTTCAGGCTGTACAGCATGAAGTGTAAGCAAGGTGTACAAAGCATGGTATCGATTTGGCCTCCAGACTGGATGGTAAATATCAGTTCAATAATCTACATTTATTGCTAGTTAACTCTGTTTATGTCGAGAATGCTCTCCTGGTCGGGGATATTACCGCCCTCGTAAAAATGTATCTAGAGTCGCATTCCTATATACGAAAGTTTATGCTTGATCAAGGATGGGGATAAAAGAATGAAAATAAACACTTCTCGGATGCAATAATATGAATTGTCGAATACTTCAATAATATCAGTAATTATCATATAAGTTCAGTTTGTTTTCCTTTCATTGGGTTATAAATTCTTTTACTACTAACAGTATGGATTTGGATCAAGATAACTTTCTAACTACAGATTGTATAAAGTCAAATTGATGCTCAGTAAGTTCATTGAATGACAAGTAAATACATAAATGAACTCTAAACTACAAATTTTCCACATTGTTGGCAGAAAGACCACCATGATGAGCAAGAAACTATATATAATCATCTTCAAGTAGCTAGATTAGATAATTAACGTTGAACTTAAACGGAAAATGTTAAAGTGATACAAGCAAAGCCTTGAGAAATGGAAGAATATAATACCACAGCAGATATGGTCCGATAAGCTGCTGAAGTCCTTCTAAAGTAACTTCATCGCAGTATACTGCAAACAAAACAGTAGAATATCTCATTTACTCGAGGAAAGAAAAGTCTCCAATAAGAAAATTTGAACTAGTATCATATTTAAAGCATTCAGAACACGCAAAACCAATTCTTAGACAACCCCATGAAATAAATGTGGCCTAAAATGTTTTTTGAGTTATTTTGCGGAACACAAAACCAATTTGACAGAATGTTTAACTCTATGTTTCTTAGCATTTGGGGACTACGTACGAGTTTAGGTTTTTTCAGTAAAAAGACAGAGAGAATACTTACTTGTATAGATAGAAGGCAATTCCCAGAACAATACAAAGCAAAATAATATCAATGCAGAAATTTCGGCTCGACCTCACCTGCAAAACAAACCAAGTTTCTCATTATTAGAACCCTGCCTGTATGATGCAACAATTAAAACTGATCATTAAGGTAGGTACAATTACCTTGATTAGATTTTCCTTAAGCCTAACATTATTACTTTTTATGTCAGATGTAACCTTGTCCACCTGTAAAAGCATCAAAACTCCGTCACTAAGTAATGAACTAATAAGATCTTTGCAACATTATTCTCCCAGGTGTCACTGGAAAGATTAGAATTCTAGTTAGAGAAGAAAATCTCACCTTTGTATCTATCTCATCAATTAGTGGGACTTGTCGATCCATTTCCTGAACATATTGAAACAACGATCAATGTCTGAATTAGTCTAATAAGAAAACGAAACAGAGTTATGTGCATCAACCAACCTCATGCATATCATGGGCCAAATCTTTCAAAGTACCCAATCCTTCAGAGATGATATCTAGACCTTCATCCTGCACAAGTGAGAACTCATCAATCAAAATGACAGCAGTGATGTACCGCAAGAGTCACAAGCAACTGTCCGACAAAATAACTTTCTTTTGCCTCACAGAACATATGTAAAAGAAACTAAATTAATCAGGAACGTTATATGCCTGTTTCATTTTCCGCATTTCATACTCCTTCCTGAATTGACTCGATTCTTCAGTTTGCTGGAAAAATTCACTTTCAAGGTTCCCATCTGAATGGTAAGGAAACACATTAGTATTAATAATCTATCAAAAGGCCACATTCATTGAAAACTATAACACCAGAAAAATAAAAAAAGGAATAAAAATCATTGATTACCTGATGAATCAAATTTGATATTTTTATGGGATGCTGAAGTTCCCCAACCCCCAGCTTTTTTGGCTGCAGCTTCTGTTCCATCTGGAATCTCCTGAATCCTCTCAGGCAGTGTAAAAACCAGGTCACTACGTGTTTCTAGTTCTTCAGGGGATAGCCCTTTAACCTGTTATTAGACCGAAATATGAATCTCTTTAGAGATAATAGTGGTGATGAAAATCAATACTAACAAGTATGATCCAAATTCCCTTATGTTTATGTCGGTGTGCGTGTCTATAGGTCTAAGAAGTTCACGTAGTCACACTATGGTTTCCAAGTGATATACTAAGGCTATATGTTCGGCACACTCTTAGGGTATAGTAAGAACCATGCCTACGCCAATTCATGCTCTGGCGTTGTGGGAACGATATTCTCACGTAGTGCAACTCATAATGTACAATCCTATGTAACTCATTGTGTAGCTTTTGGATTTGGTCATGTTGGTTACATTTGCGCTTTCTATTGTCAAAGCGAATCCACTACAGCTACCAAAAAGTGCAGCGGAAACATCATAAGCGGGGTAAATGTTAGGAGGTAGTGTCAATGCAGGGTGAAACATGAACATGATATACGAAATGGTAATAGAGACAAGAAGAAATTAGCAAAAAGAAGATGATAGGCCCCTTTCAAAACATTGTATTTGCTCCGAGAATGCGGAGCTAGTAAAGCATGACAGAAAAAATGACCTCCTAAGAAACTCAGAGATGCAAGCCCATTTCAAGAAAAAGAAGCAAGTTCATGACAAGTCATCAGAGTAAAGAAGCTGATTGTTAGATTCTATGCAACCCCTTAAGAATTCATCGAAACGGGGTTAACCGTAGAGTCCAAACTCTTATGCCAATGGTCTCAGAACAGAAGTTGTATATAAAGGGGAAATGCAAGATCTCATGGAATATATCTACAGAGGTTACAGTTGTCTTGTTTTGCCTTGTCTCTAGCCAACCGTATTTGCTTCCACTCTGTCTTCCTAGTCTAGTTCCCTGTAGATTCTGCAATGTCGTTGACGATGATTGTTTTGTTCCTTTACTCCAAGAACCACACTCTTGTTTTGTTCATCTTGTGCATTGTTGATAGGCACACGAAACCATTGACCAGCCATCAGATAAGAACGTAACATCAATTTGGAAGTATTTTTTCTTTCTCACACTTTATAATCTCAATCTTACCAATCATCAATGACTGAATAGAAAATTTTCATATCATTTAAACCCACCAAATCTCTAATCACACATCGTTCAAAATTTATGATTCGTCCATGGTAGGGTCTATTGAAGAAAGGATCATATATTTTTGGTAAGTATTCTTTTTTAGTCTTATCAATACACAAATTCGTTTGTTTTTAGTACATTCATAACAAAGACTTCCTTATCTAGAACAACATCACAAACTTTGTTGTTTTCACACCGGGAGGCTCTTAACAATATTTAAGTTATGAAAGAATAAAAAAAAAAGGTCGTACCCAGTGCACAAGGCTCCCGCTTTACGCAGGGTCTGGGAGAGGTGAATGTCGGCTAGCCTTACCCCCATTTATGGAGTGGCTGCTCCCAAGGCTCGAACCCGAGACCTACCGCTCATGGGCGAAGGCACTTGCCATCGCACCAAGTGCCTTGAATCCCGTTTGAGGAGGGGAAATTGATAAATATTTTTATGATTTAGAATTCTATATAATTTTATTATATATTATAAATAGAAAATAGAAATCTATAAACTATAGATTATATATATATTAGCATTTGCGAACACATTTTTTTAGAAAATGAGAATGAGAGAGAGAGAGAGAAAAGGTGGGGAGAGTGGGAGTTTTTTATTTTTGGTAATTTTTTTTTAAATTTTAATATTGGAGGTGTTTTAACATCATCTGTAGGGGAGGCTTCAATAAAAATAGTAAAATTTGAACATGTGAAATTACATTATTGCCCATCAATTTTTTTTATTTTGTGTAATAGAAGACTAAGTAGTTTTTTCACTCTCTTTTGGTTAACAAAGAAAGTTTCATTAATCAATATATATATATATATATATAATTTAGAAAGTATAATATGTCATGTCATACGTTATCGTACAATAAGAAGCTAATATCATATAATCCTCTATTTCGTAAAAATAAATAAAAACCATATCTAATCACACATATTCCCTAACTTCGTCTTAATTAATAAGTAAGCTTGAAACTTAAAAATAAAATAAAAATAGATGAATTGGATTCGTTTCACCTTTTTCAGAGCCAACTTGCGCAGCTTAGGAAGTTCCTCCATCAACCGAGCCTTGGTCCGACGAATCTCCACATACGTCGCAACCGCCACAGCCCGATTACTCTCCATCGCAGCCTTCTCGGCTTTCTGCACTTTCAGATACAATCAAACAAACACCAAAACTCGTACATTTTCTCACCAACCAAACTCAATTAACAATATTGAATGAGGAAGCGGGAACTACGAACCAGATGAGCGGCTTGGATTTCGTCGTCGACGCGGGCGTAGTGACGGGCGAAGGCATCTTCTCCGGCGGGATTGAGGTCGCGGTGCTTCTCGACGTCGTACTTGTCGTATTTTTTGCATATTGAGTCGACTCGGGAGAGAATGTCGATCACGCTCATTTTCTTCGTTTTCTCTCGGAATCAAAAGAGAAGCTTGCTGATGCTGCGTTAGATAGAGAAAGAGGTAGGGGGGAGAGAGAGAGAGAGTCACGTCTCGTTCAGGCATTGCGCCTCTCTCTCTCTCTCTCTCTAACTCTCTCTCTTCTGTCTGCGCCTGAATTTTCGGACGGTTTTTTCCATTTTTGGAAAACCAGGGAGGAAGGGCACGACAGCATGGACCAGTTGGCCGTCTTTTTGGCGGGTACGCATCCAATTGGCTATTTCGGGTCCCCACCCTTTTTCCTTTGCGAGTTTTAACAAAACACTTCCAGTACTGTTCACTTTTAACGAAAAACCACATTTATACATTTCTCTAATACTATTTATTATACCTATAAAAAATGTTTTTCATTAAAAGAGAAGTTTTTTTGGACTTTTCGTTAGTTTTCCTTTTTCCTTTTTCTATTATTTACTTCATTCCCTCGTGTGGGCCCATGACCAGAAAAGTCCTGTTTTCGAATCGCCTTGTTTGTTTTTGTTTTTTTATTTATTTTTGGTGAAAGGTTACTATATTGTGTTTGCATAAGAGAAGACCCAAATACTAATACACAGACGAAAAACGGACCCCCCCCAGTAACCAAGAGCCCAAACAACATTTTGAGCCCAAAGCAAATCATAAACAACGAAGCAAACCCTAGCAGTATCAAACCACTGCCACCAATGAAAAGCCGCTTACCCACCAACAAAAACCAAGGTCGTCCCCAGCACACCTGAAAACACGCTAAACATAGGCCCCGACACATAACCCCAAAACAAGGCTCCAAACACTGCCATCGAATTCCACAATAGTAGCAACCACAAATTGAAGGAAGTTAGCGGGAAGAAGCAACCCACTAGCAACACTGCCATAAAAGGCAAACCTAACGAAGGAGGTGGTGTGAACACCTGAGCAAAAGCTCTACGCACCTGAACACGTTATACTATTGTATTGTTTGTCAAAAAAGAAAAAGGACACTTCAGGCATTGTACCCATTGCGCCATATCACCCATACATAAATATGTAAGTAATCGTTGCCCGTTATTCAAAGTGCATGATGATTTTTTTTTTTTGTAAACGCCAATAACTTCTCTCCTTTTTTCTTTGGCAAAAAACTTGGGGTTTGGTGGTCAACAATTGTAGAACTTTAATGTCAACGGGTGGATATCTCGTATCCAATACCTAGCAGTTCGTCATGCGAATCCTATAGGTCTCAAACAACTCGATTTTCTCTCATGAACTATTTGTGTCAATGGATACTAGTATGATCCAGCACTTGAGATAATGGGCGAAATCGAAAAAACAGATTCACAGGTAACCAAATTCTCAAGAGTCGGTACCAATTTTAAATGTAATCGCCTGCAGGCAGGAAAAGTAACAAACAAATTATCAATTGAAGAGTAACACAATTGATGAAGTAACCATCCAAAGTCCTCTCATTGAAAACGCTAGAGGTATAAAAGATTTTACACCTCTAGTGTTTCCTCATAATACAACCAAGTGTTATGCCAAGCACTAAAAAACTGATTCCACAAGTCAACCAGATTCTAATAAGCGACTGATACAAACTGAAAATATTAAGGCAACTCAGATGCAGGTACAAACACAACTAATTAACACATCTTGACAAATAAACAATATTGGCCAAGCGGAAATTGTTTTCCCAACTCTGCGAAGCAAAATTAATTTATATGTTTTCCAAACCTTCAACCTACAACATGTAGAAAGCTTCGCACACTCTTCTGCATCAAGACTGTGCGAAGCCAAAACAATTTTTGGTGTCTTATGACAAGCTTCAACCACTCAAGCTATGTGCCCAAAGGAAAAAACTTCAACGAAGGAGCTTCGACCAAAAAGCTTCAACCAAGGAGCTTCAACCAAAAAAGCTTCAACCAAAACCCACAAGGAAAAAATTTTACAAACAAAAAGCTTCAACCAAAAACTCAAAAATGCCTTCAACACTCTTGCTCAAAAGTGGAAGCAAAATCTATTTATGTGGTTTAAAAAGCTTCAACCACTCAAGTTATATACACAAACGAAAAAGTTTCAACCAAATTTCTCTTCTCACCGAGAAAGAAGGAATTGAGCTTAAGAAAAAATATATATTTGGGCTACATCCAAAAAACAAAGGAGAGAATTTTTTAAGTATTTTTTCTTCAATGACTCAGGAAAATCAAGCCACCTCCTCCAGCTATTCTCCTCACTTGAAAACTTGGAGGGACTCCCACTATATGTTACTACACTTCAACACTCGGAAGTTTCGTAATTAGTCAAGGACCCGGATTTTGCAACTCCCCAACTGAGAAGTTTTCCTCACTCGAGAACTTAGGAGGGCATGCTTGTACCATACTTCACCAATCCCAAAACTGCCGAGCACTGGTCGACTCAATACCTTCAGGAACTCACTTAAAGGTTCATTTGAGGCCCTACAAAAGCACACGAGTTTCTCTAAAATCAAGAGACCAATCACAACACGACATGTGTTAACGTCAGAATAAAGCTCTTAGTCCCACATCGACCAGGGAGGGAAGCCGAAGACTCTCCTAAACTATAAAAGGAGACATTTCTTCCAACAATAAGGGACTAATGTCATTAGAACCCACTAATGATGATTATGCTTGAAGCTATGTATTGTGTAAACTCTTCACCATTAATGAGAACTCCTTTGCCTCGTGGATGTAGCCAAACTTAAGGTGAACCACATACATATTGTGTTGCTTCCCTCTCTATCTCTTTACATATTATCATCACCAAGTGATTGGAGCAACCGTGCGAAGGTCACAAACTTGACAGTTTACGTTGTTCTAGAGTCCATCCGATTTTGTGCATCAACAGGTGCTATTGCTATATTGATCCACGGATGACTAATCCCCTTCACTAAATCGTAACAATCAACTGTATTTTGATTCAAATTAAAAATGATACCATGAAGGAATGTAACTTTATACCAAAAGTAATCAGTAGTTGTCTTCCAAATCTCAACTATGTGTCAAGAGTGTAAAATTTAACCAACAAACTTTACATAGTTTGCAACATATCACAAAACCAAAAAAGTCTACAAAACAATGATCTCTAATATTAAACATAAAGCTCACCTCATTCTAAAATCTTTTTTATAGAACGATCAAAGCAAATAATATCACCCTTAGAACACATATACTTGAACTTTAACTTCTCTGCATCAACAGATATTCTATTTGTTTTGTACTCAACGAGCAACGTCTGTCGCAAGTGCCCTTTACCACAGTGGTGGAAAGGAGTTGAGCCCTTGCATGGTAGCGTGTGTTCAAACCCCGTCGGTGACTAATCTAACACTTAAATCTAACAAAATCTATCGTTTGACCCACCCAAAAAAAAAAAAAGCATCAGTCAATATACTAAACTACTGAGACAGGGAGGGGATCGACAGTTATGAAATGCGGAACCCTGTGGATAAACTGAGCCCCAGTCCAAACTTGTGCAATCCTTCTAATGAAAATATTAACAGAAATGGGCATTCATTCTGTAACAATCTTATGAAACCCTCTAAATAAACAACCTGATACCTTCTAATCAAAGTCCCAGTCATGGGCAGGAAAGAAGCCTAGTTATTGTTGGTTACAAACAAACCCTTCACATTTGTTGATCATTCATCAATTCTTAAGATTTCACCCCAAATGGATCAAGGGCATGTTTTCTGAGCATACATCAGTAGTCAATGCATTGCAAAGGAATCCTACTTCAATTCTTAAGATTTCACCCCAAATGGATCAAGGGCATGTTTTCTGAGCATACATCAGTAGTCAATGCATTGCAAAGGAATCCTACTTATTTTGTGAAGCGGCTATAATTAGCGGAGATCATATAGCAGATAACAACCATCTTTCCGCATAAAAGAGATGCAAACAAAAGGGAGATGCTTTTGTGAATCAAACAGGTTTATATGATATTATCAACTCGGTCAAGAACAAAGCACCAAACAAGGAAAATTTCAGCAAAAGAGGGCTTGTACGCAATCACTAAACATCTTTCTCTAAAGGTTCTATTCCCTTTTACTTTGGATGCCCTTTTTTCCCAATTCCAATTCTTATTAGCAAAAGTCTACTCACTTTATCTAACTATGAATTTCCCAAATTTGCAAAATTCAGTTTTCCGTTATATCTCCAAAATTTCAACAAAATCAAAACTATTGGATCCTCAAATTCTCAATCATTCAATGTAAGACTTCAAAATTCAAGGCTAAATGTCACTTGATTTCGATCCAAACACAATCCAAGATCTAACAGATCCAAACTTTAAACAAAAATTGAAACCCTAAACATCAACCCTGCAAAAATTTACAGAGCATAGCGAAAACAAAACATTCGTCTCATTGAATTACCGATTAAGCTCCGAATGCGAACCCGATTCGAACCAGGACCCAGAATTCAAGCTCCGCCACCAGATCGGTGGAGGTACAGCTTGCCGAACACATGAAGAGCCGTGACGAAGCCGATGAAGCAGAGGCTCATGACAAGGACAACAGTCGGGGTGATCTTCAAGCCAGGAGCGTCGTCCGTGTAGAATCTCAGCATGTTGTTTCCGGCACCGGACCCGCCTCCGCCTCCGCCGATGCTTCCGGAGCTGGTGGAGCCTCCAATACGACGACGACGCATTCCAGCCGTCGCGGCAGCCGAGCCCCTCGGAGCCATGACGCCGGGGCGCGAGGTCGCAGAGGACGACGTCGCTTGCGACTGAGATGAACCTCGAGCCATTGTTAGGACAACACGAAGAGAGCGTGAGCTGCGAAGAGGGAGAGAGGGTAATTGGGCAAATGAAGAAAATGTAGAGAGCGTAATTAATGTGGACAAAAATATGATTAGGGAGTGTATTTATTTCTTTAAGCTGAAATATGGTTGGGTTAGTTAAACTGTGACGTCGAAAATAAATATGGATCGCCTCGGGAAAGACACTGCAATTATGTAATTTTTGGAATACTAAATTTGCAAACAATGTAACGTGTTACAAATAAAAATAAATAGGTTAATTAATACTTAACTAATAATTTAATTATCAACTACCACATCATATTATTTACAAAGTTGAGAAATGCTATGGGACTCTAAAAAAGTGGGACTTGTCATAAACTCTCTATCATTTTATAGTTTAACGTTATTTCTCATGTCATCAGTATAAAATATTATGCCCAAAACATGATGTGACAGAGAGTCTATAAAGAGTTCAATTTAGAGAGAGTTTCCTTAGCATTTTCTCTACAAAATTTGGTCTAAAAAGCTGGTCTCCTAACATGACCATGGTTGGAGAGTGCATTTTCCTCACTACCCTATTTATATTGTTAGATGAATTTAAATTTTGAGATTTGTGTAGTGGACTGACACAAATCTTAAAATTAAAAACTAACGATGATAAATGGGATGCGAGTATCACCATCACTTGAGGGTGATGAGCAAAAATATTCACATTATTGGATACTATTGACACTCCACAAATTAATTATGGACTTCTTATAGGAATATTTTTCTTTATAAAGTATTTGAGTATTAATAACAATTTCCTAACTACTTGATTGAATAATAAATCGATCAAATTATGGTCAAGCCACATTTGTATGTGCTCAAAATTAGAAAGCTAGTAGGCGATAGTGCCAGGTTTTATGAGAGATTTTTCTCTATGTTTGGAACATGAATTGGTACACCACCCATTATAATATTAGCGGAGAGAAGTTTATTTTTTCAAGTATTTCTCCATTTATGTTATGACGTAGTGTACCGATCCATGTTTCGGATACGCTATATAATCTCTTAAGTTTTAAGGGTAATTTGAGTTGTGTTAGTTTGATCCAACTTTTACCTGAATGTATTGGTTGGGTCGATGCCTCATACTCGCTCATGTCTTATAGCAGACACGCAAGAGAGCGTATCAAGAGACAAGTATTTCAACGGGTCAAGACACTACAACAAAGGTGTGCCACTAAACTTCTTACTTTTCTATTGGATCAAACTCTCAACTTTGGGGACTTCGTTCCCCTTTTCTAAATTAAGTTATCCATCTGAGTCTCAATCTACTCTGGCTTTGATACACAACATTTTCCGTACGGAAGAAAAACCCTTTTTATCAATTCTAATAGTTTGTTTTAATTTGGATCGATATTGACGACAAATAATTAAATATCGAACTCATCATAAATGCGCGGATTGGTGAGCCATACATGGATATACCAGCCTCCTCACAGTCGAACTCATCACAATCCGAGATGTTTTGTCGGAACCCAACACCATGTCAATACTTAACCCGTTACCGGAATATCACGAAATTTGTCAACCAAAAACTACTCATACACAATAATGATAGTTCTCTTTCACTACCACCAGCGAAATGTTAAAAATTTACAGACTTGTTCCTAGAAAAGAAACCCAAAGAACAAAAACCATCATGCACACACACACAGATGGACCTTTGATTCACTGCTTGATTTTCCTCCAAAATACCCCTAAGCTATATGCAGGCGTGCTGGGACGAAAAGATGGACCATGAACAGCACGAAGACGCCGCCTGGTGCGCTCTTTCGGGTCCTTCGGCTCCTCCTCAGTGCCGATGTAGTGAGCCACCTTCCGAAACACAAGACTGCATAGCACTGCCTGGCCAACCTTCCGGAAAGCCCCTCAGCTATATCCATATCCCTAACTCAAATATTTTCTCTTACTTTTTATGAGTCAAAAGTGTACTGGATGTAGTTTATATAAAGAGAGAGAGAGAGAGAGAGAGAGAGAGAGAGAGAGAGAGAGGGCAAAGAAACAAGGGGCAGAGTGGTGTGGAAAAGAAGCAGCAGTTAGCAGGAACAGAGTTAGAAATTTCTTTTAGTGGGGGCAACCTGAAAATCAATTAAGAAAACCTAATTATAATATGGCTTATAACCAATATGAAAATATGGATGATTTCAAATCATAATGTATCACAATTACAATGTTACAAAAATTTCAGTGTAGTAGTGGAAAGTGGCAAAGTGATAAGAAAAATATTAATACATAATTACGCAAGAGTGAGATTTTTCGGTTTGAATGACAAAACAAGAGCACTTTTGCTCATGTAATATTTGATATGAAGTATACGCAGTATGAAAGTATGTTGGATACTAGGTACATATATTTTCTTCAAAAATAACACATGTGTATTATATAATTGTAGTCTGCAACTTAACAAACGAATCACTTGAGTGGGTGCATATGCCCCCAGTGAGCCTTCATTGGCTCCGTCCTTGGCAGCTAGCCGCTAGAAACAAAGGAAAACCAGAGGTTGTTTGGTTTAAGGCGTTTTAAGACTGCTATGACTGTCGTTTTTCCTGTATTATTATTATTTTTAATTATTTTTACAGAAGCAATAGATAACTTAATCGATCCTAACAAACACATACAATGAAATATATACACCGAGGTGTTAGATGGGTGTATCTCCAGTAACCAATTTCTTAATTTGAAGATAAAGCCGACTGCTTCGTAAATAAGGAAAACCCCTATACATCTACCACAACAACTCACCGAAGCAATGCAAACACGATGAAACAAAACTAAGGACAAACTATGTAATTCGAGAATGAAATCATCAAATCATCAAGTCTCCACTGTGAGGACAAAGTTGCTTCTAAAGCGATCTATAACAGCCATGTAAGGAAGAACCCCCATAAATCTGTCTTGATGAGGCGACTAAAATGTCGTACAGGACACCCATGTATTATTTTAAGGTCCATGTCCAAGAAGGAAAACTTGAATAGGGAGTTGGGGGACTTGTTAACTCAGGGTTCTTTTCGACCCGTAAAGTGGTATTGGCTTGGGAAACCAATGCCCAAAGGAAGAAAGTGTTGGAAATGTGCCCTAAAGCCAATCATATGATGATACTTTACGGATATTTCACATGTTAAACTAATCTAGTTTAACTATAAAAGGCAAAGATTATTGTTTGAGCCGTCTCATATAAATGTTATATGCTTAAACGATAAAGTCCAAGGAATATGTGATTGGGAGAATGCGATCTAATGAAGTTAGATTCATGAGACCATTCTTTCGTAGACACATCCTAAATGTTCCTGATCATAGGATTGCCAATTGGGCATTGACAGTCCGTTAAGATCAGTACGTACTGTGTCTTCTCTCAGGGAGAGTGACTAGTCTCGAGTCATTGGTGTGTGTGACATCAAGACAAGTACGTAGGTGCTCAATAGAGAATGAGTTCATTGAACACGATCAACGAAGAGTTCTCATATTCATGTCACATGAGAACTCATGGTTGAGATAATGCAAAGTAGTCCTTTGACCTGAGGCATCGTCGTTGTCTTGTGGTTAAGTCCTTGATCTTTGATTATGTCAAACGTCATTCCATTGGAGTGTCCACGGCATCGTTGGGGTTAAGCCACTTAGCCATGGAGGCAAGTGAATGCGCAACAAGGGATCTCTAACCTTCAAACTGTTTGAGGGAGAATACTCTATGATATGATTTAGAATCTCTAGCTAGAGTATGAATGAGATTTAGGAATGCGTTCCAAATCACATTCAAGGTAATCATATAAGCACACGAATCACATTGGATAGTAGACATGAATAAATAAACTATCAAACCAAACAATGTGGTCAAGAGTATTGTATTAGAGAAAGACCGTATTGCATTTGTAATCCTAAACTGAATAGGTTCTCCACCTCTTCTGATTAGCTTGGGTAACCATGATATGCTGCTAGGTGTCACTCTTGGTTTGTGGAAGCCCTAAACGTGTATAATCACTAAAGGGAGAATTGAAAGTAAGTTTCAATTCACAATCGATTTGAAAGAGTTTGAATCGCCCACTGCCTCGCTAAAAGGAACCTAATGGATCGTACACCGTGTAAGGTGGAAATTGAAGAAACAATGGAGATGAGTAAGAATAATTAAATGGTTTAATTATTTATGGCAATGATTAATTAATATGTTAATTAATCAAACGAATAAGTTCGTTAAAGACCTCGGGATAGTTTTGGACGTTTAGGCCCAATGGGCTTCGAACGTCAAGCCCATTGACTTAAGTTGTATGACAACTTAATTCACAAAAGCCCAAAAGCCCAAACAACACCCTAAGGCCGGCCATATGGTTAAGGGTAGTGAACTTGGACTTATTTACAAGTTTGCCACTCAAATGAATAAAGGTATAAATATGACTTTATAGCCAAAATTCATTTAGGGTTTGTTTTGGAGAAAATTGGAGAAGACATGTCTCTCCATTTCTCTCTAAAGAGGCCGGCCCCTTGGAGGGTGCATCTAGCAATCCCACTACTCCAAGGTCACTCATTTCTTCTCCAATCTAACCTTGGTGAAGAAACTTAAAGGTTCTCTATTTTGGGAACTTGGAGAATCCTATTCTTCCATCCAAATCCATAGATTTAATTTGCAAGGAATGAAGGCCCTCTTTTTGGGTGATTAGCCTTTGCTTATGCAAAGAGGAATCTACAAAGGTAAACAATTTCAACTCACTTTGTTTTGAGTTGAGTTTTGGTTCACCAATCTACTAGGCTTTGAATTTCATGGGTAATGTTTTGTTTTAAGTGCATGCAAGCATGATTCCGCCTTTAATTGTTAATTGCATGCTTATAGATGTTGCTTAAATGAACATGTTTTCACAAAATATTCCTTCAAGAGAAAGGAAAACCGAGGCCCAAAGGAAGAAGGGAAGACCGAGGCCCCATGGAAGTAGAAAGGGCACCCCCGAGTGTTATGGACAGCTGCCCAACATTTTGGTTTGCCCACCAGATTGGCGGCAAGTTGGCATATTGACAACTTTATAGCACGAAGTCCTATGAGCAGGTTTACTCGGATCCCAACCCCAGGCCGCATGTTGGCCATTAGTGAGAACATAAGCCTATGAAGGAACATAAAAGCTATCAGATCAAGCGCTCATGTATGGGTTTTCTCAAACCTGAGGTCTGAGTAAGGCGTTAGGTACGCGTTGGCCCATGAAGACATGCATTTAGACTTGAACAAACGTCACTTCACTCCCACATGTTGACTCAAGGATGGAGTAGTAGCTAGCAAGTCATGTCTATATACTTGGCTCATTAAATGCGAGGGCGGTGGAGTATTCAAGCCCAAAGACTTTTAGGGTCTCACTGAGAGCCTATATAAGGTGGAAGGGTACCTCTCATAAGGGTTGAAAAAAAAAGAAAAGAAAAAGATTAGATCATAACCGAGTGCTCTTTGTAACCAATTCTCAATATATATACTAGCACCATAGTTGACGTAGCCTAGTTTTGAGGGGTGAACTGCTTAATTAATCCTTGTTAAGTTGCTAATGTCTTAATCTTGAGCACACCAAGGCCCGACCGCACTGGTATTTGTTAACCTCCTAGTTTTGAGTGCTAACATTAAGTTATTAATTAATCCATAAATTACTAAAATATTGATTATTGATTATTTAATATTTTGTTGAATACAAGTTTTTCCTTGGTCTCACGGCTGTTAATTTATAGAGATTTAATTGTAGTACTAATAGAAAAAGGTTTTTGTCACAAATGGTCTCTGAAATTGACTCACTTCATCAAGTTGGTCCCTCAATTTGAAAATCAATCAAAGTAGTCTCTGGAAATTGGTGTTACAAATCAATGTGGTCATTTGGTTAAAAATCTGTCAAAAAAATTGTTATGTGCTGATGTGGCACATAACTTGGTTTTACAAGTCTAATTAAATATTTTTATTTGAATTAAAAATATTATTTTACGTAATTAAAAACTTGAAAAAAATAAAAATAAAAGAGAGAGGAAGAAGATGAACAGCTCATCTTCTTCTTCCCCCCCCCTCCCCCCCAGCCGTCACACATGAAGGGGAGATGCCATTCTCTGTATAAACTATAAAGTTCCTAATGAACGGCATATAGCCGTCAGAGCACTGCAAGAAGCTCAAGCCTTTGTCTCTCCAACCACCTCCCGAGAGTCCTCCGCTGGTACTCAAATGCCTCCCACGTCGATCTCACGTTCTGCCCGCGAGTCATGGAGGCCTCCCTCGCCGCCGTTCAAATGCCTGCAAGTCCAGCCTCCTTTCGATAGATCAAATGCCTGCAAGTCCAGGCTGCTTTTACGGAATTGGGTTACTGAGTTTGGCTGCCAATTCCAAGAATCTGGTGGAGATCGACCTGTCGAACACCACCGAGCTCAGAGACTTCGCGGCGGCGGCGAAGAACATTCAAATGCCTTCAATCCATCTTCGTTATTCTCTTTTTTTCTTTTCTTTTTTTTTTTGCTTTTTTTTAGTTTTTAATTATACAAAAAGAAAAAATGTTTTTCATTAATTAAATATTTTAAATTCTTATAAAATTTTTTTATTAGATTTGTGGAACCCAATTATGTGCTCAGCACATAACAGAATTTTTGATAGATTTTTAACAGAATGACAATATTGATTTGCAATATCCATTTTTAAGGACTACATTAATTCATTTTCAATTTCAAGGACCATCTTAATGGGATGGGTCAATTTAAAGGATCATTTGTGATAAAAATCCAATAGAAAATGATAGTGTTATCCACACACCTATTTTTATTTCTCGCACACATCTCTTAATTTGAGGTCGTCGGATCGAATGAAAGGTAAAAAATCAATGGTAAAAAATTAACAAGAGCATGTGAGGGATAAAAATGAGTTGAGGAAATAACACTATCCATAGAAAATCACCAAAAGTCATCAACTGCATATATATTGTGAGAGGCAATTATCAACTCTTCAAACAGAATATTAATGCTCTTTGGCATTCAGGATCGTGACTTTGTGCTTAAGATTTAGAGGCATTTATTTACAGAAAAAATGCTATAACATAAAGGCACAGTAAAACAATTGAGACAGTCACTGCATGTGTATCTCCATCCCTGCCAAATATGAAGCAAATCAAGAACATAAATGAGTAAAAAATATATATTAAAAAAAAAAACACTACTCGGCAGGATGCAAAATGTGTGGCTTCAAGCATCTCCATTCTCTCCGATCATTGCGTCATCGTCCTTGCTGTCATCATTGTCACCATCATTGCCGATCTCTAATGCATAATGCAACAAATTTTCGAGCTATTGTGTAGGTTGCCTCTTGTCAAATGAGAAGTCTTTCGACCGCTCCATGTTAATTTCGTGTTGTGTTTGAGCAGGTTCCATGACAGTAATACTAGTATCAGTTATTGTAGTTTTCCCATCAACCGAATTTTGTTCATTGACATCAACCCTCTCACGGTCTACATCTCCCATTTCAATATGGTGGTGGTAAGAGGATGAACTGCCATCTACATGGAGGTGGTGTGAGGGGGAGGGTGATTCGTTGGCCCAACGTTCACCCTCGAAATTTGATCTTCTTGGTGATGCATGGAAACTATCCACTTCGTTCCGATAGTTCCGAAGGAGGTGGACGGGGGACGTGTGGTGGGATGGAGTGACTGGTCTGCTAGACATTGGGGTTACGGAGCCTTTGTTCTGCTTTATGTGCTTCCTGGCTGTGTGATGCCAGTTGCGTAAAGCTGCGGCTACTCTTTCATTGAATATGGTTGGTTTCATGGTTGAGCCCATCTGCACAAATCAACATATAAAGTCAAATATTAATTTCAAGATTTATTCAATTTAGTCATCGATATAGTGAAAACATGTTTATTTGTGTGATTCAGATTCACTCGGACAATGATATATAATAACAAGTGTCATATATTGACAAACTCATTCATAATCATTCGACTAGAACTTAGGACCTGCTTTTTAAAGTAAATTTTGAATGTCATTACAACCAATAGCCATTTTGTCACGTAAATTCACAAATTAATTGGATCAATTTGGTTCTCATTAAAACTCCGTGGTTGCTCAATTAAATCTATGAATTGATGATCATGTATTTAGATCATTACCTGTGTGACAAGGGCATAGAGGGGTAGAGTGACATAACTGCAGAGAATCTGTATGAGGATCCTAAAAATCGCCACCGTTAATTGTGTGTTTGAACAATTTTAACGGTTAGGAAAATAGGAAATAATTAAGAGTTAAGTCCAAGGAAGAAGTGAGACTCACCCCATTGAAACTCTGATGACCACGTCCTCAGTGTGCTCGTGAAAACAAGATTTCAAGCTAAATTCATACTGAAATGCCAAAAATTATCAGATAATTAGTATACTATTCCACTTTTCTTATTTACTTATCTAATAAATCTCAGATTAATTAACCAATTAATTAATAATTAGGAAAATGTAACTTACCCAACTCCATGCAAAGAAAGCAAGCTGGAAGGCATTCTGACATTGATAAAAAGATAATGCAAAAGGATCAGTGTATATATACATACATAGGGTTTAAGAACTCTAGGAATTAATTAAGTTCATGTTAATATAATTTAAAGTACTGAAAACTCTGTTAAAATTATTAAGGTACCTGAAAGAGAACAAAGTTGATGAGGTAGAGAATGAGACGAGGGCGGTTGAGCCAAAAGAGATGATCACCAGGTTGAACCACAGGAAGCCCCTTTACAACCTCTCCGCTTTCTTGAATTCGAAGACCCATTTTCGTGATGATCACCTGTAGCTTGGTCCCCACCAAGAGGATGATCTGAACGTCCAAGTGCATTTTCCACCGTTAGATCTATCCATCTTGTGGTCCCACTATTATATTATGACTACTTGGTAGATTATGATGAGGGAAGAGATTTTACTTACAATCAATGGGATGAACGGTAGCCAATAGTAAGTATACCAGCCTGTCCAAACGAAATTCAAGTAAGCTTAATCAAATAAGTAATTAATTTAATTATGTTGGAACATATATAATTTGGGGTGTGATATCTACACCCCTTTTTACTTCTCTCATACTTTTTTGGTTTTTGGCTATCGGATCGGATGAATTGAAGAAGATCAACGGACAGAAATTAACAAAGGGTGTGTGAGAAGTAAAAAGGGGTGTGTGGATAGCACACCCCTATAATTTAGTAGGTGAGGACGTGATTAAATACATGAGTTTACTCACCGTGGGTGTTAAAAAGTATGAATATCACCGCAAAGAACCAAATTGGAGGGCTGCAGTTTGTAACAAAGAAAATGGAAGTTTATGTCAACAAACAGTGAAATAAAAAGGACAAAAAAGTAGAAGAAAACACCAAATCACTAACCTGATTCCCACAACTACCTTGAAATCCTCTTCAAGTGATCTGTTTATGTATTTTTGGAAATTGAAATTCTGATGGCTTTGGGGTGCCAAATGTGCCTGAAATATTGTTGTGCAATATGTTATTGGTTACAGAATATAATTATTATCCAAACTAATGTATGTCACGCGTTTTATATTATTATTTTTCACAATCTTATATGTCATAACAAAGCATAACTTCATTGAATCAATACATCAATTATATTAAAAAAAATTCCACGTATTGTATGAACGTGTGCGTACAATACAATATAGTTGTCAATTTGTGAAAACAAGGTGTAGAACTTTTGAAATTTCATCACCTGGGTAGATTATGATAAAGCACTTACCATGATAAACCCATGCCGCAAGGTTAAGTAATCCACTTTGGGAACGGACCTTACAAATTGTCTAAAAAAACAAACCTGCAAATTGTATAAAATAAATGGATGGTAAGGCAAAAGAAAGTATAAAAAATATTTACATACCCTCGGGTCAACACTTAAATAAACCCAGTTGAAATAAAAAAAATCACTTTAAGAAACTACATATAAATGTAACAAAAAAGAAGAGAAAATGCTTTTCGAAAACAAAACAAAACAAAACAAAAGCTAGGAATAGGAAGGCTTATGAGAGAAGTCTTGAACTTCCACCATTATTGCTTATTTCGTGACACATGACCTTCTGTACCTCACAATTCCGTGAAATATGAATAAAATCAAATTAGGTGTCCTTTGTAAAAGTCAAACTATCAGTCAAATAAAGGAGGAAATTGTCCTGTGCATGGGCACCACCCAGTTCTTATCTATAGTGGCAAACTTAAGACCGTAGATGCCGCATGGCAGGACAAATTAAAATGAAGCCAATTTGTATTGCCAAAGTTTTCTTATAGAATCTCATTATTTGTACACACAATTCAGAAGAATATCTAGAAGGTTAGAAGGGTCTTCATCCTTATATTGACTTCAAAAGTCAAAATCATAGCTAAATGCTTGAAAAAAACGCTTTTACAAAAAAACCAAAAAACGCTTTCACACCATTTTTCGAAAAAAAAAGGGGCTTCACACCATTTTTCGGAAAGAAAAAAAAAACGCTTTCACACCATTCGTATATGTAAAACCACTTAAAGGGATTCTTGTTTGTCAAAAAAAAAAAAAAAAAAGAAAGAAAGAAAGAAAGAAAGAAAGGAAAGAAAACAACTTAAAGAGACGACTTTGATATATAGGCTATACCCTAATCTTGGTGTTTGGCTTTTTCTGATTATCTCTTGCATGTTAATATAAATTTTGGCAGAGATCTTCTGTACAGGACCCTACTACACACTCCTACAATAATTGTATGCTTCTGCAGTATGGGTCGATAACATACAAAATGTTAAATGGCACATTATAAAAAGTGAATGCTAAAAATGTCTTGTCTATCAAAAGTACTGTTCTAAAAAATTTCACATAGGCGTTAGATAGTTAGTCATCGCTTCGATTAATTTCTAGAAGTTTAAAAATTAAGAAATTACACCTAAATTTACCTAGGCGCCTGCTTAGGCACCATCTAGCCCCTAGAACCGATTACGTCGCTACTCTCACTTAGACAAAAAATACATAACTTTCATTTTACATATTTTATTTTTTCAAGAAATTATAAAAGACTTATATAATACTTGGATGAACACCCACTTGTTTTGCAATATATATATTCTAATACAATAATGTATTTTTTTTTAAGTATAATTAGTCATTTCTTTATATGTTATACAATATTTGTATACTTCTGTAGTATGTTTCGATAACATACAAAATGTTAAATGGCACATTATAAAAGTCACTAGACAGTTGGCCATCACTTCGATTAATTTTTAGACGTTTGAAAATTAAGAAAATACACATAGACCTGCCTAGGCACTTGCTTAGGCACTATCTAGCCCGTCTAGAACCGGTTAGGTCGTTACTCTCACTTAGACAGAAAATACATAACTTTCATTTTACATATTTTATTTTTTCAAGAAATTATAAAAGACTTCTTAAATACTTGGATAAACACCCACTATATGTTTGTTCCTCATGTTTTTAATATGTTATAATATTTTATAATCTATATATCATTCTGTTTTGCAATATATATATTCTAATACAATAATGTATTTTTTTAAAGTATAATTAGTCATTTCTTTATATGTTATATAATAGATTTAACTAAAGCTAAACAAACTGCCTAGTCCCTCGTCTAGGCACTAGACCTTTATCCGCCGCCCGACTAGCCCACACTTTTTAGAACCTTAAATCAAAAGCATACATGCAAGAGAGGATTAGTGTATGCATCCGTTTATAATAACGCTATTCTTGCTAATTGTAACATAGTTGAGAGTATTATCTTTAACACACGAGGTTCTTGAGTTACTGTCGTACACAAGTGGCTCGGACATATTTTCCAACAACTTTATCAAACTTTTATTAGGCCTTAAGCTTATTAATTCCAATGGCCATGCCACGATCACTCTCCTTGGCAGCATTAATTTCTTATTAAATGACATGTCAGTTAGAACGTGGCGTCATTAATTTTGTTGGGACAAGGATTGTCTGTCTTCCACTTCCGGTGCTCTTCTCGTGCCTTCTTGTTTGTGTGGTCACGGTTAAGTCACGTCAATATTTTATATTACTATTTATTTTTGTCTTATTATATCTATAAAAAAAATAATATAAAATGTTAACGTAGCTTAACCGTGATCACACAAAACAGGAGGACACGGAGAAGGCACTGGAAGTGGAGGGCAAACAATCATTGTCCATTTTGTTGGGCTTATAAGAGAAAACTTTTCATTAGTGACACTTGACCTATAATTCTTTTCTTAAAAACTTAACATTAGAAGGGAGAAGTATTACTGAATTACTGAATTAGGGTTTGTATGATTGAAGATACACTGAAACAATCAGGCCAAAACAAAAGCAGGAAAGATCAAACAAATAATTGATACCCTATATACTTTTATCCACTCTTTTTTAAGTGCCTCCACGTCAATCTAGCTTTATAATCTTAATTTTCTTTGTAATTATTTTTAAATTAACCTATTTGTGTTACGAGAATCACTTGATTATTATTATTCGTGTGTACGTGTGAAATCTGAAAGGGCAGTGTTTTTATTTTTATGTCATGTGAAAGGGATTGTTTCCTTGACTATCTTAACACTGATCAAATCATAATACTAACACTAGCATATGGGCACACACAAAATGTGAGAAAATTTTTTATTTTTGTTTTTGAAATAGAAGGAGAGAGGAAGAGAGTGATAGAGAATGTGGGAGTGTGAAGGTTTTTTTATTTTTATTTTTTTATTTTTTTATTTTTTTTATTTTTAAATTAGAGATATGTTAGGATTACATGTAGATGAGACTTTGAAAAAAAAATAGCTTAATTTGGTTGTGTGAAATTACATTCCTGCCCCATATTTCTTATTCATGTTTTGTTTTAATTAGAAGGTTAAACTGGTAATTTCATAGAATTTTGATTGACAATGAGTGTTTTATTAATTAGTAGAGATAAGTTTCCACGCAACTAACAATTATTAGGTATTTAGATTCTTTATTGTTTGATAAAGAAATGAATAAAAAAATATCAATGCGGACGTCAATCTGATGGCGAATACTAAATTCACCACAAAAAATTCATGTAGCAAGAAACACAAATTTGAAAGTATTTAAGCCATTAGGGGTGAAAAATTGACATTATAATGCGTAGAAAGTATGTAAGTCAATTAGGTTAGTATAGTAAAGGTGGGCGGGATAATAGATAAGAGTAGATTAGGTTTAGAATTCTACGCCATTCAATCTTAAACAAAACGTTATTATTGTTATTATTATTGGGAATTATTATTAGCACTCTAAAAATCTCATTCTACACTCTTCACAAGTATATTTTTCTTTCTAATTATAGAAGTTTCGAGTGCCAGATGAAATTTTTTGAGTACTAATAGCAATTCCCTTATTATTTTGTAGCTTGAAAGATTTCAATAAGAACCAGGCGATTAATAATGATGTATATATTAACATATACATGCCATGCATTCATAAAATGCACAAAGAATGATTATACTAACATAAAGGATAAAGGGAATAAGAGTAGAGGGCTCTTACTATCCACATAAGGAAAGGTGTTTTGGTCCAGAAACTCATATGCCTCCTCCCAAAAGATGTGTCCCTTGCAAACCTGAATCTCTCTGGGTCTGTCATACACACAACACATGCCAAAACAAAAATGTCAAATAATTGAATGACTCATTGACTCTGAATAATTTCCTTTCATATATTGTGGTTAAAATTAAAAGTCACAATTAGAGACTACAAGACTTTAAATAATCCATTATTTCATCTAGTTAATTTGGATGTTTAGAAATTTTTGGCTCTTGGAGATTATTTATGAATTTGCAGTACTAACCATGAGAAAATTGATATTCAACTGTTCTTGTTTCCTTTTCCCACCGCTTCCAACTTCCCATCTGAACTCACCAAATAGTCATCATAATCAATTAATTTCCATTGATTATAATGAATTAAAAGAGAAAAAGAAAGATCAGTTAATTAATTGTAAATTGATGTACCTTGGCTCTTCCTAAAGCCATTGTGAGGATGCAATAAAGGACATGGAAAACAGCCAACACGAAGATAAAAATGTGCAGTTGATGAATACCATCCGCAGATATAAAAGGTACTTTACCCTGCAAAATTTGAGTAGACATTCCATGAGCCTTAATTCCTACATTATAAACAAATATTTACGTGTTTGATTCATTCCTAATTAGTTTCTGGTTTGCATTTTGAAATTGCTTAGAGATCAAGTATAATTCACCAACTTGATTTCTTGTAAAAACCAAAATTGATTCCGATTCACCTCTAATTTATACATCTGCATGGACTTGTCTGATAACTGATAAGATATTACGTGTACTCGTCTGATATAATATAAGCAATGCTAGCTGACAAATGGCTACTTGTTTATTGAGTGCATCTTAAGGAAAAGTCTAAAATACGGAATTTCTACATCATGATAATTAATTTATGCTGGGTGAATTTTTTGAATAATTAACAATAGTTTTGTTTAGGTTAAAATAATGAGTATCAAAAGAAATTGTAGATTAAAATAAGTACCTTGGCCGGTTTTTTATTCTAGGAACAAAAATAGAATTGAAAAAAAAAAATTGTAGATCAAAATAAGTGGTGAACGTTCGTAGTTCCTACCGTTGCTGAACATTTGTCGGTGCCAGCAGCAGCCAGAACACGGCGTGAGCCACCGCCCGTCTCGTTAAACAGAGAGAGCAGTCTCCTGCTCGGGGTTTCATCCACATACTCCAAATCCTCTTCCTTATTCAATTTGTCTTCTTGCTTCTTGCCACACGGATGCCAAGTGTTGCCAATTTTCTGTGATATGCATATGTTTGATATTGGTCCTTGTCCCACAGTTAAGAGCAAGGATATGAACCCCAATAACATAAGCTCTATTACACCCACAAACACAAATAAAACATAGGTATTAGCTCAATAATCTCAATATGTTAACTCTCACTAAATCAATTAACGAGCGGGAAATGATTGCTGCACCATTTTTCTCCTCTGGCACAACGCTGATTATTTATAGCCTTTTGATCGGAAAAACAAAGAATCAAGACACGAAAAATAGACCGGCTGTGCATAAGGAGAAAAGTGGTGTCCATAAATCATTTCCAGTTAATCAGTTAGTCTATGATTTGACATGGGTTTTACCTGATTTGATCTTTTCTAGTGCTTCGTAAAGGGCGCTTTTGTGTTTCTTCTTTAACCACTGCAAAAATGGTGAAAGAAGTAATGTAATGAAATTCAAACTCAGGAGAGTAAACTAATGAAGAACCAGAAGTCGGTCTAAGCACCCAAATTAATGAACTTTCAGTTGAAGTATGACTTTACCTTTGCTATAAGTTCGATTATGTGTTCAATGATTATTGAAATCAAGACCAAAACAAAACAGACTACGGCAACAGCCCACGTCGGCGTTTGCTCTAACGATCTTCCAGACGTTGCCGCTGCCATGTTTTCTGGATTAAGTTGCCCAATTGACAAAGAACAGTGAAATGAAATAACTTAAGTTTCGAATAAGTTGCCCAATTGACAAAGAACCCAATTGACAAAGAACAATGAAATGAAACAACTGAAGTTTCCAATAAGTTGCCCAATTGACAAGGAACAATGAATGAAACAACTGAAGTTATCGAATCATGAATATGAGAGAGAGAGAGAGAGAAAGAGAATATGAAATAAACATGTGAAGGTAATAGAGAGGTTGCGGGTGTTAAAAGGAGTTGAAATGAATTCAAGGAAAGGGACTGCAGTGGAAAATTTTGACTTTCGAACGCGTAAGAGAATATATAGAGAGAGAGAGATTGTCCTTGACCCGTTAAAAAAAATCAAACACAGTTATTTTGACCGAATAATAATAGTCCCCTTTAATTTAAGAGTAATATTAGGTTAATTAAATTTAGAGATAAAATTTATCAAATAAATGATGTCGTATCAATAGAAATAAGTTTATTAACACTTAAATTATAAACCAATCATCAACTTCCATGTAATTTAGTTTCTAAAATTTTGTCTACAAATTTAGTTTATTTAGCATTACCCTTAATTTTATTAAGTTAAATGCTAAAGAGACTTTCTTAAAAGTGAAATTTTCTATGAACTCTCTCGCACATCATTTTTTATCACAATTTCGTGCCAAGATTATAAAACATTATGTCAAAAAGATGAGGTGGTGAAAAATCCCACTTTAAGATAGTTTCCTTAGCATTTTTTTTTCACATACAACATTATATCTACATGAAAGAGCATGGATTTTGATTAGTCACACAATGAATCAATTTTAATATTTAGTATCAAGCTCGTCATTCACAAAAATTAAAATCTATTATTTTTTACTTACCAAAAAGAAAAACACATCTAAATGATCGTAATATTAAGTTGCATTGATTCCAATAATTGATTACCACTGCTAATGACTGCCCCAGAGTCGACCCCTAGCTTAAAATTTAAGGGATATGTAATTCTTTTTGTTTCTCAACCTTTGGATCCCCAATCAAAGGGTCCAAAACTGAGGACATGTACAAGAACATTTCTGGTCTCCTGGAGCATTAAGATAATATAATATACTCCAGAAAGAGACGAAATAAAAATGTATGGTTCCTATTTTCGTGTATGCTATGAACAAATTGACTGACTCATGAGAGTGACGGGGTTTGACAAATCATAGAACAAGTGGCGAGTCAATAATGCATATTACATGTAAAAAATTAAAAAATTATTGCCTGCGTTATTGACTTGTTCCCTTTCATCAAATTCTCTCAATCCATCAATTTCGATCTTTGAAATTTTGATCAAACGAATAAAGTTATTATAATTTTTAAAAGAATTCTCTATTTGTAATCGTTAGATTAAATTTCAAAGATCTAAATTGATGAATTGAGAAAATTTAATGGAAGAGATCTAGAGATGATCCCAGTTCATACATATGATTGTTTCTACTTCCTGCAGTAAGTTAACACTACAAGTGATCGGTTTTCTCGTTATGCCTGCTATCTGAGATGACCTTAAATTCGTCCTTTTAATTTTTTTAATCTGAATATAGGGCATCGAGAATCTTAGCCTTTAATTTCCATATAGAGGAAATTGAAGCATTCTCCTACATATATGCATGAAGAAAGTTTTGAGTAAACTTTGAATTTTTTTTTAATCTCAATAAAAGAAAAACTATGGCATGGTATTGGAATATAACGACGTTTTATAGTTAACTAACCCACGGTGCTTATATTTTGGAATTAATATTACTTTCATGAGATCAAATCAAAAGAAATTTTAATAAAAAAAATCAAAGACGTACGATACGTTTATAAGGTAGACATAGTAAACGTAATCAAGAAGTCACACACAAAAAGATACATCACATTTTCACCATTACAAACTCATGAAGAATACAAGACAATTCTTCAACCATGGAGGACTCATCTAATCATGAGGATTGATAATACTCACCAAGACTAAACTTTGGAAGTTCTAAAACTATAGTAATAACACCACAAGAAAAAGAACCCACCACACTCCAAAGGTACTACATATGGAACTCAGTTTCCTTTATTTTATTGTATTCTAGTTCTTTTTCCTTTTACAATGTGATTTACTCTAACGAAAATTAATTCAAACTTGGAATAAGAGGCGAGCTCACGACTATAACCAACTGCCTTAACTTATATTTGTAATTGTATTTTAGTTAATATGGCCATTTTAACTCACGACTATAACCAACTGCCTTAACTTATATTTGAAATTGTATTTTAGTTAATATGGCCATTTTAACTCACCACGTTTTGAAAACCATTGTGACGACCCACCATGCAATTTACCGAATTTTCTTTTCTGAAAGTATTTGAGGTGGGGTTGAATTTAATTTGGAATTTGGAGAGTTGGTGGTTCGAGGTTGAAAGCTTCGAAGTGAGGGAGAAAGCGAAGAGTTGAGGAAAAAAGAGGAAGGATAAGAGATTTTGGTCGTTAGATTTGTATCAATGGATGAGATCCATCAGTCTGAAGGATCTCCACAAAATTAATCCAGAGAGGATCAAAATCCGTATGTATAATAACTTAAAACCATATGACATTTATAGGGAAAGAAAGAGATAGAAGGATAGAATAGTCTAATTCTAACTATTTATAATGACTTAAAGTCTATGTGGCATTCATTATTGACCTATGCCTAATTAATAAAAATATATCATTGATTAAGTTCAGAACAAAAATATGGCATTGATATATGGCTTAATAGTAAATTTTTATTGACTTTTGGCTAAATTACCTTAGTTTTAATTAGCATTAGACTTCAATTTTAATTTATTCACACTATTTAAACATCATCAACTCTTTATGACTTCATCACATTTCAAGTTTCGGCCAACATACTTCAATTTCAAATGTTCATGTGGACATTCCAAATCGGAGTGTGACATCTTCCTCCAACAAGACTCTTTATTTTAATTAACTAATTATTCATAAATTCATCTTATTTTCTTACATGAGGGTCGTTGCACCCATTTGGATTATGATTGGTGACAATTTGGTCATCTTCCTAAAATAAATAAAAAAACTATAAAAGTTACGCGGGTTACATCATTGGTTTATTCATCAGTCCAAATTGTCAATTCAACAATTGTATTTTGACATAGCCTTAATCGGTTTTGTTTGCTTAAATAGATAACCCAGGTTTATTACCGGATGTCATTTGGACAAAAAATAAGATTTTTTCTTCTTCTTATAAATAAAATCATAACTTAAATAATTTTGCAGTCCTATTAGATTAGATTAGTAATGTGATTGTGTAAATCCTAACATATATAGGATATCCTTATAGGATTATTTCATATCTCTTAGACTAAATATTATCCTACTAGAGTTGTAATCCTATTGGGATAAGGAATTTAGCTTCCCTACTACTATAAATAAAGGCACAATGGGGTGGAATAGAACACACCTTACAATTACACACCTCTTTCTCTCTAATGTGCCGTAACCTCTCTCTATGTCCTCTATAATTGTTTAGTAAATTATGCTTACAACACATTATCGGCACACTCTTGATGCTACGCTAAAGAGAATTTGATTTTCAATCAAGGGATTATTACATTTTAATCATTCTTTTTATGATTAATTTATTATTTGGAATTGATCTACATGTTATTGATTCAATTTAATTTTTTTATGTTGAACGTGATACAATACATTCGAGATGCAATTCTGAAAATGATCTTCGATAAAATTCAAAGGCTTTTATTGTTTTCTGCCAATCAAGAAAATAAAGGAAGATATTTGAAATGACCATAAAGTACGAAAACATTCATCATGATGCATGAACCCCCTACATTTATATTTTCCTTCCGATATATATATATATATATATATATATATATATATATATATATATGTATATGTTTCATATATTTGTGTGTATATACACACACACACACACACACACGTTCATGCATTATGCAATTTTTGCTATATAGAATTTGTGAGTCAAAGAATCGAAAGAAATTAGAAGCAATTAGGGGTTTTTCAAACCATAGGAATTTCGAGAAAAAAAAACAACAATTAAATTTTGGGAAAATTTTGATATTGAGCTGCGACTCGTAGCCACGCCGACCTAACACTAAGGCAAGCCTACATCTCGAGGCTTGGGTGCTGAAACTTTGAGGCAGCAGCCGTTTGGGCTTTGCTGCATGTGTGGACCAGGCCTTTGGCCTAAGTTTGAACCAGCTAGGCCTGCAACCCTCCAAGCAGCATACCAACAACTTGTTTGTTGGGCCTATTCCTCACTCCAGCCAATGCCAGACCAAGCCAGCACGTGCTAGGCTTGTCCAGCGCCCTCGACTCACCAAGCCAGCATTGCTGAGCCAGTCCCGCGCCACACTTAAGCCCGCAAAGTTGGGTGGTGTTAGCCCAAAGCCACTGAATGTTGGGCTTTTGCTCCCTCTTGCAATATTGGCCCGCTTCTAGCAGCTTATGCACTGTTGGCATGGTTCTAAAAAAACACTAGGCACTAGTCGGGCAGTGAGCTGAGGCTTAGCGCCTAGGCGGACTAGGCGGATTTAGATTTATTATATATATTATATGACTATATAATTACTTATTTTATCTATATATTATAATAGTCTAAGGAAAAAAGTCATTATTTAAATAATTCATATAACATTTTATAACATTTATCTATAACATATATATATATATATAAATTTATTTATATCTCCAACTTTTTAAAAGAGAACAAGACCATGCAGTGTGCCAGACTGCCAGTAGGTGATTTCACAATTAGAAACCGGGTTCCATCCCATCTCTCTCACATTCCCCAATAACAAGACCATGCAGTGTGCTAGTGGGTGGTTTCAAAATTAAAAATCGGGTTCCACTCCACCTCTCTCACATTCCCCAAGGTGGAGCCCAAATCAAAACCACATTTTGACCCATTGGAAAGGGAAAATACTATTCCCATTAAATCAAGCCTGTAACTCTCACCGCCGAGGCGCTCTCTCTCTCTCTCTCTCTATTCGTACTCTTTCTTCCCTCATCTACTCATAGACGGCAAGCTTTAGAAGCTCGTCAAGGCTCAGCTTTTACGTACGACATTGGAAGTTGCAGATTTGTTATGAGAGTTGCAGTAAGTTTGGGATTTGCAGTTGCCTAGACCGCTTAGAACGCTTAACAAGTGCCTAGGCAGCCGCATGAATCCTCCCCGCCTTAAGTGAACGTTTTGGCCGAAATTGAGTCGGGGTTCCGCCGCTCAGCGCCTAGGCAACCGCTTAGGCCGATTTTTAGAACACTGGCTCTTGGGCTCTTCCTATCCTCTCAGCCCAATATGCAGCAAGCCTGGAGCTTGCACTATAGCGAACTGGGCTGCTTTGCAACCACTTCCTCGAGGCCTAACAGGCTTGCAGCCTTGCTGTATGACCTTGTCCCATGTACTGCAGCCAGCCTAAGTATGTTGGGTTGCGTTTTTTTCGACTCAATGCTATATTTTGGCACCCCCTCCCCGCTTCTTAACCATACTCAAATATTTTTGGGATGTTTTTGGTTAAAGCCGCACTAGGCTATATTTTCGTTATCACTTGGCCGAAGCCAATTGAAGCTAATATGATTTGGACGTTATTATTTTGCTTTCATGATTGACCCTGCATAGTCTTGATCTATTAAATTAATTAAAAGTGACCAGTAGTCCATTAATTTGATAGGAAATCCAAAATTATTGGCCTGAAGCTCACTTTTGGACATTAACAATTCAATATTTTAATTATCTTTTTTGAACCATTGACATCCTTTCGTAGTCTCGAAATGCTTACACTTGAGTTCTCGAAGCAACTCAAATCCACTGTACTTAAATCAGTATCTTGTATTCTATGTTCTTGCAGGAACCTTTCTTTTAAGAACTAAACGTTCATAAACTAAATTGAACCTGTAGTTTTGAATTTAGTACCTTTGAAACTTGAAGTTTTCATAAAACAATACACCCATAAATACCCAATGTTTTTCATGTAAACCATGTCTTAGAACCGGAATGTTCTAACTTTGATACTTATGGATGTTTTATCTCCCATAACACTATTCACCATCTTGTTCTAACTCGCTCATGGACCATGTTTTATCTCCGATGTTTTTCATGTAAACCATGTCTTAGAACCCTAATGTTCTAACTTTTATACTACTTATGGATGTTTTATCTCCCATAGCACTATTCACCATCTCGTCATTCCTTGTTTCTAACTCGCTCTTGAAACATCAGTATAGAGAGCGAAAGATTACTAAATTCCTAGATCTGATTACTACCACAAATGTGAGAGAACGATATAGACTTAGCTTTGGCTGAAGTCTACCAAATGGTGGTGCCCTACTTAGGCAAGGATGTATTAACATGCATTCTCTACTTTGGTAGAGGTGCATCGAATGGTATTGCTCTACTTCAGCAGAGGCCAACCGAACATACCCATTTAGCTTCGTCTGGAGCCTACAGAGCCCAAGTCTGGGTATGTCTCTCTCATAATCCAATTTCGAGTTTGTTTTTACAATAAATGATTGAATCAGGGCCTGCCAAGGTGTGGCATCATGCCTCAAGCATGATTCTTGGCACCTAAGACCTTAAACTTCAAGAATAAGGGATATTGTTCCCGAACCTCAACCCTGCAGAATCTACTTCCGTCTAATGGAAGAGATCATTGGTTATGCACATGTCGGTGCCCCTACCAATGTTGTTGAGGAGTACCATTCTCGTAGTCAATATGTGAGATTAATTTTGCTTCATCGAACACTGTTGGAAGAATTTTGGCATAGGCGGCCTTGTTGGCCGAAACCCTTAGTAACTTTGGTTTACTTTGTGAACACTTTTCTATGTTCTTGTATTCACTTTTGGTGTTTGTTTTAGTTATGGATAACCTTATCGATATTGTCCTCGAATATGAGTTAAATTATGTTTCTTTATACATGTGACCGAATTCAATTAAACACGTGATTAGGTACAAATGTGGGAAAGTTAGTTGTCTAGATGAATGTGATACTACGCACACTAACTGTATATGTAAATCACATATCTAGCAATGACTTCAGGTCCATCCAACCTGATTAAGAGCATTGGCACGCTCCTCATTGTATGGATGGTATTATATTACCATTTAAGAGAACTTATATTCTTCACGTCCTGGACAAATGACATTGAGTTTTAAGGATATTCGAGAGAACAATGATCATTAATGAAACCATTGATGGAAAATATAGTAGAATATCTTTGCACCACCTCAAAAAATGAGCCTGAAGCTTTGCTTTGGGGCTAATAGGCTATCTCCTAATAGGGAACACGCCACATATGGCCGGCTTGGAGCTGGGTGATTGAGTAGTTTACTTACTTTAGAATGACCTTTTGGGACACTTAGGTCGAACAATGATGCTATGACATATCTCCTTACCCGAAGTAAGGATCATGTGCCTACAAGCACACTTTGCCAAGCCTGTTGTTTGAGGAAATTGATTTTCTAAATCATTCCTAGCAAAGATACAAAATGATCCTCTTTTCACAGTAGATTCAAGGGAATATATGTGGACTAATCTAACCAAAATGCGGACCATATAAATAATTATGGTTTTCGTTGATGAACCGAAAACTGGTCACATGTTTGTCCACACACATTACTGCTAAACCTCATGGTCAATTTTAAGGGTTCACCACCCTAATTATCCTATAAAGTCTAGAAGATTAGATAATTCCGAAGAGTTTATATCGAAGATTTTTGATAAAATATTGCATGTCTTTTGAGTTTATAATTGGACATCAAATTCTATGTTCACCACAAAACAGTCTTGTAGAGTGATCATAAAATGTAATTTAAATGATCGTCCGAACCTTGGTGAACGCACCAAGCTTTCGATTTCTACCTAGGGCTATACAATCTTGTACGCAGCTATGATGGTCCGCCTTGAGGCCCATTGCCACCTAACCTATTTGATGTTATAATTGGTTATAGGGTACAAACATGATGATTCGTACTTACGCATTTGGGTGTGCATTTCATGTGCCAAGTTGTACCGTCGCAATGTACCAATATGGGTCCTCACAGAAGGTTATGAATCTTTGTCATTCATGATTCTCCTTTGCACTAGCTTCCTTAGAGCCTTTGTATGCGATCTCTTTACCGCTCATTTGTAGAATGTCACTTCAACGAGACAGTCTTCCCGCCGTTAAGAAGAGATAAGAACGTCAACATTCTTGTACAACGATGCAAATTTTCAAGGACGTTGCCTATTATGTTTCATCTCGATCCATGTACCGCATAAGTGTGATAAGCAAGTGCGATGTATTCTAGCTTTCAAAATGTTGCTCAAGACGCATTCCTCTAATTTAGATAAATTGACGAGATTATACACCAGTTGTAAACATATCTGCAAGGATAAACATACTTAACTAACGTTGAGTCAACATCCCTGAAGGGGGTGCCGCTTCTAAAGGACGGTTTGATCATTCATCTTGGACGACACAATACCCTGGCGGATAGCCAATCAATCTATCTCGACCTGAAGCACGACAGATCAATCAGTTCGTAGGATTCACTTCCCAAGAAGAGGAAGGTTACGATACACAATGAATCCATACTCGATCGCCATCTCAATCATTTACATATCATAAGATTAATCCGGATTACTCCCGAGACTTGAAGTTCTTGGTCTAGTATACTAGTTTGGATAGGATAATGGAATTGGAATGAGATTATCATCGATGATCTTTTCACTTATATGGTAGCTACCGACATAAATGAAAAGCGATGATATTGAACCGTGTTCTGTTGATTAGTGACAACGTAGAACTGATTGGACAACTGAAATTATAATCTAGATTAAATTCCTTACCAAATTATGTTTGGACTTGTGGTCCCTACACTACCCAAGGTAACCCTGTTGTGTTACATGTGGGAAATGAAGCGTAATGAGATGAATGAAATAGTGTGATATGATGCACGTCTTACGGTGTAAGGTTTCTCTCAAATGCTCTGTGATTGACTGCAACATTATGAAATGTGGTTATTGTTTCTCCATAGGTATAGTGATACAGAGATTTACATGTAAGTGCCTTAAAGAATTACATGGACTGGTTTAAATAGTTCCAAACAAAGAAACACCATCTCAACTCGTTTGAGGTGTTCACTAACAAATTAAAGCAATTCGACGGATCTGGTATACTCGTCTAAGTGATTATTTGATCAGTTAGGGATATGAATTAAGCCTTTGCATGTTAAACTATGAAGTCTTATTCCAAATTGCTAGAGTTACAATTTATGTCCATGACATGAATCTCACTAAGACTCTAGAAGAGCTTGAGAAAATTGTCTCGCACCTGGAGATGGAATTTGAGATGATGGATCTTAGGAAAACTCGTTTATGCCTTGACCTGAAGTTAAAGCGTTGTTCTGATAGTACTTTAGTAAACTAGTCAAACTACACACCGAAGGTGTTACCTTTAAGTATACCTATGATATTCCATACACCATATGCAAATGAGACCTTTGAAGAGGTTATGGAATCCGAAGTTCCATATTTGAGTTCAATTTTGCGCTTTGTTGTACTTAACTTATTACATAGGACATCTCCTTTGCTATTGATTTATTGGTAAAGATGCAGCACCGCGCCTACACGCAACCACTAAATTGGTATTACAGACGTTTTTCCACTACCATGAAGGTACTATGGATTTGGGCTAATCCTAATGCATCCTGAACAAATCTGACCCTAATGATCGGAATGATGCTTGCCTTGTTTATTATGTTGACGCTGGTTACTTATCAAACCCGCACAAGGTATATCCCCGAATGGTCATGTCTTTACCATTAGGGATATCACAATATCTTAGATGTCCACAATATGACATTAGTTGCGAAATTTTTTACTCGTTCCAAGACTCACCTTAATTCACTATGCCATATGTGAGACATGGTTGAGAGCTTTTATTATGCATATTCGAAGTACTTGCTGTTTTCATCCATTGTTGAGTCCCGACAATGATCCATAAAGACTATGCCATATGTATCAACTCGACCAAGACATGATACATCAACAAAGCCAACACCAAGACATATTACGTCTACATCACATCAGCAAAGCATCAGGAGATTGAAGTCATGCAAGCCGATCCCAGACAACCTTGCAGACCTTTACACGACATCATTGCCAAAGTCAACATTCCAGAAGCTTATCTGAGGAATTGGTATGCTAACTATTCATATGCAATGCTTGTAGTTCTCATTTAGAAGTTTTGTCAAACTCAGGGGGAGTATCCAAAAGTATACTCACTTGATCTTAATGTACTTTTTCCCCTACGATTAGGAGCATTTTTCCCACAGGATTTTTGCTATCTAACTAGGTTTTGACGAGGCACCCATCCTAGGCTGGTCATACCCCTGTAAGCTCTTCTATTTGTGTCCCGAAGACGTATAGTTTTGACTTAATGAAACTTCTCACTTTTCTCCTTAGCCTATGGGTTTTTCTCCCACCTTGGGTTTTACCATGGCTAGGTTTTGTGATTTTTAGCTTTTATGCATTCTTCGATTACTTTGAGACTCACATTCGCTCATTGTGCCAATGACTTCATCAACTGTACTTACTTCATCGCTGAAGACCTGATGTCATTTGTTTGAATATTTACACACTCAAGGGGGGGGGGTGTTGCAATCCTATTAGATTAGGAATGTGATTGTGTAAATCCTAACATATCTAGGATATCCTTATAGGATTCTACCATATCTTTTAGACTAGATATTATCCTATTAGAGTTGTAATCCTATTGGGATAAGGAATTTACCTTCTCTACTACTATAAATAAAGACACGATGGGGTGGAATAACACACCTCACAATTACACATCTCTCTCTAATGTGCCACACCCCTCTCTAATGTGCCACACCTTCTTGATGTCCTCTATAATTGTTCAGTAAATTATGCTTATAACAAATAAGACTTTTTTTTTTCTTCTTATAAATAAAATCATAACTTAGAAATTGAAAAACAAAAAAAACCCTCTTATGCGGCATAAAGTAGTAAACTTGTATGTCCTATATAATTGTTCAGTAAATTATGCTTATAACAAATAAGACTTTTTATTTCTTCTTATAAATAAAATCATAACTTAGAAATTGAAAAAAAAAATCCCTCTTATGCAGCATAAAGCAGTAAACTTGATAGTCATGCATGAGTTATTAACAATTTTGTAACCGCGCAAGTGGTAGATTGATCTGGTGCATGGTTTGGGTCTTCTTTTCCAACTCATTGTATATCGAGTCCAAACGCTCTCACCTCCACTTAGTGTAGATTAGTGTAGAATATTGTTTGTAATTAAAAAATAATTTTGTAACTACTTGTAACTTTAGAGTTATTTGTCAAATTTTAAAAAATATAAACACAGTTTAATTATATTTCTCTTCAGTTGTTTGTAAGAAGTCTCATGTTCGAGTTACGTGGATGACAACTACGTATAATATTTGTCGTAAGTTCGATACCTAGTTATGGCTAGCACATTGTGTGCTTCGCTCAATCGCCTCTCCTTGGAGTAGATATATATCATATCTCCTTAGAGTAGAATATATCATCTCTCCTTAGAATAGAATATAATGGATATCACTTACAACTCACATGGGAGAATGCACATATCACACGCCTTGCGAATAGCGTATCTTCACTGTAAAAATTTTATAATAAAACCTTTCAATTTTGTAATCTTCATTTAAAGATTGGTAAGAATATGATCATGAATATGAGTCTTAGAAGCCCATTATTTTTGTCCCAAGTTTAAATAGAAAAGTCTTATTGTGAGAGGATTGCTAATTCATGTTGTACGAGGATTGAATAAGTCAAAGAAATAGAGAGTCTCACTTTAATAGACAAAATATAATTGACCACGGTAATAGAACTTTGGAGAGCCTCTCGCTGTCATATCCTGTTACAGTACTGGTCTCAATCATGGTGCCAATTTGGTTGCCTTTGACAAGCTGGTTTTAGTCTACGTACACAAGGATGGAAAGAAGTCTCGGACAAACATATGGCTGGAAAGAAGCTCCTGACGTCTCCAACCAAAGTTTGTCCAGTTTCATTCAGACAAATGCGTAGCCTTGTACGATACGTCTGTTAGTAGAATTTTAGGGAAATGCATGCTACGCAGAATGATGACCGTGGAAAGCACAACGATTTAGAATTTTAGGCCATTTGACCATATATGAAATAGGCTTCTATTAACTACGACCTAATGATTGCCTTGTCTTGTTTGTGGGCTGCCTAGAAGCCATACATGATATATAATACCAAAAATTATATAAGCAATATAAAAAAATGAACGAATCTATGACACTACTTTCTTTACATAACGTTTGACACAAGTTTTTATGGAGCTTAATTCGTAATGGATCATATCTACTAAAAATTATCCAAATCTAAAACCATGTAACCATTAAGCTACATGAAACAAATTTCCGGACGTCCATAGAAAGATTATTGCCAATTGCAATGATTGAGGTTTTAGAGTTTATGAATGATATTCTAAAAGATACAATGTTCGGATCATTAAAATACATTACGAAGTGGGCCGTACAAAAAGTGTGTCAAAAATTATGTAAAAAAATAGTGTCACTGATCTGCCTCTTATAAAAAAAATGTACATAATTCAGTATAAGAAGCAACTAAAAGTGAGAATAATTAAACCAAGAAAAAAGGAACCATACGGTTGACCACAAAAATTCTAACTATACTTACATTATAGTCATTCATCTTCGGAATAGAAAACGTTGTAAACTTGTGCATAGCCATATTGGTTGGAATGACTTGCTCTTTTTTATGCATGTAAGTTTAAATCTCTCTACTCACAATTTAGATTAAAATAAAGTATCTCTAGTATTTACAAAATGTTTCCTACTTAAATAATAAGTAATTAAATGTGCCTCAGTATGACGTTTCACTCGAATCACTAAAATAGTCATCAAGAGAAACACAAGTTTTAACCTTATACATTGTTATTTTTTGTAGCATCCGTAGTAACGTATCATTAGCAGCGACGTGCCCAACTGGTTATGCAATTTTCAGACTACTTACATATTACATTACATACGACCTTCTTGGAGTTATCCACAATGACCTTACATATGTCTTCCTCCGTCTAATGTTGGAGTAATGTTAGAAAATATGAAAATAACAACATAAATTCTAGTCATTAAGAATAATCATAAAAATCACAAACCAAAATACTACAACAATAAGTGTGTATGCAATCAAAGTAAGCAACAGAGAAAGTAAGAAGTGTAACAAACAAACCTGGAGATTGAGGTTTGTTTAAATGTAGTTTGGTAGGCGTCCATTCCCAGGATTTAACAATCTATAATCCAAAGTTGAAGCACTGCAATATTCCGACTCTGACGAACTTTATATATTCTGTATTCTCAAGACACGATTCAAAATTTGACAAACAAAGAATAAAAGACATTCGAGAAAACTCTTCTCGTTTACTTTTAGATGGGTGGGATGCTTGAGTTTATATAGAACTCAAACCACTCCTTTTGAAACACTGTGATTGTTGCTTAAAGTTCCAATGAATAGATGCAACTCATGAATTTAAATTTAACTAAAACACTTGACTCTTATCTTTCATTCACACAAACATTAAATATTATGATACTATAAACATACAATTTCCAATATCTAATTATGTATGATCATATTTATACGAAGGTATAAGGTTTGCACGCGTGCTTGGAAGAGACTCTAAGAAAACACCAAACATACCCAAACAACATATTTCCTGATCTCCAACCCTCACCCCTAACTCATTTTGGAAGAGACTCTAAGAAAAGACTTAGAGTACTTGGATCTAATGGAGAACATGACACATGACCGAGCACAATGGCGTTCTAAGATTCATATAGCCGACCCCACTCAGTGACTTGGATTTTTCAAGTCTCCAACCGAGAAGTTTTCCTCACTCGGGAAATTAAGGGAATACTACCTCAACCTACATGCTCCACTCACAAAGCTTCAACATACAAGCTTTAACAAAAGAAAAATTCAAAGAACTTAGTGAAGAAGGCTTTGGTGTATTTAACACAATACGTTGAAATGAAGCAAAGCTTATTTATTGATATCTCCGATAAGTTACAAATATGTACATATACATGAGTCAAAATAAATAAACAAGAGGGAGCCTTCACAAAGGTTGCTTAGGAGAAGTCTCAGCAGTCGGTAGAGCCCCAGAAAGAGAAGGCCCCGGAGGGGGATCATTCGGAGCCTCAGTACTAGACAGAACCCTAGAAGGAGGAGGCATCAGAGGTTGATCATTTGGAGCTTCATTACGCGGTACAACCCCAGAAGACGAATGCAATAAATGCCTTTGGAACAAACCCACAAACCTCTGATGATCAAGTAAAATCTGACCATCAGATTCCTTCATCTGGTCAAGCTTCCTCTTCGTGTTTGTAGCATAGTCATGTGCGAGCCGGTGCAACTGTTTATTCTCATGTTTGAGCCCTCTAATCTCCTGTTTGAGACTCATCACTTCAGCCGCCAATGATTCAACTTGGCGGGTTCGAGCAAATAGGCGTTGGGCCATATTAGACACAAAACCTGCACACTGAACACTGAGAGCCAGAGAATTCTTAACAGCCAACTCATCAGACTGTTTGGAAAGTAGTCTGTTATCTTTGGGAGTGAGAATGTTCCTAGCCACCATCGCAGCGATCATATCATTCTTCATCACGGAATCCCCAACGATAAGAGGACCAGTAGGGGATAATAAGGATGGACGCCATATGTTGTCTGGAGAAGGTGTGACTGCCTCTTTAACAAGGTTCAAGTCAAAACGACGGTCGGAGGGGCGAGACATTTTCAAAGGTGTTGAAAAGAGAAGAGGTCGGACAAATCAAGATCTTAGAAATGCAAGAAGGGAGCTTCTACTGGTGGAGATTCAAGTGTGCTTTGGAATTTAATTCCAGCTTCTATAAAAATCTGCACTCGACGGAGCTTCAAAAATCGAAGAGGCATTTGCTTTCTCAAAAGCTAGGCTGCTTAGAGACCACGAGGGCCGATCTCAGAAATCAAAGACGCGTTTGCTTTCTTAAAAGCTGGGCTGCTCAAAGACCACGAATGCCGATCTCAGAAATCGAAGAGGCGCTTGCTTTCTCAAAAGCTGGGCTGCTCAGAGACCACGAGGGCCGATCTCAGAAATCGAAGAGGCACCTGCTTTTTCAGCCTTGTCAGCACCTGTCACATGCACACTCAGCTTTGCGGAAATTACAGGCATTCTGTCGAAGATTTCTGGTGAAGTAGAAAGCACGTGAATCTTACTGTTCAATCATCCATTTTCCACATGCAACATCAGCTCATGGGTACTACAGATAACTTTACCAAAGATCTCTGACAAAGTTTAAACACATGAAGCTTGTAGTTTCCACTACATCGCTATGACCAAGAAGGGTAAAAGAATAGCAAAGAAACAGCACTAACAAAGTTTAGACACATAAATTTTGAAGGTCTAGCTACCATATTATTACCCACAAGGGTAAAGGAACAGCACCACTGCTGGATAATTGGAAAGTCCGTGTGTGTCAACCTCTGTGCTCCGTGGCAAGGTAGACTAGCAAACATGCACAACCTGTACTCACATTCGAGAAAACACTCCCAACAAAATTGCTTGCTCCAAAATCGAAGAGGTACCGTCTTCCAAATCTCGAGAGCCAGACTCCCAACATGATTACTTTCTCAAAAATCGAAGAGACACCGCTATCCGAATCTCGAGAGCCAGACTCCCAACATGATTGCTTTCTCAAAAACCGAAGAGGCACCGTTATCTGAATCTCAAGAGCCAGATCCTCGACAGGATTGCTTGTTTAAAAACCGAAGAGGCACCGCTTTCTTAACTTCAAGAGCCAGATCTCCTTGAATAAAGCTTGTCTGTAATCTTCACACGCAACATCAGTTTTCCAGATACCATAGACCAATTTTTCAAAGTGCTCTGACAGAGTTAAAACACGTGATGCTGGCAGCTCCCACCACTGTGCTATGACCAAGCAGGGTAAAGGAATAACATTACTACTTGTTAGGGAGACTCCTATATATGTCGACCTCCATCCTCAACGGACAGGCAGACTTGCAAAAATGCTCAACCCTTCCTCATATCTGAGAGGGCACTCCCAACGAAGCCTTTCGAAATACTCAGCTTTCTTTCCCCCCGATAATACCTCTGCAAACAAGCTACACCAGAGCAAGAATATCTCATATCATCAGGGTTAAAAGCAAGAGTATCCCATATCATGTTTTTTCCCTATCTTTTCCTTTGGCTTTGTTCTTACCTGCAAGACAAGGAGAAAGAGAGCAATCAGTCAGCACTTGGAATGAAGCTTCCAGCCAGGAACTGACTGCTTGGAACCCCTTACCTGATTACTTACCTGGCATTGCTCTCGAGTACGCATCTTCAACATCTTATGCTTCCAGAGAAGATACCACATCTGCCTGAGGAACAGATAAGGTAAGTGAGAAGGATACAAGGAAGCATGTGGAGACAAGCGTAACAGAACACGTGCCGATACATCCACTACTTTGTCAACTGCAAAAGTATCCCATATCAGCAGGGTCGAACGTACTTTAGATTTGATGGACTTGTTTTGATCCTTAAATTCTTCAGTCGGCCTTATACTCTGGAGGAAACCAGAAAACCCTCCAGCCCAGTTCAAGAATAAGCTTGTGGAAAGTTACTTCTTCAAAAGCAAAAGTATCTCATATCATCTATTCTCATTTTTCTTCTCTTTATCCTTCATGTTGCCTGCAAGATAGGGAGAATGAGAACAATCAGCCGGAACTCGAAATCAAACTTCTGATCTGGGACTGATTGCTTGGAGCTCTGATTGCTTACCTTGTCTGTCACATCTTTTAGCAGATCCCCTAGCTCGGCGACTTGGGGGACTCCTACTACATGGTTTGTATCGCGCTTGACCAAGCCTAAAACTACAAGTAAGCTTCAAGTGAAATTGGTACATTACCTTGTGCATCCCCACCAGTTAAAGATACCACCCCTGGATGGAGAAAGAGTACGTTCAAAGAAGATGCCACATCTACCTATGAGACAGATAAGGCAAGTGAAGACGATACCACATTTCGGTACTTAGAAGTTTTGTGATTACGAGATCATTCTCCTACAATATTTCCTAATGTCATTTGTACTAAATGATTCACTTGTACTCATTAAAGGAGAGCTTGAACCTATGTACTTGTGTAAACCCTTCACATTTAATGAGAACTTCTCTACTCCGTGGACGTAGCCAATCTGGGTGAACCACGTACATCTTGTGTTTGCTTCCCTGTCTCTATCCATTTACATACTTATCCACACTAATGACCGGAGCAATCTAGCGAAGATCACAAACTTAATTTTTTCTGTTGTCCCAAAGTCCTCACTAATTTTGTGCATCAACAATCCTTAAGTCCTTACCTTTTTGCGTTGGTAATGGATGAGTTAACAGGACATATTCAAGATGATATTCCTTGGTGTATGATTTTCGCAAATGATATAGTGTTGGTAGATGAAACTCAGGAAGAGGTAAATGCGAAGCTTAACCTCTGGAGAGAAGTGTTGGAATCTAAAGGTCTTCGCCTAAGCCGATCAAAGACAGAATATATGGAGTGCAAGTTCTGTGCAAATGGAGGCCAAAATGAGTTAGGGGTGAGGATTGGAGATCAGGAAATACCAAAGAGCGACCGTTTTCGCTACCTAGGATCTATCTTGCAAAAGAACGGAGAATTAGATGGAGATCTCAACCATAGAATACAAGCTGGATGGATGAAGTGGAAGAGTGCATCCGACATGTTGTGTGACCGTCGTAGGCCACTGAAGCTCAATGAAAATTTTTATAGGATGGCAATAAGGTCGGCCATGCTGTATGGCACAGAATGTTGGGTGGTGAAGCATTAACACGTACACAAAATGGGTGTAGCGGAGATGAGGATCCTTCGTTGAATGTGTGGGCACACGAGAAAGGATAAGATTAGGAATGAGGATATCCGAGGTAAAGTAGGAGTAGCCAAAATTGAAGGAAAGATGAGAAAAAATCGGTTACGGTGGTTTGGACATGTGCAAAGAAGGCCTATTGACGCTCCGGTTCGAAGATGTGACTACGGAACAGAGGTTCAAGGCCGAAGGGGTAGAGGAAGACCTAGGAAAACTTTGGAAGAGACCCTAAGAAAAGACTTAGAGTACTTGGATCTAAAGGAGGACATGACACAAAACCGAGCGCAATGGCGTTCTAGGATTCATATAGCCGACCCCACTTAGTGGGAAAATGCTTTGTTGTTGTTGTTGTTGTTGTTTCTTTTTTCTATTAGCTAGCTAGAGATAAGGATGAAAATATGGAAGAATGATGGATGAACAATGTGGAGTAAAAAATAATACTAAAATTTTGAAGTTGAAGCCTGAAAATTTACTCATAAGTGACGAAGATGCTCTTATTAAATTGGAGGCCTCACAAAGATTCCTTGAGGACTTGAGTAGTCGACTACAATCTCATCAAGCTCTCTTGCCTATTGGAAGAAAAGTCAAAGGCATTAAACATATAATTACAAAATCCTATCTTTAATACATTCATGATTGAAGATGAACTCGAACAAGTAAGGAATCTTCATCGCAGTCAATCAAGGATACTTTTACCATCATCCCCGAAATATAATCTCATAATTAATATCTTTTGGAATATTCCTTCCTCATCATCCTCCGGATGGCACACCTTAGCCAATGGGAAACGTGTAAGGCAAAACCCTAACCTTATGACTGGTCACCTTCCTATAAATTAAACCTTATCTCCACCAATTCTTGGTAAGCTTTTGCCATGCAATTAAACCCTAAATAGACACTCTTTTCAAAGAAACTGACTTAGGCATCGGAGGTTCATTAGCCCCCCTCCCCCCGACCTTATGAGCGCGTGAGGCATTGCCTTTTATAGGTACAAGTTCGTCAAAACTGGAGACGACAAATTGTTGATACCACAAAATGGTGCTTTCATTTAGAGCCTGATTTAACACTACAAAAAAGGCTCTCGCATTCACTTTTTGAATTTTATGTAACATAAAATTTCTCGCACCTCGACCCTGCTCGAGCTGCGGTGATGCCCACTATCAGGCAACTTATGTTGTCGTGTCACCTATTTTGGCTCCAGCCTACCAGTCATCTACTGTAGGGATGAGAAAATGAGGCTTGGACCAACGAGTAGGGGTGGGTCCAATTTTTAAAAAAAATCTGAAACGGTGAGGGGCGAGACGGGGCGGATCCTAATTGCTGAGGAAACAGGTCCCCGACCTGGACAGTTTCCACCGTCCAAAAATCTGTGATTTAACATGGTCCGTTAATTAAATCTCTGCATTAAAACATATAACAGCGTTTGTCTCTCAGACCTTGATCGCACTCAGACTTTCCTACTCCTTGAATCTCCTCTCCTATCTCGTCTCAGACCTTGATAAGGCGCCCATCTTAGTCCATCGACTCTCATCACTTTCTCGTTCTCCCTCCCACCCCTACTCGACTCGACTCCCTGAGACTCATAGTGACTGAGTCGACCTCGTTTGTGTCGACATCACAACAACTAGCCACCATCACCATCGTGGCATCGTCTTCTGAATCTCCTCTGGTCTTCCCAATCGCAAGTTCCGGCCACCACCACACCATCCTCGTCGTTGAGAACACCATCATCATCCTGCAAATCCCTAGGTAATTTAGGTAATTTATGAATTAGGCTATCTAATTTAGGAATTTAGGATTTTTTGCATAAGCTTTTCAATTGATTTAGTAATTACGTGGGTTTCTGATTTGGGAAATTAATTTTTTTTGGGCTGTGATTGCATAAGCTTTTCGATTCATTATATGGACTAATGTGATTTGATTACTTGTTGAAACTTTTAGATTGGTTATGAATTTTATGGATCTGCTTATAGATTGTAGATTTTAAGTTGTTTTGTATTTAACTTTGTAACAATTTTTTGAAGATATTGATTTTTGAACTAAAATTGGTAATTGAAGCTACAATCTTGATGCTTTTAAGTCAAAGCAATAGTGAAGATTATTTGATATCCATTATTAGTTTCGATTTTCAATGCCGAATCGGAACTGACTAGATTATTGAGCAAAGCCAATAATGAAAAGTTTGTTGGCTTTCTTTATGTTTATGAAATTTATTATACTAATCATGTATTATATTTCATGCAATTACTGATTATGTCATGCTTCTAATCTCTCATTTATGATGATCTGATATGTTTCTTCCTCAATTGTAGTTAGCGAGAGGTCACAAGGAAGGGTGTCGTCTTTCTACCATAAATCACCAGAATATTGGAAGTCATTTCGAATGTTAATTTGGATGTTATTATGGATTTCATTTTATGTTATTTTGGATGTTAATTTGAACTTTGGACTTTGGATGTCTCTGTTGCTATTTTTTGTTGTTTTGGATGTTATTACGGAGCTTATATTTTATTTTGATGTTCAGACCTTGAACTTTCGATGTTATTTAAAATTTTGGATCTTATAATCTATAGGCTCTGTACTTGGTTTAATTTTGGATCTTGGAAATTTGGATTTTTTATGTTATTTGGAATTTGGGATCTAGGAATTTCGAAGATGGAAAAAAAAAAAAATTGCATGATGCAGTAGAGTATGTAGTCTGTTCTAATACCCGGCTCGGGTTAGGTCTGGTTCCAGATTCAAAAATTTTATTACCTGACCTAGCCCGCCCCGTTGTAATTTAAAGACGGTCTGGTCCGGTCCCTTCAAATTTGGACCCGGCCCGGCTCGTGCCCACCCTACCTTGCTGCCTTGCTGCAGTAATAAGAAGAAGGAAATTATTTTCAACTCTTCACAAGGCAAGCAAAGAAGAAAATTGATGAAAGAGGAACAATATCCTCTGATTTTCTCTTTTGCTTGTTTAGAAGGAAATTGCTCTCTAGGTTTATTTAGTCCCCTACTTAAGGTAGGATTAAATGAATTCTACGGGCAGTTGGATTCCATCTCCCAAAAGACATTTATTACAAGTTTGAGCTCAAAATCCAATACAGTCAAAGAACCCATTTTTGGCAGACCTACTCAACTTGGATTTCTACACTTCCCGCACCTTCTATGTACAACACAACAAGTGCGGGACATTTGTAGATCCAAAAATCGACGCGTAGAATTTTACAAGTGACGAAGATGTCCTCATTACACTTCTCGCAGTTCAACATCCCTGACGACATGAGCAACAACTACAACCTCATCATGCTCTCCTGCCCATGGCAAGGAGAAATGTCAAAAGCATTAAAGATAGAATTACCTACTAAGTCATATCTTTAATATATTCCTGATTGAAGATTAAATCGAACAAGTAAGGAATCCTCATCATAATTAATCAAGGATACTTTCATCATTATCCAAAGATATTATCTCCTAATTAATATTTTTGGGATTATTCTTTCCACATCCATCCACCTTAGCCAATGGAAAGTTGCCATGTGTAGGGCAAAACCCTAACCTTATGGCCGGCCACTTCCCTGTAAATACTCCATCTCCACCAATTTCTAGTAAGCTCTGGTTACACAATTAAGCCCTAAGCACTCACTCTTTTTTGAGAGAATCTGACTTAGACATCGTAGATCCATTGACTAAACCCTTCCTCCCATCTCGTGGGCATGTGAGGCTTTGGCCTTGATTAAAGGCGTTTATTTGTTTTGTAGGTATAAGTTTGTCAAAACTAAAGACGACGGAAAATATAAAATGAAAGAAATTTGTATGAAAATATAAAATGCTACGTAAAATAATATTATAATTAACCATTTTTATTTGTTTCGGGTCAAGGGTGTTTTAATGAAACACTCCCGGTATTGTTCACTTTTAACGAAAAACCACATTTTTACATTTTTCTAGTACCATTCACTACACCTTTATTAACGTGCTTATTTTCTATCGGTGACACATCATTTGTTTTGCAAATTTGGTTTATAATTTTGGTTCCCTAGTATTTTCCTTTAAACTATATATAACAGATATATTACATATAGGCTAAATTGTAACAAAGGTCCCTAATCTATACCACGAGTTTGATTTTTGTCCCTTAGCTCTAGTGATAGTTTCTTTCATCCTCGAGTTATGTCATTTTTGCACTAGTAGTCTTTTTCGTTAACTCGGTCAACTTTCCTATTAAGTTAAATGATAAAATAGAATTTCATAAAAAAAATAAAGATTTTAAAGAGGAGGACAAGGATTGGAGAGATTTTTCGATGCGCCAAGAACATGGCCTCATACGCCAAATGTGTAATACAAGTGGTTGAATACTTAAATACAAATTCTAACCATTTCTATTATAACACTTGATGTATTAGCCCGTGTTCCCAGGACACTGAAAATTTTCTTTAAAGATTGAGGAAGAATTCCTCCTTAACATACCTCATGACTTATTCACAGAACTTCGTGCTTATAATCGGAACTCCTTTGACTAAATGATCTTAGTTTTAATTGGTTTTTTTTTTTGCAAAGATGATCTTTACATAGTGATTTATAATATGGAAAGTTTTGATCTTAAGTATGGAATTCTTTGAGTAGGTCATAAAGTATTTTGAGGAGGAAATCTTCCTTAACCTTAAGGAGCCAAACTCTTCACTTTTTAAAAATAATTATACTTGTTTATGTATGAAAAGACCACTATACTCTTAAATTTAACAGAAAAGAAAACAGATTTGACTGAATGACTATTTATGCAACGCAGAGTTAAGTTGGAGGATAGAATAAACTAATATAAGAATTTAATGACAAAAACTAAACATGACGCAAAATTCAGAAACCTTTGGTACCAAACACCCTTACAAAGTATAAAATCATAGTAGGGTTATTATTTCGTATCCCAACTCAATTACATGTAGGACTTGATCGCAATATCTTATAAGTCATAAATGAGAACAAGTACACCTCAAAGCATCTAGAATGAAATGTTCCCCAGTCCAGAGGGCATCCCCCTTACCCACCGTAGCACATCGGTGGTTCAACTGGACCACCATACAAGCCACATCCGAACAACATTTCACGCGTTTACTTCTCTTTTGTTTCTTTCTTTTTCTACAGCACAAAGCACGGTTTCAGTTGACCTCCATTTAACCCATCAAATCTTAGTTGTTAGATTTATAGCATCTTGCTTTTTCAAACAAAGGTTATATTTCTCTTGGTCTTTGTCAGTTAACTGGTTTCCATGCATCTTTCCATGTGGTGGAGTAGTTTCTAGATGTATTGGGAACCAAGTCGGATCATAAGGGTCGAACTCTTTCTATGAACGAAGAAAGTGCTCCACTACTAAAGTTACGTATAATACAAGTCCGACGAAAATCTTATCAGTTGATGAAGCTATGAATTATAAGACCCCTTTTTGTGTTTTCTGGCATATCAAATCAGGAAAAACAAAAACAACAACAAAAATGTCTACTTACTTGATTTCTTCAAAATTTGTACCACCCCATCTCACAAGGCATTGTCTCAATATATAATTAAACCAGTGGACCAAGAAATTAAGTACGTCTTCACCGATAGAAGATGCGGTTTAAAATAAAAATCCTTTTAAGTGTGGCAGCTCGCTAAAACATGCACTATGAGTTCCTCTATGAGATTTTGCGTCAATTTGATTACTTGTGAGGACATAGAATGCACAATTGGTCCATGTCGTCCTAATTTAAATTTGATCTCTAAACTTTCCCTTGGTCCATATTTAGTTTAACATGATTTTTTACGGAGGTTAATGGCAAGAACATCAGATGACATTTAGCAACCATTTATAAATTATAGTGAAAATTTAAGGACCAAATCTAAATATTTTAGTCTTTGAGAAAAAGGCTCATCTATATCTATATAGAAGATATAGATATAGACAATATCTATATCTTCTATATATAAAGGAACAAGTCAAAAATGGTGAAACATTCATAATCCCAAAATTGCCCTCTCCCATTAAATTTTCAAATAAAATATTAAGGGAGAAGGCAAAAATAGTGAAACATTCATAATCCCAAAAATTGCCCTCTCCCATTAAATTTTCAAATAAAATAAGAAAATCACAAAAAAAAAAAAAAAAACTCACAGAGTGGTTTGTAACTAACTTTTATTTTTTTGAGATATATTATGATTTTATTTTTTCTATTTTGTGTTTTTTCAAATAAAAAAATATAAAGAGTCAGTAAGATAGAAAATTGATGTGTTTAAGGTCATCTCTAACCGACCAGGCCAAAAGGCCATAGGCCATGTTTTGGTCCGAAATGAGAAAAAAATCATCTCCAATGGAGGGCTGGGCCAAAGGAGAAAGGGATCCACTGGGCCAAAGAGGAGCTTGATGGTCATTAGGCTGGACAAAACCAGCTAGCTAGCCAACCATCCTGTGTTTTGAGGGGCTCAATCTGTCACAACCCACTTGCTAGCTAGCTTTAGCTAACTGTTAGATTTTGATTTTTTTAGGACGAAATTTAAAAAACAAACAATAAAAAATCTAATTTTTTTTCCCCATAAATACCTAAGTTATTTCTACACAATTTCTCACATTATTTTTCGCCCTTCTATACTATCTTATCTCATTTTATTTCAATTCTTCACACTCTTTAACCTCCTAATGTGTTGTAATCTTTAATATATGAGTTGTTGTAGTTTTAATATTTAAGATGTTGTATTTCAATTAAGTTGTAATTCAATTAAATTGTGATCTTTGAATTAATGTCTAAGTTGTTAACATGCAAGTAAAATTAAAATATTTAATAACATGAAACTTAAACAACATTGAGCGACATGTGTCACTCGAAATCATATCCGAAAAATTATTGAGATTATATAAAGATAAGAAATCCAGAGGCTTATTCATTTAGCGACAAAATATGTGCGGAAACCTTATTTTAGCCCTTTCGGTTGTAATAACTAAAATGTAATACAAGATTATAGGTGATAATTATTGAATGGTTAGAGTATGATAAGGAGGTATAAGTGAGATGTAGAGGATTGTCACCTAGACTAGTTAGTTAGAATTGTTGGGATATAACTAATGTAATCCATTACAATTGATTCATTCAATACAACTACTGTTTCTTCTTCCGCTCGCTTTCTCTCTAGCTCTTCATACTTTCGTGCTTCCTTCATCTCTATAATTTCCTCATATCTCCATGGTTTCTTCATACAAGAGCTTTTGTTATCATGGTATCAGAGCTAGCGACCTTCTGTGAGCTTGTTGGGTTCGTTGTTCGGCTATGATGGTGTTGGTGATTGGTGTTCTTTTTGGCGACTTGGAATTTTTATGTGATAATTTCTGCAATTGAAAGGCAATCTCGTTGATTTCAGTGACTGGGTTAATCATATTAGCGTTGATTTCAGTGACTGAGTTGTTCATATCGGCAGAAATTTTTCAGGTTCTATGCTTGATGTTCTGCAATTTATTGTATATTTCTTGAAAATTTGTTGGGAAAATCTTTTGATGCAATTAAGTAGTTTGTATTCCGATATCTTGGTGTGTAGTTTGGTAGATTTGTGTATGAATTTGTGAAGGCCAATGCTAGTATTTGTAGGTTAAATAAATAGATTTGCACTGAGTATCTTGAGAAGGCCAATGTCATTTACTCTGAGCCAAAGGAGATTCACAAAAGGCCAATGCCAGTTACTCAAACATAGTTATATTTGTTGAAGTATCAGTTATAAATTGTTTTCTTTCTTGAAGATTGTTCAAAGACTATTTCTTGAAGTTTATCAAATATGACTTCTTCATCTGTGAAAATTAAGGGTCTATTAGGAATGTTGACTATTAAGTTGAGTGATCACAATTACACTAAGTTGTCCTTTCAGTTCAAATTGGTGTTTAAAGGGTACAAACTGTTTGATCATTTTGATGGATCTGCAATTTGTCCCTCCAAATTTATGGGAGTGCTAAAACTGGAGTTACTAAAGAAGTGACAACTGCTTTTCAAGAATGGGAGACTACATATTTGGCTTTGTTAAGCTTGTTAATAACTGCTCTATCAGATGATGATATTGAGTATGTAATTGGATGTAAGACTGTTGCTGAGGCATGGGCTAATCTTAAAGACAAATATGCATTGGTGTCTAACACTGGTATTAATCATTTGAAGATTGAGTTACACACAGTATAAAAGGGTGGTGATTCAATGGATAAATAATTACAGAAATAACAGTGGCTGAAATGGCAATACTGAGTCAAGAATCACACTGCATCCTGAGTGTCAAATTTGTCTAAGAAGGGGAATGGGGCATACTGCACCTACTTGTTTTTACAGAAACTCTCAGAGTAATTCACCACATTTCATGACAGAATGCCATATTTATGGGAAAAGGGGCCACATTGCCCTTGAGTGTTATCACATGAGTAACTATTCATATCAACCATCTGGACCACTTGCTTCTCTTGCATCTGTGAATCAAGGTCAACCTCAAGTGATTCCACATCAACAAAATTATGTTGCTTATTACTCTTATCAAGCTCTAGTACCTACATCGTATGTAATTCAACAACATATGTTAGATTTGTCTTATCAAATGCAACCTCCAATGCAAGGTATGTCTACACAAGCTTCACCATCATACTCTAATACTGCAACTTGGATCATGGACACAGGGGCTTCCCATTATATAACCTCGGATCTTGCCAGTCTCAATCAAGTTTCTCCATTTGAAGGATCACAGCAAATTAAGATTAGAAATGGTCAAGGTTTGCCAATTTAAAACATTGGGTCCACAATTGTTACAACACCATCTCATTCCATTATTTTGAAGAATGTGTTACATGTCCCATCAACTGCTGTCAATCTTATGTCTGTAAAACAATTATGCAAAGACAATAGGTGTTGGTTTATTTGTGATGACACATGTTTCTTTGTGCAGGACAAAGTGACAAGGGAGATCTTGTACAAAGGAAGGAGTAGGCCTCAAGAATTCTTTCAGATTCCTGTGTCATCATGGAAGAAACCAAGTGCATTCATTGGGCAGTTAGTAAACTCTTCACTATGGCATCAAAGACTGGGACATCCTACAAATGAAGTGTTGGCAGTTATGTTAGCTAAGTCTAATATTTCAGTTTTTGCAGATAATAAGCATGCAATTTGCACTAATTGTATTCATAGGAAAATTACCATGAAACCTTTCTCTAATGATAGTTCTAGGTGTGTTTTGCCTTTTGATAGAATACATTCAGATGTATGGTGTAAGATCCCACATCACCTAGGGGAGTAATCCTTATATGTATATTCTCATCCCTACCTAGCATGAAGCCTTTTGGGAGCTCACTGGCTTCGGGTTCCATCGGAACTCTGAAGTTAAGTGAGTAGCGCACGAGAGCAATCCCATTTATGAGTTCCCAGAAACAAAATCGTGAGGGCGTAGTCGGGGCCCAAAGCGGACAATATCGTGCTACGATGGTAGAACGGGCCCAGGATGTGATGGAACCCAAGCCGGGATGTGACATATGGGGACCTTCTTCTGTAAAATCCATAGAGGGATATAGGTTCTATGTTGTATTTGTTGATGATTGTACAAGATACATGTGGATTTTCCCACTTTATAATAAATCTGAAGTGTTCTTAGTATTTGTCAAATTATATAAGTATGTTGAAGTTCAATTTGGTACTCATATTAAATGTTTACAATCAAATAAAGGTGGAAAGTTTATGAGTGGTCTGTTTAAGGAGTTTATGCAGTCAAAAGGGATGATTCATATAATGTCATGTCCCTATACTCCTCAACAAAATGGGTTGGTTGAGAGGAGACATCGACATATAGTTGAAACAGTGATAACTTTAATGAATGTTGTAAGCTTATCTCATGAATTTTGGTTTCATTCATATGCACATGTTGTGTATTAATATGATGGCTTGTAAAGCATTATATATGAACTCACCTTTCTATTGTTTGTTTGATAAACATCCATCTCTTAAAGATTTAAGGGTATATGGATCTGTAATTTATCCTTATTTGAGACATTATAATGACAGCAAATTTCAGCCTAGAACATTAGTCTGTGTTTTCTTAGGCTATGCTTCAGGGTATAAAGGGGCTATATGTTATAACTTGCCAACCAAAAGGTTAATTGTCACATCCCGGCCCGGGGTGGATCACTTTCCGAGCCCGTTCCACCACCGTAGCACGATATTGTCCGCTTTAGGCTTACCATTCCCTCACGGTTTTGTTTTTTGGAACTCACGAGCAACTTCTCAATGGGTTACCCATCATGGGAGTGCTTTGGCCTTCTTCTCGCTTAACTTCGGAGTTCCTACGGAACCCAAAGCCAGTGAGCTCCCAAAAGGCCTCGTGCTAGGTAGGGATGAGAATATACATTTAAGGATCACTCCCTTAGGCGATGTGGGATGTTACATTAATTCTCTCTAGGCATGTTATTCATGATGAGTCTACTTTCCCAGCTAAGTATCGGCCTTCTGCAATGTCAAGAAGTAGTAATGTACAGACTTCAACACATTCAGCTCCAGTTATAGTTCAGTTAAAGGTTCCAAATACACAAGACAATAGAAGTAATGACACAGTTCAATTAGTCTCTGATGATTCTTCCTTATGTTCTAAATATCTCTTATGTGTCTTCTGAAAGTTCACAGGAGGCAACAAATACACAGGAATATGAACCACTGCCATCACACTTACATACTCCAGTACAAGATATGCATCAACCCTTATTACATGTCCTAGATCGGGCTTACAGGTATTACTTCCTATTTCTATGATTGATTGGGAACAATCTTCTCATCCATCATCTAGTGATGCTTCCAGAACTCACTCTATGAATACAAGATTACAGACTTGAGCAATTCAGAGAAAGGATTACACTGCTTTTCATGCCAACTTACCTGAATTATAGTCTCTAAAGCTTGATGATGAATCTATATTTTGTGGTGGTTTCTCGTTTCTGGTTGAGATTATAGATTCTGAATAACCAAGGACCTTTAAAGTAGCTATAAGGAATTCCAATTGGCAACAAGCTATGCAAGAGGAATTTGATGCTCTTAAGGGGCAAGGTACATGGACACTAGTGCCTCAACCTCCTGACAAAACAATTATAGGCAGTAAATAGGTCTACAGATTGAAGAAAAATCCAGATGGCAGCATATCCAAGTACAAGGCAAGGTTGGTTGCACAAGGATATACACAAGAACATGGATTAGATTATTCTGAGACATTTAGCCTTGTGGTAAGGCATACTACATTAAGATTAATCCTTGCCTTAGCTACAAGTCACAAGTGGGAGCTTCAATAATTAGACATTAAAAATGCCTTTCTACATGGAGAATTGCTGGAGGAAATATACATGAAACAACCACAAGGCTTTGTGGACTCAAAGAATCCAGATTATGTCTGCAAACTTGTCAAATCCCTATATGGTCTAAAAAAAACTCCACGAGCTTGGAATTCAAAGTTCATAGGTGTGCTACCATCTCTAGGGTTCACAACATCTCAAGGAGATACTAGCCTATTTGTTAAAATAGAAGGCAATGATGTAATCATTCTACTTCTATATGTAGATGATATAATCCTCACAGGGTATAACAATTCCAAAGTTCAAGCTGTTGTAACTACTCTAAGTGAAATATTTGAGTTGAAAGACATGGGGAAGTTGACATACTTCTTGGGGCTACAGATACAATACAGAGATAATGGTGATGTGTTCATCAACTAAGCTAAATATGCAAAGGAACATATTAAAAAGGCTGGAATGGAGAATTGTAAGCCAGCCCCAACTCATTTGAAACCACATACACAGTTGCTAGTCTCTGAGGGTCAACCTTTAACTGATCCAATTGTTTACAGAAGCATAGTTGGTGCACTTTAGTATTTAACATTCACTAGGCTTGATATAGCTCATTATGTGAAAAGGATACTTAGATACCTTCAAGGCACTATACATTGTGGTCTTACATATTTTGTAGACTCTAGTACACATATTTCAGCATATTCTGATGCAGATTGGGCTGCATATATTAATACAAGAAGGTCAATTACAGGTTATGTTGTCTTTCTTTGTATTAATCTTATATCTTGGCAATCTAAGAAACAATCATTAGTTTCTAGAAGCTCCACAGAGCCTGAATATAAAGTATTAGCAAACTGTGCTGCGGATGTGCGTTGGATACGGTCACTACTAAAAGATTTGCATGAGGTTTTGATTGGTCCTCCAGCATTGTATTGTGATAATCTTTTAGCTTTGTTACTTAGCACTAATCTGATGTTTCATTCTCAAATCAAACATCTTGATACATATTATCATTTCATTTGAGAGAAAGTGTAAAAGAAGGATATCAATGTTCATTACGTTTCCACATACAACCAGGTTGTTGATATACTCACCAAAGGATTGCATAGTCCACAATTTGTCAAGCATTGTATCAATCTTAGTCTTGGACATCCTAGATGAGATTGAGGGGGGGTAATAACTGAAATATAATACAAGATTACAAGTGGCAATTATTGAATGGTTAGAGTATGATAAGGAGGTATAAGCAGAGATGTAGAGGATGGTCACCTAGACTAGTTAGTTAGAATTGTTAGGATATAACTGATGTAAACCATTACAATTGATTCATTCAATACAACTATTGTTTCTTCTTCCGCTCGCTTTCTCTCTAGCTCTTCATACTTTCTTGCTTCCTTCATCTCTATAATTTCTTCAAATCTCCATGATTCCTTCATACAAGAGCTTTTGTTATCAGGTTGGAGATGGCCTAAAGGACCTGTTGCCAGAGGCTTCTATGAATGTGGGGTTTGTTTGGGGTTCTAGAACCTTCGGTTGCATTGGTCTAATGACTCACTATTGGAAGCTCAAGTAATATTCCTTTCTTTAAAGAGAATTTGTTTTTTCTTTTTCCTTTTTGTTTTATGTTCTAGAAGAAATTACTAGAACAAACGGATTGTAGGAAATAAAATACATGTTATAAATAGGCAAAAGAGAGAGAGAGAGAGAGAGAGAAAGAGAGAGAGAGAGAGAGAGAATCTTTCCTAGAATAGAGTGGCAAAAGTGAGAGAGAAAAAATATTTCATAAAACAGAGTGGAACGAGAGCAATGTATCATACTGTTTACTTTTGTAGGTCTATCAGATAATAAAAGTGAAACGCAATACAAGTTCGTCATCGTAATTTAAAATTCGAACTATCCATGCAAAACCAAGTCGGCAAAGTAGGCAAAGTCGGGGCTAAATTTTCTTATAAAAATTGACTCGTAGGCCATGTCATATACAAAGTCGTATAATGTCACACTTCCAAATATCACATTAATTTTCTGAAAGATACAAGAGCAAACAAAATTAGGTGAAGTTTGAAATACGGCATATTGTTGACACGTGAAATATAATGTACATAGTCCATATTGTTGACATGTCAAGTATTTTTAATTTCTAATGATTCATCTTGTAAGAATGATCAGCTGTTTTGGAAAGAAAAAAAAAATCAAACTTAAATACCAGTGGATAGAAAAAAAAATATAAAACTTTGAGGACAAAGGATTCGGTCCAATTAATTTTGTATCGTATAAACTTATTATCTACCACATTATTACTAATTTATTGTGAAACTTAATCCACATTATTCATCTTAATATAAATAATATCCTTTGTTAAAAAAAAAAAAACACATGTTATCTACCTCAACCGCACCCCACCTTTACGTACCCCACTTGATTTAGAAAAGGAAAAAAAAATAAAACACGTCTTCAGTCTGTATTTCCAAGTTGTAACCCAAGTTGAAGCTAGAATTCTTTATTGAGAACTGACTTTCTAAAAGAAAGGGACTCCAGTGACCAAATCGAATATTTTTTTTTAAATAGTGGCCAAATAAAGAAGAAACTCTCTTGGAATCATTAAACAATCATGAAAGGTCTTAGATTTTGAGAGTACTTTGAAAGAAAAATTGAATCATTAAACAAAATTGCTTTTTCCTCCCCTCTGGCAGCTGGTTTTTAAAGTGAATTGTTTGTTTTTTTTAGGTCTTTATTCAAATATTGTTTTTGAATAAATTCACCTAATTTGAAAATCATTTCATTGTTTGATTATTGTTATTTCATTGTTTATCGACAACAATGAGTTCATTAATTTAATTGGTCACAATTAGATAAGTAAAATGTTTTCAATTGGAGTGAATTTTAGTGGGTATAATCTTTGAAAGATGACCAAAAAATATCGTCTCATATTATATAATAGGGTTCTTATACAAAATGATCCTTGAGATTTGCATGATCAATAGAAATGGTCTTTGAGATTGAAAATCAATAGAAATGGTCTCTGAGATTGTCCACCATCCATGATTTTGGTCATTCCGTTAAAAACTCTTTGGGCAATTTTCAAAGCTTTGTAACTCAATCGATTCTTAACCAAATTCGACCCATAATATATCAAAATGAAGATAAGAAAGTGTAGAACAAGATTATACCTATTTGGAAGCCCAATGGTTGCCGGAGATGCCTAGAAAATAGCCTGAAAGGTGACTGGTCCGCGGAAAAACTGGAAAACTCACCGAAAATTGGGTAAAATTTAAACATTCATAACTTCTTCAATACTCAACCAAATCGAGTGATTCAAAACTAAAATCATACTTCTCGACGAGACGAAGAAAATGGCACCTTTCTTTACGGCTAACTCGTCGTGGTTTGGCTAGAAAACTACTCAAAAGTGGCTAACTCAAAAATGGTTAGCCACTTTCGAGCCATTGTCCGACCAAACCACGACGAGTTAGCCTTTGAAAAAGGTACAATTCTTTTCATCTCGTCAAGAAGTATTATTTTCATTTTTGAATCACTAGATTTGGTTGAGTATTGAAAAAGTTATGAACGTTTAAAGTTTACCCAGTTTCCAGCGAGTTTTCCAGTTTTCCCGCGGACCAGTCACATTTCAGGCTATTTTCTGTCCATCTCCGATAACCATTGGGCTTCCAAATAGGTATAATATTATTCTACACTTTCCTATCTTCATTTTGATATATTATGGGTCAAATTTGGTTAAGAAACGATTGAGTTACAAAGCTTTGAAAATTATCCAAAATAGTTTTTAACGGAATGACCAAAATCATGTATGGTGGACAATCTCAGGGACCATTTCTATTGATCATGCAAATCTCAGAGACCATTTTGTATAATAACCCTATATAATATTGTGGAATACGTCAAAACCAATGATTAACTTTATAATAACTTACTAACTAGTTAAAGCTCATCTCAAACAGTATCTAACCAAAATAAAGAGGCAAAAAAGAAAGGGCTTAGGGCTTATGTTTTTCTTGGACAAAAAGACCTTTTGTTTTTGGGACCAAAAAGAGGGGCTTATTCGAAGGCCCAGTTAATGATGCCAGCCAGTCGCCGTGTTACAAAAAATAAATGAAAGTGGCCAACTAAAATGTACTCCACCCCAGTCCTCCCTAACCTCTCCGTTATCCTTTACCGTTTCCTTTCCACCCTGGCCCTACTAACTCTCATTTGTTGTCAAAATGGCTGCTTTCGATTGAGTATTCTAACCGAGCTCTTGTGTCTACTACCCATCCCGAGAGTGAATCGTCGCTCATTCAATTGAAGGTGTGTGAAACCAAGTTTGCAGGTTGTTTGGCGGTAATTTTGAGTTTTGGTGTTGCCCTAATGTTGTTTGTTTGTGGTTTAGCTTTGTTTATCATTTGAGGCTTTTGGATATCTGTATATGGTATAAACTAGGGAGCATTTGTTGTCTTGTGGCATGAAATTGGCGATGTGTGTGGTTCGCTGTCTCTGGGTTTCGGTCTTCTACGGCTAGCCATCCCTCACATAGGCTTCTAGGGTTTTCTCCACTAGCCACTTTTAAGCCTCTATTGGTTGGGCCATTTAGGAGTTTGGGTTGAAACCCGGTATGCATTTATGTTATTTATCATTTTTGTACTCGCTGCAGAAGGGAACTATTAGATGAATTACTACTTACTCATGTTTTATTTGCATCAGTTGTGTTCTTTTTGTATGCTAGTCCTTTTTAGGGTCATTGTAAGTTATTTTATATCATTTTGGACTTTGTTTAATGAATTACTCTACTTTGAAAAGAAAAAAAAACCAGAAACTGTGCAAATAAAACGTAGTAGATTAACTACCACTTAAATTCTTAAATTGAAAGAAAAAAGAGAATCCAAAATAGCAGACAAATAGAAAATGGAGAGCTTATTAGATAAATTGAATGTCAAAACCATATTACAAACTTCAAAAGTAAATGAATGTCAATCTGAATATCTGATCATCCGCACATATCCTGCTCCAAAACTAACTGAATGTCTAAACCATGATACAAAGTTATCAGCAACATTGCTGAAACCATAAAACAACTCCAATTTCCTTGTACAAGCCGGCTCCAGTTCAGCTACAACCAAAACACTAAATACCATAAATTTTTCCAAACAAAAAAATCGAAACCCTAAAGAAAATGCAATCACTTTAATCACACCAGATAGATTATGCAACACTAAAAGCTTCAAAATCACACCGCAAACACAAACTTAATAATTCCAAACATCAAATCATCGAAAAATTATTAAAAATTAAAGCTTTGACAGGCTTCTTCGACCAAATTAGAGTGATGCACAAGCATCTCGTCTTTGTCTTGCTGCTGCTAACAAAAGAAACAAAATCAGAGATGTGATTGAGAAAAACCTAACCTATCCTGCTGAATGATAACCCTAGCGAATCAGTCACTGTAAGTAGGTGAAGTTTCAACATTCAAGCCAATTGAAAAGCACCGTATGGAACCAGAAACTCTAAGCGATCAGAAACGAAGAACGAAGCTGGATATTAGTGAAGAAAATGAGAGTGGAGATGTAGAGGAGTTGATACGTACATGCAATTGCTTGTACTCGGTTGAAGGGATTGTGATCGTGCTTTCAATTTGAGCATGAGGCTTCCATGGAGCTTACGATTTCAAAACTCTAAGACTCTACAAAGGATATTATGGGAGGTAAAGTTTTGTAGTAGTGATGGAAAATTACGAAAACCAATTAAAAGAGTGAAAATTTTGAATGTTAACAAAAAATCATGTAATAACTTTATTTAATGGTTATAACAAAATTCAATAGTAAACCAGCCCAATAAGACTAGCCCAAAAAATGTAATTTATTGAGCTTCCCATTTTACCCATGACTTCAAATCTTTCCTGTTTATTTGGTCCGTTTCGCTTAGGAAACGTGTATAGAGTTCAAATTCATGGGAGATTTTTCAATGTAAACGAAATACGCGGTGATACACCACGTGTTACTATACAAATGATATGATATATGTGTTAAAAAGTTAATAACTTATAAAATATAATTTTTCATTATTTATATAAAAACACGTGGTGTACCATCTGTATTCCGATCACAATAAAAAATTTCTCTAGATTCATGTCTGTAATTTTGTCATTTCATCAGCCCATTCCGATCTTCTTCTCCGTTAAATCAATGAGTTCCCATTTTGATTCTCTGGTTCTCCGACTGACCAGGTAATTTTCTCTTCCAACTAAATTAAGATACAACTCCTCTCTGTCTTCCCTTTCCAACGATCTTTTCGTTTCATCACAATTAGTAAAGTCGGAACAGTAATTCAGATCTTTTCATTTCACCACAATTCCAACACACGCATCGACAACCACCAACTCTGAAAAATGGCAATGGAAATCCTGATGCATGTGATAAACAGATGCAGATCTCGCTTCGGAAAGAAGCGGAGATGTCGTTGTACGACCTAGACGACACGCCCTTGCCGAATCTAGCTTCCGTCGAAGAAACCTACGGAATTGGATTATGGCGCTGTACCTGAGGTGCAAGAATTGCAAAAGGCGACTGCTGAGGGGCGTTGAGACACAAACCTGCGTCTTCTGACAGCAAGGACCTCCCTCCCGACCTTATCAATTTCCAAGATACTTTTTGGTACCCGTAGCTGCTCTTGTACCTGAGCTTAAGTCGATAGGTATACAGCTTGATATTCTATCTTTTGTTTGGTTGATGAGAAAATTGAGATTAATTAAGATGGGGAAATAAAAGCTTTGTCTACGTAGCATTCTTCATCAAATCCCAAGCCTTTTGACACTGCCTTGCACAAACCTTTTACAATCCCTCGCAACCCTTTGAAATACCCTTCCAAAGCGTCACTGTTGAAAATAAAAACCACAAAATTAATGCAAAAAAACAAAATAAATTTCGTTATTCTTTTGTCAGACGAGAGAGGGAGTGAGAGACAGTGGCTAGGTGCCAAATCCTACTTTCATCAAGCGCTAGCTAGTTTTCTATGCATGTATAAATCTGTGTTTTGTTTCCTTAATTTTAATTTAGAACGGAGAATTCGATCGGACATGTGAAGTATAATACTATTATTTTATAGCATTGCGAAGGGCGGCTGCTGAGGGGCATTCAGACGCTGACCTGCGTATTGTACGGCAGATGGCCTCCACCCGACCCCATCAATTTCTGAGATACTTTTGGGTACCGGTGGCTGCTTCAATACCTGAGCTTAAGTGGACCGGTATGCGACTTGATTTCAATCTTTTGTTTGGTTGACGAGAAAATTGAGATTAAGATGGGGAAATAAAAAAGTGAATCCTGTTCTTGTGTTTGGTTAACGGAAAACTAGAAAGAAACGGAATTTAAAGAAAAAAATCACGAGTTTTTGTTTTTTGATTAATCTTGTTGAGGTATTAAGCTGAAATTCAATTATTCAAGCGCTCTTAATTTACGTATGAAATCTGAATTATGGGTTTAATTCGTATTTTCTTAATTTGATCATATGGATTTGCACTTTTAAACTCGAGGCTATTCGGGAAAACAAGAGAGAAATGGTTAATGCTACCATAGATAATATATATATTTGTAGCTCTGCAGTTCCCTTCCAATTAATTGATGCGTCTACCTGACTTTGCCAAGACCTATTGCGAAGGTTAGTTGAATTTCTTCTTGGTTTGTTAGTGGAGAGTTCTTGTCTTGTAAGAGGATCTCTCCAGAATTTCTTCTTGGTTTGTTAGGGGAATAAGTGTAACTCCTTAGTAATATTGGTCTTTGTAAATATGTGTGTTACTGTCAAGACTGCAATTGGAGGATTAACATTTTTTATTGCTGTTATTAAGGGAGCTATTTCACTTGACGACTCATGGAAAGAACTGTAATAGCCAGATGTTTGGATTAAAACTTGTTAGTAAACTACAATCCAATAATTGGAAGTCAAACATTGAGAATCTAAGTGGTAAAAGGCTTTTTGAGGTTGCTAATAGCAATGATGTAGCCCATAATTGTTCTCAGTCCAGTATGAGGTGTCAGGAATATTCCCATCATGGGCCTGGTCCATTGGATTTCTGCCGAGTCCTATTAGGAGAAGGTTCCATCCAAATAAGGGTGAAGCAATCAAGTCCTGATGCAACAAGAAATTATCAGAAACTAGGAATGCTTCGAATAAAAAAAATGCAGAGAATCAAAGGCTAAATCTAAGTGATTAAAGAGTTTGATTTAGAGTCCTGCAAGAGTCAGGATTGGCCGAGATCTATTCGGATTGGGATAAGGAATTCTAGTCCAAGTGAAACTCTACCTCGACTATTGAGGAAATTGCTACTATAAATAGAGAGGGGAGTGCATCATTGAAACCCCTCCAAATCAACACACAAAACTGCCATGCGCAAACTCTTGCTCTAAGCAAAACCTCTCAAAGACCTTGAGATTTTTATTTTCCTTTTTCTCACCAACACACCTTCAGTTTGGATAAACAGCATTGTTGCCAACATCTTCAGTTTGGATAAATAACACTAAAGTCGTAGAATCAATCGACCAAGGAGCACCTTCAATTTGGATAAACAACACTGCTTCAAGACCAACTGGTTATCTATCCAATTCTCGGTCAACAAGGATTTTCGAGTCCTTGTTGGAAGAGGTCATCTCATTAGCCTTCTTGGTGAAGTGAGGTGTTACCAAGTTACTCGATATTTTGCATACTGAAAGCCGAATTTGATATTGAACTTCGTAGAACTAGCATCCTTCTTTTTAGGTTCTTGAACCGGAAGGTCAAGACGTGTTCCTTCCTTGGCCACAATCGCAAGATTTAGAAGTCAGCAGCGCGTCCAACGCCACATCAACACTCATTCACTCCCTAACCTAGCTCGGCCGATGAGTTGGCAAGCCCTGCATTCAACCGAATAACGTAGTTAGCTTATTAGCTATTCGGTATGCGCACCACGTAGGCTAAGTAATTTTTAGGGTCAACAAAACCCTAATGTTTGTTTCAGTCATCTTTTCTTTGCATTAGTTGAAACAAAAAGCTTTGACATGTTTTCTTTGTCTGGACTTGTCGATTAGAACTAAAGTCACCCTGTCACAATTAAATATTTGTGAATAGTTAGTTTTAGAAACAATATCCGTGTTTGGTTTCAGAAATAGTCAGTTTCAAAAATAGTGTACTACCGATGTTGAGTCTCAAAAATAGATAGTTTGAAAAATAGTTAAGTGTCCAGTTTAAGAAATAGTTATAGTATAATGTTCTGTTTAGTGATAGTACCTATGTTCAGTTTAAAAAATAGTGTAGTACTCATGTTCAGTTTAATAAATAGTGTAATATTCGTGCTCAACTTAAGAAATAGTCAGTTTCATTTGTCGAAGCCTTTTTCATCAAAGTTCCCAAAAAATAAACTAAGCAAAGCGCATGCTCGCATGCCAACTCGGGTTTAGTTTTAAAAATCGTCAGTTTAAAAAATAGTGTAGTACGTGGGTTTAGTTTAAAAAATAGTGTAGTACCTGGGTTTAGTTTAAAAAATAGTGTGGTATCCGAGTTTAGTTTTAGAAATAGTCAATTTTCAGTTCAAGAAATAATGATAGTAGTAGTATTCAGTTTAAAATTGGTGATAGTATATGTGCTATGTTTTTTCAAAAATAGTAAATATTCAATTTAAGAAATATTGAAGTACACACATTCAGTTTCAAAATTAGTCAATTTAAGAAATAGTTAGTGTTTAAGTTAAAAAATAGTCATGTTAAGAAATAATTAGTGTTCAGTTTAAGAAATAGTGAATGATGGAGAGAGTGTGTGTAAAGGACGCGCAAAGTCCCGTGCATTAATTTTTTATTACTTATTTTATTTTTTATTATATTTAACTTTTGTCCTTTTAACAATTAAGTCATTTTACTAAAGTTTAAGCCATTTTATTAAATAAAGTTATTAGATGATTTTTTTATGTTAATAAAAAGTTTACGGAAGTCTTTTCTTTAAAGTTAAGAAAAATAAAGTTTTGATGAAAAAGACTTGGGTTAAGTTTATTTTAATAAAAAAATCATGCTATAACTTTTTTTTGATGAAAAAAACCTTTTATTATATTTAACTTTTGTCCTTTTAACAATTAAGTCATTTTACTAAAGTTTAAGCCATTTTATTAAATAAAGTTATTAGATGATTTTTTTATGTTAATAAAAAGTTTACGGAAGTCTTTTCTTTAAAGTTAAGAAAAATAAAGTTTTGATGAAAAAGACTTGGGTTAAGTTTATTTTAATAAAAAAATCATGCTATTACTTTTTTTTGATGAAAAAAACCTAAGTTTTAATGAAAAACCTTTAAATTTTAATACATATGACAAATAACTTAAATTTTAATGAAACTAACACAATTTTAATATTAAAAAAAAAACCTAATGAGTGGGATTCGCGCGTCCATCACAGACAATGTTTATGAAACTAAATGGTACTATACTATATATGAAACTTAACCGTCCTACATTGTTTATGAAATTGAATGGCACTATACTATTTATGAAATTAAACGGTAGTATACTATTTATTGGTCTAGATTCATAAATAGTGTCTAGTTCTTGATTCACTTTCATAAATAGTGCCTAGTTATTAAGTCATGTTTCATAAATAGTGTATAGTAGTTGATACAGTTTTATAAATAATGTCTCATTCTTGATCCAGTTTCATAAATAGTGCCTAGGTTTTTGTCCACTTTCATATACAGTGCATAGTTATTGGTCATGTTTCATAAATATTGTTTAGTTCTTGGTCATGTTTCATAAATAGTATATAATAGTCAGTACAGTTTCATAAATAGTGTCTTATTCTTGATCCAGTTTCATAAATAGTGTCATAGTGTCTCTTTCTTGGACCATTTTTTTGTTCAGTTTTAGAAATAGTGCCTTTTCCAATTTCGATGCATCCCATGATATGAGCAACAACCACCTTCATGATGGTGGTGATGCCCATGCCCATGACGTTCATCATGAGATACCCAGTTGTTCCTCCCTTCTTTTTCACTTTCTCTTCATGAGATACCCAAATCCAACCCAACCCTTGCTATAAAGTTGTAGAGCTTTTTAATTACTAGGAGGGTTCCACTGCATAATTGGGATGAAAAATCCATCGTACGATCACAACTTGGGAAAAGATTTGATTAAAAAAATTATAATTGTACATATATTGTACTTGATTGCAATACAACCTACTGTCATTTTTGCTTATATATTGACGTAGGAAAAGCCAAGTGATGCGTAAAATAACTAAACACACAAATTAAACCCTCTTTTTATCAATTGTAGTAAAGTATGTAAGTAGGGATCGTTCTAGGCCGGGGATTAGGAGGGATTGCTAAATCACTTGAAAACGTAAAAACAAAGTTTAAAACACTAACTAGACTCAAATAATGCAAAACTATACTTTAAAACACTAAAACAAACCAAAAGACTCAAAACAGCCCCTAAACACTCAAAACTACCTTAAAAACACAATCTGGGCAATTTTGGGACTCTCACACAAACTTGGACAAATTTTGGTTTTCTAATGAACTAAAACACTTAAAAACATAATCTAAGACAAGTTCTAATTAATATGACTCAAAGAAATAAGATGGGGTTGATTTTTGACGAAAATAATTAAATTAAGACAAGAACAAAGTAAACAAATTCTTAGACAAATTTGGGTGAATCAAAACACTCTAACACACAACCAAAACAGAAATTAAACACTTTGAAACAATAAAGTAAAAGGGGGATTTTGGTTTTAATGAATTTGAAAACAAAACAACTTTGTAAAACAAAACAGATTGTAAGTGAATTTGAATGAAACTTATGGATGGAAGATTAGCTAGGAGGTTCTTCTCCACATATGTCACACTTGCATACAAAACGATTTCCAGTTGCTTTTCGATAAGCTATGAATACTCAACGCCCCAAATTAACCGTGAATTGCACTAATTAACCCTCAGTTTTTTCCACAAGTTATTAGGTTGGATGATTGCATACGACAACCCAAAACATTCCCTACAAGTTCCCTACATGAATTGCATAATAGAGATACAAGCAAGAATCATTAAGTTCTATGAAAAACATAAGCATTGACGAGGCACTCATTACTATGATTTGCATGAAACTTATGCCAAGAGTTTACTTAACGTGATTGTGACTAGCAACCTTCACTACTTGTGAATATAAGTTTATAACGATTAGGTGAAACTCCCTTATATTCTAGCGTCAAATTCATGCATGAAAATTAAGCGTGCACTCTTAACCAACATACACAAATTAGTTTTTATATGAACGGATAAGTAAATTGAATTCACAACTTATGAATCACAACTGGATGTAATCAAATCATATTGCAAGTATGAACATAGTTTCGAATCACCCCCTAACTAAGAGGGGTTTAGTTCCTCATACTCACAAAGCAAAGATACATAAAATTAGACATTAAAATCAAAGGAAAGAAAACACCTAAAATGCTCCAACTTGGTAGCAAGTGCATCCAAGATTCCTCATTTCCCTATGCTTGCGGCAGATTGGGTTATGGACAGATTTTGGGTAGTTTTATGATGTACAATGGATGGGGAATGGTATGGAAGGGTTTAGGGTGAGTGTGGAGGAGTGTTTGAAGGTTGGAGGGTGGTGGAGAGCTAGGCAAAGAGGGTGGAAGAAGGTGGAGTGGCTGTTATGTTTTCTAGGCACTAGAATGGTGTTTTTGGGGTGTTTTGCTACCTAGAGGTTGTATGGACGAATTTTCTGTGATGAATGATGAATATGAGAGTGTGAACCCTTTGCCAAGGGGTGTAAACATGTATTTATAGGCCCCAAAAACCTTAGAAAATCAGGTTAGGTTAAGGATGAAATGCATGGCAATTTGTGTGTGTGGTGTGCAATGGTCCAAGGGTGAAAATGAAGTAATGATGCAAAGTGTGAAGGGTAAAATGGAGTGGTGTTGTAGCTAGGGAGCATGAATGATTGTGTACATTGCATAGAGATGGAAAGGGAGGTGAAATGTGTCAACAAATGGGTCAAAGGTGCAACAACATGTGTTGCACATGGCATTCGATTCCAAATGTGAATGATGGAGCATCAATTGGTGCATGTAATGGATGTAAATGTTGTCTAAAATCTAATGAGTAAAGGGAACAAGAGGTATCAAGCAATTGAGTGTAATAATTAAATGAATTGAAGCATGAAATTAGAAATTATGTAGGGGACAAGAGTGATCAAGCATGGCATGGAATCTAAAGGGAATTCTATGTGGTTTGCATGGCAAGGAATGCAAGTTGGGGCGACAGATTTTTGGGCTGTTTTCTTCATCTTTTGGACCATAATTCTTCATATTCTTGGCCTCTTTAGTTCTCAAATTCGTCTATCCACTTGGCCCATGCATTTGCTATCCATTCCAAGCCCGAAACATGCTCCAAAGGCCTCCAAAATGCATCTTCTTGCCTACTTTGTCCATAAAATCTGAAAACACACGAAAATGACTTTAAACATTAAAATAACTAAGGAAACACGACATAAATGCACAAGAACAAGCCAACTAAGTCGCATAAATATGCTTCTATCACCAAGAGAGTCTCGGAGAGACGGGGGATGATAACCTGGGATTTGCTCAATCAGGGGCAACGGAGCTCGCTCACGTCACTAATCGTGGATTCTCAGGTTATATCCCTGTAGAGATGTGAATGATTCCGTCCTCGCTCTCCGTCCCCCCTGGTTAAGCGATTCTGATGCGAGAGGTAGACTTGGAGAAAACAATTTGAAACCATTAATATGCTTTGGAATAATAAAGGTTTTGTATTTTAATTACTTAGGAATTTGTTAAGTTATCTTGGGAGTTGTATGGCCGTCATGGAAACTTAAAGTCTATTAATTTGTAAACGCTTATAAATATTGTACTAGAAAGCCTTGAATGACAGACTTGAATGAATTAAAATTGTATTTGCCTTGTGCATTTGAAGAGAGCGATTTCTCCTTCTAAAATTAAACATTTGACTTGGTTGTGTGAGTGAATCCACGATTAGCGATGAGAGCGAGCTCCGTTGCCCCTGGTTGAACGAATCCCAGATTATCATCCCCCTTCTCCCAGAGACTCCCTTAGCTTTTCCTGCATCATATATAATTAGCATGGGGTTCGCAAAATGAAAGGAAAGTTATTGCCCCTCCTTTGTGTCTAATCCTTATTTCTGATAATTTTTGCTTCTTTTTTAACCCGATGAGATATTTAAGATGCTCCTGTCGTAAATTGTTTTAGTATAGTCCCAATTTTGAACTAATTTAAATCTTAAAAGATCATTTTAGCCTGTGAAAGCTGTAGCTATATATGATTATTCGCAAAGTGAAACGCAATACAATGTAATGTCTGTTGTAAATAATGGGTATGTTTGCCCACATGTGTATAGTAATGTGTATAGTAAAGTATCACATTTGTATACTATATACTCATAAGCTAAATAGTAATATTTTGTAATTTTCCATTGAAGTAGCTCTATAAATAGAGCACTTCAATTGTGCAAAGATGAGTAAATGAGAAGAAGAAAGAAAAGAGAAATATATCTAATAGCAATAATATACATTACTTCCTCTGCAACAGCTTGTGTCGGTATATTACTCTGCAACTGCTTCGTTCCTTCACCGAGTAAAGGTTATCTCTCTATAAATTTTGCCTATTTATAACAATGTCTTGTTTTTGCATATATATAATCAACTACAGCATCAGCTGCTACGGCTAAAGCGGCGGCGGAGTGGAAGCACAAGGCAAGCACGTTCTCTCGCATAAGCTTTCCTAAGAGAGAGGTGAGCAAGAAGCGGAAGGCCTTCTTCTTCCTCCACTGCTTTTGCTGCCATTGCTACTTCGGCGGTGGGGATAATCGTCGGCACATCACTATCACAAGGAGTCATCATCGTCCTTGGCGAATGGATTCTACGACGAGTACAACTCGTCTTCAACGGCCAAGGCTGCGAGCAGCGGAACTGGAAGCAGAAAGACTGATCAGTGTTGCTTCCATGGAGTATGAGTCGAGCGACGACGATCAGCACTTCAAGAGAAAGCCGTCGAGGTACAAGTCGTCGCCACCGTAGGACGCCGAGCAGGAAAAGCCCTTCAGGCACTCGAGAGGAGGCAGGGATCGGGATAGCAGGCAGAGATACTTTTTTGGGGAATGTCGAAATTGGCTTTCTCCGAGAACGACATCGTGAGCATCTTTGTCTGCTGGGTAGGCACCTTTTGAATAACATATGTGAGCTTCTTTGTCGGTGGTAGTGGCATAATTGTAAAAAAAATATGGAAAATTGATTTCTAACAGAATGGGGTTTCCATTAAGGGCAATGGCTGAAAAAAAAAATTATGACGTTTTAGGCTTTTAATTCAGAGTTTATAGGTTGTGCTTTATTTGATACACACATATACATATATCTAATCCCTTTCATTGAGAGATCCGTCAAAAAAGCTTATTTTGGGATTTCTCGAAGGACCCAATTCCCAATGGATCTCCGTTAGTCATTTCTTCAAATATTATCTCCACCAAAAGCCACAAAAATCCGAAAGCATATGATAGTTGGATAACTAAATAGTAGTCATTTTAGTTTTTTTTTTATTCGAATCATTTTAATGTTTCTTTAAAGAACTGTATTCGTGTGTTTTATTTACTACAATTGGATATCTTAATAGTTTTAGATATTTTTAGCTAACTTTTTGCAAGAATAATCTATGATAATGTACTAAAATATAAACGATCTGAATCCTTGAAAAAAAGTTATAGCTTATTAGTACATCTAGCCTTCGACAAGACAAGATGTACTCTCAAGCCTCTATGTGTATCTAAAACTTGATGACGACATTTAAACATTTGTAAGTTACTTACGAAAAAGAAAAAGTATGTAGAGACACTTAGCACTGGTTTGGTATTACTGTGCTTTGAAAAAAAAACTGCTGCTGCTGCTGTGCTGTGAGAATAAGCAGCTATGAAATAAAGCAGCAGAGTGTTTGGTAAACTTTTTTGTAAAAGTGTTTATGGAAGAAAAGAAAAAAGTAGTATTATAATGTTTGGTAAACTTTTACGTAAAACAGCTGTGACTGTGTGAAATAACCAAAAAGGGTATAATATTATATGTGCCATTAATTTAATTTTCTCCATCTGCATCGAGTAGTCTCTCCCATTACCCCACCACTGAACCAGACTTTCCAACAATCAAAAGCATCTCTCTAGAAGTCTCCCCCCACAACCCCAATTTTCTCAGTTTTTTTTTTATTTTTTATTTTTTTTGCTCCGTCTTCTTCTTTTTTATTTTTCTCAATCTCTCTCACCTGTCATCTGATTTGCAGTACATACATGGTCTAGCTACTCGAGGAGTTCATTATATGCATCGGGCATGGCCAACACTCCAGGATGCTGGTTTCTTTCTTCTTCCGAGACTAATCATTTTTTCTTTTTGAAATTGTATAGTGTGAATTTGATCATATGAAGTAGTTTCCTGTATTTAATTTTGGGTATTTGGAATAATTGAGTTTTGGTGTCCGTCTGGGCAATTTGGGCTCTCCTAATTTGCAAAAATACGAAGATCAGTCATTTGTAAGTGGTGCAATCTGGGAAATCTGGGAAAATCTGCGATGCCAAAACCGAATTTGATCCTTGCCGAAAAAAATGGTGGTATTTCTCAACGCAATTTTGATGGCATGGGAGTGAGAGAGGACAGACAAGAGATGGGAGGAAAGATAGAGGCAGAAACAACGTCCTACGGTATGGAATTCAAGGTCAATAACGGTGATTGTTGAAGCTGGGAGTGAACAACATTGTGGCGGGATCTACAAGGATGACCTCCCAATTGAAGTCGGCGACGTTTTCCAGTTGGTATTATGTGTAGTTATTTAATTGTTTAAGGTCATTTTGGGTGTTTGAAAGTTTCATTTTGAAAGTTTCATTAAAGGGCTCAGCGCCTCTTGCAAATTAGGTTTGCTCAAAAGCTGTGGAAGCAAAAAAAGCCGGTTTTTCAAAGCTAGCTTTTGCTGCTTTGAACTTTTAGCTTTTTTTCACCCAAAAATGTGAGAAAATACTGAAGTTGAATGTTTACCAAACACAAAAAGCTTCTAGCTTTTTTTGATACCTGCTTTTTTTTTAAACTCAGTACCAAACTAATACTTAGCTCTTTCGTTTATAGTTTAAGTAGGTATGTATGTATGTATGTACATACGTATACATGTACGTACGTATGTATGTAAAACGTATGTAGTTGTCAAGTCCATCAATCATAAAGTTTAACTACTTAATCTTGTATGTGCGATTCTGATTTGGATCTTTTTGCTTGTTGTGGCAAATAAATGACCTATTAATTAATGAATCATGTCACTCTCGCCATTTTAATACTTCATAATCCGATATCATCAAAGAAACAAATTATAGAGATGAACATTACTTTTGCCAATTTGACCAACTAGCGATGCCAATGAATTTTATTTTTTCTTTTTTTTCAAGGGGAATCATGTTTTGAAATTTTCAAAATGTTTCATTCATTAATATTCAAACCATTCAATCTTGGTGGTTGCATAATATGTATATTTCTATTGGGTAATGATAGACAATATATAACACCTACACAACAAATAACAAATGAATTTTAGTGGTGTCTTCCCAAAAATAATAATGTAATGGGGGGAATGTGGATCTACATTTTGTACCTCTAACATTTCAAAGAGAAAGGACCGAAACATACACAGTTGGTGATTGGAATGAAGTCTTGCCTTGATCAAAATAAGGAAGATATTTGGAAATGCTCTTTACGAAGGGATACAATAATTGAGCCTAACTCTCATCTATCATCTTTGAGGGGTTAAGAACCCATACTGGGAAGAAAATATGGACTTTACTTTTTGTTTTCTAGATAACCATATAAATTATTTTAATTCAATATAAGATTGTAGACACTATACTACAGTTTAATAATATTTTATTTACTTATAAATAGGAGATCTCATATTCAAGTTGCTTGAATGGTGAATGTAATATCTTATGATTATGATTGTCCTACTAAGTAACTTAGTCCAAATGATGACAATGAACATTTTCTTAATAATATCATATATTGTGTAACTTAGTCCAAATGGTGGGTCGCCTTTCTCGTTCTCTCTTTTTTTTTTTTTTTTTTTAAAGGACCGTCTGGTGGCTTCGTCATTGCAGTTCACCCTTTCAGGGGCCGAGAAGACTCATAGAGGCATTTCAACCTCCCCTTGACCACCATCGTGTCATTCACAAGCCAGAAATCAAACCCAAGACGTGCCGTGTGGAATACGGGCTTGAAATTCTTCCCCAACCACTGGGCCGCCCCGTGGTGGTTAGTCACCTTTGTCGTTTACTTTACCTTAAATTAGGCAAGTTGGAGTTTTCTCTCATAGTCATGTCCATGGGCGAAGCTACATTAGAGCAAAGATGGGTGATCACCCTTCTAGTCATAAAAAATCCCCATGAAAAATCAGGAATCCGCTCCTTTAACCTTGCACAGAAAGTGTTTGATGAAATGTTTGAATGTAGGTTGATGTCGTTGCTTCTACACTGCGTGCGCCATATTCAATTCAGTCAAGTTATTTGAAATATTTAGGCCACATGTTTGACACAGTTATTCTTCTTAAAATTCACTACAAATCCATACGAGTTTCCAAAAAACATCTCGTAATCACTTAAACTTTTTATCTCATACTATCATATTCACCAAAATATTTAGGAAAGTCTATCAATTTTTATATATTATATGTTAGAACCTTGCTCATTATACAAACACACGTAATGGATTTATACTATAAGAAATGGTGCTTATATCCTCCTTCGAATATTCCGATTAGTCCAAATCCTCCTTCGAATATTTCAGGTAGTCCAAATCCTCATTCGAATATTTCAGGTAGTCCAAATCCTCATTCGAATATTCTGGTTAGTCAAAATCCTTATTTGAATATTATAGATGGTTTTCAATAAAGTAAAGTCACTTAGTTGAATGAAATATTGTCCAATCTTCTTGCATACCAAGTCTTAGACCTTGAATGATTGTCTATATTTTCTGGAACATTTTACCCTTTAAATTTTGCCGATCTCCTCGATAATTCTGGACTTCACCACTGATCATATCCATGGTGTTTTGGATAAACAACTTAGTCTCTCTTGAGATATCGGTTGAGTCGTTGAAAGCTCATTCAATAATTCTCGTTCTTTGGCATCCTCCCTTGTATCCTCGGGTCAAAATGAATATGGAGGGCCTTGCTAAGGGTAACTCGAGTCCTGCAGCTTATGATGGGATTTTTTAAGATTTTGCAGGTTAATTTGGTTGTGGTTTCTTCAAGAGTTTAGGGTATCTCACTTCTTTCTATGCAAGGCTTCGTGCCATCATTCTTGATATGTAGTTGGATCATGTGTGGAGATAGAAGAATTTGCGGCTTGAAAGTGATTTTTCGTGTGATCTCTTATTTTGCTTCTAGCTCTTTATTTTTTTAGCTAATTACCTGCTATTATAATTTTTAAAATCCCCCCTATCGTTAGATGCTCATACTTTTCATCTAACAATTTATCTATCTTTGTACATGCATATGTTGGCCAAGTGAGAGACATCTGAGAAAAAAAGTAATTTTGTCCCTAACTCATAACTACAACAATTTCTACCTTTCTTCCCTTCCATCTAATCCTTAGTGAGGGACAAAATTACTTGTTTACTGTCGAAAGTTTCTCATGTGCACAACATGTGACAAAAATGACCTAATGTCAAGTTGAAAAATTCAAAAATCTAATTGTAAGGGAAATTGGGCTGAGATTATAAAAGTTTAACAAGAGTAATTGACTAAAATAAAAGTTTAGAAAGAAAATTGACAGTGTCTTACAAGTTCCTGGGACAAACTGTCGAAACACAATAACAAGTGAGACGATAACTGCCTTTTTCTGAAATATTGAAAATATATGAATCAAACGTGAAAATGTTTTAATTATCTAAGAAGAGTTTATGTGAATATATTCTTTATGGACAAAATTTTCTGGACAACTTTCCAATGAATTTGATAGTGACTAAGCACGTCCAAGTAGTGTAAAGAATGGTCAATACTTAGGTCCACTAACTCTTCTATTATGAACAATGTAAAAAGTCGCTTGTTGGAAATGCTTCAAATTAAAACAAGAAGACATGTCAGTGTAGTAAAAAGTCGCTTGTGGGCTTCCAGAGCAGAGCATATATTAATATGCCGTAAGGTGTGCATGGAAGTCACGCGACGTAAACAAATTCAAACAGATGCTTCCGGCCAAAAACGGATGACCAAAAAACTGAAAAATCTTGTAGTGAAGGTCGCATTCTCAAATATGAGTATTTTTTTTAAATCCATTTCTTTTTTCTTTTTCTTTTTTTTTTAAATCCATTTCTTTAATATGAGGATTTTTTTTTTCAATATGAGTTCAGGCACTGTCTTTTTTGGACGCGATTTAGTAGCATTTATCAATTGGATTAGTCCTTCAATCTCACGCTTTCTGGTACATTTTTAATTGTATGGTTTGTACTCTGTTAGGGTATCTCCAATATAAAAATATAAAATTGGAAATGTGAAATGATGTTTACCCAATCCTCTCTGGATCATTTTGGTGAGGATCATGGGAATTCGTAAATCGTATCGGTTCATTGTACATCGTGCTATTAATTTTTGTCAAATTTTGTTTGTATTTAATTTTAAATAAAAATATTTAAAATAATTTCTGACCATACGATGTACAATGAACGGATATGATTCACGGATCTCCAGAATCCTCACAAAGAGAATCTGGCGAGGATTCGGATTCGATGTTTACCATCTCCGATGACATTTTTTAAAAAATATTTCAAGATGTACACATTTTTTTGTTCCATTGATAAGTTGCAAAGTCCTCAAATGTTAAATTTGTTGTACGTCTAATTTATTGAATAATATAAAAGGCATAGAGAGGGGGTGCGGCGGCATAAAGAGAAAGAGAGATGTGTAATTATGAGGGGTGTGTTATATCATCACATTGTGCCTTTATTTATAATAGTATGAAAGATAATTTTCTTATCCCAATAGGATTACAAAATATATAGTCTAAAAGATATTGTAGAATGCCATGGTGATATTCTAGATATGTTAAGATTTACACAATCACATTTCTAATCTAAGGACTGCAACAAAATTTACATTTTCATCTTTTTTGATATGAAAAGTAAACTTCATTAAAACGAAAGATGGTTACAGGCCAGCACAGAAGAAGGTAAAATAACTCAAATACATTGGGGTAAATCAGATACATAAAAGCCTAGCCCAATTAAATAAGTAAAAATGGAAACTCAAATCCCTAATCTTTGACTGCAAAAAGCAGCTTCCACCGCGGTCACCACGACAAAAGTCATGCCACTAGTTGCCGAAGTTGCAACAGTAAAGAAAAAGACAAAGTGGTGAAACCGACCAAGACAACACCGCACAAAACTACCAAACCCACAACCAAAAGCACACAACATCCAAATTTCTTCACCAAAGACACAGAACCAAAAGATAGTTACCGGATCCAAAACCCATTCACCAATCCCTGCAAATATATACAAACAAAGTAACTCATGGATGGAAGGTGAGGCTAAGGGAGTATGTAAAATACCCTTAATTCATGGATAAAAGGTAAGGCTAAGGGAGTATGTAAAATACCCTTACTTTGCTCGTAACCACAGAGCACTTGGCCTCGAGGGAAATTTGACATGCTAGTTGGGGGAGGGAAAGTGAGGGAGGGAGTTAAATTTGGCAACCATATCCGTCTCGGAGTCCGTAGATCAGAGCAAATGACAAGATAGGGATGAAATATGAGGAAGAGAGGTAGAAGGAAAATATAAGGTGAGGTGGAGTTTTGGGTTTGGAAAGTAATGGTTAGAGGAAAGAGGGACATGAAGCTCAAAGGTGAGACAAACTCACGGGAAAATTGGAGACAGAGTTCACATAAGCTAAGAAAAATCTCAGGGGAAATTTGAAAAAAAAAAGAGAAAAAAAAAAAAAGAAGAGAAGGAGGGAAAGAGGAAGGAGAATTAACAAGGTAACCACCAGCACCTAAGCCAAAGGCTAGGGCCAGCAAAAATGATTGCAGATTAAGGTACTAGAGAGAATTTCACACATTTTCTGTGGAGAGACAGAGAAAGAAAAAAGGCTAAATTGGATTAATGGTCCTCGTGGTGAGAGGGTAATCGGAAGATAGCCCCCGTGGTGAAAAAATTCAGATTTAAACCCTCATAGTGAACTCCGTTAGGATTTAAGCCCAAAATTAACATTTATGTGAACTCTCCGTTAATTCAAAATTAACAATCCCACACTTCCCCCAAGGATTTCGTTGGATTTTAAAACCACGAAATCTGCTGCATTCAATCTCAATTTGTCCTACATTTTTCTCCCTGCATCGTATTTGAATAGCTGCAACCTCAATCTTTTGATCAGAAAAATCCATGTCGGCATTTCTTATGTCGTCCTTGTTATTGGTCCTTTACATCGCTTCTTACAAAACACCTGTATGGAACAACATCACCGTTGTTGTAAACCTAAACACCCATGAATATATTGAGAAATATATTTTCATTTTACTCAATGAAATAAGATTACAATCTGAATGTATATATACACCTATGTAGACTAACTAACTCATAACAAATAACAACTTTCCTTAACCTCTAAGTATTATCCCTTGATAGTGTATTGACAATATTACCCTTAATATCCCCTCTCAAACGAAACTGAGGGACCCGAAGTTGAAGTTTGTCTCTGAGAAACAAAAATTGTGCTGCAGATAAGGATTTTGTACAGATATCAGCCACTTGATCTTGGGAGCAGATGTAGTGAAGGGAGATGTGCTTGGCAACTACTTTTTCACGGATGTAATGATAATCAAGCTCGACATGCTTGGTCCGAGCATGAAAAACAGGATTCTTGGCAAGGGATATAGCAAATACGTTATCACACCAAAGTTGAGGAGAACAAGGCAGACAATAGCCAATGTCAGCAAGTAATTGACAAATCCAAGTGATCTCAGAAGCAGTGTTTGCAAGGGAGCGATACTCTGCCTCGGTAGAGGAACGAGCAACAGTGGGTTGCTTTTTAGCGCTCCAACTAATGAGAGAATTACCCAGAAAAATGCAGTAACCACCAGTGGATCGCCTATCTAACTCACAACCAGCCCAGTCAGCATCGGAAAAGGCCTTGAGAGATGGAACAGAGGAGCACTTCGAGAACCAGAGACTGTGATCAATGGTGCCCTTAAGATATCGGAGGATACGCTTGACAGCTTGGAAGTGAGAGACTTTGGGAGTGTGCATGAACTGGCATACAAGGTTGACAGCGAAACTAAGATCCGGCCTTGTTTGTGTTAGATATTGAAGAGCACCCACCAAGGACCTGTACTCAGAAGCATTGTCAAGAAGAGGAGAAACATGATCAATCTTGGAAGTGCTCAGTGGTGTGTTGCAGGGTTTTGCACCAACCATTTTGGCTTTGTTAAGCAAATCCAGAATATATTTAGTTTGGGAGAGGAAAATGCCAGTAGAAGAGCGCTTGACCTCGAGACCTAGAAAATAGTGTAAAGGACCAAGATCCTTAATAGGAAACAAATTGCTGAGTTGTGTGATCACATGCTGACAATCAACAGAAGAGGGCCCAGTAACCAAAATATCGTCCACATACACAAGAACAAAGACCAAGGAATTGTCCTTTTTGACAAACAGAGAGTGGTCACTTTGAGAACCAACAAAGCCAAAAGAAGCAAGAGCAGCATGTAGTTTATCATACCAAGCTCGGGGAGCTTGTTTCAGACCATATAACGATTTATGAAGCTGGCACACATGATGGGGCTTGGTAGAGTCTGCAAAGTCGGGTGGTTGTTGCATAAACACGGATTCAGAAAGAGTGCCATGTAAGAATGCATTACTGACATCAAGTTGGTGCAGAAACCAATCAAATTGAGCAGCAAGGGTGAGTAAGAGGCGAATTGTCACAGGTTTAGCCACAGGGCTAAACGTTTCAGTGTAATCGAGACCTTCCTGTTGGTGAAAGCCCTTGGCAACCAACCGAGCCTTGTAGCGATCTATGGAGCCATCGGGTTTTCGTTTGATGCGAAACACCCATTTGCAGCCAACTATGTTCTGTGAAGAGTGATATGGAACCATGGACCATGTTTGAGTATGAAGAAGAGCATTGAATTCCTCCTGCATTGCTTGGCGCCAATAGGGGTGTTTAGATGCTTGGAGATAGGTTGGAGGAATATAATCCAGAGACAAATGAGAGGGAATAGGATGATTTGTGGCAGTAAAAGCTTTAGGTTTGTAAATGCCGGACTTAGAACGGGTTTGCATAGGGTGAGTGTTTATGGAGGAAGAGGGTGGAGGGGATGGCGGTGGTGGTGCAGGAGGAGGAGGGGAGGAGGATGGTCCAGAGGGTGGTGAGGATGGCAGTGGTGCAGTGGGAGGAGGGGGGAGGATGGGCTAGAGAAAGGAGATGAGGGTGAGGATGGAGTAAGGGATGGAAAAGTTAAGGAAGATGGAATAACAGAGGATGGACTTGCAGGTTGTAATGGGGAAGAAGGAGAGGAAGAGGAAAGATCAGAAAATGGAAACTTGCTTTCATCAAAGAGAACATGCCGAGAAATGTATAGGCGTCCTGTAACTGGATCAAGGCATTTGTACCCCTTATGATTGAGACTATAGCCCAAGAAAACACAGGGCTTGCTCTTAGCATCCAACTTAGAAGAAGTATACGGCTTTAACCACGGAAAGCAGATGCAACCAAAAACTCTGAGTGTACCATAACAAGGCAATGTCTTGAAAAGAGACTCCCAAGGTGAGGGCCGAGATAGAGTAGGTAACTTGTTAATGAGATAGATTGCAGCTACAAAAACATCGACCCAATAAAAGTGAGGAACTTTAGATGCTGCAAAAAGTCCGGGCAGTTTCCACAAGATGTCTGTGTTTGTGTTCAGCACACCCATTTTGTTCAAGTGTGTGAGGACAAGATAACTTATGCTGGATGCCATGTTGTGCCAAGAAAGTAGAGAATAGAGTACTCATGTATTCACCACCAGAATCAGATCTCAAGGTAATAATTTTGGTGCACAGAGTATTTTCAACCAAAGATTTATATTTCATGAAGACTGATAGTACATCAGATTTGTATCTCAGAGGGTAGAACCAACAGTATCGAGTAAAATCATCCACAAATATGACATAGTACCGGAAACCATCCTGAGAAGCTATAGGTGAGGGTCCCCAAACATCTGTATGAATGAGTTCTAAAGGTTTCGTGGTAATACATGTAGTGGATACAAATGGCAATCGAGAACACTTTCCTAATGCACAGGCTGAGCAAAAAGAAGAGGTCTTATGTTGGAACACAGAGATACAAGATTGAGAAGCGAGCTTATTTAAAATCTTGACTGAAGGATGGCCCAACCGTCCATGCCACAGAGTCCGGGAAGCTTTTGGAGTAGCAGTAAGAGCTGTATGCTTGGCACCAGTGTGAGATGAAGGATAAAATGGATAGAAGCCATGCTGAACACGACTTTTAAAACGCATCCTCCCCGAAGAAAGATCCTTCACAGTAAAGTGAGAGGGATAAAGATGCATAGAGCATTGATTATCAATAAGAAATTGATTTGCAGAGAGAAGATTATGCTTCAGATCAGGCACAAATAAAACATTTTTTAGTGCAAAATTACTATGTGAAGTGGTAATGGAAGAAGAGCCAGTGTGAGTGATAGGCAAACCTTTGCCATCACCGATATACACTTGTTCAGGCCCTGTGTAGACTTCAGGATTCTGGAGAGTGGCATAGTTGTTGGTCATATGAGAAGTGGCTCCAGAGTCGACAATCCATGGAGAGGAGGAGTTGGAGGTGTTGGCAACCAACGCAGTTTGGGATGACTTGCCATTATAGTGAGGGTCCATGCGATGAGGACAGTCACAAGCCTTATGATCAAATTGACGACATATTTGACAAGAAAGTTTCCTGTTGGATGAAAAATTGGACCGAGGGCCTCGATTTGAACGCTGATTGTTGCCTCGATTGAAAGTGGAGAATCGCGGATTGTTGTTCTGCCTGAAATTGCCACGAGAATTGTGGTTGCCTCGAGTAAAGTTGCGATCCAGTCCACGATTTTGATTGTGAGAAGAGAACGACTGCTGAGCAACATAGCCGTGAGAAAGAGAATGAACAGGCAGAGGAAGAAGACCAGTGGAGGTGTTGTAGGCCTGAAAGGAAGACACCGGTGGACTTTGCTTGCGATTGGTCAGTTGGATCTCTTTGCTAAGAAGCAAACCATGGAGTTCATCCATGGTAGTTGAACCAAGACGAAACTGAATGACATCCACAAACGAGTCAAATTCAGGAGGTAAGCCATGTAGAATGACAGAAATCAGCTCTGAATCTTCAACTGGAGCACCAGCACTAGCAAGAGCATCAGCAATCTCTTCAGTGCGTTGAAGATATTAAGCGGCTGTGAGATCTCCTTTGGTGAGACTTCGAAGGCGAGATCTAAGTTCGTGGATGTGAGAATGCGAGGCAGCAGCAAGGCGAAACTCCAATTTGGCCCATAGTTCTCGAGCCGAGGAAACTCCAACAGTATAAGGAATTAGGGATTCCGAGAGAGTCGAATTGAGCCAGATGAGAATATTCTGATCATTCTCAAACCAAGCAACATACGCCGGATTAAGACTACGATTTCCGGATGAGTCAGTGAGAAATTGAGGCGGCGCCGGCGAAGAACCGTCAATCAAACTGGTGAGATTGTAGCGATGAAAAATTGGAGCAAAAAGAGCACTCCATGTCAGGTAATTGGTAGTGGTAAGCTTAATCGGAACCATAGATCCAATGTTCTGTATGGTAATTGAGGTAGAATTTGAGAAATTAGGGTTTGAAGCTTCCGACGGTGGAAGAATTGGAGAATCCAATGCCGTAGAGGAAGAGACGGTAGGAGCCATGATCAGAGATGCAGAGAAGAAGATCAATCAGAGAAGATCAACAAGATCGGAGATCAAGATCGGAGTAGTAGAGAAGCGGGAAGATTTGGGATCGAAGAGAGAGGTCGTCAGACGAGGGCGAGTGATACCATATTGAGAAATATATTTTCATTTTACTCAATGAAATAAGATTACAATCTGAATGTATATATACACCTGTGTAGACTAACTAACTCATAACAAATAACAACTTTCCTTAACCTCTAAGTATTATCCCTTGATAGTGTATTGACAATATTACCCTTAATAGAATACACCAATATGATAATTTTTCGTGCAATGATCACAACTAGAATATCTGCCAGACGGTACGAACATCTGAGCATGCAGGATTGTGACTGAACCACAGTAGAATTCCCAAACACCATATTTCCTCACCATTAACGATCTCGGGATCAGTTGAAGCGGCTGCCAAAAAGTTGAACTACGAGGAATATATGCTGGCACTTGTCGGGGCGACCCTGGTTCCTTTGATGTGGCTTCAGCACTGGCGTTATCGACAAATGGCGCATATGCTTGGGATTGAACGCAGCAAACTTCATAGTTTTAAAATCCAATGAAATTTTTTGGGAAATGGTGGGATTGTTAATTTTAGGTTAACAGAGAGATCATATAAATGTCAATTTTGAACTCAAATCCTAACGAAGTTCACCATGAGGGTTTAAATCTAAATTTTTTTACCATATGGGCTATTTTCCGATTACCCTCTCACCACAGGCACCATTAATCCAATTTAACCAAGAAAAAAAGAACTGTTGTCCCTCCATTTTCATCTAAAAGTTACATTCTTCTTTTGGAATTCTGTTCATCAATTTTTGAATCTTAATTTTTCAACTTCAATGGCGGGCCCACTCAAACTCTTTTGATAATTTTGAGCTCCTCTTTTATACAGTTTTGTATTTAATGTTGTTTTTGGTACATTAAAAATTTTCTTTTTTTTTTTGAACAGCCAGTATTCAACAAGGGGCGTGAGGAACCGCGCAATACCATCAATTTCTCTGAACTGGGAGATGGAAAAAACAAAAAAAAGGAAATACAGATTAATTTTTTCTATTTTCCAGTGAGTTGTGTATTTTGCATCAACAAATTTCAGCTTACTGTGGAGTAAAAAAAAATGTACATTGTTCATTTCAAAACAGTTTCCATCTCTCGTTGGAGATACTAATTAGAGGGTGTGTATTTATGCGTCCTTGTCATTTTATTGTTTTTACTTTTATAAACAAATCAATTCCGTTATTTAACAAAAGCCGCAAGTTAATCCAACCTATGGCAAACGAAACCTAACTAAACCTACAAAGACCATATTATTTTTTTCCAAATTCAATGCAATATTGTTGGACCTAATATTATGTCATGAGTCTGTGCAAACGAGATAATTGAAGGAATAGAGTTCTAAACTGTTGAATAGAAGATCAGTTAAAGATAATTTTTTAATATTATTGAGGGATAATATTGTGATCTTCTTAATCATAATAATTCACTCTTAATAATATATTAAACTGTCCTGATTTTCTTATGCTAAATAAATGAGATGCAAATTATATCTCCAAATTGGAAGCAAATGGTACAGTTAAAGTTGACGTAGAGAATAGTTTGAATGGATGATTGATACACCCAGACCGAGATCAAGGCATGCTGGCCGTCACGTGAGAATGACGTAGCCATGTGCACAGTGTGGAAGCAATAAAGATAAGAAATATACGAATAATTAAAAGCCAAATTACTAGAGTGCACTACTAAACAGAAAGTGATAGGAGTTAGTTAAAACAGTGAACACTCCTAATCAGAGCATAAAGTCTAGGTGCAGTCCAGTAGGACAAGTACTAGTTATACAGTACCAGTAATGTCCTGCTATTATTTAGATAAGTCAGAACTGCCGACGTCCTCAAGCCACCAACATCAAACTTACTTAAAATCTGGAGGGGCCCAAAACAGAAAACATGAGTGGGCAAAAACAAATGTTTTACAAAACCATTTCATTTATCAACATACTAACCCCTCGCTGTAAAACATGTAAAATTTTCCCAGAATTAAGATATAAGCATACACACACATATATATATATATATATACACATATATATATATATATACACACACACATATATATATATATATATATATATATATATATCTTAAATCATAACAACTCAATTCATGCTTCACATAATCATATTCATATGTATACCATGCCAAAATATAACAAAGTAAACAATCCAGGTAAGAATGATTTCATAGAAATATGATATGTTAGCCGAAACCCCTAAGGTAGTCTGTACGGTTGAATTCATAGCTCAAAAGTCAATCTAGTCGGAGTCACTATAATGACATATACGGCAATATACTGCACATAAGTCAGAACCACTAAAAAGGGGTCTGTACGACAAGATTGGGTGAAATATAATTATGCTCAACTCTATTATCTCATAATAGTCGGGCGATAAATCGCTAGTCACCTACGAGTTGGAACCATGAATAAGGTCTGTACGACAAGACTGTGCACTTAAGTTAGATCCAATATGAGCATATAGTGCGGGAGGTGACATAAATAAACAGGCATGTACTTTCTATCTCTGGCTAAATCTCAATCACCCTAGGTGCAGTTTTATGAGCTCAACATCATTTCACATATCACATCATCGATGACTCACATAGCCAAATGTAACTTACCTGAACTTACCTATGCATCCACAGCACCACATTTATATGTATACAACCATGAAATGCATATTCAGAATATAAAAGCATTTGGCATATTATTTCAAAGCATACTTTCCTTAAAAAATGCATTTCTGGGAAATATATCAAGTATATAAATATATACTGAAAACAAAAGCCCACTCACTGGTATGTCGAAGGGTCGTAGCCCCCAAGTCGCCCTTGGATACGCTCGTCCTCGAGATAAGTCTCACCTATATGCGAATTAACTATAAAAACGTTATTTTAAAGCACATAGGCAAAACTAACTAATAACTTCTCATACATTGCTCAAATTGGGTATATGAATATACCACAGTGATCTACACAACCTCAGGATCATCCCTAAATTTTTAGATAATTTTTTCGAGCTCCCAAGCGCCGCCACACGCCGGCAAGGGCATGGCAAAACACGCCCCCACGCGCGGCCAAACATGACGGATTCCCTAACCACCGTTAGGGAATATTCCGTTAAACCTAACAGATTCCGTTAAAATTGACTGATGGCGTCAGCATATTCTGTCCAAACTGATGGAATATGCCGTCATCTTCTCCGGCGAGTAGCCGATCGTCGGAAAACTAGGTAAAACTTTAAACCTACTATTCTCACTCATTTTTCAACCATTTTTCATGAAATTGGTACCAAAATGAAGCTAATAACATGTAGAATCAGGTTATAATTCTACTAGATTTTTCTTGAGAAAGGTCGATAGCTCGGCTTACCTAGAAACATGTCGATCTCAGTCCTACGACGTCCAAATCCTTCCAACGAAGTACCCATAGACTTGTGAGGACCTCCTTAAGCTTCCTATGTCCTTAGAATTCCCTGAAACGCAAGATTTTACGTGTGCATGAACAGTGCATAAAATCGGGGTTAGGGTTTTCTCAGGTTTTCGAAGCATTCACATCCAAACAAGGGTATCAATGTACTCAGGAGGTTACAATGAGTAAGAAGTAAGAACCTTAACTTTAAAGTTTCAATCTGTGAAGTTTCAAGGGCTTTGGATGTTTGTCTGTATGAGTTTGAAGGAGAGAGAGAGTGAGAGTCCGAGAGAGATGAGAAGGTACGGGAGAGAGAAGAGAGATAGTGTGTGTGTGTGGTCTAGGACTAGTCAACCATAAAAAAGTACCATAACTTAATCCTAATTGGTTCCAAACAATTAGGATTTAAGAATATTAACTCAAAGCTACACTTAAACCACATTACCCAACTAACGTCCAAGGGTATTTAGTCAATTCATGTCGTCGATAAATATATATTTGGGACGGGCTGTGACAATGATGAATGATGATGACTACATTCTGGTCATCAAACAAGACCAGCACGTGGTAAGTGGTGGTATTTGTGATCACCAAAAGAAAAATAATGAATTATTGGCGAGATGATATGATGGTCATTAGCTTGGTTTTTGGTAAATGATGTAACAAATTGTGGCTTATAGATAGGATTGGCCTTTGGTGGCGATGTGATAAAGCTTTAGCCTAGATAGGCTTTTAGCTTGTTTGAAAAGTCAAAGATAGCCAAATTGGAGGATATGCTTTAATTTATGGCAGTCGTTTCATTACGCCAAGTAGACCTAATAATTTTTTATATGATTTAATACGAAAATAATAGATTTTCGATCGACACAATAACTAATCGGGTTGTTATCAGGTCACACGATAAGAACCCGTTAATAACTGGTCCTTAACAGGTTTACACAAATGTGACACGCATGTAACCCTCGTACCAAGAAACATAATCTGGATTGATGAGAGAGGTGCAATTATTGGAATCATCATGTAGCATTTGAGGCGGTGGAGGTGTTGATCCATCAACTATGTCGGTGAAATTGTAACAACGAAACATTGGAGCGAACAAAGCACTCCAAGTTAGATAATTGGTAGTTGTGAGCTTAATCAGCACCATGTATCCAATGTTCTAAATCATGACGGAGGAAGTGCCGGAGGAGTGATTGTGACAGAGGAAGTCATCGGATGAGGTTGATGAACTTAAGTTGTAGAATCAAAGGAAGGAGAAGCAGAATCCGTCATTGATGTGAAAAGCTAGGGTTTTGGAGATAGAGAAAGTGCAGAGATCGCGATCCAGATCGCTGAGAAAAAATGAGGAAGAAATTGTACAAGATGAAGCGTGTTTGGATCAGGTCGTGAGATAGAAGGCGATTGATACCATATTGGGAATAATCTTTTCATTGAATGAATAATAATATTACAACATGTATATATACAAGTATTCTCAACTAATGAGAGAAAACATCTCATTCTAACTAACTGAAAACAACTATAACAAACTATCCAATATCTAAGGAATATCTTTTACACTTGTATTTACATTTTTACCCTCAATATAAGGAGCCTCGGACTCGCAGCATGCAAATTTGGAGTGCTCCACCCCTAACTTAGGTGAAATGTAAGGGTTGTTTTCAGGAACCAGGAAGGTGAGTTTGTGGTTGGACTCTCGGTCCACATTGCACATGATGCCTCTCCATTGCAGGTGGAGTTATTGGCAGTTAGAATGACTCTATTGTTTGCCAATGAGTTGATTCTAGATGAAGGGCCTGTGTAATTTGAAGGGGATTTGGATATTGTACTCACTACCATGAAGAGACAAGAAGAGGGTGTGTCCACTATTGGACCAATTATCAATGACATTAGGCGACTGCTGTTACTTTCATTTACCAAGGTGAGAGCTTCCCATGTTCAACGGGAAGCCAATCAGGTGGCACATCGGCTAGCACGAACATGAATTGGTAATGATACTGAGATGGTGTGGTTTGAAGATCTGTGGGATTTAATTATGGATGTTTTGTTGGAAGATTGTTCTAGGTAGTAATTGATTTGATTGTCCTATTAAGAGGTTAGTTCTCTTTGTTTGAGTGTGCGGAACACTCTTTTTTCCTTTGTTTGGTTTGAAATCCCTAACAAAATTTTTATCGAGGCTCAGCACGCACCATATCCTCTATGTTTGTGTACGTGTTCTCTTCTTAATGAATATTGTTTTTTTTCCTCAAAATTTGCATGCCTTATTTTTTTAATTTTTTTGGGGTAAATTATACTTTACCACCTTAGGTTTGAGGTCTATTTCAATCTCATACAACATCTTTAAAAAAAAATCACTTTCATACCTCAAATACTATTTTACTATTTTATTTCAATATAATACATGGTTACATTTTTTATCCATTGTCCTGTTAAGAGCTGACGTGGCTGTCACATTTGTGCCACGTGCCTAAAAAATAATTTTTTAATGCAAGTAAAAATAATTAATTTTAAAAAAAAATTGCCCTGAACCCTATCATTTCCCTTTCCCCACAACCCCCCACCCATCTCTTCGACAATCTCCAGCTTCTTGTCTCCGGCCTCCTCCTTCTTCCAACACCACCAGAACCACCACTACTACAATCACCATATCCACAACCACCACCACCACCGATCAGCGTCCGTTCGGCCTCCTCCTCTCCGTCTTCGTCCGTCCGGTTCTCCATCAACCACCGCTCGATCTCTCACAACCATTATGCGAACCGATCCATCGCTATTTCGAAGATAACCAAACCGATTTCGATGCCGAAGAAGACCTGTATGTGCTCGCCGACATCACATCCGGGATCGTTTCGCTGCAGCCTTCACAAGAACCAAGGAGGGAGTCAAAACACCAGATCTTTCCCATCAAATAGGTTGAATATACGCAGATCCGCTATGACGAACTCGCTGGTTCGAATCAGTGGAGTCGAAGGCAAGTGGGTGAAGTGAGCCTTGACCACCCTGATTCGGCCTTCCGCTCACTAGCAGCGGCGGAGAGCTGGGTTTCAATTGAACTTCCTTGGCGACCCTCTCCACTCGAAAACCGTCGAAATGGTGGGTGTGGTTCGGCGAAACTAGCTGGACAGCGACGGCGGGTTTAGGCTGGGCCTTCTAGGGCCCGGGAGTGGTGGCGAGAGGAGGAGGAAGAGGATGATTGCCCGGATCCCCTTTTCAAATTTTTATTTATTTTTTGCTGAGTTGGTATGACGTGGCAGATGGATATCCACGTATGCAAGTTTTGGAGGGAGTGGGTTGACGTGTAATGGGATCCATTACTGCCACATCAGCTCTTAACGGACCAATAAATAGAAAATGTAACAGACATATTATATTGAAATAAAATAATAAATGAGGTATGAAAATGAAATTTTTTGAGAATGTTATATGTGGTTATAATATACCTCAAACCTGAGAATACGGTAAATTGTAATTTACCTTTTTTTTCAAAAAAAAAAAAACGTGTCCGTCTCTTATTTTGGCCGAAGCATCTAGTCAGTTGAGTGCCGCGGTCAACAAAAGTGAACACATAACATCGATATTTGATTATCCATAACAGTAACATTCATGTCGTGCTGCAGAAAAGGAGTTCCCAAATAAATGGAACCACCTGCCCTAACCACTTCCACATATGGACGTATTTGCACCGCGTTAATACGGGACCCAAATCTCCAACCCAGAAAAACAGATGGGACTCAAAATCCCCATCAAACAAACCTTTATTATATAATATAATAAACCGTGTCAAATCATATTTAATGCATACGACTTTCACAAGGGGCAGCTTTGCGTGGACTTGGAAGTCACAGCAGCATAGAAGATTTGAACATTCATCCCCTTCGGATCAGGATCCTCTCCTGAGCTAAAGATGAAGATCCTCTTTATCAATGGATGTGGACCGTTGGATAAAAATTCAACAGTTACAAGCAAAAAGTTCTTTTAAAGTTATAATAATTATAGCCGTTGAATTTTCATCCAACGGCCCACATCTGAGAAAGATCCTCATCTTAGCTCAGGAGGATCCTGGTCCATCCCCTTCGTCTCTATTTATTTCAGGTATTTAAATGAACAACCTTTCTGTGTGGTTCTTTCAGGTCTTCACTAATTCCTCCTTTGATGCTGATCCAGTTTTCCCCAAGAAAACACAGAAATTATGGCTTCTGCAGGATCAGCATCCAGCCGTTCACTTCAAGACACCCCCACCTGGGCTTTGGCAGCAGTTTGCTTTGTGTTCATTTTTCTCTCTCTATTTATAGAGCACTTGATCCATCTCATTAGCAAGGTATGTACATGTTACCTTTTGTAATATTACCATCAAACTTGTTGAAAAAGTCAAATGGTTTTTTAAACTGGTTTCACTAATTTCAAATTTTCTTTAATTTGATCATGTTTTTTGATGCAGTGGCTCAAAAAACACAGAAAAACCGCCTTGTTCGAGGCCGTAGAGAAGCTCAAATCAGGTAAGTTATTTCTGTTTGCTGATTCATTAGAAAAAGAACTCAGAACCTATCCTAATTCTGAGAGTATTCTTCCCACGTAGGCAGTTTATGCAGAATGTATGTTCTAGTTGGTAATTTGACACAATTTGCTGAATCAAATTTTTTATTTTTTTGGTGCAGTGCTTATACTCCTGGGATTTATGTCACTAATTTTAACAGTATCACAAAGATCCATATCCAAAATATGCATACCCACAAAAGTTGCATTCACCATGCTTCCCTGCAGAAAAAATGCACCAACAAAAACCACCAAAGCTCTTGGTTTAGAGCAAATACCAATAGAAAGAATGCTTGCAGCAGCCAATACCAGTGAGGATCACTGTGAATCCCAGGTATGTTATTAAGTATTTTGCTTTTATTGATATATTTTTGCGATGAAGAGGGTAGTTGTTTTTCTCTTTTAATTTAGTTTTATTATTTAATTAAAAGAAATTTTGGGTTTGCAGGGAAAGACCTCATTTATATCTCAAGGGGGGCTCAATCAGCTCAACAATTTCATCTTTATTTTGGCAGTTATGCAGATTGTGTATAGTGTTCTCACCATGGCTTTAGGAAGGGCCAAGGTATGCATTTCTAATTTTTCACTCTTTTTCTTTTGTATAACATTTTTTTTTTTCCACACATTGGCATCGTGCGAGAGCAACAATCTTTAGAGTCCAAAGCATGTATCATGCAAAACAGTCGATCGTTCAATAATTGTATGTGAACAACAGTTTGGGTGTTTATAGCTCTTCCATCGCCAACTCTCAACCATAATCCCACCCAATGTTCTCCAAATCACACCTCACCGACAGTTTGGGGTTGAGAACCTGGTTGTTAAAAATAGTAGAATCCCAATTAAATTTCCACAAATTGACTTTTTTTTTTTTTTTAGATTTTGAGAATGCATCCCAACCTGAAACTGAAAAGAATTTGTTTGTTTCACATGGAAAACCTTTGCCCCCCCTCCAAGGCAGCCGGGGGGAGCTTTGAGCATTGAAAGGCAGAAAAAATGCATTAAGATTCGGATCATGTGTCATGTCATATAGTCAAAGGAAAAGTATATAATTTTTCAAATTATTCTAATCCTATTTGTGTTACATATGTATTATCTTACTACATGTTAATTAATTATAAAAATATTGTGGCAGCCACTTCAATTTGTTGTATTCTAAATCTTTAGTCGAAAAAAATAAAACATACATTCTAGAAGAAATGTTAAGAAGACTCTTAAAATGAGACTTTCCATAGATTATTTGTCACCTCATTGTTTTAACGTTAATTCTCATACCAACATCATAAAATATTGTGCCAAAAATATAAAATGGCGAGTTCATGAAGAGTCCCATTTTTAAAACAAGTCTTTGCATTTATAATATTCTAGTGGCTTTTACTTAAATGGCAGAGCACTTTATTTCCCTTGTAATAATTTATTAATTTATAACTAATTGGTTACTCGGGTAACTAGTTTAACATTGCGTTCAAACAAATTTACAGATGAGGCGTTGGGAAGCATGGGAAAAAGAAACTCAGACAGTGGAATACCAAGTGGCAAATGGTATGATAAACAATGACATAAAATTCTTAATCGTTTTAGGTGTAATCTTAATTTGTTTCATTTGTTCCATAATTCAATTTCAATAAAGTACAGCAGGTAATTCAATCTTCTTTTTTCAATACTCAACTTCTTTTGGGTATAGATCCTAATCGGTTTAGGTTTACAAGGCAGACTACATTTGCTCTTCGACATATGAGTTCTTGTACAGGAAGAGGAACCACTGCTCAACTGTGGATTGTGAGTTGATTTTCTTTTCACTTTAATTATTGTTATTATTATAATCATAAGATTTTATGTTAACATATATGTGGTTGTCCTGAATCATGATAAGTTTTTTGCTCATAATTAATTATTGGGTAAATTATATAAAACTACCTCAACTATTGGGTCATTAACAGTTTCATACCTAAGTTTCAATGTCATATCTCATCTACGAATTTGCTACAATTTCATACCTCCCGTCAGTTGTCTGTTAATTCATCTGTTAAATGTTGACGTGACTTGAGACATGGCCCATTTTCTATTAAAAAATTATTAAAATAATAATTTACCCTAAAAAAAAAAAAACCCCACACCCATCTTCCCTGACCCCTTCCCCTTCCCTTTCCCTTCCCTTTCCCTACAACCCCCTTTCCCTTCCCCACCCACGCCAACATCTCCACCCGCCACCACCTCATTCACCCTCGACCCCTCCCTTCCCTTTCCCTACAACCCCCTTTCCCTTCCCCACCCACGCCAACATCTCCACCCGCCACCACCTCATTCACCCTCGACCCCTTTACCACTCATGCCAACAACTCCAACCTTCCCCACATCCTCTCTTCCTCCTCCCTCCAACAGCTCCAACCCCTCATTCCCTTCCCCCCGTCGGTCCCCCCCCCACCCCCCCCCCCCCCCCCCCCGGCCCCCAAAACCTTCATTCCAAGCCTAGAACCCCTTTCCTGCAACCCACCCCTTTATTCCCCCTCGCGTCTTCCCCAAACCCACTGCGCACCCATCCTCCACCTCCTCCTCCGCACCCACCCTCTGCACCCACCCTCTTCCCTCCTCTACACACCCCACTCCTTAAATCCACATCCATTCCCCCCACCCAAAACCTCCAGTTCGTCTTCCCCCCACCCCCTCTCCCCCCATCGAGCCCAACTTGCAACCCAGAAAAGAAAAGAAAAAAAAAATCTACATCCCTTCTTCCCCCGACCCCCCCCCCTTCCCTGCACCCACCCTCTCGGGGAAGATGAAGATGGTGATTTTTTTTTTTCTGGGTTGCAGGTTGGGCTTGGGTGGGGGGAGAGGTTAGTGAAGCAAGAGGAGGAGGAGGAGGAGGAGTGGGAAAGGGAGTAGCGCCATGGGAGGGAGGAGGAGATGGAGGAAGAGAGGGCGCGGGGGGTTCTGGAGTGAAGGGAGGAAGGGTGCAGGGGAGGGAAGACGGGTGGTTGGGAGGCTCGGGAGGGGAGGTGAAGAGAGTGGGGGAGAGGGAGGTGGTTGGGAGGCTCGGGAGGGGGAAAGGGGGTGTTGCGGGGGAGGTGGGGATGAGGTTTTGGGTTTGGAAGGGGGGGACGGATGAGGAAGATGGGAAGGGGGGATGGGTTTCGCCGGGGGGGGGGGGGATATGGGATCTGGGTTTGGGTTTCTTTTTTTTTTAATTTAATATTTAATTTTTTTTTTTAATAGAAAATGGATCCCGTCACTTGCCATGTTAGCATTTTAACGTAGGAATTGACAAACAACTGACGGAATGTATGAAATTGTAACAAATTCGTAGATGAGGTATGACATTGAAACTTTATAAAGACGAGGTATGAAATTGTTAATGACCCAATAGCTGAGGTAGTTCTGTGTAATTTACCCTTAATTATTAAATTGTTAATTATGTATTATGCAGAGGTGCTTCTTCCGGCAGTTCTATCATTCAGTGGACAAAGTTGACTACCTCACTTTGCGCCACGGTTTCGTTTCAGTGAGTATATGTAAATAGACAAACAAATAAGACATCAAAAATATATCATTCTGTTTACTGTTAATTAATTGGTTCTCATATCTCAGTAGTTTATATCTCAAGTATGTTTTTCACAAATTTTGCAGACTCATTTGTCCACAAACCACAATGCATTCGATTTCCAAAAGTACATACAACGATCACTGGACGATGATTTTAGAACTGTAGTCGGAATCAGGTTGCCGCTTGTAATTTTTATTAAATTTTAATTAGAAAACCTGAGTTCATTAAGGTTGGTAATTATATCTACAATTAATTTAGTTTGTTCATGTTGGCTAATTGTGTGTTTGTGAAATCCATCACTTGGCAGCCCTCTCCTGTGGTTTATTGTCGTCATCTTCATCCTCCTTGATGTCCATGGTAATTAAGAAGCAACCAATTAAGTCCTTAATTTGCTTATTCAACCTAAATAATTTCTTTAGTTTCTGGTTGGTACTAATTAACTATATGAACTTAAACAGGTTGGCAGGTGTATCTCTTGGTATCATTTGTGCCACTAATTGTATGTACTAAATTTTAAACTAGCTCTTTCTAATCATGGTTTTACTTTACTAATTCTTGTAGTAATTAAGGGCTAATTAAGATGTGTTCGTAGATAGTGCTAGTTCTTGGAACCAAACTTGAAGTAGTAGTAGCAAACATGGCTCATCAACTTCATGACCAGGATAATGTGATTAAAGGAACTCCTCTGGTGCAACCAAAAGACAGTCACTTCTGGTTCAGTCAACCGCAGTTCGTCTTGACTCTTTTACATCTCACTTTGTTTATGGTAAATACTAATCTTCTTTCTTAACTCCGTATGAGTACTAATGCCTAATTAATCATCTCAGTTATTACTATGATCAAATTAACTGACATGATTTCGTCTTTGCAGAATGCCTTTGAACTTGCTTTCTTTATATGGGTCACGGTACGTGTTATTAATTTCCACTTGTTCGTTATTTAGTTAGAAATGTGTTGTTATCTTGACATACATTTTGTTATTTTTATCATATTCTCTATCTAAACTAATAAACCATTAATTAGATTAACCATTACCTGAATATATATATATATATATATATATATATATATGTTATTTATTAGATCGACAACATGATAATATAACACGTCAGACTGTTTGATAAAAGTACACTACTCCGGTTTAGTCAATCGATATAGTACTCGAGATAAAAGTTACTTTGTTCTAATGAAAATTAAGATAAAAACTAACATACCTCTCCTTTCTTAATTATTTTCAGATGCAATTTGGGATACACTCCTGCTACCATGAACACATATATATTATAATCGTACGAGTGGTTTTAGCGTAAGTACCAACGCTCATCTTCGAATCTTCCTCTACTTTCTCTCATCATCTACATATCTACACTCAATTTTGCACATGTCTGTCATTGTACAAATCAGATGCTACTTAGCATTGTTCTACTAAAAGTAAATGGTTGACAAATTTCTGTAGGGTGACGGTTCAAGTGATGTGCAGTTACATTACTCTTCCCCTCTATGCTCTAGTGACCCAGGTAATGCATGCCTTTACTTGCATATGAGCATATAGTTGTTTTCTCTCGTCAGATACTATGTTATGCTATGCGTCAAACTATCAATGTGAATCACACAGTCGAATACAATCGAATCGATCAACTGTTAAAAACTCACAGTTTGATAGTGTAACATATCATTTGATAAGAAGAATATAACCCTCGATATTGTACACCTAAACTCGGGTTATACATGCATGCAGATGGGATCAAATTTCAAGAGTGCAGCAGTGCTTGAAGAGCAAACAACAAATGTTATAAAGCAGTGGCACGCTGACGTGAAGAGAAGGAGGAAAAATAAATCACACTATTCACAATCTGGTCATGACGAAAATTCGTCTAGAATCATGCATTCCCCTGATTTCTCTTCACATCGCCCCCAATTAACTTTCGCCGAAATGAACCAGAGTCATCCTAGAGAAACTGAGAATTTTCATGATAACCAAGAAATTGTTGAGGATCATCAAGAAGGGGCTGGCCAAAATGAAATTGAATTAGCCAGTAATGCGTCATCTACTGAGGTACATATAGGAATGCCTGAGGTCACCAGAACACACACTTAATCCTTTCTGGCAAAACCAAACAAGTGTGATAAATAGGTTAGCCCATTAATTAGAGGATTGGAGTTTCTCGTTTCAATTTTGGCATACCCTGTATATACCGATTATAATTTGAATGTTTTGTTAACCCATTATCCTCTATATCTTGTTTTTAAGGTAATAAATATTTTATTAATCAAATGAAACCAAGAACATCATCCATCGACAATACAATTCCATGATTACGAACGCAATAGAAAAGACAATACAAAAATCCCCACATAACCACATTTAACCAAATGGAACAACAACGCTCAAGAGGGCAAAACCTTGCATCACTTTTTGATGAACTTGCAAAATACCATGTTCATTCGGCAAAGAAGCCATGCTACGAGACACCATGGCAATGCCCTCATAGGCTTTTGATAACGAAACCACACAAAAGCTCTCCTCTTGAGAAAGAGAAAGTGACCACAATCACAACCACAAAGACTCTTCTCGACAAAGCAAGAGAGCGACCATCATGAAAAAGAAAAAAATAGAAATAGAAGGAAGGGATCAAGGATTGTTGTCGACCTAAGGTCAAAATTGGGGCCAGTGGTCGTAGGTTTTCTTTGATATTTTTTTCCTCTTGCGGCTAGGTTTTTCTTCTTGATCACCATCCTTATCTCCTCTTTCATTCTCTAAAGAACCCAAAACCCACCTTCTGCAGAACCAGGTTGTCAAAAATTGCAGAGACGGGTTGTAGATGGTGAACGGTCAATGATGCAGATGCCTGCATATGGTGAATCGAAAATTGCAGAACCCACCTAGACTGCCGACTAGAGCTGCATATGACCGCCTAAAGCGCCTAGGCGCTCGCCTATTTCCTCCCGGCTTTTGTAAATGTACTGACCAAAATCGTAGCGGAGCACTGTTGCCCAGTGCTTAGGTGGCCGCCTAAGGCAACAAAGAAACATTTGTTAAAGGAATCAACATGTAGTACAAGATATGAGACAAGAGTAATGCCCTTTGCCAATTTACAACAATTAATGACTGTTCTACGAATCACCCTAGGGGCTAGCCAATGGAGCGTCATCGCGATTTAGGCAAAATCGTTCAGCAAAATCGGGTAGGAGTGAGACGCCACTTAGGCGCACTCTAGGAGGTTTAGGCGGCGATCTAGGCAATGGTTTTTTTTTTCTTATTTTTAAATATTGGCTTTCTCGTCTTTGGTCGCAATCACATCTCTCGCAGATGATGCAAGATTTGATAAAAGAGAGAGAGAGAGAGAGTTTAGATGGGAAATTTACAATGATGGTTGTGTTAAGAATCTGAAATTTGGGAGGCAAGAGGAATGTGAAACGTTGAGAAGCAAAATTGGACGGGAGAGAGAAAGTGATCACATAAACAATGTCGATCTACTAGAAATTTGACAAAAAATTGAAATTAATTATTGGGAGAGTGAGAAATAGTGAAGAGAAGAAGGTGGGGATTCAAAGAGAGGGAGGGTAAAGAAGAAAGTGAATAAGAGAGACTGAGGCGACGACTTCATTTTGTAAAGAAAAGAAAAAATTCAAAACAATCCCTGAACTTCATCCATTATGAACGCTCATGATTGAAGAATCCCAAGGATCCTGAGAGAAGGAATCTGGAGAGGATCCTAGTCCATGTTTTATTTTCTTTTTTTTTAAAAAAAAAAAAGAAAAAACCACACCATATTATGTACTTAAAACTCTCACATTATATTATATATATATTTTTAATAAAAAAACATATTATTCAATTTTTATATGTTATATGTTATATAATAAATTTAATTAATTTATACGATATGTAATAAATGTACTCAAATCCTCTTTAGTTTGCCTAAGCCTACGGAGGTGCCTAAATTCAAAGCCCCAACCTGTTACACAATTAGTATCTATCATCTTTTAAAATTCTGCAATTAATACTAAGGCCCACCGGCCCAAAGGCATACTGAAAACACCAACCATTTTGGTGTGGAAATTGGAATCAATCAATCAAATCGTGGTGCGACACAAAACATATAGTTAAAGTTGGAGACCCACTTGTTAAAGAAAATTATTAGAAAACATGTTGGTGCTTAGTTTTCAGCCTTATTTGACTAAGATAGTTTCCATTGGGACACCCCGTTGGCCCACTGGCCCCAACAAACATGTGTGCATTTTTGCTCACGGCTTTAACGTTGTGGTAATATTCATTACCACATTTATTATCATTAAACAACTTAAACTCATTCAACAATGATAAATAAAACGCTAAACTCATTCAACTTATTTTAGGCTCCACAATATTGTTAAACTAAATTATTTCTTTAATTTTTATTATTTTCTTTACACGACGAATACACATTTGGTCGCCTAAACCTTATTTATTTTTATTTATTTATATTTTAAATTGTAAAATAAAATTATTTTCTTTTTAATTACTTATAAAAATTATTTTTATAAATTTTGCTCGACGAACCAATATCCGGTCATGCAAAATCCTTGAATTTGGGTGGGAGCCAAAAATGGGACACGGGATTTCTTTTTTTTTTCCTTTAAATTTAAAACTTTGTGCGACCAATCATTCATTGCGCAAAACTTTGCACAACCAATGCTTCGTCATGCAAAACTTTGTGCGACCAATGCTTTGTCGCACAAAACTGTAAAAATTTGGGCAGGCGCCAAAAATGAGATGTGGGAAATTTAAAAAAAAAAAAATTTATCAAGACTTTGCTCGACCAATATTTCATTGCACAAATTTGAATTCTTCATCGAACAAAGTGATACGGTTTTGAAAACCAAAATAACTCCTCCACAATTTTCTCAATGTCTTTCTCTATTATCTTACCTCTCCTCTCTCTTTCCCTCTCCCTAAATCCAACCCTTCTCTCTCACACTCACTCCTCTCACTTAATCTCTCTTCTCTCTCTTCATTATTTCTCACTCTCACTCACTCTCTCATCACTCTCTCACTATCTCCTTTAATTCTCTCACACTCACTTCTCCCTCTCATTCTCACTCACTCTCAATCTTGCCAAAAGGTATATTCTCCCCCAAATTTTAATTTTTTTTCATTAATATGTGTTTTTGGAGTTAATTTTGAGTTTGGTGTGAGGTTTGGTGACACACTCCGACCCAGAATATCCACCTGGACTTTAAATCGAGCTGTGTTGGTCGACACCAGAAGGGTGATGAAGCCATAAAGTGAAGTGATGTGAAAAATGTGAATAAATTTAAACCTAAAAGTGACTAAATAGAAGAGTGCGCTTGTGAGTGGGAATGAACCCATTTCACATGTGATGTCAGAGCATAAGTAAAGTACAGTATGGTAAGGTGAGAATCATATCATTGAAGGTGACCATCTATACCAAGATTTGCCAAGAATCCTCGTTGACACGAAAGTTCAACACTAAAACCTAGAGGGACGAAAAAAACAAGGGTGAGTGAGCCTAAAAATAAAGCTTTGTAAAAACATTTTCGAAAACATAATAATCCCTTGCTGTAAAACAAGTATAGTTTTCAAAATATACATATTACGTATAGTAAGAAAATACTTACCGTAGCCTGCAATATCTTAAGAATTCAATACAGCACAATATTTCGTGAGTAAACACATGACGTCCATAATCACATAATCTCGCATAAGCAAACATATTATATTGAGTGCTCATAGACACATGCTGACACACGAGTTCATGCAGAGATATTCTAACATGAACATGACTGAGTGTAACAATTATATACGCTCCAACACTACAATCACATGAAGATTGGCACTATGCACATCACATATGAGTCATAATTGCCTATAGCAATCTAGGATAGGATTGGCACCTACAATGGATCCAAAGTGAGTGTATGGTGTAATGTACACATACACTTGAAAGACTGGCCCTGGCCCGGGCGAGTACTAACACCAGTGCAGCAACGATGAGTAGTGTTGATGCACAAAACCGGAGGTCTTGGAACAACGTAAATCCGACTGTGAATCTGCATGAAATGTAAATAACACAAGATGTATCGTGGTTCACCCCAAGGTTTGGGCTACGTCCACACTGATTATTGTATTTATATGAAAGGTGATGGAGAGAACCTCTGAATATGAGAGGGGATGTGAGAAGGGTGAGAGGGCCTAGGAATTGGTCTCCTCTAATTATGAGGGTAATGAGTCCTTTTATAGAATAAGGGCTCCTCATTTATTACATATTTGCCCCTTGTTTTATTACATAATTACATTTAAGTCCCCTGAGTATTTGTATGAGATCTAAATACGGATGCCCTAAATATGGTATAAACAGCAGTCCCCCAAGTCTTCAGTTAAGGGAGTCTTTTGGCTGGAGACTTGAAATTCAGTCCATGTGTAGGTTGAAGTAACTAGATGTTGTCTTGAACTGATGTTCGATATGAGGCAGTGCTCAATCTGAAATGATGCTCAACTAGAAGTAGCACATGCTGCTCGGCTCGTGGCTTATGTTGCCTTGGTTGGCTTGGCTTGTGGCGTTGAAGGTAAGGGAGTCCTTTTTATAGAATAAAGGCTCGCTCCCCAATACATGAATGATGGGCTAGAGTTGATACTCTCTAATGATGGTGAGGGGGTCTTTTTTATAGAATAAGGGCTCGTTCCTCAATACATAAGTGATGGGCTAGAGTCCCCCGAGTATTTTTCATGAGTACTCTCCAATGAAAGTGAGGGAGTCCCTTTTATAAAATAAAGGCTCGCTCCTCAATACATAAATAATAGGCTAAGTCCCCCAAGTATTTTCCATGAGGCCCAGTTGAGGCCCAATATATGGTACATAATGTAGTCCCCCAAGTCTTCGGTCAATAGAGTCTGTTGGCTAGAGACTTCAAACTGAATCCATGTATGGGCCGAAGTGGTGGTTGTTCGGAGGCGGTATTTGTATACCCTGCATTGAAGCTTTGTAGGTGAAGCTTTGCAAGTGAAGCTTTGAAGCTAGAGCTCTGTAAATGAAGCTTTGAAGCTAGAGCTTTGTAAATGAAGCTTTTGAAGCTGATTGACATGAGTGATGCTAATGAATGTTTATGTTGATTGACATGAGTGATGCTCATGGATGTTGACAAGAGTGATACTCATGAATGTTTATGTATGATTGATATGAGTGATGCACATGAATGTTTATGTATGATTGACATGAGTAGTGCTCATGTACAATTTTGAAGTACTGGGCGTACTTTTGATCACCTGGTTGGTGGTAATAGCAGCGGGATGCCAAATAATTTTTTGTAGTACCGGGCGTACTTTTGGTTGCCTGGTTGGTGCTATTTTGGGCTTATGGGCCTTCGCTCTCCACACAACATTCCAGCCCATTTATTTTGGACTTTGCCTTTTTTTTTATTATTATTACCCTCTAATGGGGTTTATACAGATGTCTCTAAAAGATAGGAAAAATACATCACATCATACAAAAACAAGAAAAGCAAATCACATCATTCTGATGGGGTGTTTACTCCTTGCTTTTGCTTTCTCTTTTGCTTTGCTTTTGCTTTTGTTTTTGTTTCCCACTGCGCCTCTCTCTGTCTCATCCTTCATGGCCTTGCTCCATTTTCTGAGCATATATAAAAAGCTGACTCTTCCTCCTTTTTATTTTTCTGCTGTCTAAACACCAGCTAGTGTACTCCAGCTGTAAAACCCCATCAGAGTACTTTTCTTTCTACTTTTCTGCTTTTGCTTTCGTTCCTGTTTCCAGTACATCCCTCTCGATCATTTCAGCCAAATTAGGATCAAGTCCCTCATACTGTAGTCTCTTAGACTTTCTATCTTCAGAATCACCATTTGCTGAATCTGCCTTGCTAGCAGTGAATTATAAAGCAAAACCGAGAATTTAACCAGAACGATATTCTTAGAACATACATTGCAAGATTTGGCCATTCTAAAACTCATAAATGATAAGAAATTTAGACATTCCCAATAGTAAGTGAGTTGGTGAAGTTGAGCTCGAATGGTTCAATCTCCTAATCACGCTTGCTGAGAAGAGGGGGCGGCACAGGCTTCTTCTCATCGGGATGTAGGATGCTTAAAGAGGGCTGACTTAGCAGCTCAAAAAAATGCATTCACCGCAGAGACACCCTAATGAAAAACTCCCAAATGTTCGTGAGCGAATCGAAGATTGAAATGTCGACGTATCCCATCGCCAATCCAATATGCCCCATATTATTCATGACCTCCAAACCCGTCCCCACCCCACATAAGATCGACACGAGCAAAATCCAGAAATCCAACGTCCTCATCGTTTCGAAGATCGTGTGGTCTTCCCCGAGAACCGGCCTCCTCTTTACCTTCATTGCCGCCTCTGTCATTTGATGCATGTCGTCCACCGTCATTTGCCTCAGAAGCCGCTCATCTGCACGGGTATACAGATCCAGACGCGACCAGATCTGGCTTTGGGGCCCACGCGATGAAAAACGCATACGCCGGAATCACGAGTTGCGCTAGGAGGTAAAGGATAATGACGGAGAATATTGGAGAGAATGGGTTCGTAGGGTCTAGGATGAAGTCATAGGCGATGAGGTAGAGGGCGACGCAGACTACGCCGGTGTTAACGATCCAGAAATATCTGGAGTTGCGATGGTCTTTATCGTCGAAGTCCTCCACCACGACGGCCAGCGGGTCTTCTACAAGTTTCTTCGGAGCCATCGGAGAGAGAAATAGAGGATCTTGGATTGGGAAAACTTTGATTCTGCAACAGAGCCGAGCAACGGGTCTCAGAAGATTGGGATTTGGGTCAGCTTCAGGGTTTGACAGACTGGGGTCATTGGGATTCCTCCTGAACATGCAGTTGCAGATAAGAAAAGGTCAGCTCCTTTCAACTCCTTTCCTGCGTTAGATCAAAGGAGCAGCAGAAATCAAACACTGTCAGGGAAGATCAGCAACTCCTCCAAATACGAAATAGGAAAAATGGGTTTGATCTAATTGTATGTACTAGTCTTTTTAGATAGAAAAAGTGGAGGGAGTAAGAGAGATAGGACTAGTTTTTTTGGTTTTTGTGATTTTGCAGATTCACGGTGGAGGTGAAAAAATGAAAGAGAACCGACATAGTTTTTCGTGTCGATTCCCACAGACGGCGCCAAATGTTGATGCACAAAATCGGAGGTCTTGGAACAACGTAATTCCGACCGTGAAATTGATACATTACCTTGTGCATCTTCATCGGTTAAAGATACTATCCTTGGATGAAGGAAAAGTACTTCCAGAGAAGATGCCACATCTACATATAAGACAGATAATGCAAGTGAAAATGATACCACACTTCGGTACTTAGAAGTTTCATGATTACTCAATGGCTTGGATCTTGCAAGTTCCCAACCAAAGAGCTTCCATCACTTGGGAACTTAGGGGAACAATGCTTGTACCATACTAAGAAAAGATCCAAATCTCAAACACTCATCACAAGCCTACAGGAAAGATAAAGGTCGTTGTTTTTTGGGTTTTGGGTTCTTATTCAGGAAACCAAGGAATCAAATTTCTCTCTCCTCAGCTCTCGGTCCTCCTACTGCACCAGTAGCTTATCATGTTTCGCAGTGCAACATCGTCTAATGGCGGAGAAGATCGGAGAGGCTCGACCTCTCATCCCCGTTGACTTCGGATCCTGAGTTCCTCATCTACAGCCTCAATCTCGACACCAACTACGCCGCCACCGCTCCCACATTCGAGGACGTCGAGCGAGCTTTTCTCGAGCTTTTCCCACAAACGGCGCCAAATGTTGATGCAAAAAATCGAAGGTCTTGCAACAATGTAAATCCGACCGTGAATCTGCAAGAAATGTAAATAACACAAGATGTGTCGTGGTTCACCCCAAAGTTTGGGCTATGTCCACACTGATATTGTATTTCTCTGAGAAGTGAGGGGAGTAAGGGAGAGAGATTGAGAGCCTCTGAGGGAAAGAGTGCTCAGAAGTCTCACGACCACTTAGTGACTTGGATTTTTCAAGTTCCCAACCGAGAAGTTTTCCTCACTCGGGAAATTAAAGGAGCACTACCTTAACATACATGCTTCACTTTCAAAGATTCAACATACAAGCTTCAATAAAAGAAAAAATTCAAAGAACTTGGTGAAGAAGACCTTGGTGTATTTAACACAATACGTTGAAATGAATCAAAGATTGTTTATTGATATCTCCGATAAGTTACAAATATGTACATATATATGAATCAAAATAAACAAACAACAGGGAGCCTTCACAAAGGTTGCTCATGAGAAGTCTCAGCAGTCGGCAGAGCCCCAGAAAGAGTAAGCACCAGAGGGTGATCATTCGGAGCCTCAGTACTGGGCAGAACCCCAGAGGGAGGAGGCACCGAAGGTTGATCATTTGGAGCTTCATTACGCGGTACAGCCCCAGAAGACGAATACAATAAATGCATTTGGAACAAACTCACAAACCTCTGATGATCAAGTAAAATCTGACCATCAGATTCTTGCAGCTGGTCAAGCTTCATCTTCATATTTGTAGCATAGTCTTGTGCAAGCCTGTGCAACTGTTTATTCTCATGCTTGAGCCCTCTGATATCTTGTTTGAGACTTATCACTTCAGCCGCCAATGATTCAACTTGTCGGGTTCGAGCAAATAGGCGTTGGGCCATATTAGACATAGAACCTGCACACTGAGCACTGAGAGCCAGAGAATCCTTAACAACTAACTCATCAGACTGTTTGGAAAGTAGTCTATTATCTTTAAGAGTGAGAAGGTTCCTGTCATATCATTCTTCATCATAGAGTCCCCAACTGTAAGAGGACCAGTAGGGGATAAGAAGGATGTGCGCCATATGTTGTCTTGAGAAGGCATGGCTGCCTCTTCACCAAAGTTCAAGTCAAAACGACGATCGAATAGGCCAGACATTCTCAGAAATGATGAAGGAGAAATGAGGTGTAATAAATCCTTCAAGTAAGGGGAAATTTCCTACAAGCAATAACTCTTTGAATGTACTTCTTGCACACAATTGGCGCTCTTATAAAAGAAAGGGCAACAGGGCCGTTGGTTCAAAAATCGAAGATGCACCACTCTCTGGATTCCTAAGAGGCACCACTTTCCACACACAGCATCAGCTCCTCGGGTACCACATATAACTTTGCCAAAGATCTCTGACAAAAGTTAGACACATAAATTTTGAAGGTCCAGCTACCCTATGATTACCCACAAGGGTAAAGAAACATCACCACCGCTTGATAACTAGAAAGTCCTAATATGTGTCAACCTCCATGCTCCGTGGCAAGGTAGACTGGCAAAAATGCCCAACCTTTACTCACATTCGAGAAAACACTCCCAACAAGATTGCTTGCTAAAAATTTGAAGAGGCACCGATATCCGAATCTCGAGAGCCAGACTCCCAACAGGATTACGTGCTCAAAATTCGAAGAGGCACCACCCTCCGAATCTCGAGAGCCAGACTTCCAACAGGATTACTTTCTCAAAAATCAAAGCGACACTGCTTTCCGAATCTCAAGAGTCAGACTTCCAACAGAATTGCTTTCTAAAAAATTGAAGATGCACCGCTTTCCGAATCTCGAGAGCCAGACTCCCAACAGGATTACGCGCTAAAAAATCGAAGAGGCACCGCTCTTTGAATCTCGAGAACCAGACTCCCAATAGGATTACTTTCTCAAAAATCGAAAAGGCAATGCTCTCCGAATCTCAAGAGTCAGACTCCCAACAGGATTGCTTTCTCAAAAATCGAAGAGGCATCGTTCTCTGAATCACGAGAGCCAGATCCCTGACAAGATTGCTTATTCAAAAATCGAAGAGGCACCGCTCTCCGAACTTCGAGAGCCAAATTTCCTTGGATAAAGCTTGTCTGCAATCTTCACACGCAACATCAGCTTTCCAGATACCACAGACAACTTTTTCAAAGTGCTCTGACAAAGTTAAAACACGTGAAGCTTGCAGCTCCCACTACATTACTATAACCAAGAAGGGTAAAGGAATAGCACAACTACTTGTTGTTAGGGAGACTCCTATATATGTCGACCTTCATCCTCCGCAGCCAGACAGACCTGCAAATAAATAAAAAATGCTCAACTTTTCTTCACATCTGAGAGGGCACTCTCAGCAGAGTCTCTCGAAATACTCAGCTTCTTTTCCTCCCGATAATACCTCTGCAAACAAGCCACACCAAAGCAAGAGTATCTCATATCATCAGGGTTAAAAGCAAGAGTATCCCATATCATGCGTTTTCCCTGTCTTTTCCTTTGGCCTTGTTCTTACCTGCAAGACAAGGAGAAAGAGAGCAATTAGTCAGCACTTGGAATCAAACTTCCAGTCAGAAACTGACTGCTTGGAACCCTTTGCCTGATTACTTACCTGACATTTCTCTTGAGTACTCATCTTCAACATCTTATGCTTCCAGATACGATACCACATTTGCCTGAGGAACAGATAGGGCAAGTAAGAATAACACAATGAAGCATGTGGAGACAAGTATTACAGAACACGTGCCGATACATCCACTACTTTGTCAACAGCAAAAGTATCCCATATCATCAGGGTCGAGCGTACTATAGATTTGATGGACTTGTTTTGACCCTTAAATTCTTGAGTCGGCCTTATACTCTAGAGGAAACCAGAAAACCCTCCAGCCCAGTTCAAGAATAAGCATGTGGAAAGTTACTTCTTCAAAAGCAAAAGTATCTCATATCATCTCTTCTCCATTTTCTTCTCTTTATCCTTGTTGCTGTTTACGACACAAGGAGAAGGAGAACAATCAACCGGAAGCCGAAGTCGAACCTCCGATCCAGGTTGCTTGCTTGGAAGTCTGATTGCTTACCTTGTCTGTTACCTCATTCGGCAAGTCTCCTAGTTCGGCGACTTGGGGGACTCCTACTATAGGGTTTGTATTGCACTTGACCAAGCCCGAAACTACAAGTAAGCTTCAAGTGAAATTGATACATTACCTTGTGCATCTTCATCGGTTAAAGATACCACCCTTGGATGGAGGAAAAGTACTTCCAGAGAAGATGTCACATCTACATATGAGATAGATAATGCAAGTGAAAATGATACCACACTTCGGTACTTAGAAGTTTCGTAATTACTCAATGACTTGGATCTTGCAAGTCCCCAACCGAGGAGATTCCCTCACTCGGGAACTTAGGGGAGAATTGTTTGTACCATACTTGACCAATCTCGAAACTACTAAGTACCGGTTAACGTTATACCGCCAAGGACCCAAAAGAGTTTCCTTCTAACTAGGAGGCCAATCACAACGCGACACGTGTCGACATCAGAAGCCAATCATAACGCGACACGTGTCAATATCAGAAGCCAATCACAACACGACACATGTCAATGTCAGAATGAAACTAGAAACTCTCTTATATAAATAGAGATCATTCTCTCACAATATTTCCTAATGTCATTTGTACTAAATCATTCACTATACTAAAGGAGAACTTGAATCTATGTACTTGTGTAAACCCTTCACAATTAATGAAAGCTCCTCTACTCCGTGGACGTAGCCAATCTGGATGAACCACGTACATCTTGTGTTTGCATCCCTGTCCCTATCCATTTACATATTTATCCACACTAGTGACCGGAGCAATCTAGCGAAGGTCACAAACTTAACACTTTCTGTTGTACCAAAGTCCTCATTGATTTTGTGCATCAACAAGTAGATAACATAAATATAATCATGCCACAATGATTTGATAATTTTAGTCATCATATATTATTCATGGCTGCAAATATAATTAAGGCATCCCACGTATACCTCTGCATCCCGCAAGATTCAGAATAATTTCGTAAATTTCGTTATTTTGCTAATTCTTATAAACATTAGTCTAATATAGGCATATGTAGGAAGTTCTTTTTAAATTTATAAATGGAAAATAAATAAGTATATAATATTTAAAAGCAAAGACCCACTTACAGATACTTGCCATGTCACATCCGTTCGAGTTAGGAAGCCGGAGTCTCCGATAGTAATCGCACCTAAGCATAATATTGAGAACCATTAGTAAAACTCAATTAAAATGTTTGAATTTAGAGAAACGGACATCGGATTCAAAATTAACGCATCGAAATACACTAAGGAGGGTCCCGGGCAATTTTCGTAAAAAGTCAACTGAGACGTTTCGGCAGTCAACTACGTTAAAACTTTATAATTTCACTAAATGGATGCCAAAAAATGACTCGGGACGTTGAAAGCCTATGAGGGTTTTCGAGAAAATTTTGAAAAAGTCAACATAAGGAATATTCTAAGAATATTCCAAACCCATTTCAGAAATGGACTGGGCCGGATCTAGGCTTCCTTTACCTTTTTTATTGTTTTTTCAGATTCGGTCACTGGTTTCTGTGAAAGAGAAAACCAGAAGTTCAAAGGCTCTGATCGACTCCGCAACTTAACTAACACTAGCAACCTAATATACCAAATTGAGGCTTAAAGGACGAGGAATTGAAATATACCATTACAACTCCCGGCCATGGACGGAGTAGGTCGGAAAATACCTACAAGTCTCTCGGATTCACCAAACATCTAAGAAATAACTTCCCAAGTTGATTTATGTACCCATCACCACCAAATCAACCATATAGAACGAAAAATCAAACCAGGACTTCAAAAGGAAGGGATTAAGAGTACCCGCAGTTTACCTTAGTTGGAAAACCCAGAAATTTGTCGGAACAAAAATAAACCTTCCAAAGTTGAGCTTGGGTTTCCACCGTATGGGTTTGAGATTGAAGGTTCATTCTTGCTTTTCTTGTTTAATGGCGAAGGAAATGACGAGACCTAGTAGTGGTTGGCATCATGGTTTGCCGGAGGATAGCAGCTCGGTGGTGCTGCTCTCGGTGCTTCAGGAGGAGAAGGGCGAGAGATGAGAGGGAAAAGAGGTGGGGGAGAGTTTGAGAAAGAATGAGCTAAGGTGAGGTGGCAGAAAATGAGTGGAGGAAGAGTTGAGAAAAATAAAAAAATGATAGTTCTAAAATTGGGAGACATGGGAGAGAGGGGGAGAAATGGGATGTGGGCCCCGCTGGCTCACAAAACAACACACAGAGAATATCTCCCAATGGAAATTACCAAAATGCCCATCACATTCGTAATTCTGAAAAATCTCCATCGTAGCTCCAAATTTGAATCCACTTGTGCGCACACGTTCGTATCATCACGTACTACGCAAATACGCTAAAAGAATGAGTCATACGTCTCTCTTAACGATGGTCAACGAAAGTCAAAATCCTTGCCTCTAGGGGCATTTTCATCAATTCCCTCATTTAAAATTAATAAAATAGTAAAATTAGGGACATGTTGTCACATTTGGGGTCAAGTATAAGGTGATGGATGGAGTTTGTGATCGGATTTGGGGTATACCAATTTTAGGGGAGATTATGCCAATTTTTTGATATTATTTTATGTTGTTTTTTTTTGTTATTTGACCATGTTTGTTTTTTTTTTTTTTTTGTAGGGATCGTCGAGATTTTGACGGCTAAAGTTGAGGATTATAACACTAACAAACCATATCCCCAGCCAATACCACCACAATAGACTTGTATTAGGATTTTATTATTGTACTTTGTTAATTTATGTGTACATTTTGAATATATTATATATATTGGATAATTTGATCACTATTTTTCATATGTAATTTTATTTTGAATATGTCATTTTAAATTAAAGTAATTAAAAAAATAAAATCATACAATTAAATTAAATTAAAAAAGTAAAAATTTGAAAAATCTAGCGCTACCAAATATTTCATCGCACAAACAATTAACATAATTAAATTAATATAAGAGAAATAATAAAACAAAAAAGTCAAAAACCTTGTGCGACAAAATATTTCGTCTCGCAAAATATTAAATTAAATTAAAAATTAAAAAACAAAAATCCTTGCGTGACGAAGATTAATTTTCATCGCGTAAACCCTATTTTCATGAGTTTTGTGCAACGAACCATGCGTGACCAAAATTTCGTCGCACAAGGTTTTACGTGACAAAATTATACTTTTGCACAATAAACTTATTTCGTCGTGCAAAGTATTTTTTGTAGAGTCTAATTGCAATGTATTTCATTGTAGATTATACCAAAAAAAAAGACAAAATTTAAAAATATTTAATCATTAGATTAAAGGGTTGTGATTTTAAGGTTTTATTTTTTTTATTTTTTTTATTATCGTGTTTGTCTACACTATTTCATTGCAATTAAATATCTTAATGGTTTACAAATTGTCAAATGGTTATGAAGAGTTTAAAAATATACATTGGATGAGTAACCACCTCAAAATGTACTCATGAATCCCCAACAAAAAGGGACTATTCATGAACCTGTTCATGAATAATAGTGAAATGTGTAGCCTGTAGCCGATAATGGGATTATTTTGGCTAGGCTTCCTTTGAATGTATAAAGATACAGATAAAGGAGAAGTTATATTGTCGCATTGTTTTGAGTTTTTTAGTTGCTGTATGCACATCAGGATCAGATGTTAATCTAACATGTGATTAAGTGATTGGGTTTAGGTCCCACTTGGCTTTTGTTTAATATCCTTCTTTTGTCATGATTAAGATAATCTTAGCTCCAAACAACAAGATCTTCTCATCTATAATCCGGCTTTAAGAGTTGTAAATTATCCATAAAACATGATGACTCTGTGGTGACCCTTCCGTCACCACTCGCAGCTGGACTCTGTGTGATGCTCCGATCGCAAGCTGGTAATCATGGGGATACCATTTGCCCCCTAAATAGGCCCCGCCAAGAACATTTTTAATATCAACCAAGGTTCCTTGCCGCTGGTATTCGGGTGTGTCGGTGTGTGTGGCCATGCAACATACACTACAAGAAAATATGTGAGGCAACGATTAGAAAAGGCACATATATTATGTCCTTTTTCAATGTCTTTTTTTCTTTTCAAAAAGGCGACCTAAACTGTCGTGAGGAACTCTCGTGCAACATGTTGTATAAAACATTAACGTCTTTTTCTCTTATTTCATGTGCAAGTTTTATTTATTAGATTGTTCCTAAAAACATTTTTGTTGATTGTCATGTGAGTAGAGAAATAGAAGGATATTCATATATACAACATATTGCATGCAAGGATTTTGTTGAATTGTCCCACATACATCAATCTCCATGTAGTTTTCTACTCAAGAACGAAAAATTCCTTAATTTCCCATATTTGATGTTAGGAAAATAACTAAAAATTGCCATTTATTTCCTTTCCCACTGTGATTGTTGCTTGAATTGAAAACAATTTATTTAATTTTCTAATTAATATATTAGAAGTTCACAAACTTTAGAAATAAACAACTTTAGGGTTTTGGTTCAGAGGATGGGAGGCTGGGAACATGTTCTTATCACATCTTTTGGTTTTTGTTTCTTGGCTGGAGAAGCAAACCATTAACATAGACAGATCTTGAACCCTTAAAACATCTAATTTGCATATATTTTCTTTCTCTTTCTTTTTTTTTCCTGTCAAACAAATAAGAAAACAAAAACATCTTTAAACAGATATATAGTGTCACTGGCTTGTTAACACGTGTTTCTCAACTAGATATTGATTCTTCTCGTTGTTTTAATTACATGTTATCATTGTGTTGACTCATAACCTAGTTAGATTCATGAATATTGAATTTTTTACATGTATTCATTCCGTGTGTTCTAACAGTTTTAAAACATGAGCGAGAGAAAGAGAGAATCAACCACTAATGCAGCATGCTTGCTTGTTTATCTACTTTTTAGTTCTTTTTTGGAGGGGGGTGGGTGGTAAATTTTTCTACTTACTAGTTGCTATTACAGTAGGGTCACACCTGGTGATATTATACAAAGCCTTGGGCATAGAGAGAGAGAGAAGAAGACATGGACATATGAGAAAAGGGTACGATGAATGCGGGCAACAAAATAAAAGATGATGATCATGAAAAAGCCAAAAAACTAATTAAAGTCGATAAAAAGGACCTACAACATCAACAGACAAACACAAATTGATTAAAGTCGAAACAAACAGTACTGACTGCTGCTGGGAAAGCAAGAGATCGACTGATGATCAATTAATTAAATTAGTGTTTATTTTTTATTTCAACCTTTTGTCAAGAAGTGAGTGGAAGCAGCAAAAAAAGTGACCGGCATAACTCTCGAGGGTTTCTCTTTAATCACTCTTCTCTTTCTTTTTTTCACTTCTGCAGATAAATAAGCCATTGACTGCCCTGAGATCTAAGCTGATCACCCGCATGCACACAAAGACTTACTGCAGGCACAAACCACACCTTATTTTTCACTAAAGTTTGGACACTTGGGGCTGTGACTTTAATAAAGTCATTCTAATTATATTAAGCGACAAACTTTGGTGTGACATCTCAATATCTGAATCATGGTGTTATCCAGCTTTGAATCTTTTCTTTTCTCTCTTCTTATCTCAACATATAACACACACGCACACACCAAATTATCACTCTACTACACAACACAATGATATTCACTTTCCCTTTTTTTCATTCAACTTTCTTTGTGAATGCTTCAGAACTAATGAAAAATATGAGTTTGGAATGCGGAATGACAATCGGAGAGTGTGTTGTGTTATCGACGTACTTGATACTCCATGTGGGATATTTGTTGGAAAAATTAACTAGTTATCGATTTGGTTTATTCTTATATTAGATTATTTTCGTGTTTGTTTCAAAATTAGATCTTTATATAAATACACTTATTGTAACTTAGTAAAATTAATTATGGCAAGATGTAATTTTTATTCGGATTATGTAACTTTCTTAGTAATTTTGTAGCTAGAGTTCTTTATTTTTGTCTATGGAATAAGTTTCATAGTTTGTAATTCATTTTTCTTTTTTTTTCATCCTTTGATTTGTTTAACAATATTATTGTTACTATTTTTGTTTTTAATACATTGATATTTTTAAATTAAAAGGAGGAGGAGTTCGGCTAAGCCACACAATGGGCAACCTAATTTGGTATTGAATTTGCCATCCACGAGATTCGAACCTAAGAACTCTCACTTCCAAGTGAAAAAGAATATCATTAGACCTTAGTACTAAGTGGCTATTGTTACTATTCTTAACTTCAAATGCTAAATTGTAAACGAAATAACTAACTAATACGTGTGATATAATTGTGTGGGTTCGAAATTTCGAATACATTAAAAGAAAGGAAAACTAATGAAAAGGTTTTGAAAACTTTGAGTTTTAACGATAATGACAAAATAAAGGGTAAAGTGAATAGTACCAAGATTGACATTTTAGTGTAAAAATATGGTTTTTCGTTAAAGTGAACAGTAGGAGTTTTTTGTTAAACTTCCCTTAAAAGAATCCATTATATCCTTCTCTTCACTCTACATCCATGCATGCAACAAACTGAATAAAGGACGTACATGCATGGTTAGATTTTTTTACTTATGTGAAAATGACCATGTTTTGCATAATGGTTTTTCATTTTTGGATTAACCCTTAAACCCCAAGGTTCTATGTTAAATTAACTACGTACACTTTTTGACAAAAGGTTTATCACCTCTGAAAAAAAGAAAAAGACAACATAAGAGTACATAATTGTTTCATAACTAAAGTTTAAACATATTTTTCACACAAAAAAATTGGAGAATTGTTATTGGCATTCCAAAAATCTCTTTCTAGACTCCAAACTTTCTATATTTGGAAAGAAAAATACACTTATGAAGAGTGTACAATAAGATTTTTGAAGTGTCAATAACACTTCCCAAAAAATTGCTGAAACACTGTCTTTTTTTAATCCTAATTTCTTATGTTAGGTGGATTATGATCTTCTTAAATGATTGGAGCCATCCTCAGGGTTCCATATGGACACAGTATACATGCAAAACTACAGTCGAATTTGACTGTCAAACCACAGCATCATGGTTATTAGAATAGGTAAGCTCAGGCTGTAAAATATATTTTCTTTTATTTTTTCCGTTTGAGGTTCTTGTGCTACTCCTTATTTGGACCAAGCCGATCCAATCTGGTATTTACATATTCCAAACCCAAACAGAGAGACAAACAGTACATGTCATGTCCATTTCAAGGTTGTCTTTTATCCCAATTCTTGAACACGTGAACCCTTTGAGAGCATCTCCTGACCTAAAAGGGCAAGCATCTCAAATGCCAAAAAGCACATTTACTTTGATGCCCTAGAACTAAATTAGGGTTCAGTCTCAAGTTGAAGATAAGAACTTAACATGTAATTATTCGGTTTCTCCTCTCCTATCTTCATGCAAAAAAGCACATTGACTTTGATGCCCTATAACTAAATTCGGGTTCAGTCTAGGCCTAGCAATTCCTGACACTACCCGATAACCCGACACAACACGACACAAAATTAACAGGTGTTCGGGTCGACACGATAACGAATCGGGTCGTTATCGGGTTACCCGATAAGCACCTGTTAAGATAACGGGTTGGTTCGGGTATACACGTGGGTAACACGATACACGATAAACAGAATATTAATTTAATAATTTTATAACCCTAATAAAATACTATAATTATATATATATATATATATTAAATTAATTATAATAATTATATATACTATAATAATTATACCCCCAAAATATTAACTATAATAATTATATATATAATTTTAAATTAAATTTTATACGCCTAAAAACTATAATAATTATACATACATAATCAATAGATTTAAATCCACTTAATAGATATATATACCATTGACCCTGATGGGATACAAATTATACGAAACTAATTTCAACGATCCAACCGTCAAATTTGTTTGTATATGCTTCGAGATTGCATCATTAAAAAATTGAAAAAAAAAAACATTCAGAGATTAAGTAACCGAACAAAACTTTTCAACAGTTATAAAACGAAAAATCACGATTTAACTATTGTTTTAACTCTGATTTTTATGATTTTTTACAACTACATTCCTTGACCCTATATGAATACAATGAATGAATTCGATCTTCAATTTAAAATATTTACACTAGTGGATATCTTATGTTATACTTAATGAAAGTATGAATAAACTCTTAAGTGGTAGTGAATCTATTGTTTTCATAGGATACGCATTCTATGAAACTAGTTTCAACGATCCAACCGTCAAACATGTTTGTATATACTTCAAGATCGTATACACCAAAAATTGCAAAAAACAAACATTAAAGATTAAGTAACCGAACAAAACTTTTCGACGGATATAAAATGAAAAATCAAGATTTAACGGTTATTTTAACTTCGATTTTGATGATTTTTTACAGCTACACTCATTTACCCTATATGAATAGAATGAATGAATTCGATCTTCAATTTAAAATATTTACACTAGTGGATACCATAAAATCTTATGTTATACTTAATGAAAGTATGAATAAACTCTTAAATGTTAGTGAATCTATTGTTTTGATGGGATACGCATTCTACAAAACTAGTTTCAACGATCCAACCGTCAAACATGTTTGTATATACTTCGAGATTGCATACGCAAAAAATTGCAAAAAACAAACATTCAGAGATCAAGCAACGGGACAAAACTTTTCGACGGTTATAAAAAGAAAAATTATGATTTAATGGTTATTTTAACTTCGATTTTGATGATTCTTTACAGCTACACTCCTTGACCCTATATGAATACAATGAATGAATTCGATCTTCAATTTAAAATATTTACACTAGTAGATACCACAAAATCTTATGTTATACTTAATAAAAGTATGAATAAACTCTCAAGTATTGGTGAATCTATTGTTTTGATGGGATATGCATTCTACAAAACTAGTTTTAACGATTCAACTGTCAAACATGTTTGTATATATTTCGAGATCGCATACGTCAAAAATTGCAAAAAACAAACATTCAGAGATCAAGTAATGGGACAAAACTTTTCGACGGTTATAAAAATAAAAATCACGATTTAACGGCTATTTTAACTCCGATTTTGATGATTTTTTACAGCTACACTCCTTGACCCTATATGAATACGATGAATAAATTCAATCTTCAATTTAAAATATTTACACTAGTGGATACCACAAAATCTTGTTATACTTAATGAAAGTATGAATAAACTCTTAAGTGTTAGTGAATCCATTGTTTTGATGGGATACGCATTCTACAAAATTAGTTTCAACGATCCAACCGTTAAACGTATTTGTATATACTTCGAGATCGCATACGCCAAAAATTGCAAAAAACAAACATATAGAGATCAAGTAACGGGACAAAACCTTTCAACGGTTATAAAAAGAAAAATAACGATTTAACGGTTATTTTAACTCCGATTTTGATGATTCTTTACAGCTACATTCCTTGACCCTAAATGAATACAATGAATGAATTCGATCTTCAATTTAAAATATTTACATTAGTGGATACCACAAAATCTTATGTTATACTTAATGAAAGTATGAATAAACTCTTAAGTGTTAGTGAAGTTATTGTTTTGATGGGATACGCATTCTACGAAACTAGTTTCAACGATCCAATCGTCAAACATGTTTGTATATACTTCGAGATTGCATACACCAAAAATTGCAAAAAACAAACATTCAAAGATAAAGTAACGGGACAAAACTTTTCGACGGTTATAAAAAGAAAAATTATGATTTAACGGTTATTTTAACTCTGATTTTGATGATTTTTTACAGCTACACTCCTTGACCCTATATGAATACAATGAATGAATTCGATCTTCAATTAAAAAATTACACTAGTGGATACCACAAAATCTTATGTTATACTTAATGAGTATGAATAAACTATAATAATTATATACATTAATTTAACAATTTTATACCCCTAAAAACTAAAATAATTATATAATATAATTATATATATATATATATGTATATATTAAATTATGTGTTTTAATGTTTTGAAGTAATATTTATGTGGCAAAGTGTGGTATGTGCCAATGTAAGAAAAAAAATATATTTTTCTTAACGGGTCATAACGGGTTATAACGGGTCAGGTCACTTTACCCGTTGGGTAAAGTGACCTGACCTGTTAAGATAACAGGTGTGACACGACATGACCCGTTAAGATAACAGATGTTACACGAAAACGACACGAACACGACATACACGACCCGTTGGCCAGGCCTAGTTCAGTCTCAAGTTGAAGATAAGAACTTAACATGTAATTATTCGGTTTCTCCTCTCCTATCTTCTTTTCATCACATGATTAGTTACAGTAGGGCAGATTCACTTTGGGGCAAGGTGGGTCAACTGACCCCTCTAAGCTCAGAAATCCTCCATAGAAGAGTTGGTTGCTACATGTGCTTGAAAGTTGTCCTCCAACTGCTCGACGAATTTATCTCTATGGGCACTAAGCAGTGTAGCTGCTAGCCTCATGTCTTCGTATGCATTGCTGTGATCATCATTCGATAGGCTCACTCAACATATGTTGGCAATTGTCTGCATGCTTGCTTAAAAGCTATTGACATCAGTCGACATGATCGCTCATAAATTGTTGGTATTTGTCGACAGGCTTATAGAACATGACTTAACAAATGACCTCAGGCCTACCAAAGCTCGATGAAATGCCAATTTGCATGATATTTCGTCCAAAAAAATTTGCCCGCTACACACACTAATCTTATTGACCCCCAATAAAATTTCCTAGATCCACTACTGCAGATACGAGAGAATGCAATATTAAACTTGTTACAATTAAGTTTTTCCCTAATTATCATATCCAAATCCATAACTAAACGCATACATGTGATTGTATATCATGTATAAATTAGTTTTTAAGGGATAGAGAGTTTTTCATACGATGCTTCTGGTTGAAGACAATGGAGTAAATACAAATCTCCGTATATAAGACGCCCTAAATGGTTTCCATTGTTTTGGTACGTAGTAATTTTTCTATTCTCTGGAATGGAGAAGGAGCTGTGGCTGCCATTGTTTGTCCATTACTCGCTACTCATGCATAGAACTCTCCTTCCACATTTGGACTCAAATGAAGACCGAAGATACTCTAGCAAGTAGCAAAGCAAGTTTTCAAAAACAATGCATGTGACGGAGTAGTAGATGAGAAAAGGTGCTATGTGCTGTTGGTATATATTGTTGTTACATCTAGTTAATTTCACTTCATCTTGTCAAATTATAGTTAGGCTTTATCCCTTGGGTTTATACACTATTTCTAGCTTTTAGGGACAAATTCATTTGTCCATGACTCTCGATTAAAATTGGTATATGAGGTTCTGAAAGAAAGTTAAATAAAGAATGCCTGGCAAATGAGTGAGTCGTAATAAGATACCGAACTCGCTACGTCTAGATGTCAAGCCTGAGACATTTAACATGCAAACGAAGAAGATCTAGTGAAGCACTAGACTGTAGGACTGTTTTTTATGATATTCATTCTAAAAATTAATGTGTATTTTATGTAAGAAAACATATCTCTATAGAAGAAAAAAAAAGTGATGATATACGTATATATTGCCACTCTAATTAATATATTCATCACACGCCCCTTTGGAAAAACACCGCTTCAAACATACCAATCAATATTAGTACTTATGGTAAGTAAATGTTCAAACAACTGTTCAAAGTTCCTAGATCTCCTTGTAAGGCTTGCTAAAACACCCGTTGTCTAACTTGACTAATCGCCCTTTGTTATTTGCTGTCTTTTGTCTTGTTCTCGGCATATTCCGAAATTGTGAATTGTGTACCGATATTCTTCTCCTCAGGTTTCTTAACCTCAATCTATCTTTCTTCTTTAGCGATGGATATATGGCAGTGACTCTTATAACCATAGTTGGCGTTCTTCGCCATCCATTGGCAACAATTAGTAGTTTTGTGGTAGCAGGCTAGCGGCACTCCCAGCTAGGGTTAGGGTTGATGCAATCCTATAGACTATAGGAAAATATTGTTTATTCCCTCCTGTTTGAATAATGTGAAAGTACAAGGAAAATTATCTTTGTATAAATTCTTTCTTCCTTTGCACAGTTATTTGTTTATGTACATGATTTTATTTACTTTATACGATTTAGCGGTAAAAAATGAGCATGAGGTGTGGTGTGGAGAAAAAAATGTTGCGTTGAAATCAATTTGTAGGTACAAGTGATGAGTGTGGAATTTTTTTTTTCTATTCTATAATTAAGTGGTTAGGGATGCAAAAAATGAAAAATTAAGTTGTTTTTGATATAAAGTGATATAAAGCGTTAACAGATAAGAGGAACAAATCTAGGACTACAGTGCATAAATAAATATTCTTAATTACTTGAGCTACAAATTTATTTTGAAATATTTTTTTCCATAAAAAGAAAATTGAAGTATTTATTGACTATTTATAATTACTCGATTAATTAAATGCTAAAGTCTCGTTTCATAACCACTTCATTTTTAGTTTTTAATTTTCAAATTTTAGTTTTTAGGTAATATTTAACAAAACCTAAAAATTGAAAGCAACTATCTAATAGTTTTCAATTCAAAAAAATTAAAAAAACTTGTAAATCACAAACGAAATAGTTATACGACCTTAAAACAAAACTTTCATAATCACATGCGGAGAGGTCCACCGAATATACAATAGAACCTCGTGGCAAATAAACAGTATGCATGTAAAGAAAGACAAATTTTTCAGTACAATAAACGCTACCTGATACATTAAATATCATAATACAAGTAATTACACATTTAAAAAATTACAAACACTTATATTATAATATTTATTATCTATATATATATAAAGTGAGATACCAAATTATGTACAAGGCACACGGAGAAATTTCCTGAGCAAGGTGGGGGACAACTTTGTAAATGCCCGTGCGTTGCACATGTCAGTCTCTCCGTCGCTAAACCGAGTGGCAGTCTAGTGAATACAAAAACGTGCGAGGGGTAAATTCGGTAAATCGGTAATCGAGGAGCGAGAGAGAATGTATGTGTGACAGTGTGAGGAAGGAAATGTTAATTTATGTATCGCAAAAACAAAATGAGGCAGCGCCAAAAGCGCAGGCCAAAGACACCAGAATCACCTCCACGCGCTCTTCGCTCCTGTCAACGCCTCTAGCTAAACTTTGTCAGGAAACGTGTACTCACGCGCGGGAAATGGAGTACGGCGGTGGTGGGAAGGACGGAGATTTTTAGGGTTGATGAGACTTGAGATACAAAGAAGAGTGGGACTGTGGATGGGAAGGTCTCTGATGGGTCAGTGGGGGAATCGGATAATGTTAGAGAGATCAATTATTTAAATTAAAATATCTAAATTATGCATCGTGTTGTTGAATTATTATTTGAAGGTTTCTTTTTTAATTCACTTTTTTTTTAAATTTTTTTTTAAATGGGAATAACTGGTGATAAGCCCTTCCGTTAGAGACTTCCACACTAACAACAGGTTTTAAATCCAAGACCTTCAGTTTTTAGTTTCAAGTCTCGTAATCCACTATTTACTATCAAACTACAAACTCGTGGTTAACGTATTTATTTATTATTGATAATATTATATGATGTATAAAGTTGATCTAAAAAATCAATCTAAAAATACTCCCGACAGTAACAACACCACTCCCACCATATTTGCTGCCAAATTGTCCAAGGGCCCCTCCTCTCCTTTCTCATTTTGCATCGACAGCTCTCTCTCTCTCTCTCTCTCTCTCTCTCTCTCTCTCTCTCTCCTCTCTATTTTCATAAAATGATATGTCCATGACCTCTTGTCAATCCCAAGATTCCGATTCCACCCATTCAAACATCACTAGTCGATATATTTTACTATATAAATATTATAATTTTATTTATCATTTATTTGTGTCAAACAAATCACGATTATAATAAAAAGTAAAATCTTTATGATTAATCCTCCACATGTTTGATTTATGTGAATAATTAAATTTTATTCAAATCAATTTTTTTTTATTGATATGATCTTTAGAAGATGACAAAATAAATGAATGGTTCGGATTATTACCTTTGGACAATAAAATAATATCACTTCGTCATATATTAAGAAAAGAGTCTTTACACATAAGAGATTGATCTTCAACTAAATAGTCTAAATCATATTGCACAAAATTGAAAAAGATCACTACTTATTCTGGTCATTTTCTTAAGACAATTTACACAAAACTTTTGTAAAGAAAAGTCCAAATGATTTTTTTTGTTTGTTTTTAGTTTACTAGTAGTTTTCATTTTGGTATGGAAAATAATAACCATGCACTCTTTTTCTCTTTATTTATCCTATTTAATATTTATTTGTTGTTTTCGTTCAATTTGTCATATGGGTAAGCTAAATTATTCGCATTGAGCACTTGCATTAGTAAAAGTATAATGCTTAGAGACCAAATTTGTTAAACCAAATTTACAAACCAAATGATGTAGTTGTAAATGTTTGAATTATTGAGTAAATGTCAATTAACGTGCTTGTTTCTTATTGGTAACACATAATTTGGTTTATAAATGTGGTATTCCAAGCATTATCTCAAAAATTCTCATTGTGCACTCCAAACTTTTTATATTTAGAAAAAAAAAAACATACTCGTGAAAAGTGTACAATAAAATTTTTAGAATGTCAATAACAATTCTCTATTTTTAACTCTATTTGATTTAGCACGACTATTTTCTTAAAAAAAACATTCGTTTACTTGCTTACTTTAAAAAACGAAGGATAACTTTGAAGCTTTCTTTTTTATTTAGTAAGGTAGTTTACTCACCATACGGAGTAAGGCTTTACTTCATGGCTTTAAACTTTAAAGTTGCCTAACTTGAACCTAAAGTTTTGGTCTTCATTGCTCCACGTACTTGTTTAGTTCTTAAATAATCCATATAGATTGGATAGGAGGAGGTTATATTTGTTTAGTCTTCTTCATAAGAACGATAAATTACAACAAAAACGCACGAGGGCATCCTTCTCCAAAAATGTCAAAGGAAGAGTACTATAAAAGATTGGATTTGGAGCAGTAACGGAAAGTAATTATGTTTATGCACTCTGATGCGGCTTGGATCCCCATCGATCTTCTTCCTCTCTAACAAAACACTTTCTTGAAACCACTTATTCAAAAGGAAAGCAAAACATGAACAAGGGCATGACCTTCAAAATGGAGAATAATAAATTCTTCAACATTGCAAAACACAAAGTTCCTCTTGTCAAAATTAGCGTAATTTTCAAACTTCTGTTTTATTTTGATTTATTCAATCCAAAGCTGATAGAAAAAGATAAAACTACATAACAAAACAAAGCATACAAAAATCTCTCCTCCATAATTAATTGGCAAAAGAGGCTACTCTTGGTCTCCAAATTTTCATTTTTGTTGTTAAAACTTTGTTTAATGGGATGACCATTTTGTACTTTTAATTTTGAAGATTTTTTTTAACAACCCATATTATCTACACTAAAAGGGAGGGGTAAACTTAGTCTCTCAATAAGCTAGCAATAATATGGTTCAAATTCGTTTTTTCTAGAATCGAACCTAAGATCTCTCACTTACAAGTGAAGAAGAAACCTACTAGATTGTAATACTAAATGACAAATTTTGAAGATTTTTAAATGAAGAAAATAGAAAATGAATGAAAACCCCTTTTTGTCTTTTCAATATATTTTCTTGCTAAAACCTTCCTTTTGTCTTGGTGGAGGGCCTCACCTACGACGTCCTTCATACAGTAAAGGAAAATTACTAATTAAAACGAAAAAGATAAAGCCAAAGGCAGAGCAAAAGCAGAGAGAAAGAAGAGAGAGAGAGACTGTGTTGGGTGGGGGGGACAGGCTAAGACAGTACATTACCAACACTCTCCACCCTCCTCTCTCTCTTTCTCTCCTCCCCTCTCTCTCTGTCTTCTGTTAAACAGTCGAAGTCGAAAAGCCATCACCACATTGGCTTTTTTTGCCTTTTGTTTCTGTGTTCGTATGCAATTGTCTACGTCTGCTGCTGCTTCTGCTCCTTCTTCTAACCACCTGTAAATGGGGGAGGAGGAAATGGAATCATACTTTGAATTCCTTGTTATCATTTGATAAACCACTTCTTCTTCTTGCTCTTCTCTCTCTCTCACTCTCAGCTTTTCTCTCTCCTTCACTCTCTGAAATTTTCCTCCAAGCCAAACATGATTTTCTTCTTCTTTTCTGTTCATCTCCTCTTTTTGCTTTCTGGGTTCCCTTCAAAACATCAAAACTCCTTGAAATGATTTGAATTTCACCTCCCCATTTCAAATTTTCCCTTTCTGCTTTCTGGGTTCTCCTCACTTCTCCCATTTGGTTACTCATTTTCTTGTTTTTGATTATCTTGTCAATTTTTCTTTTGGGACTGCTTATCTGGGAAGCACTTTTTCTTGAGCAATTCTGGGGAACATTCATGGAAATTGATCTGAACCATGCAGTGAGGGAGGTGGAGAAGAATGCTTATTGCAATGGGGATTGTGGCGGTGTTTGTGTTTATTGCTTGTCCTCTTCAACTTCTTCATCTTCTTCCAATTCATCCTCAGCTCCTGTGGCTTCCTCAATTTATCTGGAGCTTTGGCATGCTTGTGCTGGCCCTCTCATCTCACTCCCCAAGAAAGGGAATGTGGTTGTCTACTTCCCACAAGGCCACTTGGAGCAAGTTGCCTCCTCCTCTCCTTTCTCTCCCATGGAGATGCCCACGTTTGATCTCCACCCGCAGATCTTCTGCAAGGTTGTGAATGTCCAGCTGCTTGTGAGTAACCTTTCCATATGAAACTCCCAGCATTGTATTTATTTTGTTATTATTTTCTCAAATATTTTCTGGGTATTTAATTTGGTTATTGAATTTGTTGCTTCTTGAATTAACAGGCTAACAAGGAGAATGATGAGGTCTACACACATGTCACTTTGCTTCCTCAGCCTGAGGTATGATTGTAATAAACAATGAAATTTGGAGTGGAATTGTTCTATTTAATTCTTAACCTTTTATTGTTGTGGACTTGAAGTTTCTGTTGGAATGCTATTTTTTCGTAGTGGCTGCTCAATTTTATCGGTTTATAGCGGTTATAATTAGGATGTGGATTTTGGGTATTCTGTAGTTGGTAGGAACAAATTTGGAAGGGAAAGAGCTTGAAGAGTTGGGAGTGGATGAGGGGGATGGAGGATCACCTACAAAATCAACCCCTCACATGTTTTGCAAAACGCTTACAGCTTCCGATACCAGTACACACGGAGGGTTTTCTGTTCCTCGGAGAGCTGCTGAAGACTGCTTTCCTCCATTGGTATGAATAAATGCATTTATATTTCTCTGTTTTCCATCGAAGGTTTTTCTATTTGTATATCTTTTAATAGAATTCTTCTTTTATCGGTAGGACTATAAACAGCAGAGGCCGTCTCAAGAACTTGTTGCAAAGGACCTACACGGGGTAGAGTGGAGGTTTCGACATATATATAGAGGTAAATCATTTAGAATTCCTCTTTCGGTTTGATTGATTGTTAATTTGGTATGATTCTGAGCGTATTACTCATCAGGTCAGCCAAGGCGACATCTGCTCACTACAGGATGGAGTATTTTCATAAGCCAAAAGAATCTTGTAGCGGGGGATGCTGTGCTTTTTTTGAGGTAACTGCAATTAATTGACTATTTTAGTTTCAAATTGATCATGGCTTAGGAATCACTCAAATTTGTTTCTCTACCAATTCAAAGGCTATCATCGATATTTTAACAGGTGAGAAGTAGCCAAAAATATGCCTTTTGCCTGAATGATGTTAATGGTTGATTCTTTCGGAGATTTCCTTGTGAAGGAGCTATTAATAATTACTAAGGATCATAAAAAGTGTTGATTGGCCATATTGTAGTTGGTTGAGCATACATATTTATTTTTCTCTGTAAAAGAATCTCTGCTGCTGGAATGCAAATACTTTTATGTCCAAAGGCGAAAATAGATTTCCGCACATTATAGGATGTAGACTTATGTTACGTGTACCTTGTCTATTATGAAAGAATATTATGTCTTTGGAACAAGACTAATTTAACTTCTATTTGAAGCTAAAAGTTTCTTTGATTTTGTTCATTGTCTGGTAACCTCGGTAACTTAAATACTTTACAATGGTCTTTGTAGGGGTGAAAACGGAGAGCTGAGGTTGGGAATTAGAAGAGCTGTTCGACCTAGAAATGGTCTTCCTGATTCAGTTGTAGGCAACCAGAATTCGTACCCTAGTGTTCTTTCTTTCGTGGCTAATGCGATATCCACCAAGAGCATGTTTCATGTATTCTACAGTCCAAGGTACTAGTACAATACTATTCCGCTTTACTTTTTGGTGATGTTAGTTTTGACACACAGTTTTTATGAACCCTTATATACTCTGCATTTTCGTACTTAACATTTTTCATTTGATCACTAAATGTGGCGTATCTGTATGATTGCACATTTTTTGTGTATGATCTAAATATGCTTGTCCTGTTCTCGTGGTAAAGAAGCACAAACAATAGAAAACAAGAACTTGACGCGATTACTTAAATAAGGAGATGACATTAATAATTTAGTACACTACTTTGTTAATACGGTTCCATAAACTAGTACGGCAAGTGCTAGTAAGTTGGGGTATTTCCACTTTTGGATATCACAACAGTTGGCATGAGTTACACGGAAATCTACTGATAATTCTAGTTATCTTTTAACTTCAGAATCTACCAGCTTGTTCGTCCTGTGTTTTGTGCAAACCGTTCTTTTAAGGTTTATTCTCTTTCGACGAGGCTTAAATATGGTTACTTTCATTCCATTGTATGCTTAATGAAGTAACCTCTCTTTCCATTGCTCAAATCATCTATCAAAAACAAAAACAGATTTTTTTTTTCACCAAGATTCGTAAACATGCATGGACGGGGTTATGCATTGACAGAATCTTTTCAAATTGTTTAAATTTCTGTGATGCAGGGCAAGCCATGCAGAGTTTGTCATTCCCTACCAAAAATATGTCAAAAGCATCACTAATCCGGTGACCACCGGGACACGATTCAAAATGAGATTTGATAGGGATGATTCACCTGAAAGAAGGTATTTATAAGTTGATTCAATGGCATGGCCAGCATGTTTTCCTTGTTAGACTTTTTATTGACACAGTATAGATTCTGGTTTCTTGTAGGTGTAGTGGTGTAGTGACTGGTATCACCGACTTGGATCCGTTTCGATGGCCAAACTCAAAATGGAGATGCTTGATGGTATGCTTCGTATTTTATCTTCCTTTTTTAAAACCGATAATGAACTGCATGCCGTGTTTTTCTGAGAGAGAGAGAGAGAGAGAGAGAGAGAGAGAGAGTGCTGAATTATTGAAATGCATCTATGCATGCACTGCATATGCACTTCGTGTAAAGAAATGACAGCTTCACAAACTATAGTTCTATTATTGTGGTGTTACATTTACACCTTTATTTGTTACGTTACCAGGTCAGATGGGATGAAGATATAGGAAATGATCATCAAGAAAGAGTCTCGCTGTGGGAGGTTGATCCTTCTGTTTCTCTCCCACCTTTGAGCATCCAGTCTTCTCCAAGACTGAAGAAACTGCGGACAAGTCTGCAGGGAACCCCACCCATCCCCTCCATCACTGGTACGATACTTCCCAATAACATTGCAAGCATTTTTTACATCATCATTGGTCCTCAATATGTGAATTTTCTTGCAGCTGGAGGGGCTGGGTTTAAGGACTTTGAGGAATCAGTTAAATCCTCTAAGGTCTTGCAAGGTCAAGAAAATATAGGTTTCATATCACCCCTCTATGGGGGTGATACTGTAAACCGCCCGCAAGATTTTGAGATGCACGCTCCGGCACATCTAAGTCTTGCATCAAATGCAACACAGAAGGCTACTATTGATGAGCTTATGAGGGCTCGCCGCACCCCCTACACAGGATTTGCGGAATCAGATAGATTTCCAAAAGTCTTGCAAGGTCAAGAAATATGCCCATTGAGATCGTTGACAGGAAAAGCAAATTTCACCCTAGGTGATTGGGAATCCAACAATGGTTGCGCACCTTTCAACGTTTATCAACCGCCCAAACCAAATTATTTCTCTCTAGCTTCTGGATCCCTTCCAAATATGTACTTTCCTTATGGTGACATTCACAGAGCTGGCCAAGATCCCACAATGTGCTCTAATGCTACCAACTTACCCAGAGAGAAAATGCAAATCAACCCATACTCTATGCAGATGGGAGTTGCAAGAAATGAAGTTGGAAGGCCAAATAAACCTTGTGAACATAAGACACAGGAGAGTACTTCTACCCTTCCCGCTTTAGTGCCAAATCCAAGAAATCCAAATGATAAAGACTATAACGGGACTGTTACTGGGTGTAAACTTTTTGGTTTTTCCTTGACCGGGGACAATCCCTCTCCAAACTCTCAGAGTTCCAGTAAGCGGAGTTGTACAAAGGTAAGCTATTGTAGCCCTCAAGTTGGTCTCTAAAATGCCATGCCTAGGACATCTTTGCCAACTGATGTTACATATATTGAGTGAAGGTTCACAAGCAAGGCAGCTTAGTGGGAAGAGCCATTGATCTCGCAAAACTGAATGGCTATGGTGACCTGCTGACCGAACTGGAGCGGCTGTTTGGCATGGAAGGCCTTCTTCGAGATTCTGATAAAGGATGGCGGATCTTGTACACTGATAGTGAGAACGATATGATGGTTGTTGGGGATGACCCATGGCAGTACGTCTCTCTCTCTCTCTCTCTCTCTCTCGGAAAGTAGAATTTTATATCTAGTTCTGCATTTATAAACTTTTGTTTTAAGTTAATTAGCATAAATGTAGCTGCAAGTTTTGTTTCTGAACAATTCATACAAGTGCTTTTTGTATATGACCTTCCGGAAATGATGTGTTCTTGGTGCAGTGAATTTTGCAATGTGGTCTCCAAAATCCATATATATACCCGGGAAGAAGTGGAGAAGATGACCATCGGAATGATCAGCGATGATACTCAAAGTTGTTTGGAACATGCGCCGGTCATGCTTGAAGTGTCAAAGTCCTCATCCGTGAGCCAGCCGGATTCTTCTCCGACGGCTATCCGGGTCTAAAAATAATGAAATTCAGGGTGGTCATTGTGTTGTTGTAATCTTATATCTGCATATGCAAATAGTGCACACCAGAACCTAATTGTGTATTTTATTGAGTTCCTAGTCCTAAGTTATGTAGTTGCGGTTGTCGTAGTCTTGAAACCGAGACATGTTTGGCCTTCCGGAGATTGGCGTCTTTCCGATTGACGTTTGATTATGTAGTACTGTAACTTTGTATGAGCATGAATTGTTGATGTGTGCTATTACTCTGTAGGTTTCCAACATATTGGAGAAGATGAAACGATTTCTAGTAGGGTTTCTTTAGGATGCTTCCCTCCACATCAATGATTTATTCATGACTTTGGTTCAAACATTAAAGATTATGCTGTCTCTAACTGAAAATTACAGAGATGAAACGGAGTCCGGAGCCTACGACTGCTGAACCTCGCTACCACCACGGGTAAATAGAGTACGGTTTTACAGCAAAGGTGAAAAAGTAAAGAAATTTCCGAACTTTCAGTGTTTTTATTACCCGAAGAACACTCTGATTCTCGTTTTCTGATCATGGATGCACCAGTTGCTACGATCCTTCTTCCTGATTCTGCATTCTGGAATGTGCGAGTGAAAGAAACTCAAATGGCGGACTGCAACACCGGGTGTATCTTGAATGCAGTGCCCGAGAGGCGAGAGCTGCACACATTTCAGCTCAGCAATTGAACATGTGCATTCTGATCTCACTATCCCAGCTCCGATCTCATACAGTTCGGCATCGCGAAGGAGACAGGCCAGTTGGGTACTCATTTACATAACCATTACCACCAAAACATTGTGTAGCCTGCAAAGTTCAAATAAACTTGTTCACGGCACTTGTAAAGTCATCATGCACAAGCCCTCATCTGTTTGTTGCAAGCATATGGATATACAAATCCCAGTTCTAGTTACGAAAAACCTCTAGGAAACAAATCACGTGAACGAAAATTACCCAACTTTATTAAGGGCATTCGAGCAATATGTAGAAAACTATTCGTCTGGCCAAGATAAGACTAAATTGATTGGCACGAATGAGGTTTATATTTGAGTAAGAAAAATTACACATCTGCAGAAGTAAGTGCAGAATCTTTTACCTGCAAAGCAACCTGCGTGGCTCTTTCAGCCGTACATAGTATAACTCCAGCACAATCCTGAAAATTCGTACCTTGAAGAGTTATTGTTTGCAAATGCCAAGAACTTGTAAGATCACTTACTAAAGTGAAAAAAAAGAATTTAGAAGCCCCAACAGCAGTTACAGCACCTTAGGGTCAATTTTTCCGTTGTCACACTCCCTGGCAACAGAATACACGTAGGACCTGAAAACAATGGGAGGAGAGAAAGAAAGAGATGGATAACTCTGTTACCATTTGACTATTAGAAGAAAGAAAAAGCAGTCAAAAAAGGAATACGAATCCTTCACCTTGATGATTGCAAACAAGTATAAATGTCAGCAAAAGCAACTGACCAAAGTTAAGTTGGCTTCTGTACACCGAGAGATGGCCCTCTTCTTTCAATATTTTATAGTGCAGATAGAAAAATGTTTAAGCAAAGATGGAATTCGTATATTCTTCGTTAAATCACATTGGGCATCGTTTGAGCGGATACAGACTGTTCCTTTTGTGATGGAACTCGGATGCCTTGTTTGATCAGATGTGTTAGAGGAAGTGCAGAATTTTAAGAAATGGGTTCAGTCCTCCTCCTATAGCTATCATTTCCTCCATTTCTTCTTCTGTCCGACTCATATCCTTGACAGAATTATCACATAAAAAACAAACGAGAAGTTAAACCAAGCCATAAATATGTCTACAAATTTCATATCGGTCCATATACTCTGCTTCTCCAACAGATTTCATCATCTTAAAAGAAGAGTAACAGAAAAGTTGCCCAATCACTTGATAGATTAAATTAAAATAGCACATATCATTCGTCACTAAGTGATGCGTGAATCAAATGGCTACATGAACTGGACTCAGCAGTGGAACAACTCTCTCCAATGCAGCATTCAAGGGAAGGATGCACCGAAAGTTGTCCAAACTGCAAAGATGTAAATCAATTTCATCACGATCTTTCTATTAATGCCAACATAGCGGGTGAATTAACGATCAACTCCATAGTTGATGCATCTGCAGAAAAACCCCTCACCACCATTTCTTGAATAAGTCTCATAGCCCTTGATGTCTCGTAGTTACTGATAAACCCTCGGATAATTGTGTTGTACGTGCAATCATTTGGAGAACAATCTCTCTCTTCCATTTCTCTAAGCAACTTTTCTGCTTCACATGTCAGTCCCCCATTACAAAATCCACTGATCATTATAGTATATGTCCTGACATTAGGTTGAATTCCTTTTGATGATAAACTACAAAAGAGATCCCATGCATATTCAACTTTTTCAGCTCTGCACAAACCTTCAATAAGAATATTATAAGTTACAATGTTAAAATCCAACTTCTTTCCCTCCATCTCTTCCAACAATTCAACTGCCTTGGGAAATTGTTGGTTTTTACAAAGGCCATCCAATAAAATATTATACGTTTGAATGCCTGGAAGTTGGCCACAAGCTTGCATTTGAGAGAACAAGTTTTGCGCATCTTGTGTTCTCCCCATCTTGCAAAACCCATCAATAAGAGTGTTGTAAGTAACCGTATTTGGAACAACTCCCTTATGAGACATTTCCAGAAAAATCATCCGAGCATCATCTATCCTTTTATGCTTACAATAGCCATTTATCAATATGCTATAAGTATGAGCATCGACCATGCACCCTTTGCTAAGCATTATTTCAAAAACCTTTTTCGCCTCGTCCATTTCTCCTCGCAAACAGTAACCATCTATAAGCGAATTGTAAGTAATTGTATCGGGTGCTATATTCCTTTGCGTCATCATTTCGACCACGCTCCTTGCTTCCTGGACCATCCCCTCTTTACAAAATGTATCAACCAAAACACTGAAGGTGCACACATCTGGAAAGATATGTTTACTCACCATTTCATTCAACAATCTTGTAGCTTCTTTCCAATTTCCTAATTTGCAAACTCCATGAACCAAAGAGTATAGGTAATGACATTTGGGGCAATACCCTTGCTCGTCATTTCTGAGAAGAGCTTCCATGCATCAACAACTTGAGTATCCTTGCAAAGACTGTCGATGATCGTGCTATAGACAACTACGTCAGGCTTGCAACCTCTTTCATCCATCTTCTTAAGCAACTGGATTGCTGCAGTGTTGTTACCTTTCGCGCAAAGGCCCTTTACTAGGGTACCGAAAGTAACCGCATTCGGCTTGCAATTACCTCCCTCCATCATTTTGTTGAAAAGTGCTGCTGCCTTAGACTCTCTATCCTCAAGAAGAAAGCCGTTGATTAGAGTGTTGATGGTTGCGACATCAGGTTCAAAACCAAATTTGAAGAATTTTCCCAAAATAGACAAGCTAAACCCCATTTGGTGCATATGGCAAAAGCAATTCATGATAATGTGTAAGGTATAAACATTAGGACGAATTCCTGACACAACCATTTGGTTATTCAAGGAGATGACTGTCGAGTAATGCTTCAACTTGACAAGTTGAGCCAACACTTGAGTGAAAAGGACAACGGAAGGCAGAGGACGCCTTTGAAGCATTTCGTCGAACATATTGAGAGCATCCTCAACATTGGTGATTTTCACAAGCTGGTGGTGTTGGGTGTTTCGAGAGTGAAAGAAAGCCAAGTAATTGTTGAAGAAAACAACAACAGAAGAAGATTGAAGAAGACAAGGCAGCATACCTCTGAGTTTGAGTTTCAGTCTGGTGGTGCTGCTTCTGCTGCCATAACCAACCTTCAAAGAAGCAGCAGCAGCAATCGTTGCCCGCATCATCTTCAGCGATTCAGCCCGTTTTCTAGGGCCTAGCTCTTATGCTGCATAAATTAATTCAAATCCAACGGCCGGAAGAAAACTAGTAGTTGAGAGGCATCGTTTGTATCACCGGAAGAAAACTTATGACAAATTTATATGGGGTATTATTGTTTGTTTTAGGCCATTACTTTATTTGGGACACTTGGCTACATTATAAACCAGGAGCTAGACAATTGTTTAGCCTAGAGGGGCGTTTGTATCAATAAATTAAAGAGTAAACTGTCGATTTGCCCCCTGAACTATCACCCAACTTTCGATTTGCCCCTTGAACTTTTTAATTGGAAAATTAAGGACTTAAACTAATTTTTTTGGCCGATTTGCCCCATGCTGTTAATTTTTCATTCATTCCATCCAAATTTCTGTTAAATGGAAGCATATGCACAACATGTGTGGGTAGTTCGGTCACTTCATTCTTTAAAATAATTGAAAACCGTAGATTTCTAAAATATAAACCTATGCAAATATGTGTGATTCTATAGCTTTTCTGTCTGAAGGTCTAGTGAAATGACGCTTTTGTCCACAAATGAGAGTTACGTGGTTTGCACATGATAAGAGTTAACGTTAATTTGGATGAAATTTATGAAAAACTAACGGTAGGGGGGAAATCGGCCAAAAAAATTAGTTTAAGTCCTTAATTTTCCAATTAAAAAGTTCAGGGGGCAAATCGACAGTTTACTCTAAATTAAAATAATAAACTTAAAACTAATAAATTATTCAGAAATTTATGTTAAAGTTATGTTTTGCACTTTCAATTGAATATGATATATGAAGAGTATTGTTAGGATGACCAAAATTTTAAATTAAATGTGCAAACTAAATGATGTGTAACGAATACAAAACTCGTATGTTAATCGACACTTAATTAATAATCCAATTATCTACAAACACATCATTTAGTTTTCAGATTTGGTTTAAAAATTTTAATCTTTCTAATATTATCCATATATGAATGTGGCTTCATTTTAAAAATAATTTCTTATATGACTATAATTTTAGACGAGACTATATTTAGCCCTTTTAGTTGGAACCTTAAAGTGAGTAATGTGATGTATCTCTAGCTTGGGATAAAGGTCGGCATTCCTTATGGATTGAATGTGACTCCTCGCTGGTTGTTCATCTTCTTTCTTCATCCTCACCTTCCTTGACATCTATCCCTTGGAGGCTGTTGGTCAGTTGGCATAACTGTCGAGTTTTAATATCCTCCATGCAGGTCCTGATTTCTCATATTTTTAGAGAGGGTAATCAAGTTACTGATTGTTTGGGCAATTATGGTGTTGATCACCCCGCTGTCCATTGGTGGGATTCATGCCCTCCTTGTGTTGCAACTGCTTATTCTCACAACCATCCTAATCTTCATTTTTATAGGTTTTGCTAAAATAGGTTTTGAATTGTTGTTATGAATTCTTAAATGGTATGGGTTTGGCCTCATGTCCCTCCTGACATATTGTATTTTTCTTGTTTATCAATAAATTATCCTCAAAGTCTCTTCCCATGATAGCAATGCTGGAGTGGGACGGACTTTGCGGTCAAATTTACATAAATAAAAAATAAATAAAAAAAGTGAGTAATGTGATGATGGATACAAGTTGGAATGTTGACAAAATTTTAGCCATTCCTATTCCAATCAGTGATGTTGAAGATAAGCTGATTTGGGGCCCTACCTGTAATGGAGAGTTCTCAGTTAAATCAACTCACATAATTCAAATTGATGATAACCAATGTCACATGTTTAAGGGACTACTTAACAAAATTTGGAAACTAAATATTCCTCACAAAATGAAATTTTTTGGTTGGTTGTTGGTGAGAAATAAGTTGACCACTAATGTTAAACTAAATAAATTCAACAATAGCATTTCTGAGTGTGGTAAGCATAAAGGTTTAGGACGCTGTTTGCAACTAAGAAGTTTTCTGCAAATCTCGTGCATCACTGAGAAGAGGCCAGTTCAATTTCTTCCGTTGAGTTCCTTTGGTTTGGAAGGGAGTGAAAGAAAAATTGCGATGGTGTGGCAAGGCATCTGGATACCGATGATCTAGCACTGGGGATTGCACAATTATGCGTCTGAAAAGAAGCTTCACAATACTCTTCCTTGCCTGAATGCTTGAAAATGTGTAAATTGGCTTCTGTATACTGAGAGATGGCCTTCTCTTCTTTCAATATTTCTAGTGCACATAGAAAACATATTTAAGCAAAGATGGAATTCGTAAATTCTTCGTTTAACCACGTCTGACATCAGTTGATCGGATTAGATTGGTCCTTTCGTGATGGAATTCCGATGCATCATTTGATCAGATGTGTTTATATTGTATCTGATGTTAGAGGAAGTGCAGAATTTTAAGAAATTAATCGAGTCCTCCACCTGCAGCTATCGGACTCATATCCTTTAAAATTATTTATAAATAATGTCCTTAACAGAATTATTACCAAAAAAATAAAGGAGAAGTTAAACCAAGCCATAAATATGTTTACGAATTTCATATCAGTCCACAAAATTTGCTTCTCCAACAAATTTCACAATCTTAAAAGAGCAACATAAAAGTTGCTCTATCACTTGATAGATAAAATTAATAACAGATACCATAAGTCACCAGGCGATGCATGAATGGCTCCTTGAACTGGACTCAGCACAGGAACAACTCCCTCCAATGCAGCATTCAAGGGAAGGATGCAGCCAAACTCGTCAAAACTGCAAATAAATTTCAACACGGTCTTTCTATAAATTTCAACAAAGTGGGATCTACTTTGTCTTTAGACAATAAATTAACGACCAACTCCGTAGTTGATGCATCTGCAGAAAAACCCCTCTCCACCATTTCTTGAATAAGCCTCACAGACTTTGATGTCTCGTTGTTATTGAATAACCCACGGATAATTGTGTTGTACGTGAAATCATTTGGAGAACAATCTCTCTCTTCCATTTCTCTAAGCAAGTTTTCTGCTTCACATGTAAGTCCGCCATTACAAAATCCACTGATCATTATAGTATATGTCCTGACATTAGGTTGAATTCCTTTTGATGATAAACGACGGAAGAGATCCCATGCATATTCAACTTTTTCAGCTTTGCACAAACCTTCAATAAGAATATTGTAAGTTACAATACCAAAATCCAACTTCTTTCCCTCCATCTCTTCCAACAATTCAGCTGCCTTGGAAAATTGTTGGTTTGCACACATGCCATGCAATAAAATAGAATAAGTTTGAATGTCTGGAAGTTGGCCACAAGCTTGCATTTGAGAGAACAAGTTTTGTGCATCTTGTGTTCTCCCCATCTTGCAAAACCCATCAATAAGAGTACTATAAGTAACCGTATCTGGAACAACACCCTTATGAGACATTTCCAGAAGAATCATCTGAGCATCATCTATCCTTTTACGCTTACAATAGCCGTTTATCAATACGTTATAGCTACGAGCATCAACCATGCAGCCTTTGCTAAGCATTATTTCAAAAACCTTTTTAGCCTCGTCCATTTCTCCTCGCAAACAGTAACCATCTATAAGTGAAGTGTACGTAATTGTATCGGGTGCTATATTCCTTTGCGTCATCATTTCGACCACGCTCCTTGCTTCCTGGACCATCCCCTCTTTACAAAATGTATCAACCAAAACACTGAAGGTGCACACATCTGGAAAGATATGTTTACTCACCATTTCATTCAACAATCTTGTAGCTTCTTTCCAATTTCCCAATTTGCAAACTCAATGAATCAAAGAGTTATAGGTAATGACATTTGGGGCAATACCCTTACTCGTCATTTCTGAGAAGAGCTTCAGTGCATCAACAACTAGAGTATCCTTGCAAAGACTGTCAATGACAGTGCTATAGGCAACTACGCCAGGCTTGCAATTTCCTTCTTCCATCTTCTTAAGCAACTGGATAGCTTCAGTGTTGTTACCTTTCAAGCAATGGCCCTTTACTAGTGTGTTGAAAGTAACCACATTCGGCTTGCAATTACCTCCCTCCATCATTTTGTTGAAAAGTGCTGCTGCCTCAGCCTCTCCATCCTCAAGAAGAAAGCCGTTGATTAGAGTGGTGAAGGTTGTGACATCCGGTTCAAAACCAAATTTGAAGAATTTTCCCAAGATAGACAAGCTAAACCCCATTTGGTGCATATGGCAAAAGCAATTAATGATAATGTTTAAGGTATAAACATCAGGACGAATTCCTGACGCAACCATTTGGTTATTCAAGGAGATGACTGTCGAGTAATGCTTCAACTTGGCAAGTTGACCCAACACTTGATTGAAAAGGACAACGGAAGGCAGAGGACGCCTGTGAAGCATTTCGTCGAACACATTGAGAGCATCCTCAACATTAGTGATTTTCACAAGCTGGTAGTGTTGGGTGTTTCTAGATTCGGTCGATTTAGAAGGTCGAGAGTGAAACAAAGCCAAGTAAGTGTTGAAAATAACAACAGAAGAAGCTCGAAGAAGAAAAGGAGGCATACCTCTGGTGCTGCTGCTGCCATAACCAACCTTCAAAAAAGAAGCAGCAGCAGCTGTTGTTGCCCGCATCATCTTTAGTGAGTCAGCGAGGCCGTGCTTAAATCCTCTTTTCGGAAAACTTTTGCTGAGGATGATATACGAAGGAATGAATCTGCTTCAACAAATATTTGACAAAACTCACATAATTTCAAGGAACATAGGGATTTCAAATATTATCATCCCCTTTTATTTTATTTGCATAAAATTGATAAAGGGTTTTTTTAGGGGATCATTTTTACTTCTCTCACACCCTTTTTACCTACAATTCCACTTTACCCTTCCTTTTGTTGAATTCACCCCACCTCCCAAATACAAAAAATCTAACACAGCCACCCACCCACCCACCCACTACCACCACTCTTCTCTTGTGATTCCATTCAACCTAGCCAAAACATAAAATTGAAATTTCATACGGTTAGCTATACACTTTATAAATCTAAACTAGCTTATGAGGGAAAGATAAAAATTTCATCGTAACATCCAAACAGCCTATCATGGAAATGATGGAAAGGGGTTTTTAACAGTTTTATAGGCTGCATTTTCATCCATAATCGCAGTAGCCCAATGCATGTGTGATCATTCCCGTCAATCCTATGTCAAATGCCAAACAAAAGCATAACTATGAAAGAGAGAAAATTAAGATTGAATGGGGTCACCGGCGAAGTTGTGGTTGTGGTTGTGGGGTGGGTAGCTGTGGGATTTTATTGTTTATGGGTGGGAGATTAGGTGGATTCAACAAAACGAAAGGTAAAGCTGGAATTGTAAGAATAAATTTTGAATGTAGGGTGTTTTTAACAAATTATGGGGTTTAAATAAAAACAACCAATTGATAATTCTAATTTGAATTAAAAAAATTCATACTTTAACCGTATATTAACCATTTCGTTTTGAGGTTTTTTTTTTTTTTTTACTTTTTCAAAGTCGGAATTCTCCGCATTTGTCAGTGGCAAAAGGTATAAAATCATCTCTCATGGCACTTGGGCTTTAGCTTCTACATTGTATTCCCGAGTTAGCTTCCCTCGTGGGTTCTTTGATTCTCTATCAAAACCTTACCTTTGGCGGTTGCGGTTTTTCCACAAGCAGCGCAGAGTTAAATTGAAAGGCCAAATTTCAGGTTCAAAAAAAAATTGTGTCTAAATCCAAAAAACTTGATTAGCCTTGGTTGTTGTTGATTGTATGATGAAATTTTTTAGCTAAGCTTCTAGCTCCAAACCCTTGATTAGATTTGTCTAATGCTGATTTTATGCAGTATAATGTTCATGTTAAATGTAGTTTGAACAGTTCATGGAGTGAGATTAGGATAAACTAGAAAATATGTCCGCGCTTTGCTGCGGGAATTGAATGTACCCTCAACCACATGAATAAGACACATTTAACCTGAATAAATTGAACACAATCATGAATGAACTCAGGGATATGCAGTGAATGGGGTTAGTAAGATATGCAGCTTGGCTTTTATCTACATTCAACTCAGTTGACATGAAAAGACATTGTACAATTAGCACAAATGGTTTAAGAATCACGTTAACAGTAAGTATAGCACATTCGTAGCTACAGAGATGGCATTTAAGATCATATGCAAGACAACAGTGGAGATTGCTTTAGAATCAAATTGGCAACAATCAAAGCAACCTTGTAAAATCACATTTAGTTTCATTTGTATGAGTCAAAAAACAAAGAAAACATGTATATCAACTTGTCATATTTGATAAAACTAAAAGCATGGACAATCCAGTGCACCTTGGGAGCACATTTGTCATCTCCAGCAGCTCATATCGGTCACCCCCCACTGGAATTCAAGGCTGAGAGAAGCCTTCCGTGGGAGTTGTCATCTGAAGCACCACTCTTATCTTTGCCTTTGTCCGATTTGACATCTTGCTTATTATTGCATGGATGCCAAGTTGTTCCAACAACCTTCGACGTACATATATCTGAAATGCGATCTTATCCTACTGTTAGATGCAAAGATAGGAACCCTAATACCATATTCTCAAGAGCTTCATAGAGAGCTCTTTTGTTTCTCTTTGTCAACCATTGCAAGGAGTGCAATTAAAATTTAATCAAAATACCTCATTTTGCATTCATAATAAACCCGAAAGTGACTTCATAAGATGAAATTAACCCAATTACGTGTGAAAGGAAACCTTTCCATTAAATGAATGAAATATTCGATGTGGATCGAAACCAAAACCAAAACAAAACAAACATCGACAACTGCCCTAGTTGGTGCTTGCTCCAAAGGTCTTCCTCCTCCTCCGGCCATCCTTTAATTGAAACCCTAATTTTCCTTACTACCAAATAATGCTATTTTCAATCACTTTTACTGTAATTAAAATAAGTACAGAGTATATACAGAGTCATAAACACACAAAATTCAGTTTTCCATTCTAAAAAATGAATGAAAACACATACACCAAGTCAATGTTCCTACTGTATTCATTAATCCAACGATGCATCAAATATAAAAAATAAATTATACCTCTAATTTATAACCTCTTGATCTTGCTTCATCTGCAGCTAAACCAAAATCTGGACAGTCCCCAATATAATTCTGTCAAAAACCAGATAGCAACACCATGTAAAAGCCATATTGGGTGTCTACACCCACACTTATCAATTTACACAAATTTGAAATTTGAATCACTTGGACTTCAAAAATATTTGCACAGAAATTCAAAAGAAGATGAACAGTAATGGGCAATTGAGACTCACCTAAAACTGCTACCGAGCTATGCTGCACGGAATAGTGATGCGCCGTGAAGAGAACTCTGCGCTGTTGACAAAGTCCCAGAATAACCTGGAAATTTATAGGGGTCAAATTTTATAGCCAAAGGAGCAATCATTTACTGAATTATAAAGAAAAACCCTAAATAAACAATCAATCAAACAGAACCAAATCATATTTACCAGCTTGAAAATTTTGAAAATTTTCGTACTAAACCCAATTATAAAGGGAATGAGTGTACTGTGTACCTAATGAAGTATTACACCACTGTTGATGGCAGACTGGGTAGTGCATGCAGCATCAGTATGCACTCCATAATTGTCTCTCTGTTTTTTTTTATGTCAATCTATATGACAAATGATTTGGGAATTAATAGGGGTGCAAAATGGATAGAACCAAGAATTGAAATCAAGAGAAAACACACATCCAATTTGATAACAGTCAAACTGCTAGTGTGGTGCAAAATGAGCAATTTTAAACTCGTAAAATAATTTGTACCCCTCTCTTCCCCCATTTTCTGTGCAATTCACCACTTAAACAATGCAATAAAAAACCAAACGGAGGGATTTTACACATACATATATCATTCCGTCTCTCAAATTTACACCAATGATGCATGCATGAACCTCAATTAATCCCGTATTGCGAGTGAAATTTCCATTTTTAACCACTAAATCAGAACAACCACCGCTGGGTAAGCAAACATGAGCTACTTTCATAAAAAATTAAAATTAACGACATAAACTTCACACAGCTAGAACCTGACAACCAGCCTATAAATTAAAACAAAAACCAGGCTCAAACATATGCATTTCCATAGATGCATGTATAAAGCTGTACATACACACCTGTATAATTGTGTAACCACAGAGGATTTGGGAAAGTTTTCAACATACCTGTGTATCGCAGTAGCAAGTTGAATTGCTGGCTTTCATCCCTTTTTCGGGCAGGGTTTTGCAGCATCTACATTCACCTAGAGCGTTTAAAATTTTCAGTCAGTGAGCAAGAAGAAACGTAATAAAATGCTCCAAAGGGTAAACCCCAGCAAGCAATAGAGTATATATTGAATGCCATATGGCAATTAAGAGTCAAAGGTACCTTAAAAATAACATCTCTAAAATCAATTTACCAAACCCCTAAATCTAACAATTTTAACAAATACTATAGCATCAATTGATTTAACCCTATACACACTTAATTTCTAGGCTTGCATCTACGAACAGAATAAGTACAATCTTCCTAGCCTCTGTCATTAGCAAATAGCAACAGGGCAAGTTACAATTGATCAATAATATTTCAGATATAAAAAATTTTAAATATGGTTCTAGTCAAATAACTCCGCCTATGTCTTACATGGCCGGTCCCAAGCCCGGATAAAGGAGGAGGGGGAGGGCGTCAGGTAGTCGACAGCCGGCACTCCATGATCACGTCGAATCCTTATGAAAATGAATCCAGAACAAAATAGCGCTAAAGCTAGGGCGTCACCCGTAAGTGGCGCGCTGTGCGGCCCGAGCACAGTGATAAGTGAGCAAGGGTCGCTGTATCTCCATCGGCATCCGGATGCAGTGTTAAATGAGCAAGGGGGCCATAGAAACTTCTTTTCGAACGACTCCACTCAAAGTTGTTTGGGAGCATATGCTCCTATCAACTTTACCCGGGACACACAAAAGAAGTACTTTGATCCTATTAGACGGGGGAGGGTGAAAAAGCTAGGACAGAAGAGTAGAGTTCAAGAGAGCAAAATGCGTTTAGGAACGTGGAATATAGGAACCTTAACGGGAAAATCTATGGAAGTAGTGGAAGTTATGGTGAGGAGAAGGATAAATATTATGTGCCTACAAGAAACTAAGTGGGTTGGTAGTAAGGCAAAGGATCTAGAAAACTCAGGGTTTAAACTTTGGTATTCGGGCACACATAGAACGAGAAACGGTGTTGGCATCATCGTGGACAAGACCTTGGTACAAGATGTTGTAGATGTCAAGAGGGTAGGAGATAGAATCATGGCAATCAAGATTGTAATAGGACAAGAACTTATCAATGTGATTAGTGCGTACGCACCTCAAGTAGGGTTGGATACGAGGTCGAAGGAGAAATTTTGGGAAGATCTTGGAGACTTGGTGCAAGGAATTGCTCAGACGGAGAAGTTATTTATAGGAGGAGATTTAAATGGACACGTGGGCAAGGAGACAGGCAACTATGGAGGTTTTCATGGTGGCCATGGTTTTGGGGAGAGAAACGATGATGGGGAAGCTATCTTGGATTTTGCAATGGCATTTGATCTCTTCTTAGCCAACACCTTCTTTAAGAAGAGAGAAGAACATGTGATCACCTACAAGAGTGGGTCGTCAAAAACACAAATAGATTTTCTTCTAATGAGGAAAGGGGATCGTATAACTTGTAAGGATTGCAAAGTTATACCAGGAGAGAGCGTGGCTAATCAACATCGCTTGTTGGTGATGGATGTACATATCAAAAGAGTGAGACAAAAGAACAAGACTTGGAAGTGCCCAAGGACTAGATGGTGGAATCTAAAAGAAGAAAAACAAGCCATTTTCAAAGAGAAAGTAATCACCCAGTGTGTGTGGGATAGAGAGGGGGAAGCTAGCCAAATGTGGGATTCCATGGCTAGTTGTATCCGAAAAGTAGCAAAAGAGGTATTAGGAGAGTCCAAGGGCTTTGCCCCACACCAAAAGGAATCTTGGTGGTGGAATGAGGAGGTACAAACAAAGGTGAAGGCTAAGAAGGAATGTTGTAAAGCCTTATACAAGGATAGGACTGATGAAAATGGTGAAAGGTATAGAAAAGCGAAGCAAGAGGCGAAGAAAGCTGTGAGAGAAGCTAAGTTAGCGGCTTACGACGATATGTATAAACGACTAGATACCAAAGAAGGAGAGTTGGATATCTATAAACTAGCTAGAGCAAGGGAAAAGAAGACAAGGGACCTAAACCAAGTGAGGTGCATCAAGGATGAGGATGGAAAAGTTCTTGCTACAGAGAATGCGGTTAAAGACAGATGGAGAGGTTATTTTCATAATCTTTTCAATGAAGGACATGAAAGGAGTGCTTCTTTAGGGGAGTTGAGTAACTCAGAAGAGTGTAGAAACTACTCTTTTTATCGTCGAATCCGGAAGGAAGAAGTGGTTGTAGCTTTGAAGAAGATGAAGCAAAGAAAAGCAATAGGCCCAGACGAGATACCAATCGAAGTGTGGAAAGTTTTGGGAGAGACAGGTATAACATGGCTCACTGACCTTTTCAATAGGATTTTGAAAACGAAGAAGATGCCAAATGAGTGGCGAACGAGCACTTTAGTGCCTATCTACAAGAATAAGGGCGACGTACAAAATTGCATGAACTATAGGGGTATTAAGCTAATGAGTCATACAATGAAGCTCTGGGAGAGAGTCATTGAGCATAGATTGAGGCAAGAGACACGGGTTTCGGACAACCAATTCGGGTTCATGCCAGGGCGCTCAACCATGGAGGCAATCTATCTCTTACGAAGATTGATGGAAAGATATAGAGATGGGAAAAAGGATTTACACATGGTCTTTATAGATTTGGAGAAAGCGTACGATAGGGTCCCAAGAGACATTCTTTGGAGGATTTTAGAGAAGAAAGGAGTACGAGTAGCATATATCCAAGCTATAAAGGATATGTATGAAGGAGCAAAGACTGCCGTAAGAACTCATGAAGGACAAACTGAAAGCTTTCCCATAACTGTAGGATTACATCAAGGCTCATCCTTAAGTCCTTACCTTTTTGCGTTGGTAATGGATGAGTTAACAGGACATATTCAAGATGATATTCCTTGGTGTATGCTTTTCGCAGACGATATAGTGTTGATAGATGAAACTCAGGAAGGGGTAAATGCAAAGCTTAACCTTTGGAAAGAAGTGTTGGAATCTAAAGGTCTTCGCCTAAGCCGATCAAAGACAGAATATATGGAGTGCAAGTTCAGTGCAAATGGAGGCCAAAACGAGTTAGGGGTGAGGATCGGTGATCAAGAAATACCAAAGAGCGATCGTTTTCGTTACCTAGGATCTATCTTGCAAAAGAACGGAGAATTAGATGGAGATCTCAACCATAGAATACAAGCTGGATGGATGAAGTGGAAGAGTGCATCCGGCGTGTTGTGTGACCGCCGTATGCCACTGAAGCTCAAGGGAAAATTTTATAGGACGGCAATAAGGCCGGCGATGCTGTATGGCACAGAATGTTGGGCGGTGAAGCATCAACACGTACACAAAATGGGTGTAGCGGAGATGAGGATGCTTCGTTGGATGTGTGGGCACACGAGAAAGGATAAGATTAGGAATGAGGATATCCGGGGTAAAGTAGGAGTAGCCGAAATTGAAGGAAAGATGAGAGAAAATCGGTTACGGTGGTTTGGACATGTGCAAAGAAGGCCTACTGACGCTCCGATTAGAAGATGCGACTATGGGACAGAGGTTCAGGGCCGAAGGGGTAGAGGAAGACCTAGGAAAACTTTGGAAGAGACTCTAAGAAAAGACTTAGAGTACTTGGATCTAACGAAGGACATGACACAGGACCGAGCACAATGGCGTTCTAAGATTCATGTAGCCGATCCCACTCAGTGACTTGGATTTTCCAAGTCTCCAACCGAGAAGTTTTCCTCACTCAGGAAATTAAGGGAACACTACCTCAACCTACATGCTCCACTCACAAAGCTCCAACAAAAGAAAATTCAAAGAACTTAGCGAAGAAGGCTTTGGTGTATTTAACACAATACGTTAAAATGAAGGAAAACTTATTTATTGATATCCCCGATAAGCTACAAATATGTACATATACATGAGTCAAAATAAACAAACAAGAGAGAGCCTTCACAAAGGTTGCTTAGGAGAAGTCGCAGCAGTCGGTAGAGCCCCAGAAAGAGAAGGCACCGGAGGGGGATCATTCGGAGCCTCAGTACTGGACAGAACCCTAGAAGGAGGAGGCATCAGAGGTTGATCATTTGGAGCTTCATTACGCGGTACAGCCCCAGAAGACGAAGGCAATAAATGCCTTTGGAACAAACCCACAAATCTCTGATGATCAAGTAAAACCTGACCATCAGATTCCTTCATCTGGTCCAGCTTCCTCTTCATGTTTGTAGCATAGTCATGTGCGAGACGGTGCAACTGTTTATTCTCATGCTTGAGCCCTCTAATCTCCTGTTTGAGACTCATCACTTCAGCCGCCAATGATTCAACTTGGCGGGTTCGAGCAAATAGGCGTTGGGCCATATTAGACACAGAACCTGCACACTGAACACTGAGAGCCAGAGAATCCTTAACAGCTAACTCATCAGATCGTTTGGAAAGTAGTCTGTTATCTTTGGGAGTGAGAAGGTTCCTGGCCACCACCGCAGCGGTCATATCATTCTTCATAACGGAATCCCCAACGGTAAGAGGACCAGTAGGGGAGACGAAGGATGGGCGCCATATGTTGTCTGGAGAAGGCGGGGCTGCCTCTTCAACAAGGTTCAAGTCAAAACGACGGTCGGAGGGGCCAGACATTTTCAAAGGTGTTGAAGAGAGAAGAGGTCGAACAAATCAAGATCTTAGAAGTGTAAGAATGGAGCTTGTACTGGTGGAGATTCAAGTGTGCTTTGGAACTTAATGCCAGCCCCTATAAAAATCTGCACTCGACGGAGCTTCAGAAATCGAAGAGGCGCCTGCTCAGAAATCGAAGAGGCGTTTGCTTTCTCAAAAGCTGGGCTGCTCAGAGACCACGAGGGTCGATCTCAGAAATCGAAGAGGCGTCTGCTTTCTCAAAAGTTGGGCTGCTCAAAGACCACGAAGGCCGATCTCAGAAATCGAAGAGGCGCTTGCTTTCTCAAAAGTTGGGCTGCTCAGAGACCACGAGGGCCGATCTCAAAAATCGAAGAGGCACCTACTTTTCCAGCCTTGGCAGCACCTGTCACACGCACACTCAGCTTTGCGGAAATTATGGGCATTCTGTCGAAGACTTCTGGTGAAGTAGAAAGCACATGAGTCTTACTGTTCAATCACCCACTTCCCACACGCAATAGTAGTTCATGTGTATCACAGATAACTCTGCCAAAGTTCTCTGCCAAAGTTGAGCACGTGAAGCTTGCAGCTTCCACTACATCGCTCTGACCAAGACGGGTAAAAGAATAGCAAAGAAACAGCACTAACAAAGTTTAGACACATAAATTTTGAAGGTCTAGCTACCCCATATTATTACCCACAAGGGTAAAGGAACAGTATCACTGCTGGATAATAGGAAAGTCCTTGTGTGTCAACCTCTGTGCTTCGTGGCAAGGTAGACTAGCAAACATGCCCAACCTTTACTCACATTCGAGAAAACACTCCCAACAAGATTGCTTGCTCCAAAATCGAAGAGGCACCGTCCTCCGAATCTCGAGAGCCAGACTCCCAACATGACTACTTTCTCAAAAATCGAAGAGAGGGTAAAGAAACAGTACCATTGCTGGATAATTGGAAAGTCCCTGTGTGTCAACCTCTGTGCTTCGTGGCAAGGTAGACTAGCAAACATGCCCAACCTTTACTCACATTCGAGAAAACACTCCCAACAAGATTGCTTGCTCCAAAATCGAAGAGGCACCGCCCTCCGAATCTCGAGAGCCAGACTCCCAACATGATTACTTTCTCAAAAATCGAAGAGACATCGTTCTCCGAATCTCGAGAGCCAGATCCCTGATAGGATTGCTTGTTCGAAAACCGAAGAGGCAACACTTTCCCAACTACAAGAGCCGGATCTCATTGGATAAAGCTGTCTGTAATCTTCACACGCAACATCAGCTTTCCACATACCACAGACCACTTTTTCAAAGTGCTCTGACAGGGTAAAGGAATAGCATTACTACTTGTTGTTAAGGAGACTCCTATATATGTCAACCTCCATCCCCAACGGACAGACAGACCTGCAAAAATGCTCAACCCTTCCTCATATATGAGAGGGCACTCTCAACGAAGCCTTTCGAAATATTCAGCTTTCTTTCCCCCCGATAATACCTCTGCAAACAAGTTATACTAGAGCAAGAATATCTCATATCATCAGGGTTAAAAGCAAGAGTATCCCATATCATGCTTTTTCCCTGTCTTTTCCTTTGGCCTTGTTCTTACCTGCAAGACAAGGAGAAAGAGAGCAATCAGTCAGCACTTGGAATCAAGCTTCCAGCCAGGAACTGACTACCTGGAACTTACTTACCTGGCATTGCTCTCGAGTACTCATCTTCAACATCTTATGCTTCCAGGGAAGATACCGCATCTGCCTGAGGAACAGATAGGGCAAGTGAGAAGGATACAAGGAAGCATGTGGAGACAAGCGTAACAGCACACGTGCCGATACATCCATTACTCTGTCAAAGCAAAAGTATCCCATATCAGTAGGGTCGAACGTACTCTAGATTTGATGGACTTGTTTTGACCCTCAAATTCTTCAGTCGGCCTTATACTCTGGAGGAAACCAGAAAACCCTCCAGCTCAGTTCAAGAATAAGCCTGTGGAAAGTTACTTCTTCAAAAGCAAAAGTATCCCATATCATCTCTTCTCATTTTTCTTCTCTTTATCCTTCATGCTGCCTGCAAGATAGGGAGAATGTGAACAATCAGCCGGAGCTCTGATTGCTTACCTTGTCTGTCACCTCTTTCAGCAAATCCCCTAGCTCGGCAACTTGAGGGACTCCTACTACATGGTTTGTATCGCGCTTGACCAAGCCTGAAACTACAAGTAAGCTTCAAGTGAAATTGATACATTACCTTGTGCATCTCCACCAGTTAAAGATACCACCCCTGGATGGAGGAAGAGTACTTCCAGAGAAGATGCCACATCTACCTATGAGACAGATAAGGCAAGTCAAGACGATACCACATTCCGATACTTAGAAGTTTCGTGATTACGAGATCATTCTCCCACAATATTTCCTAATGTCATTTGTACTAAATCATTCACCTGTACTCACTAAAGGAAAGCTTGAACCTATGTACTTGTGTAAACCCTTCACAATTAATGAGAACTCCTCTATTCCGTGGACGTAGCCAATCTGGGTGAACCACGTACATCTTGTGTTTGCTTTCCTATCTATATCCATTTATATACTTATCCACACTAATGATCGGAGCAATCTAGCGAAGATCACAAAAAGCGACCGTTTTCGCTACCTAGGATATATCGTGCAAGAGAACGGAGAATTAGAGAGAGATCTCAACCATAGAATAGAAGTTGGATAGATGAAGTGTAAGTGTGCATCCGGCGGGTTGTGTGACCGTCGTAGGCCACTGAAGCTCAAGGGAAAATTTTATAGGACGACAATAAGGCCAGCGATGTTGTATGACACAGAATGTTGGGCGGTGAAGCATCAACACGTACACAAAATGGGTGTGGCGGAGACGAGGATGCTTCGTGGGTTGTGTGGGCACACAAGAAATGATAAGATTGGAAATGAGGATATTCGAGGTAAAGTAGGAGTGGCCGAAATTGAAGGAAAGATGAGAGAAAATCGGTTCCGGTGATTTGGACATGTGCAAAGAAGGCCTACTGACGCTCCGGTTCGAAGATGTGACTACGGGACAGAGGTTCAGGGCCAAAGGGGTAGAGGAAGACCTAGGAAAACTTTGGAAGAGACTCTAAGAAAAGACTTAGAGTACTTGGTTCTAACGGAGGACATGACACAAAACCGAGCGCAATGGCGTTCTAGGATTCATATAGCCGACCCCACTTAGTGGGAAAAGGCTTTGTTGTTGTTGTTGTTGTTGTTGTATGGTTCTAGTCAAATGTAGAAAACTAACATCTCTCCTTTTCTCAGCTCATCCATTTTTGCATTCCCAACCAATAATTGAGAAAGTGAGGGGAGGGTGCTACAAAGAACGCATAAGAAAAAAAGAAAGAAATTACATTTGTGATCAACCATCAAAGTAACAAACCACAGTGAAAAATCAAATATTTGGCTTCGCATAGAGAATTAATTTTGTTTAATGGAATAATACAAAATCCCATCCAAACATTTCACACAACCAGGGCCATCTATTCCAATTTCCAAGCTTCATTCACAGAAAAATAATCGGGGCCGATATCGATAATGCCGTGAAAATTAAGACGATTTCATATTTGATTTAGTGAAATTTCACACAACCTAGAAAATATCAGCATAATTTCAGGCCAAAAATAAAATGCAACAAATAAATAGGCCGTGCAAACCTAACCGCATTGCACAAAAGATTTGGAAATGATTTTTACCTTTTCAATCAATTGATGCAGGCATGGGCTTCGGTTATGGTTCAGTCTCTGCAGGCATGGCCTTCAGTTATGTTGTCTGGTATATTGGTTATACACAATGATCAATCACACACAAAGTTATGATAACACTTGAAAGAATTAGGCAAATCAAGAAGGATATTTCACTCAAATTAGATCATACACACATTGTATCGCCCTCTAAATCCTAAGAGAAAAAGTGTGAACACCACAACCTCGGGTTCAAAAATATTGTGACTGATCTATAAAATATGGCATATCATTTCATTAGACCTAGCCTAAATTCAGGTGCTTAAGCACATTAAGATATAATTTCTACCTAAAAGGAGAGAACACAACAGCAGGAACAAAGCTTTATAACTTTTTCTTTTCTGGCAAGTAAATTAAACTGCCCCAAGCTAATACAATAGAAGCTTACTTTTCAACGGGAAGCTAGCTGTACTGTGATCTTCCATGAACCTAATAAAATGGAAACAAATTTCTACTCAAATTGTAAGAAACAAAATATAAAAAAAAACCCTAGCAAATTCATGTTATCTTCATTATAAAGATGCTTTTGGAGAAGATAAACTAAATGCATCCACACATCTGTAAACACACACACCCACTTACTGTTTGAACATCTGTTTCTCTTCCCAATTTGCCAGATGTTCCAAGTTCACCTAATGAAAGATAAAACAATTACCATTAGAACTATCTTATCAACGACTGCAATTCCGAAACGGATCAACACAGGCTTCGAAACACATACAAATCAAAAAGTAAACTCTACAACCTTAGAAACTTTATTAATAAGATAAACCCCTCTGCAAGTTAATGGTTTCGTGTGGTAGTAAAATAGTTGGAAAATGAATTACCTGTTTTACTTCCAGTAACCATGCTGTGAACTCTGGTCGTTTGTTCCTATACAAAACAATCAAATTCAAGTGGGAGAAGTAAATCTCTTTTTCCTACGTTTCCTCATCAGCCAAACAGAAACTTTAAAACCCTAAAACAGTAGAAAATTCAGCAAACATACCACATATCAGTTTCTCTGATGATCCCATACTTCCCCCATGAATTCATCACCGCTCCTACCTTTCCTCTCTCCTTCTTCTTCATCTCTCTCTCCTCCTTCTCTTCCTCTCCTTATCTCTCTTCCTCCTCTTATTTTCTCTATCATCATCTTTCTTCCTCCTCCTCATCGTTTTCCGCCTCCTGTCTCCGTACTCCGGATCCGAATCCTCCTCGCTACTGTACCGCCTCCGGAGTGTCGGAGAGTGACCCGCTTGCGGGAGGAGATGACGACGGAGGCGCCTTCAAGAGCCAATGCCTTGAGTGGAAGCCGTCACAATTGCTACCTTGTCGTCAAAGGGTGATAGGAAAACAATAAAATACAAATTCAACAAATCGGGAAAAAGAAAACAGAAAAGGAAAACCTTACACCCGATGCTATAATCTGGAGGTGGAGCATGGAGCTGCAAGCTGAGAAAGGGTAGACTGAGAATGGCGAGAGAGAATCGGCGAGGGATTTGAGGGAAATTACAGAGTGAGAAAAGGGAGGGATGGGGGATTCGATAGATGGTTACACAGAGCAAGGAAGAAAATATCGGTGATATCGGAAATATCGGTAGTCTGAAAACACGGAAATATCGATGGAAATATCGGTAAAATATCGATATCGATAAAAATTACATGGAAACCACGGAAATTGTAAGAAAAACTTGGAAATTTTTATTGAAACTTTGTAGGATGTTTATTTAGTCAATTATATATTAGTTTATCACAAAAAATTGGAAAGAAATGCATTGCATGATGGATTTAACATTATCAAGTTGATTATATAGTGATCTGACAAACATTATGAGTGTAGAAAATATGTAGTAATTAATGAAAGAAGTCTAAACACACCATAATCATTTATATATAATGAATTAGTACAATATTTTACACTTTAGTACAACATAGAGTTCCTATGAGGTTCAAATTTGTCATTATCTTCATCATCTCTATGTGTAGAATGAGTGTATTGTGAAGAGTAGTTATCAAATGATAAATCCCCAAAATAGTTTTGCATGTAATTGTTAATATGTCACCCATATGGATCCGAGATTGGTTGAGGTTGTCCATAAGAAAAATCATTTGAAGATTGAGGCTGGGATTGATTCCATGAGTCGCTCGATTCCATCCCAACAGGAATGGGATATGAAGGGTAGGGAAATGGTTGGTTATGAGTATAACCATAGTTACTACTTCCCAATCCAACAAAGTCTGAAGTTCTAGATAACGAGTCATCTTCTTGACTTGACAAAATCCCTTTGCCTCTTTCTCTGCGAGTATAGTCCTTCCCTATGGCACCAATTCCTGGTCCTGCCCGCCTACTGCCATGGTCATCATTCTATGTTGCATGCGTGAAGTTTGCCTCACCAGTGAAGGGGCTCATATATCCGGGAGGTGGTGGTCCATAATAGTTTCCATATCCACCACCACTACCTCCAGCTCCACTACCTCCAGCTCCACTATGTCCTTCATCATTCCCACCTCCGGTGGTAGGTGAGTCTCCTGATCTTGTACTAGAGCTATCATTAGTATCAGCACGATGTTGTGGTTGTGTAGGATTGGAAAAATGTGGAATTCCAGTGTTGCTTGGTGTTGGGTGCAAAAGTTCTTCGAAAGAGTCAGCGCTGCTAGATTCCACCTCCTCCTCTAATACTCTTTCTACATTTATCCCTTCATTACGTGCTTCTTCAGCAACTCTGGGAGCTGGGTTGCCTTCATCATCATCTAAATGAAGAGGTCTAATCCATTGAAAAAGTTGGTTACCCTCCGTATCATCATCTTCACCAACAATATCAAACACATCTAGTGGGTCACCACGGTCGACATGATCGATTTCTGCTTCCTTATCTCGAATTTGAAGCTTCATGTTGTAGTAGCAATAAACTAATTTTTCCAAGCTACTATGAGCCAACTTATTTCTTTGCTTTGTGTGTATGAGTGCAAATGTGCTCCAATTTCTTTCACAAGCAGATGAGGAAGCTGTTTGTGATAATACTTTTATTGCTAACTTTCTCACAGTTGGTGCATCGGTCCCATACATGATCCACCATTCAGCTACAATGAAAAATAATGTTGATAAGCCTAATAACTCCAACAAATTCTATTATAAACTTATAGTGAAATATGTTTATACTCACTAGGAGACATATTTGTTCGAGTAGCAACTGATGTTGGTTCTCCAAATGTTCTTCTTGCATCTTTAAACCATGTTAGCTGAATACAATAAATTGTGTTAGTTTAATCCAACAAAGTAATTATTATAATTTAAGTAATTGTGTACCTCATTTCCAAATTGGCCAACTGCTGGTGATGCAGGGTCTAATTTAGAGTATACATTATGTACAGCACGTATAAGGTTACCATCATCTCCAACACCGGGTCTGTATTGGTATCGGGGATTCAAATAATATGCTGTTCAAAGAAACACATACTCTAATAAGATAAATAATACTTATGCAACTAAAGAAATGAATTGCAAATTATGACATAATTTATACCTGCTGCATGCAAATCGTGGTATAATGTTTTATACCATCGGTCTTCAATTATTTTTACGACCCACCTTGCACCATGTTTTCTTTCCAATTCATCCTTCACTACACGCATCAACTCATATACTGCCCCCATAGTAGGATACACTTCTGTGTCAACGATCCGTAAAACTTTGTAAAGAGGTTCAAACACTTGACACACATGTTCTGTTTGACTCCAAAAAGCATGATCAAGCACTATACTTTCCACCATACGACCTGTATTTGAGCGGCTGAAATTGTGGTTGGCCCAATCGTCACTAGTGAATAGTTGCTTCAACCCTGCTTTCTTCTTGAGTAGGCTGTTTAATGCAATATAGTTGGTGGCGAATCGAGTGGTAGCTGGACGAATAATTTCTCCTCTGCAAAATTCACGCATCTTTGCCAACAACCAACCGTGATTGTAAATATAATTTGTGATCGTTCTAGCTCTTTTGACCACAGTAGCAACATTCTCTCTCTTCCCCATTGCCTCAAACATAAGATCAATACAATGTGCTGCACATGATGTCCAAAACACATTATGATGCTTCATTAACTTTTTTCCAGCTTTGACAAATGCAGAACCGTTGTCGGTCACGACTTGGACAACATTATGCTCTCCCACCTCCATGATTACATCCCTCAATAATTTGTAAATATACTTGTAATTCTTTATATGGTCTGAAGCATCAACAGACTTCAAAAAAATTGTCTTTCCCTTGGAGTATACCATGAAGTTGATGATAGATAATCTGGTCGGGCCGGTCCATCCGTCACACATGATTGTGCAACCATTAGTTTCCCACTTTGACCTCAACTTGTTAACATACTCGCCAATGTCAAAATACTCCATATCCAAATATTTGTTTCTTATCTCATAGGGAGTGGGAGGTTGTACTCCAACACCGGCCTGTTGACATCCCACTACCATATTTTTGAAATGATGTGATGATGCCTTCGCAGCAGAGACATTTTCATAGATAAAGAACTTGCTAATTAGACGCCCCATTCCCTCCTTCACATTACCTCCCTTGAAATAACTCCAAACACTATTTTGACGTGCGTTGGATGACTTATATAAACTTGGGGCTATTGGTGGTGTTGGTTGTGATTCTCTAAGACTGCCACCCCGTCTCATTTGTGCACCACCACTTGTCCCGGAACCTTGTCCCCTATTAGGAATTTTATGAAGGTGTTCTCTTTCCCATGCTGACTGTTTGGAGGCACGTAATGCTTGTTTCAAACTGCGTCGTTCTTCAGGTCCCATGTCATCATCACATTCGTCCTCATCGTCATCATCATCACTGTCAACCGCTTGGCCATAGACTTCTCCCCGTAGCCCAGCTCGAATATTTTCCATTCCTTGTGTCATCTTTTCCTTCTGCTGTTTTTTATTTTTTAATAATGTGCTGATGAATGCCTTCACTTCTGGGGGGACATTATCGCATCGTTGGACATTTTTTGCTGGATCTAATCCACTAAGATGGTACTTAAGTCGTGTCACTCCACCACTCTTCATTACCCGACCACAATATTTGCAAATTGTGCCATGTTTGTTTCCGTCTATTGGGTAGCCATGTTCCCAAGCTGGATCACGTTTACTAGCTCCACTAGACATCTTAAACGTACCTACATTTATTTTTCATGAAAATTAGACAAAAGAATTACATAATAAAGTTATTCTACAGAACCTAAATAATAAAGTTATTCTACAGAAGAATACAATATGAAGTAAAGAAAATGATTGTAAAAATTTAAGTAATTAAAAAAATAATATGGAATAATAAAACCTAATATTAATGAATAATAATCCAATTTGATAAAAAAATAATCCTAATATAAATGATGAATAATATTCCTTTTTGATAATAATCCTAATATAAATAATCCTACTATAAATGATGATAATTATGTTTTATGAAAATAATCCTAATATAAAACATAGTGAAGAATAATATTCCTTTTTGATAATAATCCAATTTAATAATAATCCACTTTAATAATAATCCAATTTAATGAATAATCCAATTTGATAATAAAAAAAACCTAATATTAATGAATAAAAATGAATAATTCGTTTTTTTTTTCCTAAGTTTTGAACCTTTTGGTTCAACCCAACCCAACCCAAGTTTGGTTATATTTGAGATTTTGGCTTAAGGTCAAGTTTGGAGACTACATTAAGTGGGCTTTAATGAATAGTCCAATTTGATAATAAGCCAATTTAATGAATAATCCAATTTAATGAATAATAATCCAATTTTATAATAATCTAATTTAATGAATAATAATCCAATTTGATAATAACAAAACCTAATATTAATGAATAATAATCCAATTTGATAAAAAAATAATCCTAATATAAATGATGAATAATATTCCTTTTTGATAATAATCCTAATATAAATAATCCTACTATAAATGATGATAATTATGTTTCATGAAAATAATCCTAATATAAAACATAGTGAAGAATAATATTCCTTTTTGATAATAATCCAATTTAATAATAATCCACTTTAATAATAATTCAATTTAATGAATAATCCAATTTGATAATAAAAAAAACCTAATATTAATGAATAAAAATGAATAATTCGTTTTTTTTTTCCCTAAGTTTTGGACCTTTTGGTTCAACCCAACCCAACCCAAGTGTGGTTATGTTTGAGATTTGGGCCTAAGGTCAAGTTTGGAGACTACATTGAGTGGGCTTTAATGAATAGTCCAATTTGATAATAAGCCAATTTAATGAATAATCCAATTTAATGAATAATAATCCAATTTTATAATAATCTAATTTAATGAATAATAATCCAATTTGATAATAAAAAACCAAATATTAATGAATAATAATCCTATTTGATAATAAAACCTAATATTAATAAAATAATAAATAACATTAAACATATTAAAATTATCGTAGGGAATAATTATACAACATTACTTAATTACTTACAAAAAATTAACAAGCAATTGTTAACATTACTTAACTACTTACAAAAATTAACATGCAAGTATTAATTACTTAAAAAAATTAACATACGAGTCCACACAAATTTATTTGTTGTTGTATAAATTACAATAATATAAATATAAGTTTGTAAACTTACCTTAAATATGGAACCCTTTGTGTTCAAGCTTTGGAATGGATCTGGAATGACTTTGAAAATGGTAAGGGAAATAAAATAATAAATAACATTAAACATATTAAAATTATCCTAGGGAATAATTATACAACATTACTTAATTACTTAAAAAAAATTAACATGTAATTATTAACAATACTTAATTACTTACAAAAACTAACATGCAAGTATTAACATTACTTAATTACTTAAAAAAATTAACATGCAATTGTTAACATTACTTAATTACTTACAAAAACTAACATGCAAGTATTAACATTACTTAATTACTTACAAAAACTAACATGCAAGTATTAATTACTTAAAAAAAATTAACATGTAATTGTTAACATTACTTAATTACTTACAAAAACTAACATGCAAGTATTAACATTACTTAATTACTTAAAAAAATTAACATGCAATTGTTAACATTACTTAATTACTTACAAAAACTAACATGCAAGTATTAATTACTTAAAAAATTAACATACGAGTTCACACAAATTTTTTTGTTGTTGTATAAATTATAAGAATATAAATATAAGTTTGTAAACTTACTTTAAATATGGAACCCTTTGTGTTTAAGCTCTGGATCTGGAATGACTTTGAAAGGGGTAAGGGAAATAAAATAATCGAAAAGGCTCCTCTGATACTGATACTCCACCTCTTGAAATTTTTTCACAATGACAACTTTGAAAGAATAACACAATAACTCTGAAACTCCACCTTTTAAAACAATATTGGCACACGGTTTTGAATGAAACCACCGTCCATGGTTTGAAAAGACTACAAATTATAATGGTAAAAGCTGCATGAAATTGTCCAAATAATTGTTCGTGTTGTCGAGAATATGGAGTGAGTCATGTGTCCTCCTGACAGGAGGAACCCACACACACACACACAAATGACCACCATTCATGGTCTGAAAAGAATACAAATTATAATTGTCTCATGTCCAAATAATTGTAAAACTTGTCAGGGATTATTGAGTGAGTTGTATCCTCCTGACAGGAGGAACCCACACACTCAAAAGACACATCGCACGCACACACAACGCACGCACGCAGACAACCTCAGTCTCTCTCTCTCTCGATCCTTCTCGTTCTCTCTTCTCCCTTCTCTTCTTCCACACACACACTCACACAGAGAGCTCCTCAGTCTCTCTCTCTCTCGATCATCCTTCTCGATCTCTCTTCTCCCTTCTCTTCTCCCACACACACACTCACACAGAGAGCTCCACAGGTTGACATCGGATCCAAGTCCAACACACGCACACACAGAGATCGGACTCACAGAGATCTCCGATCTCTCTTCTGCCAAACACACACACGCACACAGAGATCTCTCGATCTCTCTTCTCCATTCTCCGATCTCTCTTCTCCCTTCTCCGATCTCTCTTTTCCCAAACACCCACATACAAAGAGAGATCTCCGATCTCTCTTCTCCCAAACACACACACACACACAGAGATCTCTCGATCTCTCTTCTCCCTTCGCCGTTGATCGTGGCTCAGGCGAAGTCAGAGGTGCGCCGCTGAGCAAGGATCGTTCGTCTTCGTCTTCGTCAGGTGAGATTCCATGAAACCCTAAACCCTAAACCGACTTCACCCTGCCTTGAATCGTTTATGCATGCGTGAAATCTGATGTATATATGTGAAATTGATGTTAAGATTCGTGTTTTTGCAAGGTTTTTGGGATGAAACCGGCCTGGGAATCGCCCCACCGTCTCCGGCGTTCTTCTCCGACGTCGCCTCGGATTCCGATTCCACCGTCCATGGATATTTCGCCGATATTTCCAAAATATCGCGATATTATCGATATTATCGATAATATCGCGATATTTGGCCGAAAAGCCTTCGGATACCACTTTTAATATCGCCATCCCGAAAAACCGATAATATCGGCGATATTTCGCCGATATTATCGGCATTTTCTTCCATGACACAGAGATAATCGGGAGAGAAAAAGAGGGAATGAAAAGGGGATGGAAACGGAAGGAAAAGGCGATGGCAAATTTGTAAATAACTCAAAATCCATCCCAAGTCACTGTTCATATGAATAGTGCAATTTCCCCTCCTACTTTAGACTAAAGTAATTTGGGGCTAAATTTGATTTTTTTTTTGGCAATCATGGTGGTGAAGGGTTTTGAGAAGCAAGTTCTTTGTGTTAATTGCCAAATGGGTTTTGATCGTTAGTTGAAAATTATGAGGGTCGTCCTGTATTTGAGAAAATTATGTTGTACCCTCCAATAGGTTTATTTTAAAATGCTTTGATTTTACACATCATAGGTACGCTTACCCGCCACCAGATGGAAATATTCTAACCAACATTGTAAATGCTCTTATAGTTGTACCTCACTATTATACACATGTTCTCTCTAATCTCATGCAAAACTCATGGAACTGTATACTAATTTGAATATGTGCTTTGTTTTGATCTAGTCAGGGAAACATATTTTGGACCATATTATCTAAGACTTGCACCCTGAATTGTAGGTTTTGCACTTGATGAACAAAATGAATATACTGTAAGATTTAATCTGAAAATCAACAAGTTACTAGGATCACAGATATAACAAATATAATTACAATAAACCAATCAAACAATTAAAGGGAAATAAACTTATCTTCCAAAGCGGAGGAAGAATAAGCCATGACTGCTAGGGTTTCAAGGAGGAACTGGGTTCAAGAATACAGCAGGACACGTAAAGCACCAAGCCATGGCATTGCATGTGCAATCCGACTTCTCCATCTTCTTCAACTGTCACATTGACGCATACCAAGACACCCTTTACACACAACCTTCTCCTCTCTACAAAACTCAATGCTCTCCAAGTTATAGGTAATTGGTACAATAAGAGCGCGCTTTTGTAAGAGCAGGGGCTTGTGGTTTTTATACTACAAAATCTGGATTACCCTATAATAATCCTACAAGGAATACAAGACCAATCCTTGTACAAGTATGAGTTCTATTCTCAAGCCAACAGTAGAGTTTCAATCCAAACCAAAGTTGAATTAACTCTTATAAACACATTAAGACCTCTTTATACCAATCTGAAATAACAATGATTATTACTAAACTGTGAGAATCACATTCATACTCTAATATTCTCCCACTTGAGTATGATTCACAACAGTAAATAATCATCTCAAATTCAATATAAAGGTGATCACATAAGTTATTCATCAACACACTAGTACAAAGATACAACCAGCTTACATAAACCAAAACAATGAATTTATAATTGCCTCTGCAACACAAAATACAGATTTAACTTATAAATCACAATGTCCAATTCATATTCATGTCAATGTATCTAAGCTCAAGAGTAAACAAGACGTCTACTCCCACTCATACAGCCCAAACTAAAAAATACCACACATTCTTGACAGTAGGCTCTTAAAATTATTCATAATTGTATGAACAGCACAGTTATATCAATCAACAGCTTTATCATATCACCAAATCTTTTGGATAACAAAAGCTTAACCTCACATACAACTTACCTATGCATTTTAAAGTGTTAAACTTAAGAATCTTTTCTGTTACATCGTAGAATTAACTCAAAAGTTACAACATACTTAATTTGCACTTTGTAATTAAGTGAACTATTATAGCAAAACCAAACCAATTTGCTCCCACTTATCAAGGCCATACTCAACACAACCAAGTTAAGTACAAGTTAATAGCAACTATATTAACTAAAAATCATTCCAATATAATGAATGACTAATCAGAATCCATATGGAAACCAAATTCGTTTCCTTTTGAATGCTAACATAATAGGATCCTTCTCATTACTTAAACAAATTAAGTAACACAAATAATTCAACCAATTGCTTCAATAAAACCATAAACTGGTTTTTAAGTATCTATATGAATTATAATGGCCGGCCTAAATACTCTTAGCCTTATGCTTACATTCGAACATATGATTCTCCCACTTAAGCATAAGCAGAATATACTGCACAACCGATAAAGAAACCGGAGATATGAACCAATTGGTTCCCGATTCCTTACCTATTGCATAATCTCAGTTTAGTCATATACATCTAAACCATTATGCAAAACAGTCTATGTATCAAAAGATAGTCACAATCCATTCGGAAAAACTTATCTCACATAAACCCAAAATCACCAGTTTCAACAATGATCAAAATCAGAATAGCAAGCACAATATTTTTGCATTCAATTTGATCTTAACTAGTTCAATATCTAGTTCAATATCCATTGAGCAAGATCAACCAAAATTTGATAATGTTTGGATATATATCACAACAATATATCTTGATTAAAACGAGATAATCAAGACCACTATTTCTTCTGGAGAACTCGATGTTCATCTTCCTCCCTATTTGTGATTTCAACCAAAATATAATAGCGGAAGCATGCATCATGAAATCACAAATATACATGTACAATAAGCATGCATTGATATATACATGATAAGATTAGTCGACAATAATCTAAATTAAAAATCTTCATGCCTTTAATTCATTGTCAACACCATCATCAATTATATACAGATTCGTAAGCAAGTCCTTGGAGAAAATAATGATATTTGCATATCATTAATCTTATGAATTTTCAATAAGATGACAAAATAATTATTTGCTTTCTGATTCATCATAGAATATATATTTTGTAAATGGCTAAAAGTTTATTGTCACAGGACTCATTATAGGCGGTCAATAAAACATCTACCTTATATATTCATATGTTCATATATTTTCTTGTATGCATGCATGCATCGATATTCAGAGAAACTTATGCAAGTTCTATTTGATATAGATAAAGCCGCATGCCCATAATTACAACGTCTATGCACAAATGCTATCTCTATATATATATAGATTTCATTCAAATATGCTATTATGTACAAAATCACAAAGCAATTGGCATCCACTATATATATGCATTTATTTTTGTCGCTTTATATATGCATTTATTTTTGTTGCTTCTCAATTAATCATTATCACGACATGGCTAGGAAAACTTATCTTCATGTTTTCCCATGAAAGCAAAACAAAACCATTTTTAATAATTACATGAGAACCATGAAGCCAGAAAAGTAATTATAAAAATAATTACACGTCTTGCTACCGCAAAATGGATGCCAACACAAAATTTCAGCAACAAAACCAAGCATTACCAGGAGGTCAAGTTAGAGAGCAGTGCACCTTAGCAGCCACTTCGAAAGACTTGCGATACATATCATTTCCCGGCTCCTCATTTAGTGCCTTCTTGAAGCACTGAGATGCCGTTTCGAAATAAACCCTTGCTTCATTATCTCATCAAGTTCTTTAATCCGAACCCCAAGCTTTGCAAATTCCCTAGCAGATTTGTATCTGCAAACAAAAATAATACAAGATGATCGAAATTCTGAATCCTAGACGAGTTGAGAGTCTCTAATACCACATGTAAGATTTAATTTGAAAATCAACAAGTTACTAGGATCACAAATATAACAAATATAACTACAATAAACCAATCACACAATTAAAGGGAAATAAACTTATCTTCCAAAGCGGAGGAAGAAGAAGCCATGACTGCTAGGGTTTCAAGGAGGAACTGGGTTCAAGAATACAACAGGACACGTAAAGCACCAAGCCGTGGCACTGCGTGTGCAATCCGACTTCTCCATCTTCTTCAACTGTCACATTGACGCATACCAAGACACCTTCTACACACAACCTTCTCCTCTCTGCAAAACTCCATGCTCTCCAAGTTATAGGTAATTGGAACAATAAGAGCGCGCTTTTGTGAGAGCAGGGGCTTGTGGTTTTTATACTACAAAATCTGGATTACCCTATAATAATCCTACAAGGAATACAAGACCAAATCCTTGTACAAGTATGAGTTCTATTCTCAAGCCAACAGTAGAGTTTCAATCCAAACCAAAGTCGAATTAACTCTTATAAACACATTAAGACCTCTTTATACCAATCTGAAATAACAATGATTATTACTAAACTGTGAGAATCACACTCATACTCTAATATATACCAGCTCCATTTCGTATGGCGCTTCCCTCTCCACCACTGCCACCCTCAGTACCTGTGCCACTTGGCCCACTTCCACCTCCTTCCCCACTTCTAGCTGAAAAGCCTCGCTTAACTAATTTATCGAGTAAAGAGTCAGAAATGGAATCTTCAGATGAGGTAACTTCATAGATTGACAAGTCTTCTTTTGATAACGATTTTTGCTCACTTAGTCCCCAAAAAAGTTCAGTTTATTTCATAAAACCTATTTCCCTTGAAAGCTTTCAAGAAAAATGAAATTTTAATTGATCTCCGCACTTGTTGAGTGGGCATTGAACTAGACTTGTGAAATCATTTCATGTTTCTTCAATTTTATATATCCACACATCCTCATTTGTTATGGGTTTTTGGTTAAAAGGGTGAGGGTATTGAAACAGAGCAATTTGTGAGTTCTTATTTTTTGTTTTGTTTTGCGGACAGTAAGAGAAGAATTGAAGAAATGGCAAAATTAAAAATGATAAAGATAATAATTTAGGGTTTAAAAAATTATTTTAGTCTATAACTTAGTCCGATAGTGCACGGAACACTTCACTATTTTTATTCTGTTTAGTTCAAGCCAAGCCGGTACAGCTTAATTCTAGTTTTGAGTAGAAACTCTTACTCATCTTTTGAGTAACTAAGTATTATTCTTAAGAATCTAAACCACGGCTAAGGCCGAAGACTAAGGCCAAAGCGGGTGGGCTCCAGCGGGTTTGAAAATCAGGGGTGGGGCAGCCGGGCAGGTATGATTTTTCATAATCTTACTTATCAAATTGGTTAAATAACTAAGGATTGAGAAATTTGTGGAAATGAAAATCAGGGGTGGGGCAGCCGGGCAGGTATGATTTTTCATAATCTTACTTATCAAATTGGTTAAATAACTAAGGATTGAGAAATTTGTGGAAATGAACTATCAACTTCAACCTAATTGGAGTAATGGTCCCTTAATTAAAAATTCATAATCATTGGTCCCTTAATTAAAAATTCATAATCATTGGTCCTTTAATTCATCAAAACGTGCAACTATGTTCACTTTCATCAATTTCGTCAAAATAAGTTATGTTGGAATAATCATTACTATAATTGGATTAAAGTTGAGGGATCATTGCTCCAATTGAGTTAAAGTTGAGGGATCAATGCCCCAATTGAGTTAAAGTTGAGGAACTATTTCTCTAATTGGATTAAAATTGAGGGACCACTGCTACAATTTTTTCATTTGGTTTTCTATAATTGCCCCTTGATTCAGTCTCTGTAGCACGTAACTTATTTTAATGAAAGTTCTAACGAAGTTGACAAAAAGAACTATAACTGCACGTTTTGATGAGTTAAGATGTCACGCCCTGATCTCGACATACTTCCAGGATCGACACGTGACATCACCAAATATCTGTAACTCAACATACCCTGCCTCCGGAATATGTACAAAGTACAATTCAAGATCTAGATGCATAATAATTTTTTGTACATTTTATGGCTGCATCTAACCTCCTTGTTAGACTACCTACGTACCCTCAATAGGGATTAAGCCATTCGTAGTTCAACTTCACTATAACTCGACATATAACACAGTCTGTTCAAGCCAAAATGCATAACATTCCTCAATCAAACATTTGGACTTGACAAGCATGAATTATTCGATTCAAACTACATAACAACCCGCATGACAATCAAGGTTTCTATTTCATCCATCATATAAATCATTATGTTTCAACATAAAATCGCTATTCATATCATGTAATATATCAAAGAATCAACACAACACAATAGTATCCTTTAGTCGCATTGATCACTGCTCTAATCATATTAATAACAATCATATTCAACATCCTTCCACAATCATCTCAAGTAACCCATTCCATGATATCAAGGAGGCACGATATTAACATTTAATTATGTTAATCAGTCAATCAGACCACACCTTAATGCACAAAATTAATAAATGACTTCTACATAATTCCCTGCCTGGATTTCAAGTAATAACTTGATAATTCTAATTTATATTCACAAGATCTATTATGGGTAAATCACATTCACTCGAATCCAGGGAACAAGTCTAACTTATGGAAATGAGCAAGAGTAGGGATTCCGAACCACTTAACGGAATCCAAATCAGGATACGATTATGGACCATCACTCAATGGAATCGCGTAGTAAGAGGGATTCCGGACCATCTCTCAACGGAATACGAGTAGATATGATTACGGACCATCATTGAACAGAATCGCTCCGGAATCGCGAAGTACAATGCATAACAACCACTAAATGAAACCAGGCTGGATACAATTTCGGACCATCACTCAACAGAATCGTGGAGTATGAGGGATTCCGGACCATCTCTCAACGGAATCCGAGTGGATACGATTCCAGACCATTGCTCAACGAAATCTAAACCAGGATATGATTCTGAACCATCACTCAACGGAATTGCAGAGTAGAAGGGATTTCGGACCATCACTCAACGGAATCCAAACCAGGATACGATTTCAGACCATCACTCAACGGAATCTAAACCAAATTATGATCGCCTATCGAAATGTCCCAAGTACAACTAATAATCATCATCTCTAAAATGCGTATGGTTCCCCATCGCGGATATACCAAGCAAAACCATAGGCATAATCTTATCGTGCAGACAATGATTACCTATCGCGGATATACCAAGCATGATCACCCCTGAATACATATGGTTCCCCATCACGGATATACCAAGTAGAACCATATGCATAATCGAATAACATAGGCAATGATCACCTATCGTGGATATACCAAGCATGATCACCCCTAACAGTCCCCCATCACGGATATACCAAGCAGGACTGTATTTTGTAGCTCTAGGTAGTGATCACCTATCGCGGATATACCAAGCATGATCACTCCTAGAATGCGTATGGTCCCCCATTGCAGATATACCAAGCAGGACCATCCATGTACCAATGCTACATGGTGCAATCAAACCAACACACAACCTACCTCCTACCTTCACACTTATGATTTACAACATGAGCACATACACCATCCATTTCTGTATTTCCCATCTAGATTCCAAAGCATTGTTTCGAATTATTACTACAAGCATCCACCACCTCGATCAACTCTTATTCTCAAGTATATGCAATTACTAAATGCATCATTTTCGACTCTAGTCTTAATTAGATTACTTGGGACTACTAATAACACTATGAGATCTAAGTACTATTTTGGTTAACTTGCATTAGCATGATCAAAATAAATATAACATTTGAATGAAACACTAATAGAAAATAAGTAAAGATGCTATTTACAAATATAGAAGTGCATGTATATATAAGCCTTGGCAGGTGGTGCATATATATTTCCAGGGATATAAGTAAGTTCCTTTGAATATGCATACATAGACATATGTATACGGTAAATGAGAAAACCATTTCATCCTTTCATTATTTTATACATACATATAAGGATTCGTTCTACTTCAGACATGCAAAAAGGTTTGATAATGTTAAACCAATGAGATGGAATTTGTTGATGCACAAAATCAGCGAAGACTTTGGTACAACAGAAAGTGTCAGGTTTTGTGACCTTCGCTTGGTTGCTTGGTTGCTTCAGTCACTAGTGAGGATAAGTACGTAAATGAATAGAGACAGAGAAGCAAACACAGGATGTACGTGGTTCACCCAGATTGGCTACGTCCACGGAGTAGAGGAGTTCTTATTAGTAGTGAAGGGCTTACACAAGTACAAAGGATCAAGCTCTCAATTTAGTGAGTTCTTGTGAATGATTTAACACAAAATGGCATTAGGCAATATTGTGGGGGAATGACCCCTATTTATAGAAAAACTTGTAGCTTTGTCACATTGACATGTGTCATGTTATGATTGGTTCTTGATGTTGACACGTGCTGCGCTCTGATTGGCTTCTAATCTTGACACGTGTCGAGTAGTGATTGGCCTCCTGGTCGGAGGGGAACTCTTCTGGGTCCTTGACAGTATAGCGTTGGCCGGTGCTCGGTAGTTTCGGGATTGGTCAAGTATGGTACAAACAGTGCTCCCCTAAGTTCCCGAGTGAGGGAAACTCCTCGGTTGGGGACTTGCAAGATCCAATCCCTTGAGTAATCACGAAACTTCTAAGTACCGAAGTGTGGTCTGATCTTCATCTGCCCTTCTCTGGAAGTACCTTTCCTCCATCCTGGAATGGTGTACTTAGCTGATGTTGACGCACAAGGTAATGTATCAATTTCACTTGAAGCTTAGTTGTAGTTTCGGGCTTAGTCAAGTGTGATACAAACCCTATAGTAGGAGTCCCCCAAGTCGCCGAGCTAGGAGATCTGCCGAAAGAGGTGACAGACAAGGTAAGCAGTCAAACTTCCAAGTAAGCAACCCAGGATCAGAGGTTTGACGTCGGCTTCCGGTTGATTGTTCTCATTCTCCTTGTCTCTCATTCAACTGCCAGGATAAGGAGAAGCAAATGGATAAGAGATGATATGAGATACTTTTGCTTTTGAAGAAGTAACTTTCCACAGGCTTATTCTTGAACTGTGCTGGAGGGTTTTCTGGTGCCCTTCAGAGTATAAGGCCGACTCAAAAATTTGAGGGTCAAAACAAGTCCATCAAATCTAGAGTACGTTCGACCTTGATGATATGGGATACTTTTGCTGTTGACGGAATAATGAATGTGGTATGGAAAGGTGTCGTGCTGTAGTGATCTGTTTCAGCTCACCGTTGAACCTTCTGCTTCAATCTTTTGCATGGCAGAAGTGGTGTGCAACCTTTGCATTTAAATGGTCCTTCAGAACATTCCTTCATAGTGACTCATCCACGCTTGGCAGCTTCAGTGTAAAGAGCCAATATCTGATCAACTGTCATGAGGTATTTGCCGGTGGAATTCGTGACCTTGACAGCAGTTGAGGATGAGTACTCGAGAGCAATGCTAAGTAAGCAACCAGGCAAAGGCTCCAGGCAGTCAGTTCCAAATTTGAGGTTTGATTTCAGGTTCCGACTGACTGCTCTCTTTCTCCTTGTCCTGCAGGTGTGGACAAGGACAAAGACAAAGACAGGGAGAAAGCATGATATGGGATACTCTTGCTTTCGACCCTGATGATATGAGATACTCTTGTTCTTGGTGTGGCTTATTTGCTGAGGTATTATCGGGGGGGAAATAAAGCTGAGTATTTCGAGAGGTTATGTTGAGGGTGCCTTTTCGAATGTGAGAAAGGGTTGAGCATTTTTGCAGGTTTGCCTGTCCGTTGAGGAGGGAGGTCAATGTATATAGGGATTTCCCAATAACAAGTAGTAATGCTATTCCTTTACCCTTCTTGGTCACAGCAATGTAGTGGGAGCTGCCAGCTTCACGTGTTTTAATTTTGTCAGAGCACTTTGAAAAAGTGGTATGTGGTATCTGGAAAGCTGATATTACGTGTGGAGATTACAGACAAGCTTTATCTAAGGAAATCTGGCTCTCGAAGTTCTGAGAGTTGTGCCTCTTCGGTTTTCGAACAAGCAATCCCGTCGAGGATCTGACTCTCAAGATTCGGAAAGCGGTGCTACTCCGGTTTTTGAGAAAGTAATTATGTTGGGAGTCTTTTCTCGAATGTGAGTAAAGGTTGGTCGTTCTTGCCAACCTGTCTTGCCACAAAACACGGAGGTCGACACACATAGGGACTTTCCAGTTGTCAAGCAGTGGTGCTGTTCCTTTACCCTTATGGGTAATAGTAGGGTAGCTGGCACTTCGAAATTCTCGTGCCTAAACTTTGTCAGAGATCTTTGACAAAGTTATATGTGGTACCCGAGGAGTTGATGGTGCATATGGAGAGCGGTGATTGATCAGTAAGATTCACGTGCTTTCTACTTCACCAGAAATCTTCGACAGATTGCCCGTAATTTCCGCAAAGCTGATTGTGCATGTGACAGGTGCTGGCGAGGCTGCAAAAGCAGGTGCTTCTTCGATTTCTGAGATCGGCCCTCGTGGTCTCTGAGCAGCCCAGCTTTTGAGAAAGCATTCGCCTCTTCGATTTCTGAGATCGGCCCTCGTGGTCTCTGAGCAGCCCAGCTTTTGAGAAAGCAAACGCCTCTTCGATTTCTGAAGCTCCGTCGAGTGCAGATTTTTATAGAGGCTGGCATTAAGTTCCACAGCACACTTGAATCTCTACCAGTAGAAGCTCATTTCTTGCACTTCTAAGATCTTGATTTGTCTGACCTCTTCATTCTTCAACACATTTGAAAATGTCTGGACCCTCCGACCGTCGTTTTGACTTGAACCTTGGAGAAGAGACAGCCACGCCTTCTCCAGACAACATATGGCGCCCATCCTTCATATCCCCTACTGGTCCTCTTACCGTTGGGGATTCTATGATGAAGAATGATATGACCGCTGCAGTGGTGGCCAGGAACCTTCTCACTCCCAAAGATAACAGACTACTTTCCAAACGGTCTGATGAGTTGGCTGTTAAGGACTCTCTGGCTCTTAGTGTTCAGTGTGCAGGTTCTGTGTCTAATATGGCCCAACGCCTATTTGCTAGAACCCGCCAAGTTGAATCATTGGCTGCTGAAGTGATGAGTCTCAAACAGGAGATTAGAGGGCTCAAGCATGAGAATAAGCAGTTGCACCGGCTCGCCCATGAATATGCTACAAACATGAAGAGGAAGCTTGACCAGATGAAGGAATCTGATGGTAAGGTTTTACTTGATCATCAGCGGTTTGTGGGTTTGTTCCAAAGGCATTTATTGCCTTCGTCCTCTGGGGCTGTACCTGGTAATGAAGCTTCAAATGATGAACCTCCAATGCCTCCTCCTTCTGGGGTTTTGTCAAGTACTGAGGCTCCGGATAACCACCCTCCGGTGCTTTCTCTTTCTGGGGCTCTACCGACTGCTGAGACTTCCCCTAAGCAACCTTTGTGAAGGCTCCCTTTTGTTTGTTTATTTTGACTCATGTATATGTACATATTTGTGGCTTATCGAAAATATTAATAAATAAGCTTTGCTTCATTTCTACATATTGTGTTAAATACACCAAAGCCTTCTTCATAAAGTTCTTTGAATTTTTGCTTTTGTTGAAACCTGTATTGTTGAAGCTTTGTGAGTGAAACATGTAGTTTGAGGTAGTGTTCCCTTAATTTCCCGAGTGAGGAAAACTTCTCGGTTGGAGACTTGAAAAATCCAAGTCACTGAGTAGTCACGAACTTTTGAGTACCAAGGCGTAGTAGCATATGGTGGGAGTCCCCCAAGTCTCTAGTCGAGGGAGTTGACGAATGAGGTGTCTTGCTAATAGTCCATGTCGTAAGTACCAAAACTTCATTCTTTTGTTTTCTAAGTGGTAGCCCCGGACTTTTTCTTCATAGATTTTGTTGATGAAGGTTGCTAGGCCCGAATAAGTGGAATTGCAGAAGGTGTAACCGTTGGTGCATTAACATCATAATGGAAGCATCACAATGATGGAAGCATCACAATGATGAAAGCATCATAATGATGAAAACACCATAATGATGAAACATCATAATGATGTTTCTTTGGTGGAATTGTTTTTCATTTCCCCTAACAACCGGAATTGTTTTTCAACATAACACCATCATCTGTAGGTCGAATCACAAAGTTGTCTTCATGAAAGTTGTTCGTTAATTCCTTAACTACAACATATCCAAATTGGAGAGCCATCGGAGCAGTACAACTCCAGAAATCCAGGTATGATGAGTGACTGGTTATTATTTGTCTGTCAACCCGTCAGATTTGTTGTGAGCTTCGAAACTCCATTTTCTCTTGTTCAGATCGGTATGCTTTCTTCATTGAAGTTGTTCCTCATCGACTCTTTCATAACATATCAAAAATGCAGGATGAACTAACGGTTAAATATTTCCAGATCTTCGAAACATCACAACAGCTTCGAAATCTGCAAGAAGCCGACTATCATGTTTGGAGCTTCAACACTTTAATTTCCGTCGCTCAAACAGAAATGGTTCCTTCTTGAAAGTTGTTCATATGCTCAAGAAATATAGGGTGTCCAAAATTCAGCTCCATTGGAGAAGAGCAGAGGTTGCAGAAATTTGATAGATGAAAGGAGGCGGAAGAGGGAGAGAGAGAAAAAGTCTCTTGGGTTGGATTTCTATTTTGGGGCAGATTCCAATTTTTGTAGCACCTTCATTATTGATGAATTGCTTGTACTTTTGTCCATTATGAAATTTGGGACTTTGGCTTGTTGTTGGATCTATTATAATATGTTTGGGAACATATATAAGTGAATAAATAAGAAGGAAAATTTTGGGCCCTTGTGGGTGTAAAACAAAAAATGTTTATGTTTACCCAAGTGTTTTTGTACAAGTTCAAGGGCATCTTGGGTTTTGTGAACAAAATTTGTTTATTTGGAGCAAGGTTTTGTGTTGAAGCTTTGTAGGTGAAGCTTTGGTGTTGAAGCTTTGTGGGTGAAGCTTTGGAGGTGAAGCTTTTCGGGTGAAGCTTGTTGGGTGAAGCTTTTTTAGGTGAAGCTTTGTGGGTGAAGCTTTTTAGGTGAAGCTTTTCGGGTGAAGCTTTTTGGGTGAAGCTTTTTAGGTGAAGCTTTTCAGGTGAAGCTTTTTGGGTGAAGCTTTTTTAGGTGAAGCTTTGATGGTGAAGCTTTGTGGGTGAAGCTTTTTAGGTGAAGCTTTTTGGGTGAAGCTTTTTAGGTGAAGCTTTGATGGTGAAGCTTTTTGGGTGAAGCTTTTTAGGTGAAGCTTTGTGGGTGAAGCTTTGGAGGTGAAGCTTTTCGGGTGAAGCTTTTTGGATGAAGTTGTTTTTTTTTTTTTTTTTTTTTTTTTTTTTTTTTTTTTTTTTTGGCGCTTGACACGGTCTTCATTTGCTTGTTTTGTAGTGACTGTGGAAGACGGATTGCTTTCTGATTGAGAAGGGTTCCGGCATCGCTTGCTATGAATGTAAAAGAGTGAGGGCTGAGTTGGCTAAATTACCTCTTTATTGAATTCATTGCCAAATGGCCTTCATTACATAGGATGCCGAACGGTTATAGCTCAACACTTGTACATCGTGAGTCTATTTGTAGTAGTACTTCAAGTGATCAGCGTTCCATGGAAGGCCAAGGGTCTTGCCATCGGAGCTTCTAAGTGTGTAAGAGCCAGGGCGACTGATGCCAATGACTTCATACGGTCCATCCCAGTTTGGATTAAGTGTGCCTTCACTCGGGACTCTGTCGCAGAGTAATCTTTTCTTTAAGACCCAGTCTCCTATTTTGAAAGAACGAGGCTTGACCCTAGAGTCATAATAGTTGGAGATGCGCTGCTTGTAGGCGACATTCCTCAAGTGAGCTTGGTTTCTGTGTTCCTCGACTAAATCCAAGTTGAGGGTGAGTTGTTTGTCATTTTCACTTTGAATGTAGTTCTGGACTCGGAATGTTGCTTGCTCGAGCTCAACAGGGACAACCGCCTCTGTGCCAAAGGCAAGTGAGAATGGAGTTTCTTCTGTTGAAGTCCGATATGAAGTGCGATATGACCAAATAACTTGGGGTACAAATTCTGGCCAACAGCCTTTAGCTTTGTCCAAGCTGGTTTTCAAAGTGCGCTTGATTATTTTGTTGATGGCCTCAACTTGTCCATTAGACTGGGGATGAGCTGGAGAGGCAAAGCATAAGTTGATGTTGAACTTAGAGCAGAACAACCTGAACTTCTTGTTGTCAAACTGTCGCCCATTGTCAGTGACTATCGCATTGGGAATGCCGAATCTACAAAGGATGTTCTTCCACACGAAGTCTTCTATCTTTGCCTCAGTAATGGTTGCCAAGGGTTCTACTTCGGCCCACTTTGTGAAGTAGTCCATTGCAACGACTGCGTAACAGACTTTGCCCTTCCCTGCCGGCATTGGGCCGATCAAATCAAGTCCCCACTGGGCGAAGGGCCAAGGGCTGATCATAGGAGTAAGAGGCTCTGGAGGGGAATGAGGAATAGCCGCATATCGTTGACATTTGTCACATGAGCGGGATACTTTGATGGCATCCTGGTGGAGTGTTGGCCAGTAATATCCTTGGCGAAAAGTCTTGTGTGCTAGGGACCGAGATCCAGCATGATCTCCACAGACTCCCTCATGTATTTCCCGAAGGACGATTTCCGCCTCGGCAGGCGTAAGACACCTTAAGTATGGCAGGCTAAAACCTCGCTATTGTGGCGATACCCTTGACGCGGGTTTGACCCACTGCATTGACTGCCTGGGGGCGAGCGCTATTGTGGCGATACCCTTGGTTATCGGGATAGTGTCCCTTACTCTTTTTACTGAAAGGAGAGTGGTGAGGATGGAAATCCTTCCTCTTGCCTTGAAATTGATATGTCTGTTGATTCGGTGAAGCATTATGCAAGGCATGGGGAGGTGCCACTGCTGTTTGGAAAGTCGAGGTCTTCTCATTTAGGTGAGTCTGGCTTCCACCTCTCACTTGTTGATAAAGGATGGTTGTAGGGGGTTTCTCCTGATATGTCTTTGCCTCGGCGGAGGCATGGTTATAAGCCTGCGCCATCACCTCAGAGTAAGTCTTCCAAGTATTGGCATTGATCATGTATTTAAAGAAACAATCACGTAGGCCTGCCGTGAAGGCTTTGAGGGCAGTCTTGTCGTCTGCCTCGGCACACCGGGAGTATTCATGGCTGAAGCGGCCAACATACATACTTAATGACTCGTCTGGCTTCTGGCGGATAGTGTACAAGTCATCTGTAGAGTGCAAGCGATCGGTTTGGAAAATGTGTTGGGAAACAAATAGTTTCCTCAATTCCTCAAATGAGTCTATCGTCTCAGGTGTAAGACGACAATACCAATTTAGAGCTCCACTAGAGAGGGTGGAGGGGAAGAGAAGACATCGCTCTTCGTCGGTGTGCATCCGGTATGCCATGGTGGATTCAAAGAGGTTAAGGTGCTCAATCGGGTCCTCTTTTCCAGTATAAAGTTGCAAGCCAAGCTTTTGCTTTGTCTTTGCTTGAAGGGGGGTGTTGAGGATCCTCCTTGTAAGAGGGCCAGGCCTGGGTTGGTTCCAGTCAGGTATTTCAGCCTGACGTTCAGCCTTCAACTTGTTTACTTCCTCAAGAAGTTGTAGGACAAGGGGGTCCTGAGTGGAGTTATGTGTCACTGGAGCTTTCTTTCGTAAATCTCCATCTTCTATTGGAATTAGGAAGGTTTGATCAAGGGCATGTGATTTTTCCCTGGACTCGCTGTACTGGCTTCCAGGGTATGTCTGTCGGAACACCTCTGAGTCCCCTGTACCCTCATGTCTCTCTGGGACTTGTTGCCCCTTCCCCAAATTGGTGGCCGGCTTGGGCCGTGGCAGGGGACCGAGTCTCTCAGAAATCCTTGGGTCATTAATCTTTGAGCTTATATGGATGGAATTCTCTCGACGTTGCTTCAGGAAATCCCGACAATCGCGAAAGACGGCTTTCAATCTTTCTGCCCCTTCAGCAAAGAGGTGTCTCTCTCCACTTCTCATGGTTCGGGTCGAAGCAACTAGGTTAAGAGAAGCCTCATGTTGATTATCAAGTCGAGGGGTAATCTGTTCCCTATCAGGGATATCTATGTCGAATGCATGTGACCCTCCATGTTGGAGGGCACCCAGTTGATGGTTGACTTCCACGGGGGCAACAAGCTCGCGTGTCTGAGCTTGCCTAGCTTCGTGGAGTGTCTCGAAGAGCTTCTCATATTGCTCCTGGAGGACCTCATTCCTCATTGCTATCTTGTTGTTCTGAGCTTCCAACTCATCGACTTTAGCTTGAAGAAGAACTCGTTTTCCTTCCTTCTTTCGTTGTTTCGCACTATGTGCAAGGGGGGTGTCATTCTGTGTGCTGTGGCTTCCTTCGCTTCCCATGTTGGAGAGGGATGCTTGATCAAAAGAAAGTGTACGAATGATAGAAACCAGCTTGACACAGCTGAAGAGAGTAGGAATAAGTGTCGTTTCCCACAGACGGCGCCAAATGTTGATGCACAAAATCAGCGAAGACTTTGGTACAACAGAAAGTGTCAGGTTTTGTGACCTTCGCTTGGTTGCTTGGTTGCTTCAGTCACTAGTGAGGATAAGTACGTAAATGAATAGAGACAGAGAAGCAAACACAGGATGTACGTGGTTCACCCAGATTGGCTACGTCCACGGAGTAGAGGAGTTCTTATTAGTAGTGAAGGGCTTACACAAGTACAAAGGATCAAGCTCTCAATTTAGTGAGTTCTTGTGAATGATTTAACACAAAATGGCATTAGGCAATATTGTGGGGGAATGACCCCTATTTATAGAAAAACTTGTAGCTTTGTCACATTGACATGTGTCATGTTATGATTGGTTCTTGATGTTGACACGTGCTGCGCTCTGATTGGCTTCTAATCTTGACACGTGTCGAGTAGTGATTGGCCTCCTGGTCGGAGGGGAACTCTTCTGGGTCCTTGACAGTATAGCGTTGGCCGGTGCTCGGTAGTTTCGGGATTGGTCAAGTATGGTACAAACAGAATTAATATGTTTATCAACAATGGCTATTCACTGTCATTCATATAAAAGCCATGGCTATTCACTATCATCACAAAGACAAAATATGGACCACGTTTGACTAAATGTATACAAATAACTCTAGCAACATTGTACTAAATATAATGAGAAACAATTTCACATTATGAGACAATATAAATGTCGATTCCCCATCATCAACATTACATTAATGCATTCACTAACTTTAAAGAGCAACAATTGCAACATGATAAATGGGTAATTTTCAAATAAGACTATACATACATAGTGTCAACCGTCATCATGGTTGTCTACTAGCCTGGGATGTTAGGTAACAACTGAGAAAAGACACACCAAAGCAATAGAGTTATAGGTGTTCATCAAACAAAACCAAAGAGACTATCTCCCAATAGTAAGAGCCACATATAGTATGATGTAATGATCATCATATTTTCAATATTAACTAAATGAGCTCAAATTTAAGTGGTAGCTAGAGCTCAATAAGGAAAATACTTTTCACAACTAGGCCGACGATAAATTCTAATCGGAAACCGTCCAAATTCACCGGAGAAAATCGAATTTCTAGGGTTCTAAACACCCAACTCTAAAATGAATACGAAAACACGAACCAAGCATACCACCTTGAAGATTATGAAGAGTAAATGAAGTTTCATACCTCGTTCGAAGGAAATGGTTGCCAGAATCACCGGAAAAATGATAAACCGCCAGAAAAGTCGTGGTTTGTGGCTTCGAACTGCAAATATGGAAAATAAAATGGGAAATCTATCACTACAGAGTTGTAGGGCTCGTCAAGAGCTTTCCATGGATACCAAGATCACTCAAAACGGAGCTTGAATGGAGGAGATACAAGCGGATCAAGTTTGTGGGTTAACGGGTCCAATTCACCCCCAAAACGGGTTAGAATAAGACCCTCTCCTTTTCTCCCTTTTTTTTTTTTTTTTATCAGAAACCTTCCCCTTTTTAAACTAACTTAACATTTAACCCACATGTAGGAATTAAATAATTCCCACAATCTATAGTTCACAACTTCAAACGTCCGTAACTATACCGTTATAACTCAGACTCGCAAACGGCTTTTGCCTATGCATTCGTGGGTTCGAGATCTATTTAAAAACACTAGTTAAAACTTCAAAAAGTCAACGAAAGATAAAGATTGATTACGAAAATTCAAACCCAATAAACGGAATTGAAATTAAGTAATAAAAATGACGTAAACGTGAAATACGAACTTAAATTACGAGATACATACTTAATAGTGAAATTTCAGGGACGGGATTTCACATAAGAGATCAATGGTCACAAATTTTTAGTTGAGATACCATAACTTCATTAGGTTAAAGTTAATAACCATTGCTATAATTTTTTCCTCATAATTTTTTATAAAACTTTTATACAATTGTATGAGAGCGGGAGATTTCATTAAGTTACACAATATACTAGCCATAATTTAATATCAAACTCTCCATTTAAAAAGGTCAAATCAAAAAAAAAGAAAAAGAAAAGAGGTCAAATCAAAAGCATCCCAGGTGAAGAGAATGCTACTAAATTGTAGTGATTATGAAAAGAAAAATGTTTTGTTTTTTGGTACTACAGTTTTTTTGTATTCATTTTCATTTGAAAGTGAAAGGGCTTAGTTTGAATATCGTAAATAGCGAATTCGATACTAAATTAGGTTGTTCATTGTGTGCCTTCGCCGAACTTTTCCTCTTCTAGTGTAAAAATATCGATGAATTAAAAAAATAGAAAAACATTTAAAATAAATTGAAAGAAATAACGTTTTCTTTTGGAGAAAAATAATATTTATTATTTAGTTAAAATAAATTAAGAGGTATTCATCAATTCCCCCCCTAAACTTGTGAACATTGGCCAATTTCCCCCCTCAACTTTAATTTTGGCCAATTTCCCCCCTTAACTCTCATAATTAGTCAATTTCCCCCTTAACTTTAATTTGGCCAATTTCCCCCCTCAACTCTCATAATTAGTCAATTTGCCCCCTTCTGTTAAATTTTTTTAATTTTCCATCTATTCTTTTTTTTTTTCTTTCAATCTTTCTAATAACTTCCAACAAAGTACTAAAATTAACATAAACTCACCTGCATAATATAGGGTAAAATGTACAAAAACATAATACAATTAGTATGTGATATGGGTTGATTATAAGAAAAAGTTATGAATCGGGTTTAAAGCATGTAGAAGAAGAAATAATAATCCTAAACTCATGGATCAGACCTATTTCAATAAAATGGGTTATTCTTAATAAGGAGTCGAAAATTATGAATTGACTAGCCATTTTTGCACTAAAGCTCGATTCTCCGCAATTTACTTGAACTTAGCTTTCACTTTTATAAAGAAAATTGTATTCACATACAAAAATGTACACATCAATCATTTTTTTTATCAATTTTGTATAGTAAAAAATCAAATAAAATTACTCCATACTGATTTATTATGACTAATAATACTATCTATGATAAATTGTAAAATTCTAAATTTTAATCTATTTGTAATAGGATAAAGACATAGGAAAATGATTAACATACATCTTATTTAGTTTCTTACACACACTTGTTTAATTATGATCAAATTAAAAAATTAATAGTAGGGTACAAATTGACAAATTATGAGAGTTGAGGGGGGAAATTGGCCAAATTAAAGTTGAGGGGGGAAATTGACTAATTATGAGAGTTAAGGGGGGAAATTGGCCAAAATTAAAGTTGAGGGGGGAAATTGGCCAATAGTCACAAATTCAGAGAGGAAATTGATGAATACCTCATAAATTAAAAGTTGGGTGCAAAATTATGAACTGGTGGGCGTCTGTGCCTCGGTGCTCTGGGTCTCATCACTCCAAGAGGCAAGAGCCACAGCAAATCGCGGTCAATCGAACCATGAACAACGGCGAACAAAGGCGCCTAAACGGAGGGAGGGAGGGAGGGAGGGAGGGAGGGAGAGAGAGAGGGAGAGAGAGAGAGAGAGAGAGAGCTTTTAGCTTATTTCTACTCTCTTTTGTTTTTGGTTTGATCTGCTACAATTTGATTTTTTCTGGAACCTTTGTTTAGTAAAGTTTGAAGCTTTAAATTTGTTTCAAGTACATTGACAATATTTTGTACTGCGATTTTCGGTTCGACTAGTGCTTAGAGCAGAGAAGGCATATGCAACATAGAATAACATTAGCTTGGGCAGCCAAGGAGTTTGGTTTACATCATCTTCTGTCAATGATGAAAATGTTAAAGTAAGATGCATGGATGCAAGAGTTTTTCTTTTTTGACAGTACTTGTGATATGTATGTACTTAAAGTGTGATGTTAAGTTGTGAAGGCAGCTGCGGAAATGGATTTTCGACCAAGCAGAACGGGGGGTAGTTGCAAAACATGTTGAGGCCTTCATAAGAGAGTTTTTCTACCAGAATCCGTTTAGTCAAGTTGGCCTGGTGACTGTAAAAGATGGTGTTGCTCATTGTTTAACGGATCTTGGTGGCAGCCCCCAGTCTCATGTTAAAGCGTTGATGGGTAAACTGGAATGCTCTGGTGACTCGTCCCTGCAGAATGCATTGGATCTTGTACATGGGTATCTGAATCAGATTCCATCGTATGGTCATAGAGAAATGCTGATCTTATATTCAGCTCTCAGTACCTGTGATCCAGGAGATATACTGGAAACTATCCAGAAGTGTAAGAAATCAAAAATTAGGTGCTCAGTCATTGGTCTCTCGGCAGAAAATTCCATATGCAAGAATCTATGCCAAGAAACCGGTGGCTTATACTATATTCCTTTGGATGAGGTGAGTTCATCTAGGTAACCCTAAACCTGAATTTTGGGTTTATAATGCATTTGAGCACGAGAAAGTAGTCTTGTTTTTCACGATTTAAGATTTTCATCCACGGTTATTATTACTATTAAGTTTTAACCTACAAAGTTTGTTTTTAGAACATTGATTTTGATATGTTTTCTGCTTTGTGTAGCCGCACTTAAAAGAGTTAATATTGGAACATGCGCCTCCTCCTCCTACAATAGTATTGAATTTTGTGAATGGTATATTCATCATGAGACAATCAGGTACAAGAGATAGCAAATATATATGTGCTAGAGGGAAGAAAATAAGACTACCTATCCCTCCTTGATTGACGTCTAAAGCTAACAAAAAAAGAACAAATAAGACACATCCCTTGAATTAAGGGAATTGACAACAAGACAAATAAGACACATCCCTTGAATTAAGGGAATTGACAACACTATCTATCACCCTAAAATCCTTTGTGCAGTGAACATGCAACCTAACCTAACCCTAGTTGCCATTCTTTCTTCCAATAAATAGCAGAATTTGCAATTGCTAATTTGATAAAGATAGGGTTCCCACAAAGAGCGGCAGAGGGCTCTGTGGCCATCTGTTCATGTCACAAGGAGGCAAAGGTAGGAGCTGGATACACTTGTCCTAGGTGCAAGGCTCGCGTATGTGAGCTACCTACGGAATGTCGCATTTGTGGGTTGACACTCATTTCATCCCCTCATTTGGCAAGGTCTTATCATCATCTCTTTCCCATTGTACCTTTTTACGAGATGTACCTCTCACTACTAATTGATCAACAAAACAAGTTTCCTAGATCTTGTTTCGGCTGCCAACAAAGTCTTCTCAATCCCGGTAAGTGTTTCTGTACATGAAATATATATTTTGGAGCTTTTGCAATAAAATTGATAGAAAGACTACGTTCACAATGTAACAGCTTTAGCTATAGTTGTAATAAGATTGGACATATTTGGCTTCAACGTATTTTCCTTCAGGGATGATATCTACAAACCAGGAAATATTCTTGATATGAATTGCATGGTTCAATTCTATTAAACGTTGGCCTTATGGTCTGACAGAAGTTATGCAGGTCTGATAAGGAAGCTGGGGAGTGTAGTGTTTCTTTGTTTTAATGCAACGTTTTAGCAGACGCTCCCTTAGGAAGCAGCAGTTTGAAGCTGCTTTTTTACTTTAAAAATAATATGCTTAAAGAGACAATGAGTCCAAATAGGAAAAGCTCCAAAAAATTAGGTAATATAAGAGGGGAGAGGGAAAATTAGAAGAACCCGGAAATATCACTTGTTCAAATCACAGGGAAAACCTTCCCTCTCAAATGTATATTTAAGTTATTCATTGATGTCATATAAAAACCTTGCTTGTGTAGGCAGCATCGCCTCCCTATCTTATATTTGTTTTCACTGTTTATGACACAGGAAACAAGCCCGGTCTTCGGGTCGCTTGCCCAAAATGCAAACAACACTTCTGCCTTGAATGCGACATGTATATTCATGAAAGCTTGCATAACTGCCCTGGTTGTGAGAGCACTAGGCACTCCAAGATCCCGAATATAAACGAAGGATGAAGTGCAGCTGATTTTAATATGATGCTGCCTCCAAATCTGCGGTGGTCTCTCACGACTCTCACCCAAATGTATGACCTGGCTACTGTCACAGGTACTTGTTTTTGGAACAATCATCTACACTACAGCTACCGTGGTGGCTTTTGGAAGTCTGGGATGCCTTCATCAAACGTTGCAATAGAAAAAACAATAGTGTTTGCAGTACAACCATGAATCTGAGTTTTGAAATTTATTGCCATCTCGATAGTTTAAGAAACAGAGGAATTTCTTCATTATTCCCCTTGTTTCGGGTTGGAGAGTTGTTAGTGCTAACTTCATAGAGAGGTATGTAATTGGATAGACCTGTCCTATTAAGTTAAACAGAGCCATAAATATGTCTACGAATTTCATCATCATTGAAGAGTAACATAAAATTTGCTCTATCACTTAAGTTAAACAGTCCCATGCATATTCAACCTTTTCAGCTTTGCACAAACCTTCAATAAGAATATTGTAAATTACAATACCAAAATCCAACTTCTTTCCCTCCATCTCTTCCAACAATTCAACTGCCTTGGAAAATTGTTGGTTTGCACACATGCCATGCAATAAAATAGAATAAGTTTGAATGTCTGGAAGTTGGCCACAAGCTTGCATTTTATAGAACAAGTTTTGTGCATCTTGTGTTCTCCCCATCTTGCAAAACCCATCAATAAGAGTACTATTAGTAACTGTATCCGGAACAACCCCCTTATAAGACATTTCCAAAATAATCATCTGAGCATCATCTATCCTTTGACGCTTACAATAGCCGTTTATCAATACGTAATAGCTACAATCACCAACGATGCTGCCCTTGCTAAGCATTACTTCAAAAACCCTTTTAGCCTCGTCCATTTCTCCTCGCAAACAGTAACCATCTATAAGTGAAGTGTACGTAATTGTATTGGGTGCTATATTCCCTTGCGTCATCATTTCAACCACGCTCCTTGCTTCCTGGACCATCCCCTCTTTACAATATGTATCAACCAAAACACTGAAGGTGCACACATCTGGAAAGATATGTTTACTCACCATTTCATTCAACAATCTTGTAGCTTCTTTCCAATTCCCTAATTTGCAAACTCTTTGATTAGGTCAAGACATCTGGGGCAATACCCTTACTCGTCATTTCTGAGAAGAGCTTCAATGCATCAACAACTAGAGTAACCTTGCAAAGACTGTCAATGACCGTGCTATAGGCAACTACGTCAGGCTTGCAATCTCCTTCTTCTATCTTCTTAAGCAATTGGATAGCTCCAATGTTGTTACCTTTCAAGATGTTTGCACCATACTTGACCAATCATGAAACTACTGAGCACCGGTCAACGTTATACTATCAAAGACCCAGAAGAGTTTCCCTCTAACCAGGAGGCCAATCACTGCGCAACACGTGTCAACGTCAGAAGCAAATCATAGCGCGACATGTGTCAACATCAGAAGCTAATCACAACACGACACGTGTCAATGTCAGAATGAAACTAAAAACTCTCTTCTATAAATAGATATCATTCTTTCACAATATTTTCTAATGTCATTTGTACTAAATAATTCACTAGTACTCACTAAAGGAGAGCTTGAACCTATGTACTTGTGTAAACCCTTCACAATTAATGAGAACTCCTCTACTCCGTGGACGTAGCCAATCTGGGTGAACCACATACATCTTGTGTTTGCTTCCCTGTCCCTATCCATTTACATACTTATTCATACTAGTGACCGAAACAATCTAGTGAAGGTCAAAAACTTAACATTTCTGTTGTACCAAAGTCCTCACTGATTTTGTGCATCAACACAAGCAATGGCCCTTAAGTAGTGTGTTGAAAGTAAACAGATTCGGCTTGCAATCACCTCCCCCCATTTGTTGAAAAGTGCTGCTGCCTCAGCCTCTTTATCCTCAAGAAGAAAGTTGTTGATTAGAGTGTTGAAGGTTGTGACATCAGGTTCAAAACCCAATTTGAAGAATTCTCCCAATATAGACAAGCTAAACCCCATTTGGTGCATATGGCAAAAGTAATGAATGATAATGTTTAGAGTATAAACATTGGGACGAATTCCTGACACAACATTCATCCTAACACAACCATTTGGTTATTCAAGGAGATGACTGTCGAGTAATGCTTCAACTTGGCAAGCTGACCCAAAATTTTGAGTGAAAAGGACAACGGAAGGCAGATGACGCCTTTGAAGCATTCGTCGAACACACTGAGAGCATCCTCCACATTAGTGATTTTCACAAGCTGGTGTTGTTAGGTGCTTCTAGATTCAGTCAATTTAGAAGCTCGAAAGTGAAACAAAGCCAAGTAATTGTTGAAGAAAACAACAACAGAAGAAGATTGAACAAGACAAGGCAGCATAACTCTGGGTCTGAGTGTGCCGGTGGTGCTGCTGCTGCCATAACCAACCTTCAAAGAAGAAGAAGAAGAAGCAGCAATCGTTGCCTGCATCATCTTCTGCATCTCTGAGGCAGAGAGTTGAGATTCACAGAAAACAAAGAGTTGTTGTAGGGCTGTGTTTGTGAGAGTTGAAGAGCATGTATTTCATGTTTTGTTCTAGTCGGGACCCTTTGCTTTCGGTTTCCATATCAGGTTTTATTTTAGATTACACAAAAGGATTTATTTATTTTTTAATTGAATTTAGCATTTCAATTCCATTAAGCCGCTCAGGGAACAAAACTCCAATGAGCTAAAATTGAGACCGAAGGAGGAAGGTGGTTTGGGCTACCGTGAACTTTACGTATGTAGGAGGGTGCAGTCGAATTAGAATTTGATAGGATTTTAATGTACTTTAAAATTTAAGGGTAGTTAATTAGGATTTTAAATGATTTTAAAATCATGGTGTAGTCAAATTAAGATTTGAGAGGATTTTAAAAATACATTCAAATTCAAGAGTAGTCGATTAAGATTTAAAAAATGTCCACACATGTCTACATGTAGTAAAAATACTAATATACCCTGAAAATAACGTTTCCAGAAGATCCAAAAAGACAGTAGGTGCTTCAAACTCAAAACCAAGTTCATACTAGTCTCCAAGTTCCAGTCTCATCAAACCCAACAAATTTTGGTTATTTATCCAAATTTCTCAAAAATTCTCTGGTCTCTCAGAAGACGAATAGTCTTCCTCCATTTTTTCCACTACTTGAGACCCGATGGTTCAATATGTATTGTTGTTGTTGGGAAGTGAAGCTTGCCAGAAATTAATGAAATGTGGTTTCTAATGTTATGCGTGGTGGGTACTGGAAGGGCAGGAAGCCAGAATGTGCATTGAAGTTTAGGAAAATGCTTGCGGCTTGTGGTCAGTCTGCTAGACTGAATGAAGGTTAGGCAGGGGAGACCCATAACTGAACACACAATGGAATATTAGAGTTGTTTGAGTCACAGCTGCATGATTTCAATAAAAATGATCCGGCTCTACATGTGATTTTCAATTTTTTCAAAATCCTAAGAAATTTATGGAAGAAATCCATACAAATCCACAAAAATCAATATAAATCAACTAAAATCCATATATAACTATAAAGTATATTAAAATCCTTTGAAATCTGTCAATAAAAAAATCCATTAAAATCCTCTTCAATCCAAATTGATTACATTCCCATAATCTCGCACTCTTAGCGAAACAAGGTTGGCGTATACATCAAAGCCAGACTCGTTTAGTGTCTCGGATCTTAAAACCGAAGTACTTCGTCAAACGCGGGTAGTGCTTATCGAGGTTTATGGCAAGCTATTAGGCGGGCGAATGTACCTCCAAAGGTTAAGGTTTGTGGTTGGCGAGTGTGCTCCGGTATTCTCCCAACTAGGATTAATCTGACCCAAAAAATGTGAGGATTGATGGATCCTGCCCTAGGTGTGCGGCCTCTTTTGAGACTGCTCAACATGCGTTGCGGGAGTGTCACTTTGCCCATGCTGTGTGGTTTGCATCGCCATTGGGTGTGGGTAGGGGGGACATCCGTGGTGCGTTCATGAAGGATTGGTTGCATAGCATTGTGGAAAGCAAAGGGGTAGACTTTGATGTAGTATTGATGCTGCTTTGGACGCTTTGGACGGAGCGCAATAAGTTGGTTTGGGAGGGGAAAGGGATAAAACTACTTTTTAGGGTTTCAATATATTTCTCTATATTCTTATCTCATAGGAGGCAACCCATATATATACATACTCAATCCTTGTACTACAAGGAATATTAAAGACATAAAAGGAGAGTTATACCTAAACTAGGAAACACAATTACATTTCTATTCTATTATTGTTGACTCACGTCAACATTCCCCCTCAAGTTGGTGCATAGATATCACCTAAGCCCAACTTGTCCAGTGAGTCTTGAAACCTTCTTGCAGAAACTGCATGAGTTAGAATATCTGCTAACTGTTCTTTTGTCTTCACGAACGGAATGTCAACCAACTTAACATCCAACTTTTCTTTGATACAATGTATATCCACCTCAACATGTTTAGTCCTATCATGCTGCACCAGATTGTTAGCTAGTTCCCGTGCTGCTTGATTATCACAGTACAACAACATAGAACCTTTTGGTTTAAACCCTATCTCAGTGAGTAGAATTTGAAGCCATAAAAGCTCATAAATACCATGTGTCATTCCTCTGTACTCAGCCTCGGCCAAAGACCTTGCCACCACATTTTGCTTCTTACTTCTCCATGTCACAAGATTACCAGCTATAAATGTGAAGTATCCCGGCGTAGACCACTGATCGGTGATATTTCCAGCCCAATCTACATCGGTACACCCCTTCACCTCCATATGCCCATGCTTTCTATACATCAATCTTTTTCCTGGAGCTCCTTTTAAGTAACTCAAAATCCGCATTACTACTGCCATATGATCCTCACTAGGAGCATGCATAAATTGACTCACCACACTTACTGTGTAAGCAATATCTAGCCTTGTAAGCAACAAATAAATCAATTGTCCTACCAATCTTTGATACCTTTCATTATTCACTAGGACTTGATCCTGATAAATTGCTAGATGATGATTTTGCACAATAGGTGTATCCACTGGTTTACACCCTAACATACTAGTTTCAGACAAAAGATCCAATACATACTTACTCTGAGATAAGTATATTCCTTCCTAAGACCTAGCCACTTCAATTCCCAATAAGTATTTTAGTCCTCCAAGATCTTTCACCTCAAACTCAAAAGACAAATGCCCTTGCAGACGTTTGATTTCCATTGTATCATCACCTATGACAATCATATCATCTACATATATGATAAGAAGAGTTATCTTGCCATCCTTGCGTTTGATAAACAACGTATGGTCTGCGTTTCCCTGTCGATACCCATACTTCTTCATCGCCTGGGGGAACCGCCCAAACCACGCTCTGGGTGACTATTTAAGGCCATACAATGACTTCCGAAGTCTACACACTTTCCCACTGGAGTTCGCAGCGCCATAACCTGGTGGAATACCCATGTACACCTCTAAATCACCATGTAGAAAAGCATTTTTAACGTCAAACTGTCTCAGAGGCCATTCATGGTTCGCAGCAAGAAGATAAGAAAACTCTAATGGTATTCATCTTTGCAACATGAGCAAAAGTCTCCTGATAATCAACCCCAAAGGTTTGGGTAAAACCTTTGGCCACTAGCCTCATCTTGTATCTATCAATTGTTCCATCTGCTTTATGTTTAATAGTGAACACCCACTTGCACCCCACTGATTTCTTTCCTTTGGGAAGTGGGACCACACTCGATGTATTATTCTTTTGTAGTGCTTCCATTTCAACTTGCATTACTTCTCTCCATTTGGAATCTTTTAAAGCTTCCTCCACTCTGGTGGGTATTTTGATGGTTTCCATTTTCTAAACAAATGCACCATATTTCGGTGAAAGTCAATGAGTAGAGACATAGTTTGAAATGGAATACCACACCTTTCCTTATGGAGAGTACCTGTCTGGTGGTTTTCCTCGATTTTGTCGAGGAGGCAACATATAAGATTGTTCAATAATTTCCAAGTGCGTACTTACCTCGGGAATATTTGTTATGTTATGAGGGAGTTTGTTATTGTCTTCTAACTCACTGGAACTATTACTCGAATTTGAGGCAGTTATCACCCTTGAAGGCCTACTCGGACCAACATCACAATTTCTATTTGGCCCACTTTGGCTGGCAGCTGCAGATGGACAAACAACAACAGCGTTAGCATGCGACCCATCATTATTCTCATGTGTACAATATGCGGCCCACTTAGGCAAGCATCACACGGTTCTAGGCCATTCCTTCTACCATGGTCAGCACACCCATCAGGGCAGTCATGGTTAGCTTCATCTGGGCCAATTTGGTGAGTAGCATCTAGGCCGATTTGGTCTAAAAGCCCATTTGGACTATTTACAGAAACAGTAGGCATAATATCAAACCAACCATAATCTTCACCTGAGTTTGTCTCCCCTTAGGAATATGGCTGGGAGGAAAAAATAATTCGTCTTCAGAGAAGGTAACATCCATGGTGACGTACATATGTCGAATAGATGGATGATAACATCTATAGCCTTTTTGTGAAGGATTAAAGTCAAGGAACACACACCGCACTACACATGGATCAAGCTTGCTTCTTTGATTTTTGTGAAGATGAACATATGCCACACAACCAAAAACCCAGGGTTCAAGATGAAGAGTGGAAGGGAGCAAAACATGATCAGCAAGCACGGATAAGGAAATTCTAAAAGAGAGAACACGCGATGGCATTCGGTTCATGATATAAATAGCATAAGTGACTGCATCAGCCCAATATGTATTGGGTGTAGAACTACCAATAAGAAGGGCACGAGTAATCCCAAGCATGTGCCGATTTTTTCGTTCGGCAACTCCATTTTGTTGTGGGGTCTGAGGACATGTAGTTTCATGAAGAATGCCCTTTTTCGTAAAAAAAACTAAGAAATATCCTAATTAAGATACTCACCACCATTGTCTAACCGAAGCACTTTAACAGGGAGTGAATACTGAGTATAAACCATGTGATAAAAGGCTTTGAAGATGCCACCCACATCACTTTTATTTTTCATGAGGTACAACCAAGTCATCCTAGTGCAATCATCAACAAATGTTACAAACACCATGCTAAGTAGTAACCAGAGATGGCCCCCACACATCAGAATGAATTAACTCAAACGGAATTGTTCTTTGATACAAACTTGGAGAATAAGAAGCTCGATGACTTTTAGCTGATGTGCAAACATCACATTTCAACGAGGACTCCGGAATATTATTAAATAATGATAGAAGTAATTTTCGCAAATAACCAAAGCAGGCATGACCTAGCCGACAATGCCACAACTGAATAGACTTTAATTTTCCATTGTCACGACCAAACCGTCTGGTGTCCCTTCTGCTCTTCTCCCGGGAGCTTGTGTACTCGCAGTTGGAAGGCAAAGACTGCCAGTTTTTGCCCTTGTATTGGGATAAGAAATCCAACTTTCTCTTCAGGTTGGTACTTAATTAAACATCATCAGTTGGGAGAAACATCATCAGTTGGGAGAAGGCACAACTGTAGTGTTTTACTGATCTTTGTTTCAGTGAAGGACGCCATTGTGGGATTCCATATTGCTTCTGTGCCACGGGATCACGGTTGAATATGGGGGGATCATCCGGGGCATGCATCATAGTTCTTCACCCCTGAGCATCCTCCCTGATAGATTCAGAAATGGAAGACCAGCGGAGCCAAACTTTACTTGCAATTGCCTTCTTCTTGCATACATTACCAACATGACTAGTGAACCTGCGCATCAACAACTCAAGGCATTTGTTTCAATGGTGAACTTGCCAGAGAGGACTGTTCGAAGCTTATTTAATGTTGTTCTGATGTTGGACGATTCTGCAGATGATTGACTTGCGTTGTTTGGAGATTATTCCACCTCTTTCAGTCGGCAGATGATTGAGTTTGATACCTGCAATCCGGCACTTCCATAGTCACAAGTTGGATTCTGTTTGGATGAGATAATTAAGAAATGATTTGGATTTGACAAAATGAATAGATTAGATTAACAAGAAAAACTATTCAATGTATTTTATATGGATTTCACATAGTATTATTATAAGGAACGTAATATTTTCGAAACTGAAATGATGAGATTGAACGAGTCAATTTTAATTCCATTTCTCCTAAATAAATGCGTTGTTTCAACCCAAGCGAATGGAAGGACATTACTTATAGAATGACCCTACAAATATCATCAGTCCAGATACTCGGCTTCTCCAACAGATTTCATAATCTTAAAAGAAGAGTAACATAGTTGCTCAATCACTTGATATATTAAATTAATAAAACATATCATACGTCACTAGGCAATACAAAGATGCAAATCAAATTCATCATGATTTTTCTATCAATGCCAACATTACGGGTGAATTAACGACCAACTCCACAGTTGATGCATCTGCAGAAAAACCCCTCTCCACCATTTCTTGAATAAGTCTCATAACCCTTGATGTCTCGTTGTTATTGAATAACCCACGGATAATTGTGTTGTACGTGCAACCATCTGGAGAACAATCTCTCCTTTCCATTTCTCTAAGCAAGTTTGCTGCTTCACATGTAAGTCCCCCATTGCAAAGTCCACTGATCATTACATTATATGTCCTGACATTAGGTTGAATTCCTTTTGATGATAAACTACGAAAGAGATCCCATGCACATTCAATTTTTTCAGCTCTGCACAAACCTTCAATAAGAACATTGTAAGTTACAATATTAAAATCCAACTTCTTTCCCTCCATCTCTTCCAACAATTCAACTGCCTTGGGAAATTGTTGGTTTTTACAAAGGCCATCCAATAAAATATTATACGTTTGAATGTTTGGAAGTTGGCCACAAGCTTGCATTTGAGAGAACAAGTTTTGTGCATCTTGTGTTCTCCCCATCTTGCAAAACGCATCAATAAGAGTGCTATAAGTAACCGTATTTGGAACAACTCCCTGACGAGACATTTCTAGAAAAGTCATCCGAGCATCATCTATCCTTTTACGCTTACAATAGCCATTTATCAATATGTTGTAAGTACGAGCATCAACCATGCAGCCTTTGCTAAGCATTATTTCGAAAACCTTTTTCGCCTCATCCATTTCTCCTCGCAAACAGTAACCATCTATAAGCGAATTGTACGTAATTGTATCGGGTGCTATATCCCCTTGCGTCATCATTTTGACCAAGCTCCTTGCTTCCTGGACCATCCCCTCTTTACAATATGTATCAACCAAAACACTGAAGGTGCACACATTTGGAAAGATATGTTTACTCACCATTTCATTCAGCAATCTTGTAGCTTCTTTCCAATTCCCTAATTTGCAAACTCCATGAATCAAAGAGGTATAGGTCATGACATCTGGGGCAATACCCTTACTCGTCATTTCTGAGAAGAGCTTCAGTGCATCAACAAGTAGAGTATCCTTGCAAAGACTGTCAATGACCGTGCTATAGGCAACTATGTCAGGCTTGCAATCTCCTTCTTCCATCTTCTTAAGCAATTGGATAGCTCCAATGTTGTTACCTTTCAAGCAATGGCCCTTAAGTAGTGTGTTGAAAGTAAACAGATTCGGCTTGCAATTACCTCCCTCCATCATTTTGTTGAAAAGTGCTGCTGCCTTAGCCTCTCTATCCTCAAGAAGAAAGCCGTTGATTAGAGTGTTGCAGGTCGTGACATCTGGTTCAAAACCCAATTTGAAGAAGTTTCCCAAGACTGACAAACCAAACCCCATTTGGTGCAAATGGCAAAAGCAATTAATGATAATGTTTAAAGTATAAACATCAGGACGAATTCCGGACATAACCATTTGGTTATTCAAGGAGATGACTGCCGAGTAATGTTTCAACTTGGCAAGTTGAGTCAAGACTTGGTTGAAAGGGACAACGGAAGGCCGAGGACGCCTTTGAAGCATTTCGTCGAACACATTGAGAGCATCCTCAACATTATTGATTTTCAAAAGCTGGTGGTGTTGGGTGTTTTTAGATTCGGTCGATTTAGAAGGTCGAGAGTGAAACAAAGCCAAGTAATTGTTGAAGAAAATAACAACAGAAGAAGCTTGAAGAAGACAAGGAGGCATACCTCTGGTGCTGCTGCTGCTGCTGCCATAACCAACCTTCGAAAAAGAAGCAGCAGCAGCTGTTGTTGCCCGCATCATCTTTAGTGAGTCAGTGAGGCCGTGCGTAAATCCTCCTTTCGGAAAACTTTTGCTGAGGATGATATACGAAGGAAAACTCACATATAATTTCAAGGAACATAGGGATTTCAAATAGAGTAAACTGTCGATTTGCCCCCTGAACTATCACCCAACTTTCGATTTGCCCCCTGAACTTTTTAATTGGAAAATTAAGGACTTAAACTAATTTTTTTGGCCAACTGAAAATCAACGTTAGTTTTTCATAAATTTCATCCAAATTAACGTTAACTCTTATCATGTGCAAACCACGTAACTCTCATTTGTGGACAAAAGCGTCATTTCACTAGACCTTCAGACAGAAAAGCTATAGAATCACACATATTTGCATAGGTTTATATTTTAGAAATCTAAGGTTTTCAATTATTTTAAAGAATGAAGTGACCGAACTACCCACACATGTTGTGCATATGCTTCCATTTAACAGAAATTTGGATGGAATGAATGAAAAATTAACAGCATGGGGCAAATCGGCCAAAAAAATTAGTTTAAGTCCTTAATTTTCCAATTAAAAAGTTCAGGGGGCAAATCGAAAGTTGGGTGATAGTTCAGGGGGCAAATCGATAGTTTACTCTTTCAAATATTATCATTTATCATCCCCTTTTATTTTTTTTGTATAAAATTGATATTCTAAATTGAATTTTTTCTAAATCTGAATGTTTTTCTTGAAATGTTTTTTTTTGAATTTTTTCAAGGAACATAGAGATTTTTTTTTTTTTTTTTTTTGACTTTTTCAAAATCTGAACGTTTTTCTTGAAATTTTGTTTGGTAACTAATTACCTATTGTTAATCTCACGAAATTGGGACTTAGTACAGTGGAAATCTCTTATCACTTAATAATATTCATCTCTCCTTGTAAATGAGAGATTTTAAGTTCGATCTTTGTCAAAGTGTTAGAACCTAGCTCCACATCTTCTACAATTGCACAGAGAGATAGTAACAGAACAACAACATCATTTCATTAACTTCCTTATCTTCCTTTACAAGCTTCTATTAGTACTAACCTCCCACTTCTAACAGCTCTAACTAGCTAATATCTACCGTACACTTGTCAATCACAGATGATGCCAGATGATGCCATGTAGCATCCTAACAATACCTCCCCCTTAAAACAAAACTTACGGAAACAAAGTGCAGAACTACAATTAAACAAAACAACTCAAAGATCAACAAGTTATGAAAACTGGAGCTTCAAATCATGATACCACTCCTCAGTAACATCACCCCTGAACTGTTCTGTCATTGAACTCACTTCAGTCGCAACAGCATTGCTTCTCTAGAGTAGCAAAATAGCTCACTGCCTAAAATTAGCAAAGTAGCTCACTGCCTAAAATTTGACTCCACATTACACCCTCCCAAAAAGATGAGTAATGGTATTGACCCAATCATTTGCCATTGAAACACTACACCCATTTTCCAGCTTTAGCATGTACTTTGTACCAATGAATGCAACATCAAAGTTCACACAAAGCTTAGCAGTAGCAGAGTAGCAGAGTACCACATAACCTCCTGCACTTTTGAGAGCATAAACAACCATGTCGTCAATAAGACGATGCTCATATCTTGATCTCCAATGAGCTTCATAAACTTCCTGGAAGATGTCCTTGAACCTTCCATCATATTTCTTCAGAAATAGTATTTTTAGTGCTAAGATAAAATGGCCACTTTTTCTGGTAGGCAGTGTTCATGGAAGCCTCAGCAAAAGCACGTTTCTGGTAGGCAGTGTTCATGGAAGCCTCAGCAAAAGCACGTTTCTGGTAGGCAGTGTTCATGGAAGCCTCAGCAAAAGCACGGATAGACTCATCCATGTTATACATGGACAATGCTGTGCCTCCAGCACCAATAAATTTGTAAACCTCCCACTCTGCCATCTCGTTGGCCCATCAGTTACAAAAACCAATTTAAGTTTTCCAGGTCCTTCTATGATTGCATCAGTTGCTCGGTACTGATCACCAAAAACATGTTCCCCAATACATATTGGCATTGTCCAATCTGGAACAAGACGGAAAACATTTCTGCAGATAATAGGTTCTCCAAAAAACAGTACCATTTGCTACATTATACCTGAATTTTGAGCCACCACCCTTATCCCGAATGCCCTTGCAGTAGTCATGATCGAGAATAACATAGCAAACAACACAGCAAACAATACAGCAACCATTTCCAAATCTGGAGAGAGTGAACTTTCTTTCATGTTTTCTATTCTTGTCCATACAAGCTACTAAATGATGCAATCCCAAAATACCAGCATACTCCCCATCAATGATCATGGAATAATCAAAACTTACCTCACATTTGACCACCTTGGAACAATCAAAACCTCGAGCACAATCTGTATTCTTGGACTTTGAATTAAAGAGCCTCTGGCTAATTGTCCCACCCTTGTCACAAATTAACTCATGGAAACCAAGCTTCAAATGCACAATAGTACCATTTTTCATGACTTCACCATTACAAACAAGAAATTTAGAACTATGAGCATCTTTAATTTGAACATTCGAAGTAAAGAACCTACGAAGTGTACCTCCGGTGTCAGAAATCGGCATGTGATAGCCCAACTGAAAATCACAATCTGCTGAGTGTGACCTTTCATCAAACACTTGGAGTGCAAGTGAATCAATTTTCACGAACCCATCATCAGATACGGAAATTATGAAAATGAATTCTTGGGCCAAGTCGTTCTTGCAGTTAGATTCCCGATGAGACGAAGGCGACGTCCTGAATTGATTGAATTTATCGCTAAACGCAGCAACCAATTCGTTAGGAGATGAAGAACTCAGAACGCAAGCTTGAATCTTGGATTTCATGCAATCAGAATCAAGAAATGGAGGACTTTTCACAGTGTCTTCAACTTTCTTGTTGAGTAAATCGAAAACCTTTTCATTCTTCCCAGCCAATTCACTTCGAAAAAACCCAAAAATTGCTTGAAATTTGGAACTGGAACGAAACTTTGCAGAATCATCTTCGTGGTATTTGTCGTAGTCATGCACCTTCTTGAATTTCTTCAATATGGGTCGTAGACCAGGACGAGTCTTGGGCTTGTATCTTGGACGAAATTGAGACCAGAATTCATCTCTTTTCTCTCGGGCTTGAACCTTTTCCTTGTGGAAGAATTGAAGCTTGAGAACAATTTCATTCGATTTCACACGAGAGAGAGGAGATGTCGATTTGATGAACGGCTGATGCGTCGGTGTAGCTGCAGAATTCCCCAAAAATCCACCATTACCCCTTGCCATCAGAGCTTGTAATTGCCCCCATAATCAGCTCTAAATTTGCCTGAACCTTCTCTTGCGATTGCTGGACTTCTTCAATCCTCGTCTCCAGACTCGAAACTCGAGACTCCATATTCTTCCGCGAAGCTTGCCGCGACATACAACGTCGAAGGATTGAGTTTGGCTGTGATACCAATGTTAGAACCTAGCTCCACATCTTCTACAATTGCACAGAGAGATAGTAACAGAACAACAATATCATTTCATTTAACTTCCTTATCTTCCTTTACAAGCTTCTATTAGTACTAACCTCCCACTTCTAACAGCTCTAACTAGCTAATATCTACCGTACACTTGTCAATCACAATTGATGCCAGATGATGCCATGTAGCATCCTAACACAAAGACGAATTTGAATTACATTATTGTTATTCCATTGTAAGGCTAACTCCACTCCCTCCTCACTTTAGTGAAGATAACATCATTTTGGGCTACTAATAATATAGTTCAAATTTACCTTTAGCTATAATCGAGTCTAAAGCTTCTCACTTACAAATGAAAAAAAATACTATTAAATCATATTTGTTTAAATTTTCAGCAATAAAACTAATATCAAAGAGTAGGCTAACTTTTGGGAAAGTATGAAGCAACCCAAAAATTATATTTATGAAGTTAATGCATAGCCAATTATGCAATGCATTTAGGGTGCGTTTGGTACGTGGGACGGGACGGGACGGAACGGGACGAGGCGTTCCGTCCCGCGTTTGGTGCGCCAAAAATGGGTGGAACGGGCTGTTCCACGGGACAGATTTTGGGTGTTTTTGCGTCCCACCTCCACCCCCTGGAACGGGTTTGTTCCACGTCTGTGGAACGGGTTTGTTCCACGTCTGTGGAACACAATGTTTTACCATTTTAAGACAAATATACCCCATGCCTTTTTCAAAAATTACACCTTCGTTCCGTCCCGTCCCGTCCCGTTCCGTCCCGTCCCGTCCTGTCCCGTTCCGTCCCGTCTGCGTACCAAACGCACCCTTATAGATCTCTTTTTGCTACAACGTGATGGGCTCTCAAATTCTTTTTGCCTTGACGATGGATTCTCAAATCTAAATCTTCATTATTTGAAAGAGAAGAGAAACAATATGGAAACCACCTCATAATTCGAAAAAACAAATAAGATGGTGTTGCTCATTGTTTAACGGATCTTGGTGGCAGTCCCGAGTCTCATGTTAAAGCGTTGATGGGTAAACTGGAATGCTCTGGCGACTCCTCCCTGCAGAATGCATTGGATCTTGTGCATGGGTATCTGAATCAGATTCCATCGTATGGTCATAGAGAAGTGTTGATCTTGTATCCAGCTCTCAGTAACTGTGATCCAGGAGATATACTGGAAACTATCCAGAAGTAAAAAAGATCGTACCCAGTGCACAAGGTCCCCACTTTAAGCAGGGTCTGGGAGAGGTGAATGTCGGCTAGCCTTACCCCCATTTATGGAGAGGCTGGAAACTATCCAGAAGTGTAAGAAATAAAAAATTAGGTGCTCAGTCATTGGTCTCTCGGCAGAAATTTTCATATGCAAGCAAACATCTATGCCAAGAAACCGGTGGCTTATACTATATTGCATTGGATGAGGTGAGTTCATCTAGGTAACCCTAAACCTGAATTTTGGGTTTCTAATGCATTTGAGCACCAGAAAGTGGTCTTTTGTTTTTCACTTAAAAGATTTAGGCCTAGTTTGATACTGAGGTGATTCTGAAAAAAGCTGTATCAAAAAAAGCTGTGAGTTTTTTTGTGTTTGGTAAACATTCAGCTTCAGCTTTTTTTCATAGTTTTGGGTTGAATAAAAAGCCAAAAACAAGAAGCTGCAAAACCCAACTTTGAAAAACCGGTTTTTTTTCACATATGTTTGACATAAAAGTTTACCAAACACTATAATAATGTTTTTTTTTTTAAAAAGCATTTTTACAAAAAAGTTTACCAAACACTCTACAGCTTTATTTCACAGCCGCTTATTCTCACATCACAGCAAAAACAGTTTTTTTTCAAAGCACAGCAATACCAAACCAGCCCTTAAGATTTTCATCCACAGTTATTATTACTATTAAGTCTTAACCTACAAAGTTCGTTTTTATAACATTGTTTCTGATATGTTTTCTGCTTTGTGTAGGCGCACTTAAAAGAGTTAATATTGGAACATGCACCTCCTCCTCCAGCCAGAGCAGAATTTGCAATTGCTAATTTGGTAAAGATGGGGTTCCCACAAAGAGCGGCAGAGGGCTTTTGGAAGTCTGGGATGCCTTCACCAAACGTTGCAATAGAAAAAAACAATAGTGTTCGCAGTACAACCATGAATCTGAGTTTCGAAATTTATTGCCATCTCGATTGTTTAAGAAACAGAGGAATTTCTTCATTATTCCCCTTGTTTCGAGTTGGAGAGTTGTTAGTGCTAACATGTAATTGGATAGACCTGTCCTATTAAGTTAAACAGGGCCGTAAATATGTCTACGAATTTCATCATCATTGAAGAATAACATAAAAGTTGCTCTATCACTTAATAGATTAAATTAATAACACATATCATTCGTCACTAAGCAATGCATGAATGAATGGCTACCTGAACTGGAACCAGTGGAACAACTCCCTCCAATGCAGCACTCAAGGGAAGGATGCACCGAAACTAGTCAAAAACTGCAAAGATGCAAATCAATTTCATCACAATCTTTGTATCAATGCCAACAAAGCGGGTGAATTAACGATCAACTCCGTAGTTGATGCATCTGCAGAAAAACCCCTCTCCACCATTTCTTGAATAACCCTCACTGCATTTGATGTCTCGTTGTCGTTGATAAACCCTCGGATAATTGTGTTGTACGTGCAACCATCTGGAGAACAGCCTTTCTCTTCCATTTCTCTAAGCAAGTTTTCTGCTTCACTTGTTAGCTCCCCACTACAAAATCCACTAATCATTGTATTATACGTCCTGGCATTAGGTTGAATTCCCTTTGATGATAAACTAAGAAAGAGATCCCTTACGTATTCAACTTTTTCAGCTCTACACAAACCTGCAATAAGAATATTATAAGTTACAATGTTAAAATCCAACTTCTTTTCCTCCATCTCTTCCAACAATTCAACTGCCTTGGAAAATTGTTGGTTTTTACAGAGGCCATCCAGCAAAATGTTATAAATCTGAACATTTGGAAGTTGGCCACTAGCTTGCATTTGAGAGAACAAGTTCTGTGCATCTTGTGTTCTCCCCATCTTGCAAAACCCATTCATAAGAGTGCCATAAGTAACTGTATCTTGAACAACGCCCTTATGAGACATTTCCAGGAAAAGCATTTGGGCATCATCTATCCTTTTAAGCTTACAATAGCCGTTTATCAATATGCTATAACTATGAGCATCAACCATGCAGCCTAGGTGAAGCATTAGATCAAAGACTTTTTTCGCCTCGTCCATTTCGCCTCGCAAACAATAACCATCCATAAGCGAGTTGTAAGTAACCATATTAGGTTCAATATCTCTTTGGATCATCATTTCAACCACACTCCTTGCTTCATGGACCATCCCCTCTTTGCATAATGTATCAACCAAGACACTGAATGTGCGCACATTTGGAAAGATATGTTTCTCCACCATTTCATTCAACAATCTCGTAGCTTCTTTCCACTTCCCTAATTTGCAAACTCCATGAATCAAAGAGGTATAGGTCATGACATTTGGGGCAATACCCTTACTCGTCATTTCTGAGAAGAGCTTCAGTGCATCAACAACTAGAGTATCCTTGCAAAGACTGTCAATGACCGTGTTATAGGCAACTACGTCAGGCTTGCAATCTCCTTCTTCCATCTTCTTAAGAAATTGGATAGCTTCAATGTTGTTACCTTTCAAGCAATGGCCCTTTACTAGTGTGTTGAAAGTAACCACATTCGGCTGGCAATTACCTCCCTCCATCATTTCGTTGAAAAGTGCTGCTGCCTCAGCCTCTCTACCCTCACAAACAAAGCCATTGATTAGAGTGCTGTAGGTCGTGACATCCGGTGCAAAACCCAATTTGAAGAATTTTCCGAAGACAGATAAACTGAACCCGATTTGGTGCAAATGGCAGAAGCAATTAATGAGAATGTTTAGAGTATAAACATCAGGACGAATTCCGGACACAACCATTTGGTTATTCAAGGAGATGACTGCCGAATACTGTTTCAACTTGGCAACTTGAATCAAGATTTGGTTGAGAGGGACGACGGAAGGCAGAGGACGCCTTTGAAGCATTTCGTCGAACACATTAAGGGCATCCTCGAGATTAGTGATTTTAACAAACTGGTGTTGTTGGGTGTTTCTAGATTCGGTCGATTTAGAAGCTCGAGAGTGAAACAAAGCCAAGTAATTACTTACGAAAACAACAGAAGAAGAAGAAGATTGAACAAGACAAGGCAGCATACCTCTAAGTCTGAGTCTGCTGCTGATGCTGCTGCCACAACCAACCTGCAAAGAAGAGGAAGAAGCAGCCGTTGTTGCCAGCATCATCATCTTCAGTGAGGTAGCGAGTGCTGAGTAAGATTTTGTTTTTCCTTATAGTTTGCTTCCTTCAAAAGAATTGTGTGTTCGTCCCTAAATTCCGACTTATCTCTGTTACAAGTTCCATCTATTTTTTGTTATCTTTTTTAACGAACGTTATTATCTACCATAAAAAAAGGGTAAACTTCAAAATAAACTACCAATAATATAGTTCAAATTCGTCTTTTATGAAAATCAAACCTAACAAGTGAAAAGGAACATCGTTAAACCATTATTTGGTTTTGTCGACATCCTTTTAGTTCCACGATAACAACAATAAGTTGAAACATTGAAAAAATATTTCTAATTACCAGGCTCACTCCAAAATGCAGATAAATTAAAAACAATTACAGTCAAGAGGAGAAAGCCAAATTTAGAATTAGAACCATCCTACAAATTGAAGGGAAATATAATTGAATCATTAGTTCGTTGCTATATTAGAGTTCATTTAGAAGAAAATTTTATTTATAACATTTGACAAAACTCACACATAATTTCTAGAAATTTATTTAGAAGAAAATTTTTCTCTTGGTCTCAAGTCAAATTCGCACAACGCTCTACTCGTATTATTCTCCACTTGTAAGTCCAACTCCTATAAATGGCGAGTTTGATATCTAATTACTGACGGCCCATCCACCCCGCAAATATCATTGCGTCCAAAACTGGAGTCAAAATTAGCTGGACCTAGGGGGCCTAAAAATTATCCCAAGGAGATAAGTTAGGGATCAAACCAGCCGTCTAAGTTGTCAAACTTATAATTATTACTTACAAATGAAGAACAATACTGCTAGACTGAATCACTTGCGCCGCAAGCTTGAAACCCTTGAATTTCCATCCAATTGTGGGGATATCATAAAGCCCTCGGATTTTTACACAACAAAATGAAATCCGATGACATTGCATAAAGTTGGAATAACCGAACATGAAACTCAATTGCATTCCAAATACAATAAAACATATAATAAAAGTTTTTTTGGTATAATTTCTCTGTTGCCTCACCAGAAGTCAGCGTTCTACTATGATCTCGCAGCAACCATGACTTTAAAACGTCGGCCATCGGAGCGACGCGACGCACAAAGTGCCGATCCCCTGTACTTTAAATGGATCTCTATAAGTTAATACAAATGTCATGCCCCAACAGTAATGGACACACCAATAAAAAGTCAGTATTATCAATTTTCGAAAAAATGACCATCTATTTAAAAAAACTGAAGCCGGAGTGAATATTTACAGGCTATTGCTTGTCACTATAAAACCGAGCCGAGGCAGCCATGTTTTATTTCTTTGACAGGGTTTCCTCCGACACGTCCCAATTTTTCGGATTCAAATCACAATCTCCTGTACAATACCAGCATCGGACCTGCAGATTGTTAACGGGAGGAACACGAAGAATCCTGGTGCCATCGCAAGTTTTGTAACAATGCGGTCGATTTGGATGCCTTGTATATTTGTATCGCTTTCTTCTACCTCGGATGCCCAGTGCAACATCTAACGCTTCATCTCGTCAGGAACCAAATGTCTGTCAGCGTTCTTCCAATTAAACCCAAAACTAGATTCTCTGGCTCAATCATAAGAGATTACTCCAGGATCAGCTTCCAATCCCAGGGAGATTAAAATTAAAAAATTAAAATTAAAAAAAAAAAAAATCCAATAACCTTGTTCTCAAAACAAGCTCCAGTTCCTCTATTCAGAGTCCGAGTCAATAGAAAGATATAATCGCGGTCTCACAGAACGTTTTTGGCGAGGAAATGAGAAAGGACTGTTTGATCTTTGCCTACTTGTCCTGTCAGATCTGCTACCGTCATTCATACCGAGAAGCAAAGAAGCTGCAAAGGGTACAACAGTGAGCCAATAATCTTTTTGATTGAACTGCAAAGAATGCCAAATAAGGGAATGACGACAAGACAAAGGGCGGGACAATTTCCACACACCTATATTGCTATACCCAGTCTCTTTAATAAGGTTATCGACTTTACAACTCCCTCTGCGGGTTTCCTAAGAGAAAGATAGCAATATTTCAAATGAAGACAAAATAAAGTTGATTGTACACGCAAGGATCCCTATGGTCTCTGTTAACCACCAATTATGGACTCTGAAAATGTTAACAGAGATGTGCGACGAAAATTAAATGTGATTAGTCTCTGATGCGATTGTATCACAGAGTCTCTATCAATTCAACTTGCCTTAGTGAACATTATGAACTTCACGCTTTTCAAAGCTTAAGAGTGAAGGATGCAGACAGAGTAAGCAACAACCTTGGAAAAGTTAGGTCCTATCTGAATTGCAGATTTTAGTTCCATGGTGTTCGTGAACTTGAACATGTGATTCCACACATGGTTTAGCTTGAAGAAGCTCAATAGACCCATTTCATTACTCAAACTCATGCATGTATCTTCTGAGATAGCACTCAGCATATATCAGTGAAACTTAAAAAGACAAAAAAAGAGATTTTTAGAACCTGTGATAACACGTTATTTATTTAAAACACACAATGCTCAATGAAACTAGATGTGACTGTATCCACATTCTAAGCATGTTTATAATATGTATATTCAGTTCTTTCTGGTTTTTTACACAGTTGTAAGCAAAACCAAAATCAATTTGAAAGAACCACCAAAATCTAAAGACTTAAGTAGAGACAGAAAATGAACTCCGCACATGCTTAACGACAAGATTAAGGTGTTTGATACTGTTTCACTGGATTGAGATGAGCTGGTTCACATCAAATTACATGAATGTACTATGCAAAGGAAGAAGTCAGTCGAACTTTCAACCACTAGAATAAGGTGGGACCTCTAAGACTCGGATTGACTTAAAACCTTCGACTATTAGCATAGGAATTTAGAGAATTAAAACTTCATTAACAGGACCCAAATATATAAAACAATTTTAGCGAGGCCACCCAAATCAACCAAATCAAAATATATATATAACAAATGGCTTGGATATATTTTCAGGTACTTGTAATCCTTTATCATTTGTTTAACAATAAAAATTAGTTTTCTTTGTAATCTAGTTTTTTGCTTCTAAGAGACTCTGAGCATCAATAGTTGCAAAAGAATAAAAAAGTAAGAAACTAACTTTTGCTGATAAAAGGGTATTTGAAAGTGCAATACAAGGCTACGTAACAAAACTATATCTAAAAGAGTATTATTGGTACTAATTAAACAGCCCAAAATCTTAGCCACATTGAGGTAAGGAAATAGGTGGAAGCAAATTCCATATGCAGAGTCAAAAGTTTAAATTCAACTTTTGCTAAGAGTAGAATTAAACTGACTAAATATTTTAGCTGTTCTTTTAAGACTTGAGATATAGTTAAAAGTCAATAACCTCATTCAAGAAGCAATACAAGGATGCAAAATTAGCACCTGCCTGAACTATATATAGTGAATGTGTTGCAACTCTGATGCTAATCATGAACAATCTAAAAGTCATTTGCAACAAATCTATCAAAAGAGAACAAACCTGTATCAGCCAAAGAATCCATGGCACCTTCTCTGGATGGCATTTGCATTCTAGAATTCAAACCGTTTGGACTTGCAGGCGCCCCATTGATGCCACTGGCGTCACCCCCAAGCCTAAGAGATATCCAATCATCAGTGTGGACACCATTTGACATATCAGCTTGATCTCTCAAATCAGAATGAACTGATGCATCAGATGGTCTTGTGGGAAGAAATATTTGAAGAGAAGGGTCATCACCAGGAAATGCCATTGGGTTATCAACTAAGCCACCATTCATGTCAACATCTGAACGTGCAACAGAAGAATCAAGTCCTAGGGCAGCAGATCCCATGGTAGTTTCTGGAGCCAAAGTGTATCCATTCATGGATGTGGAACAATTGATGGAACTATGCTGCAGACCACCTAGGGTATCTGGTACATCTGCCTCAGAAGTAAATAACTGGAACCCGGCACCAGATTGAGTTCCAGGAGCTAATGGCCAGAGTGGAATAAATTCATCTTCGTTGCCAAAAAGACCCAAGCATGAGTTCCCACCAGTTCCAAGCGTGTGATCTTCACCATATGAATCAGCAATTCCAGAAGGCGCCACAGGAAAACCAAGCCCAGCAGCATCAGTTCTGTCATTCATATAGATGGTTCCAGAGGGCATTATATCATCATCAGAATCACTTAGTACAATAACTTCTGCGTCTCCTACTGGTGCAGAAGGATTTTGTCCTGAAAATCCATATGCTGAATCAACATTCAGAGAAAGAGAATCCATCTCAATTCCATTGTTAGTTGAGAAATCAAAGTTTCCACCACCATCCTGATTAACACTTGCATCTTCGCCATCCCTACCACTTCCAGTGGCACTGCTACTCATTGGGATAACTTTTAGCTCATGGTCTGCAAACTGCTCTTGTAATCTATTACCAGAAGAAGTGTTCATATCTTCAGGTTTGCTGACTTCCCAAAAGCCATTGCGATTCTTCCTGATTCCAAGTTTCAATCCAGTATGAGCTTCTGAAACACCTTCCTGTTTGACCTGCTTCAACACTTCCGTTTTTGGGATACTTTCTCCTTCTGTCGGGACACTAAGTGTACCATCAGGCAGGTGCCACTGACCAAGTTCCCCAAGCTCCCTGCGATCACTTTCACTTTTAGTCTTAACTCGCCAAGACCCATCAGGCTTCACCTCAATCTCTGCTACATCCTCTCCACAATACCTCATCTGTAACAACCCCACGAAACAAAATGAGAAAACGAAAAAAAAAAAAAGAGGATAAATCAGTTAAGTGATACTTTAGAACCACAGTATTATGTAGTGCATAAAAAGGCATTACCTTTGAAGTGATACGGTTGAAATAAGGGTCGATAATGATATTCTCCAGCGCATAGTTCTTGAGACAAATGGGGCATTGCCACTGCAATCACAAACCAAGGCGTGCTAAACAAACAGAATTAAAAACAAGGACAAACAAACTACATCTTTCATTTTGCATAGAGGCTTACCTTCCTTGAACGTTGATTCATTTCCACAAAAACGTCAAGATCAAAACAGCCCATGTGAGGGCAGGGCTTGAATCTCCCAGCAACCTTCATTCTTGAACCACTCATCTATAAAATACATGCAGAAAAATACCAATTCAGTTCCAAGAACAATTAGCCGTTAAAAACAAGGCATGAAATGTGTTAGTTGACATAAGAAAACTTGTCTCTGGACTATTCATTTCCTGTACAAAAATAATTCATCTCCGGACTACTCATTTCATGTACTACAAAAAAAAAATCAACAAGAATTCCTACAATATCAAAAAAATAAAATTGCAACATATAGAAGATATGTGTTTGAGTTGGAAGAATTAGTGTCAGCATGTTCCAACAAATAAAAGATCGTCCCATCACCAGTAGGGGTGCTATTCTCTGTTGCACCACATGGGAACTTGGAAAGCACTTTAAACAATTAGCCTAACATGCAACATAAAGATGCACTCCTGATATCGAAATTACAAGAATCTGAAGAAGTTAGCAGAATCCCTTGGTTATTCATATGCTTGGAAACTAAGCATTCTTGAACCCATGAGATATTAATTGCACATTAAGCTCATACACAAAAAATAAAATTCATTGAAGTATTCCATAATGCATCAGATAAGTGAGTCATATTTCCCAATTGTACTTAAAACTCCTAACATAGAAGTGAGCATTTCATCGCACAAAAGGTAAGTTCGGATGACAACTTACCGGACAACGTAGATTGACAGTAAAAGAATCTGCAACAACTTCCAAATCACTGTCACTATCATCATTATCCGTAGCAGTCCCACCACCAACACATCGACACACACGAGCAAGCGCATCTTCAAAACCCTCACCATCAGACTCCTTGGGAATCAGGTTGAGAATCTAGAAAAAGTAAAATTTAAAAGACCCGCTAATGTAATAAACGCCATGGAAAACCAATAACAGAAAGCATACGAAAATTATACTTAAATATCAACCGGTACTGGAATAATATAAAATGATCAACTCTACGACAACAATAATAGTCCAGTAAATTACAAGATTGAACTCAAAAAGTTAATCATGTATAAATTGCTGCTTCAGGACATTCAATCAAGAAGATATTTGTTGTGTTTTTATATATTGAGAAGATTGTTGGCAATTCAACAACAGCATAATTTGACATTATGGATTTGACTTCCCCCTCACCAACAATCTTCTTCCAGAAGAGTTTTTTTCCGGTTACAAGTATATGCTAAGGACTTGGGAGCAGCCTCTCCATAAATGGGGGTAAGGCTCGCCGACATTCACCTCTCCCAGACCCTGCGTAAAGCGGGAGCCTTGTGCACTGGGTACGACCTTTACGACGACAAGTATATGCTAAGGAAACTACAAGAGCATAATGCAAGCTCAACCACCCAAAGAAACAAAATCAATGTATAAAACATCAGCACTACCTGTTGCACTGTGCGTCTCTTCACAATACGAACCCCTAAGCAGAAAATGCGGGCATCGCATCCTGTTAAGGAAATCTTATTAAATCCGTCTTTCGTATATGGTGTGATCTGACAAAACAACATGAAGTACACTAAGATACTAACACAAACAACTTATTTTAAGTGTTTTGAATTACAGAGCAATCAGAAAAGGCCCTGCAGTAACAAGGCAAGTAATCTCATCTAAAATAGAAAGAAAGGGTCCAACACACAGAACAAAAACAGACAACTAAAAGCTTATAATTGCATAGGAAAAAACTCACAATTGGACCATCATCACGACCATTAGCTCCAAGAAGTTGCGAGCCAGGTCTATTGATTGCACGAACAGGCATACCTGCAAATTATACAGAACAATCTCCAATAATACACAGCACATTCAAGTGGATATACACTGAAAAAAAAATTCCAAAGCAGCATCTTTAAAGACAAGAGTCAAGATTTTAATTTAAGATAAAACTCATCAATCTATGTAAAAATTTCAAAATAACCATACCATTGACCTGTAGATCTGCATATTGCGGCCATTGCATCCTGAATGCAACTTTGTCATTTAAAAGCATACACCAAACCTGCATAATGATGTCAAATGACCAATAAATGATTTAGTACTAATATAAAACCAATGATTCACCAATCTTCAAACAATACACTAACCAACCTGAACATCATATTCTTGTTTAGACATCAGGTCCTTGTCTGCCCTTGTGAGTTGAAACGTTTTCTCCACACTTTGCACTGGATTCGAACTGGACAATTGGCAAGGGGATGGGGAACAAATATCAGATGCAAAGTAAAACATCAAAACATGGATAAATGTGCAAATATTATCAAAAGGGGTTTGCTTGTCTATATGTGAGAGTGTACATAGATACTTGACACTCATAACGTTCATTCTACCTGTTAAAGAAACCTTCGAAGTCTTCATATTAAATCAAAAGAAAACTACTCTCAGGCAACAGGATGTTTACTCTTTTGAATATGCTGATTCATAATGGTATTATGAAATTCGAGTGAAATAACAGTGCACGCACAGTTATGGATCATATTTATGATGGCTAGGTATCATACACAATGCAATGTCATCTTCAGAACGAACTTAATTGTTGCTGGAATTAGAAAGTTATTGCTCAGAGCATGTGCGCATAGTACATTCATGAGAAATAACTATAAAAAATTAAACACGGTCCACTCACCCATCAGCTGGAATATTTGTAACATGCAACTTAACAGGCTGTAAAGGATGTTGAATCGTTACCCAAAACCTGAATAAACATAAAAAACAATTAAGCCAAAAAAACAGAAGATAACAAATGTCATAACATAAAAGGGGGCAAAGTATTTGCAATGTTGAAATAAAACATAAGCTAACTGAGGCAATAGTTATTACATAAAACAAATAAAGTGAAAGAACTCATTCAAACCAAAATACCATAACCTGATATAAGTAGAAATCATCAAATAGCCATAAATCCTAGTCACTGAGTTTGACCCACCATACTTAAGTTACTAGTTAAAATAGGTGCAGTTTCAAAAAAGTCAAGATACACTAAATAAAAAACACACATTAGCATGCCAAAAGCCAGGCCATCACCACAATCATTGTGTTGGGACTTGGGACCAAGATGAATCTCTTTGCCTACTTATCTGGAACTGAAGTCATATCGTCTTTTAAATCATACCACATAATGATCTTACCACCCCCTCAATTCAATTCAATGTACACTTTGCCTTTCCAAAACGGCACCTTACCATCAATTAATCATTGTAACTAGTTTATTATTCAAGTGACACTCAAAATTTTATGCAAACAATCATAAAGAAATATGTTATGGACCCAAAGTGAGACCTAATTTTTTGTTTGAGCAAATCTTCAGCACCTTTTATAAATATTGAATTTTTCAAATGGTACATAAACTGTGTAGAGCAGGTTATAAAGGTCATAACCGAAAAAAATAAAAATCACTTTCACTATGTTAACATCATCATATGAAAGAAATAGCCCAATTTAAAATGGGAAAGAAGTTAGCAAAAAGGATTTGCATGTATAAATTAAACAAACTCCCCAAGGTCCCCAAAAAGCAAAACAATGACGAAGAAAAAGAAGATGGCTTGGCTAATGGTTACATGAATAATTAAAAATAAAACACACAAAAAATAACCAAGCTATAATCACTTTTTTATAACAAGAAAATACTGGTGCTACATACGGATCAGCCCGACTTAGTCGACAGAGTTCACAATAAAATAATTCGGGAACTGGTGGATTGCCTTCCATAGGTTTCTCTGGAACTATAACGCAACCCATGTGTTGCCACACTTGGCATCTTGGATCTTCACACTGCCATTAAAGGTGCAGTAAAGTCATTCAAATAAGAAAGTGCAAAAACCATAAAAAGGGTGCAGTACATGTGTTCAAATAAGAAAATGTTTCATGTCCACAATAGTAGTCAAATGATAAAGGGATGCGACAAGGAGAAGACTCGTGATTAATCAAACATGCTACAACCTAAGGGACTTGGGAAGAGAATATGAAAATTTGTAGGATACCTTAATCATTGACTCTGTTTCTAATGAATTCCCACAGAGACAGCGAACCTTGATAGCTGACTGGTAGGGATCCTCAATTTCGCCTCTTATTTTCACATTACTACTATCAGAGATGCATTGTCCCTTTGATGCTAAATCAGGGGCACCGGAAATCTGCATTTTTCTGGAGCAAACAGAAAAAAAATACAAGTCAGGGGACAAAAGCAAAGTAAAATACGTAGTCTGAATAAATAGAGAACTATATATAAAGCACATCTGAGGACTTCAGCTCTACATTCAATATACCAGACAACAAAGAAAAAAAAGAGGCAAAGATAAATCCATCCCTTCAATAAAATGAATGCAACAAATGTATGGCATATATGAGGACAAACCTATAGGTGTGATCTACAAGTTCCGCCACCTGTTCCTTTCCAACTGCATTCTTTTTTGCCCACATTTTAGAGACTGGAGATAAAGTAGAAGTTTTTAATGATCAAAACAAAGAATTGGAAACATAACCAAAGAATCAAAATAATGCACACATATCATGGTGTCACAAACTAAAAGAAGTAGTCCCAAAAGAACCAGACCAGAGAAAGATTAAATGAAAACACCATCATTAGAAAAATGGTTTGGAGCATAGAAGCTAAAGGCCTGTTTGGCACTGCTTTTGGAATAGATAAAAACACTTTTAGCAGAATTTGACAGAAATAACTAGAAGTACTTATGTGCAATAAAAACATTTTTAGTGCTTTTCCTTTGTGCTTCTTCTTGAGGAAGCATTTCCAAGAAGCACTAGACTTTTTAGTAAAAATTGGGGTTTCTAACATATGCGCTAAAGAGCAGAGAGCTTCCGACAAGCATTCCCAAACAGGCCCTAAAACCAAAAAGGTCGAGAAGCAAATTTCAGTGCACGGGAAAAAGGAAATGACACCTAGGTTCAAAAATATGGATATGAAAAAAACTATCCAGATTCAGAATGACTTGATTCTCTATCAGGAATATGTCTCAAAAAATGAATTAATGAATGACAACCTTTAACCAAAGGCTGATGGTTAAAAAGAATGTGGATAACATATAACATCATTAGTTTTACAAGATTTATAAATAAAATGTTTTCAATGGTTTTTGAACCAGAAAATGCGCTTTGAGGGAAAAAAGCAGTTGCATTCCTAACTCTAAGACTCTAAGAAACCAGATACATGATCCCCGAACGTTTCTAGGTCAGCCAAATAGAAGACAAACTGCAGATGAAAGCCACTTCTAATGCTGCAAAAAGAAAGCATTATGAATGCTAAAAGGATGTAGCATGCTCATTAACATAAAATGTCATACGAAGTACATCAATAACTTGTGACACAATCAATTCTCATCTCCTATGCATTTATTATAGAAGCCAAATAAGAAACAAATACTTCTAATATCTTATCTGGCTGGACGAAGACAAGGAACTATGCAATATGTACACTGGGTTCCCAACATATAAGCTACATTTATAGCATACAGGACTGTTACTGTAGGCTTATAACATTAAATCATCTGAACCAGGAAAAAAAACAATTGCTATAGAACCATTTACCTTGTTCATCAGAAAGAATGGCCAATATCCGGTCAACAAGATCCTGCATAATAGATATTGGTAAATCAGACAATGACAGCTTTCTCTTACGCCATTCATCTCAAAAACCTTGTAAAATGCTTTACAAGATACCATCATAGAAGTTAAGCCAATTATTATGCAATGAACGGGTTCTATTATACTAAAATTCCAGCCAAAAAGGTATCCAAAATAATTTGAAAGATCCATGCAGTCAAATGACAGCACAGAAAGGAATAATAAAAGTACATGCAAAATACTCGTGGGTGAAACCATCCATCTTGAAAGTTGCAAATATTTTCATAGAATTGACAATTGCACTCTTAAGTGATCAAATAATAGGGAAAATAAGAGAGGGAAAATAACTAAGCAACTTTCGGTAGTCATTGATACTATAATGCATCCCAATATGCAAAAGTAACTCTCCATAACACATCAATACTGTATAGTACATACCAAGGAAGATTCAATCCAACCTTGATAAATACACCTAAATTAGTTTGTAGAATATAACAGGACCTCTTTTCCTTTATAGGAGTATTGACAAGAACAATGGAACCCTACATCAACATAAACCCCTGTGAACTCAGAAAAATTATGCCACAGAGCACAAAATGCAGTGCAAAGTTGAGTACATAAGTAATATCCCTTATATAAAGGAATGAAGAGGTGAGCAAGTAGATGACATCCACAATATACAGGAACCCGACATCACATCACAGGGCGGTATTTCTAGCATCTTACCTGCTTCTTCCCCTGCTTTGATAGACCTAATTCAGTGAGAACATCTTTGAGCTCTTTTATTCGAAAATATGCCAATTTTTCCTGCAATGATAAACAAAAATTCTAAGTTGAAAATGATATGAATTTCACAAGTTGAATAATATGAAACAGTCTCAATGTATACAGCACAAGCAAAATTGTGTCTGCATCATGCATTTCAAACAGTCTCTATGAATTAAAAGCTGTGAAGGATATTTTAACCTCAAGGGGAAAGAAATGGGACATGAAAAAAGAAAGTAAAACTTATAACCGAATACGTAACTAGATTTACTACTCTTTCTTAGAAGGTAAATCTCCACCATCCAACAATTACTTGCTAACTTTTCATGATCAACTGTATTCAAATGTCTTTGCTTCTTCGCATTCTCTGCTTCAAGCTACCCAAACTCATTCTTCTTATCTCATCCATTAACACCTTATGCAAGTCACATGAACGACACTAACGATAAAACTAACCATAAACAAAAAAAGTTGTCATTTGAGACATACCCGACTACATTATATCATCTACTAATTGAATAACAGAAAAACTAAGTGACAAACACCTAAAGCTACTTATATGAGCTTATTTCCACTGATGCATTCAATAACACCGCTCGCGTACCAGTTGACCATATTCATCAAGGTAAATTCGCAAGTAAAGCAAACATTCTGAGGCTAATGTTCTACCACATGCCAAAACTCCACCCATTACAAAATTGCATCATCCATCAAATTGCATAAATAATCGCCGCAAACTCGACTTTTTCAAGCAAATTCAGCCAACCAATACATCAAGCATCAAGAAAAAAACGTAATCAAATCGAAAAAAAACAACAAAAATACCTTGCAACTAGCTACCAAATCCATTTTCTCCGCCAAAAATGAAGGCCCAGAAAGTACACAATCACCTCCGGACCAATAATTTAATCAACCACCAAACCAGAAAAACGAGCACATAGCCTCCTCAGGGACCGATCTAACCACCAAAAAAAACCACAAAATTATTAAAAATTAAACCATCTCAAGTTCTCAACTGATAGTCCTGAATTGAACAATCGCAGGCAAAAAAAAAAAAAAAAAAAAAAAAAAAACCCTAAAATTTGAAGTCTTACTTTGTTGATCGAATTGGGGGAGGGAGTCTAGGGTTTTTTCCGAGCGCCGACTTTGCGATACTGCTACTTGTTCTTCGTCCCTGTAATCGTTTTTGCGTTTTTTTTCTATTTTGACCGAAGACCCCCAACCAGAACCAATCCCCCCAATTACAATGTTCGGACCTGTCGCCGATTATCCAATCCGGTTTTTTTACGGGGACACGTCCGGGTTCGGTTCCGGTGCGCTCACGTGCACGCTGTGTGCCGCGCCCGCATTTTAGCCTCGGGCAAATTCGTACGGTGTGGACTCATCGGTCTGGTCGAAGGGGGGCCCAGCCCGCTCTGATCTTGCCACGTCCTCGTTCAAAATTGAAACAATTAATCCTGTGTTTTTTAAGTAATTTGATTTTAAAATTAATAAACCGTACGATTTGGTGTCCATCAAAGTGGACCGGGAAAAAGCATGCACGAGAGAATCAGGAAAGAAGGAGGAAGGAGCACGAAACCATCGCCTGTGGGTCCCGCAGAGTACCAATTTTTCTTCTGCAAGCACATGTACGAATTCTTTTTATTTTTTTCTGGATAATTTTGTTTATTTTAATCAAAGAGATAAAAAGAGTATTGAAAATTTGAAAGGCAGTTGGGATACTCCGGAGAGATCGACTTTATATTTTCCTGTGTTTTAGGGTCACATGTGTAACACTATATGTCATTATATAATTAGAATGATACTCGAAAAAATCACTTTTTTCTTTTGTACAATGATAAATGGTGTTTCACCCTCTGGTTATAGCACAATGAAAAATTTCTCTATTCAAAAAAGTTCCTATCTTACGAGCAAAATATTTCATTCACATAATTTTGTGTTTATGAGCAAAATAATGAGTAGATCAACTTATTAATATTATAAATTATTGGGTAAATAATAGAAAAGGTCCCTGAACTACATTATAAGTTTAGTTTTCATCCCTCAACTCTTATATTAGTTTCTCTCATCCTCCAACTTAAGTTTATGTTGCACGAATAGTCCTTTCCGTCAAGTTTGTTACATTTTCCGTTAAATATGATCACATGCCTTGCACATGACCTTTTTGTGGTGGGCAAATATGACATTTTGCTAGCCCAAAGGAATCTTATTTGTGGTTGTAGAATTGGTACATATTTTGTGTAGTAAACTTCGTATTTTGGTAAGGCTGGTATTTTTATTTGGAATCTTTTGATATAGGCGCCTCAGTTTTGAATTTTCTAGATCAAACATCCATGCCTTTTAGTGATTTGATTAAACTTTTTGGTCATAATTTTGGTGCTATATGCACATTATATTGTAACAAATTTCCTATAATCTAAACTTTTGATTACTATCGCCTCCATTAGAGATAATTGTAAAAAAAAAAGTTGGTTAGATTCAATTTATTTTCACAATAATGCTACAATTTAGCAATAATTATCTACGATTTAAGATATTTTCTTTCCAAAATAGTTTAAAATATTTTTAAATCCCCCAAAATCAAACGTACCGAAATAAGTTTTTCTTTTAGTACTTTAAGAGAAAATAAGATTGTGAATAATATAAACGTACCAATACACAATGTGTACAAAATAAAACGTACCAAAATAAAAATAATGTACCAATATTAACAATAAGTATCAAATCAAACGTACCAAAATTGCAAATAAATGTACAAATTAATGTTTTTTGTAAATTCAAACGTACCTGCAGATAATATATATGTAATGTATTGTACCTAATAATAATTCGTCAACAACTAGGAAAACTCATATGATAAACAATTGGATTAAATAGGAAAACTGCATATCACAATTAGACTTTTTTTTTTTTTTTTGGGCAAAGGCATATCACAATAAGCCTTTTTTTGGCGGGAAAATTAATCTAGAAAGGGATATCATTCACATATTGGGAATCTTATAATTCATAACTTAAAAAGACCATTATACCCTTAAATTTAACGGAAAAGATAACATATTTGACAGAAGGACTAATTGTGCAACACAGAGTTAAGTTGGAGGACGCAAGAAACTAATATAAGAGTTCAGGGACGAAAACTAAACATGGGATAAAATTCAGGGACCTTTACTACCACGCACCCTAAATTATTTTGCATATATCGTTTCTAAAAAAATTAAGGTCGTTTTGTCAAATTCTTTTTATCAAATTCCTTCATCTGCTTTTATACAGTTTGATAAGCTTAAAACAAATTTTACAGTGTAATTTATTATTTCGTGTATGGACAATTTTCAGAAAAATATGTTGTAATATTAACAATTCGAACCATAAGCATGACGTTTCAATAACCGACCACGAAGTATTTTGAAAATGAAGTACCCTTCATCATTTGAGGAGCGAGTTCCCTTTTTCTAAAGCAACAAACTTAGAAAATGTTTCCAAAGTCAAAAGGAAAATACATCAGTCCAAAATGTAAAAGCACCCCACAATTTGTTTTGGTAAAGCAACAACTTGGAGGGCTATGAGCCTATGAATTTGAGATTCTGTACAAAATTGTTTTGGTAAATATCTAACTTCTTTGAATTTTGATTAGATAACTTCTATAAGATTGTATTGTTTCGATGAGATTACTGTGTAGTGCAAAGTAAAAAGGTAAACTTTCACAAAAAATACCATTTTTGTTACGTAAAAAGGAATTCAACGAATAAAAAGTTTATTATGTTTGGTAACGATAGAAAAGTCGGTAAGAAATATAATTTTTTTATATATAATGACATTTTTAGTCTTTAATGAGGACAAATTTATTATAAAAATATAGCAATCAATGCTTTTCATGCTTGGTGAAGATATTCACTTCCCCCCCCCACTATGTTCCCGTGACCCAGTAAATCGTTTGTCAAAGTATGAACTTACATGGTGTGGAAGTCAGACTTGTAGCTAAATAAAGGCTAAAATGTCTCTGTGAATCTTTCCGGCCTCCGAAATGGATGGATAAAAGTGGCTTGCCACCAGTTGTCCCCCTTTAAAAAATAAAAATATATAAATATATATAAAATAAAAAAAGCATGGACTTACAAACCATGAAAAAGGCAGCATTTTCCCATTCCGAAACTCTCTTTCTCACATACCAAGCGTAGTCAAAACGCTTATGTCTCACTTATGTATATATTTATCACATCAAGGGACCAGAGAACTAATTAGCAATTAGAAGCCCTTGTTTATATATAGTGGTGGCCACCACTACAGAAAAAGAGTACAATGGCCGGGACAAAAGGTCGCCATCCCAGGAGGGTGAGCTAACTCAAAAAACTTGTCCTCAGTTCGAATTGTAATATCGCTTACATGAAACCGGAATCGCTAATTTAGGTTTCATTTGATGTAAAGGATTAGATTGGAATACAAAACTTTACTTTTGAAGGTGTTGAAAGATGAAATATAAAGAAGAAATCTTATTATTCCAATAGTACCTAAAAGAAGAGGATGAGAAGGTTAGCAAGCTGTCAGTGCAAGTGCAACTCCACCATTTACAATTTGCATGACAATTACTATCGATTTTTTTTTCTTTTCAAAATAATTAAATTGAGTAACAATATTTAGTCTTAGTAAACACTATTCACATGAAAGTAAAATAAAAAGCAATACTACAAAAGTTCAAAAAGATACGAGAAAGGAAGAAGATTCTATTGTATTTTGGTGCGAGAAATGAAGAAGATGGTTGAGAATTTATAGACAAATATTTTTTTTTTCCTTTTTGTATTTTTAATTTTATGTTCCTATGTTTAAAACATTCTTTTAAAGTTTTTTAAAAAAAAAACAAATTGGTTAAAGCAAGATTAAACTTGTTCATTGGATCCTATGATCAATGGAAATTCAACAACTCAGAGAGATCCACTTGTACTAATCGTTGGAGGTGCCCTATTTTTTTCGAGGGAAAAGGATCATTCCGTGATCGTGATCGTTCATCGTATATCGTACAGTCATAAATCATTTCAAAATTTAAAATTGAATATAAATAGTACCTAACGAAAATTGACCACACAATATACGATGAACGATCACGATTACAGAATTCCTATGATCCACAGGAAAAGAATCCGGCTAGGATCCTTTTCCTTTTTAGAGTATTGATTCTCTCCCTTGTAAATTCATCTTCCCTTTCTATTTTTTTTATTATTATTTTATACAAACGATATTATCCTTACTAGGGGAGAATAGACTAAGCCTCACAATTGGCTAGCCATAATAATGTGGCTCAAATTCGTATTTTGACGATAATCGAACGTAAAATCTTTCACTTACAAATGAACAGTTACTATTGAGCCAATACAACTTATTGTGTTCGCTTCTTTAAAGAGAGAAAAAGATAAAAGAAGAAAATGAGAGAAGAGAAGGGACGGGATTTCAAAGGAAGAGAATCATGCTCTCTATTTTTTGAACAGACGTAAGCCCCTGACAACAAAAATTGGCGGCTCACTTCCCCTCATTGCGCGACTAACGTCACAGTAACGTCAGCCTGACGTCACCTCCCCTAGGTAAAGGCCTAGGCAATATCTACATGGGCTGTTAGTCCAGCTGAAGTTGACCCACCAGTTACCTAGCAATTCATGGAAGGGTGGAACTACTATAAACGACTCAATTTTTCCAACATTGTCATTAAAACTCACAATTTATCTTAACGTCGAAGACAAGTTAATTTAACAAAAACGCCCAAATTATTTGAATTGGGCTGGGCCATAGCTTCTAGTTGGGCTTAGAATTGTAGTCCAATTCCGCCAAGTGTTCCTTAATCGAATCCGAGTAATGTTTCGGGTCGCGATGTCTTGAGCAGAAGGAAAAGGGGTAAAAAGTCTTTATTTGTACCTCACTGAGCTTCAGAACGTCTAACGCTTTCTTCTCTCTGCGATCTCACAACAAAAAGCTTCAGAAAGCAAAGAACGAGTGTAAGTTTCAAGTGCCCATTTGATTTCACCACCCAGATTGTCGTTTAATTGCTTGGATTTAACATTTGAAGGGTTTTTTTTTTAGCAGTTAATGGAGTCGAATCAATCCAAACCCGGCCTGCTGTGCAATCCTGAAGGCTCTCAGAGAACCCTGTATGTGTTCTAATCTCTCTCTCTCTCTCTCTCGTCGTTTTCTCTATGTTTAATTTCAACAAATTCTCTGTACTTTTTGAATGTAACAGAGATTAGGGTATTTTGGGCTGTTGGGGATTTAGCTTTCTGTTTGATGTTTCAATTATTTAATTTTGTTTTTTGTGTTTTTTGTGTACTTTTTGAAGGTACCCATATGTGACTGGTACATCTGTTGTGGCTCTCAAGTACAAAGATGGAATCTTGATGGCTGCTGATATGGGAGGTTAGCTGCCAATTTCTTTCACATTGCGTCACAAAACAAAGCTTTAATATTTTATTTGATTGAACTTGTTGGTCAGTTTCTAGATTGAAAATTGATGATGTTAGTGCTGTGTATAACTTTTTTTCTGGTGTTTGTTGGAAGGTGGGACTCTTTCCCCCTTTATCTTAGCTTCTTATCGAGTTTGTTATGGAGTTTTCGGAGTTGTTCTTGTACGCTTATTCTCTTTGTGCCAATTTATCTTGAAAAGAAATAGTTCAAATTAGAGTCTTTCCAAAGTACGGTACATTAGTTTCTGTGTTATTATACATAATGCCCATTGTTAGCAGTTAGATCCCTACAATGCCAAATGTAGTCGAGATAAACTAACGATAAAGGCTAAAATGGTAATAAAAAACAGAATTGAACTTCTCACGTTCTGTGAAAGTTACAAATATCGGGAAGAAATAAAACAAGCACAGAGTGTGTGCAGGACAATGGGATATCTTCAATTTCCTCCGCATGTTTCAGGAAGCAAAGTTAGGCAACTTAGGTCCTAGCAAGCTATTCATTTAATCAAAGGATAAATGGTTGTTTGTAGTTTGCATCGATACTGTTTAAAGTTATCAAGAATGTTGCAGAATTCCTTTTTGGGGGGTACATAAACAAAAGGGTATTCTTTATTTTGTTTTTGTTTTCTTCTTCCTCTCTTTTTGCTGAGTGCCAGTTTTGTGCACTTATTGTAACTGTTAACGGTCTTTGTACCATGTAATGTATTATCTATCTCATTGTTTTTATGTTATGGCCCATCTTTTTATCATTAATATTCATCATCTCTTTCTTCTTCTTTTTTATGGTTGGAGGTCTAGTACTTCATGACGCAAAATTTAGACACCCATGCATGCTCCTTTTGTGTGTGTTCATCTTTCTTAACAGTATCAAAATGATGGATTTGTTGATAGGTTCTTATGGGTCTACCCTGCGATATAAGAGTGTGGAGCGAATGAAGCCCATTGGAAAGCATTCTCTTCTTGGTGCAAGTGGAGAAATAAGTGACTTTCAGGAGCTATTACGTTATCTTGATGAACTCATGTAAGCATTCCTGATTAAGGAAAATTATGAAGATGACCGTTTAGCTACCTTTTTTAATGTTTTCATTGCATTTCTGTTTTTCATTTTTTTTTTTTTTTTTTTTTTTTTTGGTTTTGCTGTTTCTTTGTATCATTTGCAACAGTTGGTTAAAGGATTATTCATTTTGAGTTTTCTGGTTGTAGCCTATACGACAACATGTGGGATGATGGGAACTCTTTGGGACCGAAAGAGGTACACAACTATCTGACTCGTGTGATGTACAATAGGCGTAACAAGTTCAATCCACTGTGGAACTCTCTTGTCCTTGGTGGAGTAAAAAAGGGACAGAAGTATCTTGGGATGGTAGGGCTCCTTTTTTCCTTCCCTTAACACTTTGTAGCATGTTGTATGGTTTTAGAACATATTTTTTATTTATTTTTACTGAATGAGTTGACTTAGTGACTTGTCATATTTTTATTCTTATCCAGGTTAGCATGATAGGCGTGAATTTCGAGGACAATCATGTAGCAACTGGGTTTGGAAATCACCTTGCACGGCCTATTCTTCGTGATGAGTGGCATGAGAACTTGACTTTCGAAGAAGGTGTAAAGCTGCTGGAGAAATGCATGCGTGTCCTTCTCTATCGTGATCGGTCTGCTGTGAACAAGCTTCAGGTAGAGTAATTGATTATTGTTATTTGCTCTATTATTTAGTATCCTTTGATACTAACAATTTTAAAGTTATATATTCCGTAATTTTTGGCTAACGATTCCTGAGAGCTTTCTTATGCATCTATCTGTTTATTTTCTTTAACTGGCATATAAGCCGCCTGTCTGTCATCTTTTATCTTCAACACTTATGAAACCTGATAAGCCTTTTTCAATAGATTGTTCTTTTTGGTGCTATTGTTGTCCGTGTAATTACTAGTTATTTTACTGATAATAGATTGGGCTTTAGCCCCGGAAATTGTTTAAAGTGGGCGAAGAGAAATATTACTTGTTATTCTGATGAACAGGACTGCATGGTTTTGATTTCAATTTTCGTTTGATTTCGTTTTCCTATTTCTACCCAACAAGTTTTCTAATATACGTACTTTCTGTAAAATACATTGTAGAATGAGGTTCTTGGTAAAATTTAATCATAGTTTCTATATACTTATTGAAGAAAGTATTTAGGTGATGGTGGTCCTTTTGAGAGGAAAATATTCTTCTTGAAAACCCCATTTGTCAGATGTGTGCAATGTGCTTATGAACATCACATTATTTTCATTGTCAACTTCATCTCCGAAGAGGCGTTGAAGGTTGGTGGCATATGTTTATGGATTTAGTTAGATGCCAGACAATAGTACTACCAGCTTCCTATGGATTCCTTTTTCAATTTTTGAGTCCTGGACGCTAGCTAGCTTGTATGTCCTAACTCTTCACCAAGTGTAGGAAGTGTTCTATATTGAGGTTGACAAAATATGTAATAGCTTTATTTCTGCATGTCTATGTTTCCTTACTCTTTCAAGTTGATTTTATTTGTAGAGGCCTAGTGGAAAATTATTTGCCTTCGGAATTCAGTGTCATTAATAAATCGAGGATTTCCTCCAAATTTCACTTTTATGTTAGTTGGGTTTGCATATATTCTCTTACATTAGTTGGTGTAAAGAGTTCAGTTTTTAAAATTAGTCATACTCTTATGAGCCCAACCATTGGAAAGAAAAAGTTCAAGCTTTTTAAGACTTCCTCACCGAGTGGGGGAAGTTGTTAGCGGAGAAAACTTTGATCTTTGTTATAGGTCTGTGAATAAAGTGATGATTGCACACATTGGATAACTGTGTGAACTAGTAGTTTGAAATTAACACAGTAGTTGCAAGGCCGAAAAAGAAACGCAGCAATTTGTCTCTGGACGGTTCTTGATAATATTGTCTGCTGTAAGGGTGGAGTTTATTGTCTTCCTTGTAAGATGACCACTTCTTAAAATTTGAAATTGCAGATATCTAAGATCACTGAAGAAGGCGTGACTATCTCGCAGCCCTACTCTTTGAAGACTTTCTGGGGTTTCTCCGCTTTCGAAAACCCAACATTGGGAGCTGAAGGATCATGGTAGCTGGATGGCTACATATCTTCGGAACATGGAACAACTAGCATGGAGCCAAGTTGGAATTTGTTGTGTTTCTACGGTTGGAACTATGAACTTTTAACATTGTTGACACCTGGGAATATATTTCTTGGTGGCTGGTTGGTGTTGAGAAACATTTTAGCGATAATACATCGTTGGGTTTTCTTTATGTTGGTGTTGCAGCATCCAACAAGCATGAACGTATTGTAGTGATATTTAAAGCATTGTGCGTACTTATTTTGAATTATTTGGGAAAAATGTGGTTTGAAATTCATATATTTTGTCAATTGCGAATCTGAACCACTGATCAAGTTTATTCGTAAATAATGCATGGTCCAAAAGCCCCGACAATACATGTAAATAAGTAGAGCGATTATCATAAACCCGTGCTAATTGAGAGATTGCAGATCGTAGTCGGATATCGTGTAGAGAAGTGATTTTCGCACATCCTGGATTATTGTTGCAATGGATTTACAAAACAGATCGGTGAAATAGATTCTTGCTTTCAAATCTTGTAGATAACACAGGTAATATAACAAAGGTAAAACAGAGTACAAATCAACTATCAAAATTACCAACTAGAACCAAAAAAAAAAAAAAAAAAAAAATTGCCAACTAGAAACCCCAGGAGTTGGTTGGCAACTTGGAGTGTTGAAATTGTTGCCACCCAACTCCAAAGGGGCAGCTTGGGACGCTAGTGGAGTTTGATTGGTAAGATGACTTTGGGATGAAGTGTAAACATGACATGGGATGGTTGACTCCTGTCTAGCTGTTGCACAAATTGTGGGCCAATTTGTGCGACCAAGGTTTGCCGTCATTCCTCTTTAGTGTACACCAATTTCGGAGTTTCTCGAGGATGCATAGAGGAGGGGAGAATTTTAAAAAAATGAAAATGAAAACCTCCTGATTCTTCTTTTTCGAATGTTGAAAGAGGTTCTAAATTTGAATCACCTATCCCCGCTAGTCACAAAAAGAGAAAACCAAAATATTAGTTATAATATAAGCATTTGGTAACCAAGTTTTATGCAGCTCTTCTTCCAAGCTTTGGAAGTGCAATGAACCATATCGAATTAGGTTGTGTACCTGCAAAACTAAGACTACATATTTAACACTAAACAACAAACTTTACGGTTAAGCACGAATTGAAATAATGAGTAGGACCTTATTTTCATCCGAATCTGATTGCCAATTTGCCGTGGCAGTGGTTTTGGTGCACATACAATGCAAGGTTTCCTATGCAGGAGAGATGACGCCGTCGTTCTAATCCTAATACTAAGAACATGACCGTCGGCGTCATCTCTCCTGCGTAGCGAACCTCCCGAATATTCTTTACTCTCCTAGTATCCATGGCGGCGTGGTCAGTGGTGTACGAGCTTCTAGTCTGCTTCAGTATGGAGCATGGTTTTATATATACAAACATATTTATCCAGGCTGCCTCCAGCCATATATGCATATAAACATAGATAAATATATATAAATGTATACGGTCTATCCTAAATCCTATATATATACAAGGGATCCTCATTTTTTTTCAAAAAAAATAAAAATTAGTTGTGGGACTCACTTCACATTGAATTTCAACAATCCAACCAGCCTATTTTGTAAGTCTTGATTCACGAATCATTCTTACAAAAATTCAATTCAATCCGGAACCATTTTCTCATTTAATTGTCTTGATGAAATTTTAATGTTTCTCAAAACATATTGTTGGTCAATTTCTTTGAATTCTATTAGATGTTTTAAATATTTCCGAATGAGCTAAATATTTTGCAAATATGATTTATGAGGTGCAACTTACAAAATAAATAGTTCGTCACGTTGAAATATGATTCAAGCACACTTTTTTGTGTGGCTGGCGGAATTAAGTGCTTAAATTGTCACATAAACAATTTATGAGGTCACTTGTGGTACGTCAGGAGTGCTATATAGTACGAGCTGTCTTTTGTCTGCATTATCTTGTCAATTAGTGAAATTTCATATTGCTAAAATACCAGAGGTTACAGCGGCATGAACGTTGCACTAACAAGCAACTTGTTGCTTGGTGCATGAGTCAAGATCGCTTCAATAATTGAAGTGCTAGCTACTTCGAATTCCGAACATTAAATGGCGAGTCATAGTTGGTGCATGAGTAAAGATCGCTTCAATAATTGAAGTGCTAGCTAGTGCGGGAGAGTTTTGAAATCCGAACACTAAATGATGAATCACAGTTGGTGCATGAGTTAAGATCGCTTCAATAATTGAAGTGCTAGCTAGTGCGGGAGAGTTTCGAATTCCGAACACTAAATGACGAATCATAGTCTGATATGTGTACATAATTAGCTTAATAAAAATACAAAATAACACATTTCTACAAACATATCAAGTTGTGCTTGCGTGGAGGAACGCTTCTTATCTGCATAATGAAGTCCAAGTAGCAACTCAAACTGTTAAAAAACTAGAGACTTGGATTATCTCCCCTTCTATTTTTGTCTCCTCCCATCCCCGTCTTTTAATTTAGACCATTCAAAAGAAATATGATGTCTTTGAGTTATGCCACCCAAAAATAAGAGGAGAGAGAATCCTCACTGGAAGGGAGGACTTGTTGGCATGGAACGGCAAATTATACCTCATGCTAACTATTGCCCTATTGCCTCCCAGATCCTTAGCCTCTTTGTTATGCCTTACAAAGGATAGTTCAAGTGCTTTGCTCTTGCTCTTAATTTACTTTTTGCAATTTTGATATTATCAAGTTTAGACGAGATGAATTATTGATATAGTTTTGTAACTCAGTTAATTAAAAATATGGGTTAAACTCTGTTTACTACCCTCATGTTTCTTGGTGTTCAACATTTAGTACATCAAATTTTTTTCGTCCCAGAGTCATACCTAAAGTGTTAATTTTAAGACAATCTCATACATCTGTTAGTCAAACTGTTAGTTCTCTCGTTAAGTGATGGCGTGGCGCGTGTCATTAAAAAAATATTTAAAAAATTAATTAAATAAAAGTAAAAAAAAAAACCCCATCCCTTCCCCCCCTCCCCCCCCCCCCCCCGCCCCCAACCCAGAAGAAGAAGAAGAAGAAGAAGAAGGAAAAAAAAACCCCCGAATCTGCAATCCAGAAGAAGAAGGAAGAAGAAAAAAAAACCAAATTTGCAACCCAGAAGAAGAAGAAGTTAAATAAAAGTTAAAAAGAAAAAAAATATAAATAAACCCCATCCATTCTCCCCCCACCCTCAACCCAGAAGAAGAAGAAGGAAAAAAAAAACCCCGAATCTGCAACCCAGAAGAAGAAGAAGAAAAAAAAAAAAAACCAAATCTGCAATCCAGAAGAAGAAAAAGTTAAAAAGAAAAATAAATAAATAAATAAACCCCATCCCTTCTCCCCCTGCTCCTAACCCAGAAGAAAAAGAACAAGGAAAACAAAAAACAAAAAAAAAACCCGAATTTGCAACCCAAAAGAAGAAGAAGAAGAAGAAAAAAAAAAAAAAACCGAATCTGCAACTCAAAAGAAGAAGAAGAAGAAGAAGAAGGAGGAGGAAGAAGAAGAAGAAAAAAAAAAAAACCGAATCTGCAACCCAGAAGAAGAAGAAGAGAGAGAGAAAAAAAAAAAAAACAGCAGCCCAAACCCAGTTCGTCCCCCCCCCCCCCCCGGCCTGCGACCACGAACGTGAACCCAGACCATTAACTCCATATTTTTGGGATTTTCAGTGTGGGTGAATTTCGAAAATACTTTAAGATGGGGAAGAAGAAGAAGAAGAAAAGAAAAAAAAAAAAAACAGCAACCCAAACCCAGTTCATCCCCCCCCCCCCCACCCCGCGACCGCAAACGCGAACCCAGACCATGAACTCCATATTTTTGGGATTTTCAATGTGGATGAATTTCGAAAATACTTTGAGATGGGGAGTTTGAGATGATTTTTGGACTGGTTTTGTGGTAGATCTCCATTAATCTGGAAATGACGAACTTATTTTTTTTTTTTCCTTCTTCTTCTTCTAGGTTGGGAACGCGATTATTTTAATATTTTTAATGACACATGGCGCCTAATCATTATCCACATGGGCACTACGTCATCACTTAACGAGAGAATTAACAATTTGACTAACGAATATATGAGACTGTTCCAAAATTAACACTTTAGATATAACTCTAGAATGCAAAAAACTTGATGTACTAAATATTAAAAATCACGAAACATGAAGGTAGTAAACAGAGTTTAACCCTAAAAATATTTACGAATGCATTCAATGTATAGAGTTCATTCAATTCCTACCCCCAGCACATCTTTGTTTTCATTTATGATGATGCAGACCTTCAAGAAGGTTTGGACCTCACAGGTTTGTTTCAGCAGCAAACAAAAAATAGGAGTAGATCGAGCATAACAACTGTGACCACTCTTTGGGCATTTTTGTGGCGCTGGGTGACCGCACTGGTCCCTGTCTGGTGGGTGATTAGGAAATGTGGTACATTACACAACTGTTAAAGGTTAACTATGAAAATGGAATCGGGATTCTCGTGGGATCCTTTTTGTGAGGATCCGGAAAGTACGTGAATCGTATTCGTTTATCGTACATCGTGTGATAAAAAATCATTTTAAATATTGTTATTTAAAATTAAACATAAACCGTACTTGACAAAAATTGATCGCATGATATACGATGAACATATACAATTCACGGATCTCTAAGATCATCAAAATGATTGGAAGAGGACCCTATTGGATGAAAATGATGAGATTCGACCGTCAAGTCATGCGTGTGTGTATAGAGACGAGACATATCGCTCAATGTAGGGGTCACATATATGTTGCTCCCAAAATCGACCAAGTTGAAAGTTTTTAGCCATTTAGTTATTAGTGTGAGAGATAATTCACTATTCAATCCAAATCAATAATGCACTAGTAACTGATCAATCAGTATTCAATCATCAACAACCACGCTATCTGTTAGTCTTAATAATGTGTGACTAATAGGAAATAAGTATGTTAATCAACACTTAAACAGTAATCTAATCATCAATAATCACGTCATATGATTTACAAAATTTGCTTTAAAATGTTGATCTCTCAAGCATTACTCATCCAATAATTAGGATCTAGCCACTGTTACATGTTGGTGTGGGCATCAGGTCGGCCAAAGCAACCAAATCGGCCAATCTGAACCGTTGTAGCAGGTTAGTTTGTTATTTTCCGTTTTGCACACTCCATCTTAAATTCTTAATTAGGTTTTATCACAAATGATTCATGAAATTGATCATACTCATTATTTTGGTCTCACAATTTAAAAATCAATCAATGTAATTTAACTACCTCACATTAATATATTCAATGCCATCCAAATTCGTTAAGTTTTTTCTATGAATTTGATGACGTTGCACATAAGGGGAGGCACACATTATATGCAAATTGAATTCGGCTCCCATCCAAGTGAACGAGAATAACGTGTATACAGTGTTCTAAAAATCGTTCTAGACAACCATCTAGACCCTAGGTGGTCTGCTGCGATTTAGTGCAAATCATCGAAAAATTGGTCTGGTGCTAGGCGGTCCTAGGCGGTAGCGGTTTGGTTTTATTTGTATTTTTATTTTTTATGATTAATTGTGTGCTTTTTTCTTTTTTAGTTTCATGGTGGTATACTTATGGAAATGGCGTACTTAATTTGCAAATGATAGATTGACTACAAGTTCATCCAATTGTGAAATGAACTGGAGCACTTTTGAGGGATATATACAAAGAAAAGAAATAAACTAGATACAACAAGATTAAATAATTTGGTCTATGTCCAATGTAATTCAAGGATCATAAACAATAAGAATTTAGTCAATCATATCCAATGCAAGGATCATGAACAAGAAGAATTTAGTCAATCATCCAAGAATACTCCTCATTATGATCATATGCTTACTGTTTTTTAAATATTGAACTTGTTGGATGGATGTACTTTGTGTATTCTTCTACTTCTATTTTTGCATGTAGTCATTCTTTTATTGTCCATACAAGTTGTTGACCCTAAAAACTACCAAGCCTACGTGACGCGCAGACCGAGCAACTAATGGGCTAATTACGTCATTCGGTTGTATGCGGGCGTGCCAACTCGTCGGCCGAGCTCGGTCGAGGAGTAAAATATGTTGATGTTGCGTTGGGTGTGCTGCTGACTTCTTAATCTTGTGACTGCGGCCGATGAAGGAACACGTCTCGGCCTTCAGGTTCTAGAGCCTGAAGACAAGGCTGCTAGTTATGCGAAGTTCAATATCAAATTTGGCTTTCAATGTGCCGAATGTAGTAACTTGTAACACCTCACTTCGCCGAGAAGGCAAATGAGATGACCTCTGCCAATAAGGATTCGAAAATCCTTCTCGACCGAGACTTGGATAGATAACCAATCGGCCTCGACGCAGTGCTGTTTATCCAAACTGAAGGTGCTCCACGGTCGGCTGATTCTACGACAACAGTGTTGTTTATCCAAACTGAAGATGTTTGCCGGTTGCCTTCACAGTGCTGTTTATCCAAATTGAAGATGTGTTGGCGAAAAAGAAAATAAAAAATCTTAAGATGTTTGAGAGGTTTCGCGTAGAGTGAAGGTTTGCGCATGGCAGTTTGTGTGTTGAGTTGGAGGTCCCCATAATGTTGCATGCCGCTTGGTATTTATAGAGACTTGCATGCCTAAGTATTTATAGAGACCTGCATGCCTAAGTTGTGGAAAATAATCCCAATTGCTCTGTGACTCCAAATCTTTAATTGTTGTTGCTAACCACGCATTTATCTTATGCATATTCACAATAAATGAAACTATGAAAACTTTATCTTTTATGCACCTACATTCACGCCTTAGACCTTATCACATCAATCAAAGCTTAATCCCATCTTTTAAAATAGGATTACATCATCACCATCCTTATCATGACCTTCCTTTACGTCATCACCATTTGCCGAATCCAATCTTGTAAATTTGGTGGTGCTACTTATCCCACCATCTCTTCATAAGCTTTATCCATGCATGCATGATAATTAAAACACATGGTTGATGGTTTTGCATTATCTGCAAAACCACCATGATCCTATCACATCACCTTATTTTGATTACTCCAAATGGCATAACCACATGATGATCATCCAATATTAATTGCATCTTTGTGTTATTGTTCCTTGTGGTTCGCATGCAAGATAGGACTCTAATGCTGCACGGCATTTCACACAGCCTCTTCTACATGGAGCTTTACGCATATCACAACTCTGCACACTTTAAGGATATTTTCAAAACAATAGTAATGTCAAGAAAAATCTCTAATCATCTGACGGCCTTAATTACTTGGACCGATGGTGTAAATTTGGGCCCAAACACAATTATAGTTTTTTTTTTAAGTGTAAATAGACACTTATTTACAAGATATACAATAAATTAACATAAATTCGCATTGGCTGCCTAACCGCCTAGGCGCTAAGTCCCTGCTCGCCGCCCGACTAGCGCCTAACGATTTTTAGAACCTTGCATGTATATATACATAAAGAGAGAGACTGCAAGCCTCACATGTAGCTTCAACAACACAACTGCCACCACCGGAGTGGAGATGGGCTTTTGGTGGTTGGGTTTGGCAAACGGTGGATGGGGCTAAAGTTTTTTTTTCTTTTAAATATCCAAAATATATTATTATTATTATTATTATTATTTTATTTTGCCACATTAGTAACAAACAAAAAATTTGATAAATTTAGACAGCATGAACTACATTTATGTGAGGTAATCAAATTTAGGGACCACATAGATTGATTTTCAAATTAAGGGGAAAAATAATGAATTAGATCAATTTCAAAATCATTTATGACAAAACCTTTATTAATTTGTTCAATCTACTTGCTATTCTAATAAAATTAACTGGTAAGGAAACTTACAAATTTTGCAAGAGAAAGAAAAAAAAAACTCACAAACTTTGCACACACAGAGAGAGAACAGAAGAAAAGTGTGACAGCCTATCCCGAAACATTTCCTCGATAGTGTGAAATGACTATAGTACCCTTGAACGTTTGTGGTGTTGTGCGGTTTAAGTTGTGGTTGGGGACCAATTATTTTCTTTCCTAAGTACTTGGACCCAATTAGAACTTAAGGTTTTATTTGTTTTTGGTTTGGTTGCCAAACCTGGACCACACACAAACACACCATCACTATCACCTTCCCGTTGACTCTCTCTCTCTCTTCCCTCTCGAATTTCATCCATTTTTCGTACAACATACAGACAACTTCCAAACCAACACTTCCAGTCACGGATCGAGGTTGTAGTTGGCATCTTTGAACTCCTAGTAAGCTCAGGAGTTGTTCTATACCTTTGGTTGGATGTGAAAGCTTCGAAAACCCGAGAACCCAAGAACCTCGATTTTGAGTACTGTTCATGCACTCGTGATTGTGAAGTTTTCAAGAAGTTTTAAGGTTATAGGAAGCCTTAAAACATCTTCACGAAGCTCGGGGAAGAAAGTTAAAGTGTTTTGGAAGTCGGGAAGTCCCAGTTCGCGAGTTTCAAATTTAGGCTGGATTATCGAGGTTTCTCCGGCGAGATTCTGTGGATTTTAAGGCTTAAAATTGGTAAGGTCTTGTTCTACTTGTTGTAAGCTTCAATTTGATATAAATTTCAAGAATTTTGGTTGAGAAATGAAGGAGATATGAAGATTTGAAATTTTTCCAGAAACCGAAGAGTGCAGCGACGACCGGCGCCGGGCTTTAGCGATCTGAGGAAAAAGGAGGAGAATATTCCGTCAAAGTTGATGGAATATTTTGACGCCGTCAGGTAAACATAACGGCATATTCTGATTTTTTACGGAATATTCCCTAACGCCGTTAGGGAATCCGTTTGGTGTGCCAGGCACGTGCCTACGCGTGGGCAGCACATCTGGCCGTGCTTTGGCCGGCGCGTGGGTGCTCAAATTTTTTTTCTAAAAATATGGGGATGTTCGTGGTGTTGAGTAGATCACGTTGGTGTATTCAAACACCCTATTTAAGCATTGTATAAGAAATTATTTCCTAGTTTTGTGTATGTGCTTTAAATAACCTTTATTTAGTTATTTCGCATATAGGTGAGACCTATCCTTAGGACGAGCGCCATCAATCGAGGCTCGGGGGCTACGACCCTTCGACATACCAATGAGTGGGATTTTGGTTTTCCGTATATACCTATATACTTGAGATTTTTCCCAGAAAATGAACTTGAATGATTATACGTTTTTTGAAATACCATGCAAAGTATCTGCCTATTTTATTTATGCACTAGTAGTTGCATATATTTATGATTGGGGTTGCGGACGCACAGGTAACTGCCAGGTAAGTTCATAAATTAAAGATATGAGATAGCTTCAGTTATGCGAGATATGATGTGATTATGTGTGATGTATTGAAAGCTCATAAACCTGTACCCCGGTGTTAGTGCTCCCGCCCAGAGTTAGGGTATAGTCCTTCACGTGATGTTCACCTCCTGCACCATATGCTTACCTTGAATCCAAGTTAGGTGCACAGGCTTGTCGTACAGACCATTATAGGTGGTTCCGACTCATAGGTGACTCGCGATTATTCGCACAGTCTTCACATAATCGTAGCACTAGAGCATATTTATTTTACACCTAGTTTTGTCGTACAGACCACTTTAGGTGGTTCCGACTCGTGTGCATGATTTAATTTGGTATGATTGAGATTGGTTATGAACTATAGACTCAGCCGTGCAGGTTAGGTTGATCCGGCTGATATGATATCTGACATTGATACATTTGAATTGGATTACTTATGGCATTTATTTGAGATACTTTGGCATGGTATATTTCTATGTGTTTTAATCCTGAGCATGATTTCTATTATTATATATACATATTTTTCTGGAAAATTATACAGGTTTTACGGCGAGGGGTTAGCATTTTTTATAAATGAAATGATTTTGAAAAGCTTTGTTTTTGCCCACTCACACTTTTTGTTTTGCGCCCCTCTAGGTTTTAGGTAGAGGTGCTTTACTGGCTCACGGGGATTTGAACGGTGGTTCTGACAGAGCATCGCAAATGTAGGATCACCTTTGGATGTTGTATAATTAGTACTTGTCCAGTCGGACTGCACTTAGGTTATTTATGCTCTAATGGTGTATTTCAGACTTAATCTCGCACTAGCACATTTTCTTAGCTAGTATTTATGGTAGCTTGGTTTTTAGTTATTCGTATTTCCTTATATCATTATTGCTTCCGCACCGTGCACATGGTTACGTCACTCTCACGTGACGACCAACACACCATGATTTAGGTCGGGGTGTGTCAAAAAGAGCAGATTGAGAAGATAGGTAATAGAGTCGAATAGAGAGAAGAGGGAAGAAAACGAACAAATGAGGGGGCTAGTCCATCATTTCTCGTGAAAACATAAGGGATGATTGATAACCATTTAGTTTTTAGTTTTTTAAAAACTGAAATTTTGTTTAGTAACTATTTTTAGTTTTCAAAAAAATGAAAATGAAAAACCAAAAAGTAAAAACTCAATGCCAAAATTTGAAAACTAGAGAGAGTAGTTTTCACTTTTTGAAAACTAAAAGTAGTTACCAAACAATTTTGGTTTTCAGAAAAGTGAAAACAAAAACTGAAAACTGAAATCTTGTTTGGTAACTACTTTTATTTTTCAATTTAAAAAAAGAAGGAGCCTGTTTAGTATCTTATTTGAAATTTTTTATCATTTCTTAAAACATTTCTTAAAAACAATTTTCTTTAAGACTCAAAAACTTGATTGGTTTGCGATTTAAAAATTTTAAATCGTACGACGTAAACTAGACAAAGAAATCTTAAAAGAGGGAGTCACAAGGAATGAGAAAGAGGAGAGAAGAGGAAATAAAGTAAGAAATGATTGAAGGAAGGAGAAAGAAGAGAGAGGATTGGATGAGATAGAGAGGAAGAGGAGTGAGAGAAAGAACCAAGAAAATAAAGAGAGGGGATTGGAGGAAAGACGAAAAAGGTAAAAAAAAAAAAAGGCGGAGAGAGAAATAAGAAAAGAGAGAGATATTTGGAGTGAGAGGGGAGGAGGGAGAGAAAAGATATGAGTGAGTTTAAGTTTAAAAATTCTAAAAACTCACTTTTTATGTTTTTAGATAATAGACTATATTTTTGAGTTAGTCTTGAGTTCAATTTTTGAAAGTTTTTAAGGTCTAAAACTTAAAAATTGTTTTTGAGTAAAAAAAGTTGGATTCAAGTAGAATACCAAATAGACCCTTAGGTTCCCATCTCTATTTTTCCTACTCCATTGATTAAAACCTTATTCTTTTTCAATTTTTTTTTATCAAGGTTCTTAGATTTCAATAAACGTCATTAATTATTTCAATAATAAAATATTTTTTATTTCTAAATATATTCATTTAGTATTAGAAACGTTACATTTTGTATATTTATACTTATGGGTAAAATTTTTATCATATATTTTTATTTTTAGTTTGTACCCATTTTTAATTTGCAAGCCTTATTTTAATTTGTACCATTTTTCTTTTCAGTTTTAATTTGTACCAATATATTAATTCATTTTTGTGCCCATATTTTTTAAATTTTATTTGTATTTGTACCCATATTTTTTAATTTAAATGTACCCATGCTAATTATATGTATTTATTTTATGTTTTAAAATATATCATTATTTTTTATTTTATAATATGTTAATAATTATGGGTACATTATTTTTTTGCTTTTTGTGAAGAACATTATTTTTTTGCTTTTTGTGAAGAACAATATTACTCTAAAATTGATTTTTAAGTATTTATTATATTTAAAAATATTATTTGAATTTGTTTAAATTTCATAATTTGTGGGACATTAAATGCACAATGCATGAATTAAATCTCTTAAATGAAGCGAAGGACCTCGATCAAAATATTTAAACAAACAAGGTTTCAGTCTAACAATTAGGTTGATTAGGGACCGGAACCAAAATGACCCTTAAAAAAAATTGAAAACCAAACAGTGAAAACTCAAGAAAGTAGTTTTCATTAATTAAAAAAAAATTAAAGTAGTTACAAAAGAAGATTTTAGTTTTCATATTTCAATAAAGTGAAATAAAAATGAAAACAAAATGATTATCAAACGGTCTCTAAATAAATTATTCATGGCCACTCGATTTGCATGAACGTTCTAGATTGAAGTTCCAGATGGGATCTAAAAAGAATCCTAGTCCATTCACTTTACGAGACGAAGATACTTCATCTTGTCTGTCATGTTAAAGACTTCCTTATATGTTATCCGGAGCAAAATCCTTAGCTACTAGTTTGACCATTTCCTTAACGGACTATATATTGAGCAACGTGGTGGTTAACCACTCCGGCTCCATCGATTAGCAGCTTCACTTCCACCTCCGATCTTAGTAAAATAGAGAAATAAGTAAGCTCGGGGATAAGCGGCACTCGAAATCTATTAAACAACGCCAAGAACAAAGCCATGAATGTTGCCCTCGATGATGTGTAGTTGGTGTCGATCAGTTGGTTATGGCTCATGAGGTTTTATCAGCATATCATTGTTTTGCATAGCAAAGCGGAGACATAGGATTAGTTACAGTGATGGTCCTTAACTTGTCCCCGAGTTTTATAGCTGTCTTTGAAGTTTTCTCTTGTCGTTTTACAGTTCTTAAACTCTTTTTGGTGTGGCAGTTTGGTCTTTGTGGTTAACTCCATCCATTTTTTGTTAAGCAAGACATTTTAAATTTGAATCTTATTATTTTTGTTGTGATCCCTTGAATTCTGATCATTCAATGCCGTAGCATTTAATGCTACGTAGCATAGAAGTAAAACCCACTTTTAAGAATTAAGAAGTTAAAATTTTTGTTTTGTTAAAAGTTTTGGATACAAAAAGTCCTACATACCCCTACATATGAAATTTGTGAATTGGCGCTCTCTATATTGTTATTGCAGACTATAGGCATGGAGAATGCTGAATGTTATTTCCGGATCAGGATCCTCTCCTGAGCTAAGGGTGAGGATCCTCCTGAGCAAGTCCAACGGGCTGTTCAAATTTTTTTCAACGGCTACAAACAAGGGGTATCTCTAAAAGTTATAATAATTGTAACCGTTGGATAAAATTTGAATGGCCCAATGGGCTTGCACATGATGATCCTCACCCTTAGCTCAGGAGAGGATCCTGATCCGTTATTTCCAGCAATGGAGCAACTTAGGCATTATAATATATGGATTCACATCCAAAATGAACGGCTGAGATTTGGCAGAACATGTACAACATCATAAAATAAACGGGTGAGATTTAAAGAAATAGGTCTTATACTTTTATCAATTTTTTCCGTCCCAGTAATATCTCGGTGCACTTAAAATCACGAATATTGGACTCACATCCGAAAGTTAGGATGCTTTTTGTGAAATTAAACCAAGATTTCCATCCTTGTTTTGTTTAAATTTACTTTCAGAATGCAATGTTATTATAATTAGACGTTGTTGTCGTATGTTTAACAATGCCATTACATTACATTATCAGGGGAAGAAGATGACCCGTAGACTTTTGAGAAATCATGCGCATGTTAGAATTTGGGAATGTTAGGTACTCAAGCCCAAGGGAAGAGCCTAACCCAAAAGACTAGTTCAATAGGTGGGAGGACCCCAAGGTACTTAAGTACCACTACATTATTTCTGGTGTAGCCGATGTGGGATCATAACATCACACCACCCTTCAGAAGACCTGACGTCCACGGCGGCCCTTACTCTGGTGGCTTTCACTCTTAACGGCGACGCACCCTTTGGTCGTCCCGTTAAGGTTGCCCTTTCCAGGTCGCCCCTTCCGTGGCGTCGGGACCCAACGCCCAAGGGAAGAGCCCAACCTAAAAGACTAGTCCAATAGGTGAGAGGATCCCAAAGACTTAAGAACCCCTACACCCCTATAAGTGTAGTTAATGTGGGATCATAACATTACACCACCCTTCGGAAGCCAACACCCACGGCGGCCCTTACTCTGGTGGCTTTCACTCTTAACGGCGGCGCACCCTTTGGAAGTCCCATTAAGGTAGCCCTTTCCAAGTCGCCCCCTCTGCAGTGTTGGGAATCTACGTTCTGATACCAATGTTAGGTACTCAAGCCCAAGGGAAGAGCCCAACCCAAAAGACTAGTCCAATAGGTGAGAGGACCCCAAGGACTTAAGAACCCCTACACCCCCATAAGTGTAGTCGATGTGGGATCATAACACCTTGAAGCTCTTTGACCCGATCTTTAAAACGGGCATATAGCCGTTGGAACTACGATAGGGTCAAAGAGCAAGTGTAGTTTTATCTCTACTAATCCTTCCTCTTTTCTTTCATTACTGATTGCCAGCCTTCTTGATTTTGAAGAATGTCATAATTGGATCTGCTATTCCTGTTACTTTGCAACCGATCGAGTTTGAGTTCCCCTACTCGGAAATTAAACTAGTTTAAGATATCTCGTTGTTAAGAAATATTTTGATATTGTTAGTTTGCAATATTACATTGTACCATGTGTTCTAGTTTTGTGCAACTCAAGTTTGGGCTTTGCTCACACATTTGTTTTCACTTGTGAACGATCTTAACTAGTTAAATATCAACCGTTCACTCGTTAAGAAAAAATGTGCACACAAAATTTCCACCTTTAGTTTGCTTCATTCTTTATAATATCTTTACCTTCTAATATCAAAATTTATAATTTTATTTCTGAACTTCGTATGGATCCGGCCGTACTCATTGCTCAAGGTTAATTATGAAATTATTTTAAAATTGTTAGATGACTAAACAATTTTTAAACTTGGTCAATAGACGATTTTGAATTGTTAAATAAGAACGAGTAGCTAGCATTTCTAATATAAGTATTCAGGGTTTAGTAGTAGCAAATTAAACTTTCTGCTAACCAAGTATGGAAATTAGTTATGCTCTTTTTTATTTTGTACCAAACCAAACTGATCTGAATCGAAAGTCTCAAAATAAGTATTAAGGTTTTAGTAGTTGCAAATTAAACTTTCTGCTAACCGAGTTTGGAAGTAATTTGTGCTTTTTTTATTTTGTGTATCAAACTAAACCAATCCGAACCGAAAATCTCAATATAAGTATTGAGAGTTTATTAGTTGCAAATTAAACCTTCGGCTAACCGAGTTTGAAAATTATTTATGCTTTTTATATTTTATACCAAACCAAACATATCTGAACCGAAAGTCTCAATATAAGATTGGGTTAAATAATGTTGACACATATGTAAACCGAATGGAACTTAATATCGTATGTAATACAAATTAACGATTTCACTACACATGATACCCTCTTATTGGAATTCAGAATATTGCTAGTTTGATATTATACCAACATATTTAACCCAAATGGGAATTACACTTCTATAGTGGGTTGGAAAATTTGAACGTAATACCAATATATTGAACTCATGAGTGTGATATCAATATATTGAACTCATAACATATACATAGGACTGCTCTTTTCACATTGGACTGCTCTTAACATATACATAGGCCTTATTTTTTAGGTCCAAATTACATCAACCCAAATGTTGCCTAGTACTCAAATGGCAAAGGAAATGAGAGCCCATGTCTCTTACCATGTGGCACAATCTCCATCTTAACCTGCACAGTAAATAGCAAAGGACCCAAGCATGCTTCTTATATTTGCTATGCTCTTCTTCTACACTTTCAGTCTCCTTTCTGCAATTAGATCGGTCATAGATCCACCCGACTTTTGCATTTATTTCATCTTTGGAGCCTCACCAACTCAACTCCTCTCCATCCCTCCCTATATTATAAATCCCCATCCCAAAATTCACCAAAAACACATACAATAATTTCTCCCAATCATTTTCTCCTCAAAAAACCCCAAAAAAAAGAAGAAAGAAAATGCAGTCCATGTTAAACCTCCATGGCAGTTTTGGCCTTCCTCTCTGTGTTTCAGGGATAACCCATCACCATCTCACCTTTTCTAAGGAGTATAAACTTCTTTTCTCTCTCTCTCTCTCTCTCTCTCTCTCTCTCTCTCTCACTACTTTCTCTCTCTAAAGCTCTCTCTTTCCATTTTTCAGAATATATTATTGGGTTTTGATTCTTTTTTGTGGGTGGTTTTTGTTTTAGGATGGTAGATCATGATCGCAGGAGGGAAGCCATGAGAAGGAAGAGATCACAAGCTAGGGCAGCTCTGCATGCAAATCAAGAAGTGGGTTTTGAAGTTAGAAGTGAAAGAGTTGCAGAAGAAGAGATCAAGTTTGATGATGATGATGGAGATCTAGCTACAGCACTACATGATCTGCGTTGCAGTTATTTGGCTTGTACTGCAAAAGCTGCATAAGCTTATTAGCTTAGCTTAAGTTAGCTTATTAAATTTAATCTTAATTAATTTATGTGTTTTATGAACCTACTTAATTTGGATTATGAATTAATGTTTAATGATGTATGAAGGATTTGATGAAATTTTTTAACATATATTTGGAGTTCTATTTTATTTCGGGTCAGAATTTGGAGTCTATGCTTGATCAGGGTTTTTTTGGCGTTTTTGCTTTATGGGGTTTTGGGATATTTGCCTTTGATTTGTCGTTCTTCTTGTTTGCTGGTTGCTTTTGGCACACTTGTACCATTGTTCAAACAAAGAACGATCAGTATTCTAAAAAAAAAACAAAAAAACAAAGAACGATCATCTTGACCATTAAACAAAGCAAAGAACACTCATCACATGAAGCATGAGCATGAGCAATGCATCCATCCACCCCTCCATCCATCCATCCATGTTTTGAATTTGATCCAACTTCAAATTCTTATGTTGACCATAAAAAGAAAAGTTTATAACGAGGTGATTTTTTACACCTCTTTTTGACTTTTCGTATACTTCTTTCTATTCTGGTTTTTTATTCAAATATTATATGAGATTTGAAATCGATAGGAGTGGTCTCTGAGTTTGTTCATCATCAATTATTTTGGTCATTTCGTGAAAAATCTCTGATAAATAAGCACTAAGATGACAAAAATACCCTAAATTTAATAAACAATGGGCCAAATGATATGATAAAATTAAGGGTATTTTTATCATTTTTCCTTATTTAACGAAAATTTGTCATAAAATGTCCAAAGTAACTAACGGTGGAAAGACTCAGACACCAGTTGTATCAATTTTAAATCATAGAGACCAAAACGAAGAATTATGCCAATCTCGGAAATCATTTTGGCTATAAAGCCTTTTATTTTTGTCGTCAGATTGAATAAATCAACTAGAACAACACACAAGATTAAGCAAGGGTGAGTAAAAAACTAAAAAGAGTGTTTGTTTATCATTTCTCAAGCTAGTAAAAGTGAATCTATCTGCATTCGAAATCATTTATTTGATTTAATTACTATTTCTTTATGTAAGAACTAAAAGTAAAATATCGATCATTTGTCTGCAAATCATTGAAAAACTTAGAGAGGAAGATTATATGACAATGGATGTCCCTCATACTTCCTTAGAGTCCCCTTCTCTCAAGGCATCAGCTTTTCAACCATTTGTAAGTTTGTCTGCAAATCATTGAAAAACTTAGAGAGGAAGATTATATGACAATGGATGTCCCACATACTTAGAGTCCCCTTCTCTCGGCATCAGCTTTTCGACCATATGTAAGTTTTAGTTCTCTTATCCTTTTCTATGGGTAGAAATATATTTTCTCTTTTCCTTTTGTTTTCGATTTTCATTCATGTGAGGTTTAAAGCTTGGCTAAGCAAAAGGACGATGACGAGAGTTCAACTCTTGTCGTGAGCATAGAAACCACAAATGCTCTGGTACTAGTTATAATTATTGGTATGGATTCGTTTATTTTTTATGACGAGAATCAATGGATTAAAATATACCAAATCTAGTAATCCAAGTGCTATATCCAAGAATTATATTGATATATATAGAACCGATCGAAGCTTCTTTTGAAATTAGTTATGAAGCCGATACGAACAAGTTTCACGTTTAAAAGATTGGAGCTCATATGGTTATGGGTTGAGAATGGGTTGCATGAAATCAAATTTCTTGTTATATGATAGCTTAGGGGTGGAGTTGGAGTACGCTTGAATTCAATCTCCTAAAGCATTAATATCATGTGTCCTAGAAGAAAAGAAAAGGGTTGGTCCAAATAATAAATTGATTACAAAATAGTTGCATTATTTTTAGTGGTTGCCTATTTTGGTCCTTTTATTGAAGTTAGTCTTTAAACTTTCAAAAAATATGTTAAAAGAGAGGATAATTGTGGCGTTAGCTATAAAAGTTGATAGATTTAATCGTGAACGCAATTTAATTTAGTTGATTCTTTTGTTCAAACAGATCACAGTGTCAGCTGTGTTAGCAAAAACATTTTTTGCACGGATAAAAACCAAGTTGATACGGCGTTTCGTAAACTAGTATATTAGTGAAACGACTTGTCAAATGGAGACGTGTGTAAAAAACAATATGTAAATCATATAATTCAGTCTTGTCCCTTACAGCCAATTGTTTTTAAAGTGAAAAATTAGTTTTATTTGTTCAGTTAGTTTTTTTGTTACTAAAAGTTTAGGATGAGGGGACACTTACAGGTTTTTACAGATCGCTCACTAAGAGAGATTTTCGGTTGAACTCGAACTTAGATATTGGCCTAGCAAAGAGAATGATCCTAATCAATTCAATCAACTCTCGTTGGCGGGTTTAGTTAGTTTAGTGTTGAATAAAGAAACAGTTCCAAACTAAATCGACCTATTTGAATTTGGTGGATATGTCTGTTTTGCAACATAAATGCTTACTCCACGATAAAAAGGGTCAACTAGTTGCATGGCAGCATATTTACGGTAGATTGGAAAAACAGGTGATTTATTGAAAGGTCGTTCTAAAATAGTTACGTGCTATTCTATCAATTTTTGTAGCAACTTTTAAAAATTTAAGGACGAAATAAAATTGAAAGACCAAGAGTTCTTTTCCTTTTCCTTTTGTTTTTTTTTTTGGGGAGGGGGGGGGGATGATTAGTTTTCTTGGCGGTGTTGGGACTTGGGACAATCAACATGTGGAAGACATGACCACACATGAGCGTATACAATCATCCATCTTTGTCAATTGTTTGTGTGTTTTTCCTTGTTTAGTCATTCAATCGTTGGCAGACAGAGCTCTATGTTACTTGTTTAATCGTGATTGAGTTGTTACCAGTTTACGCCATGGGTAGAAATGAATAATACTATTACGTAATTAGAGTAATGGTATTTGAATTTATACCTATACGCGTTACGGTTTAATCTTTTAACTCGTATTTTAGTTTGTGTGGTCCTTCAGCTAGACCACTTCCGCCCCGCACCATTAATCCTACCGTCAACTTTTTCAAGTCCTTCGTCTATTTAAAAAAGTTTTTTTAGCGAAAATAGTATTCTATTATTATTTATCAAATTGAGGTTATTTATCAAATTTTCACATAAAGGTCAAAATGATTGACTATAGATAAACTCAATGACCACTTCTATCGATTTCAAATCTCAGTGACCGAAATGACTTATTGACTAAAGCACAAATCTAGTGAATGAATGTAGGTTGCGTACGCTTAGCCACTAGTTAGAAGGAAATCCCTTGACTTTGCTTATGCACTTATGGGCCTTGTGCGGTACAGAAAGCCACCATGTAAGGATCAAATTCCATTTAATTTCTACAAACATGAATTTGAAAACTACTAATCTCATATAACAGTATATGACATGAAAAAGAAAAGAATTTCGAAAACTGACAGCATGAAGAGATAGTGGCTTGCAGATATATACTATTCAAGTTCATGTTCATAGACGAGCCATTACTTAGTGAGATTTATCTCCTTTTGTAAGGATTAATGCGTAAACAAAAAAAAAAAAAAAAAACTGCTTTAATCCTATCCGCGTTGTTGCAACTTGAAATGTCTGTTTCTCTCCTCTTCTCACGTAATTAAATGTGAAGAGAGACATACACATCACGGAAGCTGAGGAAGTGTTTTCCGTACTTGCGTGCATGATGATTGTGGGCCAAAATTGCCGCCAGTTAAGTGTGAGGATGAGAGTAGCATTCTCTTATTTTTTTTTTTTTTCTTTCTTCTTATTTGAACGGTCACGGTTAAATCATGTTAACATCTTATATTAATTTTTTATAGCAAGAGAAAAAAAAAAAAAAAGAATGTGAGATGATAGAATGGAAGGGGATGGAAAGAGATAGGGAAATAATTTTAGTCCATGAGGATGAGGTCCATAGTATTAATTTAAAATGGTGGTTCTTAGATCGCAGTCATCTGATAGTGACAATTATTAAGAAAATAGGTACTTCTATCCTTTCGAAATTGTTTGACACGACTTTTTCATTTCTTCCTTCAACAACGGATTTATCCATTACAATTTAATATGCGGCAGGAAGATTGCCAAATGCCAATTAGTCCTATCAAATTTTTATTTTATTTTCTAGACCTGAAACTTAATAGCAATGTTCCCTTGATCCTGGAGGAAGGAGATTATCTTCGGATCTCTTTCACCAAAGTTACCGTATCAAGTAATCCAAATTTTTGAAATTTGATCAAACGGTTAAAATTATTATAGCTTTTAAAAGATGCCTCTATTTTTAGTCGTTAGATCAAATTTCAAAAGTCCGGATCACTTAATCCGATGGCCTTGGTGGAAGAGATCCGGAGAGAATCTCTTTTCATCCCTGAATGATAAAAATTTCATGCCTCACGCTTATATTCAATATCACTGGTTGAGAATCATGTGCTTTTAGTATTTTAATCTCAGCCATTTACATTAGATTTAGTAGTAAATGACCATAAATCTTTCTTGTTCCTGTTTGGCATCTTTGCCCGGATATAAAATTCTGTCTTCCAAAAAATAAAAAAAAGAGCAAACAAAACAGATGTAACACCATGATTAGCAAATGCCTGTAATCTAGTCGTTGATTCCCAATTGCATTTCACCTCTCCTATGGACAAGAGAACAGGAAAATGTTGCCTCGAGAGGGGTTTAACAAGGCAGCATTGCCTTGCCTCGAGGAGTTTAACAAGGCAACATTGCCTTGTCAAAAAGTTGAAGGCAAATTTAGTCGCTTATCCCAGCCGAATGATTTGCCCATGACACAAATGTTCAAGGCATCAAATGACACATCCATCAACCTTAATCTAATGCTAACCCAAACCTTAGGACCTGTTTGGTACTCTACTTGAATTCAACTTTTTAAACTCAAAAACAATTTTCAAATTTTAGGCCTTAAAAACTTGTTTAGTAGGATTATTTTCAAAAACTGAACTCAAGACTCACTCAAAAATATAATCTATTATCTAAAAACATAAAAAGTGAGTTTTTAGAGTTTTTAAACTTAAACTCACTCATTTCTTTTCCCTCACTCTTCCCCTTTACTCCAAATATATCTCTCTTTTCTTCTTTCTCTTTTTTTTTTTTTTTTATACCTTTTTCGTCTCTCCTTTAATCTGCTATCTTCGTTCTCTCGATTCATTCTCTCTCCTCTTCCTCTCTATTTCATCCAATCCTCTCTCTTCTTTATTTTTTCTTCAATCATCTCTTACTTTCTTTTCCTCTTCTCTTCTCTTTCTCCCTCTCCTGCAACCCCATCTTTTTAGATCTTTTTGTCTAGTTTAAGTAGTAAAATTTTAAATTTTTAAATAGTAAACCAATCAAGTTTTTTAGTTTTAAAGAAAATTATTTTCAATAAATGTTCTTAAGAAATGTTTTGAGAAATGATTAAAATTTTCAAATAAAATACCAAACAAACCCTTATTTTGTTGGTCAGACCAATCACCAAACAAGTCTAATCCCATGGACAAGAATGAGCTACATAAAACGGATTCGATCCAATAATACAGTTGTGTTTTGACCAAGCCGTCACAACCACAGCAAAACCGTTCCATGTAAATTGATCTTAAACAAAGAACAAAGACATTCTATAACATTTCCACATAAAAACATCGTAGACCGACCACTTCCACCGCAGTCAGAGCTTGCCGGAGATTTTGAAGTTCGGGAATCAGAGATCATACAAGTATACCACAACACAAGCTGATTCAAATTCATATAAAAAAACAACTGGAAGAAGCGAACATGCGAAGTAAAAGATATTTAAAAGAAACTATGTTTTTATAGCGAGAGTAGCAAGAACCAGGTCGCAAAAGCTTTTAGCCGCTCCGGGAAGAACCCAGAGCACCTTGACTCTCAACAGAGGACATAAAAGGAAAACACTAGCAGCGCCACCGCCGGTCAAGCACCCAGTTCTGAGAATGAATGCCTAACGACGACACCGACACGAAAATACACAACCAGCAATCCAAAGAAATACTAATAGAGAAGTTTTTACGACTACTATTATTATAAAGATGATAGAAGATTTCGCCTGCGGAAATCTGTTGAACCAGTGCGGTTCACTTCTTCTTAGCTGCGGCCTTGGTGATCTTAGCTCCAGTTGGATCCTTCTTCTCAACGCTCTTGATGACACCAACTGCAACAGTCTGGCGCATGTCCCTCACAGCAAAACGTCCGAGCGGTGGGTACTCAGAGAAGGTCTCAACAACCATGGGCTTGGTGGGAAGCATCTTCACAAATCCAGCATCACCATTCTTCAAAAACTTGGGCTCCTTCTCAAGCTCCTTGCCAGATCGCCTGTCGATCTTTGTAACGAGCTCAGCAAACTTGACGGCAATGTGGGAGGTGTGACAGTCGAGAACTGGAGCATATCCCTGTCCAATCTGGCCGGGGTGGTTCATGATGATGACCTGAGCGATAAAGTTGGCAGCCTCCTTTGCGGGATCATCCTTGGAGTTGGAAGCAACGTACCCACGCTTGAGATCCTTGACAGCAACATTCTTAACGTTGAATCCAACATTATCACCTGGAAGGGCCTCCTGCATAGCTTCGTGGTGCATCTCAACAGACTTGACCTCAGTAGTCAGACCAGTTGGGCCAAAAGTCACAACCATACCAGGCTTAATGACACCAGTCTCAACACGTCCAACAGGAACGGTACCGATACCACCAATCTTGTACACATCCTGAAGTGGAAGCCGGAGGGGCTTGTCTGAGGGCCTCTTGGGCTCGTTGATCTGGTCAAGAGCCTCAAGAAGGGTGGGACCCTTGTACCAGTCAAGGTTGGTGGACCTCTCAATCATGTTGTCACCCTCGAACCCAGAAATGGGGACAAAGGGGATCTTATCTGGGTTGTAGCCAACCTTCTTGAGATAGGACGACACTTCCTTCACAATTTCATCATACCTTGCCCTTGAGTACTTGGGAGTGGTGGCATCCATCTGTACACAATAATTAACATTGTGTGACGTGAGTTAAAACTGCTTGTGAACTCACAGCAATAACAGCTGACACCCAATACCAATTGAAATATCATCACCGTACAAAATTAGATATATAATTGCAAAATAAAAACATTGAAATACCAATACACCGTATAAAATTTGAAATACAATCGACACAAGATATATAAGGCTCACCTTGTTGCAGCAGCAAATCATTTGCCTGACGCCAAGAGTAAAAGCAAGCAAAGCATGCTCACGGGTCTGACCATCCTTGGAAATACCGGCTTCAAAACCTCCGGTGGTAGAGTCAATGATGAGAATGGCACAGTCAGCCTGTGAGGTTCCAGTAATCATGTTCTTGATAAAGTCACGATGTCCAGGAGCATCAATGACAGTGCAGTAGTACTTGGTGGTCTCGAACTTCCACAGGGCAATGTCAATGGTAATACCACGTTCACGCTCAGCCTTGAGCTTGTCCAACACCCAGGCATACTTGAATGACCTCTTGTTCATCTCAGCAGCCTCCTTCTCGAACCTCTCAATAACACGCTTGTCAATACCACCAAGCTTGTAGATCAAGTGACCTGTCGTGGTCGACTTCCCAGAGTCGACATGGCCAATGACCACGATGTTGATGTGGAACTTCTCCTTACCCATGTTGGATAATCAGAAAAATAACTGAAAATCCAAGCAGATAACCGAAATCAATCAGTCACTTAGCTTTATTTGATTAGAAGATCATCAGATTATGATCACTCATCGCCAAAACAACAAAATACTGCATAACATACGAGAAAAATACAACTAAATCAATGCAAAGATTATCAAAATACAGAGTCCTTTCGATATTACTAAAGATCGGTGATCATATCCGCAAAAATGATTACAGGACTGAAAAATCATCACTGTTGATAACAGAGAAAAAGACTCGCTGCATAATCTAGTAAACAATATCTTTTGTAATTTTAACAAAATACAAAGGGGAAAATTATAGTTTCAGAAATTTCACAAATTCACCACGATTCATCGAGGGACAGATTTTCAAAACGCAACACCAACGAGTCACAAATTAATAAACAATATTAAAACAAAATCATATGTAACACATGCGTGATTGTATCCGATCAGCAAATAAACAATCACTAAACTATATCTTTTTTTATTAACGTAAAAAAAAATTAAAATAATACTTTTCTGTAACTCTCTCAACAGATGAAACAGACCCAGAATCCAAATCAAATGAAACAAATAAATAAATTCCTCTAACAGTGTCAGATAAACGAAACCCTTAAAATCCACATGCAATTCACGCATAAATCCAGATCTGATCACAAATATAAATACCAAACAAAAACCACAACCCAGTTCATCAATTCATCAGTGAACGAACAAAAAAAACCATAAAATTTTCAAACACTTTCAGGAAATTAACATCTAAAAGGAATCAAAATTAAATCGAACAAATATAATCGCACAGAATTTAATTAAATATAATAAAATCTGCGACAAAGAGACAAAGATCTGAGCAAACCTGGAAGAAACAGACGAGAGCGACAGGAAGATTCAGGAGCTTTCTCACGCCGACTTCAGAGTGTGAAGAGCGAGAACAGCAGAGGATAGCAAATGTGTGAGCCCCGTGAATTTTAAATAGGGGGAAATGGGGCTTCTGTAGGGCTAGGGTTTTACTCTCCGCCTTTGGATGATTGAGGATTTGATCTGACGGTTGTGAGTGTTTGCTTGAACTTACATAATTTGCTGCCCTGGCATGTTCAAAAAATTTCGGTAATCCCGTTTTACGCTTTTTTCGCTAACGACATCCTTCAATATTAGTATTTTAAAAAATAAATAATTACAGATGATCATAATCTCCCTGAATACAATTATGATTAACCACGAACTGGTGGCCTAATGGTAGTAACGAAGTTAGGATTTGCCGAGGGGAAGGGTAAAATTCAAAAAAGTGTAAGATTCAATCAAATCGGTTGCTTTTATATTGAAGAGTGCAAAGTTTTAAGTCAATATTCATAGCAGAAAATAATCTCTTCACTAAAACAGTTGTAAACGGTAATATCAAAGCTAATGTAATAAGCTTAAGTTGGCTAGGATTAGATTATAAAAAAAAGTGCTAGTCAGGCAGCGAACTGGGGCCTAGTAGCTAGGCGCCTAGTCAAGATCTAGTCAGGAGCCTAGATGGATTTAAATGAATTTCTTTTATCGTAAAATAAGTATTAAACAATATTTACATTATTTTTTAAAAAGTAATACAATATTTATAGATAATGTGAGAGTTTAAGATAAATATGGTAGGGGTCTTAAAAGAAAAAGACAAAACTTGAGTACTCACCAATTTTACTCACTAGACTTTATGGCTCAATAAAATTACAACATCCATCATTCTTAACTCTTTAACCAAACAACAACAGATCTACTATTCTAGCAACCAATCCCTCAATACCTCTTCTTTGTCAACCTCGACTACACCCCACCCAATCCCCTTCTTCTCCGGCAACCCCAATGCCAATAACCTCCACCAACTCCACCAGAATCAGAATCAGGAGATCGAGAGCGTTGTCGCTGGAAGCTGAGGCATCCAACTCTCGTTGTCGAAGCAAGCCACACCGACGACCTCTTCATTCTGCTGCTTAACTTATCCATGGTCAATACTTTGGGATTTTTTTATTTTATAGTTTTAATCATTCTTATCATATGTCAATTGATGTTATTGCCTATCATGTTTTTCACAAGAATCAAACTATGTGTTTGTATAAGATATGAACTATGATGAGCATCAAATTTATGGCGGAGATGAATCGGTGTAGCGAGTTTTCTGGTGGCTTTAATTTTCTTCAGTTGTCGCCGTTTGGTATAGGGAATATTAAACTGATAAGCCTTCATCTTCTTCGCAGGTTCCACCGCTCTGCAACTACCTTTTTTTTTTTTACCTCTTTTTTTTTTAGATTTCGTTCTCCAAAAATCTAAAAAAAAAAAAAAAAAAAACCCAGCCCTACTATAGAAACTAGATCACCGAAGCGAGAATTCTCATTTCCGGCGAGAGCGAATGGGTTGAACCAGCGCTCCTAGATGTGTTTTCAGGTGAGGGGAGGGGCAACAGCCACTCCTCGCCCTCACATAGCTTCGCCACTACTCAGTGGTAAAGGCAGATGCGAGGCATCCTTCAATCACTACAAAAAATGTGTATAGGTCTCGAGTTCGAAACACGCTATTGGAGTGGAAGCTAGACTTGTGGCCAAGGAGAGGCACTCCCCTTAAAATGCCTATGTGAGTCTTCTCAGTCCACAAAAAAAGTAGATAATCGTGACTTGCCACTCGTTGTCTTATTTTTAGAAAAAAAATAATAAATAATACAATTATGATTAAGCACTCTATTGCGGGTTCCATCTACGACGTCTCTCTTCGACTTAATAACTACAAAATAAATAAGAGAAAATTATTTTCATAAAAAAAATAGCTCGAGTGTTTGATGAATTATCAAATTCTTTGAGGTTTGTCACTTAGTAGTAGGATTTAGTGGTATCGCTTTTTACTTGTAAGTGAGAGGGGTCTTACATTTGATTCTTACCAAATACAAATTTGAACCATATTATTGCTAGTCCATTGTGAGGGCTAATGTCACATCCTGGCTCGGGGCGGATCACTTCCCGGGCCCGCTCCACCACCGTAGCACGATATTGTCCACTTTGGGCCCTGACCACGCCCTCACGGTTTTGTTTCTGGGAACTCACGAGCAACTTCTCAATGGGTCACCCATCCTGGGAGTGTTTTAGCCCCTTTCTCGCTTAACTTCGGAGTTCCTACGGAACTCGAAGCCAGTGAGCTCCCAAACGGCTTCATGCTAATTAGGGATGAAAATATACATTTAAGGATCACTCCCTTGGGCGATGTGGGATGTTACAGCTTAGCCCACCCCCTCCCTTAGTGTAGATAATATTATTTGTTAAAAAAAAAATCTTTAAGGTTTAAGCGATACACTTGTGGGATAACATTTTAGTGTGATTGTAATACTGTTATATATTATTAGTTAAAATAATTTTCTTTTTATATAGGACTGCCATTATTGTATTATATAATAAATGATTTAATTAAGAGTAAAACAAATAAAAAAGGGCTCATCTTTTTACTTCTCACACATCCTTGTTAATTTCTGTCATTTGATCATTTTTTTAATTCAGTCAATTCGACAGCTGCAAATTAAGAGGGTGTGTATGAAGTAAAAATAGTTGTGTGGATAGCACACCCAAAATACAATTGTATGACGTTGTTGACGTTGTAGCGAGTTTATGAACTATTATTGGGTCTTTACTTCCCAAAATATTATTGGGCTTGCAACAAAAATTTAGATCCATCGCGAATGTGGTATTAGATAGATGCATGTATAGCTCACCATATAAGGAGTATGAGATGCAAAAATGAAAGTGACATTTTACATGTCAATTTTTACCTTTCACGCACTTATTAAACTTTTGTTATTGATCTCTTTCTATTTATTTGATGAGACTGCCAAAAATTGAGAGAGGTATATAAAAAGAAAAAATCGGTGTGTGGATAGAACTATCTTGCAAAAATTGTACGTCAACAAATTGACAAAATAAAATAAAATATATAATGAGTCATCATATAAAGGCCTTTTGCAATGAAATACAAGACATGTGGTGTTTTGAATGTGTATGCACAATGCAAGTTAGACATTTTTGGTGTTTGTTGAAAGTTGATCATTGGTTTATCTCTTTAAAATCTTGACAAAGCATCAATATTTTTGGTCCATCTCTTTAAAATCTTGACATTTTTTGTGTGTATTCCTCTTTACTTCTAAGTAAGAGGTCTTCGGTTCGATTCTCACCAAAAGCGAATTTGAACCACATTATTGCTAACCTATTGTGAGACTTAACCCACTCTTCCACTCACTTAGTGTAGGTAATATCGTTTGTTAAAAAAAAAAAGTAATTTTCCTAAAACTTATGATTTTTTGTGGAATATATGAGAGCAACTCAAAATTTGGTGGAATAGATGAGAGAAAGATGGACGAGATGCAAAACTGAAGTGAGAGAAGAAGGAAGTAGGATTATTTGGTGCGGGAGATCAAATGTGAGTTGCAAATCATAATAAGACTAAAAAAAGATCGATATTCTTCTTCACTACACGATAATGTAACAATATTCCTCTTTAGTTGTAAATCAAAGTCTTAGTTTGACTCCCATAAAGCGAGTTCGGTATTAAGGGTTTGTTTGGATGTGCTTTTAAAGTGATTAAAATCGCTTTTGGTGAAAATGTTTTTGACACCAATTCTTAGTAAAAATCCAAGTGGATCTTGGAAAAGCACTTTAAGGCCATCTCTAACCGGAGGCTGGCAAGATGGCTCGTTTTAGCCATCTGGCCTTCCAATATATTAATATTTTAATGAATAGTACATGGCCATATTTGCCTCCGTCTCCAACCTAGGGCCAAAGGGCCATAGAGCTCGTTTTAGCCCTATCACAGAAAATCATCTCCAACCGAGGGCCAAACATAATTTATTATTTAAAAACTACAACTTCAATTCAAATCCAACGGCTAAGTGACGTTAGCATGACGTCAACTAGCCGTTGGTAGCTGACATCATGCTGACGTCAACTAGCTGTTGGATTTGAATTTTTTTTTTTTTTGCTATAAATAGGGTGGATATTAGGCTATAATTCACACATCTTTGAATTCAATCTCTTTCAATTCAAGTTTGCAATGAATTCCAACTTTGTATCCTTTTCGGATTCCAACTGGGGGTCCTCATCCAATTCCAAATTAGAAGAAAATGGGCGCAAATGAGACGAAAAGATGAAGAAGTTCAAGTAAGGCGCAACAAACAAAACAGAGCAGCAGCCATGGCTGCGGCCAAGGTGTGTCAGCCAATTGAGGAACAACCTCAATGGAGTAGCTCTGTTGCTGGTCGCTTTTACAAACCACGAAACAGAGCGATGGCATATGCTAATCTGATGAAAAACTACTTCAACCCCAACTCAATGTACACAAAAAAGGATTTCAGACGTCGCTTCCGGATGAGGCATCATGTCTTCGAGCGTTTACTTCGTGATGTCTAGCAGGTCAATCCATACTTTCGACAAAAGCGGGATAGAGCATGCCGCCCTAGTTTCTCACCTCATCAGAAGGTTACTGTTGCACTTCGAATGATGGCCTATGGCTCCCCAGCTGATTCGATGGATGAAACCTATAGTATGTCTGAGTTTACATACCTTGATACTCTTGAACAATTCTGTGACACAATTGTTCAGGTTTACAAAGACGAGTATCTCCGCAAGCCAAATCAAGAAGATCTGAATCGGCTCATTCGCAAAGCTTAAGACCATGGGTTTCCGGGCATGATAGGGTCATTAGACTGCATGCATTGGGATTGGAAGAACTGCCCCACCGAATGGCAAAGAATCTTTAGCGGAAGGTCGAGAAAGCCAACTGTTGTGTTAGAGGCGGTTGCCTCATATGACACATGGATCTGACATGCTTTCTTTGGAGTCCCTGGATCCCAAAATGACATTACAGTTCTTGGGCATTCACCTCTCTTCAATAACTTGACGGAAGGTAAAACACCTCAACTTGACTACTACATCAACAGCCGTCAATACAATATGGGGTATTACTTGGCAGATGACATCTACCCAAAGTGGGCGACACTTGTCCAAGCAATTCCAAACCCTAGGAATAAGGCAAAAAAGTTGTTTACCTTACACCAAGAGGCATACCGAAAAGATGTTGAGAGAGCTTTCGGTATTCTACAAGTACGGTGGAAGATCATCAGCGAACCGGTAAGAGGGTGGAGTCGAGAAAATTTGGACTCCATCATGATGTCTTGCATCATATTACACAATATGATAGTGGAGGGTGAGCGAGATGAGTATATTGATGGAGAGTCCGATGACGACCAAGAAGATCTAAATAGGTTAAGAAGGGCTCGTGCAAAAATATATGATGGGCCTAATTTGCCTTTCAATCCAAGAACTGGTAGTATCTTTATAAATGAGTACATGAGGCGCTATATAAAGATACGTTTCACAAACAAGTACCTACAACATGATCTTGTTGCACATCTTTGGGCCAAAAGAAGCATGGAGTAGACGTTTAAGTTTTATGTTGTTAAATGTTTTTAAAAATATTGTTTAAGTTTCATGTTGTTAAATGTTTTTTTTTAGGGGCGTTTTGATATAGACCCCTCATTTTTAGACTTCTTAGATTAAACATCTGTTCATTTTAACAATTTGATTAAGCATTCTTCTATAATTTTGGGGCCATGTGTATTTTAATTAACCCATTGTAATGTACCTAAATTACATAATTTGCCGTAGCCTTTAACATACGTGTTTCCCGTATCCAGTTTCTTCATGCCAAACTGCACGCAAGGCTCCTAGATTCTTGCTAACTAATGTCTCAGAGTTATAATCCAAGTAGAATACTACTTGTTGAATATAAGAAGGATATTAATAATGTTATTTATCTCTAGTGAATTCAATTTTCCAGGGGCACTTTCTTCCTTCCTATGAACGTACCATAAGTTTCAGAAGCCTACTTTCCGCACTGAGGTCGACGTTAGTATTCAGGTTCCAGTGTTGATTTTTATTCAAATTATCAGTTGGATGCGTTGATTTTGATTATCTTTTGAAGTCGAAGGTTTTTGATCTTTTGTGTGTTGGCTATGATTTGGTACGTTGCACTTAGGTTGGGCATTGCACTTAAGAAACTAGCCTCGTATCCCTGCTGTATCGCATAATTCCTTCGGTACCTTTCAAAAATTGCCGCCCACGCCACAGATAGGATTGAAACCCCCAGGCCTATCCCCACTCTCAGAAGCCGAGAAGCACCGTGGGGATGGCCAGTGATGCGCCTGGACAGCGGGACAAATATAGAGTAGTAGAGGGACTGTATGACAAAGATACTGAGGCCAGGAAACACTAGGAAACACTAAGTTTCAGAAGCCTTTTTTTCCTAATCCAAGAATTGAATGAATCGGCACATTTCACCGTACTTGCCGAAAAAAAAAAGTCAATCAAAACACTGCATAATCCTAACATTATGTTGATCGCAATTTTTATTTGGTAGCATTTGGTACGTCTGCAGCCTAGGATTTATGAATCGTGTAGTGTGCTATATATATGATTCGTGTGGACATCTTGCAGCTTACAATATATATATATATATATATATATATAATGGTACAAATTATTTGATTAAAAATGTTTCAGGTACATCATTGCGCTACCAACGGTTAAGTATGGGAGCATGAACTACCGAATATGCAAATCAGTGTCTTACTTGAAGAGGTCGATAAAAAAAAACAACCATCCCCAGAAATAGCATCCATAATCAAAGGAGTGAAAAGAAGACAGGTACGAAAGGTACTTAGAAAAGCGGACTTTGAATATGCAAATACAAAAAAAAAAATCTGGCAAAAAAAGGAAAAATGTGGAACACAAGAGTTCTGGAATTGATGAATCAATGAGGAAAGTTGGTGACGTACCTTATGAAAATGCAAAGACAGGAAAGAAGATGAAACAAATTGGATGTTGGTCACCTCATGATCCAATTAGACAAGAGATAGATTGTGATACTTATGTTTCGAAGAAGGTTGCAAGAAAATGTCATGAGAAAAATATTGTTCTGTCTGAAACGTTTGTGGGTCCCAGGTTTGATAAAGATGACTACGAACGCCTTCAAGACTTCATAAATAGCGATTATTCTGGGTAAGTAATCATTTTTACACCATTGTATATGCATATTATAGGACTGGTAATTGGAGCATTGTAATTAATGTGTTTGTGTTATTGTACCATATATCACAGGATAGCATTATGGTCAGGAAAGACAACTCAAATAATGCAAGAAGATGTAGAGTTTCTAATCACTAACAAGGGAATCACATGGCAGGTAATTAATGGGTCATTTGAAGGTATAAAGATTAGAGACGTAATAATGTATTTAAGTACTTGCATACCATAGATGCGTATGCAGAAGTGCTATGTAGGAGGCTAGCAAGTGATAAGAAATTGAAACATAAGTCATTCTTTATGACTATTCTTGTCTTGGTACGTATTGAAAAGATATTCACATTCGCATGTTTGGCTTAATTATTTTTCATATATTTGCATATTTTTAAACTTTACCTATTGAATGTTTTAACTAGTATGTTATGTCTTTGATATGATCATGTCAAATAGGAATACGACAAGATGAATGACATTATACAATGTGTATTTGTAATGTACCAGGTGTTTGGTACGTTACGTAATGTTACACTAACTCATATTCATAGTTTGATTCATGAAATAATATTAATTAGATCATTCCAGGCATTTGGTAAGTAAAGTTTTTTATTTTTGAAACGTATCCGTCTGGAAAAACGTTATACAATGCGTATTTGTAATGTACCAAGTGTTTGGTACGTTACTTAATGTTACACTGACTCATATTGATAGTTTGATTCACGAAATAATATTTAATTAGATCATTCCAGGCGTTTGGTATGTAAAGTTTTTTATTTATGAAACGTATCCGTCTAGAAAAACATTATACAATGTGTATTTGTAATGTATCAGGTGTTTGGTACGTTACTTAATGTTACACTGACTCACATTGATAGTTTGATTCATGAAATAATATTAAATTAGATCATTCTAGGCGTTTGGTACGTATAGTTTTTTTATTTTTGGAACGTATCTGTCTGGAAAAATGTTATACAATGTGTGTTTGTAATGTACCAGGAGTTTGGTACGTTACTTAATGTTACACTGACTCATATTGATAGTTTGATTCATGAAATAATATTAAATTAGATCATTCCAGGCATTTGGTACGTAAAGTTTTTTTATTTTTGAAACGTATCTGTCTGAAAAAACGTTATACAATGTGTATTTGTAATGTACCAGGTGTTTGGTACGTTACTTAATGTTACACTGACTCATATTGATAGTTTGATTCATGAAATAATAATTAATTAGATCACTCCAGGCATTTGGTACGTAAAATTTTTTATTTTTGAAACGTATATGTCTAGAAAAACATTATACAATGTGTATTTGTAATGTAGCAGGTGTTCGGTACGTTACTTAATGTTACATTGACTCACATTGATAGTTTGATTTATGAAATAATATTAAATTAGATCATTGCAGGCGTTTGGTACGTGTAGTTTTTTTATTTTTGAAATGTATCGATCTGGAAAAACGTTATACAATGTCTGTTTGTAATGTACCAGTAGCTTGGTACGTAACTTAATGTTACACTGACTCATATTGATCGTTTGATTCATGAAATAATATTAAATTAGATCATTTCAGGCGTTTGGTACGTAAAGTTTTTTATTTTTGAAACATAAGAAGCTACCAAAGTGTTGGTGTGTTAATCCAAATGTACCAATTATTTGGTTTGTCTTTTATCATTAGTTAGACGATTAATGATCAATTGGTATTAAACTATCAACTAATAGGTACGTTAATTAGCGTTATATTGACATATTAATGCGATAAGTTTGTCAATTAGTCCACCACCCTTTTTTCTCAAAATCTGCAGGTTTACGTCGAACACTTCTGGAGTGGATGAATAAGCTTAGTTCTTGAATAATTGGACCATTATCTTACGAAACTTTTTCCCAAAGCCAATAGGATATGTTTTCTTAATATTCTTTTGTATGTGGTAAATACAAAATCCATGTGGAGAAGTAGGGAAAACATTTGCCACAGATTGAAGCAATCCTTTGTGCCGGTCCGATATGAATGTAATGGTATGTTCATCTTCAGATAATACGTCAGATAAGTTCATCAAAAACCAAGTTCAGTTAGCCTCATCTTCAGCATCAACCAGAGCAAATGCAAGAGGGAAAAAACCTATACAAATGAAAAATATAACAGAATTAATACAACATGATGTTAATTAACATACAAAAATATATAAACATCTTTACATGCATACCTTGGTTACCATTTTTCCCTGTCGCACCAAGCAAAGTGCCTTTGTACTTTGTTTTCACAAACGTACCATCCAAAAATAGTAAGGGTCTACAATAATTAAACCCTTCAATAGAACCTCTAAAAGCAATAAATAGACGACGAAAGTGGGAGGTGTTTGGATCGCACTCCAACACACAATGGGATCAGGATTACTTTTGCGGATCTGTTCAACACACCAACCTAACTTTTGGTAAGATAAAACGTCATCACCATGAATCATTGTCATCGCCATCTCTTTTCCGTACCATGCATTGTAATAGGAAACATCCAAACCATAATTCTTTTTGAAATCATCAACTATCTGAATTGGTTTAATGTGTGGATTGGACCGAATTTGCTCAACCAGTATGGAACACACAATCTTTGAGATCATCATCCCACTTTCACGTTCTCGAATGCGACCGCTGCATATGTGCTGATTATTTGATGTCCGGATAACAAAATGGCCATTAGCACTGCATATAGATGCATGAACACGCCACATACAACCTTCAATATCTTTCGTAATGCAAGAAGCTATTATCCTTTTATGCTCATTTGCGACATACTCAAATTCAAAACCCATCTCAACAACATACTTGCATAGTTTAAGCCTGAACTCATCCGCTCCATCCTCATAATCCTGACCAACATGACTTATATAGCTTTTCCAAGGATGCGATAAATACATCTTAGCAGTAGGTGTTTTAAATTTCTCCAAAAACTCATTCCCATCGGTGTGCATTACACCTTCAGCCAAAAATGGTTATGTAATACGAATATCTTGACTAGCATTGCCAATTTCATTTGATTCTTTTAAACTCACCAATATATCAACAAAATATGCGTTCTCCTTTGTTACAGATATGTGCAATACACGCACATCCATGTCACATTCCAAAAGACAACATGCGCATCCATTCATAGCATATGTAAAGTTAAATGAACCAACTACCAAACCACTGAACCTTGAGCTAACCTGGTTGCACAACTCAGAAAATGAAGTGTGCTAAAAAATGGGAATAGAAGTAGTAATATCATTATGGGTACATCTCTCAACAATAGCTCCTTCCATGAAGTCCTACCTACAAAAATACATTGGAAAATTGAGCTATGTAAACCTATAAATCGATCAATGCTGAAAAACTAATTGGACCAGGGAATTCCTAGTTAGCCAAGTAGCAGAGAAGAAAAACAAAAAACAACCTATTCTACAACAACTTATTTACACCAAAGAAGATATATTACTGTCCTCTCCATTGTTATTAATTGCTTAATTTTTCTCTCGTTTATTTTGTTAAAAATTGGTGTAAAACAAGCCTTTCATAAGCCTTACACGCCCAAGCAAAATACATGCAGCACCAATGTTTATTGGGGCATTTCATCGAACATGTGTTGGGCAACTTTCAAATCTTCAAAAACTCAACACAACTCCTCAGTGTGCATCTTATAACTTATCAATATAAATGAACTACTAGTATTCAAGCATAGACCAGAAGAAATACAAGCAAACAGAGCATTAAGCAACAAACGCACAACAAAATAATCAATCCCAATCCCCTTTCGAACCCAGACTAAAGTCGATGAAACTGCAACTTTATGATAATTATCTAAAAACCTTCTGTACGTACCACAGACAACAAGGTCGACGTTGTAGAGAATCTCAATAAAACCTTCTAAACGTAACAGCCTCAAGCATCTAAGAATATAGAATACGTCTAATTATCTCACATGATATCAATATAAAATAGCAAAAATAACCATTAATTGAAATGGATAAGTCCATTCAAAATTAAAAAATGAGGATCACAAAATTCAAACATGAAAGAAGAATTCTGGAAACACAATCCAGCGGCACATCCTACAAAAAAGGCCACGTATAGAAATAGGGTTTAGAAATATATCAGGCCAAAAGGATATATATGGAATTTAATAATTAATATTTTAAATTATAAAAAACATGTAATTTAAATAAAGATATAAAAATGCTGACATGACTATAGTTTAGGCATCCTAATCAAATTTCAAAATAGAACCAATGTTTGATCTAAAGAGTACTCGAAAAGTAAGGGGGATTCTAATTTTCCCTTTTTTTTTATGTTGTATAATTTGTATGTTGGTTAAAGTTGTTTCATATTGTTTAATGTTGTTTCACAATTTAATTTAATATTGTATAAAGGCTTAGGAAGTTATAGGAAAAAAAATATAATTTAAAAAAAATATGAAACAAATTTTGTGGAATAGAAGTTATAGGAAAAAATAGAAGTTAAAATAAAATGAAACAAATTTTGTGAAATAGAAGTTATAGGACAAAAATGGAATTTAAAAAAAAATATGAAACAAATTTTGTAAAATAAAAGTTATAGGAAAAAAAATAGAATTAAAAAAAATGAAAAATAGAAGTTATGGGAAAAATTTTGTAAACAAAAAATAATAATAAAACTGTAAAAAAAAAAATCGAATGCAACAGCTAGCTGATTGACGTCAGCTAGCCGTTGCATTTGAATTTTAGCTCAAGCATTCATGTCGGTTATAACCGACATGATTAATCATTTTTCTGCCTAGCCCTAGGTTGGCTGGCTGGTTGCATGCAGCCAACCCTTTAACCATTTTAGATTTCGTGGGGCCCTCTCAGATTCCACGAACCCTCTGGCCTAGCCCTCTGTTGGAGACGGTTTTCAGGCTATTTTCGGCCCTCTGGCCATCTGGACCCTTCGGTTGGAGATGGCTTAAGTGCTTCCCGTAAGAAGCACATATCTGGTGCTTCTTCCAAAAAGCACTTAAAGTGTTTTTGGAACTCAAAATCAATTTAACCAAAAGCGCTTTTAGACATTTTAAAAACATATCCAAACAAGCCCTAAGTCATTATGTAACTTAGCTTAATTCCCCACCTCAATATAATTGTATAAAAAGATGGATAATGCTAGGGAAATCAAAATTTTAAATTAAATTTGCAATGTCACTAATAAGAAACAAACATGTTAATCAACATTTAATCAATAATCCAATCATCTCTAACCATATTATTTGGTTTGTAAATTTGGTTTAAAATTTTGATCTCTCTAATATTAATCTAAAAATATAGATAAATAAACAATTAAAACGCATCCATTTAATGTGAAATTGATTTGTACTGTTATGTCTTACTTTCTGCTGAATTAAAATACTTATAAACAAAAGCTGCACCAAACCAGATTAGTGGGTCCAATAATGCGACCAATTTTTCAGCGTGAACGCCTTACTGTGAAACCTAAAATGTCATGCCGAGCGGAACCTCTCTATTTCTTTGCACTCGCCTTTTTGTTTCTATCCATTGATTGTAAATTAATAGTGAATCAAGGATTGTTTTACAGTTAGCAAAAATCCTCCCCCTCCCCACAAAAAAAAAAATTGTCCTTTTAGATACCGTTTGGTACGTGGAACGGAACGGAATGGAGTGGGACGAGACGTTCCGTCTCACGTTTGATGCACCTAAAACAGGTGGAACAGAATTTTGGGTGAATTTTTGTTCTGCCTCACCTCCTGGAACGACTAGTTCCACATCCATGAAACACAAAATTATAACCTCTCCGTTCCGTCCCATCCTATCCTGTCCCGTTCCATCTGCATACAAAACGATACTTTAGTGCATACATCTTTCTTCCGACAAGTCTTTTCTCTCAAATCTTACAACAATACCGTTTAAATTTCCTTCAATTTTGAGTTGCAAATTCTCATCTTTTCTCCCTTCTTCCCTTCTGCTGTGGTTCACCTGTCGATTCCAATTTACAACAAGTACGGTTTGGCTTTGGCTTTGGCTGCCAATTAAAAGAAAAAACAAGTCCTAAAGTTCAATTGGCTTTTGGAGAAGAGACAACTTTGAGTCTTTGACAAATGAAAAAGGAGCTACAGTTATCCTAGCCGCACGATCTACTTCAACGGCTAGGATTAATGTGTTTGGAGGCTCCGGATAGAAGAGGATCCAGAGGATCCGCGTCCTTAGAACGGTGAGTTTTGTACAGACCATTAGAAGGCCACATATTGGAGTTGCATTGGAGTTCCCATTTCCCCAGCATTTTTCCCATCCATTCTCATCTTTACCACTTTCTCAGGTAATCTTCTTCCCAACTTCTTTTTATTTCCTTACGACCTGTTTGGTTGCCGAGAAACCCGAAAATGAATTAAAGGAATGGAAATAATACAAATAGTAATCTGTATGTTGTTTCTCTTTCTCCTGGAAACTGTTGCGTTCAATGCTTCTGTATTCGCTAGGTATTCAAGCATTTTTCATTATTTTTTATTTTAATTTTTTTAAGCTAGGCGTCTGCTATTTCGTATCGGTTTCGGTACAAATTGCGCATTGTTTACCCCCTTGTGGTGTTTCAGTCAGTTTCCAGAGTAATGTTGGAGAATTTTGTAATTTGTGGATTTTGGATTCTGGGTTAGCTTTATTTTGTATAATCATATAGAAAGGTCTAATTTTATTTAAATCAGCTTTTGCAATCATTTCATGTTTTTTTTTCTTTTTCAAAAAAATTATGTTTGATGATGAAAGGCCTTGGTTTTTTTCGTTTTATATGTTTTCGATCTTTAAAAGTATTTGTCTGATTGAGCTTTTGATGATTTTTTCTTGTGATTTCAGTTTTCAGGCTACAAGTTCATAATTTGTAAGGAGGCACAACCAAATTAAGAAGTGCAGTATTACGAAGCTTGGTGCTTCGATCTTGCGGTAAATCATTCAGTAATATGCTTTCCGTTCGTAGATATTGCTTTAGAAAGGATGTTCTTTCATATAGTTTGAATTCCATCACTAGCACATTGCGGCCTATACACTATTTGATTCAAACCCAAATTGACCCAGTTCCCAAAATCGCTTCAAATGGATATTTTGGTATATATGAGCGGTTTTTGCTGCATAATTTTTACTCGACCAAGCCCCCATCACGATCGTTTAGAAGGAGAGAACGTAAAAGATCGGAATCCAATAGATCAACTCTTGATGAAGTCCAGTTTCAAAGGGCCTTATCCCAGTTGTTGCCTAGATTTACACCTGAAGAGCTTTGCAATGTTATAACTCAGCAAGACAATCCTTTTGTGTGTTTAGAGTTGTTCAATTGGGCATCACAACAGCCGCGGTTCAGACATGATGTTTCTACTTATCACATTACGATAAAGAAACTTGGCATAGCTAAAATGTATCAAGAAATGGATGATGTTGTCAACCAAGTGCTTGCTATTTCTTACATTGGTTCTGAGGCGCTTTACAATTCCATTATCTATTTTTTCACGGAAGCTCGGAAGTTGACTAGAGCTGTCAATATATTTAAACACATGAGGAATAGCAGAAACATGGAGTGTAGGCCTTCAATCAGGACGTACAATATTCTTTTTACGGCCTTTTTGAGTAGAGGATCTAATTCTTACATAAATCACATGTATATGGAGACAAGCAGGTGTCTGTTTCGGCAAATGGTGGATGATGGGATTGAGCCTGATATTTACTCTTTGAATTCTATGATTAAGGGGTACGTACTTTCCCTTCATCTCAATGATGCACTTAGAATATTCCATCAGATGGGCGTGGTCTATAAATGCACACCAAATTCATTTTCCTACGATTATCTCATTCATGGGTTATGTTGCCAAGGCCGAACAAATAATGCTAAGCAGCTGTGCAATGAAATGAAGAGCAAAGGGTTTATGCTGAGTAGTAAATCATACAACTCACTTGTGAATGCTTTGGCTCTTCATGGAGAGGTTGAGGAAGCACTGAAGTATCTGTGGGAGATGATTGAGAATCGAAGATCAGCTGAATTCATTACTTATAAGACAATACTTGATGAAATCTGCAGACAAGGAAGGGTTGGCGAAGCAATGAAATTGTTGAAGGACTTCGAAGAGAAAGACCTTCTGAGTGGGCATGTTTACAGGAAGCTTCTATATGTGCTTGAAGACGACTATGGAGATCCAAATGCCCATGCTCAATTCAGGTAGTGTCATTGATCACCTGCAAGCACATCTCCCGTTTACTTTGATTTCATCTAGCACAAATTTACCGGACTTCAAGTGACTGAGAAGTATTCTTATCTTGGAGGAAAGCTATTAGTTAGCATCTTTTGATGTGAATAGAATCTGATCCAGTGTTTCCTTTTTGTTGTGGCAGATAAACACGTTTTACAAGTTACCCCTCTTATTGTTGAAGTTAAAACAGTGCATCATTACGTTGTGTTCGATGATTACAAAAAATGTTGCCATTTGGTCGAAAATCGTTTCAGGAAACAATAATATATTAACCCACCTCAAACAGTGATGTTAAGAAATCAGCACAGCTCACTCTCCGAGAACTTTCTGTCAAGCATGTATTCACCAGCATCTCTTCCCTTAGAACATGCTCCTGTGGCATCGTGCTTGTCCAAGACAAAGCCCGGAGAACTAGAAGATTCTTTGCTCAATTGGTACAAGAGCACCACCATCCCTCCCTCAGAATCCACAAACTCACTGGTCAGTACCCCCGACATTTGATCTGTGGTTTGTTTCTTTATGTTGCCAGAATTCTCAACTGTTTGAATGAATTAGTTAATAGATAAATAATTAAGAATAATGCGATTGATTGCGGCAGAGAAGGCGAGTGATGATGCCACTAAGAAGGCTGTGAGTGTGGCATAGCTTCTGGTGGAAGCAGTGAACTGTGGGGTGAAAGAATTGTTTGTAAACGAGAAACAAATCGATCTTGAAATTCAGGCATTGACTGCCGCCATTTCCCAATTCGTCAAACGGACTGATCAATGGCTCTCAGTCATGCACTCTATCAACACCGCCATTAAGGTTCATTTAATTTCTAAGGAACAAAATAATAATTAGCTTTTGAGAAATGTGAGCTAGAGTCACAAGACTCGTAACCAAAGCCACGCTTTTTGGCAATAGGTGTGCCGAAAATTCTGAAGTTCTTGAGAGTGGAATGTACTAATAGTTCCGACTCTTTTGTGGGTTTGTGTCGTAGGAAATCGGAGACGTTGAGAACTGGATGAAGATCATGGAATTTGATTCACAAAGCATCAATGCAGCCATCCACAGTATTCACCAAGTTTGATCCCGCAGGTCACAGGTCCCAGAAAGTTGTCCAGATTTGCTTTACAGACATTGTGGATGAACACTTGCGGTTCCAGTTGACTATTTTGTCGGCTGTCGTCTTCTTGAATCTCACTTGTTCGTGATTCCCCTAGCTGTTAATCAGAGGCCCGGTAAATACACGTATGTGAACCTTTTGTCATGTGATTTTACTTGTTTATAATTATGAATTGACTGGATTAGGATACCGAAAAAATTGTAATCCGAACTAGATGCATTCGAATTGAGGGAAAATTTAGAGGAAAAGGGTTTTGAAGAGCCCACATGCGGAAAGAATTTTGTTCTTGGGGGGAGGGGGGCAGAAGTTGGGTAAATAATTGCCGACTTTTTCATTAATTATTTCTCTTGACCTTGATTAATTTTTTTGAAAATTTATCTGTAGTATTCCTGAAATTACAGCCAACCACACTGAGTGGATAAGGCTTTGTTGTTGTTGTTTTGTTTTTCGGAAATTAGTTCTAGAATCCTTCTAGTGAATTATTTAAACAGACTCCTTTGATAGGGATTAGGGACCCTTAAGCCTGCTGGATTCCTTGTTCAATACCAACATAGCAAACTACCCCTAATATTTAAGTTGCTGGAAAAGTCATTTAATTATCTTTTGCAGTGAAAACCCTAATAATTTAGTTCTCTCTCTACAGGGGAATCAAACACCAGCTGAGGGAAAGCCCTAACAATCTTCCATCCGAGATCGTACACGAGATTCTTTCATGGCTGCCAGTTAAGTCCTTACGCCGCTTTGAGTGCGTCTCAAAGCCATGGTGTTCTCTGATCGCTGACCCCAAATTCAGCACAATGCACTTCAACAAGGCAATCAAAGACAGACCGTTTACTCTGCCAAAGACGAAGCTTCATAGTTACTTATGTGGCACATAATGGACTCTACTCCATGCACCTCGACGAGTTTCTCGATCATAATGATACCGATGAACAGAATTTAGTATCAGCCATCGAGCATGAGTATGTTTGTAGCGAAGTGTCAGGTATTTTCGTTTCCTTGTGTTCCTGCAACGACTTGTTATGCATGTTGTGTGACTCAAGGTTATATTTGGTTGACCCCTCCACCAAGGAAACCAAGAAACTGCCAGAAATACCAAAAGAAGAGAATTATTGGAATTCAGTCAAGGTATATGGGGTTGGATTTGATCGTTCCGCTTATGAACACAAGGTGGTTACGGGAATCTACAATAAACACGATCGCTTAACCAACCCCTTCATCGATGATTTCGATGAAGGGGTTGTGTTTAGTGTTTATACGCTGGAAACCGATTCTTGGAGAAAGATTGAGAGATTGTTTCCCTACATTACTAGTCAACAAGGAATTATGCTGAATGGAGATCTCCATTGATTTGGGGAAAGACTCGAAGATCAGTCACAAGTGATTGTTTCCCTCACTCTAACGGGGGGAGGAGAGAGTTCAAGAAATTCCACTCCCACTTGAATGCGATTCTGTTGAAAGTATTAAGAGGAAGATGAAATTGGGAGTCTTCAGACACTAGTTATGCATAACGCATCATTCTTATCCTCGTGGTGGAACATATAATGAGTTTTGGGTCATGACGGAATATGGAGTGGGGAGTCTTGGACTAAAACGAGGGTTTCCATCCCGTATTCAACGTTAAAACATTCCGGTTTCTAGACAGAGTCTCATGATTTGATGGTGTTCGGAGAACAGTTAATCATGTACAATTTTAATGACGAAAGCCATCGGAAAATCAATATTCGTGGAATCGGCAAAGTTGGTCGTGTTTTTACGTGCTTGGAGAGCCTTGTTTCACTTAAACAACGTCAAAGAAGTAATTTGAAGATTGAAGCGTAAAGAAAGATCAATCGTTTTGCTTTTGTTTCATTTTTCTTTTCATGGTTTTGGCTTTCTTTTGAATATGCTAGTCAACATTGAACAAAGGGTTCTAATATCTATAATGTTGATTAATACTTGTTATTGTTCTTGTCAAACTTCTCTCTTAATTGCCAAGTTTAGATTTATATATATATATATATATATATATATATATATATATTTTTTTTTTTTTTTTTTTTTTTTTCTTTTGCTGGTCTTTACTACTATTACGCACTCAAGCACTAATCAGTTTGTGACAGTAACCATTTATTTGGATCTGCTCCACAATATATCTCAATGATTTCATTACTGAAGGGTCATTACTTTATAAATTCATTTCAATCGAAAAGTGAAGGTAATTGGATTCGGTAAGTTTGACAAATTGGGTGGTGTTGGGGTCGAGTAGAGAAGTATAAGAACAGGAAGACGTGCTGAAAGAGGAGACAAAGAGGAAGAGAGAAAAACCACCGAAAAGGATTGGGACAAACCCTAGGACCGAGTTAGGTCGATATCATATAGAAATATTATTCTTAGATTGTTTATGTATATAATGTTTACAATATATGGAATATTACATAACCTTAAGCGGTAGGAATCTAAATTATAATTACAACCAGTTGAACTATAGTATAAAAAAGCATATATTAAAAATAAGAATTCGGAGATGATTGTGATATTTTGACACGTAGATATATCGTCATGAGTAATGATATTCATACTATGTTTTTGTACCACATTTTCAAACCACCTTAGGTGGCATTTGATGTGGACAGCCATATCATTTGAATTAATCAGATTTTTAAATTTAGTTCATTATTTAATAAACTAATAGTTAAGAAAAACTAGTTAATTAAATGATGATTGTGGTATACGAGGAGTTTTTCTCCTTCATTTCCTTGGGTTTTGCAAAATTTTCAAATGATGTGGTTGTCCATATCAAATGCCACCTAAGGTGGTATAAAAATGTGGTACAAAAACATAGTATGAATAACATTACTCATATGACCATGTTCTCCTAAACCCCCATAATTAAAATTATGGCCACCCATCGGTCAATCTTAGTTGGCCACTCATTTAATATGCTACTAGCATTCTGCACATGCGTAACCTTCATGCACATGCTTACGCATGTGCAGAATGCATTTTTTGAATCACGGCGTGCTACGCGACATACACCTTTTAAATGTATTTATATGCGTAAATTGACAAAAAAAGAGTCAAATATTTGAAGTAAATGAATAATCTTAGATCATGCTAAAAGAAACTCTTCATAAACCAATTAAAGTAGCTGAATCCACATAATAAAATCGGTATCTATTGAATTTATATTAAGAATATAGAAAATAAAATTTAATAAACAACTTATTGAATCACATTATTCCTAACCCATTGTGAGGTTAAGCCCACACCCTCCCCCTTAGTGTAGATAATATCTTTTGTTCAAAAAAAAAAAAAAAAACAATCATTTGACAACTAATTTAATCACATTATTATCCGCGTGCAAAAGACCTTTTTTATAACCGGCATTCCATGCCTGTCACATCCCGGCCCGGGATATATATATATATATATATATATATATATATGTTTTTATATGGAATTATGTTTTGCTTGCCATGTCGTAAATAAGTTACATTTTAAATATTGCATTGTTACACTTGTGAATTATGTTGCACACTCTTATATTTAGGCATTTTTATGTTTAAATTTATTCATATTTTCCACATCACTGCACTTTATAGTTTCCTCACCTTCCAGGTGTCGGCCAGCACAGCTCGATTCGGAGTCCTAGCGGACATTCCAGGTCGGGGTATGTCAACACATCTTAAGATGTTTTGAACGTGTTTAAAAATAGAGAAAATAATATTTAATGAACAACTGATTGAATTACATTATTGCTAGCCTATTGTGAGGTACTAATTATTTAAAAAAAATAAAAATGTATAGAAAAAATTAGAGAGCTGCTAAACTCACCCCGTTGTCTTATTTTCCCACCCACGTTATATTTACACCCACTATAAAAAGTTAAAAAATTAAAATGTTATTTTCTCACCCACTATTATTCCTAAAATAACCCTATATATAATTAGAGATAAATTTCTCTTAAAAAAAGAATATAAACAAATATTTTACTCTCTTCTAAACAAATAATATTACTCTCTTCAATTTTCGTCAAGCTCCACAATCTCTCTAGTTATAACAGTAGACCCTACAATAAGTTTGAATTGTTGTATACGATCAATGTACGGAGGTTCACAATATCTTTCCCAATTTGTCGCTATAGGAGGAATTGGATGACCTGATTTCAAAAACACCTGCATAAAAGTACAACTTAATTAAACTAGACTACAAGAAAATTATAACTTAAAGTAAATGCATTCAATCCTTATAAGATCATTTGCAAAAAATTGCTAAACATAGCGTGAGAGTTATCACACTCAAACTTTTCTTTTTTATTTTATATATATAAAAAAAGTAATGCAAAAGGGGGTATCCAAGGTTTTTATTAGTCATTTTACAAATGGACAATTTGTAATTAAAAAATTCATAAAAAGGTGGGTGGGAAGATAAGACATCGGGGTGGGAATAACACCTCTCAAAAATTAATTATTAAAAAAACACTGTCAATTTGTCAAAAATACCCCTGCCACATTTGTTGCATTATTTTGAGTTGCTTTTGAAGTTTTTTGTTTGAGGGGTATTTTTGTCTAATTATGTTTGGTTAAGCTTGTGACACCAAAAAACATTATTCATTGGGCCCTTGGCTTTATATATAAAGATGAGGGGATTCAAATTTGGCATATTTATCACAAATTGCAAAGAGTCTCTTACTTTTAAATGCTTTTTAAATTCTTCTACCAGCATCTAAAATTCCGCTGTAGCACAAAAAATTGGTTTGAGCATTGTTTCACAACAACCGGGTTCGAATCCCGGCAGCGGAAATTATTTTTGTTATTTATTTCTATAACTAAATTTTTATTTATTTAAAGGAACTTGTTATTGGTATTCCAAAAATCTCATTTTATACTTCAAACCTTCTATAATTAGTAAAAAAATTATACTTGTGAGGTGTGTAGAATGAGACTTTTGAAAAAAGGCTATATTCTCATTTTACACTTCAAACCTTCTATAATTAGCAAGCATGATCTCACAGGTCACAGTTCACAGGTTGTCCAGATTTGCTTTACAGACACTGTGGATGAACACTTGGGGTTCTGGTTGATTATTTTGTCGGCTGTCTTGTTGAATCTCACATGTTCGTGATTCCCCTAGCTGTTAATCAGAGGCCCGGTAAATACACGTATGTGAACCTTTTGTCACGTGATTTTACTTGTTTATAATTATGAAGTCACTGGATTAGCATACCCAAATAATTGTACTCTGAACTAGATGTAATCGAATTGAGCAAAAATTGAGGAAAAGGATTTGAAGAGCCCACATGCGGAAAGAATTTTGTTCTGAGGGGAGGAGGGGGCAGAAGTTGGGTATGTAATTGATGATTTTTTCTTTTCTCATCTCTTGACCTTGATTAATTTCATTGAAAACTTATCTGTAGTATTTCGGAAATTACAGTCGACCCACTTAGTTGGATAAGGCTTTGTTGTTTTGTATTTCGGAAATTAATTCTAGAATCCTTCAGTCAGACTCCTTAATTACCTTTGATAGGGATAGGGCCCTTAACCCTGCTGGATTCCTTGTTCAATGCCAACATTGCAGGTCCTAAAACACGGCTAGGACTAGAATAACAAGCAAACTACCCCTAATATATAAGTTGCTGGAAAAGTCAGTTAATTATCTTTTGCATTGTAACCCCTAATAATTTAGTTCTCTCTGCAGGAGAATGAAACCCCAGCTGGGGGAAAGCCCTAGCCACCTTCCGTCCGAGCTCATACACGAGATTCTTTCATGGTTGCCAGTTAAGTCCTTGCGCCGCTTTGAGTGCGTCTCAAAGCCATGGCGTTCTCTAATCGCCAACCCCAAATTCATCACAATGCACTTCAACAAGGCAATCAAAGACAAAGACACTCTGCCAAAGACGAAGCGTCATAGTTACTGATGTGGCACAGGTATCAGCCATCGAGCACGAGTATGTAGCGAAGTGTCGGGTTTTTTCGTTTCCTTCTTGTGTTCCTGCAACGACTTGTTATGCATGTTGTGTGACTCAAGTTTATATTTGGTTGACCCCTCCACCAAGGAAACCAAGAAACTGCCGAAATACCAAGAGAAGAGAATTATCGGAATTCAGTCAAGGTATACGGGGTTGGATTTGATCGTTCCACTAATGAACACAAGGTGGTTACGGGAATCTACAATAAACACGATTGCTTAACCAACCCCTTCATCGATGATTTCAATGAAGGGGTTGTGTTTAGTGTTTATACGCTGTAAACCGATTCTTGGAGAAAGATTGAGAGATTGTTTCCCTACATTACAAGTCAACAGGGGATTTTGTTGAATGGAGATCTCCATTGTTTCGGGGAAAGACTCGAAGATCAGTCACAAGCGATTGTTTCCCTCGCTCTAACGAGGAAGGAGAGGGTTCGAGAAATTTCACTCCCACTTGAATGCGATTCTGTTGAAAGTATTAAGAGGTAGATGAAATTGGGAGTCTTCAGACACTGTTTATGCATAACGCATCATTCTTATCCTCGTGGTGGAACATATAACGAGTTTTGGGTCATGACGGAATATGGAGTGAGGGAGTCTTGGACTAAAACGAGGGTTTCCATCCTGTATTCGACATTAAAACATTCCGGTTTCTGGACAGAGTCTCATGATTTGATGGTGTTCGGAGAACAGTTAATCATGTACAATTTTAATGACGAAAGCCATTGGAAAATCAACATTCGTGGAATCGGCAAAGTTGGTTGTGTTTTTACGTGCTTGGAGAGCCTTGTTTCACTTAAACAGCGTCAAAGAAGTAATTTGAAGATTGAAGCGTAAAGACAGATCAATCGTTTTGCTTTTGTTTCATTTTTCTTTTCATGGTTTTGGCTTTCTTTTGAATATGCTATAGTCAACATTGAACAAAGGGTTCTAATATCTATAATGTTGATTAATACTTGTTATTGTTCTTGTCAAACTTCTCTCTTAATTGCCAAGTTTAGATTTATATATATATATATATATATATATATATATATATATTTTTTTTTTTTTTCTTTTGCTGGTCTTTACTACTATTACGCACTCAAGCACTAATCAGTTTGTGACGGTAACCATTTATTTGGATCCGCTCCACAATATATCTCAATGAATATATGTTTTAGATCATTACTGAAAGGTCATTACTTTATAAATTCATTCAAATCGAAAAGTGAAGGTAATTGGATTCGGTAAGTTTGACAAATTGGGTGGTGTTGGGGTCGAGTAGAAAAGTATAAGAAGAGGCAGACGTGCTGAAAGAGGAGACAAAGAGGGAGAGAGAAAAACCACTGAAAAGGATTGGGACAAACCCTAGGACCTAGTTAGGCCGAGATCATATAGAAATATTATTCTTTGATTGTTTATGTGTATAATGCTTACAATATATAGAATATTACATAACCTTAAGCGGTAGGAATCTAAATTATAATTACAACCAGTTGAACTATAGTATAAAAAAGCATATATTAAAAATAAGAATTCGGAGATGATTGTGATATTTTGACACGTAGATATATCGCCATGAGTAATGCTATTCATACCATGTTTTTGTACCATATTTTCATACCACCTTATAAGGCATTTGATGTGGACAACCATATCATTTGAATTAATCAGATTTTTAAATTTAGTTCATTATTTAATAAACTAATAGTTAAGAAAAACTAGTTAATTAAATGATGATTGTGGTATACGAGGAGTTTTTCTCCTTCATTTCCTTGGGTTTTGCAAAATTTTGAAATGATGTGGTTGTCCACATCAAATGCCACCTAATGTGGTATAGAAATGTGGTACAAAAACATGATATGAATAACATTACTCATATGACCATGTTCTCCTAAACCCACATAATTAAAATTATGGCCACCCATCGGTCAATCTTAGTTGACCACTCACTTAATATGCTACTAGCCTTCATGCATGCGCTTACGTGTGTGCATAATGCATTTTTTGAATCACGACGTGCTACGCGTCATACACGTTTTAAATGTATTTATATGCATAAATTGACAAAAAAAAAAGGTCAAATATTTGAAGTAAATGAATAAGCTTAGATCATGCTAGAAGAAACTCTTCATAAACCAATTAAAGTAGCTAAATCCACATAATAAAATCGGTATCTATTGAGTTTATATTAAGAATATAGAAAATAAAATTTAATAAACAACTTATTGAATCACATTATTCCTAACCCATTGTGAGGTTAAGCCCACACCCTCCCCTTAGTGTAGATAATATCTTTTGTTCAAAAAAAAAAAAAATCATTTGACAACTAATTTAATCACATTATTATCCGCGTATGAAAGACATTTTTTATAACTGGCATTTCACGCCTGTCACATCCCGGCCCGGGATATATATATATATATATATATATATATATATATATATATTACATTTTAAATAGGGAACTTTAACGAAAAGCACCCGGTACTGTTCACTTTAACGAAAAACCACATTTTTACACTAAAAAGTCAATCCTGGTACTATTCACTTTACCCTTTATTTTGTCCTTATCATTAAAACTCAAAGTTTTCAAGCCCTTTTCATTAGTTTTCCTTTTTAAATATTGCATTGTTACACTTGTGAATTGTGTTGCATACTCTTATATTTAGGCACTTTTATGTTTAAATTTATTCATATTTTCCACATAACTATATTTTATGGCTTCGTCACCTTCCAAGTATCGGCCAGCACAGCTCGATTCGGAGTCCTAGCGGACATCCCAGGTCGAGGTATGTCAACACATCTTAAGATGTTTTGAACGTGTTTATAAATAGAGAAAATAATATTTAATGAACAACTGATTGAATCATATTATTGCTAGCCTATTGTGAGGTACTAATTATTTAAAAAAAATAAAAATGTATAGAAAAAATTAGAGAGCTGCTAAACTCACACCGTTGTCTTATTTTCCCACCCACGTTATATTTACACCCACTATAAAAAGTTAAAAAATTAAAATGTTATTTTCTCACCCACTGTTATTCCTAAAATAACCCTATATATAATTAGAGATAAATTTCTCTTAAAAAAAGAATATAAACAAATATTTTACTCTCTTCTAAACAAATAATATTACTCTCTTCAATTTTCGCCAAGCTCCACGATCTCTCTAGTTATAACAGTAGACCCTACAATAAGTTTGAATTGTTGTATACGATCAATGTACGGAGTAGCCCATTCTAAACACCATCGTTCACAATATCTTTCCCAATTTGTCGCTATAGGAGGAATTGGATGACCTGATTTCAAGAACACCTGCATAAAAGTACAACTTAATTAAACTAGACTACAAGAAAATTATAACTTAAAATAAATGCATTCAATCCTTATAAGATCTTCTGTAAAAAATTTATAAACATAGCGTGAGAGTTATCACACTTAAACTTTTCTTTTTTATTTTATATATAAAAAAAAAGTAATGCAAAAGGGGGTATCTAAGGTTTTTATTAGTCATTTTACAAATGGACAAATTTGTAATTAAAAAATTCATAAAAAGGTGGGTGGGAAGATAAGACATCGGGGTGGGAATAACACATCTCAAAAACTAATTATTAAAAAAACACTGTCAATTTGACAAAAATACCCTTGCCACATTTGTTGCATTATTTTGAGTTGCTTTTGAAGTTTTTTGTTTGAGGGGTATTTTTGTCTAATTATGTTTGGTTAAGCTTGTGACACCAAAAAACATTATTCATTGGGCCCTTGGCTTTATATATAAAGATGAGGGGATTCAAATTTGGCATATTTATCACAAATTGCAAAGAGTCTCTTACTTTTAAATACTTTTTAAATTCTTCTACCAGCATCTAAAATTCCGCTGTAGCACAAAAAATTGGTTTGAGCATTGTTTCACAACAACCGGGTTCGAATCCCGGCAGCGGAAATTGTTTTTGTTATTTATTTCTATAACTAAATTTTTTATTTATTTAAAGGAAATTGTTATTGGCATTTCAAAAATATCATTTTATCAAATCTTCTATAATTAGTGAGAAAATTATACTTGTGAAGTGTGTAGAATGAAACTTTTGAAGAAAGGCTATATTCTCATTTTACACTTCAAACCTTCTATAATTAGCAAGAAAATTATATTTATGAAAAGTGTAGAATAAGATTTTTAAAGAAATGCTATATTCATATAAAAAAGTGTATTTTTTTTCAAACCAAACCAATAGAAAGTAGAAGCACCTCTACACATGCTTCTAAAAAAAAAAAAAAAATCTTTTTTCATTAGAGGCAGGTGAAAATAGTATTAATTAATGAAACTTTTATATTGACAATCCTAACCCCATCTTTTTCTTGCTAAAGGCACTTTTACCACCTAGTTTATCCAACCTTTGGTTTTTTTTTTTTTTTTTTTTTTTCACAATGGTTTATTCTTACACCACAACAAAAGTAAGTTCTAAAAATCCGCTGTAGCACGAAAAATTGGTTTGAGCATTGTTTCACAACAACTGGGTTCGAATCCCGGCAGCGGAAATTGTTTTTGTTATTTATTTCTATAACTAAATTTTTTATTTATTTAAAGGAAATTGTTATTGACATTCCAAAAATCTCATTTTATACTTCAAACCTTCTATAATTAGTAAGAAAATTATACTTGTGAGGTGTGTAGAATGAGACTTTTGAAGAAATGCTATATTCTCATTTTACACTTCAAACATTCTATAATTAGCAAGAAAATTATATTTATGAGGAGTGTAGAATGAGATTTTTGAAGAAAAGCTATATTCATATAAAAAAAAGTGTATTTTTTTCAAAATGATGGATCCAAACCAATAGAAAGCAGAAGCACCTCTACACATGCTTCTAAAAATAAAAATAAAAAAAGAAATCTTTTTTCATTAGAGGCAGGTGAAAATAGTATCAATTAATGAAACTTTTATATTGACAATCCTAACCCCATCTTTTTCTTGCTAAAAGCACTTTTACCACATAGTTTATCCAACATTTGGTTTTTATTTTTATTTTTTTCACAATGGTTTATTCTTACAACACAGCAAAAGTAAGTTTGAAAAAAAATAACACAATAACCAGAAACAAGCCATAATTGTACGTTCCTATACTCGTTTCTCTCTCAATTAATTAGGATTTTCTCCATAAACATAATTAAGGAGTACCTAAGTACCAAGACTACTGATCAACCGGATATACGTTGATAATTTCGAATCCAAACAATTGACACTCACAACGAAATCAGTTTAAAACACACACTAATCAAATTAACTGCAAATAAACGTTCATAAATACGTCTTTTAGCAGTTGAGACCACAGTACCTGGTGAATAAAACGATTAAGAAGAACAGGAAAAATTTGATCAAAGAATATCATTAAACTTGACAGGCTAAGCTGCCTATGCCTAGGTTTGTGACTTGCGATTTCTCTTTTCCTCGATACCCGACTGAGAAAACCTACGCCGAAGAATTTCCAAAACCTCTTCCATTTTCACGCCTTTACGGGCCAGAAGAGCCATGCCATGATAAAGCACATCTGCCATCTCTGAGGCAGCACGCAGCCTGTCTTCGTTCTCCTCTAGTGTTCGGCATAGCTCATCCGCCTCTTCCCTGGATCGAGAAAGAAAAACCACGAACAGAGGCTTACAAGTGAAAATACAGAAGATAGCTCATTTAGTAATATAGTTTTCGACAATGAGGATAACATCTATAACTCGAACCACCCAAAAGTCTGTATCTGAGAATAACAAGGATATTACTTCTCTAATTCCTTCTGCTACCTTTTTTCGAGTTCTTGAGAAGTTAAGATAAAATGCAAATTTATATCATTCTGACTCAAATCTGACACAATATGACATTTTGAACATTTTACCTGATTTTTGAGCACAACAACTTCTCATCAGATAGTAGACGCCGAGTCCATGAGGGCTTTCCACTCTCTGGAACTTCTAACTCTTCTTTTCGCTTAGCAATTGTTGACTCTAACGAGTACAAAGTGGTCAATGCCAATTTATGTTCTTCGTCCTGTCACAAATCATCTGAATCACTTACAAAACAAGTAATTTGATGCTTGATAAAAATATATAGGTTATTTTAATTGATTAATATTGAAAACCTGTCGATGTTCCAACAAATCAAGAACTGGGGTGTAATAGCACGTCTCTGACCCTGTGTGGCAAGTAGGTCCATCAGGCTTCCCAAGGTATATTATCTGAGAAAAAGGTCTGAGTTAAAGTAGTTGAGGATTAGAAAATGGGTTCCAACTAAAATAGCCAATGACATACCGAGTCTCGGTCACAATCAAGGAAGATTTCTTGAACATTAATGAAATTATTGGAGGTCTCTCCCTTTGTCCACAATGTTGATCGCGACCGACTGTAGAATGTAGCCTTCCGGGAGGAAACTGTCGTGGCCACTGCTTCCCTGTTAGCAAAGCCTTGCATCAAGATGGCTCCTGTGTCAACGTTTTGAGCTATGGCAACTGCCAAACCTTTCTCATCCCATTTTACACTGTCTAACACTGTTTCAACCTGAAATATTATTGGTGGATATTATAATCTCCTCCATTTACATGTTCTATTCTGAAAATGGGAAGAGGAAAAAGACGGCATCCAAAATAAACTAAGTGAAGATGCATACATTACATCTATTGGCACTACAGTACCTGTCACGATATGAGAGTGATTTGTAACAAGTTTAGCACATATACGAAACTAAGTGAAGATGAATACATGTCATCTATTGGCACTACTTGTAGGTACATGTTTTGTACATTCAAGGAAAGGGGGTTGGTCTCTAGATTCCAGATGGGGCTCAAATATCAGGAAATGACAAACTACATCAAATTTCCTTCTGTATAATTCTTAGTAAACACCTACTATGAATATTGAATGATAAGAACTCCATAAATATAGAAAAATTAAGAAAGCAAAACACAATTTTTCTTTTTACTGAATTATGTAGTGCCCTGTATGGTTGAGTTGCATTTCCGCAGAACATGGGTTAAGTAAAAATTTAGGGCTTGGTTAAGCAGTATTACCACTCATTCTGTAGGATGATTCATGCTAAGTCACAAGATCAAAATGAAGCAGTGTAATTAAAAAAGAAGATATAACAAGGCTATCTTTATCATCAGAAGCAGCTAAAGGAGTGTTGCAGTTCTATTCGGTACTGATTTCTGTAAATGCTGATGGGTTTATCAAAACATATTCAAACAATGAAGAATCCTTCTGTAATTTCTCTATTCAACATCTCAATTAGAAATATTTCTAGTAAAGAATGACAATCAACATTAAGTTAGTGAAATAGGTACCTTTGATTGCAGATGGAGGTCCCTGTCAAAGTTGCTGGTGGAGGAAGCGTAAACAAGAGAACTGCTCTTTCTACTGAAATTGCTTCTACCATAGTGATACTGGTTAGAAACGGAAACGCGGCAAGGGGAAGAAACTCTCACAGGTTGCAGAGAATGCAAATGTGGAATCGCCATTCACATCAACTTTCCTGAGACATAAATACAAGATGAAGTCATTTGTCACCAAAAAGGAACAATGGAAATAAGAAAATAATATCAATTACAAATGCATCCACAATGATACCTAGGATTGAAGAAATATGCGTGAGTCCCCCAAAGTTAAAAAATCTTGAGAGGAATTAAGACAATGGAAATCGTATCTGCAATAATACAATAGATAAATCATGAGAGTTATGATAGAAATATGTGTGTGTGTGTGTGTGTGTGAGAGAGAGAGAGAGAGAGAGAGAGAGAGAGAGAGAGAGAGAGAGAGAGATAAAGAGAGAGAATACCATAGCAGAGAACTTCTCCAACCAGTCCCTTTCTGATTCTTATGATTCCCTAAATAAAAAAGAGAAGTTTATAATAATTCTTTATAGGGTCCTCTCCTCAGAAGCTAACATAATTCTGTGTTGTACATAAAAAATGGGAAATCGAGCATTGGTTTAACTTAGTATTCATCTTGTCAGATATTGATTCACATGAAATGAATACAGTTCCACAAAGGATTCATGTTGAGGTGATGCAATGATAGAAAATTATATGATTTCATATTCTAATCACCCATATCGACTATAGCTGGAGCAGGATCCATATCAACAGCCGCATAATCAATTTTTCAGGAACCAATAATATGAACGACATATCAATGATCGATCACGTATAGCTATGTATATTCCATAATCACCCAATAAGAATATTCAGTACATCAATGTAAGTTTTTTTGTTCCATAACAATGCAGAACCAAACCTCCTATAGTCCTATGAAGGGGGTTTCGATTAAACCGGTTCAAATGTATTCCAAAAGTTCAAACCTTCTTGCAAAATGTCCTCACAACAACATCAGTAGCTGCCTCCCTATAATTTATAAACATATTTGAACACATTTTTACAAAATTCCCATCAAGTTTCTACTGAAAATTTAAAACCCAGGCATATATTACTTAAATGCTCCAAACTTTACACCACTTAATTACTCCAAATCCAAAGCAACAGCATTAATCAATTTTTTCTTCCAAAACCCATTATTTTTTATTGGGTATCAATGAATTCTTCACAACCCATGAATTTGCAGAGCTTTTTTAGTAAATTCAAAACCAGCATTAATCAGTGGGTGTATGTGAAAAAGGAAAAAAACTAGGAACGGAATCCATTTTAGTAACATGTATTCATACCTCAAGAATCTGAACAGAGCTAGAGTAAAAAGGGAGGCGTACTTGGTTGCTGCCAGGGCTGGGCATGGGCCGGGCCAGGCCAAATTTTGAAGGAACGGACCGGACCGGAGTTTAAAAAAAAAAAGGGTTGGTCCGGGGCAGGTACAACAGATTTTAAAACAGGAACCGGACCTAACTCGGCCCGTTTCAAACGGGCCGGTTTGGTCCGGGTACACGGGTCCCTTTTTTTTTTTTGGGAAATAAAAAACACTTAATTTTTACAGATTTTACAGTGCCCTAGAAGAAGCATTACGATGCCAGACTAAGTTAACCTAACTACATAGCAGCTGATCTTCAATTAACTAAGTTAACCTAACTACAAACAAAACAGACCACAGAATCATAACACAAGACTACTAAAATATAGGGCTGCATATGTTTTATTACATTACGAATGCCTTCTGACATTGGTCAACAGAACTATAAGGTCACAGGATCTTCCAGTTCCTAAAGAAAATAAATAATGCCTAAACAGGAATGCGAGAAGCAGAGGGAAAAAGGAAGAGCAGCTTAAAAATAGGCTCAACCCTGAGGAAAAAGGAACAGCAGCTAACAATAGACTCAAATTAGACACAGAACAGGAAATCCACCAAATAAGTTCTAAGCATTAACATTCTGGTTGCCAACCAACCAGTCGGTGATTATTTGATCTCGTGCAATGTATAAATGATGTCATGCACAAGATGAGGATAATGAATTTAAGCAGCAAGTGTGGTTTCAAGACAGATCAGTCCAGAATATAAGTTCTTGAGGCTATAAAATGATGAAATTTACAGAAACCAACCTCAAGAATCTGGAGCCACTCTTCTCCAGACAGCTGCAAGAGAGAAACGATAAAAATGTAAGTTACTCTTGACCATCTACATTTATCAGACCAAAATCAATAGTGGGTTTGAATGGTGAAATGAATACAGTGGGAAGAAGACTTTTACTAACCTTATTCAGCCGCCGGGAAACTAGTCCTTTCTGGTTCAGTGTACTCCACCTTATCTTCCACCTTTCACCTACAACAAAAGAAACAAAAATAGCCTAACTTTACCAACCCTTGAAATCTGCCCTAGGGGGTCATAAGAAACACAATCACCCTATCCAAGTACATGCCCTAGGGGTCACAGATTCATTAAACACAAGATCAAAGTAATAATGCCAACTCTAAATTGATTATGGATTTTGCAACTTAACTAAAGACGAGAAGTTAAAGGATCTGAATCAGTAACAATACAACTGACGTATTTTTGGGAATCAACATCACTTCATCAAGATACTCTGAAATTACAAAACATAGCTCGTAAAGACCATAAAATATTGTAATGATATAATCCATGAAGGCAAGGATAAAAGCTACCAAAATTTGAATCCCCACATCACAACCCACAATTCCTAGGAATTTCTAGTCAAATTAACCATTCCTAAAGAGCCCAGATTTCAACCTCACACAAGCTGTCCCCACTCAGATTGACTCAATTCACCATAGAGAATGTGGTGGTCGACGATTTTACCACTCAATCAGACAAACACACTCTCATACAACCTGTTCGTACCCATATCTGTGATTAATTTCAACATGTTCAGAAGGTAATAGCTAAATCAGAACCAACCTTCATTGGTCTGGGCATTGCTGACGACGAGGTCATAATCAACAGAGTCGAGCTCGGGGTGGTGGAGGAGACGACGAGGCGAGAAGGCCAGAGAGAATCGAGTCGAGCTCGAGGAGACATAGGTCCTAGGGTAAAACTAACGGTTCAGATTTGCTGGTAGGTTCCTTTTCAATCCCGTCCGTCCATTGCAATTACAAACGGGCCGGTCCGGATCCCCGTTTTTCTATACTTCTGAAACTGCCCCGCTCCTAAAATTTCAAAGCCCCACCCCTGCACATTTCTCTTTTTAAAAATTAGGAACCCGTCCGTATCTCTGTCCCGACCCACGGTTCCTATACCTGTTTGCCCACCCCCAGTTACTGCTAACCGCTGTTTGCTGAACGTTTGTTGCTGCTGCTCAAGTGGTGCCGTTTTACGAAAAGGATTTTTCCTCCACAAAATTCACCAGTCCGGACATTTGAAATTTGATTCAACGGTTAAAGTTATCATAACTTTTAAAGGAACCTGCTTTTAATTGGTTGATCAAATTTTAAGAGCCCGAATTGATGAGTTTGGTATAAATGATCAGAGAGGATCCTTTCCCTATTTTATGACAATACAAAACATTATATATCACAAAGGAGGCACGTGTGCAAAAGAAAAAAAAAAAAGAGGCTCGTGCGGTTTGTTACGGGATCCACTAGATTGGCCTAAACCCAGCCAAACCCAACTTTTGGCCCAAATACGTTTTGAATTGAAATGACTACCCAGAAAATTGATCTCCACACCAAATCCCAAATGTTGACATCTTAGTGCCAATTCTACCCATTATTAGTCTAGTGGTAATTTTCATTACGAATGAGTTTGATATTTTAGATCGTCTTTAATAGAAATGTCAAATTTAATTTTTATAGTTGTTGAATGTCAAATTTAATTTTTATAGTTGTTGTCACAAAATAGAATTCTGTAAAGTCTTCTATTCCAACCAAGTTTTCTGAGAGTGAGATTTGGTGCAAGGAGGATGTTAAGCGGATGACACTTCTTCTTGGATGGCGTCTTATGGTCAAGCTAGGCAAGGTTTCTTTTCTACCGACTTGTGGTTGGTTTGGTATTACTTTGCTTTGAAAAAAAAAATTTGTTTCTGCTGTGCTGTGAGAATAAGCAGCTGTGAAAAAAAGCTGATTTTTCAAAGCTGGGTTTTTCATATTTGTGTTTTTGGCTTTTTTCACCCAAAGCTGTGAAAAAAGCTGAAGTTGAATGTTTACCAAACCAAGACTTGATCTCATTATGGCATTTGGTATTTTATGGAGAAAATTTCTTAGTGTGTTAGGAATAGAGGTGGACACCACGTGTCATTATATAAGTGGTGAAGAGTTTTATTTTTTAAGTTATTAATTTTTTTAACACAAGTATCTCACTATTTGTATAGTGACGTATGATGTACCACTGTGTTTTGAGCACGCTAAAAATTCTCTCGTATTTCATATTTCATGGTTATTGGCACATCTTTGTTGACTTCTAGTGAGTGAGTTTTCAAGTTAAAACTTTTGTTTTTAATTATTATTTTTTATATTTGATCTTAATTTTTTTTTTTCAAATGATAAATTTTATTAGATTGAATATTTAATTAGTTACTGACAAAATCCAAACTCAATACGGTTATGCAAGAGCTCAATAAGCAGAAAATACAAAATACGAGAGAGGTAAATCAACATAATGAAATGAAAGGACAAGATGGTCATTTACTGAGAAAGAATACGCGAAACGGCAAAGTGGCAACATCATGTGTAAACATTAGGGCATCACCACACGCACAAGCCAGCCGCAGTGCTAAGTAAACGTTATAACCGTTAGATCAAATACCAAACATCCAACGGCTCAGAAAGAAACCCTAACGAAACTGATGCAGCACTCGCTCCCCTTTAAATCCCCGAGGTCCTCACTGCCATCTTCCTCTACTCGATCTCGCTCCTGATTACAAAGTCTGCGGCGAGAGAGAACCCCCTTCCATCTTTCACTCCTCGATTACTTGAGGTTAGCATTTCTGCTTAAACTTCTATGGCTTCAAAATTCTTGAAATCTTCTTGGTTTGCATGTTATCTGATTTATTGAAGTGAATCGATGATCTGGGTTTTGGTTGTGGATGAATATTTGTGATTGGATCTATGGGTTTGTGTTGAAAATTTTTCATTTGCGTTCGTGGGTTTTGAAGAAACTGCATGTGGGTTTCTTGTGTTTTTTTTTTTTTTTTTTTTTCTGAAAATGTTTGAGGATTTATGAACTGGGTTCTTGAATGTGCATGCAAATCCTTTAGCTTCTTGTATCAGATGCGGAAGATCTAATCAGATTTGGGTTTATCTTTTTTACCATATTAGGCTTCATTATCTGGTTTGTGGATTTATCAGTTCCATGTGACTCGTTCCCTTGAAGCAATATTAATCGTGTTGCTTTCCATAAATTTTTACCTCGAATTTTCTCTTGTTTATTTGAGGATTATTGGTGCAACTAAACTTATTCATAAATTAATTTCGAAATTTGTATTTAAAACGTTTAATTTTGTTACATTTAGTAATATCATGCATTTGGGTTCAATAAATTGATTGTAACATTGATGATTCCTACAGACCTGTAATGATTTGCGGATATGATCGCAGATCTAAGAACATCTAAGGGACTGAGTTCAATTTTCTCTTGTTTATTTAGGAACACTGTAGCAACTAACTTTTTTGGTTGTGCATGTTTTTAAATTATATTAAAATTTATCTTTGTTTCTTTTAATTTGTAAATCCTGTAAATATTTACTTATTTTGTAGTAACTGTGATGATTCCTTCAGACCTGTAATGATTTGCGGTAATGATCGCATATCTAAGAACATCTAAGGGACTGAGTTCTATTTTATATTTCCATAAATACTTTACATTGTTGATTTGGATTTAATTTCTTATAATATATGCTGTCTGCCTAATTGTTTGATGATTAATTGGCCATGCCTAGATGATTGTATATTTCATTCAGGCTAATTGCCCGTTGTGTTTTGATGATTGTTGTTTTCTGCACTTTCAGATAACTTGCTGAGATCCCATCATGGGTAAGGAAAAGTTTCACATCAACATTGTGGTCATTGGCCATGTCGACTCTGGGAAGTCAACCACCACTGGTCACTTGATCTACAAGCTTGGAGGTATTGACAAGCGTGTCATTGAGAGGTTCGAGAAGGAGGCTGCTGAGATGAACAAGAGGTCATTCAAGTATGCTTGGGTGTTGGACAAGCTCAAGGCTGAGCGTGAGCGTGGTATTACCATTGATATTGCCTTGTGGAAGTTTGAGACCACCAAGTACTACTGCACTGTTATTGATGCTCCCGGACATCGTGATTTCATCAAGAACATGATCACTGGTACCTCCCAGGCTGATTGTGCTGTCCTCATTATTGATTCCACCACTGGTGGTTTTGAGGCCGGTATTTCCAAGGATGGTCAGACCCGTGAGCATGCTCTGCTTGCTTTCACTCTTGGTGTCAAGCAGATGATTTGCTGCTGCAACAAGGTGGGTCTTATACATTATTTGGGGACATTTCAGTTGTTATGGTTGTACTTATTTGTGGACAGTTCTAACTTATGTTTCATTATTTCTGAATTTTGCAGATGGATGCCACTACTCCCAAGTACTCGAAGGCAAGGTACGATGAAATCGTGAAGGAAGTCTCATCCTACCTCAAGAAGGTTGGGTACAACCCTGACAAAATTGCCTTTGTCCCCATTTCTGGATTTGAGGGTGACAACATGATTGAGAGGTCCACCAACCTAGACTGGTACAAGGGACCAACCCTTCTTGAGGCCCTTGACCTGATCAATGAGCCCAAGAGGCCCTCAGACAAGCCCCTCCGTCTCCCACTTCAGGATGTGTACAAGATTGGTGGCATTGGAACTGTGCCTGTGGGACGAGTTGAAACTGGTGTTGTGAAGCCTGGTATGGTTGTGACCTTCGGTCCCACTGGTCTGACCACTGAAGTTAAGTCTGTTGAGATGCACCATGAAGCTCTTCAGGAGGCTCTTCCCGGTGACAATGTCGGGTTCAATGTTAAGAATGTTGCTGTCAAGGATCTGAAGCGTGGTTTTGTTGCTTCCAACTCCAAGGATGATCCTGCAAAGGAGGCTGCCAACTTTACCTCTCAGGTCATCATCATGAACCACCCTGGGCAGATTGGAAATGGTTATGCTCCAGTGCTCGATTGCCACACCTCCCACATTGCTGTCAAGTTTGCTGAGATCTTGACCAAGATTGACAGGCGATCCGGTAAGGAGCTTGAGAAGGAGCCCAAATTCTTGAAGAACGGAGATGCTGGTATGGTTAAGATGATTCCCACCAAGCCCATGGTTGTCGAGACCTTCTCTGAGTACCCCCCTCTCGGACGTTTTGCTGTGAGAGACATGCGCCAGACCGTTGCTGTGGGTGTGATCAAGAGTGTGGAGAAGAAGGAGCCAACTGGTGCCAAGGTGACCAAAGCCGCAGCCAAGAAGAAGTGAAGTGTTTTATGTTATCGTCCCGCCCTTAGCTAGATCAGTTTTGTCTGAAGTCGTTTATTTTCCATTTTTGTGCTACTCTCGGAGTTACTTGGACAGGTTTTACAAGTTTTACATCGTAGCCCTCTTGCCTTGCTTGCAAGGATTGTGGAGGAGCTGAGCCGCTAGAAGCGATTCTGGTTGCTCGGCAAGCTGTGTTGTATGCTATTTGTTGGTTTATACATTGAAATCGGTCGTTTAGTGGGTCATTGGACAACTTTGTATTAATGTCCGCAATCTGTGTTAAATCTGCTTGTGTTAAAATTGTCTTCTTGGCTTTTGCTCTTATGTTTTCTTTTTAGATCTGAATTTCGGGCGTGCCGAGTTTTTATGTGGTGAATACCACACTTTGTGCAGACCGTGTTTCGGATACTAGCTATCCGCCCAAACCTTCTGGTCAGCCAGAGACCGTGCCAAACTTCAGTAAAAAAAAACACTATCTTGCGCAATTGAAACATCTTATAAATCCGAACATTCGTGTTCAATTTAAATCTGCAACAACTTAAACATGGACAATCCCACCAACCTAACGAACATCCAAACAAAATATCCTGTGAGAAATTTACGTAGTATTTAAATTTCATTGATGAATACAAGCTGCTCTTGCCCACGTACGTATCGGTTGTGGTTGATATCTGCCTCGCTGGAGTTGTGATCCCGATTCAAAATTGTTGTGCCCGAACCAAAATACCGAAGCTGAGATGATGTCTGTCGCAATGTGCGCTACTGCTGGTTCAACACGCAAGTCACATCTGCAGCAGGTACATTCATTTGTTACACACACATCTGCAGTACATAGTTTCAGATTTCACAATTAGCCTTCACAAGGTATCTACCTGATCTACAACTCCTTATCACTGTCAAGCTGTGCCTTTGTTGCTGCCTTTTCAGCTTCTTCCAAGACAAACTTCTTTAGTGAGTCAACATCCCTCGGCCCTGATCATTTGTACAAGAAACAATAACTAAGTGAGATACTGCACTATAGAAAGTCTAATACGTCGTTTGGGCCATAAATTAAAAACTCAGCCTTGAATAGGCTGCACTTGACCGGAGTCTACAAATAATATACACAACAGATGAAACAGTTATTTGGACTGATAACAGATCAAACTCACTTCAAATGAATCCATAGCTAGATATTCCATCACCTACATTTGCTTATGGGACCTGAGTAGTTTACATATATTTTGAAACCTAGGTATTTGACTATAATCTGAGGTATCATCATCACACAGAAATAATAGTCATTGTCATGGCCACCAATCTAATGGTTAACAGAACCAATGTCCCAGTATTTATACTAAACAAGGCCAGCCAATATTAAGTATGTATATACTAAATAAGCCAAGGATCAGTCACCACAAATATTCATTATTTATACTAAACAAAGCCAGCCAATATTAAGTATGTATATACTAAATAAGCCAAGGATCAGTCACCACAAATATTCATCTCTAGCACCGCTATACTACACAAAGCAGCCAAATCTTTCACAGGTACACACTTAAGACAGCACCACTCAAACATTTTTCGCAATTTATATCTAACATTCCTCCTCCACCAAAAAAGAAAAAAGTGCAAAAAATAATATAAAAACATGCACATATCTTTTTCAACATTGGGGTATGATAAGGTAAAGTGCAGTATTTATCACTTTTCCACAACAATACCATATTGCCTCTTTCAATGTCAGCCGTAGCCAAATGTTAGGACTTCTTATTTGTGATGGATTTCCACTGTTGTTATTATATTTAAGATGACAAGTTGGATAATGAATGATACGCAGATGTGATGGCCAATTTATATGCCCAAAATAAATTATAATGCTTTCCCAAATGAATCTGTATCGAACAAAAATGAATAGGCAAGTGCTACTGATCTGAATTGAAAATAAATATATATGAACACTTTCTTTTCTCAGATGTTACTAACAGGCACTTTAGGGGAAATACGTGCCCAAGCCTGCGAGAAGCTTGCACTTGAAATCTATTTTCTGGACAAGGCCCTTCAACAGGAATTTCATAGAAATTGGAAGCGCAATTGTTTAGAGATAGTGTAAGTGATAATAGTAAGCCTGAGTAGATCAAATAGAAAAGATTTTATGCAGCACAAAGATGAATATGGATGGAAACACAACTGATATAGCAGAAACGAAATTCAAATCGCACCTTGATATTTTGCAACTTCTTCACCATCATAGAATACTTTAAACGTAGGATACGAATGAATGTCAACTTTTGAACATACTGGTTTACTCGTACTACAATCAACCTCCCCAACCTCTATTTCGTCTTCACCTTCCATTGTCTTCCCAAGGTCCTCCCACAATGTACCCAAGTTCTTACTGAAACCAAATGTTACCATTACCAGTATGAATAACAATCAAATAAATCTCGCCAATCATAAACTCGAAAGATGCGAGAAACTTACCAATGCTTACACCATGGCACACAAAATTTCACAAACCATGCCGTGTCTTTCTCCTTCACCTACGAAAAACGCATACGCAAATAAACAATCGGCAAGGCGATAAAGGGAAAATAAATTTCTAATTAGCGGGCATGGCATATCTTTCCAAACTCCTACCTACTTAATAAAAAACATACATTTCTTATAAAACTCAACCCATAAAAAATTTCACTTTAACTTCCAGTCCGATTTCGTAGACTCAATCGCCATTTAATTCTGTCACCGATACTATATCAAAACACAATTGACAAAAAGGGCAAAACTAACTAGGGATTAGCATTGATAAGACCGCCAGGGATTGATGAGTAAGGAAAAATATGATCTGGTTAGGGTTAAAAACCCTAACTATATATGCTTGTGTGTAGAAATTGAAAAATTGGATCCGTGAAATTATTTAGATTGGATCTGTGAAATTGAATGCAAATCAATGAAGAATTTGAAGGGGTTTTGCAGTTGTTACCTTGTCGGAGAAGGTGTCAGCGGTTAGGGTTATAACCTCGGCTTCGGTATATGTTGTTAGAATTGGAAGAAGAAAGAGAAGAACTGAGATGAAAACTAGACAAGGAGAGTGGGTTTTCATCGCTGCTGAGAAAATTATAAAAATTTTCCGTGAAAATATGATCGACGGACGAGCCTATGTGAAGTTCTCTCCCAACTTCAGCTCGTTTACGAATCTACACTTAACTGTATATTTAGAAAACCATCCTCGTCAACTTTTTGCCTTTTTTTCTCATTTTTGGCCTCACTTTTGAGTCATTCTTGACAAAAAAGGACGGCAAAATTGTAATTTTAACATTTTGACAAAATGATAATCATATTCCCATTTTTTTATTTTACTCTTACTTTTGATCAGGGGTGGAAAAAAATACCAAAAATCCCAAACCATACCGAAACCAAACCGAAAAAAAACCATACCGAAAATCCCGAAAATTTTGATACCGAAACCAAACCGATCCCGAATTTTTCGGTATGAGATTCGGTCTCACACTTAAAATTGTTCGGTATTCCCATCCCGAACCGAACTTTAAACCCTATTGTTATATATATGTTGGAATATATGTATATGGCCTATTTATATTATTAGAATAACTTAAGTGTGGGGATAAGGATCTGATTGTGTGCCCGACGCTTGAAGTTTTATCAAAGCACATGGGTGCTGTCTGCTGCTCTCTCTCTCTCTCTCTCTCATTATCTCCATCTGCTTTGCAACCCAGAAAGGCGAAGCCACCAAAACATTCCTTCAACTCAATTCAAACCCAAGCCGACACATCCATACTCACTCTCTCTCATTTCTCATCTTTGGCCCTTCACTCAGTCTCAGATTCTCTTTGTCTCTCCTTCTCGAATTCGAAGCCTAGCAGCCACCACCCTCTCACAGTCTCACTCCGACGAACTCTCTCCCCTCCGGCCACCACCACACATCACGGCTTCATCCCCACCTCGGATTCTCTCCATTGATTCTCTATGTGGGGTTTCAAATTAGGGTTTCGAATTGGGGCTTAGGGTTTCGAATTGGGGATTAGGGTTTCGAATTAGGGGCTCGGGTCAAGAGGAAAACGAACTATCTCTTCACTCTGTCTCTCTATCTCCCATCAATCTTCACTGATTCACTGTCACTTCTCTGATTTCATTTTGGGTTTTTCATGCAGGTTCGAATGTTTTCGATTTCAATTAGTTGATTTGGATTTCAATGCAAGTTCAGTTTCGGGAAATCTCGAAATACCAAATTTTTTTTGGGAATACCGAAATTCGGGAATCCCGAAGTTTCGGTTTGGGATCGGTCCTCTTATTCTCGTCCTGAAAATTTTCGGTTCGGGATTTGTTATGTCATTTTCGGTTCGGTATCCCATACCGAACCAGCCCTACTTTTGATACACAATATTTACATAAAAAGGGCAAAATGGTAATTATGTAATATTAAGAAAAATAGGCCCTTATTAAGAGATCTCATCATCATTGTCTACTTTTGTTTTTTTAATTTTTAAAAACTAATCACACTCCTTAATCAAAAATAAATCCTTAATAAAAAACAAAAAAGAAAATGAAATTGTTCACACACAAAGTGTGTGCTCATCTTCTAGTTCATAATTAAAATGAGACGAATTGAATTGAAAAGAAGTTGAAATTTGATGGAGTCAGAATTAAATTCTTAATAAAATTGTTTACTAATTTAAAAAAAAAATCAAAGTAGGAATAACATTCATCTATATAAGTCACATAGCGAGACATAAAAGTGTACAATCCTGTCAAAATATGCGGTTCTTTAAGGATCAATTCCTCTAGCAGCACAAGCCTGACTTTTTTTTTTCTTTTTTTTTTTCTTTTTCTTCTGTTGAAAGCTAACTGTTGACTAATTCACATAAATGAAAATGAAAATTAATGTGATTCGTAAAATGCTTTTGTGCAAAGTAATTTATATGTTTTTTTATTTTTTTTATCACAAATGGATTGAAGTAAATGACAGAAAAGGGCCCAGCAAGAACAAAGAGAGGGCAAAGAAATGTCAATACCCATATCCACCACCTCCCCTCCTTCAGCGCCACCACTACACACACTCTCACACATAAATTCTTTCTGTACCTCCACCAGTTTTTGTGAGAAAATATATTGTCATGAAGGTGTAAGGGTGATATCGTGGGAATAATACTTAGGTACTCAAATTTCGTATACTCATTTTTTGATTTGGCTCAATCAAAAGATGTCACGTGTTTCTTATTTTTAAAGTTCTGAAAAAATCTATTATTTTTCAAAACAATAAAATATCCTATCCCCTTTGGTAAACTCCCCTTTGGTAAACACACCATGAACGTCGAGAATGCACCGAGGGCTTCCTTTTCTTTTTCTTTTTTGATTGAAAAGATAGACTTCTCATTGAACCAAAGGAGCAATACATGAGAACAGCATTACAATAGATAGCCAGCAGCTAGACAGCGGCAATCATACGGCTGCACCAACAGACCACCTATTGTACTCTTCGTAGAGCAGGTCTACAATAAGGTCAGGGGGCTCTTCGAACCAAGAGCGGTGTGCCAGTGCCACTTCACTTGAGAACGCCACAATTTATTCCAGCGTCTCCAGCGATACAAGAGGAAGCTGCAGCAGAGCGATCACACGCCCATTGTCTTGCTAGGTGATAAGCGCTCTCCACCGAAAAAAAACCCTTGTCAAAGTGCCAAATAAGCTTGTCTCCCATCCTTCTCAATCCAATAGACAGATATCTAATGAGGTCCACTTCCTGCCCGTGAAAAACTCTCGGAGCAGCACAAGTTCCATCAACCGGGATTATCTTTCATCAGCTCGTTGACATAGCTCAAGCTACAACCGTCAGGCTTTGGGGAGAAAACTCGGAACAAGGAAGGAAAGGGCATCCAACCATCCTCCCAAATTCGAATATTCTTAGCAAACTTGTGCTGAAGACCTTGGGGTTTTGAGAAGAAGAGTAAAGACCAACAGAAGTACTGGTTCTTGTGGGCTTTAAGACCGTTAAGACCTTGGAGTTTTGAGAAGAAGAGTAAAGACCAAGAGTAGTATTGGTTCTTGAAGGTTTTGAGACCATTAAAGTAAAGAAGCGAATAATCTGTTTTTTAAAATCTCACCCGTTGTTCATCCGTTATCCGTTTACAAAATCCCACTCGTCCATTTCACACTACATCAAGTTGGTTTTCAACGCCCAACCAAAAAAAAAAAAAAAAAAAAATCGTAAAGCAAGCAACAATTCGTTCACAAAAAATAGTCACCAAACAGAAACAGAAAGTGCTACAGTCTTATTAATAAGCAACTCCTTCGCAAAGGTCCCAGAAAACCACCACAAATTTATCCAAAAAAAGTAAAAACATGAACAAAAAGCTCCTAAATAAGTCCGAGAGATAGAAACTACACAAAACCTGAAGTTTTATTCACCACCAGGACTCTCTCAATCAAAACCCATAACTATGTCATTCCCAACACTCTTGATCACTTCTGGCACCCTCTCAAACCTCCCCTTATCCTTTCTGTCATCCTCCCTTATCTCCTCGCCCCTTCCCGCATCCCCCCTTCTCTCGCCCTCCCTTCTCTCGCCCTCTTCCGGATGCTGCTGCCTCCTCTCTTCCTCCTCCTCCTTCGGCGGCTTCCTCTCCTCCTTGTACGGCGGTGCTGCTTGTGCCGTAGGCAAGATCACTGCCTCGCGCTGAGCATCAACAAACCTCCTCAACCGGTCTTCAGTCACGCCGAAAGCAGCTGCAAGCTCGGGTCCTTTGAGCTCCTGAAGAACAGACGCCGCACCAACCAAAATCTGAGGCCTGTTCTTCCGCGCCGAGGTTGTGAATCCAAAGAACTCGAGCGGGCCAGTTCTTGATGCGATTTGACAGAAGGGGAAGTACCTTGGCACCCAAAATACATCACCTTCTCCTATGTTGGCATTCATGGCTTGTGTCCCATTTGGGAACACAATCTGTAGTGTTCCGGAGCCTCTCAACACAATGCCGTATTCTGTCGCTCTCGGATTCACATGCGGTGCCATCATTGACCCAGCGGTGAGGTTAACAAGGTAAACGCCGATGCCAGAGTGTTTCAACGGTGAGTAATCAGAATCATCGAGCTGCATGCTCCATCCGTAGTCATTTCTGAAGTCGGGCTTTCTGTCGTAGAGGTTGTAAGAGTCTGGTGATTTTCCTGTTCCCTTGCCCTTATCGTAGTCATCTCGCCTCCTCTTGTTTTCGTTTGAATCAGCGCCAAAAACTGAGTTCAAGAGCTTCCTCCATGACCATGTTTCTGATTTGTCTTGGTGATCATCTTGTTGGATGTCAAACATCCTCTTCATTTCTTGAAGTCTGTCTTGCTGTTTCAGCTGGAGGAATTTTGACCAGACACTTGGCGAATAAGATTCGGGCACAAAGACGATTGGACCTTGTTGTTGACTTGTGAACATCTCTCTTAGTTCTGATGATGTGACCTGCAGTATTGGACACACATTTGTGTCTTTAACTTTTGGTAAACAAATTTGGTGTGTTCTAGGATTATTGTTAATCATAGAGAAAATTGTGCACACCCAATTGTAGTTTTGGTATCTGAATTAAAAATCCATTCAAATTAGTATCCGCGAGTTCGACAAAATGTGGAGCGTTGGTTCTCACACTAACTTATGTTAGATTTTTTGGTCAAAATTAAACATGTGATATTGTGCACGAGTCTCTTTTAAGGGATAAATCGGGGAAATCAACCATGATTTCACATGTCACGTGCTTAAATTTGATTAAAAAAATGTATTCCAGAGTTGGTGTCACATATTTTGTGAATTTCAGACATCAATATGAACGGATTCTTACTGAAAATATGATGATATATCAATAATATGTAGCAATTTTAAATTTAAGAATTGATCATCATAAAACTGTGATGTGCTTACATTGAAGGCATTTGCAAGTATTTCATGGTCAAATCCAGCAATAATAGACTGTGGGTTGCTTCCTCCACCAATGAAGAAGGACTGCATTATTTTGCAAAAACATCCAAATTAGTTATATATACTGAAATGTTGAATTACCATAAACCCTAATTAAGAAGTTTTCAATTACCATAAACCTAATCTGTTATGTACCTGCAAACCCATTCCCAAACTCTCAGAAGTGTCAATGCTGCAAATGATGTGAACCCTCTGGCCCTCTCCAGTGTTCACCAAGTAAAATGGAGACCCAGCTGGAATTCTATACACATCCCCTGTCTTCAATCTCCTCTCTCCTAATTCATCTTTGTAGATCAACCCCACCTTTACTTCTCCTGCAAGCAAACAATTATAATTCATGTTCCACAACTCATTAGAATCTGATTCAAAACCAACCCATCAAAGGGAATTTTGTTCACTAAAAAAATTGGAAGTCCAACTTTCCACAATTGCATGGATAAAATTCAAGTCACAAGATCAAATGCAAATATCCACCAAAAACAAAATAAATGTAATTAATTAAGAAAAAAAATTAAAAAATAGGATTCCATTGTCTACTACTCACTCACCATTTTGGAAGTCCCACATTGTACAATTGCATACATCTAACTAAATTGAAAAACATTTGAGAAAATTATTTAAATTCAAAAAGTAAAATCAACTAACTAAGAAGAAACCAGTTAAAATTAAGTAGATGCAATCCATCAAAGGTGTGATCACTCGCCAATTTGGAAGTACCAATTGCACAATTTGCATGCATCCGCTTCAGTTAATTAAGAAATTAAAACCAATTTTTATTTAAAAAAGAAAAAGAAAAAAGAAAAAGCAAATAGAGCAAGGAAGATTAAGCAACTCATCAAAGAGCCTATATCATCAAACAAGGATTCGTAACACCAAGTATCGGTAGCCGCCAGGATTGGCTGGTCTGACCTCCTAGTTTTATCGCTGATCTTGTCCTCCAGGACTGTTTGTAATGGATCCTTCTTGATGGGGTTGGGGCTGTTTTGGCCTCGCCTCATTCAATGAAATCTACTATCGTTTCAATATAAAAAAAACCTATAAATTTGTAAGACCGCATGTTGGTGTTGGTGTCGATCTAAATGGTATCATTCACTCACTAATTTCAAAGTAAACCAGTTTGCATCCTTGCATGCATTCGCAGATTAAGAAAAAAAATCTTCTTAATTAGTGATTAGTAATGAGATTACCTCTGCGGACAAAGAGGATGAGATTGGAGTCGAGATAATGAGGAATAAAGAGAGACTTAGGCTCCATTGTAATAAACCCGATATGCATGGGCTTATCAACAACCCTACTGCGCGCACTCATCACCACTCTCATCTCTCCTGCTGCAGTTTTCACTACCTGCTTTGCCTGTGGCAGCAAAAACCAACCTTCTTCCGATTCTTCCCCTCCCGATTCTGGATAATGCCCCTCCTCCTCTTCCGGCCTCCTCCTCCCACCGCTTTCCTGCTCCTCCCTCCTATCTTCTTCCTCCGTCGTCCCTCTCCTCCAACCTTCATCCTGATCACCAGTGTACCCCACCGCCACTGAAACTCCATAGCACATCACCAGCATCAGAACCACAAACGTCATCACTTTGTTTCCCATTTTTTCGTTTGTTTTTTTGCCTTCTCTGTGATGACCTTTCTGTGAAGTATTAGGTCGAAGTGTGGGGTTTATATAGAAGGGAGGGAAAGAGCATGGGGACGCGTGTTGGCCATGCAGAGTCTATGCTGTTTGCTGGCGGTTTATGGCTTAGACACAGTTGGTGTTTGAAAGAGAAATATTCGAACACAGCGTGAGAGTGTAAGTCTGACAAACAGACATCACTTCACGCTTTTGAAAAAAAAAAAAAAATCAAATAGTACATTACGTATTTTTATATAAATGATGAAATTTTTTATATTTTAATTTATTAATATTTTAACATATATATCTAATTATTTATATAATAACATGTGATCACGTATTTTAATCACACTGAAAAATCTCTCTTTACCGAAAATCTACTTGTTCTGTTAAAAAAGAATTTTTTCTTTGTCGAAAGCTCAGAAAACAATTCAGATTTTTTGTTATGAGTAATGCATTTCTTGCATCATCTTTTACTAGAGTTTATTCTAATTTTAAACTCGCAGTAATTTGTTAATTATCTGTGTATAGATATCAATCTCCATTGATTTATAGGGTTATCACGGTTTGACATCGAGTTCATTTTTCTTGTCTTTAATAAATGGGGAGTACCCGCTTTTAACTGTTAGACTAGCCTCTCTGCACGCACGTACGCGCATGCGATAGGTATTTTTACATCACAAGCGCTATGCGCTCCAAAGATGTGTTGCTTTAGATATTCTTGTTTTTTTATATTATTTTTCTTTCAATTATCTCCTTATGATATTTTTTTTGTACAATTGTTTAACGTCAAAGCATTGGCAGAACACGCACCAAGTAATAATGAACTTGATTTTAATTATGACATTCAAACTGCAATGAATAATTTTAGTCTTTAAACAGTATACAGGATATGTTTATACTTAAAAGAAAACAAAGAAATATGAGATTTGTTTGTACCATACTTGACCAATCCCGAAACTACTGAGCACCGGTCAACGTTATACCGTCAAGGACCCAGAAGAGTTTCCCTCCAACCAGGAGGCCAATCACAGCATGACACGTGTCGACATCAGAAGCCAATCATAGCGCGACACATGCCAACATCAGAAGTCAATCACAACACGACACGTGTCAATGTCAGAATGAAACTAGAACTCTCTTCTATAAATAGAGATCATTCTCTCACAATATTTCCGAATGTCATTTGTACTAAATCATTCACTAGTACTCACTAAAGGAGAGCTTGAACCTATGTACTTGTGTAAACCCTTCACAATTAATGAGAACTCTTCTACTCTGTGGACGTAGCCAATCTGGGTGAACCATGTACATCTTGTGTTTGCTTCCCTGTCCCTATCTGTTTACTTACTTATCCACACTAGTGACCGGAGCAATCTAGCGAAGGTCACAAACTTAACACTCTCTGTTGTACCAAAGTCCTCGCTGATTTTGTTCATCAACATTTGGCGCCGTCTGTGGGAACGACACTTATTCCCACTCTCTTCAGCTTTGCCAAGCTTTCCACCATTCGTACACTCTCTTTTGACCAGGTATCCATCTCCAACATGGGGAGCGAAGGAAGTGACAACACACAGAATGACACCCATTTTGCACCTAGTGCGAAGCAACGAAAGAAGGAAAGAAATAGGGTTGTTCTTCAAGCTAAAGTTGATGAGCTAGAAGCTCAGAACAACAAGATAGCAATGGAGAATGAGGTCCTACATGAGCAGTATGAGAAGCTCTTTGGGACGCTCCATGAAACTAGGCGTACTCAAACACGCGAGCTCGCTGCCCTTGTGGACATCAACCATCATTTGGGTGCCCCCCAACACGGAGGGTCACCTCCCTTCGACATGGGTATCCTTGATGAGGAGCGAGCTAATCATCAAAACATTGATCAACATGAGACTTTTCTCAACCCAGATGCTTCGACCCGAAGCAGAAGAAGTAGAGGAAGACACCTCCTTGCAGAAGGGTTGGAAGGATCGAAAGCCGTTTATTGTGACTGCCGAGACTTCCTAAAGCAACGTCGAGAGAATCCCCTCCACATATGCTCGAAGATCAATGACCCAAGGGTTTCTGAAAGACTCAGTCCCTTCCCACGACCCAGGCCAACTGCCAATCTAGGGAAGAAACGACATGTCCCAGAGGAACATGAAGGTACATGAGACTCTGAGGTATTCCAACAGACTCACCCTAGAAGTCAATACGACGAGTCCAAGAAAAAACCACATGCCCTTACTCAAACTTTCCTATTTCCAAGAGGCGATGGAGACTTACGAAAGAAAATTCCAGTGGTACATGACTCCACTCAGGACCCCATTGTCTTACAGCTCCTTGAGGAAGTAAACAAGTTGAAGGCCAAACGTCATGCTGAGATACTTGACTGGAACCAACCCAGGCCTGGCCCTCTCACAAGAAGGATCCTCGACACCCCCATTCAAGCGAAGACAAAACAAAAGTTTGGTTTACAACTCTATACTGGAAGGGAGGACCCAATTGAACACCTTAACCTCTTTGAGTCCACCATGGCATATCAGATGCATACCGACGAAGAGTGATGTCTTCTCTTCCCTTCCATCCTCTCTGACGGAGCTCTAAACTGGTATTGCCGTCTTCCACCTGAGACAGTAGACTCATTTGAGGAACTGAGGAAACTGTTTGTCTCTCAACACATCTTCCAGACCGATCGCTTGCATTATGTAGATGACTTGTATACTATTTGCCAGAAGCCGAATGAGTCACTACGAGAGTATGCCGGTCACTTCAACCATGAGTATTCTCGCTGTGCTAACAAGACCACCTTCAAGGCCTTCACGGCAGGCCTACGTGATTGTTTCTTCAAGTACATGATCAATGCCAACACTTGAAAGACTTACTATGAGGTGATGACACATGCTTATAACCACGCATCCGCCGAAGCAAGGATATGCTAAGGGAACCCCCATATGGTTAACCCCTATCAACAAGTGGAAAGTGGAAGTCAAGTTCTACCAAGTGATGAGATATTGGCCATTCAGACACCCATTGCATCATCTTCTACCTCATTTAGCTACTCGCTAAGTCACCAAACGTATTTGTCTCTTGGTAAGAGGAAGGATTTTTACTCTCAGCAAGCCTATTACAACAAATGGGATAAAAGTTCGTATTAAGACAACCAGGGGTGAACGTACCGTCGACTATTATGACTATGGGGCCAAGCTTCACTCTTTCAAAGTGGAGGACTAGGTACTGAAGGAAATGCTATTATAAGAAGACATACACATTACAAATGTTTTGACTCTCAACCGCTTGAGATCTTTTGTCACACAAGCCATTCGGCAAATATTTAAAGAAGAGGGAATTCAGACAACTTCTTTTGAGTCTTTTGCGTTCCTAGCACTAGAACACTTGGTCTACGCTGACCTACCCTTATACTCCAACTCAGAGCTTCAACATGCGTACTTTGACACAAAGTATGTGATACTAAGTGTTACAACCAACATGGTTCACATATCAAAATCATGGATCCCTTCATGCATAGCAAAACATTCATAAGCATCACTCATATCTATCAACATAAACATCATACATTCCAACACATTCATACATAAACATCATACATTCCAACACATTCATACATAAACATCATACATTCCAACACATCCATACATAAGCCAATTGTGTTTCGAAAGAGTTTAACATACTTTGTGTCTTCGACACTTACTACAATGTGCCTCGACACCTTGCCATTATTCTCACCAACCAGGTGATGAAATGTGAATAAGGAACTCATCTTCATGCCACCAACCAGGTGATGAAATGTACAACCCGTACTCTCATTCATGCCACCAACCAGGTGAAGAAGGAACTCATCTTCATGCCACCAACCAGGTGATGAAATGTACAACCCGTACTTTAATATCATTTGGCAACTTGCCATTCATGCCACCAACCAGGTGAAGAAGGAACTCATCCTCATGCCACCAACCAGGTGATGAAATGTGATGAAGGAACTCACCTTCGTACCACCAACCAAGTGATGAAAGCAATTCACCATTCATTCTACCTACCAGAAGACGAGTGGTAAAACTTGTACATGTGAACTCCTAGCATTCACAAATAATAAAATGCCTTCAAGCTTGACAACTCAACTAGGGGAACACTTATACCCAACAAGAGTTATAGTCACCAACAAAGTCTTATTGCAAACTAACAACAACTTCAGTGCATGGCATACGAAGATCAAGTTATTCAGCCCTCTTGCATCTGCTTCAGACATTTCCCCTCTGTAACAATGCAAACACTACAACTCGTAGAAAGCTTTACACACTCTTGATCAAGACAGTGTGAAGCAAAACCAATTTATGGTGCCAACAAGAGCTTCATCAAAGGAGTTCAACCACAATTCTCAAAAGCTTCACACACTCTTGATCAAGACAGTGTGAAGCAAAACCAATTTATAGTGCCAACAAAAGCTTCATCAATGGAGGGCAACCCAATTCTCAAAAGCTTCACACACTCTTGATCAAGACAGTGTGAAGCAAAACCAATTTATGGTGCCAACAAAAGCTTCATCAAAGGAGATCAACCACAATTCTCAAAAGCTTCACACTCTTGATCAAGACATTGTGAAGCAAAACCAATTTATGGTGCCAACAAAAGCTTCATCAATGGAGGGCAACTACAATTCTCAAACCTTCGAAGCAAATTCAAGACTGTTCGAAGCAAATTCAATTTATATGGTTCATCCAAACATTCGACTACTACAAGGTACGACTTGCATCACAATCTCTTGCTCAACAGTGTGGAAGCAAAATTTGTATATGTTGTCTTTCCCATATTTTCAAATTTCTAGTTTCCCAAAAAAAAAAAAAAAAAGGGAAATTCAATAAAGCTTCATCAATGGAGGACAACTACAAATTCTCAAAAGCTTCACACTATCTTGATCAAGATAGTGTGAAGCAAAATCAATTTGTGGTACTCAACAAACTTTCACCACAAAAGCTTCACCTACAAAAGCTTCATCAATGGAGGACAACTACAAATTCTCAAAAGCTTCACACTATCTTGATCAAGATAATGTGAAGCAAAATCAATTCGTGGTACCCAACAAACCTTCACCACAAAAGCTTCACCATGAAGCAAAATCAATTCGTGGTACCCAACAAACCTTCACCACAAAAGTTTCACCAACAAAAGCTTCATCAATGGAGGATAACTACAAATTCTCAAAAGCTTCACACTATCTTGATCAAGATAGTGTGAAGCAAAATCAATTCATGGTACCTAACAAAAGCTTCAACTCCAAAGCTTTACCTACAAAGCTTCAACACCAAAGCTTCACCTACAAAGCTTCAACTCCAAAGCTTCACCTACAAAAACTTCACCCACAATAGCTTCACCTACAAAAGCTTCACCCATAAAAGCTTTACCAACAAAAGCTTCACCAACAAAAGCTTCACCGCCACAAAAGCTTCACTCACAAAAGCTTCACTTATAAAAGCTTCACCCATAAAAGCTTCACCAACAAAAGCTTCACCCATAAAAGCTTCCCCCACCACAAAAGCTTCCCTCACCACAAAAGCTTCACCCATAAAAGCTTCACCAACAAAAGCTTCACCCACCACAAAAACTTCACCCACAAAAGCTTCATCTACAAAGCTTTAACACAACAACTTCACCTACAAAAGCTTCACACTATCTTGATCAAGATAGTGTGAAGCAAAATCAATTCATGGTACCCAACAAAGCTTCAACCTCAAAGCTTCACCTATAAAGCTTCAACACCAAAACTTCACCTACAAAGATTTAATATATATATATATATATTTCGAAAATTCAAAAATTCAGAAATTCGAAAATTTGAATAAAAAAAAATTTGAAAAAAAAAATTTGCCTAGGCCTCATCTTCTTTGGGCCTAACAACTTTCATAACAAATATATATGAAGAAGGAGTTTTTGGCTACCATTTAGAAAGGAAATGCCTCATTCGTTAACTCCATCGACCGGAGACTTGGGGGACTCCTACCATATGCTACTGCACCTTGATACTTGGTGACTTGGATTTTTCAAGTCTCCAAACGAGAAGTTTTCCTAACTCGGGAAATTAAGGGAGCACTACCTCAACCTACATGCTTCACTCATAAAGCTTCAACATACAAGCTTCAACAAAAGGAAAAATTCAAAGAATTTAGTGAAGAAGGCATTGATGTATTTAACACAATATGTTGAAATGAAGCAAAGCTTGTTTATTGATATCTCTGATAAGTTACAAATATGTACATATACATGAATCAAAATATTCAAACAAGAGGGAGCCTTCACAAAGGTTGCTCAGGAGAAGTCTCAGCAGTCGGCAGAGCCCCAGAAAGAGGAGGCACCATAGGGTGATTATTCGAAGCCTCAGTACTAGGCAGAACCCCAGAAGGAGGAGGCATCCAAGGTTGATCATTTGGAACTTCATTATGCGGTACAGCCCCAGAAGATGAAGGCAATAAATGCCTTTGAAACAAATCCACAAACCTCTGATGATCAAGTAAAATCTGACCATCAGATTCCTGTAGCTGGTCGAGTTTCCTCTTTATGTTTATAGCATAGTTATGTGCGAGCATGTGCAACTGTTTATTCTCATGCTTGAGCCCTTTGATCTCCTGTTTGAGACTTATCACTTCAACCGCCAATGATTCAACTTGGCGGGTTCGAGCAAATAGGCGTTGGGCCATATTAGACACAGAACTTGCACATTGAACACTGAGAGCCAGAGAATCCTTAACAGCTAACTCATCAGACTGTTTGGCAAGTAGTCTGTTATCTTTGGGAGTGAGAAGGTTCTTAGCCACCACTACAGCGATCATATTATTCTTCATCACATAGTCTCCAACGGTAAGATAACCAGTAGGGGATAAGAATGATGGGCGTCATATGTTGTCTTGAGAAGGCATGGCTGCCTCTTCACCAAAGTTCAAGTCAAAACGACTGTCGGATGAGCCAGACATTATCAAAAATGATGAAGGAGAAATGAGGTGCAATAAATCTCTGAAGTAGGGGGAAAATTCCTATAAGCAATAACTCTTTGAATGTACTTCTTGCACACAATTGGTGCCCTTATAAAAGAAAGGGCAACAGGGCCGTTGGTTCAAAAATCGAAGAGGCACCACTTTCCACACGCAACATCAACTCCTCGGATACCACAGATAACTTTGCCAAAGATCTTTGACAAAGTTTAAACACATAAATTTTGAAGGTCCAACTACCCTACTATTACCCATAAGGGTAAAGGAACAACACCACTGCTTGATAACTAGAAAGTCCTAATGTGTGTCAACCTCCGTGCTTCGTGGTAAGGCAGACTGGAAAAATGCCCAACCTTTACTTACATTCGAGAAAACACTCCCAACAAGATTGCTTGCTCAAAAATCAAAAAGGCACCGCTCTCTGAATCTCGAGAGCCAGACTCCCAACAGGATTACGTGCTCAAAAATCGAAGAAGCACCACCCTCCGAATCTCGAGAGCCAGACTCCCGACATGATTACTTTCTCAAAAATCAAAGAGGCACCGTTCTCCGAATCTCGAGAGTCAGACTCTCAACATGATTACTTTCTAAAAAATCGAAGAGACACTGCTCTCCGAATCTCAAGAGTCAGACTCCTAATAGGATTACTTTCTAAAAAATCGAAGATACACTGCTCTCTGAATCTCAAGAGTCAAACTCCCAACATGATTACTTTCTCAAAAATCGAAGAGACACTGCTATCTGAATCTCAAGAGTTAGACTCCCAACATGATTGCTTTCTCAAAAATCAAAGAGGCACCGTTATCTGAATCTCGATAGCCAAATCCCTGACAGGATTGCTTGTTCGAAAATCGAAGAGGCACTGCTCTCCGAACTTCGAGAGCCAGATTTCCTTGGATAAAGTTTGTCTGCAATCTTCACACGTAACATCAGCTTTCCAGATACCACAGACCACTTTTTCAAAGTGCTTTGACAAAGTTAAAACACGTGAAGCTTGCAGCTCCCACTACATTGCTATAACCAAGAAGGGTAAAGGAATAGCACTACTACTTGTTGTTAGGGAGACTCCTATATATGTCGACCTCCATCCTCCACAGCCAAGCAGACCTGCAAATAAAAAAAAATGCTCAAATTTTCTTCACATCCGAGAAGGCAATCTCAGCAGAGTCTCTCGAAATACTCAGCTTCTTTTCCTCCCGATAATACCTCTGCAAACAAGCCATACCAGAGTAAGAGTATCTCATATCATTAGGGTTAAAAGCAAGAGTATCCCATATCATGCTTTTTACCTGTCTTTTCCTTTGGCCTTGTTCTTACCTGCAAGATAAGGAGAAAGAGAGCAATCAGTCAGCACTTGGAATCAAGCTTCCTATCAGGAACTGACTTCCTGGAACCCCTTGCCTGATTACTTACCTGGCATTGCTCTCGAGTACTCATCTTCAACATCTTATGCTTCCAAAGAAGATACCACATCTACTTAAGGAACAGATAGGGCAAGTGAGAAGGATACAAGGAAGCATGTGGAGACAAGCGTAACAAAACACGTGCCGATACATCCACTACTTTGTCAACAACAAAAGTATCCCATATCATCAGGGTCGAACGTACTCTAGATTTGATGGACTTGTTTTGACCTTCAAATTCTTAAGTCGCCTTATACTCTAGAGGAAACCAGAAAACCCTCAAGCCCAGTTCAAGAATAAACCTGTGGAAAGTTACTTCTTCAAAAGCAAAAGTATCTCATATCATCTATTTTCCATTTGCTTCTCCTTATCCTTGTTGCTGTTTACGACACAAGGAGAAGGAGAACAATCAACCGGAAGCTGAAGTTGAACCTCCGATCCAAGTTGCTTGCTTGGAAGTCTAATTGCTTACCTTGTCTGTTACCTCATTCGGTAAATCTCTTAGCTCGGCGACTTGGGGGACTCCTACTATAGGGTTTGTATCGCACTTGACCAAGCCCGAAACTACAAGTAAGCTTCAAGTGAAATTGATATATTACCTTGTGCATCTTCATCGGTTAAAGATACTACCCTTGGATGGAGGAAAAGTACTTCCAGAGAAGATGACACATCTACATATGAGACAGATAAGGCAAGTGAAAATGATACCACACTTCGGTACTTAGAAGTTTCGTGATTACTCAATGGCTTGGATCTTGCAAGTCCCCAACGAGGAACTTCACTCACTCAGGAACTTAGGGGAGCACTGTTTGTACCATACTTGACCAATCCTGAAACTACTGAGCACCGGTCAACGTTATACCGTCAAGGACCCAGAAGGAGGCCAATCACAGCGCGACACGTGTCAACATCAGAAGGGCCAATCATAGCGCAACACGTGTCGACATCAGAAGCTAATCATAACACGACATGTGTTAATGTCAGACTGAAACTAGAAACTCTCTTTTATAAATAGAGATCATTCTCTCACAATATTTCCGAATGTCATTTGTACTAAATTATTCACTAGTACTCACTAAAGGAGAGCTTGAACCTATGTACTTGTGTAAACCCTTCACAATTAATGAGAACTCCTCTACTTCGTGGACATAGCCAATCTGGGTGAACCATGTATATCTTATGTTTGCTTTCCTGTCTCTATCCATTTACATACTTATCCACACTAGTGACCAGAGCAATCTAGCGAAGGTCACAAACTTGACACTTTCTGTTGTACCAAAGTCCCCACTGATTTTGTGCATCAACAAGATTCACAATTTTCCTTGGAATACATTGAAGTAATACATAAAGTGCAAACTACAAAGCTTGTTTTTCGTAAAAAGATAATAAATTTTTTGGCTTTCTCCTCTCCATGGACCAATGAAGTCCAACATTGTTTTTTCTTTTTGAAATTTATTGATATGCAGTTGCAAACCCTATATGAAGAACTAATTTTATTAGAAGCATGTTATCTCATTTCTTCATAGAAAAACCAACACAAAGTAAAGAGATTCCTAAAAGAAAAAGAATATATCAACTTCACCAAGATGGAACGTGTCGTTATAACCACAATCATCTAACTCTTTAATCAGAAAACATACATCATTACTCTCCATCCCAAACCCAAGTAAAAAGCCAATAGAAAGCAAAAATCTAAAAATCTAAAATAATTAGAAGACAAATAGGAATGAAAAAAATAAAGGGACGTTGGGACTGAACCCCCCACACCTTTTGCAGCTATTACATATGAAGGGCTATGATTTGAAGAAGTATTGTTCTTTCTCAAATTGTTCCAGAGCCTCATGCGAAACAAACAGTAGTAAACCATTGTAAAATGTAAGTAAATCATACATAATACATTAATTAAATTAATCCAAATTATTAATTAATTACACAAGACTAATAATTGAAGTGTACAAAACTATTGTGTCACACATTAAACATGGTATATATACCATGTAATACACAAAGGATAATTGTACAGTATCATGCAACCCAATATCAAGATTCATATTTTTTGCATAGAAATCCAATAAATTTTCAACCATGCGGAAGAGAGAGAGAGAGAGAGAGTAGTTGAAGGAGTGAGAAGCAAAGCAGCATACCAAGCGGAGAGTAGGCAATTAAGCATAGTCATCATGTAGGAAATGCCTAAGAACTTATATGTGCTTCTCTTCCATTGTATTGCCTCTTAAATGTAATTCTACACATTTCTAAACCAAGAAAACTCAGTAGAATTCACAGAAATTAAAAAAAAACCCCAATAGAAGAGAGAGAGAGAGAGAGAGAGAGAGAGAGAGCTAGAGAACCAAAAAACATGCCTTCTGAACTATGCAGAAAGTGTAGAGAACCAACATATGATAAGCCACTTAATAGAATGATATTTTACACAAAAAAGCCTCAACTTTAGACCCCAAATGAAGGAATGTGAGAAAGAGGGCATATGTAGGTACCAAAAGAGGAAGAGAGCAATTCCATCTCCTATTAAAATGAAGAAACATAGCATTAACAAACACACGCACAAATCTCAAAGGAAATTGGTGAGAAATAATCCCAACTGAGAACATAATCAGAAAACCAGAGAGGAAAGTTCTGAAACTCAACAAAGACACCAAACAAAACCTTGAGTACATGCATTGATTTTTTATCCATTTCAACCGAGTTTTAAAATGAAAGAAATTAAAGCAGAGAACCCAGTTGAGGAAAAACCTTAGAGAATTATGTGGTAGCCTTTTTAGCCTCTTATTAGACTTCCTCCTCCACCCCTCTCCTAGAAATCAACCTCTTCTAAACCCAACCCAATCATCTCATCCCCAACCTTATCATACGGCCAACAAACCACCCCAAAATTTCGTACTCATTTTTTTTAATGGACTTGTTTTCTTTCCCAATACAATTCCCAACTTTGACCAAAATTGAAATTCAAAATAAAAAAGAAAACTAACTTCCCAATTGTTCGTAACTGCTAAGGGGGAGTAGCCCAATGAATTCCAAGAGTTGATGCATCTTCAAAGTTGAAAGTATTGTTTATGCTATAATCAGGCTTCCATGGCGTTGATGTTATCAAGTTCAGGGTGAATTGTCAAGCAACCCAAATCTTTTTTCCAGAGTTTCAGATATGGAAGGTTCTAGGATAGATTTATACGATCATACCATAAAGCAAGGGAAGAATCGATGAACGAAGAAATCACAGAAGAGAAAAATTTGAACACATACCTAGACACGGCCATTGGGATTTCCAGACTGCTCCCAATAGACTGTGTGATATCCTAAACCTTTAGAAACCAAAACTGTACGACTTGCTCTCAAAGCCCACACTATGCCAGCGCAAAACTAAATTCCGAGAATTCCTCTTCCCTGCATTTACAAACCCGTCGTCAGTTTCTGTCAATTTTAGCTTTTAAAGAGAGAGAGAGAGAGAGGGAGAGAGAGAGAGAAAGAGAGAGAGATAGAGAGAGAGAGAGAGAGAAAGAGAGAGAGAGAGAGTGAAAAGAAAGAGACCAGTGAGCTCTTGGAGGATAAGGAGATGGAGGGAGGTGAGGGAATGGACGTTTTTGATTTGGTTGGTAGTTTGCAGAATGTGGAGGGTGGTTAAATCCCACGGCATGGTTCTCATTCTTCATTCGGCAAAACTCACGCTTATGATGCTATCTCTTTTTAAGTTATGGTTTTTTACCAATTTGTCCTCATTTTTTGCTTTTTCTGGATTTCAATTGTGAAGAAAACAAAGGGGTTTTCTTGGCATTTCTGAATGCTTCACCAAACTGGCCTTCTCCCTTTATATATATATATATATATAGTTGGATATGACTTTGTATTTGTCTTTAGAATAGTATATTTTATTTTTTAACATTTTAGTGTGTTAATTATACCATATATTGAGCCTCAATATCTGGGCTTCACTAACTAGCCCATGATGCATGTAAGAGGTGAAAAAAAATCCTTGTTTCATGAAAAGGATCTTTCACCCTCACTTTAGATGGATGACAAAAATGGCCTCTCTAGCCTCTGTGTATGATGTAACCCTCATTTACATAGTGAAATCGAATTAACACCAATGTGGATGTAACCCTAACTTGGAGTAAACCACAATATATCATTCTCTTCTTGTGTGTATGTGTGATTTACTGTCGAATTTACATGATTGACCCGATTTTGTACATCAACATAGTGTAATGGTGATCTATAAATATGGTGCAAGTTATGTCATTCACAATGCATACAAAGTTAAATTTAACTTTTAACTTTTAATTTATGTTTTAAAAAGGGATCGAGTCAAATATAATTTTTGCATTATCAATTATGGTGGATGCACCTGCGACTCTATAATACTTTCGACCTATATAACTCCAAAGTCATATATGACTCTAACATTAGTGATGGATTAATCAAGTTTGCAGGCAAATATAACTTTTGACTCAAAATTTTGAAAAGCATAGTGCTATTCGTACACTTATTTTTATTTTTCGTGCATTCTAGTTAATTTGTAGTTATTGGTCTTTTTTATTTATTTGACCAGATAGTCGAAAATTAAGGTGTGTGAGAAGTAAAAATGAGCGTGTAAAACTTATGTGGGATGAGAACTTGAGAGTCAAGTTACCACCAACACTAAGTGCTTGTTTGGAAGTGCTTTAAAATGACTGCAAATGCTTTTAGAGAAAATGTTTTTGGGTTCCAAAAGAACTTGAAGTGCCTCTTAGAAAAAACACCAGTTATGTGCTTCTCCCATAAAGCACTTCAAGTGTTTTTTTAGGATTTACTTGCGTTTTTACTAAGTAATGGTTCTAAAAACATTTTCATCAAAAGCGTATGTAGACATTTTAAAAGTACTTCCAAACAAGCCCTAACTCGATGATTCAATCCCATATGTAGAAGTTGCCCAATTAAAAAGGGCATATAAGGAGTATCTAGTGGGATATTGTCTCGACGGTAGCCCTTCTCTCCTTTGGCAAGATTTCGAGGAGCAAGGGCTCGAAGATGAACAATTATACTTGGGTCGAAAGACCCCCATCTTTGATTGTACATATTATGAACAAAGATGGTCTACCTTGCCCACATTAAATAGAGTTGGTGTTGGAGTGAATTAGGGTGACATGTAGTTGTTGACTGTGTCGGTCTTTAGCCCTCTTTCACCCTGTTGTATGTTGTTTATATGATTTGTAGCGTTGTTTGTCCTTTGTGTGGGCTTTTCTAATGTATTTTGGCTTTGCCTTGCCCTAGTGTAATTCCAATCTAACAATAAAGAAAAAGAAAAAAAGGGGTCGTATTAATTCCATGACTCGATGCTATCACCTGGCTCTAATACAATTAATACGAGCTTGCCCACAGGAAACCAACCAAGTTGCATAGTGGAACGTGGCCCTAATACGATGCTCATAGCCTCATATACCATCCCAAGATTCCCAATGCATGCTATTTTTCCAACTTGCAATATTTGAGTCTTAACGTTAAGAATTCGTTTGGAATTTCTTTTGCGAGAAGCACTTAAACTACAAGGCTTTTATTAACATTCTGAATTTTTTACTAAAAATCTATCTAAGTAATTTTTTAGAAAAGCAATTTGAAAAGCGTATTGAAGAATCATCATTTGGTTTTTTTATGAAATGTATTTACGTCGCACTTTGCATCTCTAAAGAGATAAAAATATGTGGTTTCATTTATTTTTCTCCCTTTAACTTGTGGAGATTACCGTAAAGATATAAAAGAATGTGAATATATATTTTTATTTACATCTTTCCGGTGAATAGTATGAATATTTTACATTCCGTTGATGAAGAGGTCTCCGACGAAGAAAAAGTGTAAAATGCTTAGAGCCTGTTTGGTATTCTATTTGAAAGTTTTTATCATTTCTTAAGAACATTTCCTGAAAACAATTTTCTTTAAGACTTAAAAACTTGATTGATTTGCGATTTAAAAATTTTAAATCTTACGACTTAAACTAGACAAAGAAATTTAAACAGAGGGGGTCGCAGGAGAGGGAGAAAGAGGAGAGAGGAGGAAAGAAAGTAAAAGATGATTGAAGGAAGGAGAAAAAAGAGAGAGGATCATACGAGATAGAGAGGAAGAAGAGTGAGAGAAAGAGCCGAGAGAATGAAGAGAGTGGATTGGAGAAAAGACGAAAAAGGTAAAAAAAAAAAAAAGGAGAGAGAGAAGAAAAGAGAGATAGATTTGGAGTCAGAAGGACAAGGGAGAGAAAGGAAAGGAGTGAGTTTATGTTTAAAAACTCTAAAAACTCAGTTTTTATGTTTTTAGATAATAGACTATATTTTTTAGTTAGTCTTGAATTTAGTTTTTAGAAAGGGGTGTGCTATCCACACATTCTTTTTTACTTCTCACACACCCCTTGTTAATTTATGTCTGTTGATCTTCTTTAATTCATCCGATCCGACAGTCGAAAACCAAAATGGTGTGGGAGAAGTAAAAAGAGGTGTGTGAATATCACACCCCTTTAAAAATAGTCATACCAAACAAGATTTTAAGGTCTAAAACTTGAAAATTGGTTTTGAGTTTAAAAAATTGGATTCAAGTAGAATACTAACCAGACGCTTAACTACGAGAAATGTTTAGTTGTGACGGGAACACAGATGGTACATCACGTGTTTTTATGAAAGTGGTGAAAAATTTTAATTTTTAATTTATTATCCTTTTAACACACATAACCCACGATTTATATAGGAACACATGGTACCACCTCGTGTGATACACTAAAAAATCTCTCCTTAACTACAGGCAGCAACCCATTTGCTAGTTTCGTTTGCCTTTTCTCTCTCAGTCCCTCTCTTCAGTTCTCCTAAAAAACAAAGACCAAGTGATGCATTTGTTTTAAGGCGACCAATATCAGGTAAAAATCAACCCAATCCGTGTTCTCGCATTCCCAACTGTATGCAGATTGCTTTTCCAAACGCCTAATGTTCTGCTTGGAGATTTTATATTTTCATTTGTCTAGTTTTCGACCGGCAATGCTTTTGACATTCATATGAATAATAAATCATCTGTAGCTTTTGGAATCTCGCGGGTCGATCCTAGCAAACATTTTGATAACTGGGTGTATCTATGTTTTGTTGAAATTTATGCCTGCCAATTGTTTGTGACAATGCCTAGTACAAGCAACATAGGAATGATATGAGGAAAAAATGAAGGCTTTCACTTCAGTCTAGCAATATACGCGAAAACTAATTTGCCCATGATCCTGATTCCTGAAACATTACGTGTATTGAAGGTTTGAAGGTGTACTTTGATGGTGCAGGTGTACGCATACACTAGTTAGTATGCCAAGACCTGTATTTTCTATGGAGAGGACAACACTTATCTGGTAAAGGCAAAAATGAACATAACTTTGTTGGGGTGCTGCTCTGTCGGACAGCGTTTATAAACCCTTTACAATTATGCTCAGCCGGAACTTACTCTCAGTCAACCTACCTTATTTGAGAGGTTTTTTGTCAGCACCAGCTAGTTTTCTTGGAACTGGAGATACATTAAAGCAAGCTAGAGTATTCACGAATGAAGATGTCATAGAGTGCTCAAAAGTGAGACGTGACTATAATCATCTGCATTTGAATTCTGAGTCTGCTCGAAATGCTGGATTTGAAGATCGACTGGTACACAGGATCCTTGTTACTTCCCCGGTCCCAAATATCACATCTTCTCATTTTGTAAGTCTGATGCTTTATAATTTTTATCCTCTCTTGACTTGGTGTTTTAGATAATTTACATTACAACATTTTATCTCATTATTGGGAGAAGGGCTATGCAAAGAGGAGGCTATCGGGTTGCTCCGAACCCGATTTTGAGGATTCGGGTGGTTTGAAGAGTCCTCAGAAGAAGACTCAGGTGGCTGAATCGTTTTTGCACCGGTATAGGAAGAAGGGCTTGCTTGTCACCGACATTACTGGCAGTGTATGGAATTTATTGGCTTTCGGATTCTTTTTTTGAGGTCTTTGCAAAATTGGTTTTGCTTTATGTTTGTAAATTTTGAAACTCTGTTGTTTGATTGTTAATCATTTGGTAATGGATTTGGATGGTTACATTGAATGTTTGGGATTGATTTTTGAATTGTATAGCGATGATAATGCAATGGTTTCTATGCAATAGATTGATTTAAATTTGCTGCTTTTCTTTATGACACATCAATGGTGTATGAGTCTAAAGCAAAATATTTGATTTAGAAATTTGAAATTTGAATAATTTTCAGTTGGAAAGTGAAAATGAGGCGGAATCAGATTGAGAATCCCCATTTCTCCGGTGTGTGTTCACAAATGCTTCTAATTTCCACATATGGTCGCTAATTCCAGATAGTATTTGTAATGGGCACAGTGTAGTTGTAACTATGAATAAACAACTTTAGTAATCTGAAAGCTATTATTACTTTGTGAGAGGTTTTAGTTTAAGTTTTCTGTCCATCCAACTTAATGATTTCAAAAGATACTTGAACTAGATCTGTTCTCCGTACATGTCACTGACAGGAATGGTGTGAAAAACAAATGGAGTTTGTTCTCCTTGTTGGCAAGCGAAAAGAGAGTATGGCAATGAAAGCGGGTATTGCTCGCCATGCAAAACTTGAAGAAGAGGTAAGCATTCAAAAGGTGATTACTACTTGGGGTTTGGGATTTTGTCCTGCATGAATTAGCCGATTCCTATGGTAGTCAAGTTACAATTTGGTAGTCATGTTGAAATAGAATTCAGCTTTTGTTAGACGAAATGTAACCTTTTTCTTTCTTCCCAAGGTACAAAGCACTTTTCCATACCTCCACGTTTCCTACGAACATTTTCAATCTGATTATATTTTTGGGCAGGTTGTAAAAAAAGCTAAAGTTCGTGTCAAATTGATTGAAGATAAATGGGATCCGAAGAGCAGGTTATCAGTTTTGTCCGAACCCAATATCGAGGATGCTGTAGGTTTGAAGAGTGCCCAGAAGATGACTCGGGTGGCGGACTCATTGCACCTGTGTAGGAAGAAAGGGTTGAGTGTCACGTACTTTAGTATCATCGACATTGAAACCGTGGTATATGGTTGTTTTTTCGAGATAGTATTTGCAATGTGCCGGTGTAGTAGTAACTATGAATAATTAACTTTAGTAATCTGAATGCTATTATTACTTTGCAAGAGGGTTTAATGTAAGTTTTCTGTCCACCAACTTAACGATTTCAAAAGATATTTGACCTAGATCTGTTCTCATTACATGTCCATTATAGCAATGGTATGACCGAAACATGGAGCTTGTTTTCCTTGTTGGCATGCAAGAAGTGAGTAAGGCTATGGAAGCATGTATTGCTCGCCATGTAAAACTTGAAGAAGAGGTAAGCATTCAAAAAGAGTTACGATTTGGTAGTATTTGGGGTTTTGTCCTGCATGAATTAGCTGACTCTTGGCATTTTAAAATCATAGTTCATGTTGAACTAGAATTCAGCCTTTTTTTAGATGAATGGAACCTTTTTCTTACTTGCCAAAGTACAAAGCACTTTTCCATACCTTTTCGTAGCTCCATGTTTCCTATGCACATTTACAATCTGCTTATATTTGTGGGCAGGCTGTAAAAAGGGTTAAAGATCGTGTCAAATCGATTGAAGTTGTATGGGCTCTGAAGCTTCTGAAGTTTATAACTGGTGTAGATCAATTACTGTTTGAAGGATTGACACGTGAGCTGCCAACAACAACAACAACAACAACAACAACAAAGCCTTTTCCCACTAAGTGGGGTTGGCTATATGAATCCTAGAACGCCATTGCGCTCGGTTTTGTGTCATGTCCTCTGTTAGATCCAAGTACTCTAAGCCTTTTCTTAGAGTCTCTTCCAAAGTTTTCCTAGGTCTTCCTCTACCCCTTCGGCCCTGAACCTCTGTCCCGTAGTTACATCTTCGAACCGGAGCGTCAGTCGGCCTTCTTTGCACATGTCCAAATCACCGGAACCGATTTTCTCTCATCTTTCCTTCAATTTCGGCTACTCCTACTTTACCTCGGATATCCTCATTCTCAATCTTATCCTTTCTCGTGTGCCCACACATCCCACGAAGCATCCTCATCTCCGCTACACCCATTTTGTGTACGTGTTGATGTTTCACCGCCCAACATTCTGTGCCATACAACATCGCTGACCTTATTGCCGTCCTATAAAATTTTCCCTTGAGCTTCAGTGGCCTACGACGGTCATACAACACGCCGGATGCACTCTTACACTTCATCCATCCAGCTCGTATTCTATAGTTGAGATCTCCATCTAATTCTCCGTTCTCTTGCAAGATAGATCCTAGGTAGCGAAAACGGTCGCTTTTTGTGATCTTCGCTAGATTGCTTCGGTCATTAGTGTGGATAAGTATATAAATGGATAGAGATAGGAAAGCAAACACAAGATGTACGTGGTTCACCCAGATTGGCTACGTCCACGGAATAGAAGAGTTCTCATTAATTGTGAAGGGTTTACACAAGTACATAGGTTTAAGCTCTCCTTTAGTGAGTACAAGTGAATGATTTAGTACAAATGACATTAGAGTACAAATGACATTAGGAAATATTGTGGGAGAATGATCTCGTAATCACGAAACTTCTAAGTATCGGAGTGTGGTATCATCTTGACTTGCCTTATCTGTCTCATAGGTAGATGTGGCAGCTTCTCTGGAAGTACTCTTCCTCCATCCAGGGGTGGTATCTTTAACTGGTGGAGATGCACAAGGTAATGTATCAATTTCACTTGAAGCTTACTTGTAGTTTCAGGCTTGGTCAAGTGCGATACAAACCATGTAGTAGGAGTCCCCCAAGTCGCCGAGCTAGGGGGTCTGCTGAAAGAGGTGACAGACAAGGTAAGCAATCAGAGCTCCGACTGATTGTTCACCTTCTCCCCATCTTGCAGCAGCATGAAGGATAAAGAGAAGAAAAATGAGAAGAGATGATATGAGATACTTTTGCTTTTGAAGAAATAACTTTCCACAGGCTTATTCTTGAACTGAGCTGGAGGGTTTTCTGGTTTCCTCCAGAGTATAAGGCCGACTGAAGAATTTGAGGGTCAAAACAAGTCCATCAAATCTAGAGTACGTTCGACCCTGCTGATATGGGATACTTTTGCCTTTGACAGAGTAATGGATGTATAGGCACGTGTGCTGTTACGCTTGTCTCCACATGCTTCCTTGTATCCTTCGCACTTGCCCTATCTGTTCCTCAAGCAGATGCGGTATCTTCCCTGGAAACATAAGATGTTGAAGATGAGTACTCGAGAGCAATGCCAGGTAAGTAATCAGGTAAGGGGTTCCAGGCAGTCAGTTCCTGGTTGGGAGCTTGATTTCAAGTGCCGACTGATTGCTCTCTTTCTCCTTGTCTTGCAGGTAAAAACAAGGCCAAAGGAAAAGACAGGGAAAAAGCATGATATGGGATACTCTTGCTTTTAACCCTGATGATATGAGATATTCTTGCTCTAGTATAGCTTGTTTGCAGAGGTATTATCGGGGTGAAAGAAAGCTGAATATTTCGAAAGGCTTCGTTGGGAGTGCCCTCTCAGATATGAGGAAGGGTTAAGCATTTTTGCAGGTCTGCCTGTCCGTTGGGGATGGAGGTCGACATATATAGGAGTCTCCCTAACAACAAGTAGTAATGCTATTCCTTTACCCTGCTTGGTCATAGCACGGTAGTGGGAGCTGCCAGCTTCACATGTTTTAACTCTGTCAGAGCACTTTGAAAAAGTGGTATGTGGTATCTGGCTCTCGAGATTCGGAGAACGATGCTTCTTCGATTTTTGAGAAAGCAATCATGCTGGGGGTCTGGCTCTCGAGATTCGGGGAGCAGTGTCTCTTCGATTTTTGAGAAAGTAATCATGTTGGGAGTCTGGCTCTCGAGATTCGGAGGACGGTGCCTCTTCGATTTTTTAGGAAGCAATCTTGTTGGGAGTGTTTTCTCGGATGTGAGTAAAGGTTGGGCATGTTTGCTAGTCTACCTTGCCACGAGGCACAGAGGTTGAGACACAGGGACTTTCCAATTATCCAGCAGTGGTACTGTTCCTTTACCCTTGTGGGTAATAATATGGTAGCTAGACCTTTAAAATTTATGGGTCTAAACTTTGTTAGTGCTGTTTCTTTGCTATTCTTTTACCCTTCTTGGTCAGAGCGATGTAGTGGGAGCTGCAAGCTTCACGTGCTCAACTTTGGCAGAGAACTTTGGCAAAGTTATCTGTGGTACCCATGAGCTATTGTTGCGTGTGGGAAGTGGGTGATTGGACAGTAAGATTCATGTGTTTTCTACTTCCCCAGAAGTCTTCGACAGAATACCCATAATTTCCGCAAAGCTGAGTGTGCGTGTGACAGGTGCTGACAAGGCTGGAAAAGTAGGTGCCTCTTCGATTTCTGAGATCGGCCCTCGTGGTCTCTGAGGAGCCCAGCTTTTGAGAAAGCGAGCGCCTCTTCGATTTCTGAGATCGGCTTTCATGGTCTTTGAGCAGCCCAACTTTTGAGAAAGCAAACACCTCTTCGATTTATGAGATCACCCTCGTGGTCTCTAAGCAGCTCAGCTTTTGAGAAAGCAAACGCCTCTTCGATTTCTGAGCAGGCGCCTCTTCGATGTCTGAAGCTCCGTCGAGTGCAGCTTTTTATAGGGGCTGGCATTAAGTTCCAAAGCACACTTGAATCTCCACCAGTAGAAGCTCCATTCTTGCACTTCTAAGATCTTGATTTGTCCGACTTCTTCTCTCTTCAACACCTTTGAAAATGTCTGGCCCCTCCGACCGTCGTTTTGACTTGAACCTTGTTGAAGAGGCAGCCCCGCCTTCTCCAGACAACATATGGCGCCCATCCTTCGTCTCCCCTACTGGTCCTCTTACCGTTGGGGATTCCGTGATGAAGAATGATATGACCGCTGCGGTGGTGGCCAGGAACCTTCTCACTCCCAAAGATAACAGACTACTTTCCAAACGGTCTGATGAGTTAGCTGTTAAGGATTCGCTGGCTCTCAGTGTTCAGTGTGCAGGTTCTGTGTCTAATATGGCCCAACGCCTATTTGCTCGAACCCGCCAAGTTGAATCATTGGCGGCCGAAGTGATGAGTCTCAAACAGGAGATTAGAGGGCTCAAGCATGAGAATAAACAGTTGCACCGGCTCGCACATGACTATGCTACAAACATGAAGAGGAAGCTTGACCAGATGAAGGAAACTGATGGTCAGGTTTTACTTGATCATCAGAGATTTGTGGGTTTGTTCCAAAGGCATTTATTGCCTTCGTCTTCTGGGGCTGTACCGCGTAATGAAGCTCCAAATGATCAACCTCTGATGCCTCCTCCTTCTAGGGTTCTGTCCAATACTGAGGCTCTGAATGATCCCCCTTCGATGCCTTCTCTTTCTGGGGCTCTACCGACTGCTGAGACTTCTCCTAAGCAACCTTTGTGAAGGCTCCATCTTGTTTGTTTATTTTGACTCATGTATATGTACATATTTGTAGCTTATCGGGGATATCAATAAATAAGTTTTCCTTCATTTCAACGTATTGTGTTAAATACACCAAAGCCTTCTTCGCTAAGTTCTTTGAATTTTCTTTTGTTGAAGCTTGTATGTTGAAGCTTTCTGAGTGGAGCATGTAGGTTGGGGTAGTGTTCCCTTAATTTTCCAAGTGAGGAAAACTTCTCGGTTGGAGACTTGGAAAATCCAAGTCACTGAGTAGGATCGGCTATATGAATCTTAGAACGCCATTGTGCTCGGTCCTGTGTCATGTCCTTCGTTAGATCCAAGTACTCTAAGTCTTTTCTTAGAGTCTCTTCCAAAGTTTTCCTAGGTCTTCCTCTACCCCTTCGGCCCTGAACCTCTGTCCCATAGTCGCATCTTCTAATCGGAGCGTCATTAGGCCTTCTTTGCACATGTCCAAACCACCGTAACCGATTTTCTCTCATCTTTCCTTCAATTTCGGCTACTCCTACTTTACCCCGGATATCCTCATTCCTAATCTTATCCTTTCTCGTGTGCCCACACATCCAACGAAGCATCCTCATCTCCGCTACACCCATTTTGTGTACGTGTTGATGCTTCACCGCCCAACATTCTGTGCCATACAGCATCACCGGCCTTATTGCCGTCCTATAAAATTTTCCCTTGAGCTTCAGTGGCATACGGCGGTCACACAACACACCAGATGCACTCTTCCACTTCATCCATCCAGCTTGTATTCTATGGTTGAGATCTCCATCTAATTCTCCGTTCTTTTGCAAGATAGATCCTAGGTAACGAAAACGGTCGCTCTTTGGTATTTCTTGATCTCCGATCCTCACCCCTAACTCGTTTTGGCCTCCATTTGCACTGAACTTGCACTCCATATATTCTGTCTTTGATCGGCTTAGGCGAAGACCTTTAGATTCCAACACTTCTCTCCAAAGGTTAAGCTTTGCATTTACCCCTTCCTGAGTTTCATCTATCAACACTATATCGTCTGCGAAAAGCATACACCAAGGAATATCATCTTGAATATGTCCTGTTAACTCATCCATTACCAACGCAAAAAGGTAAGGACTTAAGGATGAGCCTTGATGTAATCCTACAGTTATGGGAAAGCTTTCGGTTTGTCCTTCATGAGTTCTTACGGCAGTCTTTGCTCCTTCATACATATCCTTTATAGCTTGGATATATGCTACTCGTACTCCTTTCTTCTCTAAAATCCTCCAAAGAATGTCTCTTGGGACCCTATCATACGCTTTTTCCAAATCTATAAAGACCATGTGTAAATCCTTTTTCCCATCTCTATATCTTTCCATCAATCTTCGTAAGAGATAGATTGCCTCCATGGTTGAGCGCCCTGGCATGAACCCGAATTGGTTGTCCGAAACCCGTGTCTCTTGCCTCAATCTATGCTCAATGACTCTCTCCCAGAGCTTCATTGTATGACTCATTAACTTAATACCCCTATAGTTCATGCAATTTTGCACGTCGCCCTTATTCTTGTAGATAGGCACCAAAGTGCTCGTTCGCCACTCATTTGGCATCTTCTTCGTTTTCAAAATCCTATTGAAAAGGTCAGTGAGCCATGTTATACCTGTCTCTCCCAAAACTTTCCACACTTCGATTGGTATATCGTCTGGGCCTATTGCTTTTCTATGCTTCATCTTCTTCAAAGCTACAACCACTTCTTCCTTCCGGATTCGACGATAAAAAGAGTATTTTCTACACTCTTCTGAGTTACTCAACTCCCCTAAAGAAGCACTCCTTTCATGTCCTTCATTGAAAAGATTATGAAAATAACCTCTCTATCTGTCTTTAACCGCGTTCTCTGTAGCAAGAACCTTTCCATCCTCATCCTTGATGCATCTCACTTGGTTTAGGTCCCTTGTCTTCTTTTCCCTTGCTCTAGCTAGTTTATAGATATTCAACTCTCCTTCTTTGGTATCTAGTCGTTTATACATATCGTCGTAAGCCGCTAACTTAGCTTCTCTGACAGCTTTCTTCGCCTCTTGCTTCGCTTTTCTATACCTTTCACCATTTTCATCGGTCCTCTCCTTGTATAAGGCTTTACAACATTCCTTCTTAGCCTTCACCTTTGTTTGTACCTCCTCATTCCACCACCAAGATTCCTTTTGGTGTGGGGCAAAGCCCTTGGACTCTCCTAATACCTCTTTTGCTACTTTTCGGATACAACTAGCCATGGAATCCCACATTTGGCTAGCTTCCCCCTCTCTATCCCACACACATTGGGTGATTACCTTCTCTTTGAAAATGGCTTGTTTTTCTTCTTTTAGATTCCACCATCTAGTCCTTGGGCACTTCCAAGTCTTGTTCTTTTGTCTCACTCTTTTGATATGTGCATCCATCACCAACAAGCGATGTTGATTAGCCACGCTCTCTCCTGGTATAACTTTGCAATCCTTACAAGTTATACGATCCCCTTTCCTCATTAGAAGAAAATCTATTTGTGTTTTTGACGACCCACTCTTGTAGGTGATCACATGTTCTTCTCTCTTCTTAAAGAAGGTGTTGGCTAAGAAGAGATCATATGCCATTGCAAAATCCAAGATAGCTTCCCCATCCTCGTTTCTCTCCCCAAAACCATGGCCACCATGAAAACCTCCATAGTTGCCTGTCTCCCTGCCCACGTGTCCATTTAAATCTCCTCCTATAAATAACTTCTCCGTCTGAGCAATTCCTTGCACCAAGTCTCCAAGGTCTTCCCAAAATTTCTCCTTCGAACTCGTATCCAACCCTACTTGAGGTGCGTACGCACTAATCACATTGATAAGTTCTTGTCCTATTACAATCTTGATTGCCATGATTCTATCTCCTACCCTCTTGACATCTACAACATCTTGTACCAAGGTCTTGTCCACGATGATGCCAACACCGTTTCTCGTTCTATTTGTGCCCGAATACCAAAGTTTAAACCCTGAGTTTTCTAGATCCTTTGCCTTACTACCAACCCACTTAGTTTCTTGTAGGCACATAATATTTATCCTTCTCCTCACCATAACTTCCACTACTTCCATAGATTTTCCCGTTAAGGTTCCTATATTCCACGTTCCTAAACGCATTTTGCTCTCTTGAACTCTACCCTTCTGTCCTAGCTTCTTCACCATCCCCCGTCTAATAGGATCAAAGTACTTCTTTTGTGTGTCCCGTGTAAAATTGATAGCAGCATATGCTCCCAAACAACTTTGAGTGGAGTCGTTCGAAAAGAAGTTTCTACGGCCCCCTTGCTCATTTAACACTGCATCCGGGAGCCGATGGAGATACAGCGACCCTTGCTCACTTATCACTGTGCTCGGGCCACACAGCGCGCCACTTACGGGTGACGCCCTAGCTTTAGCGCGATTTTGTTCTGGATTCATTTTCATAAGGATTCGACGTGATCATGGAGTGCCGGCTGTCGACTACCTGATGCCCTCCCCCTCCTCCTTTATCCGGGCTTGGGACCGGCAATGTAAAATTACATAGGCGGAGTTTGACACGTGAGCTGCCACTGTAAGTTAATTCATCTGCGTCTCTTGATTCAATCTTTGACTCCTGATACATTGTTTAGGTGGAACTACTTGATTCAATCTTGGCATTACTTGATATTATATGCTGTCAATCCATGCAAGGTCCAAGATTCATCTTTCTATTTATTAATTTATCTTTGTGGGGCATTTTGTTATAATTAGTTAGATAAAGCGTTCTTAGGGATTCTTTAGCATTATGATCAATTAATAAATGGATCATATGGCTCAATGGCTTCTTTAGCATTATAATCAATTAATAAATGGATCATATGGCTCATTCTTGCACAAAGTAGTTATCATCTATAAGGAGTGATGTCTGGCTCAAGTTTGCAGCTCTGATGCTTTGCTTGGGAGTTTTTTGTATGGGTTGGATGTTAGTATGAATCCTGGATTGTAAAGATTATGGTGCCCTTTAAGTCAATATACAACTTATCATGTATTTGATTGAAATGATATGAAATACACTCTACTAATTGCTGACGGTGATCCAGATGTGGTTTTTGGGACCTAATGAGACAATGCTCTGGATATCTGAAACCTCAATACTGAAAATGAAACATGATTGAGAGTGTCTTACAAAAACATCTAACTTTTAGTAGGATTAGTCCTTAGAAATATGCTTCAGGATATTCTTCTGAGATTGATGACATTTATATATTGGTATGTCAGATAGGCACGTTCTTTCTTGTGCTTTATTCTTACAGCCAATTCTCTGTTTTCTTTCATAGAATTGATGGCATCCGAGCATTGATCTTCTTAACTTCCTTTCTTTCAATGATTGGCTATACTTTGTTATGGTATCAGAATAGGTTTTATAGAAGGGGTATGGATGGTGGGTGTGATTGATGAGATTCGACTGTCTGTAACGGAAACCAACAGAAACCCAATATTAGTTGACACAAAGACTCGTGTGAAAGATACACTTCCTCATGAATCACAACAAAGAAATGGAAGGTCTGCACCTTTATTAGCTTATGTTTCGTGCTGATTTTTCGTTGCCATTGCAGAAGAAATGAACTCACACTGTGTACATCTATTTTTGCAGGGTTCAGTTGATGTGCTACAAATGTATTTGGGATGCTTTAGCTGCCAATAAATTCCCATCGGAGAAGTTTTATGATTTCTTTTCCTTGAAACCTCATTACGTTTTACCTAAGACAATCAGAGCGAGGACTGTTAAGTCAGGGTTCCCAGCGGTGGTAAAGAGTCTCTCCACTTGAATTATAATAGATACATTCAGTCTAGTAAATCATGATTTTCAGATTTATCAATATTACTGTACTTATTTTAGTAAGTGGTTTGGCTTCTTATTGATGGTTTTTACATTAACTAAATGGTTAGTTAATAGGAAAAGTGTGTAACGTAGAGCTTTCAGGTAATTACCACTTCTCAAAGGCATTTTTTTATAGGTAAAACTTTCTCTTGGTTTTGCAGACCCTTGATGACATAGTGAGACACTATGGGAACATGTGCAGCAACCTGCGACCTGCTCATGACCAGCTGCTATTGAGGTAAGTGTAAAATTTATGCAGGAGATCTTCTTTTACTTTTGCTTGTTCAATTTTGTTTCTATAGGTATATCTTTGAATGTCCCAATTCCGGGTCATATATGATTTGCCACAAAGATTGCATCTGGTGTAAATAGTTGAACTTTGAACACATTTGAGTGAAAAAGTAGCCGGTCCATTTTGATTTCCCGAATCATTGCTGACAACAACAAAAAGACTTATGGTATCATTCAATGTATGAAAAGATAAGCAGTATGCTTCCCTTACTTCAATTATAGTTCAAGTAAACGTTTGTTCATGTTGAAATACTTGGTACTATACCTTTTGGAAAGACACTGATATGACTGTCTCTGATTCAGATATGAGTTACAGAGAGATCATTCATTACTTGGTGAAGATGAGTTTGCATATGACTCTGATTGGATCAAAAGTCAAATTCAGTGTAGACTCGAGTTCTTGCGAGGAGAGCGTGAAGCCAGATGCACTCCTAAGGAAGAGCGATGGAAATGCCTGTCCTGTCAACATTCCAATGACTGCCAAGATAAAAAAGCAGACTATAATAGTCCACCAAGTTAGAGAAAAGCACCTGCATTGGTTATGTTTCAATCAGCATCCTATACAAGGGTACAAGAAGCATAAATTTTTAGAGTTGCTTCTTTTTTGAGTTGCTTTTTTGGGGTAATTGCTGTGTTGGATTTGAGCTCTAGGATGTACATTGAATGTATCGTTTCTGTTGTTTCGTCAAACAGATATTCTAAAATTCAATTGTTTTGTACTGAAAGTTATGCTCAACGGATGAAGTCTGATGGGTCAAGAACTTGAAAACTTGGGTGTCAAGTTATCACCACCGCAAACTACTCAATGAGACAAGCCCATATGGGGAACTTGCGTCGATAAAACCGGCCTTTAAGAAAATGGTGCCCAAAAGCATACTCCCACATTTCCAGTGTGGGACATTGTCCCGATGGCAGTCCTTTTACTCCTTTGGCAACACTTCGGTGCGGAAGGGACGGCTTACCTTTTCCTTTCTATATGCTTTTCCCTGTAAAACTTGAAGACGCAGACAGAGGAGAGGCCGGGCCGTGAGGTACGGTGAGGATTGAGGAGCACGGAGTGAGAGAGTGCAGAGGGCTGGAGGTGGAGGAGAGTGAGGCGTGGGGAGGAAAGCTCGGAACCCCATCGTTTATGTCAGGCCATCTTCAACCGAGGGCTGACCAGAGGGCTCGTAGCCCTCTGGTCCTTCAAGATATTAATATTTTAATTAATAGTACATGACCATATTTGCATCCGTCTCCAACCGAGAGCCAAAGGGTCATAGGGCTCGTTTTAGCCCTATCACAAAGAACCGTATCCAACTGAGGGCCATAGGGCCAAACATAATTTATTATTTACATTTAAAAACTACAACAACTTAAATTCAAATCCAACAACCACTTAAATTTAAAAACTATAACTTAAATTTAAAAATGATGAATTAAATTTAAAAACTACAAATAAAATTTAAAAACGATGAGGCCATTTGAAAATTATGGAAAAAATTGAAGGATAGATTTTTGAAAGAGGAAAGAAAATATGAGAATTGAAATGGTGTAGGAATGGTGAAAATTTTGTGAGGAATGGTGAATGAATGGTTTAGGTTTTATTTATAGGGAAAAAAATAGAATTTTTGAGAATTAAAAAAAAAAAGGACCCAAAAAACCTATATAAAAAAAATGAATCCAACCGTAACTGACGCCAGTTTTTCTGGCCAGCCCTCCAGCTCTTTGGCCCTTTCAGATTCTGTGGGGCCCTCTTAGATTCCACGAGCCCTCTGGCCTAGCCCCCGGTTGGAGACGATTTTCGGGCTATTTTTGGCCTTCTGACCCTTTGGACCCTTCGGTTGGAGATGACCTCATAGGATAAAATAAAATGACAATGTTTAGATGCGTGGGGCTGAAATCGAAACAGAACTAACGGATTTCGATTCAATTTTTTTTTTCAGCTTACTTTAGTGTCCGATTTGATTTTTTCAATTTTTTGAACCCACTCCTAGGCTGATGTCAACTCAATGCCTCGATATATTTACCTGACTCTAATAACTACTATTACGAGCTCTAGCCAATCGGAGAACAACCAAGATGCATAGTGGAACTTGGCTTGGCTCTAATATCATCCCAAGATTCCCAATGCAAGCTATTTTCCAGTATTCAACATCTCATACATTAAGGATCCATTTGAGCTTGCTTTTTGCAGAAAGCACTTATACTAAAGTACTTATAAATTAGCACTAGATGAAGTCCACACATAAAAAATTTAAAAGTAAAAAAGTACATTGAAGAAAGATAAGTTGGAGACAAATGTGAAAGAGAGAATATGGGAATTTTTATTTATATTTATTTTAATATATATATATATATATATATATATGTTTTGTTGACATGTGGGTTAGGAAAGAAAAAAAAAAAGGAGTTTTAACGAAAAGCCCGCGTTACTGTTTACTTTAAGGAAAAACCACATTTTTACACTAAAAAGTCAAACATGATACTATTCACTTTACCTTTTATTTTGTCCTTATCGTTAAAACTCAAAGTTTTCAAGTCATTTTCATTAGTTTTCCTAAAAAAAAATAGCAAAATATTTTTGTGCGAAATTACTTTAATGCTCATAATTTTATTTTGATACTATTTTTTTTGTCAAACGATAGATTTTATGAAATTAGATGATAGATTATTATTATTTTTTAATTATTCAGGGAAGAATATAATAGTATTTTTCTTGGTTTTTAGTTGACAAAGAGCCAGGAGGATCCTTTCAAGATCCTCTTTGTAAGGATCATGAGGATCCTCAAATCGTGTTCGTTCATCGTATATCGTGTGATCATTTTTCTTTAGGCACTATTCATATTTAATTTAAAATAAAATATTTAAAATGATTTCTGACCGCACAATGTACGACGAATGGACACGATTTAAGACTCTCCAGAATCCTCACGAAGAGGATCCTCATTGGATAAATGGTACTTGAAAATATGCATTGAAAAACCAACCTATCCTTAAAAAAAAAATTTGTTTTTACATCTGTCAACCCAACGTTGTCAAAGTGGTATTGGTCGTAAGAAATTATTATGAGAACTTTAATGAAAAACTCATGGTATTATTCACTTTAACGAAAAACCACATTTTTACACTAAAAAATCAATCATTGTACTATTCACTTTACCCTTTATTTTATCCTTATCGTTAAAACTCAAAGTTTTCAAGTCATTTTCATTAGTTTTCCTAATTATTTAACCATTTGAGAAATTATCCAAACCGGCGCTAAACAGTAGGGGTGGGTTCAAAAAATCGAAAACCGAAAAAAATTGAAAACCAAACCAAACTGAAGCCAAAAAAAATCGAACAAAAAAAAACCAAACCGAAACTGCTAAACCGAACCGAACCGAATTTGACCATTTCAGTTTCGATTTTTGAGGTTCGAAAACCGAACCAGATCGAACCGAACCGAAAAAAAATAATTTATATATAAATACTCAAAAATGTGTTGGCGTCAAGGTTTGAACCCTTGACCTACAGGTTAGGGATGGTTGTTTCAAGACAACTTAACTATGGGCTTGTGATGTTATAACCAGTAATATATTTATAGGTTTCTAATATGTAATGCTTTTATAAAATTTCTTAAGTTTACAAACCCTAGTTGTCACTCTCTCTTCCATTTCAGTTTTCACCTTTTCTCATACACACTCTCTCTCACCCCTATGCTACTTTCTTCCTATCTCTCTGCTTCCTCAGTCTCTCTCTCTCTCTCTCTCTCTCTCTATCTCTTTCTCTCCCTCCAAATCACTCTCTCTTCAGTCTTCTCCTGTTCTCTTCACGAATTCCTTCTTCCAAATCATAATTTTCCCTCGTCCCTTTCGAATTGGAAGCAGAGGAGGATGGCTGAGGGAGTTCGAATTGGTTCAATCTCTTCCTTATTTTAACTATTAATTAAAAAAAAGATTTATTTTTTTCGTTTTGGTTGATTTTAATTTGGTTGTGTTTTTGTGTTGTGTTGTTGGTTGATTTTAATATGGTAAATTGGGAGTTTTCTGTTTGTGGTTTATGAAATAGCTTTTCTACTGTTGGGTTTTTCTTGTTTCAGTTCAAATGCTCCAACTGTGGTTACAATCCGTAAGTATTACCCTCTTCTCCATAACCCGCAGCAACCCTCCCTTCACCAAAGATCCCTAATCTCTCTTATTTATTTGTCGATTTATGGGTTTTTATGCTGCACCTATTTTGCTTTTCTTGATTGTGCATAGTAGTAGAAGGGTGAAATGGTAGATGTCAGCTATAATGCATAATTCAAATTTCTTGAATGTAATTTGATTCACTTGGAAATTAAGAAATGCAAGGATTGTTGTTTAATTGCTGATGAGCAGCTTAAATCTCATATGTTTCGCGATGGTGCACTTAAATTTGTTGATTGGTTTAGATGTAATTTGCCAACAACTAGTTGCATATGTTTGTTTTAAGGTATCTTATTAAGTGCATTTGAGAACTGATTGAAGAATGTATTCAATGTTTTCGGCAATTCAGAATTCTTTTTGCTATTGAAGAAGAAGACGAAGAACGGGAGGATAAAAAAAAAAAAAAACCGAACCGGGTTGAAACCGAACCGAAAAAATCGAAAAAAAATTAAACCGAACCGAAATTTCGGTTCGGTTTCGATTTTGGCAAAAACCAAACCGTTCCGAACTGAACCCAGCCTTACTAAACAACGCGCTGCTCGATTCCGACCTTCATTTTCCTCTTCCCTCTGCTGTTTTTCCACGTCCATGATTCTTTTCAACCCATTTTCGTCCTCTCTCCAATGGTTTCGACATCTCTCAATCCCACAATTTTCCACCTTTGCAACCGTTTCTTTTCACCACTTTTTGCAACTTTTTAGGAATGTGTAGATGTTGGATAATATGAATGATTATGATCATAATATGCATGTAAATTCAATCAATTAGATAATACCCAAATGTATCAAACACATATATAAATAAATAAAGCAGTAAAGAGGATATTTACCAGGCGAGAAAAGTGACGAGTTCAGAAGGAATTTTTATTTTCTTCCAAGTAATTCTAGATGCAAACCCCTAATCTCAATCATTTAAACCACAATGCTAAGTCATCGGAGGTACCAAGAAAACAATTACACAAGCATGAAAGCGCAAAGAATATTGAATTTTAATTCAACCTGTAAGAACCCTACAACAACAACAACAACAACAACAACAACAACAAAGCCTTTTCCCACTAAGTGGGGTCGGCTATATGAATCCTAGAACGCCATTGCGCTCGGTTTTGTGTCATGTCCTCCGTTAGATCCAAGTACTCTAAGTCTTTTCTTAGAGTCTCTTCCAAAGTTGTCCTAGGTCTTCCTCTACCCCTTCGGCCCTGAACCTCTGTCCCGTAGTCACATCTTCGAACCGGAGCGTCAGTCGGCCTTCTTTGCACATGTTCAAAATCACCGGAGCCGATTTTCTCTCATCTTTCCTACAATTTCGGCTACTCCTACTTTACCTCGGATATCCTCATTCCCAATCTTATCCTTTCTCGTGTGCCCACACATCCCACGAAGCATCCTCATCTCCGCTACACCCATTTTGTGTACGTGTTGATGCTTCACCACCCAACATTCTGTGCCATACAACATCGCTAGCCTTATTGCCGTCCTATAAAATTTTCCCTTGAGCTTCAGTGGCCTACGACGGTCACACAACACGCCGGATGCACTCTTTCCATCCAGCTCGTATTCTATGGTTGAAATCTCCATCTAATTCTCCGTTCTCTTGCGAGATAGATCCTAGGTAGCGAAAACGATCGCTTTTTGTGATCTTCGCTAGATTGCTTCGGTCATTAGTGTGGATAAGTATATAAATGGATAGAGATAGGAAAGCAAACACAAGATGTACGTGGTTCACCCAGATTGGCTACGTCCACGGAATAGAAGAGTTCTCATTAATTGTGAAGGGTTTACACAAGTACATAGGTTCAAGCTCTCATTTAGTGAGTACAAGTGAATGATTTAGTACAAATGACATTAGGAAATATTATGGGAGAATGATCTCGTAATCACGAAACTTCTAAGTATCGGAGTGTGGTGTCGTCTTGACTTGCCTTATCTGTCTCATAGGTAGATGTGGCATCTTCTCTGGAAGTACTCTTCCTCCATCCAGGGGTGGTATCTTTAACTGGTGGAGATGCACAAGGTAATGTATCAATTTCACTTGAAGCTTACTTGTAGTTTCAGGCTTGGTCAAGCGCGATACAAACCATGTAGTAGGAGTCCCCCAAGTCGCCGAGCTAGGGGGTCTGCTGAAAGAGGTGACAGACAAGGTAAGCAATCAGAGCTCCGACTGATTGTTCACCTTCTCCCCATCTTGCAGCAGCATGAAGGATAAAGAGAAGAAAAATGAGAAGAGATGATATGAGATACTTTTGCTTTTGAAGAAGTAACTTTCCACAGGCTTATTCTTGAACTGAGCTGGAGGGTTTTCTGGTTTCCTCCAGAGTATAAGGCCGACTAAAGAATTTGAGGGTCAAAACAAGTCCATCAAATCTAGAGTACGTTCCACCCTGCTGATATGGGATACTTTTGCTTTTGACAGAGTAATGAATGTATCGGCATGTGTGCTGTTACGCTTGTCTCCACATGCTTCCTTGTATCCTTCGCACTTGCCCTATCTGTTCCTCAAGCAGATGCGGAATCTTCCCTGGAAACATAAGATGTTGAAGATGAGTACTCGAGAGCAATGCCAGGTAAGTAATCAGGTAAGGGGTTCCAGGCAGTCAGTTCCTGGCTGGAAGCTTGATTCCAAGTGCTGACTGATTGCTCTCTTTCTCCTTGTCTTGCAGGTAAAAACAAGGCCAAAAGAAAAGACAGGGAAAAAGCATGATATGGGATACTCTTGCTTTTAACCCTGATGATATGAGATATTCTTGCTCTAGTATAGCTTGTTTGCAGAGGTATTATCGGGGGGAAAGAAAGCTGAATATTTCGAAAGGCTTCGTTGGGAGTGCCCTCTCAGATATGATGAAGGGTTGAGCATTTTTGCAGGTCTGCCTGTCCGTTGGGGATGGAGGTCGACATATATAGGAGTCTCCCTAACAACAAGTAGTAATGCTATTCCTTTACCCTGCTTGGTCATAGCACGGTAGTGGGAGCTGCCAGTTTCACATGTTTTAACTCTGTCAGAGCACTTTGAAAAAGTGGTCTGTGGTATCTGGCTCTCGAGATTCGGAGAACGATGCCTCTTCGATTTTTGAGAAAGCAATCATGCTGGGGGTATGACTCTCGAGATTCGGAGAGCAGTGTCTCTTCGATTTTTGAGGAAGTAATCATGTTGGGAGTCTGGCTCTCGAGATTCGGAGGGCGGTGCCTCTTCGATTTTGGAGCAAGCAATCTTGTTGGGAGTGTTTTCTCGAATGTGAGTAAAGGTTGGGCATTTTTGCTAGTCTACCTTGCCACGAAGCACAAAGGTTGACACACAGGGACTTTCCAATTATCCAGCAATGGTACTGTTCCTTTACCCTCTCTTCGATTTTGAGAAAGTAGTCATGTTGGGAGTCTGGCTCTCGAGATTCGGAGGACGGTGCCTCTTCGATTTTGGAGCAAGCAATCTTATTGGGAGTGTTTTCTCGAATGTGAGTAAAGGTTGGGCATGTTTGCTAGTCTACCTTGCCACGAAGCACAGAGGTTGACACACAGGGACTTTCCAATTATCCAGCAGTGGTACTGTTCCTTTACAGTTGTGGGTAATAATATGGTAGCTAGACCTTCAAAATTTATGTGTCTAAACTTTTGTTAGTGCTGTTTCTTTGCTATTCTTTTACCTTTCTTGGTCAGAGCGATGTAGTGGGAGCTGCAAGCTTCACGTGCTCAAGTTTGGCAGAGAACTTTGGCAAAGTTATTTGTGGTACCCATGAGCTATTGTTGCGTGTGGGAAGTGGGTGATTGAACAGTAAGATTCATGTGCTTTCTATTTCACTAGAAGTCTTCGACAGAATGCCCATAATTTCTGCAAAGCTGAGTGTGCGTGTGACAGGTGCTGACAAGGCTAGAAAAGTAGGTGCCTCTTCGATTTCTGAGATCGGCCCTCGTGGTCTCTGAGCAGCCCAGCTTTTGAGAAAGCGAGCGCCTCTTCGATTGATTCGGAGAACGATGCCTCATCGATTTTTGAGAAAGCAATCATGCTGGGGGTCTGGCTCTCGAGATTCGGGGAGCAGTGTCTCTTCGATTTTTGAGAAAGTAATCATGTTGGGAGTCTGGCTCTCGAGATTCGGAGGGCGGTGCCTCTTCGATTTTGGAGCAAGCAATCTTGTTGGGAGTGTTTTCTCGAATGTGAGTAAAGGTTGGGCATGTTTGCTAGTCTACCTTGCCACGAAGCACAGAGGTTGACACACAGGGACTTTCCAATTATCTAGCAATGGTACTGTTCCTTTACCCTCTCTTCGATTTTTAAGAAAGTAGTCATGTTGGGAGTCTGGCTCTCGAGATTCGGAGGACGGTGCCCCTTCGATTTTGGAGCAAGCAATCTTATTGGGAGTGTTTTCTCGAATGTGAGTAAAGGTTGGGCATGTTTGCTAGTCTACCTTGCCACGAAGCACAGAGGTTGACACACAGGGACTTTCCAATTATCCAGCAGTGGTACTGTTCCTTTACCCTTGTGGGTAATAATATGGTAGCTAGACCTTCAAAATTTATGGGTTTAAACTTTGTTAGTGCTGTTTCTTTGCTATTCTTTTACCCTTCTTGGTCAGAGCGATGTAGTGGGAGCTGCAAGCTTCACGTGCTCAACTTTGGCAGAGAACTTTGGCAAAGTTATCTGTGGTACCCATGAGCTATTGTTGCGTGTGGGAAGTGGGTGATTGAACAGTAAGATTCATGTGTTTTCTACTTCCCCAGAAGTCTTTGACAGAATGCCCATAATTTCCGCAAAACTGAGTGTGCGTGTGACAGGTGCTGACAAGGCTGGAAAAGGCTGGAAAAGTAGGTGCCTCTTCGATTTCTGAGATCGGCCCTCGTGGTCTCTGGGGAGCCCAGCTTTTGAGAAAGCGAGCGCCTCTTCGATTTTTGAGATCGGCCTTCGTGGTCTTTGAGCAGCCCAACTTTTGAGAAAGCAAACGCCTCTTCGATTTCTGAGATCAACCCTCGTGATCTCTAAGCAGCCCAGCTTTTGAGAAAGCAAACGCCTCTTCGATTTCTGAGCAGACGCCTCTTCGATTTCTGAAGCTTCGTCGAGTGCAGATTTTTATAGGGGTTGGCATTAAGTTCCAAAGCACACTTGAATCTCCACCAGTAGAAGCTTCATTCTTGCACTTCTAAGATCTTGATTTGTCCGACCTCTTCTCTCTTCAACACCTTTGAAAATGTCTGGCCCCTCCGACCGTCGTTTTGACTTGAACCTTGTTGAAGAGGCAGCCCCGCCTTCTCCAGACAACATATGGCGCCCATCCTTCGTCTCCCCTACTGGTCCTCTTACCGTTGGGGATTCCGTGATGAAGAATGATATGACCGCTGCGGTGGTGGCCAGGAACCTTCTCACTCCCAAAGATAACAGACTACTTTCCAAACGGTCTGATGAGTTAGCTGTTAAGGATTCGCTGGCTCTCAGTGTTCAGTGTGCAGGTTCTGTGTCTAATATGGCCCAACGCCTATTTGCTCGAACCTGCCAAGTTGAATCATTGGCGGCTGAAGTGATGAGTCTCAAACAGGAGATTAGAGGGCTCAAGCATGAGAATAAACAGTTGCACCGGCTCGCACATGACTATGCTACAAACATGAAGAGGAAGCTTGACCAGATGAAGGAAACTGATGGTCAGGTTTTACTTGATCATCAGAGATTTGTGGGTTTGTTCCAAAGGCATTTATTGCCTTCGTCTTCTGGGGCTGTACCGCGTAATGAAGCTCCAAATGATCAACCTCTGATGCCTCCTCCTTCTAGGGTTCTGTCCAGTACTGAGGCTCCAAATGATCCCCCTCCGGTACCTTCTCTTTCTGGGGCTCTACCGACTGCTGAGACTTCTCCTAAGCAACCTTTGTGAAAGCTCCCTCTTGTGTGCTTATTTTGACTCATGTATATGTACATATTTGTAGCTTATCGGGGATATCAATAAATAAGCTTTCCTTCATTTCAACGTATTGTGTTAAATACACCAAAGCCTTCTTCGCTAAGTTCTTTGAATTTTCTTTTGTTAAAGCTTGTATGTTGAAGCTTTCTGATTGGAGCATGTAGGTTGGGGTAGTGTTCCCTTAATTTCCCGAGTGAGGAAAACTTCTCGGTTGGAGACTTGGAAAATCCAAGTCACTGAGTGGGATCGGCTATATGAATCTTAGAACGCCATTGTGCTCGATCCTGTGTCATGTCCTTCGTTAGATCCAAGTACTCTAAGTCTTTTCTTAGAGTCTCTTCCAAAGTTTTCCTAGGTCTTCCTCTACCCCTTCGGCCCTGAACCTCTGTCCCATAGTCGCATCTTCTAATCGGAACGTCAGTAGGCCTTCTTTGCACATGTCCAAACCACCGTAACCGATTTTCTCTCATCTTTCCTTCAATTTCGGCTACTCCTACTTTACCCCGGATATCCTCATTCCTAATCTTATCCTTTCTCGTGTGCCCACACATCCAACGAAGCATCCGCATCTCCGCTACACCCATTTTGTGTACGTGTTGATGTTTCACCGCCCAACATTCTGTGCCATACAGCATCGCCGGCCTTATTGCCGTCCTATAAAATTTTCCCTTGAGCTTCAGTGGCATACGGTGGTCACACAACACGCCGGATGCACTCTTCCACTTCATCCATCCAGCTTGTATTCTATGGTTGAGATCTCCATCTAATTCTCCGTTCTTTTGCAAGATAGATCCTAGGTAACGAAAACATAAAAAATAAAGCTTGTTTTTCCCAGTAAGAGGAAGGACGACCTCATAAGACTCAGATACATTTGAGTTTTATCACCATCTCAATAATATGAGATAATCAAGCAATGTAGGCAAAATATGTTTTAATCATCACCCGCCTAACTCAATCACGAAACACCATAGAGATACATATTATAGATAATCGATGCATATACATGCAAACACATTTTTGTTAAATTACGAAATTAATAAATTGCGATAATTGATCACACAACCAAAATAACAACACATACAAATTCATAGGGTTTTCCACGACAGTAGAGATACAATTTACGGTTTTAGTTGTTGGAAAATATAAATGATTATGATCATAATACGCATGTAAATTCAATCAATTGGACAATACCCAAATGCATTAAACACATATATCAATAAATAAAGCAGTAAAAGGAAAAGATAAAAAATGATTTGGCCTGTGATATTAATAGATGCATGTTGTCACTATCCTAAAGCCGTAGACGCCTTCCTACGTGCCAGTTATAACGGCTATCAACAACTCTAAGATGCAACACATGAATCTCACAGTGTCAACCGATTTCCAAGGGGTTTTTGGGCCTCCTGTTTTTACGCGCTGAAACTTTGGGTTGGGCCTTTTTGTTTTGGGGTCCATGTTTCAGTTCTATGTTTAATTGTAATTAGGCCTCTCTTTGTATACGTTTGCTTTGTTGGTAATGACAACTAAAAAAATAAAAAATAAAAAACAAATAAAAAAATAAATACAAGTAGCCCATTTGCTGGTTACGTTTACTTTAATTCTCTCCCTCTCTGTACTCCAAAAAAACAAAACAAAGACCGCAGCGATGCATTATTATTATTGCAGCCAATATCAGGTAATATTCTGCATGGAGATTTTATTTTTGCAACAATTTAGTTTTGGACTAGCATAAATCATATCTGTGTCGAATTGGAATCTCGCGGGTGGATCCTAACGAACAATTTGATCACTGTGTGTACCTTTGTTTTGTTGAAATTTATGCCCACCAAGTGTTTGTTACAATGCCTCGTACAAGCAACTTGGGAATAATGTGCGCAAAAAATGAAGGCTTTCACTTCAGCCTAGCAATTTATCGTACTCAGTGCACAAGGCTCCCGCTTTACGCATGGTCTGGGAGAGGTGAATGTCGGCTAGCCTTACCCCCATTTATGAGGAGACTGCTCCCAAGAGCCTAGCAATTTATGCAAAAAAAAAATTGCCCATGATCCTGAAACATTGTGTGAATTGCAGATTGATGGTGCAGGTGGTGAGCATACACTGCAAGTAGATTAGAAGACATTCAAACCTGTATTTTCTATGGAGAGGACAATGCTATTCTGGTAAGGCGTAAAATCAACGTAGTTTCATCGGGTTGATACACTGTCGGACAGCGTTTAGAAACGGTTACAGTTATGCTTGGCCGGAACTTACTCTCAGTCAACCTACTTTCTTTAAGAGGTTTTTCATCAGCAGCAGCTGGTTTTCTTAGAAGTGGAGATACATTGAAGCAAAATAGAGTATTCACCAATGAAGATGTTTTGGAGTACTCAAAAGTGAGTCATGACTCTAACCCTCTGCATTTAGATTCCGAGGCTGCTCAAAATGCTGGATTTGAAGATCGACTGGTTCACGGGATGCTTGTTGCTGCCCTGTTCCCCAAGATCATATCTTCTCATTTTGTAAGTATGATGCTCCATAATTTTATCCTCCCTTCTCATGACTTGTCGATTTGGTTCATTTGTAATATACAGTGATCACATGGTTCCTAAAAATTCCTGTCGTTGGCTCTTCGGCATGGAACATTTCCTACATTTATTGCTGAAAATTTTCTTTTTCGGCTGCATTTGTTGAGAACCGAAGTTCTAATTCCTTGATTTTGTTGTGGTGTTTCCAGCCCGGCGCTATATATGTTTCCCAAAGCTTGCATTTCAGGTTGCCTGTCTATATTGGAGAAGAGATAGTTGGTGAGGTACAAGCAACTAACATAAGAGAACAGAAGAACAGATATCTGTAAGCCACCTCATTCTTTGCCAAAGCACTTCTTCTACAGTTCGTATAACTTAAACAGAGACCGACTTGACTGGTTTTTGAATGTTTGGTTCAGAGTGAAATTCAAGACGGCATGCTTCAAGAATGGTGCTACCGTCATCGATGGTGAGGCTATGGCCATCTTGCCTACACTGGTTGCAGAACAAACGAGTACTTTGGAATGACGGAAAGTCGGAAAGTCGGTTCAGGTCTACAACACAGACTTGCTATGAAATTAGACACTCAGCATGCTGTAAATCAATTGAATTAGGATGAAGCCTTCCATTTGTTTGTTTGTTTGGTTTAGGATAATGCGCCATCGCAGTTGCTTTTCTTTGAGTAAAAATCAAATTTTACGAAAGCAGTTTTCGCACACCCTTCGGTTTTTGAATAAGTCGAAGAAGAATCAAGGGGCGTAAATAAACATCGAAATTGTTTCCTGTATTTTACTTTGCTTAGATAGTTCCCAAGAGTTTGATTATAATTACAGTTACTACAGTAGCCGAAGCGCCACTGAGGGGAAGAATGTAAAAAAATGCAGTGTCAACATTTCAAGTGTCATAAAACTTGGGGGAGTTGCAGCTGCGCAATCATACCGAATCGTGTAAACAGATACGAGCGATGCGACCGCGGCTAAACACCCCTCAATTGGTAAAAGCTGATGAAGCAACGCTGAGACTTTAAAATTTTAATTGCCTTATGTATACAAAACCTCTGAAAAGAAATCAACTCAACAAAATTTCCTTTTCCTCATGGCTTACAAAATTTTCTCCTTCACTTAAGCAGTTAAGTTCTCTCTTCATTGAACACCCGCATCGTCAAATGAAATTTCACTCCAATCGTATGCCGAGCTCAATCTGGCCTGGCCGATCAAACCTCAGAAAAATTCCAGCGTGCCATCAATGGTGGCAGGTGGGTCAATTGCAATGCAGGTAGCTTTCCCCTCCGAATGCAATTGGGGTAAGTTGTTGGCGTCCTTGGCCGGAACCCCTTCTGCAGTCCATAAGGTGACATGCGGCCACTCATTTTTAGACACTACTCTTTCACCTTCGACAGACCCAAGGCTGGCTCCAAATGCAGCCATTTTATCCGAGAAGAAAAGCTTAGTTATATCCACAGGGACCGTTTTGTGAAGGAAGGTTCCGTAACTAGCCACGGCAGTAACACCATGACTTCTCTTGTGTGCAAGAGTAACATGAGCCTTGTTAAGTTTATCCAAATGCTTGTCTTTGAGGAAAGCTTCGGCTTCACTATGTTTCACAGCCAACTGCACGAAAAGAAAAAAAGAAAGGAAACACGAGACAGATATGTCATCATAATCTCACTGAATAAGTGATCAGACTAGGAAAAATAATTGAAAGCGAACATTAACTTACGCTATCAAGCAGACCACTGACTTCCATAACAGGCAGGCTAACGGCAGCAAAGACAATGGCGCCGAACTTCCTCTTCCCAGTATCTGGAGTTTTGTACTCACCTTTTGCGACCTTTTTCAGCTGTTCTGACACTTCCTTTACAGCAGACTCAAAAGGAACCTGAGGTCATTAAGATTGCACAAAAAGTTTATTTAGTGATCTGAAAAGTAAATGGTTCATCAAGTAAATTCCAGAGACGTTTAATATAATAGAACTGGAAAATGTGGAATCAACGGCTCAGAAGGTAAAAAAGAATACGCAAAAATGATACCGACCTGAACAGAATTCAGATACTCAGCATTGCCAAATAAAATATCCCGCAACTGTTTCTCCCATTTAGCCCACTCCTTTGCATAGGTTCCCTTGGTCGACTCCAATCTGAGTACAGGTTTACATGCAAGGAGGTAAGGTTTTCCCACATGAAAGCGACCACAACAGAGGTTAAACAATGACTAGGAAAATTCTAATTGTCTTGCTACTATGGTACGCTGTACGCAAACAGCTAAAAGCTTAGCTTCATCGAAATTCCAATTAAGTAGGAAACGAAAATGAAAATGAAATAAGTATCTCCGTGGTGGTCAAATCTAATTTCATGTTATAGTGTCCAAACAGCTAACCTTCCATGTTTGGCGGTGTGAAGCTTGTATAGATTTATTCCCTCCTCCAGAATATTCTTCACGGGATCAGGTAATGGATTCCTGGGTATGCAAAATAAATCCGGTGACATTAGTGTATTGCAATGCAAGAGGGGACAAATAAAAGACTTCACATTTTACACAAGCAAATCCCCATAAAGTTAATGTAACTGCATGGCTAGAGAGGAAAGATATAAGCTTCATACAAAGAAATAATATACCTCATCCTATGCTTTTCATATGTTATGGAATCAACCACACAAACCAATTGGATTATCTTTTCCTCTATCCATAACACAATTTTTAGACAGTCTTATAAGGCAGTGAACACAATCTTTTAATTCATTAGTAAAATAAAAGGAAACATATATATATATATATATATGTATGTATGTATATATGTATGTATGTATATATGTATATATATATATGTATGTATGTATATATGTATGTGTATATATATGTATGTATGTATGTATGTATGTGTGTGTATGTATGTGTGTGTGTGTGTGTGTGTGTGTGTGCGTGCGCGTGCGCGTGAGTGCGTGTGTGTCACTAAATACTTTTCGTTAGAGATTACTCATATGAACTGAGAATTCCCCTTAATCTATATAGTAAATACAATCCACCCACCCATAAATTAAGGCATGCAAAGAGTGCTCCTAGCAAAAACCCCTGCCTTGCCAGGTGCATGATTTGAATTACTATGAACAGTTTTCCCCTGATATTTATCATTATCAAATAATAGAGAGCATTACAGAAAACAACCAATACGAGAGGTCTCAGGCCCTTTTCTTTCGGAAAAAACAAGGAAAACAGAAACTACCTATCAGACTTCAGCAACGGCATCTTTACAAGTGAGCCAAAACGCTCAACTAATTCCCCATCAAACTCTCGGCGACTCTGAAAAATTTAGACAATAACAAATTCAGAAAAATGTAATGAAATTAGGTGCATCTATAGAGCATGGACCAGAGTACATAATTCATGCCTTGCCCTCGTAAAGGTGATAGAACATTAGCAGCACATAGCCAGCATTTAAAGATTCCTTGTCAAGGTTTCCCTTCAGAAATTGAGAGCATGTAAGTATGCAAATAAATATAAGTGTCTCAGATCTATGAAGAAAAAGAACATGAGAGAATAAAATGCATACTGGATGATTAGCACGTTGAAGCACCCGAAACATGAAAATTGCTAATGCATCAAGAGAAAATGGATTTGAATCGGTTCCTGCAAATTAAAAGATCACAATGTAAAAGCATATCCAATGGCCTCAAAATCATTTCCTAAACTACTGAAGTACATTCCATTCATCTTTAACTACAGTACAAAGTGAACTGGAACACAACAAATAACAGCCTCAGGAGCAACAGAACCTTCAGAATCAGGCACGACTGGAACCGCGGAGGCCCTAGTGCTGTTGCACATGTGTTCAATCTGCAAAAGAGAGACGAGAAAAATGGTAGTGTAATTATGATAAGCACAAATCAGTTTCGGTTTGATAATTAATAAACAGTTTATCCAAAAAAAAAAAAATCATTCATATCTGGAGATCTTTTTCATGATTCCTTTCAATCGAGTAGCCATCAATCTTGTTGGACAAGACGTCCTTTTTAGTTCCTTTGGGTTACCATTTTTGGGTTTTATTGTTTGTTTCCGGAACATCACCCCATTTAGGGATTAAAAGCAATCCACTTTTGCTTATTAGTCCTACAGAAAGTGACTAGCACTAAGCAATACAAGTTTTGGTTAGGACCTTGGGCTACGGATCAACCTCCACACAGTCTGCATGGAACACTACTTCTGGATTCTCATGAACAGATTGTAGAACAATCCTTGAAGTGAACCCCAAAAGAAAATTACCTGTCTCCATACTTCTTCATTTGGTGCATTCTTGTCTGCAAGCATTATGGAATATGGTTTTTTCTTGCGCTCTTCAGCAACCTTCTGCCAATATTTTCCTGTTTATATACAATAAACAAGTAATCTTACTGTTAATAAGTCCTCCAATAATCTTTTGACGTACTAATTCATTAAGCATCTTGACAATAGGATGCCAGTGGATCTATTCTGAAGAATACAGAAGTTTTGATATGAAGGTATGAACAGTACAATGAGAAGAAGCCCGTTAAATTCTACGTATTTTTAACTTCCAATGTTTATAGAGTTTGATTCCAACTTCAACCAATTGGCGATGGGTGGAGAGTACTAATATCTTTTGAACGACCGTGCAAGGCTTCACTTTCCCAAAGTGGGACAATACTCTCATTGGAGGTAATAAAGATATGAACAATAAATGAGAAGAAGTCCTCAAATTCTAGATATTTTGAACTTCTCAAGAAGCTCAATCATATTGCATAGGTAAATCCTTTGCATAAATTCAGCACCATGGTCAAGGATACCTATGATATGCTGGGATGACCTGATCAGATTCTTACATAGAAACTGCTAGTTGAAGGATGATGAAGGATAACTATATTATGAGTGCATGATGAAGAAACTGCTCGAAACCTCCAATGTCAAAAAAATGTGATTTGAAGTGTTCACAAGAGTTGTTTTTCTGGGTGCTTCAAAAACAAAATTACCTTTGATAAGGTCACCCATCAGGCTTTGAATTGGTCGATCATCTCCCATTCTTCCTGGGTCTTGAAGTAGTTCCTTGCATAATGCTGACTTAGCAGAACCAGGTAGTCCTGAAAATTTCAAGCCAAGAAAGAAACATCAGGAAATGCATAGAACATATGCTTTGAATCCCATAAACCATTATCAAAAGAGGTGATAAATAAAAATATAAGAACCCAATCATATTCACTGTCAAAGCAATTATAAACACCCATATGTAAATATAAAAGCAAATACCTATCAAGAGATATTCAGATGCACAAGGGCACACTGCCAAAGAAGTATAAAAAGAGAAATATCGAAATGTAAAACTATGAAAGGCGATGCTTCCCAAGTAACAAAAAAGTTGCATGATGTATAAGTATATACAAAGAGATATCTTTCAAACGTTGTTTATTGCATTCATGAGAACTTTCCAACGTTCCAAAACTCCATTGATTTGACACAATTCTTACCAGGAAAGAATACAATCAGACCCTCAGCCTTTGGGATAGTGTCCCTGCCTGAGGCACTGGGGCTTGATGGTGCAACCTCCTGCTCCCTCTCAAGATCACCCTCTTCATCTCTTCCTCCCTCAACAATGGCCAGGAAATCTTCAGCCCTTACAAAGTTTCCAGCAGATCCAATGAGAGACTGATTCTGTGGACTGCGTTTTGCATACTGTTCAAGAAAAGGCTCAGCCTCACTGAGGTAAACTGATGATGAAAGCGGTTTGTTTCCACATTTCCTTCGTATGTACACAGCCCTGAACATGAAGGAACAAAATTCTACCAGGTAAGAAGAGATAATCACAAAAGTCATAAGCAAAGAAAATAACAGAGTAGTGTTACACAAATCACCATTCATCAAGCATCTTTCTGAGTTCCCTCTTCTTTGGTTCTGAAGTATTCCATATTTTCATTTGCCTGTAATGACAGACGCAAAGTATAAATGGTTAAAAAAACAAGATTTTGTGGTACTAGCATGCTAAAGAATAAGAAAAGCACTATGGAGTCTCTTTCACTGCAATAAATAACAACCACACTAGTTTATAACACCATATTGCTCATGTCTCCACTTAAGTAACATCTTTTCCGACCAAAAAAAAAAACTTATGTAACATCTTAATATACGTGTGATGAATAACGGTGACTAGTGACTAAAATATACTCATTTTAAGACATAAAACGTAAGATAACCTGAGAACCTCACCGCTCGTAATAGGTCTTGTAAGCAGCTGTACCTTCTTTAAACAGAATTGACAAACCATTGCGAATCAAAAAGGTTCGCAGCTGCAGTGAAAGATAAGCAGAATCAATATTTAATTCTTTGAACCCTTGTATGATGATTCGAACATTGATTGGTACACATTACATCAAAAGTAAATTGAATGATTAAGTAATATGTTCATAGAGAAAATGAAGAAATCAAGAGATGTAGTACCAATATGATAACTGTTGGGAAGCTTAAGTTGTTAGTATATGATATGAGTGAACAAATTATTCATACTCTGACACACCACCACCATGCATGAGTTCTCTCGACCATTAAAAACTACAAAACACTCTACCCAAGCTACCTAACCTTCTATCTATTTCAGTCTGGAAAGAATGGTGCAGCACTTGTTTTTTAGAATTTTTCTATATCCAACAAAGGAAAAGAAGAAACAATTTGAAAACAAAACAGCGAGTTACAAGATCCAGTAGACAATTGGTACTTCGATTCAACAGTTCGTTTGTGCCACTTCCATTTTCTTATTTAATACTTTACATCCACCATATACCATATTAAAACATAGCTGGCCTACTAGTATTTTCATTCACCTTAATCCCTTCCATAAAGAACACACTAGTTGCACTGTGTTGCTTCAGTCGCCATACAGAATTTATATAAGAATTCATTATTATCAGTAAAATATTTTAGCTGCTATCCATTTGATTTAACCTTGCTAATCCAGAGGATATAATCTTGATTAAATACTATTATTATAATAATGTACCACCTTCATAGCCATTTTCAAACAAAAGAAAGGTCTATTTATCAGCCTTATATGGTGAAAAGTATTTTTCTAATAAAATTTGACAGGGAAAAGAGAACAATCACCATACTATTTTTGCTTCCTTGAGGGAATTTTATAAATACATACTTTTCTACTAGGACAGGACTACATACCTTGTATGTAAGAAATTTCAGTTTTATCATTAAGTTTGCATCTTCATCAGCCAATCCATATTTTCCAGGCATACCATTGTTCCCATCTTCCACAATGCTGCTTTTGCCTTTTGCTATCTCAGCAGCTCTCTCCTTGCTTGCCTTGAATAAATTAATGTCAACAAAAAAACCTACATAATATTAAGTGTATCAGATTCAGTACTGAATAAACGACTCAAGTAAGCAAAACAAAATATAAGGCAAACCTATTCTTCCAAGGTGTGATATATGCTTGCATCATTCATTAAAAGACACATGCATTATAGAAAGGTTCACCGAATGTTATGGGGGCTTATGGTTAAGAAAAAAGCAGTGAGAGATTGTTTCTCGACCTTCAGTCTAACCAGACTTATACTTCACTTGTACCAAGATAACACCAAAAATATAAAATAAAATCATGGAAAGGTTAAACAAAATAAGAGCCAAAACCCTATGTCCAATGTGCATACTTTCAACGACGATTATTGAGTAGACAATCTATAAAACATGTCCATTGTCCAGTACAGAAATAAATATTAACTGGTTATAAGCGTGAATTTTTTCACTCAGCAAGGGTTTTTTTTTACCTCGATATAAAGGCCACAGTCCTGGCTTAGACCTGAAATGCACCAAAAAGTATCCTCAATGAACCCAAGACATGTAAAAAAATAAAGTAAGGAGAATAAAAATATAAACAAAAGTCTAGCATTCAAAAAGAAAACTCAAAATAACATAATAGAGATTAGAGAGTGAATTTGAAAAATACCTCATCTCTTTCTGGTAACGCCTAAATGCGGAGTCACTATGCACATGGATGACCATTTTATAGAAAAGGTTGTCATTTGATATGGAATCAATTTTGTGGTAGTCATGGTAACATTTAAAGGCAGCAGGAAAACGCTTTTCTTTCATTAACCGAATCATTTCCTGATTCAATAAATAAAATATTATTTACAAAGGGATAATTGTAGATCAAAACTAACAGTTCACTGTGGATTGTAAGAGTAAACCATTAAAAGAATATGTGGACAGAGATGCAAGCATTTAAGATTGACTGGATATATAATTTTTTTAATGGTCGAAGATTGACTGGATTTCATCTATAAAATTGCGGTGATGCTATTATTTCAAGAAGATTGAAATGAAGACTAGAATGACCTGCAATTTGGTGGTAGAAAAATCTGCAGGATGAGATTGCAAAAGTTTTGATAGCACAGATTTATCTGCGTTTCTGGAATGGTCATCACCAGCTCCAACTCCAAACCAGTCCGAATGGTCAGGGCAAAAAGAGGAGCCAACACCCTCAAGAAGCGCTTCTATTTGCTGCATGAGGATTTCAGAAAAAATATTTAAAAATAGTATATCTAAATTCTAATATTGTTGATAACATCAAAGCAATAGAAATCTCATATCCAAACAATAACTATTACCTGCTTTTCACTCGACCTATTTGCAGCACAAATATCTCGTGCGCTCGGTCCCAAATCAAGACCAGCTGAAACATAGAGCAAACCCAGTGATGTTCTAAACAATGAAAAGAAAGCTTCAAAATTGACTAGCATTCCCATGGGTCAACAAATTTATCTTCAAGAGGATAGTAGGAAGAACTTTTTGAATGGATTGTTAAGACCAATCAAGTATGAACTTATGGGATCAGCGCAAAGCAAAAAATTGTTCGCATTATTAAATGTAACGGAATATATTTGGGAGATAAATGGAAACAAATTAACATGCAACAACAATTTCAACCTATTGTTTTACTTTTTGTTAACAGAAAAATTCATTTAGGTACCAAAAAGGGAAAGAGAGAAAAGAGTTTAATAAGTTTCAAGTGAATGTTGTGGCTGAATCGGAAGAAGAACACACCCACAAAAAACTCCAGGTTGAAGTGACCTATAATGCCCCCCCAAAAAATAGACAAAGAAGGTAACATCATACCTCCATCGATTGGTGGAGGAGGGAAATCTTTCAAGACTTTTTCCACATGTTCTGAGCTTTCCTGGCTTACAATACGAGCAACAATGCCCTCTAAGATTTCACCCTGCTCCTTTACATGATCTTTTGAACCTGCAAAAAGATTTACAATCGAGTTCCAAACATCACAAATACCTCTTGAAACCAGTGTCCAACTGGGGATAACACAAAACTATAGATACAGAAAACTTCCTCTGTAAGTTTTCTTATTGTATTGACTTAACTGAACAATTGTACACTGTGGTGATGTATATATATAGCCTTTGGCTATTTACAACAATACCCCTTAACGGCCTAACCTTATAACAGCCCTAACTAATTACAATCATTAGCACAGCTAAGCACATTTAGATATAACTAACTATTTTACAGTAACTGAAATGGATGACTTGTCATTCTCCCTAATACACCCCCTCAAGCTAGAAGGGGAATCAGAACAAATTCCAATTGGAAGCTTGGAGCACAGATAGGTGAATCGACTTTTAGATAGTGACTTGGTGTGGAGATCAGCCAATTGATCTTCACTGCACACAAACTGTACTTTAAGAAGATTAGCCATAACCAATTCTCGAATATAGTGGTAGTCTATCTCAACATGCTTAGTGCGAGCATGAAAGACAGGATTAGATGCCAGGGAGATTGTGGAGATGATGTCACACCAAAGAGTAGGTAGTGTAGGTAGAGAGAAGTGAAGATCTCTAAGAATTTTGCAAACCCAAGTGATTTCTGCAGCTGTGTGAGCTAAGAAGCGATATTCAGCTTCTGTAGAGAATGCCACTGTACTTTGTTTCTTGGCACTCCAACTAATGAGATTGGAGCCTAAGAACACACAGTATCCACTTGTAGAACGTCTATCAAACGTACACCTGGCTCAATCAGCATCAGAGTAGGCTGAAAGATGGACAGGACCCTTTGTGAACCATAGACCATGGGAAATAGAGCCTTTAAGAAACCTGAGAACTCTTTTAGCAGCCTGAAGATGTTGTTCCCTAGGAGCATGCATGACTTGGCAGATCTGGTTCACAGCAAAGGCAAGATCCAGTCTAGTCCAAGTTAGATATTGTAAACCTCCTACAATAGAACGATATTCAGTGGGATTGGACAAGAGAGGCCCACTGTGATTAAGTTTCATGGAACTAAGAGGTGTGCAGCATGGTTTTGCACCCTCCATGTTTGTTTTCTTGAGAAGATCAAGTAAGTATTTGGTTTGGTGAAGAAAAATACCCTGTGAAGATCGGTGCACTTCTAAGCCCAAGAAGTAGTGTAAAGGACCAAGATCCTTTACTGGAAACTGAGAACTGAGTTGGTTAATAAACTGTTGTCAGATGTGAGAGTTTGGACCAGTCACAAGAATGTCATCAACATATACTAGGACAATAACCAAATGAGGACCATTGAGAACAAACAAGGATGCATCAGAGGATGATTGATGGAATCCAAGAGAATGAAGGGCTTGATAGAGTTTGTCAAACCAGGCTCGGGGGGCTTGTTTTAGTCCATATAGTGATTTGCTCAACTTGCAAACATGACTAGGAGAAGTAGGATCAACAAATCCGGGAGGTTGTTGCATGTATACATCCTCCTTTAAGTCTCCATGAAGTAAAGCATTGCTTATATCCAACTGATTAAGAAACCAATTATATCGGACAGCAAGAGTGAGGAGAATGCGAATTGTAACCGGCTTTGCAACTGGACTAAAGGTCTCTTGAAAATCAATACCCTCTTGTTGATGAAAACCCTTTGCTACAAGGCGAGCTTTGTACCTATCAATAGTACCATCAGCCTTTTTCTTAACTCGAAACACCCACTTACAGCCAACTAAATTTTGAGAAGGATGAGAGGGGACTAGTGACCAAGTACCAGTAGAGATCAAGGCATTGTATTCATCTTGCATGGCTGCTGACCAGTGAGCATGCTTAGAAGCTTGTAAGTAAGTATTGGGAACATAGTCAAGATCAACAGGAAGAGGATATTTGGTTGCTGCATAAGCCTGAGACTTAGATTTACATATGCCAGCCTTGGATCTTGTAATCATGGGATGAGAATTAATGGTGATAGGAGGATGACTTGTCATACTATGTGGCAAAGGTGAGGGTTCTGAAACAGAAACAGAACTAGAAGAGATAGGTACTGAGGTACCAGGAGAGGCTGAACTTGGAGGATGGGAGACAGGTGCAGAACTATTGGGAATATAGGTATCAAAATGAAGATCCAGAGATGAAGAGCCTGCTGGAGATGCTGCAGCTTGATTAGAATCAGGAGGTTGAAATGACTGAAATGGATAGGTAGTTTCATCAAAGATAACATGCCTGGAGGTGTAAATTCTATTTGTAATGGGATCAAGACACCGATAGCCTTTATGTTGTAGGCTATATCCCAGAAATATGCAACATTTACTCTTGGCATCCAATTTGCTGTGAACATAGGGTTTGAGCCAAGGGAAGCATTGGCAACCAAACACCTTGAGTTTGGAGTAATCCGGAGGTTGGTGAAATAAAAGTTCCCATGGTGACTTGGAAACACCAGAGATAGGAAGCCGATTAATGAGATACATGGCAGTGGAGAAAGCTTCAACCCAGAAAGCAGGAGGAACATGAGAAGCAACTAGCAAAGTACGAGCTGTCTCAACAAGGTGCCTGTGCTTTCTCTCAGCGTTCAGGAGTATGGGGACAACTAAATTGATGAAAAATGCCATGTTGTCTGAAAAAGGATGCAAACGATGTGCTAATGAACTCACCCCCTGAATCTGAACGGAGAACTTTGATTTTATTGCCAAGTAAATTTTCTACATAAGATTTGAAGGCAACAATGGCGCGTTTACTAATCCGTAATCAAATTGAGAGAAATTGAATTGAGGGGGAATTGGATTGAGGAGGAATTGAAATGAGGTGGAATCAGAATCTGATTCCTGTTGAAGTTGTTTACTAAAACTGTCAGGAATCGGAGTAGGAATGATGTTGAATCCATACAAGTTGTTTACTAATTCATTTCAATCGGAATGAAAACTAGGTTGATTACTATATTGCCCTTACATAAATAAATTATTTTCATACTAATTAATTAAATTAAATTCTTAATTAAATTTATATAATAAAATTCATCTACATAAGAATGTATAAATAGGTTTTATTTATTTATTAAAAGATGGCAAGAATGATGTTGAGTTCATATAAGTTGTTTACTAATTCACTTCAATCGGAATGAAAACTAAATTGATGACTAAATTGCCCTTACATAAATAAATTATTTTCATACTAATTAATTAAATTAAATTCTTAATTAAATTTATATAATAAAATTATCTATATAAAAATATATAAATAGGTTTTATTTATTTATTAAAAATGACATAATGAGTGTCAAATGAAGGGCAATGTTGGAATAATAAGAAACAAGTGAGGGCATTATTGGAATAAAAGATGCATTCCCGATTCCCTTGTCCTCAGGGAATTCAAATACCTCACAAAACTAGGGAATCCGGTTCCTCCAATTTCAGGAATTGGATTCCTTGTTTCGTGTGGGCTCCACCACTTTTTTGATTCCTTAATATTTAGTAAACACCGAAATACTCCGTAATCGAAATTCAAATCCCTTTCTTTATTCCGATTACCCTTACGTAAACATGCCACAAATGTAGAAAATACATCGGACTTGGACTTCAAAGGAAAGAACCACCTATATTTGCTAAAGTCATCAACAAGAAGCAAATAGTACTTGAAACCACTATTTGAAACAACAGATGCCAGACCCCACAAATCACAGTACAAAAGTTGAAGACTTTGAGTTGTTTTTGAAGAAGTTACTCCAAAGGGCAGCTTATGATTCTTTGCAAGTGCACAATCTGAGTAGAAGAAATCAACAATGGACTTGCCTTGTAATGCCAGTGGATGATTAGAAATTACCCTTCAAAGAATAGAGGAGGAAGGATGACCCAAGCGCCGATGCCAAACTTGAACAGGAGCTTTAATACTGAGCAAAGCTGTAGGTGAAGAAATTGAAGAAGTACTTGAGGCTTGAAGATGATAGAATCCATCTCTAACCGGTCCCCGCAAAAGCATCTTCCCCGAAATACGATCCTTGACAGTAGATCCATAAGGGTCAAGGGTTAATGAACAATTATTATCCTTAAGAAACTGATAGGCAGACAAGAGATTATGTTTCATGTGTGGAACATGTAAAACATTGTGGAGCTGAAAAGAATTATGAGGAGTTTACCATCACCAATATACACTTTGTCCTCGCCGGTATAGGGAGTAGGAGAAGAAATATTGGCAACATCATTGGTAATGTGAAAGGTGGCACCCGAGTCAATCAACCAAGATGGAGATGGTTTGGCAGAGTGATTGACATATATAGCAGCAAGTTTGGCTGGAGGAATCTGACCACAAATGTCTGGATTCATGCGATCATAGCAGTCAATAGCCTCATGACTGGTAGATCCATAGATTTGACAAGGGACTTTGAAAGTAGAAGAACCTTGAGCTGGACGAGGGCTTTGATAACTGCGATTGCCACGAGTGTTGGAGTAATGACCACGGTTGTTATGGAAATTACGATTGCTTCTATGAGAGAAGGAATTGCCCCGATTATTTTTGCCACGATTGTGAGTTTTGGTTGGTGCCATGATTGGAGTTGGTGCTGAGCAGCAAACACGGACGGAGTGGGTAATAGAAGGGGTTAAGATTGCATCGAGAAAGCTTGAAAAGGCTCAGTTGCAGAAGAGGAACTAACATTTTTGCATCGAGCCATAGAGAATTCCTTAGTGAGAAGAAGACCATGGAGCTCATCAAGAGATGTAAAGGACAATCGAAGCATAATTGAGTCTATGAACGACTCAAATTCATCAGGCAAGCCATGAAGAGTGGCCGCAATGAGATCTTGATCAAAGACAGAGGCACCAGTAGCTTGCAAGGAATCAGAGATCTCCTTAATTTCTTTAAGATATTCAGAGATAGAGTGAGATCCTTTCTGAACCAATTGAAGACGTGACCGCAATTGATGAATGTGAGCCTCTGAAATTCCACCAAATCTCTACTCAAGCTTGACCCAGAGTTCACGAGAAGAGGAAACCCCAATCGTGAAAGGAATGATTTCCTCAGAAAGTGTGGAATTAAACCAGATCAAAAGATTTTGATCTTTTTCATACCATTCCTCAAATGCAGGGTTGATGCTACGATCAGGCAGGAATGGCAATGGACATGCTTCAGTTCCATCAATAATTCCAAGAAGCTAGTATCGCCTGAGGATTGGGCCAAACAATGCACGCCATGGCAGGTAGTTTGATCTTTTCAGCTTAATCGGCACCATGCTGTCGATGTTATGAATTGTAAGAGAGGTGTAGGAACTCAGAGGACTTGGATTACCAGAGAAATTAGGGTTTTGGATCGACGGAGAAGACAATTTAGGCGGTGTCGAAGAGGATTGCGCCGCCATATCTTGCAGAAATCACGAGAGAAAGAAAGATCGAAGAAGAAGAATTTGAGAAGAAGGAGGAATCGAGCAAGAATCGATTGATCGATTTGAGTGGAAGAAGGAATCAATGCTGTTAAGCAAAATGGCGTGATACCATATAGAAACAGAAAACTTCCTGTAAGTTTTCTTATTGTATTGACTTAACTGAACAATTGTACACTGTGGTGATGTATATATATAGCCTTTGGCTATTTACAACAATACCCCTTAACTGCCTAACCTTATAACAGCCCTAACTAATTACAATCATTAGCACAGCCAAGCACATTTAGATATAACTAACTATTTTCCAGTAACTGAAATGGATGACTTATCATTCTCCCTAATAAAAACAAGCAACAAAGGAAAATGGAAAATCTCATTAACATGTTCTCCCTTCGGATACACAATCATCAATACCCATTTTATTCCAAATTTATCAACAGTATCCATGTTCCGAATAATTTTGTTCAAAAGCCTCTTTTTCAAGTGATTGACATAGCTTTAGTGTTGCAATATACTATAAACACAATGCTTCTATAACTTTGGTCTCCATTTTTCCCTTTATCCTACAAAGGTTGTTTAACAGGCAATACTTATGAAGAGATAAGCTAACAGGCATCACTAGAAGTGGGAATCAAAATTAAAGCAAATTCGCTGAAGAGTTTACCTGGTATAGATATATCTGCAACTTCATTAAGAGCCATGCATACAGGTGTTGCAGTTCCTTCTTCGCAGAGTGCATCAAAGGCAGCAAAAAATGATGTCACTGATTTCCTTTAGTAATACATAAAGAAAAAGATTCATCAGGACTTCATTAATGAAAATATTGCAATAACTATAACAAATCAACTGTCCTCACACAACTGCTCCTTTGAAATACCCGAAGATTGTACTAACTTTATTATCAAGTTAACTGCCTAGACTGAAAGCAAGGAAGTTATTATCTTTCAAACTTAGTATGACTAGAAAACATAACTGCCATGACCATAACCATTCATGTGACATGGAAATTACTGGTTGTCACCTTGTTGAGAACAGCCATACATGATTTGTTGGTAGGCGCCATTTTCTACAGAAAGCAATTATCTCAGGGGTTGAGTAGAACTTTGGCTTTCCATTGCCCAAATCTGTGACTGCCGTCACTACAGCTGTTTAATAAAATAAAAAATCACATGAGCTTGAAAATCTTTTTGGGAATATTGAGAAAAGGCTTACCCATCACTTGAATCAAATACAAGCGATGACAAGTGCAATCACTACAATCATGGTTCCTTATTCTGGAAATTCAAGAAACTATAAACAACAAAATTCTCCTAAAAGACAAAGAAGTTTAGAGTTAAATTTTAATATAATTAAAATGGGCATTAATAATATATGACGCACAGGAAAAGCCAGGGGAGAGACACTATGCATCTGACTTTACAGAGTACTTTAACACAATCCACAGGAAAATGAATTATAAAATAATAACTCAGTACCAAAATCTTCTTTCGGGCGTTGTCCATGGTCTCCTAGAACAGCAGTTACAAGTTCCATTGATATGCACATACGATTCCTCTGAAATAGTGACCAACAGAAATATTAGGGGAAGGGAGTAAGAAGATTTATTCAAGCATAACCACTGGTGACTAAGTTATTAAATAAACAAATTTAGAAAAGGCTGAAATCTAAATTCAGCCAAAAACTAGCTTAGAGGAGTTAGATAGGAGAGAGGGGATGGAAGGGCTAGATGTTGATGCTAGAAGAAAGAGGGAAGAACTACTCTTCCGTATGGGAGATTTGGCTTACAAGGAAGAAGTGAAATGGAGGCAAAGAAGTAAAGTGGAATGGGAAAAGGAAGGGGACGGTAATACTAAATTTTTCCATCGAGTTGCAAGCGGGAGAAGGAAGAGAAACTATATAGAAAGGTTGGAATCGGAGGTTGGGGGAGTGATAGAGGATGCGAACGAGATAGAAGATCATATAGTCAAGTTCTTCAAGTCCTTGTTTAGTAGCAACGAAGAGGCATGTTGGGGCTTGGAAGGTATCAATTGGGCTCCAATAAGCGAACTTGAGGCGAATTGGATTGAGAGGCCTTTTGAGGAAGCCGAAGTTCAAAGAGCAGTTTTTGATTGTGGAAAGGATAAATCGCCAGGACCGGATGGCTATTCTTTGCAAATGATTCAACAATGTTGGGATATCTTGAAGGCGAACATTATGAAGATTATGGAGGAGTTCTACGAGACAGGGATAATAAATGCGGTGACAAATGAAACTTTTATTTGTCTAATTCCGAAGAAGTCAGATTCTATGAAAGTGACGGATTTCAGGCCCATAAGTCTTGTGACTGGGTTATATAAAATTATGGCGAAAACCTTGGCCTCAAGATTAAAGGAGGTCTTGGGCAGCACAATTTCTCAAAATCAAGGAGCGTTTGTTAAGGATCGACAAATATTGGATGCTGTCCTTATCGCAAATGAAGTGGTAGAAGAGGTCAGGCAGAAGAAAGAGGAGGGATTGGTGCTCAAAATAGATTTTGAAAAAGCGTATGATCATGTAGAGTGGAGATTTTTGGACGAAGTCTTACAAAGAAAAAGCTTTGGCAACAGATGGAGGAAATGGATGCAGGGATGCTTAAGTTCCGCAAATTTTTCTGTTTTGATTAACGGGAGGCCTAGGGGAAAATTTCAAGCTTCAAGAGGTTTGAGACAAGGTGATCCACTGTCACCTTTTCTTTTTACCTTAGTAGTCGATGTTTTGAGTAGGTTAATGGAGAAGGCTCAAGAAAATCATCTCATCAAAGGGTTATGTATTGGGCAAGAAAAGGTGGAGATTTCTCATCTTCAATTTGCAGATGATACCATTTTTTTCTTGGCGGAAGATGAGGGAGGTTGGAACAATCTATTAGAGCTGCTCAAATTATTCTGTTCTGTTTCAGGGTTGAAAATCAACAAAGCTAAGTGTTATTTGGCTGGAATAAATTCAGATTGTGAGAAATTAAATAGGTTGGCGGATTCTTGGGGTTGTGAGGTAGGTAGCTGGCCTATAAAGTATTTGGGACTCCCTCTTGGGGGTAGGCCAAGAGCACTCAAGTTTTGGGATCCAGTGGTAGATAAGATGGAAAAAAGACTTCAAAGTTGGAAGAAGGCCTTCTTATCCAGAGGAGGTAGATTAACTCTGATTCAATCTGTTTTGGGAAGCTTGCCGACCTACTACATGTCTCTGTTCAAAATGCCTTGCGGGGTGATTGGACGCCTAGAAAAACTAATGAAAGGATTTTTGTGGGAAGGTGTGGAGGAAGGAAAGAAAAACAACCTGGTAAAATGGGAGATAGTTATTAAAAGTAAAGAGGAAGGAGGTTTAGGGGTGGGGAATTTGAGGAATCGGAATGAAGCATTACTTGCTAAGTGGTTGTGGAGATTCCCAAAGGAACCTCATTCTCTCTGGCACAAAGTGATAAGAAGCAAATATGGGCTACAGGATAACGGATGGAACGCATTTCCTCCGATAAGGGGTTCAAGCCGTAGCCCATGGAAAGATATATCGATTGGTTCCCAATTGTTTCTTCACTGCTGTAAGTTCGAGGTGGGCAACGGGGAGAGGGTGAGGTTTTGGGAGGATGGGTGGTTAGATGGAGGACCATTGAAAGAGCAATTTCCTAGATTATTCTTGCTATCGAGGAAGCACAATCAGAACATTTCAAGCTTTGTAGATCTTTCTACCAATTCTTTAAGTTGGAATTTTGATTTCAGGAGAAATTTGAATGAGGCGGAGATAGAAGAGGCGGCTAGATTATTACAGAAAGTGGAAGAGGTCCGATTGTCTCAATCAAGAATGGATAACAGAAGGTGGAAAATGGAAGCATCAGGATTGTTCACATGCAAATCCTATTGTTCCTTCTTGAGTAACAATGGGATGATGCAATACTTCCAACCCCATTCACAGATTTGGAAATCCAAAGTTCCTCCGAAGGTTAAGATTCTTGTATGGCTGGCGGCCAAAGGGAAGCTCAACACTTGTGACCAAATTCAAAGGAGAAGCCCTTTTATTTGCTTATCCCCACAATGGTGCAGTTTGTGCAAAGCAAAGGAGGAGAGTGTAAACCACATTTTTCTCCATTGCTCTTACACGATTCAGCTGTGGTGGAAACTGTTTCAGGAGGTTAGAGCTAGTTGGGTCATTCCAAAGGGTTGTTTCGAGCTTCTAAGCACCAAGTTTCAGGCCCTAGGAAGTGGGAGGAAAGCTAAAGCTTTGTGGGGTTGTCTGGTCTCGGCAGTTTTTTGGAACATTTGGCTGGAGCGTAACAAAAGAATTTTTGAGGATTATACAGGTGTGGGGGTAGAAGTACTTTGGGGAAGAGTAAAATATTGGGCAGCCCTTTGGGCTTCAGTCTCAAATGTTTTTAATAACTACTCTATTTCTCAATTACTGTGGGATTTGTTAGCAGCAGTAAAGTGAGTTAGGTCTAGCTAATGTTGCTGTAGCCAAATCCTAGTGAGAGTTTTTTCTTGTTTCTTGTTAATGGTGGATTTCTTATCCATTCCAGTGTATTTCTCTTTTCTTCTATAAAATGTTTTGTTTCTTCTCAAAAAAAAAAAATTCAGCCAAAAACCAATACTTTGATCAGAATAGTTAGCCTCTCTCGAGAATAAATTTTTTTGTTTTTAAGAACTATCACAGTCAACCTTAGATTTGACTAAACAAGTACAGAAGGGAAGAAATTTATAGCTATTAATGAAGATCAGTTTTCTTTATGTTCAGGTTTCTCATGTGAATAGCATACCTCAAGGAAATCATTAAACTCTTCTTGCATTTTTGGTGCTTCACGTCCCCATGCCTCCCGAAACATCCGTCCAAGAACAAATACACCTACAGCCGTATATCTGTAGTAGAAATAGAATATTCAGCAAACCACGACTAACCTCTCTATAAATAAGTACAAAACAAGGAAGAAATGCAGACATAGTGGAAACATTCAACACATTAAGTTTCAAGCAAATGTTTTCCTCGATCAGATTTTTTCTCCAAAATGGTTCCAGAACTTGCTCTGTAGTCAGATTCATTTGAGTATTCCAATTAGTGATATAGTGGAAACATCCAACACATTAAGTGTCAAGCACTGGTTCCAAAAATGCAGATATAGTGGAAACATGCAACACATAAAGTTTCAATCAAATCTTTCCCTCGATCAGATTTGTTCTCCCAAAATGGTTCCAGAACTTGCTCTATAATCAGATTCATTTAAGTATTCCAATTAATGATGACATAAGCAATAAAACAAATTTACTTAATAAAAGTTGACAGTTAAGAAATTCGTGTATTGTACAAATTACGAACAGTATTCTAAGGAATACAATATCCATTTTGCTTGTGCACTGCACACATCATGCCCTTCAAGACATGAGGTTAACAAAGAAACTACAAGATATTTAACACGACTGACTCCATTGATCTTTTCGTTCATTGAGTGAATTGAACAATTAAAAAACATATAAAAAGGATGGGAAGAAATGGTCGTCTTGTGCATACATATTCCCAAAGCTGTTTTTGGCATATGCCCCACCCTTATTACCGGCGTACATAAAAAGAGACCCTGAGTGTTTAAGTGAAACCTGCAAAAAGTTTCATTGTAAATAAATTCTTCATATGAAGATTAATTTAGTAAAATAACAACAAAATTGAATCAACCAGAAAACTGTAAATCTAAGCAAGCATAAGCAACTGGAGGCTCCCCAACACTTACGAGAGAGTAAGAATGATTGCTAACATGAAAGCCAACAGATAAAATGTCCATGCAGCAAGGAAGCAATTCAATAGCTCATAAAACACCCTTACCTCCAAGGTAGCCAAGCCGTTAGATACCATCTCTATCATCCTTGTCCTAATCTGAATAAAGAAATAATCATCAGACAAGTATTCAGATAAGATCCAAGAAGAAATAAACAATCTCATCATTATCTAAAGGCAAGTAGCCATTTAATCACATCACTATTCTATAAAATATGAGCACATTTCTATTTGTTTTCCTTGGCTATATAACATAATCCAGTGACGCAAGCACATGCTAGTTGTTGGAGAAAAAACCCGCATAACGCTATTGATGTTGGTAATTCCCATACAAGAGACACAAATGGATAAATATATTTGAAATTGGAAACTCATGAAGAGAAATATACCTCCCCATCTGTCTTCTCATTTTCAAATTTGGGATAGAAAGTAGCTCGTATTTGCACCTGAGCATAAGTGGAGTTGTCCACAGTAAAATTTTCCAACAGATTACCATTGAACAGCTTACTTAAACCAACTCTGGTTTTTTGAGCTGCTGCTTGTCCAGCTCCATTTCCTTGGGTTCCAACTGTACTTTCATCAACATTTGCTTCAACTTCTACCGCCTTAGCTCCGCTCACTGTCACATATGATTTAGGCATCCAAATTCCTTTCTGCCCTTGAACTGGACCCTGATTTGCCAATTGGACCTTCCCAAACTGTGTGGGTTCAACTGAAGCATTGGCCTGCCCATTGCTTCCAGTAAGACTCAACTCACCAACTCTGTTAGTGACAGCTGCTGAAGAATCCCCAGTGGACATTGACGGGCTGTCAGTCTTTTGCTTTTGTGTCCACTTTTGTTCTGTACGCCCACCCCTTTGCTGCAAAGTAAACCAAACATCTCAATCATACACTCAAGCAAGGCAATGTTCAACTAAAGTAAAAACAACCAGAGTCTTCACCACAATGTACATAGGCCGTGAGGCTCTACTTTATCAGGAGGCAACGTCATTACAACTCCTAAACCGGGACCAGAACCGCATTAAGATATATACAATCACTCCCGCGCAAAGTATAATACTGCTATAATTTTCCTACTACTACAGAAGAATACCAATTATTTATATGGGCCGAACCAAGTTTTCGCTGAAATTAATATCACATTACAGAAACAACCATACAGTCCCGAAATACCACCCCGAATTATGAAGCTAAATTCATCCAATTCAACCATAGTTAGCAGACGATCAACTTCCACAGCAATAATAAGCAATCTCCGCCAAACGTTTACAAATGTAGTGCGTAACAACACGGTTCGAAATTCAAAATTAACATAAAAATTGAATTCACAAATCGCAATTAACCGATCCGCAACAAAACGTTTCGGCCAAGAAAATTACTCAGACGACGATCAACAAACCGAAACCGCCACCAATCAATTTATAATCACATTCAAAGTAAACGAGCTCCAAAAAAAAAAAAAAACAGAAAATGATCGCCGAACCATACAAAAACAGCGTAAAAATGAAAAGTCAAATTAAAATAAGATAAAATTGGTACCTGGTTGTAAGGCATGCTGGAATGGGGGAGCGAGATGGAAGAGGAGAGAGAAAGCGAGGGAGGGAGAAAGCGAGGATGGGCGGAGGAAGGAGAGGAGGACCGGAGGAAGAGGAAAATTCCGGAAACGAAGGCTGACGAAGACGAGAGGGGATGAGCGAGAGCGAGAGCATAGATGATTCTCTGCGACGCCCACATATAATTGCTACTCTGGACGTGCCACCACTACGCTTCTATATTTATATGAGAGAGAGAGAGAGAGTTTCCCAGAGAACGAATGCGGATGTGGCTGATGAGCCGCCAAGTGGAAGAGAGACAACTTCTGGAGTTTGCGGCGTGTCCGTACCTGGGCTGCTCTGAGGTTTTGGTGTAAAATCCTTGGAACTAGGTAGCAGCGACCGGGTTCAGGGGAGAGGCGCAATGAGTTTCGGTGTTCCGCGATACACAATATTGTGAGTGGCGGTTATTCAAAAGGAAAACTTTTCAACTATTGAGTTTCAATCGAAAAGATAAAAATGATATTTTTGTTAAAAATGAACACTACTAGTACTAGGAGGAGTGTTTCGTTAAAACTTTCTTAAAAAAGAACTGTAGTGATCGTCCCTCAATTTTAACCTAATTAGAGTAATAGTTCTTCAACTAAAAATCTATGATAATTGGTCCCTTAACTTTTCAAAACGTGCAATTATGATCATTTTCATCAATTCCGTTAAAACTTCATTCAAAATGAGTCACGTGCCACACACGTGAGGCTGAATAGAGGGGCAAATATGGAAAACAAAATGAGAAAAATTGGATCAATACTCTTTCAACTTTAACCCAATTAGATAAATAATGTTTCAACTTTAACCCAATTGAAGCAATGATCCTTCAACCATAACCCAATTGTAACATCGTTCCTTCCAACATAACTCATTTTGATGGAATTCTGACTAAGTTGTCGATAATGACCATAGTTGCATGTTTTGATGAGTTAAAGGACCAATTGTCATGAATTTTTAGTTGATGAACTAGGTTTTTTTTATTAATACCCCACATTAAAATTTAATATTAAGTGTCTTATGTAACCTATTATGCAATGACAATTTCCATCTTATGAGGTTTAAAGAAAATAAGAAATTTCTAAATGGGAAATTTTATTTAAACCCATTAATTCTCTTTCCACACCCAACTTAAAAATTTTGTCCCACAAACTTACCATTTTACCTTCAAATACAAAATTTACATACTTAAAAAAAATTACACAAACACGTCAACCCACCCAACCACCTACCCTGACAACAACCAGACTTGATTCTGATCATCATTCCAGAAACTGTCACCACCGATATGCTCTTTATCTCGTCGTTTTTCAATTCTTCATGCCCAATTCCATGAACATCCCCATCTTCCTCCTAGGACTGCCTCCACCATTCTTGTTTTCTAGCCGTGGCTGCTCGTTGGCCCTGTGATTTCCTCCCCTGTCCACAAGAAAGACGATGATGTTGAACTAGTGGCTAAAGGCCAAAGCTACTTTCGGCCAAATAGAAAAAGAGCAAATAATAGGGGACAACATCATTATGTCTTTTCTTGTTTTGGGGAGAAAAGCAAAAAGCTTTTGTTTTGTGGAAAATTCAAAGGCAGAGCGTGTGTTCAGTAAGAGCATCATTTTGTTTTGAGAAGACAATATTGCTCAGAGAGTAGAGAGAGCTAATTGTGGCTCTTAGGGCCATTTCGACCCACCCATTCCCTACAACTTATCATGCACAGGATTTCTATTTTGGATGCAAGTCCAGAATAGCACAAGATTCATAACCCATCAGTTGCCATGGTTACTAGTACCTCTCTCGTCGGATATTGGGAGCAGGGTCGTTGAATCGTCGCGAGCAACGTAGTGGGGGTGGGGGTAGGGGTGGGTCATCACGAGCACCGTGGTCAAGTTGCCAAACCTTCAAGAGCGGCTGCGTCGTCGGGTTGTCGCAATCTGCGTCGTGGATTGGTCATGCCTTCTCTTCAGTTTCACCTTTTCAGTTCTCCACCCTCCGGCAATCCCTTTTCTGAATTCCGGCAACCCACCCAGCCGCCAATTGTGGCTCTCTGGGCCATTTTGACCCACCCATTCCCCAGTTGATACTATCTTTCTACACCCATATTTTCTTTAGGGCATAATTGGAATATAAAATTTAACAAAAATTTAATAGGTGTAGAAATAGGTTTATTGGGTCCAAATAAAATTTCCCTTCCTAAATACAATCCAAATTACTTTTAACGTATTATTTATCTTCTTCAACTATCACTCCATTGTTGAATAAAATTCTAACTATTAAAACTATAAACATGTTGATTGAGAAAAAAATTTAATGAATGGAACACGATATCAATATTTCAAAAGCTTCACATGAGGTAAAATTTAATATTTGTCATTGTTTTAATTATTCAACAACATTGATAATTATTTAAGCCTGCTTTTGCTTTCCATACTACCCAATTTCATAGGAGGCCAACCTAGCAATGCCTTTTCCGTTCTTATTCATCTTCTAGGGTTTACTTTTGCTCTGTTAGGTTCCTCCTAGTTGCCATTTTTGTAGCAAAAATCCTTTTTTGTTAGCAAAAGGCTTAAGAGACAGAGAAAAGGAGATTGATTGTGATGATCCAATGAAACTCAAGCTCAATAGACCAGATTGTAGACTTATCTTTTTAGAGAATGTTAGGGTTTTAATCCTAAGTCAATTTAATTATAAAAATTGAAAATGAGTATTATAAGATATGAAGAATGTGGGGGTGTATAGAAAATGTGGGGTGTATGTGGAAAATATTAGGTGTATAAGAATGTGGGGTGTAAGGGTATTATGAGAAAATATGTGGGGTGTATTAAGATAATTTTTAATTGAAAAAGCAAATGTGGGATGTATTAAGTATGTGGGGTTTAATCAACAATATGTGGTGTGTTAATAGAATAAACCATGAACTATTATTCCAATTGAGTTAAAATTGAAAGACCATTAATACAAATTTTTTCTATTAAAAAAAGTGCATAATTATCAACCGTATGTGGTTTACAAAAATAATTTATACATTGATTTCTCTAGCATTTTTTTATTATAAATTGTCCCATTTGATCCAACATTAAAATAGACTGATAAGCACAAATGAGTTAAGTCAATTATAGATGGACGTCTTAAGCTCGATAAATTCACAAACTATATCGATTAACCTGAGGAACTTCTAGATCGAAACTCAGATATCGAGGAAACCAATCTCATCGAAGCTGTTGCGGTGGAAGATGGTAGCCACAACTAGGATCGGTTGCAGCTAGGGTGTGGAAAAGTTGAAGAAACTAGATTGAATGAACTGAAAATAGAAGGTTGAACTCTCACACACTGGCATTACAAGACAACATATCATCTACCACGACAATTTGATCACGGGCATTAAGAATCCGTTGTGAAAAATACAAATTTACCCCTAGCATAGTGAGCACATGGTGAATAACAATTTTTTATCACAAGCATATTTTAGTCCGTGGTAAAATAGTAATTAATAACCACGCGCAAAGTTGCATGTTGTAAATAGACTAAGCCATTACGCGTGATACTCGTGGTCAATATGATTAATATCCACAGCGAGCACACTCGCCGTTCACAATGAATGCTTTGTGTTGGAACTGCTGAGGATTGAGGGATTCTCGTGCAGTTCAGGCCCTGTTGGGGCTCATACAACATCATCGTCCCCTGGTTGTCTTCTTATGTAAGACAAAATATAGTGATATTGTGATTATACAGAAGTAGCATAGTTTAGGTTTTGACAAATCATTTGCAGTATCGAGTAATAAGAGGTTAGCGGGGTTAGTGGTGTTATGGATGGATGAGGTGGAGATTGGGATTTTATCTTCTTCGATGAACCATATTGATATGGAATGTAGGTTAGAAGGGTCGAAGTAAAGGTGGAGGTTAACAGGTTTCTATGGAAATCCGGCCACGACGAATAGGCATTTATCATGGTCCTTACTTGCTAATTTGGGTTAACGAAGTTCTTTGTCGTGGATTTGTATAGGGGATTTCAATGAAATTCTTAGTGCTGAGGAGCAATTGGGTGGCAATCAACATCGAGAAAGTCAAATGGATGGGTTCAGGGAGGCGGTTCATGCTTGTCAGTTGATTGACTTAGGGTTTATGGAGAGATCGTATACATGGACAGATAATAAGGAGGATAAGGTTAGATGTAGACTTGACAGGGTTTTCATTTCTCAACCGTGGCTTAACTTGTTTCCTATGACAAAGGTTTTCCACCTCAGCCCTTCCAAGTCGGATCATCTCCCTATTATGGTGGAGATTCAGAGTTCGGTTGAGTCGTCTAGTAGGAGGAAGAGTAAAAGGTTCGATTTGAGGAGATGTGGCTTCAAAATGATAGTTGTGAAGGGATTATTATCTCGACATGGAGTAAACCGGTGGTGGGACTTCCTCTCTTCCAAGTGTGTGAAAAGATACGGTTTAACCGTTGTGCTTTGCTCGCATGGCAGAATGAGGTTTTTGGATCCACGAAGGTTGAGATTGCGAAGGTTCAGGATAAGTTAGGGGTGTTGTTTGAACACCCACATTCAGCCGAAGTTTATGAAGCAATGGGTGAATTGATAGGTCGACTTGACTCAGTTCTAGGAAGGGAGAAGACGTATTGGATACAATGGTCGCGTGTCCAGTGGTTACAGGAAGGGGATATAAATACGAAGTTTTTTCATTTGCGGGCGTCAAACCGTAAATGGAAAAATAATATAAAAGGGTTGAGGGATGCGAATAGGGTATGGTAGGATTCGAGGGTTGGCATTGAAGGCACGGTAGTGGGGTATTTTCAGAATATTTTTCGTTCTCAGGGCGTCTTGGACCGTGCGGTGCAAAAGGTTATGGGGGTATGTTCACGACGTGTTACTACTGAAATGAATGAGGAACTGTTAAGACCTTACTCGGAGGAGGAGATCCAATTTGCATTATTCCAAATGCACCCGTCTAAAGCTCCGGGATCGGACGGTATGTCACCTCTATTTTTTCAGAAGTTCTGGCATGTTGTAAAGCATGATGTGATGAATGTTGTTCATTCTTTTCTCACCTCTGGAAGATTGCTACAGGAGGTTTGTTTCACTCATGTAGTCTTAATTCCCAAGGTGAATCAACCGCATAAGATGTCACAGTTGTGAGCGATTAGTTTGTGTAATGTCATATATAAGATCGGGGGCAAAGGTGATTGTGAATCGTTTGAAGAAATTTTGAATATAATAATTTATCTGCATCATAGTGCTTTTGTCCTAAGGCAGTTGATTTCTGATAATACTTTGGTGGCGTCGGAAATAGGTCATTATCTTCATAACAAACGGTGGGGCCATGAAGGTTCTTTTGCTCTCAAACTGGATCTTAGTAAGGCCTATGATAGGGTGGAGTGGGACTTTTTCAAAGCTATGATGTTGAAGTTGGGGTTTGATAGTAAATGGGTGTCGGTGGTGATGATGTGTGTGAAATTTGTGTCGTACTCTTTTTTGGTCAATGAGGAAGCATGTGGGTATGTGGAGCCTTGTCGTGGTCTACATCAAGGTGATCCGTTATCTCCCTATTTATTCCTCCTTTGCATTGAGGGTTTGTCGGCACTTATTACGCATAATGAGCAAATTGGAGTTCTTAGCGAATTCAAATTTGTGAGCTACGCCTAGTTTCCATCATTTATTGTTTGCTGATGACAGTTTCTTGTTTGGTAAAGCCAATCTGGAATGCGCTGAGGTTTAACATAGTTTGGATGTTTTCTCCCAAGCGTCATGGCAGGAAATAAACTAGGGGAATAATAGTATTGCTTTCAATGTTAACGTGCATGGCCAAGAGCAGCAAGGGCTTGCCAATTTTTTTAGGGTCCAATTGGTGGAACGGCATGAGCGTTATTTGGGCCTGCCTACGTTTGTGGGGTAAGAATAAATGCCAAACTGTTGCTTATATCAAAAAACGAGTCCATAAGAGGTTGAGTGGGTGGAAAGGGAAGTGCTTAAGTGGAGCAGGACGTGAATTGCTTGTGAAAGTGGTGGCTCAGGCGCTGCCTACATATGCTATGAATTGTTTTCTGCTTCTGAAGACTTTTTATGATGAGTGACATTAGTTAATGGCTCGGTTTTGGTGGGGCAGTGATCCGGACTTGAGGATGATTCATTGGAAATCATGGGATAAGTTGTGCATTGCTAAATCGGAAGATGGTGGTTCTAGAATCTTTATGCTTTTAACTTGGCGGTATTGGAAAAACAAGATTGGCGAATTGTCCAAAACCCAGAGTCCTTAACAACAAGGCTGTTTAAGGCTATTTATTTCCTCAATACTCCATTTTGGGATGCCCTGGTTCCCTCGTCTTCTTCATATTGTTGGTCTAGCATACTCAAAGTTAGAATGGTGTTGGAAAAGGGCTTAAGATGGCTAATTGAGGATGGGGCTTCGATACGGGTATGGAGCGATAGGTGGGTGCCGCGACCCTCGACCTTTCATCCCATAACGATGCTACCTCTATGTTGGCAGGATATGAGGGTTCATGAGCTCATTGATGTGGAAAGGAAAGCGTGGTGTGACGCCAAGTTGACTGAGTTTTTTGAGGAAGAAGACAAGGAGCATATTTGTGCTTTGCCCATTAGTTATCAGCTTTCATCTGATAAACTAATTTGGCATTATAATGATCTGGGTATTTTCACAATCAAGAGTGCTTATTGGGTTGCATGGGATTCTATTAAACCACTGTCACTAAGTGCGTCTTTTTAAGCTTCTGGAGGTAATCCATTTACTCCTTTATGGAAAGCTATATGGAAGGCCAACCTACCAAAAGTGTAGAATATGGTGTGGCTCAGAATATTCTCCCGACAAAAGAGAATTTGTTTAAGAAAGAAGTACCATTAGATTTGAAGTGCATTTTCTGTAATGGAGCATCGAAGATGGTGGTGCATGCTCTCAAGAATTGTCATTTTGCTAGAGCTACATGGTTTGCGACCCCATGCAGCTTTCTGGTTGACTAGTTGATTCCGTCCTTTGCAGATCAGTTAAGGAGTGGTTTTTGTTATTGTTACAAACTAATCATTTTGCTTTCGATTTCATTTGTATGATGGTCTGGCATCTTTGGTAGGCGAGGAATGATCGAATTTGGTGTGGGAAGTAAGAAGCTCTAGGGGTTGTGGCGCAATGCGCTGTGGCATGTCTACATGAATTCCAGGTTATAGCAGATCTTGTACTTACTGCTCAGTAACAGACGCCTTGTACTCGGTATGGGGGAGAAAGTGGTTCGATGCCTGGGGTGGTAGTGGAGGATTGGGTGAGTTTGAATGTGGACGGAGCTACTAAATTGCAGGTTCAGGTGGGTCAGGCTGGTGCGGTAATCCGTGACGCGCATGGAGCTTTTGTGGCAGCAACAACATGCTTTCTTCCCTTTGTTTCCTTGGCTATCCACACTGAGTTGCTAGCCATTAAGCATGGAGTGGAGTTGGCTCAACAACTTGGCTATCAAAAGGTTCAAGTAAAAAATGACTCCTCCCAAGCAATTTCCATTATCAATACTTGTGTGGATCGTGCTTCAGTTATGGATTTGCTAGTGGATGATATTTTACATAGTGTAGCTTCGTTTACTGCTTCGAAGTTTATTTCTATTTCTAGGAATAATAATGGTATTGCCCATTGTTTGACAAAGGTAGCAGTGTCAAGTGGGACACGTTTAGTTTGGATTGAGGAGCCTTCGAGTGTTATTTTGGATCTTCTCATCCAAGAAACAATGTAACTTTTCCAAGTTAATAATATTGTCTTTCCTTCAAAAAAAAAAAATATATATATCCACAGCACCTTTTTTATTATCTACTACATGCTTAACATGTGGTACAGTCATTCATAATTATGGGACATTTTGAAATAAATGCCTCAATTTTGAATTTTTTAAATAAAACATCCATGCATTTTAAAGATTTAATTAAGCCCTTCTTCTCATAATTTTGGTGCCACATGTATAAGAATTAATATTTTTTTGTACCAAAAGTACATAACCTGCCACTGTCCCATAGTTCTTAAAACCTCACGCCAAAATTCTTTATAATCAGCATTTTGATTACCCTCTCCCTCTTTGGAGATAATTGTAAAAAAAAATAAGTAGTTAAATACAATTTATTTTCACAATACTTCCTACAAGTTAGCAATGATTATCTACGATTTAATATATATTTAATTTTTTAAAACGATTTAAAATATTTTTAAATCCAACGAAATCAAACGTACCAAAAATAGGACTAACAACAATATAAACGTACCAGTAAATAATGTGTACAAAATCGAACGTACCAAAACTGAAAATAATGTACCAATATCAACAATATATACTAAATCGAACGTACCAAAACCGCAAATAAACGTACCAATCAACGTTTTTTACAAATTCAAACGTACCCAACGACAATATACACATAATATGTTGTACCTGATAATAGTTTGTCAACAACTATAAGTAAAAAAAAAATGCAAAGAAAATAGTCACTAATAAAAAATATGAAAAAATTAAAGGAAAACTAATGAAAGGGGATTGAAAACTTTGAGTTTTAACGATAAGGACAAAATAAAAGGTAAAATGAATAGTACCAGGTTTGACTTTTTAGTGTAAAAATTTGGTTTTTCATTAAAATTAACAGTACCGTGGGCTTTTCGTTAAAACTTCCAAAAATTAATGTGGATCACCAACGATTTGGAAAAAAATCCATAAAAACAACCCATTTGGAAAAAGATAGAATATTTAATGTTTGTAGGACATGACAATTTATTTTGATCGAAAGAATATAATTGAAAAAAGAGATAATAGAGTTAATAACCAATATCCCACTAAATAAGAAAAAAAACACATCCAACAACTTAGAGGATAAATTCAGAAATTAATACTTAACATTTTATTTAAAAAAAATACAAATGAGTTGTAATTTAAATTAACTGAAAATGCGAAAGATGTTTATTAGTCAAAACATTTTAATCAAATTTTAAAAAGACATAAATATTTAATCTAAAAGATATAAAAAAAACTGTAGGAGATTCTACAAATCCACTTTGCGTGCTCTCTACCTTCCCCATGCCCCCCATCTCTTCCACTTTATCTTCTATTCCTCTCTCTTTTTCTCTCTCTCATAGTGGCTTCCATATCTACTCCAATCCTATGTCCCCACAAGCACCCATGTTCATACTTCCTCTCAAACCTTCTTCACGTTTCCTAATTCGTCCCTTTACCGATGCAAGAAGAACCCTTCTTCCTCCTCCGAGCCAACTCAGTGGAGATGAGACTCTATTGACCATAATATCTTCAAAATTGCCATCAAAAGCTTTGTTTTTGAAGCAATTTTCCCTAATTTCGTTGAAATCCTTATAAATTCGGCCTTGGTTTCGCCCTCTTTCTCACCTCCGCCGCTCACTCCATTGATCCGTCTATCCATTGCTCCGCTGTCACTCCATCAATTCGTCCATTGCTCCGTCGAATCTCATCGCTTTGCCAGCCAATAGGAAGAGTTTACATTTGGATGAATATTCCTTTTTCTTTTGGTTGGGTAAGTTTGATTTTCATTTGTATCATTTTTTTTATATTCCTTTATAAATGAGTCTTTGATAACCAGAATTACTTGTGGTAAATAAGTAATCCACAACGGCAATAGTACCCATGGTAAATTCCAATCTACAACGGGCACTGTTTGTGGTTACATTACATTTGACAACGGGCATATCTCGTGGTAGAAATTGAGATTTTTTATCACATCCAAATTACTAACGGGTACAATGTTTATGGTGGATTGCAATCTATCACGAGCATTCACCGTGGTAGATGAGCATTTTTCTTCTAGTGTGGAGAGAAACTCTCACCCTAACAGGAGAGAAAACTCCATTAACTTGCTAAATCACCCTATTGCAATTATTTTACACTCTTCATTGATCTCTTGGTCAATTATTTTACAACTCTAGGTCGGTCAAGCTGCCGTCTTTGCTGCCGTCTTTGTAGCCGTCAAACGATCGGAAGATCTTGCGCATTCTGCTCCTCCTCCATTATTCGCCGCCACCATCGATTTATATTGTTTGCTTAGCTTGCATGACTAAGTTCACAAGAGAAAATTAGGGACGAGGATCCTCTTCTAATTCTCTTTGTGAGGATCTCCAGGACTCTCCAATCACGTCTGTTCATCGTACATCGTATGATCATAAATCATTGTATTTTTTTATTTAAAGTTGAATATAAACTGTACCTGAAGAAAAATAGTTGCACGATGTACGATGAACAGATGTGATTGGAGGATCTTTGAGATCTTAAGGGTCCTCATTTAGAAACAAGGACTTTGTTTAATTAAATAATTAATTAAAAAGGATTAGTAGCCTCCTACATCATCAACAGTTGCTTTGGTCGAGTGGTTAAGGTGTGTGCTCGCTAAGTGCATGGGGATCCCTCGTGAGAGTTCAAACCTCTTAGGCGACAATTTATTTTAAATTTTTGTTTAATTTTTTTCGGCCATGCTTGTGGTGCTCTATCTGCATGATCATGTAAATTGGAACGGTCAATATTTGTAGGGATTACGTTACATTCACAACGTGGCCATGCAAAGCTTTTTTATCATTGTCCAAAAACTTAACAAGAAACTAAAAGTAAAAAGAACCAAACGTCTCATGATAGGATGATGAGACAATGTTGGCGATGTACAAAATCATGTTTTACCATAAAAAGTATGTACACACATATTGTAAAACACATTGTACATATATATAGTACATTCATCAATATTAACCAAAAGTTGTTGTACCATAAAACGTTTGGTAAATTCTTCAAACTGAAAACATGGGTACATTCTTCAAAACCATGAAAAATAATAATAATGACTACTATGCTTAATAACATCAATAAATTTCTTTGAATAACTTGATGTGAATACATTTTCAAATCAACAAGAAAAATGTACCCATATATGTTTAAAAAAATAGATTAAAAAAAAGTGAATAGATTTTACATAAAAAAATGGGTATGTTTTACATTAAAAGAAATCGGTATATTTTACATATAACAATTGGTATATTTAAAAAATTGAAAAATTATACAAATGGGTATGTTTAAGAGATTAAAAAAAATTGAAAATCGATGGTGGTGCTGTTAGCTTTGTACAATTTGTAATTCTTTTTTAATATGTGATTATTTAAAAAAAAATTGTATTTATAGTAAATTTCCAATTTTGTGGGTTTATATATATATATATATTTTTTTTTTTGGAAATTTTTTTTATAACGGGCATTACTCGTGGTAAATAAGTAATCCACAATAGCAATAATACCCGTGGTACATTCCAACCTACAAAGGGCACTGTTTGTGGTTACATTACATTTGACAACGGGCATAACTCGTGGTAGAAACTGAGACTTTTTATCACATCCAGTTTTCTAATAGGCACAATGTCTGTGGTGGATTGCAATCTATCACATGCATTCATCGTGGTAGATGAGCATTTTTCTTGTAGTGCAAAGAGAAACTCTCACCCAATCGGGAGAGAAAACTCCATTAACTTGCTAAATCACCTTATTGCAATTATTTTACACTCTTCATTGATCACTTGGTCAATTATTTTACAACTCCGGGTTGGTCAAGCTGCTGTCTTTGTTGCCGTTAAACGATCGGAAGATTTCGCGCATCTGTGCTGTCTGCTCCTCCTCCATTATTTGCCGCCGCTGCCAATTTATATTGTTTGCTTCTAGTGCTACTACTGGTGCTACTCATGAGCTTGCATGAGTAAGTTCATGAGAGGAAATTAGGGAACGAGGATCCTCTATGAATCCTCTTTGTGAGGATCTCCGAGAACCTCCAATCACGTTCGTTCATTGTATATCGTGCGATCATAAATCATTGTATTTTTTATATTATTTAAAGTTGAATATAAACCGTACCTGAAGAAAAATAGCTGCACGATTTACAATGAACATATGTGATTGAGGGATCTTTGAGATCCTGAGGATCCGAAGAGGATCCTTATTTAGAAACAAAGACTTTGATTAATTAAATAATTAATTAAAAAAGATCAGTAGCCTCCTATGTCATCAACAGTCGCTTTGGCCGAGTGGTTAAGGCGTGTGCTTGCTAAGTGCATGGGGATCCCCCGCGAGAGTTCGAACCTCTCAGGCGACGATTTATTTTTAATTTTTGTTTAATTGTTTTTGGCCATGCTTGTGGTGCTCTATCTGCATGATCATGTAAATTGGAATGGTCAATATTTGTAGGGATTACGTTACATTCACAACGTGGCCATGCAAAGCTTTTTTATCATTGTCCAAAAACTTAACAAGAAACTAAAAGTAAAAAGAACCAAACGTCTCATGATAGGATGATGAGACAATGCTGCTGATGTAGAAAATCATGTTTTGCCATAAAAAGTATGTACACGCATATTGTAAAACACATTGTGTACATATATATAATACTTTCATCAATATTAACCAAAAGTTACTGTACCATAAAACGTTTGGTAAATTCTTCAAACTGAAAACATGGGTACATTCTTCAAAACTATGAAAAATAATAATAATGAATACTAGCTTAATAACATTAATAAATTTCTTTGAATAACTTGACATGAATACATTTTCAAATCAACGAAAAAAATGCACCCATATAAGTTTTAAAAAATAGATTAAAAAAAAAGTGAATGGATTTTACATAAAAAATGGGTATGTTTTACATTAAAAGAAATTGGTATATTTTACATATCACAATTGGTATATTTAAAAAAAATTGAAAAATTATACAAATGGGTATGTTTAAGAGAATAAAAAATTGAAAATCAACTGGAATTGATGTCATGGTCATGGCAACAGCCACAATCAGTGTTTTTTGGTAAGAATTAGTTGGATTCTGGAATAGCTGCAAACTAAGATTTAAGGGGTGGGGCCCAATTTTTTATTTATAATTTATTTTTTAATCAATGTAGACAAATTTGACTGTCATACCAGCAAAAAGGTGGGATCCATAGTTGACACTTCATCACTTAATGCTCAAATTAACAAAATAACTAATGGATGTATGAAGTTGAAATGAAATAGTAAGTAAAGGTATGTGATTACAATGTTTCAAAAATATTGTATGAGGTTGCGATTGACCACAAACCTGAGGGAATAAAATGTAATTTACTCGAAAATGAATAAGAGAAACCCATCAAACGCTAGCCTCATATCTCAGACGGCAATTTGTTTTTTATTTTTGTTTAATTAAATAGTTAATTAAAAAAAGATGAGTAGCCTCCTATGTCATCAACAGTTGATTTGGCCGAGTGGTTAAGACGTGTGCTTGCTAAGTGCATGGGGATCCCTTGCGAGAGTTCGAACCTCTCAAACGATGATTTATTTTTAATTTTTGTTTAATTTTTTTTTCGGCCATGCTTGTGGTGCTCTATTTGCAAGATCATGTAATTTGGAAATCCCTTTCGTGATTTATTTTTAATTTTTGTTTAATTTTTTTTTCGGCCATGCTTGTGGTGCTCTATTTGCAAGATCATGTAATTTGGAAATCCCTTTCGAGAGTTCGAACTGTCACAGCCCGTCCTGGAATTTTAATTCCGAGGACGTGAAAAGACGAAAATGCCCTTAAACGGGATTAAGGTGCGTAATTTTGGTATTGGTTTTACCTAAAATTCCTAAGCTATTGTTAATTAAACTTAAACTTGGACTAATAATTTTGTGTTTGGACTTTAGGTAGGGTCCTACACCCTAAATCCCTCCCCATTTCCCGTTTGTTGTCTCTCTCTCATCTCCTCAATCACTCTCTCTCTCTTCCTCAGCTCTTCCTCAGAAACTCTCACTCTCTCTCTTCTTCTCGAACGCACGGGCAACCACCAAAACCACCTAAAACCTATACCAACGTCCAAGTTAAGACTACCATTGCAACCCTGAGGACTTCACGATCACGTAGGTACCATTTTCAGGTAAGTTTCATTTCGAAAAACCCTAGTTCTAAAGACCCCGTGAATGTGTACTGTTCATGATCTTTGAAGTGGTTGTGTTTTAGGCCAAACTAAGATCATAGCAAGCTTAGTGAGGTCCCAAGGAAGCTCGGAGTGCTTCGTTGGAAGTTTTTGGACGTAAGAACACGGAGATCGACAAGTTCAAAGTTTGGCCGGAGCTTTCGAGGCGTTTTCCGGCGAATCCCCGGAGAGTTAGGAGTCGAGGTAGGTATCAATCTCTTCGTCTCGTCAAGTACTACAACTTTCCTTTTTGTTTCACTCAATTTAGTTGAGTATTGAAGAAGTTATACTCATTTGAAAAATACCCAGGTTCCGGCGACCTCCGAGGCTTTCGAGGCAGTTTCCGGCCAAACCACGGGGAAATAGGTGTTTTTCAAGGTACCATTCTCTTTTTCTCTTCAAGGGCTACAACTTTCGTTTTTGAATCACTTGATTTCGTTGAGAAATGACAAAGTTATGGCAATTTGAAAAACTGCCCAGAAAACGGCCGCCGGAAAAACCAGTCCGGCGACCCAAGGAAGAAGAAGGTGCTACAGTAAAAATAAAAAATAAAAATAAAATTATTTTAAAAATACGTCGACGTCCGTGACGTCGAGTAGATCACTGTGGTATATTCTTATACCTAAATTGAACACCGTATGAGAAAGTTATTAAGGATTGTTGGTTAGGTGTTCAAATAACGTTTTATAGTTTTCACATTTAGGTGAAAATGTGAATTGATGATCCGACCGTTGGATCGTCACCAAACTTTGATACGTTGTAATACGTAATATTTGAGGATTATTGGAACTTACGGATTGGGAATCCGAGTTACGGATCTTCCGGAATTGGAATTGTAAGTCCATAATATAAAATGTTAACCGTCACTTAGTTTTGGAAATTGACGGAGATCCGACCGTTGGATGGTAATGAAATTTTAGGATGTTGTCCTAGAGGTATAATGTGGACCTCTGGAAGTTATGGATTTAAAATCTGAGTGGCAGATCTTCCGGATCGATCAACGTAGTGACGTATTTTATATAAGTTATATATTTTATCGATATGAATTCTGAGCCTGGATTTGATTACTATTCTAGGTGGCGATCGTCATGACGCCTTGATGTGTGGTGCTAGGGAGTTGTTGGACGAACTCCAGGTGAGTGGGCAGTTTTGTTTTCCGTATATATATATACTTGACGTTTTCCCAGAAATTGAAATTTAATAAAAGTATGCTTTAAATGCAATGTATAAAATTATATGAAAAGGATATTGAAATGTGAATTGAGATGCCATGCATAAAAGTATATGAAAAGTATATAGAAATGTGAATCGAATTGCCATGCATGAAATGATATGAAAAGTATGAAATTGAGATATGATGCATATGAATGAATGGTGCGGCGGACGCACAGGTGAGTATTTAAATATTGTTATGATGATGTTGATGTATATTGAGCTCAAATCCTGCACCATGGTTTAGTGCTTATAGTATTCACCGCATCGCACGCTCGCCTTGGATCCAAGTAGATGCTGGTCGCACAGTCCACGCGGAGTGGGTGCGACGGGCCAGTCGAAGAGTGTTAGTGAGATTTCGACTGGTGGGTGACCTTAGATTATGTGCACAGATGATTGATGAGAAAAGCACTAGAGCGTAACTTGTGTGCAGAAGGCCGGACAGGTCACAGAGGTGACTCCGGTAGAGTGAGAGTGATAGAATTTGAGCTCTAGGTTCAACCGTACAGGGCTATTAGAGGGCCTCCGGTTGATTACTTTCTTGCACCTGATATGATTATTGTTGATGCATCCATACTTAACTGTTGAATTAGACATGGCATGGCATGATTGATAAAGAAAAAAATGTTGAGTTAATGAATTGAAGTATTGAGAATATATATGTATATTTATATTTTACATTTCTGGGAAAGTATACAGGTTTTACGGAGAGGGGTTACAACGTTTTGAGAAATGTTTGGATTTGGAAAAGAATTGTTTTACTGACCCACTCAATTTTGGTTTTGCGCCCCTCCAGGTTCAGGAATCACAAAGGTGTGGTGACTACGAGGAATTCGACGGTGTTCTGACAGATTGGACAAAATTAGGACTCACCTTCGGGTGTATCAACTTATAAATTGTATCTTAAAGCTTCCGTACTGTGCAAATGGTTACGTCACTCTCACGTGACGGCCAGCATGCCCTCCTTCGGGACGGGGTGTGTCACGAACCTCTCAGACGATGGTTATTTTTAATTTTTGTTTAATTTTTTTTGGCCATGCTTGTGGTGCTCTATTTGCAGGATCATGTAATTTGGAACGGCCAATATTTGTAGGGAGTATACGTTATGTTCGCAACGTGGCCATACAAAGTTTTTTTTTTTTATTGTTGTAAAAAAACTTAAGAAACTAAATGTAAAAAGAACCAAACGTCTCATGATAGGATGATGAGACAATGTTGCCAATGTAGAAAATCATGTTTTGCCATAAAAGTATGTACACACATATTATAGAACATATTGTGTACATATATTACATTCATCAATATTAACCAAAAGTCACTTAACCATAAAACGTTTGGTAAATTCTTAAAACCCAAAATATGGGTACATTCTTTAGAACCACGAATAATAATAATAATAGTTAATTAAAAAAATGAGTAGCCTCCTATGTCATCAATAGTTGCCTTGGCCGAGTGATTAAGGCATGTGCTTGCTAAGTGCATGAGGATCCCCCGCAAGAGTTTGAACCTCTTAGGCGGCGATTTATTTTTAATTTTTGTTTAATTTTTTTTTGGCCATGCTTGTGGTGCTCTATCTGTAGGATCATGTAAATTGGAATAGTCAATATTTGTAGGGATTACGTAAATTCACAACGTGGCCATGCAAAGCTTTTTTATCATTGTCCAAAAACTTAACAAGAAACTAAAAGTAAAAAGAACCAAACGTCTCATGATAGGATGATGAGACAATGTTGGCGATGTAGAAAATCATGTTTTACCATAAAAGGTACGTACACACATATTGTAAAATACATTGTACATATATATAGTACATTCATCAATATTAACCAAAAGTTGTTGTACCATAAAACCTTTGGTAAATTCTTCAAACTGAAACATGGGTACATTCTTCAAAACCAAAAGTTACTATACCATAAAAAGTATGTACACACATATTGTAAAACATATTGTGTACATATATATAATGCATTCATCAATATTAACCAAAAGTTACTATACCATAAAATGTTTGGTAAATTCTTCAAACTGAAACATGGGTACATTCTTCAAAACCACAAAAAATAATAAGGTTTTTATCACAAATGATCCCTGAAATTAACCTATCCCATCAAGATGGTCCATGAAATTGAAAATCAATGAATATAATCATTGAAAATGGATGTCACAAATCAATGTAGTCATTCTGTGATAACTTTGTTAACTATTATGTTATGTGATGATGTGACACTTAACTGGGTCCCACAAATATAATTAAATATTGTTATATGAATTAAAAAATATTTAAATAATAAAATAACAATTTTAATTTTTTATAATTAAGAATTAAAAAAAAAAGGATAAGAATAACCAAAAGTCACTGTACCATAAAACGTTTGGTAAATTCTTCAAACCGAAACATGGGTACATTCATCAATATTAACCAAAAGTCACTGTACCATAAAACGTTTGGTAAATTTTCAAACCGAAACATGTGTACATTCTCCAAAACTACAAAAAATAATAGGGTTTTTATCATAAATGATTTCTGAAATTAACCCACCCCATCAAAATGTTCTCTGAAATTGAAAATCAATCAATGTAATTCCTAAAAATGGATGTCACAAATCAATGTAGTTCTTCTGTGATAACTTTGTTAAATATTCTGTTATATGATGATGTGACATTTAACTGGGTCCCATAAATATAATTAATTATTGTTATATGAATAAAAAAATATTTAAATAATAAAATAACAAATTTTATTTTTTATAATTAAGAATTAAAAAAAAAGGATAAGAATAAAAAAGATGATGGTCATCTTCTTCCCGTCTTCACACACCAAAAAATCCCAGTCGGCCGTGCAAGTGTTTTGCAAATTCATATTCAAGTCTTAATGAAACTTGGGTCACTACCTTTTCTGCAAAATACCCAGATCGAAGCTCCTCTCCCAGCCCACCCCTCAAAACGACGCCGCGCGCACCAACTCTCTTCTTTGAATAACACAAACCCATAGAACTCTCCAAAACCAAGCCCTGCACCCAGCTTGTTCTCCAGCACGACTTTGGGTACACATACAGCAAAGCTCCAGTCTCTGCTACTATACCGCTCCCTCGCACTGCCCATCTAAAACTTTTTCCAAAAATTTCCTAGAGTGCAAAGCCACCTGCAAAGGGAGGCAATTGATCGGATTTTCGGGGTTTGGCTAGGCGGCGCTGAGCTCCTCAAGAGTTGCACGCCCGACTGGATTGTTTGGAGTATCACGATGGGAAGATGATGATTTTTTTTTTTTTTTGGAAGTTTTTAATTATACAAAATAAAAATTATTATTTCATTATTTAAATATTTTTAGTTTATTTGACAATATTCAATTATATTTGTGGGACCCAGCTAAGCGATACATCATCACATAATAGAATATTTAACGGAGTTGTGACGGAATGACTACATTGATTTGCGACACCTATTTTCAAGAACTACATTTACTGATTTTTAATTTAAGAGACTATCTTGATTGAGTGGTTCAATTTCAGGGATCATTTGTGATAAAAACCTAATAATGAATACTAGGCTTAACAACATTAATATTTCTTCGAATAACTTGACATGAATACATTTTCAAATCAATGAGAAAAATGGCATATAAGTTTTAAAAAATAGATTAAAAAAAAGTGAATGGATTTTACATAAAAAAAGGTGATTGTCATATCAGCAAAAAGGTGGGATCCATAGTTGACACATCTTCACTTAACAGTCAAATTAACGAATTAACTAATGAATGTATGAAGTTGAAATGAAATAGTAAGTAAAGGTATGTGATTAAAATGTTTCAAAAATATTGTATGTCGTTGCAATTGACCACAAATCTGAGAGAATAAAATGTAATTTACTCGAAAAATGAATAAGAGAAACCCAGCAAAAGTCAGCCTCACATCTCAGGTGGCTATTTATTTTAATTTTTGTTTAATTAAATAGTTAATTAAAAAAGATCAGTAGCCTCCTATGTCATCAATAGTCGCTTTGGCCGAGTGGTTAAGGCGTGTGCTTGCTAAGTGCATGGGGATTCCCCGCGAGAGTTCGAACCTCTCAGGCGACGATTTATTTTTAATTTTTGTTTAATTTTTTTTCAACCATGCTTGTGGTGCTTTATTTGCAGGATCATGTAAATTGGATACTTTGTGATAAAAACCCAAAATAATAATAATGAATACTAGGCTTAACAACATTAATATTTCTTCGAATAACTTGACATGAATACATTTTCAAATCAACGAGAAAAATGTCATATAAGTTTAAAAAAATAGATTAAAAAAAAAAGTGAATGGATTTTACATAAAAAAGGTGATTGTCAAATCAACAAAAAGGTGGGATCCATAGTTAACACATCATGTAATATCCCATATCGGCTAGGGGAGTTGATCATGTAAGCCTTATATATATATTCTCATCTCTACCTAACACGAGGCCTTTTGGGAGCTCACTGGCTTCGGATTCCATTGGAACTCCGAAGTTAAGCGAGTTCGCGCGAGAACAATTCCATGATGGGTGATCCACTGGGAAGTTCTCAAGTGAGTTCCGAGAAACAAAACCATGAAGGCGTGGTCAGGGCCTAAAGCAGACAATATCGTGCTACGGTGGGGCCCGGGCCAGGATGTGACAATTTGGTATCAGAGCCAATCCTTGGTTGGAAGTGTGCCGACGAGGACGTAGGGCCCCCTAAGGGGGGTGGATTGCCACATTGCCCAGGGGAGTGGATCCTGTAAAGCCTTATATGTATATTCTCATCTCTACCTAACACGAGGCCTTTTGGGTATGGTTGGGCAAACGGGTCCTGGACCCGCGGGTAGGGGCGGGTAATACCGGTACGGGGCGGGTACGGGTCGGTTCTTAGTTTTGTAAAAATAGATCGGGGCGGGGCGGGCCAGGTAATTGAAGTTTTAGGGGCGGGCCGGTTCCAAAATTATAGGATCCGCGAGTACCCGGACCGGCCTGTTTGTGTTAGATTGGACGAACGAGATTTAATATCATCTCCCCATCCAATCTCAACCGTCAGTTCAAGTTTTCAACTTTCAACCCTAGCCAACCTTCCCCGAGTCCCCGAGTTCCAGAAGCATCCTCAGCCTCAGCAGCCTCAGACCTCAGTCTCTCGGATTCTCAGACTCTCCATCGACTCTCTTTCCCTGAGTCTCTCTCCCTATCCCTCTCCCTATCCCTTCCCTCGACTTCGACTCACAGTGCTCACCTCACCACTCTCACAGCGCTGTCGCGAGTCGTGACCAACATCATCACCCCCCATCACCGCCTCCGCCGTCGCAACCACCATCATCACCCCATCACCGCCGTCATAACCACCATCATCACAGTGCTCACCTCACCACTTTCTCGTTCTTTCTCTCACCCCTACTCGACTCGACTCGACTCTCTGAGACTCATAGTGACTGAGTCGACCTCATCTGTGTCGACATCACATCAGCTAGCCACCATCACCATCGCGGCATCGTCTCCTGACTCTCCTTCAATCCTCCCAATCGCGAGTTCCGACCACCACCACACCATCCTCGCCGTCAAGAACACCACCATCATCCTGCAAATCCCTAGGTAATTTATAAATTAGGGTTTCTGATTTAGGAATTTAGGATTTTTGCATAAGCTTTTCAATTGATTTAGGAATTATGTGGGTTTCTGATTTAGGAATTTAGGATTTTTGCTTAAGCATTTCAATTGATTTAGGAATTATGTGGGTTTCTGATTTGGGAATTAAGGGTTTTTGGGGCTATGATTGCATAAGCTTTTCGATTGATTATATGGACTGCTGCGATTTGATTACTTGCAGAAACGTTTCTATTGGTTTTGAATTTTATGGATCTGCTTATAGATTGTAGATTTTAAGTTGTTAGGTATTTAAATTTGCAGAAACTTTTCGATTTGTTACAATTTTTGAACTAAAATTGGTAATTGAAGGTTGAAGCTGCAATCTTAATGCTTGTAAGTCAAAGCCAATAGTTAAGATTATTTGATATCCATAGTTTATTGGTTTCGATTTTCAACCCCGAATCGGAACTAACTAGATTATTGAGCAAAGCCAATAATGAAAAGTTTGTTGGCTTTCTTTATGTTTTTGAAATTTCTTTATGTTTATGAAATTTGTAATATATTTCATAAACATAAAGAAAGCCAAAATGTAATATATTTCATGTTTTTTCATTGAATGTTTATAGCCTCATAAGCTAACGGATAAGAGGGATGTTTATGGCCTCAGTGTGGTGTTTTTGGAGCTTTTTACAGGGATGCAGCCAATCTCACATGGCAAAAACCTAATTACAGATTGTGTTTTGGATAACTATATATATGAACCATCTTCTATGCTTTGCATGTGAGAATATAACTTCTTTGTCAAGTTAACATCCCTTATTGTTAATGCTATTTAATCCCTGTAACCGACTAGCTGCACCGGTTTTTGTGTTATTTACAAGTTTTCCTGCACTTCAGGTAAACATTGCATTCCAATGTAATGTTTTGCCAACAGACAAAATGAATATATTTCATGTAATTACTGATTATGTAATATGCTTCTAATCTCTCATATCTAATGATCTCATATGTTTCTTCCTCAATTGTAATTAGAGAGAGGTCAAAAGGAAGGGTGTCGTCCTTCTATCATAAATCATCAGAATATTGGAAGTCATTTCGGATGTTAATTTGGATGTTATTACAAATTTTATGTTATTTTGGATGTTAATTTGATCTTTGGACTTTGGTCTCGGATGCTATTTTGTTGTTTAGGATGTTATTACGGAGCTTATATGTTATTTTGATGTTCGGACCTTGAACTTTCGATGTTATTTAGATTTTTTATGTTATTTGAAATTTTGGATCGTAGTATCTGTAGGCTCTGTACTCGGTTCTAATTTTGGATCTTGGAAATTTGGATTTTTCATGTTATTTGGAATTTTGGATTTAGGAATTTCAAAGATGAAAAAAAAAATTGGATGATGCAGTAGACTATGTACTCTGTTCCAATAAAAAAATAAAATGCAATTGGACCCAACAATAAAAAAAAAAGAAAAGGTAAGTGGAACCGTGGACCAGGCTCGAATCGGCCCGTTTCAAACGGGCCGGGTTAGGTCCGGTTCCAGATTCAAAATTTTCATTACTCGGCCCGCCCCGGCCCGTTACAATTTAAAGCGGGTCCGGTCTGGTCCCTCCAATTTTGGGCCCGGCCCGGCCCGTGCCCACCCCTACTTTTGGGAGCTCACTGGCCTCGGATTCCATCGGAACTTCGAAGTTAACCGAGTTTGAGCAAGGTCAATCCCATGATGGGTGACCCACTGGGAAGATCTCATGTGAGTTCTTAGAAACAAAACCGTGAGGGCGTGGTCGGGGCCTAAAGCAGACAATATCGTGCTACGGCGGAGTCAAGCCCGGAATGTGATGGGGGCCCGGGCCAGGATGTGACACATCATCACTTAATGGTTAAATTAACGAATTAACTAATGAATGTATGAAGTTGAAATGAAATATTAAGTAAAGGTTTGTGATTAAAATGTTTCAAAAATATTGTATGTGGTTGCAATTGACCACGAACCTGAGGGAATAAAGTGTAATTTGCTCAAAAAATGAATAAGAGAAACCCATCAAACGTCAGCCTCACATTTCAAGTGGCGATTTATTTTTTATTTTTGTTTAATTACATAGTTAATTAAAAAAGATGAGTAGCCTCCTATGTTATCAACAGTCGCTTTGGCCGAGTGGTTAAGGCGTGTGCTTGCTAAGTGCATGGGGATCCCCCGCGAGAGTTCGAACCTCTCAGGCGACGATTTATTTTTAATTTTTGTTTAATTTTTTTTCAACCATGCTTGTGGTGCTTTATTTGCAGGATCATGTAAATTGGAATGACCAATATTTGTAGGGAGCATATGTTACGTTCGCAACGTGGCCATACAAAGCTTTTATTTATTATTGTCCAAAAACTTAGGAAGCTAAATGTAAAAAGAACCAACCATGCTTGTGGTGCTTTATTTGCAGGATCATGTAAATTGGAATGGCCAATATTTGTAGGGAGCATATGTTACGTTCGCAACGTGGCCAAACAAAGCTTTTATTTATTATTGTCCAAAAACTTAGGAAACTAAATGTAAAAAGAACCAAACGGCTCATGAGAGGATGATGAGACAATGTTGCCAATGTAGAAAATCATGTTTTGCCATAAAAAGTATGTACACACACATATTATAGAACATATTGTGTACATATATATAGTACATTCATCAATATTAACCAAAAATTACTGTACCATAAAACGTTTGGTAAATTCTTCAAACCCAAAATATGGGTACATTCTTCAGAACCACTAAAAAAAAAAAAAAAGATATTAGGCCTAATAATATTAATAAATTTCTTCGAATAACTTGGCATGGATACATTTTCAAACCAACGAAAAAATGTACCCATATAAATTAAAAAAAAAATAGATTAGAAAAATGTGGGATCCACAGTTGATACATTATCATTTAACGGTCAAATTAGCAGATTGACAAACAGAAGTATGAAATTGAAATGAAATAATAAGCAAATGTATGTGATTGAAATGTTTTAAAAATATTGTATGAGGTTATAATTAACCACAAACATGAGGGGGGTAAAATGTAATTTACCTAAAAAATAATAATAAGAGCAACCCACCAAACGTCAGCATCTCCTCTTTCTTTTTGTGCAAAGCTCTATAGTTGTAAGACTATAAGAAATGTTTACATACAATTATAAGAAAATTTGCTGGAAGTGGAAGAAGAAGGAGAAAAAATGAGAGTGTGAAGTACCAAATGTTTCCGTTTGCCCGTTCAGGTTTTGCATTTCTTTCCTCAACCGTTGTACATTCGTGTTTAATTTATTCTCGTAAGCTGTAATTTCCTATGTTTATTAATTTTACTTTTCATTAGGGTTAGAAATTTGAGCAATAATATGCTATTGTGGTGTATTTTAAAAGGCTAAAGATGCTTCTATGCATGTTTGAAGGAACAATTTGAGTTTGTCAACCACTATCTTAGCAGGTTCGGTTTTTCTTAATGGTAGTCTTAATTGTTCATGTTTTGTACTATCTTGCTTAACTTGATGCCTTATTATCGTTTTGTTGTAATTTTCAGTTTGCCTTCAGATTTTTGGTGCAATTACCTAATTAGTTTGTAAATTTGACATCTGACTTGGTGCTACATGTATTTTAAGTGAAGAACGAATGTGAAGTTTGTAACTCACACAATTCAGACATGGACAATTGTTGAATACAGGTGCTCTTCATTGCTGACTTGTTTTACGGCTTTAAGCATGCAAAATTTTCATGCTCAGTACTTCTCACTTTTGCATCTAATAACGTCTTCAATTGCTACTTAATCTTACGGCCTAGTGATATTCATCTTCACTTATCATTTTGGAGGCCGGAAAGACTTACAGAGGCATTTCAGCCTCTCCTGACCACCATCATGTGATTCACCAACGCCAAGAATTGAATCCAAAACGTGTCATATGAAATACGGGCCCTTATTTCTATATATAATTGTAGAGCTGGACATAAAAATCATGGAACCGAATCGAACAACGACATAATAAACCTGAAAAAACCATGTTGACAAAAAATAATCAACTTACGTTCAAGAACTGGACCAAACCATCCATATCCATTTCGGTTTTCATCTTGGTAGAACCTCAGAACTAGACCAAATCGTTTATTTATTTTTTTAAATATCTTATTCACTTGGCTCATTTTATATATAGACTCAAAGAAATTTAATTAAGTCCAAGCCTAAAATCATGATAATGCTTTCACCCACTCTGCTCATTTGTTAATATCATAATAATGTCGGCTAAATAGCCAAAATGGTGCCTGAGATTTGCATAACTTATCACTTTGGTTCCTGAGATTCTAAATCAATAAAAGTGGTCCCTGAGATTGTCCACCATCCATCATTTTGGTCATTCCGTTAAAAACTTCGTTAAATGTTCCGGAGCTCTTGACCGGAAGTTTGGGCAATTTTCAAAGCTTTATAACTCAATCGTTTCTTAACCAAATTCGATCCATAATATATCAAAATGAAGATAGGAAAGTTTAGAATAATATTATACCTATTTGGAAGCCCAATGGTAGTCCGAGATGGCCGGAAAATAGCCTCAAAGTTGACTGGTCCGAGCAAAAACTGGAAAACTCGTCGGAAACTGGGTAAACTTTAAACGTTCATAACTTCTTCAATATTCAACGAAATTAAGTGATTCAAAAATAAAAATCATACTTCTTGATGAGAAAAATAGAATGGTACATTTTTTGATGACTAACTTGAGACCTAGATAGCCACTTTCGAGCCATTTTTCGGTCAAGCCAAGGTGAGTTAGCCATAAAAAAAGGTACCATTCTCTTAGTCTCATCGAGAAATATGATTTTCATTTTTGAATCAATCGATTTCATTGAGTATTGAAGAAGTTATGAACGTTTAAAGTTTATCCAGTTTTCGGCGAGTTCCCTCAGACCAGTCAACTTTGAGGCTATTTTCCGGCCATCTCAGGCAACCATTGGGCTTCCAAATAGGTATAATCTTATTCTATACTTTCCTATATTCATTTTGATATATTATGGGTCGAATTTGGTTAAGAAACGATTGAGTTACGAAGATTTGAAAATTGCCCAAACTTCCGGCCAAGAGCTCCGGGACACTTAACAGAGTTTTTAACGGAATGACCAAAATGATGGATGGTGGACAATCTCAGGGACCACTTTTATTGATTTGGAATCTTAAGGACCAAAGTGATGAGTTATACAAATCTTAGGGACCATTTTGGCTATTTAGCCTAATAATGTCCTTTTTTATCGTCGATGGTCTAAAAGAGGGGGTTTAAAACCTAAATTTTAAGTTTTAACGCAAATGTTGAAAATGGTCTAAAAGAGGTTTAAATGTAATTTGAATTATTTGAGAGTTAGGCTTGTTCTTCTTCATGCTTATATTCTTCCAAAAAAAAAAAAAAAAGAATCATTTTTTTCGTTGATTTTGTTAGAACCAACAGAACGATAAAGAACTTGTTTATGCAGAAATTAGAATACGTTTGATTGCTGGGAGAATAATCTTATTGAATTAAAGAACAAATATGGCTATTAAATAGCCTTACATCGGAACAGGAAGGGAAATAACAACCCCCACGACTTTACAACCCTATAATCGTGGTGCATGACTAAGTCCAAAACAAATAAACTTGTCACTTAAGACCATCTCCAAGCGTTGGGTTGAAAGCCAATTTTTTTAAGCCCGGAAAATTTAGCTTTTAGCCCAGAAACAGTTTTTTTGCTCCAACCCTTAAGGCCTAAAATTTTAGCCCAAGATTATTAAAGAATGAACTTAAACTAATTTTTTTTCTCTTAAATTTACTTTAAAAAAAATTATGTAGACTATCATAAACTAATTTTATGAACATTTTAATCTAAAAATATTTAAATTCCGATAAATATTTAAAAATCACTAAATCGATACATGAAACACTATGGAAGAATATGAAAATCATGATAGAGATGTATAAACACAAAATTCATAAAACACACAAAACACACAGAACACATGTAAAGCACATACAAAACACATGATAGAGATGTATAAACACAAAATACATAAAACACACAAGACACACATAACACATGTAAAGCACATACAAAACACATGTGAAGGACATACAAAACACATGATAGAGATGAAGCACACACAGAACACATGTGAAACACATGACACACACGAAAAACACATGATGGAGATGAAGCACACACAAAACACATGTGAAACACATGACACACACGAAACACATACAAAATACATACAAAACACATGAAACACATGAAACATAAACTTACACACATGAAACTGAAACCTTCAATCATCCTCTATATAAACACAGGTTGAATATCAGTTGATCACATAATCTTTCAACCTTCAATCATCCTCTATATTCATACAATCTTTCAACCTTCAATCATCCTCTATATTCACTAATCTTTCAACTTTCAAAGTGTTTTTATTTCCTAAAAATCCTCAATATCTCATAAATGGGTGATAGAAGAAGGCGTAGCAGGGCAATGCAGATGGCACAATACCAAGCAAGCCTTGACATTGAGGATGTAGAAATGATCAACACAGAAGCTAAATTTGCAAACTCGCTTATGCAATATGAGCACCATGCTGAATCTAGCTATTGTGATTTTGTCACGGGGCGTTCATTTGTGTAGCGTGATAGAGAAGAATGTCATGACTGAATAATGAAATATTATTTCATCGAGCGTCCGAGATTTCCTGCTCATGATTTTCAGAGGCGGTTTCGGATGAGGAGAGAGCTTTTTGAAAGCATATTGAACACAATTATCAATCATGACCACTACTTTGCAAGGAAGATAGATGTCGTAAGCCACCAAAGTCTATCACCTCATCAGAAGCTCACATTTGCATTTCGGATGCTAGCTAATGGGTGTTATGCAAACTCAACTGATGAGTATTGCCGGCTTGCGGAGACTACTGCTATTGAGAACATGAAGCGCTTCTGTAAGGCAATTGAAGCCATATATAGAGCCATATACCTCCACAAGCCAAATTGTAAAGACTTGAAGAGGCTTTTACACAAGGTAGACAAAAGAGGCTTCCCTGACATGATAGAAAGTCTCGATTGTATGTGTTGATGCACAAAACCGGAGGTCTTAAAACAACGTAAATCCAAATGTGAATCTGCAAGAAATGTAAATAACACAAGATGTATCGTGGTTCACCCCAAGGTTTGGGCTACGTCCACATTGATTATGTATTTATCTAAGGGAGAGAGGGCTCTGAGAGTGAGAGCTTTGAGAGGGGGTGAGAGGGCCTAGGAATTGGCCTCCCTTAATTGTGAGGGTGATGGGGTCCTTTTATAGAATAAAGACTCCTTACTTATTACGTATTTGCCTATTACTTTATCACATAATTACATTTAAGTCCCCCGAGTATTTGTACGAGATCTAAATACGAGGCCCTACATATGGTATAAACAGTAGTCCCCCAAGTCTTCAGTTAAGAGAGTCTTTTGGCTGGAGACTTGAAATTCAGTCCATGTGTAGGCCGAAGTAACTAGATGTTGTCTTGAACTGATGTTCGATATGAGGTGGTGCTTAATCTAAAATGATGCTTAACTAGAAGTAGCACATGCTGCGAGGCTGCGAGGCTCGTGGCTTATGTTGCCTTGATTGACTCGGCTTGTGGCATTGAAGGTGATGAAGTCCCTTTTATAGAATAAGGGCTCGCTCCTCAATACATGAATGATGGGCTAGAGTTAATGCTCTTTAATGATGGTGAATGGGTCCCTTTTATAAAATAAGGGCTCGCTCCTCAGTACATGAATAATGGGTTAGGAGTGATGCTCGTGGTGAGGCGGTTGCTCAGCTGGCGGCGATGCTCTCTAATGAAGGTGAGGGAGTCCCTTTTATAGAATAAGGGCTCGCTCATCAATACATAAATACGGGCTAGAGTTGATACTTGCGGCGAGACGGTTGCTCAGTAGGCGGTGATGCTCTCTAATGGTCGTGAGGGGATCCCTTTTATAGAATAAGGGCTCGCTCCTCAATACATAAGTGATGGGTTAGGAGTGATGCTCACGGCGAGGCGGTTGCTCAGCTGGCGGCGTTGCTCTCTAATAAAGGTGAGGAAGTCCCTTTTATAAAATAAGAACTCGCTCCTCAATACATAAGTGATGGGTTAGAGTTGATGCTTGCGGTGAGGTGGTTGCTCAGTAGGCAGCGATGCTCTCTAATGAAGGTGAGGGAGTCCCTTTATAAAATAAGGGCTCGCTCATCAGTACATGAATAATGGGCGCTCTCTAATGAAAGTGAAGGAGTCCCTTTTATAGAATAAGGGCTCGCTCCTTAATACATAAATAATGGGCTAAGTTCCCCAAGTATTTTTCATAAGGCCCAGTTGAGGCCCAATATATGGTACATAATGTAATTCCCCAAGTCTTCGGTCAATAGAGTCTGTTGGCTGGAAACTTCAAATTAAATCCATGTATAGGCCAAAGTGGTGGTTGTTCGGAGGTGGTATTTGTATACCCTGCACTGAATCTTTATAGGTGAAGCTTTGCAAGTGAAGCTTTGAAGCTAGAGCTCTGTAAATGAAGCTTTCGAAGCTGGAGCTTTTGTAAATGAAGCTTTTGAAGCTAGAGCTCTGTAAATGAAGCTTTTGAAGCTAGAGCTCTATAAATGAAGCTTTTGAAGCTGATTGACATGAGTGATGCTCATGAATGTTTATGTTGATTGACATGAGTGATGCTTATGGATGTTGTCATGAATGTTTATGTATGATTTTCATGAGTGATGCTCATGAATGTTTATGTATGAATGACATCAGTAATGCTCATGTATAATTTGAAGTACTGGGCGTACTTTTGATCACCTGGTTGGTGGCATGAAGGAGAGTATGGGTTGTACATTTCATCACCTGGTTGGTGGCATGAATGGCTAGTTGCCAAATGATATTAGAGTACGGGTTGTACATTTCATCACCTGGTTGGTGGCATGAATGGCTAGTTGCCAAATGATATTAGAGTACGGGTTATACATTTCATCACCAGTAGTCTTCAGTCAAAAGAGTCTTTTGGCTGGAGACTTGAAATTTAGTCCATGTGTGGGCCGAAGTAACTAGATGTTGTCTTGAACTGATGTTCGATATGAGGCGGTGCTCAATCTAAAATGATGCTCAACTAGAAGTAGCACACCAGGTGGTATAAACAGTATGCATTGGGAGTGGAAGAATTGTCCTACTGCTTGTGCTAGCCAATTCAAGGGCCATCATAACAAGCCAACCATCGTGCTCAAGGCTGTGGCGTCTTACGCCACATGAATTTGGCATGCATTCTTCGGCGCTCATGGAACAAACAGCGATATCAACGTTCTTTGGTATTCTCCTATATTCGATGATGTTGTCAATGGATCGGCACTAGAATTTCGGTACAAGGTAAATGATAATAGGTATGAGCTAGGTTACTACCTAACTGATGGTATTTATCCTAGTTGATCTATCTTTGTCAAAAGTTTTTCTCATCCCAATAGTGCAAAGAAGAAATTATTTTTGCAGAGGCAAAATTCTTATAAGAAGGATGTGAAGAGAGCGTTTGGGATCTTACAAGCTCGATGTGCAATTGTTAGAGGGCCTGCGTGACTTTGGCATACCGAAGACCTTTATTCAATCATGATAACATGCATAATTTTGCATAACATGATTGTGAAATATGAGTACATCAAAATTGAAGAAGATTCAGACGAAGATGTGGATGATGACCAACCAACACATGCGAGAGCAATGGCAATAGATGTTGAATATCTCGCTGCAACCACATATGAGACTTGACAGGATAGGGTCAGTGAGACCATCTCCAATGGTTGGGCTAAAAGCCAAATATTTTAGCCTGAAAAATTTAGCTTTTAGCCCAAAAACAGCTTTTCTGCTCCAATCGTTTTGGCCTAAAATTTAGCCCGGGATTATTAAAGAATGAACTTAGGCTATTTTTTTTCTTAAATTAATTAAAAAAAAAATTAATATGTAGACTATTGTAAATTAATTTTATGAACATTTTAATCTAAAAAAATTTAAATTCCGATAAATATTGAAAAATCACTAAATTTTCCACAAAGCAAGCTTTCAACTTTTACCAATCTTTCAACCCTGGGCTAAATTTTCCTTGCTTTGTCACCCTATGCAAAAAATACATAAAAATAATTAGTTGCAACATAATAATATGTACATGACAAATAAAATATCAAGAACAAAACTCACAATTTCTGTGGCGCTCCTTCCACTAGCCATGCCAACCACGGCTCTCTTCAAGCTTCCCTTCCATAAAGTGCATGCTTTGTTGATAGTCTTCCACCGATCATAAACACCACCACCATCCCCCTGCCGCCATTGCAGTTTTCTTGAAACTTTGCAATGATTTTATCCCACAAAACCTTCTTATTTTGATTTGTGCCAACTGCACCATCTTCGCTAACAGAAACCCATGCCAAGCATAGAGCAACATCTTCCTCACAGGTCCAATTACGACCTCTAATATGCTCTCTTGCCATGTTGAACAATTTGGAAATGGAAAGAAATGGTAGAAAGATAAATTGGAAGAATTGTAAGAGAAAATTGAGTTTTGTGTGGATGTTTGAACAAATACATAGGTATTTATAAAGTTTTTGGGTATATATTTTTTTAAATTATTTTAGCGGTTGAATTTAAATTTTGGCCGTTAGATCTTTTTTTTTTACTGTTAGATTTGATTATATTCGATCTTAGCCGTTGGATTCAATGTATTTTAAAATAACATATTTAAAAAAATCAAATTTGAATTTGGACTGTTGGATCAACCAATGGTCCTTGAAAACTAGCCATCCGATTCAAAATGTAGCAGTTGGAAATCGATGGGTGGCCGACAACCCGCTGACAGTGAGGCCCACCCTTGTCAGGAACGAAATGCAGGCGCTCCGTGTGGGTCGCGTTGGTGCGTGAACGAGCCGAGACTGGCCTAAAGGCCAGCGAGTCCAGTCTCGCGGGGAGGGGGGAGAGGGGGGAAACTGGGGGGTATTTGGCCCAAAAATAACATTTGACATTTAGCCCAAAAATTTAGCATGCGTTGGAGATGGTTTGGGGGGTTATTTGGGGGGTAATTTGGCTTTTAGCCCCCTATTGGAGATGGTCTGAGTATATGAGACGTTTAAATAGAATTCAAGCTCCTCTAGGTCATGACACACTCCGTAAGGATTTGGTTGAGCATGTATGGCGCCGAAAAGGTGAACGTTGATGATGTTGGTGTATTAATGTGTTCTTGTGTTAAATTTAAGTGTGCTATGTTTTTAGTTTATGTAATAATTGTAAGTGTACTATGTTGGTATTTTTTAGTAATAAATTGAAGTGTCTTCTTGTGCAAAGTATGCATAAGTACAATAATTATTGAAGGCATCTAGATTAATAGAAACAATAATTAATAAGCCATAAATTTAATACACACGACAATTAATAAAGTACATAAACTTAATACAAACAACAATTCATAAACTACATAAACTTAATACAATCGATAATTCATAAACTACATGAACTTAATAATGATATCCACCATCTTGACTTGGTGGTGGACTTGAGATATAGGGTTGAGATGATTCATAATCTTGAAATATACTCCTTGTGGCATACTTTCGCAAAATTTCCTTTTGCTTACCACGTAAGAACTTCTTCCTCTCTGAAGTGTATTTGTTGAGGTCCTCTATCATGAAATTAATTTCAAACCTATCTTGCTCCCTATCCCCTTCTTCCTTCATTTACAAACACATTCAGGCCGTTTCTTCTGGGTGAGTGCTATGGGTTTCCCTCAATCATAGAAATCCGGTAGCAATGTGTCTACTCATCGGATCATGAGACTTCCCTTTTCTCTTTACTTCCTTTTGCTTATCTCTTCTTGGGGGCCTTACAAAAGAAGGAGTTGGGGTCATTTCATCGACACCTTCCTTGACACCTTCATCTCTATCATTTGTCGATGCTACTTCACGTTGAAATAATCTTCCCCATTGTTGGTCCGTATTGGTTGCTCACCTCAGACAATCCTTGAGGATGTCCCAAGCATGCTGCAACTTAAAAGGTTGCTTTTTTAGTGTTACTCTTGTCTTGTAAATTTTCATTGCTTTGTCACCCTAATAAAAAAATACATAAAAACAATTAGTTGCAAAATAATATTATGTACATGACAAATAAAATATCAACAAAAAACTCACAATTTTTGCGGTGCTCCTTCCACTAGCCATGTCAACCACGGCTCTATCCAAGATTCCCTTCCATAAAGTGCATGCTTTGTTGATAGTCTTCCACCGATCGTAAACACCACCACCTTCCCTCCCCTCGCCGTTTTAGTTTTCATGAAACTTTTCAACGATTTTATCCCACAAAACCTTTTTATTTTGATTCGTGCCAACTGCACCATCTTCCTCACAGGTCCAATTATGACCTCTAATATGCTCTCTTGCCATGTTGAACAATTTGGAAATAGAAAGAAAATAGAAAGAAAAATTGGAAGAATTGTAGGAGAAAAGTGAGTTTTGTGTGGATGTTTGAACAAATACATAGGTATTTATAGAGTTTTTGGGTGAATTTTGAGTTAAATAATTTTTTTAATTATTTTAACCGTTGGATTTAAATTTGGGCCATTAGGTCTTTTTTTACTGTTAGATTTGATTATATTCGATCTCAGCTGTTGGATTCAATATATTTTAAAATTACATTTAAAAAAAAACAAAATTTGAATCTGGATGATAAATCTCAGTCGTCGGATGATAAAAAGAGCTGTTGAGCTCATGATGGTGGCCGATAGCGACCTTGATAGTGGGTCCCACCCTGGCAGTGGGTCTCATCTTATATGGCGTTGAAGGCCTCACCCACATGGGGCGAGTTTGGCGCGTGATCGGGCCGAGAATGGGCTGGGAAAGGGCGAGTCCACGCCTTGGTTTGGCATTAGGCTTGGGTTGGGTTCGTTTTGGGCTTTTAGCCCAAAGATTATTATGCACGACTTCACACATAAAAAGAAGAAGCCCTAACAACTTTAACAGATTTGTGTATTTATTTTTAATTTGCGTTGATCTAGAACTAGAAAAAAACATGAAATTCATGCTCTTCAACTTTCACAAACAGTCTTACAACAACTCTTTGATTTGTGAGCAACTTTCAAATCGCTGACTTAGAGATGCTGAAGGTGATGCGGGCAACGATTGCTGCTTCTTCTTCTTCGAATGTTGGTTATGGAAGCAGCAGCACCAGAGGTGTGCTGCCTTGCCTTCTTCAATCTTCTCCTGTTGCTGTTTTCACTCTCGAGCTTCTAAATCGACCGAATCTAGAAACACTCAACAACACCAGCTTGTGAAAATCAGTAATGTTGATGATGCTTTGAATGTGTTCGACAAAATGCTTCAAAGGCGTCCTCTGCCTTCCGTTGTCTCTTTCAACCAAATCTTGACTCAACTTGCCAAGTTGAAACATTATTCGACAGTCATCTCCATGAATAACCAAATGGTTTGTCCGAAATTCATCCAGATGTTTATACTCTAACCATTATCATGAATTGCTTTTGTCATCTCAACCAAGTGGAGTCTAGTTTATCAGTCTTGGCTAACTTCTTCAAATTAGGTTTTGAGCCAAATGTCACGACCTTCACCACTCTAATCAACGACTTTCTTCTTAAGAATAGAGAGGCCGAGGCAGCATCACTTTTCAACAAAATGATGGAGAGAGGTAATTGTAAACCTAATGTGGTTACCTTCGGCACACTTGTAAAGGGCCTTTGCTTGAAAGGTAAAAAGAATGTAGCAATCCAATTGCTTAAGAAGATGGAAGAAAATGCTTGCATGCCTGATGCGAAATATATAAGCACACAAATTAAACCCTCTTTTTATCAATTGTAGTAAAGTATGTAAGTAGGGATCGTTCTAGGCCGGGGATTAGGAGGGATTGCTAAATCACTTGGAAACTGACTTGAAAACGTAAAAACAAAGTTTAAAACACTAACTAGACTCAAAGAATGCAAAACTATACTTTAAAACACTAAAACAAACCAAAAGACTCAAAACAGCCCCTAAACACTCAAAACTACCTTAAACACACAATCTGGGCAGTTTTGGGACTCTAACACAAACTTGGACGAATTTTGGTTTTCTAATGAACTAAAACACTTAAAAACATAATCTAAGACAAGTTCTAATTAATATGACTCAAAGAAATAAGATGGGGTTGATTTTGGATGAAAATAATTAAATTAAGACAAGAACAAAGTAAACAAATTCTTAGACAAATTTAAGTGAATCAAAACAGATTGTAAAATGAATTTGAATGAAACTTATGGATGGAAGGCTAGCTAGGAGGTTCTTCTCCACACATGTCACACTTGCATACAAAACGATTTCCAGTTGCTTTTCGATAAGCTATGAATACTCAACGCCCCAAATTAACCGTGAATTGCACTAATTAACCCTCAGTTTTTCCACAAGTTATTGGGTTGGATGATACGACAACCCAAAACATTCCCTACAAGTTCCCTACATGAATTGCATAATAGAGATACAAGCAAGAATAATTAAGTTCTATGAAAAACATAAGCATTGACGAGGCACTCGTTACTATGATTTGCATGAAACTTATGCCAAGAATTTACTTAACGTGATTGTGACTAGCAACCTTCACTACTTGTGAATATAAGTTCATAACGATTAGGTGAAACTCCCTTATATTCTAGCGTTAAATTCATGCATGAAAATTAAGCGTGCACTCTCAACCAACATACACAAATCATTTCTTATACGATCGGATAAGTAAATTGAATTCACAACTTATGAATCACAACTGGATGTAATCAAATCATATTGCAAGTATGAACATGGTTTCGAATCACCCCCTAACTAAGAGGGATTTAGTTCCTCATACTCACAAAGCAAAGATACATAAAATTAGACATTAAAATCAAAGGAAAGAAAACACCTAAAATGCTCCAACTTGGGTAGCAAGTGCATCCAAGAATTCTCCTTTGCTTGCTTGCGGCAGATTGCTTTGTGGACGGATTTTTGGGTAGTTTTATGATGTAGAATGGATGGGGAATGGTATGGAAAGGTTTAGGGTAAGTGTGGAGGAGTGTTTGAGGGTTGGAGGGTGGTGGAGAACTAGGCAAAGAGGGTGGAAGAAGGTGGAGTGGCTGTTATGTTTTCTAGGCACTAGAATGGTGTTTTTGGGGTGTTTTGCTACCTAGAGGTTGTATGGACGAATTTTCTGTGATGAATGATGAATATGAGAGTGTGAACCCTTTGCCAAGGGGTGTAAACATGTATATATAGGCCCCAAAAACCTTAGAGAATCAGGTTAGGCTAGGGAGAATGCATGGCAAAGAGTGTATGTGGTGTGCAATGGTCCAAGGGTGAAAATGAAGTGATGATGCAAAGTGTGAAGGGTAAAATGGAGTGGTCTTGTAGCTAGGGAGCATGAATGATTGTGTACATTGCATAGAGATGGAAAGGGAGGTGAAAATGTGTCAATAAATGGGTCAAAGGTGCAGCAACATGTGGTACACAAGGCATGGGATTCCAAATGTGAATGATGGAGCATCAATTGGTGCATGTTATGGTTGTGAAAGTTGTATAAAATTTTGTGGGTGAAGGGAACAAGAGGTATCAAGCAATTAAGTGTAATAATTAAATGAATTGAAGCATGAAATCAGAAATTATGTAGGGGACAAGAGTGATCAAGCATGGCATGGGAATCCAAAGGGAATTCTATGTTGTTTTGCATGGCAATGAAGGCAAGTTGGGGTGACAAATTTTTGGGCTGAGTTCTTCATATTTTGGACCATAATTCTTCACATTCTTGGCCTCTTTAGTTCTCAAATTCATCCATCCACTTTGGCCCAAATATGTGACATGCATTCCAAGCTCCATTTTGCTCCAAAATGCTCCAAAATGCATCTTCTTGCCTACTTTGTCCATAAAATCTGAAAACACACGAAAATGACTTTAAACATTAAAATAACTAAGGAAACACGACATAAATGCACAAGAACAAGCCAACTAAGTCGCATAAATATGCTCCTATCAATGCCTAACATAATTGTCTACAACACGATCATCGACAGTCTTTGCAAAGATGCTCTAGTTGTTGATTCACTGAACCTCTTTTTAGAAATGACGAGTAAGGCCATTGCTCCCAATGTCATTACCTATACCTCTTTGATTCACGGAGTTTGCAAAGTAAGGAAGTGGAAAGAAGCTACAAAATTGTTGAATGAAATGGTGGAGAAACATATCAGTCCAGATGTGCACACCTTCAATGTCTTGGTTGATACATTTTGCAAAGAGAGGATGGTCCAGGAAGCAAGGAGCGTGGTTGAGATGATGATGCAAAGATATATCAAACCTAGTACAATCACGTACAATTCGCTTATGGATGGGTATTGTTTGCGGGGAGAAATGGACGAGGTAAAAGAGGTTTTTGAAGTAATGGCTATTGTAAGTGCAAACGAATAGATGATGCCCATAAGCTTTTATTGGAAATGTCTCATAAGGGAGTTGTTCCAAATACTATTACTTATAACACTCTTATGGATGGGTTTTGCAAGATGGGGAGAACACAAGATGCATTGAACTTGTTCTCTCAAATGCAAGCTTGTGGCCAACTTCCAGACATTCAAACTTATTCTATTTTATTGCATGGCATGTGTGCAAACCAACAATTTCCTAAGGCAGTTTAATTGTTGGAAGAGATTGAGGAAAAGAAGTTGGATATTGGTATTGTAACTTATAATATTCTTATTGACGGTTTGTGCAGAGCTGAAAAAGTTGAATATGCATGGGATTTCTTTCGTTGTTTATCATCAAAAGGAATTCAACCTAATGGCAAGACATATACTATAATGATTCGTGGATTATGTAATGGGGGGCAAATATGTGAAACGGAAAACTTGCTCAGAGAAATGAAAAAGAAAGGCTGTTCTCCAGATGGTTGGACGTACAACACAATTATTCGAGGGTTTATCAATAACAATGAGACATCAACAGGAGTGAGGCTTATTCAAGAAATGGTGAAGAGGGATTTTTCTGCAGATGTATCAACTACGGAGTTGATTGTTAATTTATTGTCTAAAGATAGGGTAGACGCCACTTTGTTGGCATTTATAGAAAGACCATGATGAAATTGATTTGCATCTTTTTAGTTTTGACAAGTTTCGGTACATCTTCCCTTGAATGGTACATTGGAGGGGGGAGTTGTTCGACTGTCGAGTCCAGTTCAGGTAGCCATTCATTCATGCATCGCCTAGTGACGTATGATATGTGTTATTAACTGAATTTATCAATTAAGATTATGAAATCTGTTGGTGAAGTAGAGTATTTGGACTAGTATTAAATTTGTAGACATATTTATGACTCGAATACCAATCCATGAGATTGCCTCCGCTTGCTTTATGAATCCTGCAAATATGCGTATTAAGTGACAATCCAGGTCGGAGATAAGAGTCCAAGACTAGTTCCCAATTCCAACCTTGCGCCGCCTGAATAACTAGTCGTGTTTGAGCGTGATAATTGCTTGTTTTAACCTTTTTTATTTTTTATTTTTTTTAAATTTTACTATTTTACAGCTCTTACATTATAAAACGTTTTTTTCTTTTTTTTTTTGGTTTTTTTGTTTTTTGAATAAAGATATTATGTACACTTAATAGGTGGGAAGGTGAGCTAAGTCTCATAATGGGCTAGCAACAATGTAATTCAAATACGCTGTTGACGAGAATCAAACCTAAGACTTCTCACTTACAAGTGAAGAGAAATACCACTAAACTGTAGTATTAAGTGGCTATACAATGTTTTTCAATTTCAAGAGTTTAATTTTTTGTCTGAAGGGCTTTTATGTCCAATTAGTTAAATTACATATCAATAGAACTCAGATGGTCAACTAAAATTTTATAAAATTAACAATCTAACCTACTAATCAAAACTGTGTAAAAGATATGGGCTGCAATGTAATTTTACACAAAATATTTTGCTATTTTTTTTTAAAGTAATGCTACACTTACAACATATTTTCTTATTTGAATCATCTCTCTAATAACGGTGGGGCCGCCAACGCATGTGGGTCATATCTTTGTTAGATAGACAGTACAAATATGTTGTAAGAATAACAATTTTGTTTTTTGAAGTTTCACCCACATAATTCTAACATGTCTTTACCGCTATGTTTGAATAAAAAAATGACAGGATTTTATTCTCTAAATTTGTAAATTTTCTTGTTTGAGTAACCTAAAAGAATAAGGAAATTGGATGCGAAACTTGTTATTTTTAAACTTTCAATTATAGAAATTGGGAAATGACATTTATTTATATGGAATTTAAACTTAGGAATTTGAGATCCCAAATTCCAAGTTTTTCTTCTAAGTGAAAATTCTAAATTTCTATGTTTATGAATCTAAACAAGGGGATTAGTGCATGTCAATTTATAAATTCTAACTTTTACCTAAATTCCAAGTTTTTCTTCCCTACAGTAGCATTACCATAATACCATTAGCACCAGAGGTATGCTGCCTCGCCTTCTTCAATCTTCTTATGTCGTTGTTTTCTTCAACAATTACTTGGGTTTGTTTCACTCTCGAGCTTCTAAATTGACGGAATCAAGAAACACCCAACAACACCTGCGTGTGAAAATCACTAATGTTGAGGATGCTCTCAATGTGTTCGACGAAATGCTTCAAAGGCGTCCTCTGCCTTCTATTATCCCTTTCACTCAAGTGTTGGGTCAACTTGCCAAGTTGAAAAATTACTCAACAATCATCTCCTTGAACAACCAAATGGTTATGTCTAGAAATCGTCCAAATGCTTATACTCTAACCATTATCATTAATTGCTTTTGTCATCTCAACCAAATGGAGTTTAGTTTGTCAGTCTTAGGTATCTTATTCAAATTAGGTTTTGAGCCAAATGTCACAACCTACACCACTCTAATAAACGACTTTCTTCTTAAGAATAGAGAGGCTAAGGCAGCAACACTTTTCAACAAAATGATAGAGAGAGGTAATTGCAAGCCTGATGTGGTTACTTTCGGTACACTAGTAAAGGGCCTCTACTTGAAAGGTAACAATACTGCAGCAATCCAATTGCTTAAGAAGATGGAAGGAGCTTGCAAGCCTGATGTAGTTGTCTATAGCACAATCATGGACAGTCTTTGCAAGGATACTCTAGTTGTTGATGCACTAAACCTCTTCTCAGAAATGATGAGTAAGGGCATTGCTCCCGCCATCATTACCTATACCTCATGGATTTTGCAAAGTAGAGAATTGGAAAGAAGCTAAAAGATTGTTTAATGAAATGGTGGAGAAACATATCTTTCCAAATGTGTGCACCTTCAATGTTTTGGTTGATACATTCTGCAAATAAGGTATGGTCCAGGAAGCAAGGAGTGTGGTTGAGATGATGATTCAAAGAGATATCAAACCTAATACAGTTACATATAGTTTGCTTATGGATGGTTACTGTTTGCGAGGAGAAATGGACGAGGAGAAAAAGGTTTTTGAAATAATGCTTAGAAAGGGCTGCATGGTTGATGCTCATACTTATAACATATTGATAAATGGCTATTGTAAGCGTAAAAGGATAGATGATGCTCGAATGATTTTCTGGAAATGTCTCATAAGGGATTCGTTCTAAATACGGTTACTTATAACACTCTTATGGATGTGTTTTGCAAGATGGGGAGAACACAAGACGCACATAACTTGTTCTCTTAAATGCAAGCTTGTAGCCAACTTCCAGACATTTAAATGTATAATATTTTACTGGATGGCCTTTGTAAAAACCAACAATTTCCCATGGGTGTTGAATTGTTAGAAGAGATGGAGGGAAATAGTTAGATTTTGATATTGTAACTTATAATATTCTTATTGATGGTTTGTGCAGAGTTGAAAAAGCTGAATATGCATGGGATCTCTTTCGTCGTTTATGATCAAAAGGAATTCAACCTAATGTCAAGACATATATCATAATGATTCGTGGATTATGTAATGGGGGACAAATATGTGAAGCGGAAAACTTGCTTAGAGAAATGGAAGAGAAAGGCTGTTCTCAAGATGGTTGGACGTACAACACAATTATTCGAGGGTTTATCAATATGACACGCCCCGATCCTAATGTCATCGGGACATCGAGATGGTCACGTGCTGGCCGACACCCGAGGGTGACGAAAGCCATTTACTGAAAGAAATGCTGAAAACAAGGAATAAATAAGACTTATAAATATAAAAATAATGAATATGCATTTAAGGAACGTGTTCAGAGCATACAACTAATTTAGAATACTAAAAGGAACAATATAAAATTGAGTTGACAAAAAAGTGGGTCCTACACCGAGAGGACTTGAAAATGCAGATGCGGAAGTGCTTTGACGTCGGGATTGTATGCCTCGATTCTAGTCCTGAAGGGGGCATAAAAAAACATGAGTGGACCAAGTTGATATAGATATAGTAAAACGGTTATCAATATACTAACCAAATTTGAATCTGGATGATAAATCTCAGTCGTCGGATGAAAAAAAGAGCCGTTGGGCTCATGATGGTGGCCGACATCAGCCCTGACAGTGGGTCCCACCCTGTTGGGCATTGAAGGCCTCAACCCATTTGGGGCGAGTTAGGCGTATGATCAGGCCGAGAGTGGGCTGGGAAAGGGCAAGTCCACGGGTTTCTGGGCTAATTCTTAGGGGGTATTCGGCCTTGGTTTGGCATTCGGCTTGGGTTGGGTTCATTTTGGGCTTTTAGCCCAAAGATTATTATGCATGACTTCAAACCTAAAAACGAAGAACCCTAACCCTATCAGCTAGAAGATCCTAACAACTTTAATAGATTTGTGTATTTGTTTTTAATTTGTGTTAATCTAGAACTAGAAAAAAAAACATGAAATTCATGATCTTCAACTCTCACAAACAGTCTTACAACAACTCTTTGATTTGTGAGCAACTCTCAACTCGCTGACTTAGAGATGTTGAAGGTGATGCGGGCAACGATTGCTGCTTCTTCTTCTTCGAAGGTTAGTTATGGAAGCAGTAGCACCAGAGGTATGCTACCTTGCCTTCTTCAATCTTCTCCTGTTGTTTTTTTCTTCAACAATTACTTGTCTTTGTTTCACTCCCGAGCTTCTAAATCGACTGAATCTAGAAACACTCAACAACACCAGCTTGTGAAAATCAATAATGTTGAGGATGCTTTGAATGTGTTTGACGAAATGCTTCAAAGGCGTCCTCTGCCTTCCGTTGTCTCTTTCAACCAAATCTTGACTCAACTTGCCAAGTTGAAACATTATTCGGCAGTCATCTCCATGAATAACCAAATGGTTGTGTCCGGAATTCATCCAGATGTTTATACTCTAGCCATTATCATTAATTGCTTTTGTCATTTCAACCAAGTGGAGTATAGTTTGTCACGACCTACACCACTCTAATCAACGACTTTCTTCTTAAGAATAGAGAGGTCGAGGTTGCAGCACTTTTCAATAAAATGTTGGAGAGTGGTAATTGCAAGCCAAATGTGGTTTCTTTCGGCACATTAGTTAAACGTCTTTGCATGAAAGTTAATAATAGTGAAGCAATCCAATTGCTTAAAAAGATGGAAGAAAGAGGTTGCAAGCCTAACATAGTTGTCTATAGCATGATCATCGACAGTCTTTGCAAGGATACTCTAGTTGTTGATGCACTGAACCTTTTTTTAGAAATGACGGGTAAGGGCATTGCTCCCAACGTCATTACCTATACCTCTTTAATTCATGGATTTTGCAAAGTAGGGAAGTGGAAAGAAGCTACAAGATTGTTGAATGAAATGGTGGAGAAACATATCTTTCCAAATGCGCACACCTTCAATGTCTTGGTTGATACATTCTACAAAGAGGGGATGGTCTAGGAAGCAAGGAGCTTGGTCGAAATGATGATTCAAAGAGATATCAAACCTAATACAGTTACATACAATTCACTTATGGATGGTTACTATTTGCGAGGAGAAATGGGCGAGGCGAAAGAGGTTTTTGAAGTAATGCTTAGCAAAGGCTGCATGGTTGATACTTGTAGTTATAACATAATGATAAACGACTACTCTAAAATTAAAAGGATAGATGATGCCCGAATGTTTTTTGTGGAAATGTCTCATAAGGGAGTTATTCCATATACGATTACTTATAGCACTCTTATGGATGGGTTTTGCAAGATGGGGAGAACACAAGATGCAAATAACTTGATCTCTCAAATGCAAGCTTGTGGCCAACTTCCAGACATTTAAACGTATAATATTTTACTGGATGGCCTTTGTAAAAACCAACAATTTCCCATGGGTGTTGAATTGTTGGAAGAGATGGAGGGAAAGAAGTTGGATTTTGATATTGTATCTTATAATATTCTTATTGATGGTTTGTGCAGAGCTGAAAAAGTTGAATATGCGTGGGATCTCTTTCGTCGCTTACCATCAAAGGGAATTCAACCTAATACCATCACGTATAATACAATGATTAGTGGATTTTGTAATGGAGGGCTAATATGTGAAGCGGAAAACTTGCTTAGAGAAATGGAAGAGAAAGGTTGTTCTCCAGGTGGTTGGAGGTACAACACAATTATCCGAGGGTTTATCAATAAGAATGAGACATTAACGGGAGTGAGGCTTATTCAAGAAATGGTGGATAGGGGTTTTTTTGAGATGCATCAACTACAGAGTTTATCGTTAATTTATTGTCAAAAGATAGAGTAGATGCCACTTTGTTGGCATTTATAGAAAGACCAAGATGAAATTGGTTTGCATTTTTTCGTTTTGACAAGTTTCGATGCATCCTTCCCTTGAATGCTACATTGGAGGAGGGAGTTGTTCCACTGTCGAATCCAGTTTAGGTAGCCATTCGTTCATGCATTGCCTAGTGACGTATGTTATGTGTTATTTGTTGTGCTAGGAATAGCACCAAGCCTTATGGAACCAACTCAAACTAACCCACAGGAAATATATCAAATGGAATGCAAGAACAAAATAATAAAGACACCAAGATTTCAACGAGGTTCCTCAACAGTCAGTGTAACTGGAGTACGTCCTCGGAGCAGTAGGAACTCACCCAATAATCCACTATCAACCAAATGAGAGTTTACAAAGTGTTGGCTAGCTCACAACCCAAAAACCCCAATACAACTAATAGCTCTCACACACCAAAGAAAACAAATAGAGAGAAATATAATGAATAATTTCCTCCCTATACGAAGCTCAAAGCTAATACAACAAATACAACTTTGATGAATGATTACTAACCGAAGAGAGGTGCTCTCTTGCAATGAGGAATGCAGCACTCATTCTTCTCTGCTCGGATGCTCTGCTACTCTGCTCTCTGAGCAAAGTTGGGCTTTTCCAAAAACTAAATGATGCTCCCACTTCTTCTCCAAAGGCAAATGGGGGAGTAAAAAACCAAATTTTCTGCCTTTGAAATTTCAACAAAACAAAAGGAAACATAATCATTTGACTCTTCATAATGATGTTCCCACATCATTATGTCCTTCATTTTTTATTATATGCACCGAAAGGTTTTTGGTCACTTGGCCACTAATACAACGATCTCCACCTTGGCCAAGTTCCGAGAATGCCATGATAAGCCAACTAACACAGTCAACACAAAAATTACTCCCAAACACTAGCAAGAGAACAACTCATGCCGAGCCAAATGCTCCGAAACTCCTACTGCTCAACGCATTCTTTATATAGGAAAAATGTGAGCCAAGTTTAAGCAATGAACAAACTTGGCTACACCAACAACCTTAGTCAACATATCAGCGGGATTGTCTTTAGTTGGAATCTTCTGGAGAATGATCTCTCATTCACCAACGACTTCACGCACAAAGTGATATCGCACATCTATGTGTTTGGTCATCACAAGATGAACTTGATACTTAGCCAAATAAATAGCACTCTGACTATCACAATGTACCTCTACTTGCTTCTGATCAACCCCCAAATCTTTAATCAGCCCATGTATCTAAATGGCTTCCTTTATAGCTTCAGCAACTGCCATATATTCAGCCTCTGTAGTAGACAAGGCAACAGACGACTACAAAATGGACCTCTAACAAATTGGCCCTTTAGCCATAGTAAACACATAGCCTGTAGTAGACTTCCTTCCATCCAGAACACGTGCATAATTTGAATCAACATAACCAACTGCAAAATGACCAATACCAGAGTCATCTCTCTCAAAGCATAAACCAACATCTCGAGTACCATAGAGATACCTCAATATCCACTTAGCTGCTTGCCAATGCTCTTTACCTGGATTATGCATATATCAACTCACCATGCCAACTGCATGAGCAATATCCGGTCTAGAGCATACCATTGCATACATCAAACTACCAACCAAATTTGCATATGATATATTTTTCATTTGCAGCTTCTTTTTATTAGTTTTAGGACATTGTAGAGAACTCAATTTAAAATAAGGAGCCAAAGGGGTACTAACCGCTTTGGTTGAATCATGAACTCCAAACTTTCGAATAAACTTCTCAAGGTATTGTCTTTGATTCAAACTGACCAAACCCTTCTTTCTATCTCTAGTGATCTCCATGCCAATGATCTTTTTCGCTTCACCAAGATCCTTCATCTCAAACTCATTTTTCATTTGCTTCTTCAATTTCTCAATCTTTTTGACATTCTTTGAGGCAATCAACATATCATCAACATATATCAACAAATAAATGAAAGACCCATCTTGCAACTTCTTGAAGTACACACAATGATCATATTGACTTCTAGAATAATTTTGGCCTCTCATAAATTTATCAAACCTCAAATACCATTGCCTTGGAGATTGCTTCAAGCCATAAAGTGATTTCTTCAATTTGCAAAACAAATTCTCCTTCTCTTTCACTATATACCCATCCGGTTGACACATATAGATCTCTTCATTCAAATCACCATGTAGGAAAGCCGTCTTCACATCAAGTTGCACAAGCTCAAGATCATACTGTGCAACAAGAGCTAACATAATACAGATTGAGGATTGCTTCACAACCGGAGAAAAGATTTCGTTATAGTTAATGCCCTCCTTTTGTGCATACCTTTTAGCAACTAATCTTGTTTTGAATCTCACATTGTTTCTTTCATCAGCACCTTTCTTCTTGGTATACACCCATTTGCAACCGATAGCTTTCTTGCCCTTAGTCAATTTAGCTAACTCCCAAGTCTTGTTCTTCAAGAGAGAATTCATCTCATCACCCATGGCATTGCACCACATCTCCTTCTCCTCACTCTCGACGGCTTCCTCGAAATTGGATGGAATATCATCAGTGATAATAGGAAGAGCAAAAGAAACATAATCACTATACCGAGTTGGCTTGGTAATATTTCTCTTTCATCTGTTATTGGCAATAGACTCTTGAGGTGAAACTTGCTCTTCAACTTGAATAGAATCTTCAAGTTCAACTTCTTCAACATCCTCAGAGTGTCCAACTTCTTCACTTGTAGTGGCTTTGACATAAGCAGAAATAAGATTTGAAGTACCAGAGGCAACTTTCTCAAGCTCCACTTGTTGGACATATTTCACATTATTCTCAGAGTCTTTGTACATATTTTCTTCATCAAATTTCACATCTCTGCTGATTACAAGTTTCTTCATCTCTGGGCACCACAACCAATAACATTTGACACCACTACTAAAACCAAGAAAGATAGCCTTTTTGGCTCTAGGATCAAGTTTATTTTCAATTACATGAAAATAAGCAGGCGAACCAAAAATATGAATATAATCATAATCAGTAAAAGGTTTCCTAGTCCATACCTCCATTGGTGTCTTACCCTGAACAGCAGCTGAGGGTAACCGATTGATAATGTGACATACATAAGTAACTGCCTCTGCCCAAAAAGACTTGCTCAAACCGACTGAGGCAACATGCATCTAACCTTCTCAAGCAAGGTTCAATTCAATCTTTCTGCAACTCCATTTTGTTGTGGAGTTCCCCGGACACTAAAATGTCTCACAATCCCTTCCTCTTTGCAAACTTTAAAGAAAGGGTCGGATGTGTATTCTCCACCATTATCCGATCGCAAAATTTTAATCTTTCTCCCAGTCTGGTTCTCAACCTTTTTCTTCCAACCCAAGAAAATGTTCAACACCTCACTCTTGTGCTTCATAGTGTAGACCCAAGACCTTCTTGAATAATCATCAACAAAGGCCACGAACCAATGTCTACCACTCAAAGAGGGAGTTTTTGTAGGACCCCAAACATCCGAATGCACATAATCAAGAATGCTCTTCGTCTGATGTACTGCAGTACCAAACTTCACTCTAGTTTACTTTCCCAAGACACAATGCTCGCAGAAATCAATCTTACAAGTCGTGGCACCTTTTAGAAGACCTTTTTTCACAAGCCCTTGTAGAGCTTTCTCACCGGCATGGCCTAATCTCATATGCCACAGTCTAGTAGTATCTGAATCGGATGTGCCCATATTTTCTGAGACTCAAGACGCTTCACCTGTCATAGTGCTTCCTTGTAATAGATACAAATGACCATATCGAGGAGCTTTCATCACAACAAGTGCACCATAAGTAACTTTCATTGTCTGCCCATCTGAATGAAAACTGAAGGCCTTAGATTCTAAAGTGCCCAAAGAAATAAGATTTTTCTTCAAATTCGGTACATACCGAACACCTATCAACTCTTTAACCATGCCATCATGCAACTTTAAACGATCTGTACTAATCCTTTTTGTTGTACAAGGATTGTCATCTCCCATGAACACAACACCACCATTAAACTCTTTCAAGCTTGAAAACCAATCCTTGTGAGGAGTCATATGATGAGTACAACCCGTATCCAACACCCATTTAGTAGCACAATCAAATGATGAGGAAGTGGTTAAAGCAAAATAAAAAAAAAATATGTTTCAACATCAACAACATTAGCTTTAGAACTTTCTTTTCCTTTCGTCTTCAACCTAGGACAATCTTTCTTCCAATGACCCTTATTATGACAAAAGGCACATTCATCCCTTTCCAAGGTTTTTCTACCTTTAGAGTTTCCTCTAGGTCAAGAGTGTGATTTTTTCCTACTAGAAGAGAACCTCCTCTTCGATGATCTACCTCTAACAAATAAAGTTTCAGAGGTACTATCATGATTTTTATCTCTATGCCTCATTTCATAATTCATCAAGGCATTTGACGCATCTTCAAATTTCACAGTTTCTTTACTATGCATAATAGTGGTAACAAAATGCTCATAAGAGTCTAGTAAGGAATTTAACAATATTAAGGCCTTATCTTCATTCTTAATATCCTCATCTAAATTTAACAAGTCGGCAATCAACTTATTAAAAGCATCAAAGTGTCTAATCATTTTTGTACCTTCTTTGTATTGGAAGCGGTAGAGCTTTTTCAAATGTAGCTGGTTCTCTGCACTCTTCGTCATATACTTGTCTTCCAATTTTTGCCACAACACACTTGCTAATGTCTCCTGCATCTCAAAATACTTTTGAGTTTTTGTAAGGCATAACCGAATTGAAGAGCGAGCCCACAAATTTAATTTCTCCCATTTCGGCTTCGACATAGCTTCTGGCTTCTCTCCCAAAGCGGCAAGTAGATCTTGTTGAGCCAACACATCTTTGAACTCACATTGCCACATCCCGAAGTTGTTTGTGCCATCAAATTTTTCCACTTGGAATCTTGCATTTTGCACCGTAGTTCTTGCAAACCCGGAGCTGCTTCCAAAAAGATTCTCATCTTGCCCGTCCAACATCTTTGGCAACTAGACAACACCCAAGAGCAACCAGTGCTCTGATACCAATTGTTATGCTAGGAATAGCACCAAGCGTTATGGAACCAACTCAAGCTAACCCATAGGAAATATATCAAATGGAATGCAAGAACAAAATATTAAAGACACCAATATTTTAACGAGGTTCCTTAACAGTCAGTGTAACTGGAGTACGTTCTCGGAGCAGTAGGAACTCACCCAATAATCCACTATCAACCAAATGGAAGTTTACAACGTGTTGGCAAGCTCACAACCCCAAAACCCCAATACAACCAATAGCTCTCACATACCAAAGAAAACAAATAGAGAGAAATATAATGAATAATTTCCTCTTTATATGAAGCTCAAAGCTAATACAACAAATACAACTTTGATGAAAGATTACTAACCGAAGAGAGGTGCTCTCTTCCAATGAGGAATGTAGCACTCATTCTTCTCTGCTCGGATGCTCTGCTGCTCTGCTCTCTGAGCAAAGTTGGGCTTCTCCAAAAACCAAATGATGCTTTCACTTCTTCTCCAAAGGCAAAAGGTGGGAGTAAAAACACCAAATTTTCTGCCTTTGAAAATTCAACAAAACAAAAGGAAACATAATCATTTGTCTCCTCATAATGATGTTCCCACATCATTATGTCCTTCATTTTTTATTATATGCACCGAAAGGTTTTTGGCCACTTGGCCACTTATACAACATTATTAATTGAATTTATCAATTAAGATTATGAAATCTGTTGGTGAAGCAGAGTATCTGGACTAGTATGAAATTTGTAAACATATTTATGACTCGAATACCAATCCATGAGATTGCCTCTGCTTGCTTTACGAATCCTACAAATATGTATATTAAGTGATAATCCAGGTTGGAGATAAGAGTCCAAGACTAGTTCCCAATTCCAACCTTGTGCGGCCTGAATAACTAGTCGTGTTTGAATGTGATAACTGGTTGTTTAACCTTCTTTTTATTTTATTTTAAATTTTACTATTTTACAGCTCTTGCATTATAAAACCTTTTTTTTCCCAAATAAAACGATATTATGTTCACTTAACGGGGTGGGGAGTGAGCTAAGCTTCATAATACACTAGCAATAATGTGTTTCAAATAAGCAATTGACGAGAAATAACCTAAGATTTCTCACTTACAAGTGAAGAGAAATACCACTAAACCGTAGTACTAAGTGGCTATACAACGTTGAAATGAAATAGTAAGTAAAGGTATGTGATTAAAATGTTTCAAAAATATTGTATGCAGTTGCAATTGACCACAAACTTGAGGGAATAAAATGTAGTTTACTCGAAAAATTAATAAGAGAAACCCATCAAACGTCAACCTCACATCTCAGTGGCGATTTATTTTTAATTTTTTTTATTTAAATAGTTAATTAAAAAAAGATGAGTAGCCTCTTATGTCATCAACAGTCGCTTTAGCCAAGTGGTTAAGGCGTGTGCTTGCTAAGTGCATGAGGTTCCCCCGGAAGAGTTTGAACCTCTCAAGTGACGATTTATTTTTAATTTTTGTTTAATTTTTTTTTCGGCCATGCTTGTGGTGCTCTATTTGTAGGATCATGTAAATTGGAACAGCCAATATTTGTAAGGAGTATACGTTACGTTCGCAACGTGTTTTTGTTTAGTTTTTGTCGGCCATGCTTGTGGTGCTCTATTTGCATGATCATGTAAATTGGAATGGCCAATATTTGTAGGGAGTATACGTTACGTTTGCAACGTGGCCATACAAAGCTTCTTTTTTATTTTTTTTATTTTTTATTTTTTTTATCATTGTCCTAAAACTTAAGAAACTAAATGTAAAAAGAACCAAACGTCTCATGATAGGATGATGAGACAATGTTGCCAATGTAGAAAAATCATATTTTGCCATAAAAGGTATGTACACACATATTAGAGAACATATTGTGTACATATATATAGTACATTCATCAATATTAACCAAAAGTTATTGTACCATAAAACGTTTGGTAAATTCTTCAAACCCAAAACATGGGTACATTCTTCAGAACCACGAAATAATAATAATAATAATAATAATAATAATAATAATAAATATTAGGCCTAATAATATTAATAATTTTTTTCGAATAATTTGGCATGGATACATATTCAAATCAACGAAAAAGATGTACCCATATAAGTTTAAAAAATAGATTAGAAAAACGTGGGATCCACAGTTGATACATATCATTTAACGGTCAAATTTAGCAGATTGACTAACAAATGTATGAAATTGAAATGAAATAATAAGTAAATGTATGTGATTGAAATGTTTTAAAAATGTTGTATGAGGTTACAATTAACCACAAACATGAGGGGGTAAAATGTAATTTACCAAAAAAAAATTAATAAAAGCAACCCACCAAACGTCAACATCTCCTTTCTTTTTGTGCAAAATCCTACAATTGTACGGACTTGTTTGGATATACTTTTAAAATGGCTAAAGAACTTTTAGAGAAAATATTTTTTTGGTTCCAAAAGCACTTATGTGCTTTCTGTAAGAAGCACCAGTTATGTGCTTCTTCCAAGAAGCACTTTAAGTGTCTTTCCAGAATTTACTTGTATTTTTACTAAGGATTGGTTCTAAAAACATTTTCACCAAAAGCGTTTTCTGTCATTTTCAAAGCACATCCAAATAAGTACTAAGACTTTAAGAAATGGTTACATACAATTATAAGAAAGTTTGCTGGAAGAGGAAGAAGAAAGAGAAAAAAATGAGAGAGTGTGAAATATCAAATGTTTCTGTTTGTCCATTCAGATTTTGCATTTCTTTCCTCAACCGTTGCACGTTTGCATTTATTTTTTTCTCGTAAGCTGTAAGTTCCTTTGTTTATTAATTTTACTTTTCATTAGGGTTAGAAATTTGAGCAATAATATGTTATTGTGATGTATTTTGAAAGGCTAACGCTTCTATATATGCATGTTTGAAGGAAAAATTTGAGTTTATCAACTACTATCTTAGTCATACAGGTTTGGTTTTTCTCAATGGTAATCTTAATTGTTCATGTTTTGTACTATTTTGCTTAACTTGGCGCCTTATTATATTATCGTTTTGTTGTAATTTTCAGTTTGCCTTCAGATTTTTGGTGCAATTACCTAATTAGTTTGTAAGTTTGACACCTGAGTTGGTGCTATATGTATTTTAAGTGAAGAACGACGGTGAAGTTTGCAACTCACACAATTCAGACATGGACAATTGTTGAATATAGGTGCTCTTCATTGCTGACTTGTTTCACGGCTTTAAGCATGCAAAACTTTCTTGCCCAGTACTTCTTACTTTTGCATCTAATAATGTCTTCAATCGCCACTTAATCCAACGGCCTAGTGATATTCATTATTACTTATAAGTAAAATGTCTTAGATTTGAACCACATTAATATGACTAACTCATTGTGAGACTTTGACCACTTCTCCCTCTTGGTGTAGATAATATTGTTTGTTAAAAAAAAAAAAAGGTGTTCAATTTTAATGTAGTATTGTATGCTTTAAAAAAAAAAAAAAAAACTGACCAATTGGTGGCTTTGTCATGACAGTGCATCCTGTCGGAGGCCGGAAAAACTTACAGAGACATTTCAGTTTCTCTTGATCACCATCATATGATTCACCAGCCTTAAGAATTGAATCCAAGATGTGTCATATGAAATACGAGCTCTTATTTCTATATATAATTGTAGGAGTGGACATAAAAATCATGGAACCGAATAGAACAACAACATAACAAATCGAAAAAAAAAAAAATCAACTTACGTTCAAGAACTGAACCAAACCATTCATATCCATTTTGGTTTTAATCTTGGTAGAACCTCAAAACCAAACCGAGCCGTTTATTTATTTTTTTAAATATCTTATTCACTTAGCTTATATTATATATAGACTCAAAGAAATGAAAAGAGATCATCTTCGGATCTCTTCCACCCAAGCCCGCGGATCAAGTGATCCAGGTTCTTGAAATTTGATTTAATTGCTAATGTTATTATAATTTTTAAAAGGGCTCCTTATTTTTAGCCGTTGGATCAAATTTCAAGAACCCGAATCACTTGATCCCCGAGTTTAGATGGAAGAGATTTGGATATGATTTATTTCCCAAAAAAATTTAATTAAGTCCAAGCCTAAAATCATGATAACGCTTTCATCTGCTCTGCTCATTTGTTAAAATCATAATAATGTCTTTTCTTATCATCGATGGTCTAAAAGAGGGGGTTTAAAACCTAAATTTTAAATTCTAACACAAATGTTGAAGATGGTCTGAAAGAGGTTTAAATGTAGTAATTTGAATTATTCGAGAGTTAGACTTGTTCTTCTTCAAGCTTCTCTTCTCCTAACAAAAAAGAATAATTTATTTTCGTTGATTTGTGTATTTATTTTTAATTTGAGTTAATCTAGAACTAGAAAAAAACATGAAACTCGTGCTCTTGAACTCTCACAAACAGTCTTCCAACAACTCTTTGATTTGTGAGCAACTCTCAACTCGCTGACTTAGAGATGCTGAAGATGATGTGGGCAACGATTGCTACTTCTTCTTCTTCCTTGAAGGTTGGTTATGGAAGCAGCAGCACCAGAGGTATGCTGCCTTGCCCTCTTCAATCTTCTCCTGTTGTTGTTTTCTTCAACAATTACTTGGCTTTGTTTCACTCTCGAGCTTCTAAATCGACCGAATCTAGAAATACTCAACAACACCATCTTTTGAAAATCAGTAATGTTGAGGATGCTCTCAATGTGTTCGACGAAATGCTTCAAAGGCGTCCTCTGCCTTCCGTTGTCCCTTTCAACCAAATCTTGACTCAACTTGCCAAGATGAAACATTATTCGGCAGTCATCTCCATGAATAACCAAATGGTTGTGTCCGGAATTCGTCCAGATGTTTATACTCTAGCCATTATCATTAATTGCTTCTGTCATCTCAACCAAGTGGAGTTTAGTTTGTCAGTCTTGGGTAACTTCTTCAAATTAGGTTTAGAGCCAGATGTCACGACCTACACCACTCTTATCAACGGCTTTCTTCTTAAGAATAGAGAGGCCGAGGCTGCAGCACTTTTCAATAAAATGTTGGAGAGTGGTAATTGCAAGCCGAATGTGGTTTCTTTCGGCACATTAGTTAAGGGTCTTTGCATGAAGGGTAACAATAGTGCAGCAATCCAATTGCTTAAGAAGATGGAAGAAAATGCTTGCATGCCTAACGTAATTGTCTACAACACGATCATCGACAGTCTTTGCAAGGATGCTCTAGTTGTTGATGCACTGAACCTCTTTTTAGAAATGACGAGTAAGGCCATTGCTCCCGACGTCATTACCTATACCTCTTTGATTCACGGAGCTTGCAAAGTAGGGAAGTGGAAAGAAGCTACAAGATTGTTGAATGAAATGGTGGTGAAACATATCTTTCCAAATGCGCACACCTTCAATGTCTTGGTTGATGCATTCTGCAAAGAGGGGATGGTCCAGGAAGCAAGGAGTGTGGTTGAGATGATGATTCAAAGAGATATCAAACCTAGTACAATCACGTACAATTCGCTTATGGATGGGTATTGTTTGCGAGGAGAAATGGTCGAGGCAAAAGAGGTTTTTGAAGTAATGCTTAGCAAGGCTTTCATGGTTGATGCTCGTGGTTATAACGTAATGATAAACGGCTATTGTAAGTGTAAACGGATAGATGATGCCCAGATGCTTTTTCTGGAAATGTCTCATAAGGGAGTTGTTCCAAATACTATTACTTATAACACTCTTATGGATGGGTTTTGCAAGATGGGAAGAATACGAGATGCACAGAACTTGTTCTCTCAAATGCAAACTTGTGGCCAACTTCCAAATATTCGAACTTATAATATTTTGCTGGATGGCCTTTGTAAAAACCAGCAACTTTCTATGGCAGTTGAACTTTTGGAAGAGATGGAGGGAAAGAAGTTGGATTTTGATATTGTAACTTACAATATTCTTATTGAAGGATTGTGCAAAGCTGAAAAAGTTGAATATGCATGGGATCTTTTTCGTAGTTTATCATCAAAAGGAATTCAACCTAATGTCTTGACATATACCATAATGATTAGTGGATTTTGTAACCGGGGAATAGCAGGCGAAGCAGAAAACTTGCTTAGAGAAATGGAAGAGAAAGGTTGTTGTCCAGATGGTTGCACGTACAACGCAATTATCCGAGGGTTTATCAATAACAATGAGACATCAACGGCGGTGAGGCTTATTCAGGAAATGGTGGAGAGAGGTTTTTCTGCAGATGCATCAACTACGGAGTTGGTCGTTAATTTATTATCTAAAGATAAAGTAGATCCCGCTTTGTTGGCATTTATAGAAAGAACATGAAGAAATTATTTTGCATCTTTTCAGTTTTGGTGCTTCCTTCTCTTGAATGGTACAGTGGAGGGAGTTGTTCTGCTGCTGAGTGCAGTTCTGGGAGCCATTCATTCGTGCATTGGCTAGTGATGTATGATCTGTGTTATTAATTGAAGCTATCAAGTGATGGAGCAACTTTTGTGATACTCTTCTTTTAAGATTATGAAATCTGTTGAAAAAGCAGAGTAATGGGACTGATATGAAATTCGTAGACATATTTATGGCTTGGTTTAACTTCTCTTTTATTTTTTGGCAATAATTAATTTTAAAGGATATGGGTCTGATGAAAGAAGCAATGGAGGAAATGATAGCTACAGGACGAGGACCCAATCGTTTTCTTAAACTTGTGCAGTTGCTCCAACACCAGATACAATACACATCTGATCAAATGATGCATCCGAATTCCATCATGAAAGGTACAATCTGTATCCGATCAAACGATGTCAGATGTGATTAAACAAAGAATATACGAATTCCATCTTTTCTTAATCATTTTTCTATCTGCACTAAAATATTGCAAGTTCACCATTGAAACAAATGCCTTGAGTTGTTGATATGGAGGTTCACGAGTCCTGTTGGTAATGTATGTGCAATAAGAAGGCAATTGCAACTAAATGTTTGGCTCCGTCAGTCTTCCGTTTCTGAATCCAGAACAGGGAGGATGCTCAGGGCTGAAGAATTAAGATGCATGCCCCGAACAATCCCCTCATATTAACAGCTGCAGGTGGTGAGTAAATTTCAATAGTGCTGGCACGATAAACAGACTGGATGACTAGTAAAAGACCAGCAATTTGGAAGAGCTCAATTTGGCATAAATGTGGCGATAATCATTACAGTTATGCCTTCTCCCAACTGATGGTGTTTAATTAAGCGAGCATATGCTAGTAATTACCAACCTGAAGAGAAAGTTACAATTTCATATCCCAATACAAGGCAAAAACTGGCGGACTTTTCCTTCCAACTGTGAGTACTACAAGCTCCTGGGTGCAAAGCAGAAGGGACACCTGATACAACGGCTATTTACTTCTCAGGAAGCCTTTCTTTCCTAAAACGAGCACCAGCATAAGATGTGGTAAGATTCTGAATATCTTTACAGATTACTACCATGAATGAAGACTGATTTGAGTTTGCAACCATTTTAACTCTAGTGAACCCTAGAAAGTGTGGTTGTTCTACCTCTCGGAGTGATCCAAGAGACCTGCTGGTTTGAAGCTCGAAGCATAAGTTGACATATCCATTGGTGGTATAGGCTTGAAAATGTAAGTTTTCTTTTTATTGGATTACTATTATGATCTCGAATTACTAACCCTGCAGCAGCATTTACCATAATACCATTAGCATGAACAAAACCATCAAAGCTAATTTAAAAAATGTATTTATTAGCCAGATAGGAATCAAGTGAAACGCTAATGAGACTCTCTCAAAGTGGAATTCTCTGTGTACGCTCTAAACAGTGCTCGCCGGCAAGTTCACCATTGAAACAAATGCCTTGAGTTGTTGAAATGCAGGTTCACAAGTCCTGTTGGTAATATAAATTTGTGAATGGTACACAAATCATCCTCAGCAAACGTTTTTCGAAAAGAGGATTTACGCAGGACCATAGTTGCCCATCTTGAACAACAGTCGGAACAAACCATGGCCTGCAAATTTGAAGGCGTTCCTCTCATGAAGCAAGCTTTTTATTCTCTCTGCATCACTATACCTTCCAACACCAGCAAAGATGTTGGACATAAGCACGTAGTCCCCTCTGTATCCTCGCTCCATCTCCAGTATCTTCTTCGTCACCCTCTCACCCATCTCCACATTACCATGAAAGCTACAAGCATCCAAGAGCGTCCTCCAAATCACAACATAAACAATATTGCAAGGAATCTCCAAGGCCATCTTTTCTGCTTCTTCTATACTCCCTGCCCTCCGTAGCATATCTATTAAACACCGGTAGTGCTTGATGTCCAGTGCAATTTCATACTCATCGATCATCTTCCCAAAGTTCAGGCCCTCATCAATTAATCCTCCATGGCCGCAAGCATTGAAAATACTTAACAATGTCACTCGATTCGGTTTGAGACCAACTTTCTCTATGCTTGTAAAATTCTCAACAGATTCTTTCCCCATTCCAAGCATTGAAAATACTCAACAATGTCACTCGATTCGTGCATCACCCGACCCTAGGAAAATAGATTTCTTCGAATAACTTAGCATGGATACATTTTCAAATCAATGAAAAAGATGTACCCATATAGGTTTAAAAAATAGATTAGAAAAATGTGGGATCCACAGTTGATACATTATCATTTAACGGTCAAATTTAGCAGATTGACTAGCAGATGTATGAAATTGAAATGAAATAATAAGCAAATGTATGTGATTGAAATGTTTTAAAAATGTTGTATAAGGTTACAATTAACCACAAACATGATGGGGTAAAATGTAATTTACCTAAAAAAAATTAATAAGAGCAACCCACCAAACGTCAGCATCTCCTCTTTCTTTTTGTGCAAAACCCTACAATTGTAAGACTTTAAGAAATGGTTACATACAATTATAAGAAAGTTCGCTGGAAGAGGAAGAAGAGAAAAAATGAGAGAGAGTTTGTGAAATACCAAATGTTTCCATTTGCCCGTTCAGGTTTTGCATTTCTTTCCTCAACCATTGCACATTCGCGTTTATTTTTTTCTTGTAAGCTGCAATTTCCTTTGTTTATTAATTTTACTTTTCATTAGGGTTAGAAATTTGAGCAATAATATGCTATTGTGATGTATTTTGAAAGGCTAAAGACGCTTCTATGCATGTTTGAAGGGAAAATTTGAGTTTATCAACCACTATCTTAGTCATACAGGTTCGGTTTTTCTCATTGGTAATCTTAATTGTTCATGTTTTGTACTATTTTGCTTAACTTGACGCCTTATTATATTATCGTTTTATTGTAATTTTCAGTTTGCCTTCAGATTTTTGGTGCACAATTACCTAATTAGTTTGTAAATTTGACACCTGACTTGGTGCTATATGTATTTTAAGTGAAGAACGAAGGTGAAGTTTGTAACTCACACAATTTAGACATGGAAAGTTGTTGAATACAGGTGCTCTTCATTGCTGACTTGTTTCACGACTTTAAGCATGCAAAACTTTCATGCTCAGTACTTCTCACTTTTGCATCTAATAACGTCTTCAATTGCCATTTAATCCACGGCCTAGTGATATTCATTTTTTCTTATAAATGAGATGTCTTAGATTTGAAACACATTAATATGACTAACCTATTGTGAGACTTTGACCACTCACCCCTCTTGGTGTAGATAATATCGTTTGTTATAAAAAAGAGTTGTTCAATTTTAATGTAGTATGTTAAAAAAAAAAAAAAAAACCTAACTAGTTGATGGCTTTGTCACGACAATCCATCATTTCGGAGGCTGAAAAGACTTACAGAGACATTTCAATCTCTCCTGACCATTATCATATGATTCACTAGTGCCAAGAATTGAATCCAAAACGTGTCATATAAAATACAGGCTCTTATTTCTATATATAATTGTAGGAGTGGACATAAAAATCATGGAACCGAATTGACAACGACATAATAAACCGGAAAAAACAATGTTGACCAAAAAAAAAAAATCAACTTACGCCTGACCGAACCGTTCATATCCATTTCGGTTTTCATCTTGGTAGAACCTCATAACCAGACCGAATCGTTTATTTATTTTTTTAAATATCTTATTCACTTGGCTCATTTTATATATAGACTCAAAGAAATTTAATTTAGTCCAAGCCTAAAATCATGATAATGCTTTCACCTGCTTTGCTCATTTGTTAAAATCATAATAATGTCATTTCTTATCGTCGATGATCTAAAAGAGGGGGTTCAAAACCTAGATTTTAAGTTTTAACGCAAATGTTGAAGATGACCTAAAACTAGAAAAAAAACATGAAATTCATGCTCTTGAACTCTCACAAACAGTGCTACAACAATTCTTTGATTTGTGAGCAACTCTCAACTCGCTGGCTTATAGATGCTGAAGATGATGCGGGCAACGATTGCTGCTTCTTCTTCTTCTTTGAAGGTTGGTTATGGAAGTAGCAGCACTAGAGGTATGCTGCCTTGCCTTCTTTGATAGGAACAAGGAATGCAACAGTGCATAATGTAAAGAAAACATGAAATGAAATAACTAAAACATCTTGAGTTTTCATTCCTCCTTTCCCAAATGGTGAAAGGGAGCGTATATACAACCCTAGAAGGGGGAACGCTCACGATGGAAACACATCACTACTTGTTCTACTGTTGGATGCATCCAACATTTTCAAGGAAATGACAAAAGAACACAAAAGAGTGACTAACAATTGTCCACTTAGCCAGGGTCCTAACAAGTCTTGCCCCTTAAGAACAAGCTTGTCCTCAAGCGGGGAAGTCGGGGAAGCGGTCGAGGATGGTGTCTGCGTCCTCCCACGTAGCATCATGTTCTGGTAGGCCCGCCCATTGGATAAGCCATCGTGTGATAGCATGGTTGCAACATTTGAAGATGCCACGCTGCAGTATTGTTTCTGGCGTCCAAGCCACCAGATCGGTATCCGAGATAGGTGGGAGCATAGATGAAGCAACCACAGTAGACCCGAGCTTTGGTTTAAAGAGAGAGACATGGAAGGTGGGGTGAATGCGGGAGTTCGGTGGTAAGTCCAAAGTGTAGGTGACTTTACCGACACGAGCAATAATCCTGTAGGGGCCATAGAATCGGGGAGCCAATTTGGGGCAGTTGTTGTGGTGGACAGATGACTGTCGGTATGGTTGGAGTCGAAGGAAAACCCAATCACCTACCTGAAACTCGCGCTCAGAACGTTTTTTGTTGGCATGGTGGCGCATACGATCTTGAGCAAGCTGTAAGTTTTCTCGAAGGAGACGAAGTAAAGCATCTCAGTCCCGTAGTTTGGTATCCACAAGGTGGACAGAGGAGGAGCCGGGCAAATAAGAGGAGACCCTTGGCGAAGGTTACCCGTAGACAGCTTCAAAGGGGGTGAGTTGGGTAGCCAAGTGATATGTGGTGTTATACCACCATTTTGCCCACAGTAGCCAGTTGACCCAGGAGGTGGGTGTGTCCCCCATAAAGCTGTGCAAGTAGTGTTCTAGAATGCGGTTTAATACCTCAATTTGGCCATCGGATTGGGGGTGGTAAGCGGAGCTACGGCAGAGTTGAGAGCTGTTAAGCTTGAAGAATGACTCCCATAAGTTACTGATGAAAACGAGATCTCGGTTGTTAACAATTGTGGCAAGCATGTCGTGTAAGCGAAACACTTCCTGGAGGAATATGTCGGCCACCTTAGCTGTATAGTAGGGGTGTTTGATGGAAATAAAGTGTGCATATTTGGAGAGACGATCGACAACGACAAATATGGCATTACGGCCGTGAGAATGCGGGATGCTGTCAATGAAATCCATCACGATGTCCGTCCAGATTTGTGAAGGAATGGGCAAAGGCTGGAGTTGGCCCGGTGGTTTGATGGCTTCATAATTTGTGCGTTGGCAAGTATCGTAAGTGGAGACGAAGGACTTGACTGCCTTTTTTAAACTTGGCCAATTAAAGTTTCGACGAACCCGTTTATAGGTTCGTAGGAAGCCAGAGTATCCTGCCATGAGGGAGGAGTGAAATTCTTGTAAAATTCGGTTGCGCCATGGAGAAGTAGCCACCACAAAAATACCGTCGCAATAGTAGAAAAGGTCACCCCGAAGGGAAAAGTGAGGGCGTGTGGGCTGGTGGTTGTGGAATTGTTGGATAATAGTGGAGGCTTCCAGATCAGTAGCATATTCTGCCTGGATCTCTGAGATACTATCAAATATAGGTTGGGAAAGACCCATAAGGGCCAAGCACTAGTGTTTCGGGACAGAGCATCTATAGCTGTGTTTGAAGAACCTGGCCGGTAGTCAAGTGTATAGTTGTAGCTCAGTAACTTGAGAAGCCATTTTTGTTGAGTTAATGTTATGATCCGCTAATTAAGTACTTCAAGGTTTGATGGTCTGTAAGAATTTGGAAGGGGTGCTCGAGCAAGTAAATGCGCCACTTTTGTACGGCAATCACAATGGCCATAATCTCTTTATCATAAATTGATAAAGTTTTGTGTTTGTTTGCCAAAGATTTGCTTAGGAAGGCAATTGGGTGATTGTTTTGGGAGAGAACAGCCCCGATGCCTGTCTTGGACGCATCGCATTCGATAATGAATGGTTGGTTGAAGTCCGGAAGAGCTAAGACCCGGGTAGAGGTAAGGGCATTCTTGAGGGTTGTAAAGGCCGTGTCTGCCGTTGGAGACTAATGGAACTTATTTTTTGAGGAGCTCTGTCAAGGGGAGAACAAGTAAGCCGAAATCACGGACAAATTTATGGTAGTAACCCGCTAATCCCAGAAAGCCCTGTAAGCCTTTGATGGTGCGAGGCTGTGGCCAATCCAAAATGCATTGCACCTTTTAAGAGTCCACTGCCACGCCAGCAACTGATATGATATGCCCAAGGTAAGCCATTGTTTGTTGGCCGAAAGAACACTTAGAGGCTTTAACCTTCAAGGCATGAGCATAGAGAACCTCGAAGACAGAAACCAAGTGTGAGAGATGGGTCTGCATGTTTGGACTGAAGACGAAAATATCGTCAAAGAAAACCAAGACAAACTTTCGTAAAAAAGGCTTGAATACAGAGTTTATTAAGGCCTGAAAGGAAGATGGGGCATTGCACAGCCCAAAGAGCATCTCAAAAAAATTCAAAGTGGCATTCATGCATGCGGAATGCGGTTTTGGGAATGTTCGGCACATGCATCCTGATCTGGTGAAAACCGAAACGGAGGTCCAGTTTTGAGAAGATTGAGTTCATCTAATAGTTCGTCGATGATTGGGATAGGAAAGGGGAACTTGATCGTGACCAAATTAAGGGCCCAGTAATCAACACAAAACTGCCAACAACCATCGGCTTTGTGGACCAAAAGAGCAGGAGAAAAGAAAGGACTCGTACTAGGGTAGATGAGGTCGGCCTTGAGCATCTCTACCACTTGACGTTCTATTTCGGCTTTTTGAGCATGGTATAGCGATATGGCCGAACATTAACCGGTTGGGTTCCGGGCAACAAAGTAATCCAATGGTCAGTGGGTCGTGGAGGAGGGAGACCCGTTGGGAGCTCGAAGAGATCCAAGTAGGAGCTAAGAATTGGCTCAAGTGGTAGGGGTGTTGGAGAAGCACCCTCAGAGTGTGAAGGAGCCTGCATCAGCGATGCAACCAGGGTGCTGAGATCGACCCGTGAAGAGACTGGAGAAGGTGCAGGGTCTTGGGAACACAGCCCCACTAAGCGATGGTTATGGCCATGGACTTGGAATTCCATAATTTTATTCTTGAAATGCCAGCCAATGTAGCCTAAGGTCTCTAACCATTCGGCCCCAAGAACGAGGTCACACCTTATCATGGATAAGAGGCGTATGTTCGAGGAAAATAAGTAATCTTGTAAGTTGACTATGACATTGAGAGCAAGGCTTTTGGTATAACAGAGGCAGCTGTTCAACACTGTGCTGGGCTCGATAAAAGAGTGGTCAATGCAAAGGCTAAGACGAGTGGCAACTGAAGGGTTGAGGAAGTTGAGGTCAGCCCCGGAGTCGACGAACACCTGAATTGATAGATTCCTAATATGGCCAATGAGGCGTATAGCACGCCTACGGGTCCGTTTAGGGGACGTCAAAGCATTGAGGATGATGGGGTAGGGTCTTCCAAAGGGCACTGGTCTGGAGCTGGTGGTGGTTCATCGGCCGGTGTCTAGGATGCAGCTTCAAAGATTGCAGTAGCGTCAAGTAAGAGTAGATGTGGCGTTGCACATGAATGGCCGGGGTAGTACTTTTCTGGGCAGTAAAGGAACTGGCCGCTTGAGCGGCGTTCATGGACTTCCGCTGGGGAGAGGCGTAAGGGAAGCATCGCTGAAAAGGGTGAAGCAGGTTTGGGTGGTGGAAGAGGGGAAGAGGACGAGGAACTCAGTTATGTAAAAGAGGGGCAAGCAAAAAATGGACGAAAAGGACCACGGCGTCGATTATGTTTATTGTCATAGATGCGGGCAAGTTCTATGGCTCGAGACAAAGAGCGAGGCCATTGGGCTACGATGTCGTCTTGAAGTTCCATTTTGAGCCCACCAATGAGAACCCTTAAAAGTTGTTGATTGGTCCAGCCTTAGGCCCGACATGATAGACGGATGAAGTCATTGATGTAGTTCTCCAGCGAACCCTTTTGTAAAACATAGGAAAAAGACACGTTGAAGTCCAATTGGTCCCTCGACCAAAATCGTTGGAAAAGAGACTCGGTAAAAGTGGCCAAAATTCTAAATCCAATGTGAAGTTTGTACCATTTGAACCAAAGAGCAGCATCGCCTGTGAAATAGAGCCCTGCAATGGTGACCCGATGAGCGGTTTCGATGCAGTGATAGTCTATGTACTCCTCGGTGAGGGCTAACCAGCTATATGGATCGTCACTGGAGAACCGTGAAAGCTCGATCTTCATGTGTTTATGAGCGGGTGTGGCAGGCAGTGATCCGGGGTGAAGGGAGGGAGTTGGTGCAGGGGAAAGGAAGTAGGTGGGAGGTCGAGACGAAGGGTGGTGGCAGTAATGGAAGGGAAAGAGAGCAAATGTGGGTAAGCGGCTGGGGGGTAGGAAGTATGGGATAGAGGGGAAATGGTTGAAATGGGTACCCTACGTTGGAGGAGGAACCACAAAAGAGGTGAGATTAGAGGGTTAGGGAAGAGGGGTAAAAGAGGAACCCAAGGGAATCTGCTAGGACCCAATCGGGATCTGGGGAATTGGATTTGTAGATGGTTGTTGTTGCTTGGAAGTGCGAATCTATTCCATCAAATGGGTCTGGACAAGGCTAATATTAGCCAATGAGGCTTGAATGTCCGTGAGATTTTTCTGGAAGGACTCATGAAGAGTAGCAAGCAGAGAGACCGAGTCATGGAACCCATTGAGTAGCTCCAAGATCTGGTGTTGCTGGTACTCCAACTCAAGCTCGGCGTCCGTGACGTCGGCCACCACCATAGAGGCCTTGGTTTTGCACATGGATGACAGCAACCCGTTGTTGATACCAGATGATAAGGACAAGGAAAACAACAATGCAGAATGTAAAGAAAACATGAAAGGAAATAACTAAAACATCTTGATTTTTCATTCCTCATTTCCCAAATGGTGAAAGGGAGCTTATATACAACCCTAGAAGGGGGAACGCTCACGATGGAAACACATCACTACTTGTTTTACCATTGGATGCAACCAATATTTTCAAGGAAATAACAAAATAACACAAAAGAGGGACTAATAGCTGTCCACTCAGCCAAGGTACTAACATTCTTCAATCTTCTCCTGTCATTGTTTTCTTCAACAATTACTTGGCTTTGTTTCACTCTCGAGCTTCTAAATCAACCGAATCTAGAAACACTCAACAACACCAGCTTGTGAAAATCAGTAATGTTGAGGATGCTCTCAATGTGTTCGACGAGATGCTTCAAATGCGTCATCTGCCTTCCGTTATCCCTTTCAATCAAATCTTGACTCAACTTGCCAAGTTGAAACATTATTCGACTATCATCTCCATTAATAACCAAATTGTTGTGTCAGGAATTCGTCCAATTGCTTATACTCTAGCCATTATCATTAATTGCTTTTGTCATCTCAACGAAGTGGAGTTTAGTTTGTCAGTCTTGGGTAACTTCTTCAAATTAGGTTTTGAGCCAGATGTCACGACCTACACCACTCTAATCAACGACTTTCTTCTTAAGAATAGAGAGGTCGAGGTTGCAACACTTTTTGATAAAATGTTGGAGAGTGGTAATTGCAAGTCGAATGTGGTTTCTGCACATTAGTTAAGGGTCTTTGCATGAAAGGTAACAATAGTGCAGTAATCCAATTGCTTAAGAAGATGGAAGAAAATACTTGCATGCCTAACGTAATTGTCTACAACACGATCATCGACAATCTTTGCAAGGATATTCTAGTTGTTGATGCATTGAAGCTCTTCTCAGAAATGACGAGTAAGGGTATTGCCCCAAATGTCATTACATATACCTCTTTGATTCATGGAGTTTGCAAATTAGGAAATTGGAAAGAAGCTACAAGATTGTTGAATGAAATGGTGAGTAAACATATCTTTCCAAATGTGCACACCTTCAATGTCTTGGTTGATACATTATGCAAAGAGGGGATGGTCCAGGAAGCAAGGAGAGTGGTCAAAATGATGACGCAATGGGATATAGCACCCGATACAATTACATACAATTCGCTCATAGATGGTTACTGTTTGAAAGGAGAAATAGATGAGGCGAAAATGGTTTTTGAAGTGATGCTTAGCAAAGGTTGCGTGGTTAATGCTCGTAGTTATAACATATTGATAAATGGCTATTGTAAGCATAAAAGGATAGATGATGCCCATATGCTTTTTCTGGGAATGTCTCGTAAGAGAGTTGTTCCAAATACAGTTATAGCACTCTTATTGATGGGTTTTGCAAGATGGGGAGAACACAAGATGCATGGAACTTGTTCTCTCAACTGCAAGCTTGGGGCCAACTTCCAGACATTCAAACTTATAATATTTTACTGGATGGCCTTTGTAAAAACCAACAATTTCCCAAGGCAGTTGAATTGTTGGAAGAGATAATGGAGGGAAAGAAGTCGGATTTTGATATTGTAACTTATAATATTCTTATTGATGGTTTGTGTAGAGCTGAAAAAGTTGAATATGCGTGGGATCTCTTTCGTCACTTACCATCAAAAGAAATTCGACCTAATGCCAGGACGTATAATACAATTATTAGTGGATTTTGTAATGGAAGGCTAATATGTGAAGCGGAAAACTTGCTTAGAGAAATGGAAGAGAAAAGCTGTTCTCCAAATGGTTGGACGTACAACACAATTATCTGACGGTTTATCAATAACAACGAGACATCAAGATGAGTGAGGCTTATTCAAGAAATGGTGGATAGGGGTTTTTCTGCAGATGCATCAACTACGGAGTTGATCATTAATTTATTGTCTAAAGATAGAGTAGATACCACTTTGTTGGCATTTATAGAAAGACCATGATGAAATTGATTTGCATCTTTTTAGTTTTGACAAGTTTCGGTGCATCCTTCCCTTGAATGCTACTTTGGAGGAGGGATTTGTTCCACTGTCAAGTCCAGTTCAGGTAGTCAATTAAGATTATGAAATCTGTTGCTGAAGCAGAGTATCTGGACTAGTATGAAATTTGTAGACATATTTATGACTCGAATACCAATCCATGAGATTGCCTTTGCTTGCTTTACGAATCCTACAAATATGCATATTAAGTGACAATCCGGGTCGGAGATAAGAGTCCAGGACTAGTTCCGAATTCCAACCTTGCACAGCTTGAATAACTAGTCATGTTTAAACGTGATAACTGCTTGTTTAACCTCTTCTTCTTTCCTTTTTTTTTTTTTTTTTGAATAAACGATATTATGTGCACTTAACGGGTGGGGAGTGAGCTAAGCCTCACAATGAACTAGCAATAATGTGTTTCAAATCTTGAATCTAAGACTTCTCATTTACAAGTGAAGGGAAATACTACTAAATCGTAGTACTAAGTGGCTATACAACGTTTTTCAATTTCAAGAGTTTAATTTTTTGTTTGAAGGCTTTTATGTCCAATTAGTTAAACTGCATATCAATAGAACTTTGATCGTGAACTAAAATTTTATAAAATTAACATTCTAACCTACTAATCAAAACTGAACAGAAATAAAAGGTATGGGCCGCAATGTAATTTCACACAAATCAACTTTAGCTGTTTTTTTTAAAGGTAATGCTACACTTACCACCTATTTGCACATTTGAATCATCTCTCTAATAGCGATGGGCTGTCATCGCATGTGAGTCATAACTCTATTAGAGAGATAGTACAAATATGTGGTAAAATAACAATATTGTTTTTGAAGTTTCACCCACATGATTCTAACATATATCACCAAACGTCAGCATCTCCTCTTTCTTTTTGTGCAAGGAAAAGGATCCTCTTCGGATCCACTTTGTAGGGATCCTAGGGATCCTCACATCCGAGCCGTTCATCGTACATCGTGCAGCCAGTTTTCGTCAAATACTATTGGTGTTTAATTTTAAATAAAAAAATCATATGATTTTTTACTGCACGATATAAGATGAATATCTAAAATATGGGGATTCCAATAATCCCCTCAAAGAGGATCCGGATGGGGTCCAATTCATTTGTGCAAAACCCTACAATTGTAAGACTTTAAGAAATGGTTAAGAAAGTTTGCTTGAAGAGAAAGAAGAAAGAGAAAAAAAAAAGAGAGTGAAATACCAAATGTTTCTGTTTGCCCGTTCAGGTTTTGCATTTCTTTCCTCAACCATTGCACATTCGCGTTTTTTTTTTCTCGGAAGATGTAATTTCCTTTGTTTATAAATTTTACTTTTCATTAGGGTTAGAAATTTGAGCAATAATATGCTATTGTGATGTATTTTGAAAGGCTAAAGACGCTTCTATGCATGTTTGAAGGAGCTATCTGAGTTTTTTCAACCACTATCTTAGTCATACAGGTTCGATTTTTCTCAATGGTGATCTTAATTGTTCGTGTTTTGTACTATCTTGCTTAATTTGACGCCTTATTATTTTATCGTTTGTTGTAATTTTCAGTTTGCCTTCAGATTTTTGGTGCACAATTACCTAATTAGTTTGTAAATTTGACATCTGACTTAGTGCTACATATATTTTAAGTGAATAACGAAGGTGGAGTTTGTAACTTACACAATTCAAACATGGACAATTGTTGAATACAGGTGCTCGTCATTGTTGACTTGTTTCACGGCTTTAAGCATGCAAAACTTTCACGCTCAGTACTTCTTACTTTTGCATCTAATAACGTTTTCAATTGCCACTTAATACTACAGCTTAGTGACATTCCTCTTCATTTGTAAATAATAATGTCTTAAATTTGAACCACATTAATATGACTAACCCATTGTGAGGTTTTGCCCACGTTGTGCCCCTCTCTTGGTGTAGATAATATCGTTTGTTAAGAAAAAAAAAAAAAACTAACCAACTGGTAGCTTTGTCACAACATTCCATCATTTCAAAGGTTAGAAAGACTAACAGAGACATTTCAGTAGGGCTGGAAAAAAATCTCAAAAATCCCAAACCAAACCGAAAAAATCCCGATCCCAAACCGAAAATTCCCGAACCGATTCCAAAAATCCCGAACTGATCCCAAATCATTTGGTATGGGATTCGGGATTGCTCATTCTAAGTTTGGGAATCCCAAAAATCCCGAAAATATTATATATATATAATTATATTTAAAATAATTGCAAGTTTGCAACCATTGGATTGTTTCAAAACAATTTGGGTCGTCCATTCTTTGTTAGGGGTCTCCAGCCCTACCCACTCTCTGTCTCATTTCATTTCGATAGCCCTCCCCTCTTCGCTCAAACTCTCTCTAAGTCTCTCCTTCTCGAATTAGACCAACACACCCTCCCACAATCTCACTCGAATTCTTTTGACAAACTCTCTCTACTTCGGCCACCACCACGCCTCACGACCACACAGTCTCTGACCCTCCACCCTCCCTCCACCACACATAGTCACACAACCAACCCTCTCTCTCACGATTCTCTGTTGTGATTTTCTCTCTGAGACTATCACTGATTCTCTCTCTATATGTGAGGTTTCGAGTTAGGATTAGGATTTCGATTTGGGGGTTCGAATTGGAGCTTTTGCAATGGGGTTTCGAATTATGTTTTTGTGTGTAGGGTTTCGGGTTAGGGTTAGGGTTTCGAAATGGGGCTTTGAATTGGGGCTTCTGCAATGGTGTATACGAAGTGAACGACGAGTTTAGCGTCGGCGGAACTCCGAGGAGGTATCTACCTTACTTTTTTTTTCAGTTTGCTTTTCTTTTTGTTATGCACCCTTTCATTTTTTTTCCTTAGCTTTTTGAATGGGAACTGAAAGCATGAGACGGATGGGAACCAAAAACAGCCAATGGCCCACTAAATTTGGCCATAATTCATCTGATGCTTTTGGGGTAAAAGAGGAAGGAGATAGGTGGAGTCTGCTTTCTTTGCTCATCTGCTTTTCTGGGTTTATACCAATTTTGAATTTTCTGCAATTGGTATAAATTTTCTGCAATTGGTATGAATTTTCTAGGTTTATACAAATCCCGAACACGTCCTGAAATCCCGAAAAAATTTTGAGTATTTCGAAATTTGGGAATCCCGAAATTTCGGTTCGGTTTTGGGTTGTAAAATACCGTCCCGAAAATTATTGGGTTGGGAATCCCAAATTTCGGTTCGGTTTTGGGTTGTAAAATACCGTCCCGAAAATTATTGGGTTGGGAATCGGGCTTTGGGTTTCGGTACGAGATCCCATCCCGAACCAGCCCTACATTTCAACCTCTCCTGACCTCTAAGAAGTGTCATGAAATACGTGCCCTTATTTCTATATATAATTGTAAAGGAGGACATAAAAATCATGGAACCGAATCAAACAACGACATAATAAACCGAAAAAAACTATGTTGACAAAAAAAAAAAAATCAACTAATGTTCAAGAACCGGACCGATCCGTTCATATCCATTTCGGTTTTCATCTTGGTAGAACCTCAAAACCAGACCGAACCGTTTATTCACTTTATAAAATATCTTATTCACTTGGTTCATTTTATATATAGACTCAAAGAAATTTAATTATGACCAAACCTAAAATCATGACAAAAAAGAATCTGTTGTGAATAATATGTGGATGGCCCAAATGAATAGTCTGTTACTATTTATGCACAGTATTTTCACTATTCATTTGTGGAAAATTTGTAAAGTGAATAGTGTTCTCTTTGCTTATAAAATGAATGAGAGGTGAAGAAGGAATATAGAGACGGAAGAGGAAAAGAGAAAAGAGAGGAAGAGGAGAGGAGATAATAGAGAGAGTTATTTTTGTACTCCTATTATTCCAAATTATAATGAAAGCACCACTGCTGCCCCGATGACGTACTCCAGTCACACTGACTGTAGAGGAACCTCGTAAATTTTGTGTCTTGTTTCTTTTATTCCACTGCACACATTGTCAATTTTACAACAAGTTATTAGTACGAAAAGCTCTCATGTCAGTGTAAAGCACAACGTCATAAATCCAATGAAGCATTACCTACCTCACACTTCTACCAGCCAAAATCTCACAGAATAAAAGGTATGTCCATTTTCTATCTCTTCCACTACGCCAGAAGCGCCCCAACAAAAACCGGTGAGAATTGAAATTTATAACCTGTAGTCGTCATAGGATGATAAAACTCATATCTGGCAACTGGTTTCCAGAGTATTAGAAGAATCTCATCAGACTTGGAAACCTAGATCGCGTCGTTTTCGAAGGATCTCGAGAACTCCTATGAATACGTGGTTGTCTGAGATGGTAATGGCAGGACCGACTCAACATAGGCCTCCTTCACTTGTACCTCCATCAACCCCGCTGTCATCTATGTTCCTGTATGGAGGTTCTTACTTTGCAATGCCATGTTCTTTGGGCTATGCAAGGAAAAATGAAGAAAATGAGGGGATGCGAAATGGTATTCCATATCTGGCCTCTCCCATGGAAGAAGTAACAGTCTATGGGTTTTTGCAGAAAAAAGGGTAAAAGCAATGGAATGATGCATCAGCACCTTTTGAAAAAGCATAAGACAAAATAAAAAAAGAAAAAGAAAAAGAAAAAGGGTGGTGCATCAGACACCATGTGGAAACCAAGAAAGAAAACAAATAAAAAAAGGGCAAAGGATTTTTGGATTGTTGCACCATGTGAATGAATAAGAAAAAATAAATAAAAAAAGGGGTAAAGGCTTTTGGATGGTGTTACACAATATTCTAAAAATCGGCCTAGGCCTAGGCGCTCGGCAGTGGAGTCCCGACCCGATTTAGGCTAAGGCGTTCCAGTGAGGTGGGGAGAATTTAGGCGGCTGCCTAGGCGCTCAAGGAGGTCTAGGCGGCGCTAGGCGGTGGCTTAGGCGGCAGTCAAAGCAACTCCTAATCTCGCTGCAAATCTTGCCTCACATCTGCACGATCCACCACCGACAACCCAAATCTTCAAACCAGCACTCCTACACCCAACATCAATCGATAAACCCACTGAAATTAAAAAATAAAAAATAAAGAATGAAACTAGAATTCACGACACCTTAAGTAGATTGAGAAGATGATGGGTTTTGCTGCAGAGAAAAGGGATATGCAGAGAAGAGAAGAGAGAGAGAGAGAGAGAGAGAGAGAGTCGAAAGAAATGGATGAAAAAAGGCATAAATGCTAAGGACGCCCACTATTCTTTATTTTAAACTAGCATTGGCCTTGGAGAAAGTTGATGGAGAATAAAGGTTTGGCCTTGGCCTTGGGAAAGTATCACTTTTCCATTAACCAAATGATGGTTGGGAACTTGGGAGTCGGGACTGGCCTTGTAGAAAGCTGTGGAGAAGGAATTGAGGTGGTTCAATTGAAAAAGGGGCTTTTCTTTCAAGTTAGGTCTATTTAAAACTAAGCCCATTATTCTATATAATAAATATTTTTTTATGTATTTTTTTAATTTACATTTTTTTCTTCTAATTTCTCTATACAAGTATGGTTTTTCTAAGTGTGAATATATGTATATTTATATGTTAATATGTTATTTAATAAATTTATTTTAAAAAAATACAAATCCTCCTAGGCCTCGCCTAGCCACCTAGGCGCTAGGCCCCGCTGCCCGACTAGCGCCTAGTGATTTTTAGAACCTTGGTGTTACACCAGCTGAAAAGAAAGAAGGAAAAATATATATTTATTTATGTGAATGATGTTGGCTTAAAATCATTTCACAAGTTCTATATACTTTAAAGCAATTTATTTATCATGGACGGTTTTACCGCCTACTGCTTTAAGTTTTGATTTATGAATGGTGCTGAATTAAAGCCCTTGTCACAAAGTTTATTTACTTAAATGCAATTTATTCACTATGGCTGGAATTACCACTTATTGCTTTAATTTATTTATTGTACTTATCTTTTGTTACGATGAGTATAACAAAGACCCGAATTTCCTTGATCAGATAAGAATCTGCAGTTTCTTGATCCTCATCATATAAAATGATTGGACCCGAAGTTCCATCATACAAAAAGATTAGACATGAAGTCCTTTGCTCCTGAAGATCAGGACATGAAATTCCTTGATGAGTACCGTAAGTTTGAAGTGTTGTAGTGTCTCAACTTAATTGTAGTTAAGGCCATAAGAGTCTCAGTCTACAAACTATTAAATAAGGACCAGAAGTTCCTTATGTCCATACTCAAAGTGGTTTAGCATAAGCCTTTATTAAGCAAATGAAATTGATTACCCGCGCTTTGCTCATGAAAACAAAATTGCCAGTTTTTACATGGGTACATGCTATTTTGCATGATGCATTATTAATTTGGTTGAGACATGTTACCAACCATCAATACTTCTCAGTACAACTCGTGTTTATGAACCATCCAAACATTATACATTTACGAGTTTTTGGTTGTGTTATCATTGTGCCTATTGCACTGCTACAACGTACTGAAATGAGGCATCATCACGGATTGGGCATTGATGTTGAACACCATCTATCATTCAATATTTAGAACCCTTGACTGGGGATATGTTTACCACGTGGTTTGCGGACTGTCATTTTGATAAGACAATTTTCCCGCTGTTAGGGGGAGAAAATAACATCGTTCCAGAAGAATGATGAGAAAATATCATTCCAGAAGAATGATGAGAAAAGACTGTTCCAGAGGAACGAAGAGAATTTGTCTTATTTTGATTCATGAAGCAATTAACATGAAAATGAAGTACGAATAATTGAATGATGCAATGATGTGTCAATCAAATGCCAGATGCATTTAATGATGCAACGAAAGTGATAAAATCACATGTACTTGCTGCAAATGTGCCTACAAGAAATGATTTATTTGTTGCACACCTGAAGCGTGGCAAACCTTCAAACTCAAAAGGTTCAGTTATTCGAAAGAAAAAGAATATGGCACTACTGAACTATTGCATTCCTGAAGCATAACTATTGCATGCCAGAAGCATGACAGTCGCTGCATGGATACAAGCCCTAGAAAGGACAATCTGCGGACATGGGAATGTTGATGTCTCATGCATGAAGCATGATAGACGTATAGGTTCTAAATGACTCAACTCCTTGAAGTGGAGATTAAAATCCAAGCTCTATAATGCTCAAGAAGAGGTTATAATCCACATTCTCTAAACTATGATTGTCATGGAAGAGATAGTGTAATGCCCTTGAAGAGGCAATGGATATCTAAAGAAATGAAAAGCTTTTATGCATGCGCATGCACATGAAAATATGGGATCACGAATTGATGATAACCAATGGTAATTTTGGTTTTTATAAATAGCTACTAAATTCATCAATGAGTTGTGTTGATATTGAGTCCCGTTCTTTTTTGTCAACAAAATTATTGGCCAAAATGGAGAAAGGCAATTCCATTACAATTTTGTAAGAACATGGAAAAATGGACCTATATATTTGAATATGATACAAATAGCCAAAAAGATGTTGAACCAAGGAGGTTACATTGGGCATTTGTAATATAGTGAAATACACTCACATGATATGACACAAGGTTGTAAACAAGTTCATATGAATGCAGAATTATATAAGAAGGGTTGTGAGTCGCCCACATCATATCTCCATAAGTAAATCCCTCAATTATACATGGGAGCAAGTTGCTCTATATAAATTCCAAAGGAAAATGTGTCATGAAGTGTAGAAAATCCTTGAAGGATTCAAATTGCTTAAAGTAAGCCCTAGAAGGGTAAAGCATAAAATATGTACTCAATACCAATGGATGTTATAAATTGCCTTAGTGAGTACTATCATTATGATATTGTTGCAACATACTAAAATCTTTTGCAAGAGTCAATGACATTAAATTACAACTCCTGAAGAGTTGATGATATTAAATTGAGACTCCTGACGAGTCAAGAAAGATTATAAAGTGTTGAGAGAAATATTGTCTCGAGCTGCAGATCGAACAATCTACCAACACGAATCTTATCCATGATGTTTATGATATTAAAGAACCATATGGATTGAAGATTAAGAGTTGAATACTCAAATGATGTAGACACTAAGAAAGATCATTTATCTTCGTGAGGGTAAAGATAAATTGATATTTGGTCCAGAAGTACCACATCTTAGTGAAGTATATGTTTTATTGTATTTAGCATAATACACTAAATGAAATAAAGCTTATCTATTAATATCTCTATACAAATATGTACATACACATGAGTTAAAACAAACAAACAGGATGGAGCCTTCACAAAGGTTGCTCATGTGAAGCCTCAGTACTCGGAAGTACCCTAGAAGGGGGAGGCACTGGAGATTGATCATGTGGCACCCCAGTACTTGGCAAAACACCAGAAGGGGAAGGTATCAGTTTCTTTCGAAATATAGCAACGAACTTCTAGTGATCACTTTGAATCTGACTTTCAGATTCTTGCAGCTGGTCGAGCTTTCTTTTCATGCTTGTAGAGTAATTATTTGCAAGCACGTGTAACATTTTATTCTCGTGCTTAAGCCTTTTGATCTCGTGTTTAAGACTTGCCACCTCAGCCATTAATGATTCAACTTGGTGAGTTTGAGTAAGTAGGCGTTGGCCCATATTGGATACAGAACTTGCACACTGAACACTGAGAGCCAAGGAGTCTTGAACGGCCAACTCGTCAGACCGTTTTGAAAGGATTTTGTTATCCTTTGGAGTGAAAAGATTCCTAGCTACCACAGTAGCGATTATGTTATTCTTCATCACAAAGTCCCCAACCGTAAGAAGACCATTAGAAGATAAGAAGGATGAGCGTCATATGTTATCCTGACGCTACTCGTCTGTATCACTCATAACACTAAAATCTAAGCAAATGTTAGATGGCTAAGCCATTTTTAGAAATGATGAAAAAAAAAGAGGTCAAATAAAATTTCAAAAGTGCAAGAAGGTGAAAATTTCTACAGGCATCAACTTTATGAGCATACTCTTGAACATAATTGATGTCTCTATAAAAGAAGAGGCAACAGAGCCACTTGTTCAGAGATTAAAGCAGCATGGCTCTCGAATTTCAAAAGTCAGATTTTCCTGAATAAAGTTCGTTGGCATTTTTCAGACGCAATCTCAGCTTTTTCAGATATCTTGTGCAACTTTATCAAAATATCTCTGATAAAGTTGAAAACACGTAAATCTTACTGTTCTAATTACACCACAATTGCTGACAAGAGTAAATGCATATAACCAATACCTGATATTGGGAAATCCCTATATATGTCGACCTATGTGCTCCATTACAAGGCAGACCTGCAAGAATACCTAACTCTTTCTCATCTCCGAGAATGCATCTTCAACAAAGCATCTCGAAATACTCAGTTTTCTTTCTTTCCGAGAATACCTCTTCAAACAAGTCACACCATATCAAATATGTAATAAGTGAGGAGCATTTATTCTATAAATACTCGGTTCTCTTCCATTTTTTCATCTCACCACCGTGAGACCTCACCACACTCCACCGTGAATCTGTAAAATCCACACAGAGACACAAACACAGAGCTCTCTCTCTTTTTCTCTCTCTACTACGCTTTTTCTCTCTCTACTACGGCAGGCAAACAAAAGAAGCCATTAAGACCCTCTCAATTCGAAACCCCACCACTCTACCCATCGTTACCTTTATTTCTACCAGGCAAACTCAGCAGACCAGTACACATTTTCATGGCTTTCCGAGTTACAGACCCTCAATGTTTGCTAGAGGAGAAAGAAGCAGTAGAAGAAAATGGGCCTACAATTAGTGAATATGAGCTTCGCTTAGCCTAAGAGGACATTTCGAAACTGAAGGCCGAGCTGCAGAAGAAAGCAGAATCACTTTTAAATGAATTGAGAGTTCAGCAACCTGGGGCCAACACCCGCTGGCTCCTAGCCATCGCCACCTGGTACGGCAGCCCCAAAGGCGACGGCAGTGACGGCGTAGCATGTGGGTATGGGTCAATGGTGGATGTGAAGCCGTACAGGACGAGGGTTGGGGCGGTGAGCCCAATGTTGTTCAAGAGTGGCGACCGTCACTAAGCTCACCCACAAGTTCTCTGACCTGAAGGTCATGCGCAACGCACGTGACCTCTTTCTCTCCATCCAAAGACCCGACCTTTTCCTCTTCAACGTCGTCATCCGAGGCTCTACCGCCAATGCTGCGCCTTCCTCTGCGATTTCTCTCTACACCCACTTGCGGAAGAATACTAATCTTAAACCCGACAAGTATACCTACGATTTCACCGTGTCGGTCGTTTCAGGGTTTAAGGATGAGATATATGCGATGTTGCTACACGCCCATTCGATTGCTGATGGGTTTTGAGAGAGACAGGTCGCTTTGCTGCACGCCTATGCGATCCTGCTGCAGGCCCATATTCTTCAACCATCAGCTGGTCTTGGTCCTTCTGTTTATAGAGGCCCCGCATTCAGATTAAGATCTCTCAGTTATGGCATTTCTCCATACAGTTCTCTCCATATCTCACAGATTTTACAGTTGGAGTACACCAGCTAGTGTCCAAATGCAGTGGAAAGAAAAAGAAAAAAAAATGACAGCATAACGTGCAACTTCTTGACACTTTGTCACTCTTAGAATTTAGAGCAGATGGAGACGGGACCCAAGGTGGTGAAGGGGACCCTCCGACAGAAATATCAAAGAAGAGAGCACATGGGAAACAAACAAAAGCAACAAAAGTGCAGAGAAAAAGCAATGCAACACTTTCTTGAGCTTGAAGTCTTATAATCTCATTTTCAGCCAATTTCATGAACATGTTCATCGACTCTGAGAATTTCTGGCTGCTGTCATCTGACACCGTCGTCTCATTTAATTGCACAACCTCCGCGATGTTGCTAATTCCTTTAGAAAGCTTGGAAACATCACTACTAAGCACATTAGAATCCATGACAGCAGCTTTCTTCACGTTACTAAGGTCTGAACTGAGAGCTGAAACAACTTGCAGGCCAAGCCTCCTGCACTTGACATCATCACTCAAAGTTGGGTTTGAAGTTTGATTGCCACCATTGAGACGAGCACCTTCCGTCCTTATGATTTCTTGTACGATAAAATGCAAGAGTGTGGTTTTCCCATCTGCCCCCTTGACCTCAACCAGCTTAAGGAGTGTGTCCAGTTTGAAGGCTTGGGCATCACCATGATTTGTCCCAACATTCATTCGGTTTCCAGTCTTCAAAACAGCTTCCAGAAGCTTCAAGAACATCCTGCTGTTTCTCAATTCTTCATAGGCAGCCTAAGTAATGAATAGCCATGGGGACAGTGCATGCTGGTGCTGCCATACATTGTTAGCCTTCACCATCAACAACTAAAATGAAAAGAAAAAGCAACGGATGTTTGGAGAAAGCAAAAGCAAAAATCAAACGCAATGGAAAGGAAAAGGAAAAGCAAGTCTGCAGAGACAGAGAGAGGCGCAGTGGGAAAAGAAACCAAAGTAAAAGGAAAGCAAAAAAGAAAAGAGAAAAGAAAGAATTATGCTTTCTTTAGTTAAAAGCTGAAGCAAGTTGGTGCTTTCTTCATTTTGTCGACCACCCACAGAAAAGCTATGGATAGCAGGCATGCAAATCTGCAAAAGCAAGGAATAAACACCTCACCAGAATGATGTGATTTACTTTTCTTGGTAGATGTATGATGTAATTTATTTTTCCTATCTTTCGGAGACATCTGTATAAACCCCATCAGAGGGTAATTAAAAAAAAACGGCAAAGCCTAAAATAAATGGGCTGGAATGTTGTGTTGAGGGCGAAGGCCCATAAGCCCAAAATCGCACAAACCAGGTGATCAAAAGTACGCCCAGTACTCCACAGTTATTTGGCAACCTGCCACAATTACCACCAACTAGGTGATCAAAAGTACACCTAGTACTCCAAAATTATTCGGCAACCTGTCGCTATTACCACCAACCAGGTGATCAAAAGTACGCCTAGTACTCCACAGTTATTCGTCAACCTGCCGCTATTACCACCAACCAGGTGATCAAAAGTACGCCCAGTACTCCAAAATTATTCGGTAACCTGCTGCTATTACCACCAACCAAGTGATCAAAAGTATGCCCAGTACTCCAAAATTATTCGGCAACCTGCCGCTATTACCACCAACCAGGTGATGAAATGTACAACCTGTACTTTAATATCATTTGGCAACTAGCCATTCATGCCACCAACCAGGTGATGACATGTACAACCCGTACTCTCCTTCATGCCACCAACCAGGTGATCAAAAGTACACCCAGTACTTCAAATTATATGTGAGCATTACTCATGTCATTCATACATAAACATTCATGAGCATTACTCATGACAATCATACATAAACAATCATGACCATCATTCATATCAACATTCATGAGCATCACTCATGTTAACATTCATGAGCATCACTCATGACAACATCCATGAGCATCACTCATGTCAATCAACATAAACATTCATGAGCATCACTCATGTCAATCAGCTTTAAAAGCTTCATTTACAAAAGCTCCAGCTTCGAAAGCTTCATTTACAGAGCTCTAGCTTCAAAGTTTCACTTACAAAGTTTCACCTACAAAACTTCAGTGTAGGGTATACAAATACCGCCTCCGAACAACCGTCACTTCGGCCCATACATGGATTCAATTTGAAGTCTCCAGCCAACAGACTCTATTGATCGAAGACTTGGAGGACTACATTATGTACCATATATTGGGCCTCAACTGGGCCTTATGCAAAATACTTGGGGTACTTAGCCCATTACTTATGTGTTGAGGAGCGAGCCCTTATTCTATAAAAGGGACTCCCTCACTTTCATTAGAGAACACCCATTATTCATGTACTGAGGAGCGAGCCCTTATTTTATAAAAGGGACTCCCTCACCTTCATTAGAGAGCAACGCCGCCAGCTGAGCAATCGCTTCGCCGCGAGCATCACTCCTAACCCATCACTTATGTATTGAGGAGCGAGCCCTTATTCTATAAAAGGGACTCCCTCACCACCATTAGAGAGCATCGCCGCCTACTGAGCAACCGCCTCACCGCGAGCATCAACTCTAGCCCATCATTTATGTATTAAGGAGCGAGCCCTTATTCTATAAAAGGGACCCCTTCACCTTCAAGCGCTACAAGCCGAACCAACCACGGCAACATAAGCCATAAGCCGAGCAGCCTCGCAACATGTGCTACTTATAATTAAGCATCATTTCACTTTGAGCACCGCATCATATCAAGTACCAGTTCAAGACGACATCTAGTTACTTCGGCCCACACATGGACTGAATTTCAAGTCTCTAGCCAAAAGACTCTCTTGACTGAAGACTTGGGGGACTACTGTTTATACCATACTTAGGGCCTCCGTATTTAGATCTCGTATAAATACTCGGGGGACTCAAATGTAATTATGTAATAAAGGAAGGGGCAAATATGTAATAAGTAAGGAGCCTTTATTCTATAAAAGGACTCCTCACCCTCATAATAGATGAGGCCATTGCTTAAGCCTTCTCACCCCTCTCACATCCCCTATCATATTCAGAGGCCATTTCCTAGGCCATCAGAGACCTCACTCTCTCCCTCAAAGGCTTTGAATCTTTCTCCCACACTTCTCAGATAAATACATAATCAGTGTGGACGTAGCCCAAACCTTGGGGTGAACCACGATACATCTTGTGTTATTTACATTTCATGCAGATTCACGGTCGGATTTACGTTGTTCCAAGACCTCTAGTTTTCTGCATCAACAGAATTAAAGAACAAATATGGCTATTAAATAGCCTTATATTAGAACAAGAAGGAAAATAACAACCCCCATGACTTTACAACCCTAGAATCGTGGTGCATGACTAAGTCCAAAACAAATAAACTTGTCCCTTAAGACCATTTCCAACCGTTGGGCTAAAAGCCAATTTTTTTAGCCTGAAAAATGTTGCTTTAAGACTAATTTATTTTCTTAAATTTACTTTTAAAAAAAAATTATGTAGACTATCGTAAATTAATTTTATGAACATTTTAATCTAAAAATATTTAAATTCCGATAAATATTGAAAAATCACTAAATCGATACATGAAACTCATGAAACACTACGGAAGAATATGAAAATCATGATAGAGATGTATAAAAACAAAATACATAAAACACATACAAAACACATGTGTAGGACATACAAAACACATGATAGAGATGAAGCACACACAAAACACATGTGAAACACATGACATACACAAAACACATACAAACTACATTCAAAACATATGATAGAGATGAATCACACAAAGAACACATGTAAAACACATGACACACATGAAACACATACAAAATACATACAAAACACATGAAACGCATGAAACATAAACTTACACACATGAAACTGAAACCTTCAATCATCTTCTATATAAACATAGGTTGAATATCAGTTGATCACAATCATCCTCTATATTCACCAATCTTTCAACTTTCAAAGTGTTTTTGTTTCCTAAAAATCCTCAATATCTCATCAATGGGTGATAGAAGAAGGCGTAGCAGGGCAATGCAAATGGCATAATACCAAGCAAGCCTTGACATTGAGGATACAAAAATGATCAACGCAGAAGTTGAATTTGCAAACTCGCTTATGCAATATGAGCACTATGCCGAATCTAGCTATCGTGGTTCTGTCACAGGGCATTCATTTATGCAACGTGATAGAGAAGAGTGTCATGACCGAATGATGAAATATTATTTCATCGAGCGTCCAAGATTTCCTGCTTATGATTTTCAGAGGCGGTTTGGGATGAGGAGAGAGCTTTTTGAAAGCATGTTGAATGTAGTTGTCAATCATGACCACTACCTCATAAGAAGCTCACATCTGCATTTCGGATGCTAGCTAATGGGTGTTCTACAGACTCAACTGACGAGTATTGTTGACTTGTGGAGACTACTGCTATTGAGAACCTGAAGTGCTTCTATAAGGCAATTGAAGCTATATATGGGGCCCTTAACTCTGTAAAGCCAAATTGTGAAGACTTGAAAAGGCTTCTACGCAAGGCAGACAACAAAGGCTTCCCTATCATGATAAGAAGTCTCGATTGTATGCATTGGGAGTGGAAGAATTGTCCTACTACTTGGGCTGGCCAATTCAAGGGCCGTCATAACAAGCCAACCATCGTGCTTGAGGTTGTGGCATCTTACGACACATGGATTTGGCATGCATTCTTCGACACTCCTGGAACAAACAACGATATCAACGTTCTTTGGTCTTCTGCTCTGTTTTATGATGTTGTCAATGGATGGGCACCAGAATTTCGGTACAAGGTAAATGGTAATAGGTATGAGCTAGGTTACTACATAACTGATGGTATTTATCTTAGTTGGTCTACCTTTGTCAAAAGTTTTTCTCATCCCGATAATGCAAAGAAGGAATTATTTTCGAAGAGGCAAGAGTCTTATAGGAAGGATGTGGAAAGAGCATTCAGGATCTTACAAGCTCAATGGGCAATTGTTAGAGGGCTACATTACTTTGGCATACCAAAGACCTCCATTCAATCATGATAACGTGCATAATTTTGCATAACATGATTGTGAAAGATGAGTACATCGAAATTGAAGAACATTCAAATGAAGATGTGGATGATGACCAACTAACACATGCGAGAGCTATGGCAAGAGATGTTGAATATCTCGCTGCAACCACATATGAGACTTGACAGGATATGGTTAGTGATTATATGAGACATTTAAATAGAATTCAAGCTCCTCAAGGTCATGACACACTCTGCAAGGATTTGGTTAAGCAAGTATTGCGCCAAAAATGTGAACGTTGATGATGTTGGTGTATTAATGTGCTCTTGTGTTAAATTTAAGTGTGCTATGTTGTTATTTTATGTAATAATTGTAAGTGTACTATGTTGGTATTTTCTTGTAATAAATTGAAGTGTCTTCTTGTGCAAAGTCTTTTGTCTAGTACGTTATCAAAATTATTGAATGTCGTTTCAATTATTGAAGGCATCTATTGTACATCAAAATGTGCATAAGTACAATAATTATTGAAGGCATCTAGATTAATAGAAACAATAATTAATAAGCCATAAATTTAATACACACGACAATTAATAAAGTACATAAACTTAATACAAACAACAATTCATAAAACACATAAACCACATAAACTTAACACAATCGATAATTCATAAACTACATGAACTTAATAATGATATCCACCATGTTGACTTGGTGGTGGACTTGGGATATAGGGTTGAGATGATTCATCATCTTGAAATATACTCCTTGTGGCATACTTTTGCAAAATTTTCTTTTTCTTACCACGTAAGAACTTCTTCCTCACTGGAGTGTATTTGTTGAGGTCCTCCATCATGAAATTAATTTCGAACCTATCTTGCTTCCTATCCCCTTCTTCCTTCATTCACAAAAATATTCGTGCCGCTTCTTCTTGGCGGGCGCTATGGGTTTCGTTTAATCTTACAAATCCGGTATCAATGTGTCCACTCATTGGATCTTGGGACTTCCTTTTTCTCTTTGCTGCCCTTACAAAAGAAGGAGTTAGGGTCATTTCATTGACACCTTCATCTTTATCATTTTTCTGTGCTGCTTCACATTGAAATAATCTTCCCCATTGTTGGTCCGCATCAATTGCCCACCTCGAACAATCCTTAAAGACGTCCTAAGCATGCTGCAACTTAAAAGGTTGATTTTTTGGTATTACTCTTGTCTTGTAAATTTCCATTGCTTTGTCACCCTATGCAAAAAATACATAAAAACAATTAGTTGCAAAATAATATTATGTACATGACAAATAAAATATCAACAAAAAAAAACTCACAATTTCTGCAGTGCTCTTTCCATTAGCCATGCCAACCACAGCTCTCTCCAAGCTTCCCTTCCATAAAGTGCATGCTTTGTTAATAGTCTTCCATTGATCGTAAACACCACCACCTTCCTTCCTGCCTTTGCAGTTTTCATGGAACTTTTCAATGATTTTATCCCATAAAACCTTTTTATTTTGATTCGTGCCAACTGCACCATTTTTGCTAACAGAAACTCATGCCAAGCATAAAGCAACATCATCCTCACAGGTCCAATTATGACCTCTAATATGCTCTCTTGCTATGTTGAACAATTTGGAAATGGTAGAAAGAAAATTGGAAGAATTGTAGGAGAAAAGTGAGTTTTGTGTAGATATTTGAACAAATACATAGGTATTTATATAGTTTTTGGGTGAATTTTGAGGTAAATAAATTTTTTTAATTATTTTAGCCGTTGGATTTAAATTTGGGCAGTTAAATCTTTTTTTTTTCCGTTAGATTTGATTATATTTAATCTTAGTCGTTGGATTCAATATATTTTAAAATTACATCTTTTTTTTTAAAAAAAAAAACAAAATTTGAATCTGGATTGTTGGATCAACCAACAGTCCAAAAATCTCAACCGTCGGATGATAAAAAGAGTCGTTGGGCACATGATGGTTGCCGACAGCGACCCTGACAGTAGGTCCCACCCTGTTGAGCGCTGAAAGCCTCAACTCACTTGGGGTGAGTTGGGCATGCGATCAGGCCAAGAATGGGCTGGGAAAGGGCGAGTCCACATGTTTCTAGGCTAGTTCTTGGGGGGTATGTGGCCTTGGTTTGACATTGGCTTTTAGCCTAAAGATTTGGCTTGGATTGGGTTCGTTTTTTTCGCCCAAAGATTATTATGCACGACTTCATACCTAAAAACAAGAAACCCCAACAATTAGAAAAAAAACATGAAATTCATGCTCTTGAACTCTCACAAACAATCTTACAATGAGCAACTCTCAACTCTTAACTCGCTGACTTAGAGATGATGAAGATGATGCGGGCAACGATTGCTGCTTTTTCTTCTTCTTTGAAGGTTAGTTATGGAAGCAGCAACACCAGAGGTATGCTGCCTTGCCTTATTCAATCTTCTCCTGTTGTTGTTTTCTTCAACAATTACTTGGCTTTGTTTCACTCTCGAGCTTCTAAATCAACCAAATCTAGAAACACTCAACAACCCCAACTTGTGAAAATCAGTAATATTGAGGATGCTCTCAATGTGTTCGACGAAATGCTTCAAAGGCGTCATCTGCCTTCTGTTGTCCCTTTCAACCAAATCTTGACTTAACTTGCCAAGTTGAAACATTATTTGGTAGTCATCTCCATGGATAACCAAATGGTTGTGTCCGGAATTCGTCCAGATGTTTATACCCTAGCCATTATCATTAATTGCTTTTGTCATCTCAACCAAGTGGACTTTAGTTTGTCAGTCTTGGGTAACTTCTTCAAATTAGGTTTTGAGCTAGATGTCACGGCCTACACCACTCTAATTAATGACTTTCTTCTTAAGAATAGAAAGGTTGAGGCTACAACACTTTTCAATAAAATGTTGTAGAGTGGTAATTGCAAGCCGAATGTAGTTTCTTTCGGCACATTAGTTAAGGGTCTTTGCATGAAAGGTAACAATAGTGCAACAATCCAATTGCTTAGAAAGATGGAAGAAAGAGGTTGCAAGCCTGACGTTGTTGTTTATAGCACAATCATCGACAGTCTTTGCAAGGATACTCTAGTTTTTTATGCATTGAACCTCTTTTAAGAAATGACGGGTAAGGGCATTGATCCCAACGTCATTACCTATACCTCTTTAATTCATAGAGTTTGCAAAGTAGGGAAGTGGAAAGAAGCTATAAGATTGTTGAATGAAATGGTGGAGAAACATATCTTTCCAAATGCGCACACCTTCAATGTCTTGGTTGATACATTCTACAAAGGGGGATGGTCCGGGAAGCAAGGAGCGTGGTTGAGATGATGATTCAAAGAGATATCAAACTTAGTACAATCACGTACAATTTGCTTAAGGATGGATTTTTTTTTGCGAGGAGAAATGGACGAGGCAAAAGAGGTTTTTGAAGTAATGCTTAGCAAGGCCTTCATGGTTGATGCTCGTGGTTATAACATAATGATAAATGGCCATTGTAAGTGTACACAGATAAATGATGCCCGGATGCTTTTTCTGGAAATGTCTCATAAAGGAGTTGTTCCAAATACTATTACTTATAATACTCTTATGGATGGGTTTTGCAAGATGGGAAAAATACGAGATGCACATAACTTGTTCTCTCAAATGCAAGATTGTGGCCAACTTCCAAATATTCGAACTTGTAATATTTTGTTGGATGGCCTTTGTAAAAACCAGCAACTTCCTATGGCAGTTGAACTTTTGGAAGAGATGGAGGGAATGAAGTTGGATTTTCATATTGTAACTTACAATATTCTTATTGAAGGATTGTGCAAAGCTGAAAAAGTTGAATATGCATGGGATCTCTTTCGATACTTACCATCAAAAGGAATTCAACCTAATGTCAGGACGTATAATACAATGATTAGTGGTTTTGTAATGGAGGGCTAATATGTGAAGCTGAAAACTTGCTTAGAGAAATGGAAGAGAAAGGTTGTTGTCCGGATGGCTACACGTACAACACAATTATCCGAGGGTTTATCAATAACAACGAGACATCAACGGCTGTGAGGCTTATTCAAGAAATGGTGGAGATAGGTTTTTCTGCAAATGCATCAACTACGGAGTTGGTCGTTAACTTATTGTCTAAAGATAAAGTAGATCCCGCTTTGTTGGCATTTATAGAAAGACCGTGATGAAATTGTTTTGCATCTTTTCAGTTTTGACAATTTTCGGTGCTTCCTTCTCTTGAATGCTATAGTGGAGGGAGTTGTTCTGCTGCTGAGTGTAGTTTAGGTAGCCATTCATTCGTGCATTGGCTAGTGATGTATCATATGTGTTATTAATTGAATCTATCAAATGATAGAGCAACTTTTATGATACTCTTCTTTTAAGATTATGAAATCTATTGAAAAAGCAGAGTAATGGAACTTAGACTTTTCGATTGTTATTTGTTGATGTGCATACATGGGCTTTGCCGTTTTCTTTCTTGCACATAAATATTATTTAACTTAAAACATTAACAAAGTATATGGGATACCCAGATAAGATTGGAAATCACATTTCAGTGGTTGCAAGCACTGCCTTGTTTTCAAGTATACTATAGGATTATGAATTACTTTATTTGTTGAAAGAAATATTTCTTTTGTACATTTTTTACCTGTTTTACATACATGTATGGGTGCTGGTTGCCTTGTTGGTAAATCAATTCACTTCAGAAACTTTCTTGTGTTTGAGCTGCGTAACATATAAGTGCTTGTTTCATTTCTCTGATCTCCAGCTGTGAAATCAGGTTGTAAATTTTTATGTCTTCTCTTGATTTACAGATGAAAGGAGAATGAAAATTGTGGAGATGGGTGGTGCTCAAGAGCTCGTGAATATGTTGGGGGTTGCTAAAGATGACAACACAAGGAATGAGGCTTTGAAAGCTCTTACCGCTCCATCACCCTCAGGTCCAGACATTTTCATTCACAGTTGGTACTACATGAATCTATGTTTATACCTTGAAATTTTGTTAATTTTATAGAATAGGTGTATCAACTTAAATTCCGGGATGCTAAAGATAAGTATCTTACATTACTATATTTCCTTATTTTCCTCCCATTTTGCATTTTATGTGGTTTTAAATTGTGAACTTTTTGTACATGTGTCATCCTACAATACTCCTCACTATGGTTATATAGCATATATGCTTAATGTGTTTTTAAATTTTGGACTTGTTGGATACTCTTTTTGCATTTTATCATTCTTTTATTATCTTATCCATGGATTTCATACAAGTATAATTTTTTGTAAGTGTCAATATGCACTTATTTACAAGATATACAAGAAATTTACCTAAAATCCGCTTAGGCCGCCTAGACCCCGCCTAGGCGCCAGCCTGCCGCCCGACTAGCACCTAACGTTTTTTAGAACCTTGATTTTTAGTTGATGAACTATTGTTCCAATTGAGTTAAAATTGAAAGAGCGTTACTACAATTTTTTCTATTAAAAAAAAGTGCATAATTATCAACCGTATGTGGTTTACAAAAATAATTTATACATTGATTCCTCTAGCATTTTTTATTATAAATTGTCCCATTTGATCCAACATTAAAATAGACTAATAAGCACAAATGAGTTAAGTCGATTATAGATGGACATCTTAAGCTCGATAAATTCATAAACTATATCGATTAACCCGAGGAGCTTCCAGATCAAAATTCAAATGCTGAGGAAACCAATCCCATCGAAGATGTTGCGGTGGAAGATGGCAGCCACAACTAGGATCGGCGGCAGCTAGGGTGTGGAAAAACTGAAGAAACCATCTTGAATGAACTGAAATTAGAAGGTTGAACTCTCACACACCGGCATTACAAGACAACATCTCATCTACCACGAAAATTTGATCACGGGCATTAAGAGTCCATTGTAAAAAATACAAATTTACCACGGGCATAGTGAGCACGTGGTGAATAACAATTTTTTATCACATGCAAATTTTAGTCCGTGGTAAAATAGTAATTAATAAACACATGCAAAGTTGCATGTTGTAAATATACTAAGTCACCACGTGTGATACTCGTGGTTAATATGATTAATATCCACAGCGAGCACACCCACCGTGGAGTGTGCTAGTAAGCACACCCGTCGTTCACAATGTTGGAAATGCCAAAGATTGGGAGATTCTCGTGCAATTCAGGCCCTGTTGAGGCTCATACAACATCATCGTCCCCTGGTTGTCTTCTTATGTGAGACAAAATGTAGTGAGACTGTGATTATACAGAAGCAGCGTAGTTAAGGTTTTGACAAATCCTTTGCAGTATCAAGTAATGGGAGGTTGGGGGGTTGGCGGTGTTATGGTTGGACGAGGTTGAGATTGGGATTTTATCTTCTTCAGTGAACCATATTGATATGGAATGTAGGTTAGAAGGGTCGAAGTAGAGGTGGAGGTTAACGGGTTTCTATGGAAATCCGGTCATGACGAATAATGCATTTATCATGGTCCTTACTTGCTAATTTGGGTCAACGAAATGCTTTGTCGTGGATTTGTATGAGGGATTTCAATGAATTTCATAGTGCTGAGGAGTAGTTGGGTGGCAATCAACATCGGGAAAGTCAAATGGATAGGTTTAGGGAGGTGGTTCATGCTTGTTAGTTGATTGACTTGGGGTTTATGGGGAGCTCGTATACATGGACGGATAATAGGGAGGATAAGGTTAGATATAGACTTGACCGGGCTTTCGCTTCTCAACCGTGGCTTAACTTGTTTCCTGTGACAAGGGTTTGCCACCTCAACCCTTCCAAGTCGGATCTTCTCCCTATTCTGGTAGAGATTCGGAGTTCGGTTGAGTAATCTAGTAGGAGGAAGAGTAAAAGGTTTCACTTTGAGGAGATGTGGCTTCGAGAGGATAGTTGTGAAGGGATTATTATCTCGGCATGGAGTAAACTGGTGGTGGGACTTCCTCTTTTCCAAGTGTGTGAAAAGATACAGTTTACCCGTTGTGCTTTGCTCACATGGCAGAAGAAGGTTTTTGGATCCATGAAGGTTGAGATTGCAAAGGTTCAGGATAAGTTAGGGGTGTTGTTTGAACACCCACCTTCGGCCGAAGTCTATGAAGCAAGGGGTGAATTGATGGGTTAACTTAACTCACTTTTAGGAAGGGAGGAGACGTATTGGAGACAACGGTCGCGTGTCCAGTGGTTACAGGAGGGGGACAGGAATATAAAGTTGTTTCATTTGCAGGCGTTAAACCGTAAACGAAAAAATAATATAAAAGGGTTGAGGGATGTGAATGGGGTATGGTAGGATTCGAGGGTTGGCATTAAAGGCACGGTAGTGGGGTATTTTCAGAATATTTTTCATTCTCGGGGCGTCCTAGACCGTGCGGTGTAAGAGGTTATAGGGGCATGTTCACGACTTGTTACTTCTGAAATGAATAAGGAGATGTTGAGACTTTACTCGAAGGAGAAGATCCAGTTTGCACTCTTCTAAATGCACCCGTCTAAAGCTCCGGGACCGGACGGTATGTCACCCCTATTTTTTTTAGAAGTTCTGGCATGTTGTAAAGCATGATGTGGTGAATGTTGTTCGCTCTTTTCTCACATTTGGAAGATTGCTACGGGAGGTTTGTTTCACTTATGTAGTCTTGATTCCTAAGGTGAATCAGTCGTAGGAGATGTCACAGTTGCGACCGATTAGTTATGTAATGTCATATATAAGATCGGGGAAAAGGTGACTGCAAATCGTTTGACAAAATTTTTTAATATAATAATTTCTCCGTATTAGAGTGCTTTTGTCCCAAGGAGGTTGATTTCTGATAATACTTTGGTAGCGTTGGAAGTAGGTCATTATCTTCATAATAAACGGTCAGGTTATGAAGGTTATTTTGCTATTAAAGTGGATCTTAGTAAGGCCTATGATAGGGTGGAGTCGAACTTTTTGGAAGCTGTGACGTTGAAGTTGAGGTTTAATAGTCTATGGGTGTCGGTGGTGATGATGTGTGTGAAATCTGTGTCGTACTCCTTTTTGGTCAATGGGGAAACATATGGGTATGTGGAGCCTTCTCATGGTCTATGTCAGGGTGGTCCGTTATCTCCCTATTTATTCCTCCTTTGCATTGAGGGTTTGTCGGCACTTATTGCGCATATTGAGTAAATGGGAGTTCTTATCGGGATTCGGATTTGTGATGATGCGCCTAGTATCCATCACTTATTGTTTGTTGACGACAGTTTCTTGTTTGGTAAAGCCAATCTGGATGAATGCGCTGAGGTCCAACATATTTTTGATGTTTTCTCCCAAGTGTCAGGGCAGGAAATAAACTTAGGGAAGAGTAATATTATGTTCAGTGCTAACGTGCATGGCCGAGAGTAGCAAGGGCTTGCCAATTTTTTGGGGGTCCAATTGGTGGAATGACATGTGCATTATTTGGGCCACCCTACGTTCGTGGGTAAGAATAAACGCCAAACTTATGCTTATATCAAAGAACAAGTCCACAAGAGGTTAAATGGGTGGAAAGGGAAATACTTAAGTGAAGTGGGACGTGAATTGCTCGTGAAAGTGGTGGCTTAGGCACTGCCTACATATGCTATGAATTGTTTTATGCTTCCAAAGACTTTTTGTGATGAGTTACATCAGTTAATGGCTTGGTTTTGGTGGGGCAGTTATCCGGACTCGAGGAAGATTCATTGGAAATCATGGGATAAGTTGTGCATTGCTAAACCGGAAGGTGGTATGGGGTTCCATAATCTTTATGCTTTTAACTTGGAGGTATTGGCAAAACAAGGTTGGTGAATTGTCGAAAACCCAAAGTCCTTAACAACAAGGCTATTTAAGGCCAGGTATTTCCCCAATACTTCCTTTTGGGACACCCTTTGTTCCCTCATCTTCTTCATATTGTTGGTCTAGCATACTCAAAGCTAGAATGATGTTGGAGAATGGCTCAAGATGGCTGATTGGGGATGGGGCTTCAATGCGGGTATGGAGGGATAGGTGGGTGCCATGACCCTTGACCTTTCATCCCATAACGATGCCGCTTCCATCTCGGGAGGAAATGAGGGTTCATGAGCTTATTGATGTGGAAAGGAAAGTGTGGTATGACGCTAAGTTGACTGAGTTTTTTTAGGAAGAAGACATGGAGCATATTCGTGCTTTGCCCATTAGTTATCGGCTTCCGTCTAATAAATTAATTTGGCATTATAATGACCGGGGTATTTTCACAGTCAATAGTGCTTATTGGGTTGCATGGGATTCTATTAAACCATCGTCACTAAGTGTGTCTTCTTCAGCTTCTGGAGGTAATCCGTTTACTCCTTTATGGAAAGCAATATGGAATGCCAAAGTCCCACCAAAAGTGCAGAATATGGTGTAGAGGACTTGTCATAATATTCTCCTGACAAAAGAGAATTTGTCTAAGAAAGGAGTACATTGGATTTGACATGCATTTTCAGATATGGAGCACTGGAGATGGTGGTGCATGTTCTCAAGGAGTGTCATTTTGCTATAGCTACATGGTTTGCGGCCCTATGCAGCTTTCTGGTTGATTCCGTCCTTTACGGATTAGTCAATGAGTGGTTTTTATTGTTGTTACAAACTAATCATTCTGCTTTCGATTTCATTTGTATGGTGGTTTGGCATCTTTGGCAGGTGAGGAATGATTGAATTTGGAGTGGAAGCAAGAGGCCCCAAGGGTTGTGGTGCAACGCGTTGTGGCATGGCTACAGGAATTCTAGGCTGCAGCAAATCTTGTACTTACTGCTCAATAACAGACGCCTCATACTCAGTAGAGGGAGGAAGTGGTTTGATGCCTAGGGTGGTGCGGGAGGATTGGGTGAGAGTGAATGTGGACGGAGCTACTAAATTGCAGGTTAAGGGGGGTGGGGCTGGTGTGGTAAACCGTGACGCACATGGAGCTTTTGTGGCAACAACGACATGCTTTCTTCCCTTTGTTTCCTCGGCTCTCCAAGCTGAGTTGCTAGCAATTAAGCATGGAGTGGAGTTGGCTCAACAACTTGGCTATCAAAAGGTTCAAGTCGAAAGTGACTCCTCCCAAGCAATTTCCATTATCAATACTTGTGTGGATCGTGCTTCAGTTGTGGATTTGTTAGTGGGGGATGATTTACATAGTGTAGCTTCGTTTATTGCCTCGAAGTTTATTTCTATTTCTAGGAATAATAATGGTATTGCCCATTGTTTGGCAAAGGTAGTAGTGTCAAGTGGGACACATTTAGTTTGGATTGAGGAGCCTCTGAGTTTTATTCTAGATCTTCTTATCCAATAAACAATGCAACTTTTCAAGTTAATGATATCGTCTTTCCTTAAAAAAAAAAAAAAAAAAAAAAAATATATATATATATATATATATATATATATATATATATATATATATATATATATATATATATATATATATATTCACAGCACCATTTTATTATCTATCACAAGCATAACGTGTGGTACAGTTATTCATAATTAAAAAAAATAGAAAAGGTGGGACACCAAATTTTGGAAAATTTTAAACATATTTGAAATTTGATAAGTTCACTTTGCGCTCTCTCTGCCTTCCTCATGCCCCCATCTCTTCCATTTTATCTTCTATTTTTAGTTCGTTAATTTTTTTACTCTCCTTTTCTCTCTCTCATAGTGGCTTCCATATCTACTCCAATCCTATGTCTCCACAAGCACCCCTGTTCATACTTCCTCTCAAACCTTCTTCGCATATCCCGATTCGTCCCTTTACTGATGCAAGAAGAACCCTTCTTCCTCCTCCGAGCCAACTCAGTGGAGATGGGACTCTACGCACCAGAATCTCTTCAAAACTGCCATCAAAAGCTTTGTTTCTGAAGCAATTTTCCCCAATTTCATTGAAAACCTTATAAATTCGGCCTTGGTTTCGCCCTCTTTCTCACCTCCACCGCTCACTCCACTGATCCGTCTGTCCATTGCTCCGCTGTCACTCCATCGATTCGTCCGTCACTTCGTTGAATCTCATCGCTTTGCCAGCCAATAGGAAGAGTTTACATTTGGATGAATATTCCTTTTTTTTTTTTTTGGTTGGGTAAGTTTGATTTTCATTTGTATCATTTTTTTTTTATATTCCTTTATTAATGAGTCTTTGATAATAATTTGTCGCAGTAATGTTTTTCTTGTTCAAAAACTACCCATGTGCTTATTCTCTCTTATGAATGATGGTGGATGACGATTGGGTTGTAGGGCAGTTTGCATTTGCCAGCCTTTCTCACTTTATGGCTTAGAAATTGGTATGCAAATATTTGGACGGATTTTAAGGTTATGGTTTTGAATTTGATTCTCTATATTCTCACTCAAATTTCGGAACTTTGCTCTTGTATTTTAATTTTGTATTGTATTTGTTCTAATACTGTTGTAGTTGTTTTGTTGGTTTGATCGCAGCTTCCATTTCCTCTACTTAACTAGTTCAGGGGCCATCATATGGTTAGTAAATTGAAGATGTTTCCCTCAATATTTCATTAAATAACTTAAGCTTGAATAAATCTTGGTAACCCATATATTTGAAACATGTCCATTGTGAAAAAAATAAAATAATAAAAAATCAGTGGGATGATCCACTTTGCTTCTTAGGTACGTGCATGAGTATGTCTTGTTCTGATTGAGATGTTAAGGGAAAAGCTCCAGTGTAATAAAGAACAGTTTATACGAAGGTCTCTCTGAATCTCGCCCACTCTATATATAAGTGCATCCAATTACTTTGATGTAAATAAATGGCAATCCTAATTTCAAGTTGTTTTCTTATACATTTTGGTTGTGGGTGTTTAATGATTGGAGACGCAGATGGCGGCTACAAATGGGGCGACTCGTGTTCATGGCTTCTCAGAAAATGTATTTGCCTTATCCATGTTCTTTGCCTATTCATTATATATATTTTTTGTTTTCTTCCTTTATATGTATTTTGATGTGCACTCGAGTCTTTTCGCACACTATGCTTTATTGCTTTATTTGAATCTTTTCTGCAGTAATGGAAATTTCCCTTGTTCAAGCTTCTACTTCAAGTTGTAATTCTACCTCGAGGTCAAGGACTCCAAGATCCTTCTCTTCAGTGGCTCACTAAATAACTTCAAGAAACTTGGTTGAAATGGTAATTCCCAACTTCAAGTAATTGTTTATTTAGTACAATTATTGCATATGTATTGACCGATGGGAGAATTCAAGTAATGCCTTCGTTAGTTTTGAGTCTGTTTGTTGTTGTCGATGCTTATTGATTTTCAATACTACTGAATGTTTGTGATTTACATTGTTTATAATTTCAGTTGTTCATAGGTTAACAACAGTTCATAGTATTAACTTTCAAAGGCGTTTGGAGGTGTTCAAGAAAAAGTGAAGTCTTTCAACTGACAATTTCCTTGTTATTTGAGGCCTAGTTGATGCTTCATGTGTAGTTTGATATTTCCTAGTATAAATCAATGGTGGTGTTGTTAGCTTTGTACAATTTGTAATTCTTTTTTAATATGTGATTATTTTAAAAAAAAATTGTATTCATAGTAAATTTCCAATTTTGTGGGTTATATATTATAATTTTTTTATAAGGGGCATTACTCGTGGTAAATAACCTGTGGTAAATTCTAATCTACAACGGGCACTGTTTGTGGTTACATTACATTTGACAATGGGCATAGCTTGTGGTAGAAATTGAGACTTTTTACCACATCCAAATTACTAACGAGCACAATGTTTGTAGTGGATTGCAATCTATCACAGGTATTTACCGTAATGGATGAGCATTTTTCTTCTAGTGTTGAGAGAAACTCTCACCCTAACGCGAGAGAAAACTCCATTAATTTGCTAAATCACCTTATTGCAATTATTTTACATTGATCTTTTGGTCAATTATTTTACAACTCCGGCTCGGCTCGGTCAAGCTGCCGTCCTTGTTACTGTCAAACGATCGGAAGATCTCGGGCAGCTGTGTCGTCTGCTCCTCCTCCATTATTCGTCACCGCCACCAATTTCTATTGTTTGCTTCTAGTACTACTACTGGTGCTACTCATGAGCTTGCATGAGTAAGTTCACGAAAGGAAATTAGGGAACGAGGATCCTCTCTGAATCCTCTTTGTAATGATCCCCGGCCCTTCCAATCACGTCCGTTCATCGTACATTATCCGATCATAAATCATTGTATTTTTTTTATATTTAAAGTTGAATATAAACTATACCTGAAGAAAAATAGTCACACGGTGTACGATAAACAGATGTGATTGGAGGATTTCCAAGATCCTGAGGATCTGGAGAGGATCCTCATTTACAAACAAAGACTTTGATTAATTAAATAATTAATTAAAAACGATTAGTAGCTTCCTACGTCATCAACAGTCGCTTTGGCCGAGTGGTTAAGGCGTGTGCTTGCTAAGTGCATTGGGATCCCCCGCGAGAGTTCGAACCTCTCAGGCGACGATTTATTTTTTATTTATTTTTAATTTTTTTCGGCCATGCTTATGGTGCTCTATCTGCAGGATCATGTAAACTGGAACAGTCAATATTTGTAGGGATTACGTTACATTCACAACGTGGCCATGCAAAGCTTTTTTAACATTGTCCAAAAAATTAACAAGAAACTAAAAGTAAAAAGAACCAAACGTCTCATGATAGGATGATGACACAATGCTGCCGATGTAGAAAATCATGTTTTGCCATAAAAAGTATGTACACACATATTGTAAAACATATTGTGTACATATATATAGCACATTCATCAATATTAACCAGAAGTTGTGGTACCATAAAACATTTCGTAAATTCTTCAAACCGAAAACATGGGTACATTCTTCAAATCCATGAAAAATAATAATAATGAATACTAGGTTTAATAACATTGATAAATTTCTTCGAATAACTTGACGTGAATACATTTTCAAATGAACGAGAAAAATGTACCCATATAAGTTTTAAAAAATAGATTAAAAAAAAGTGAACTGATTTTACATAAAATAAAAAAATGGGTATGTTTTACATTAAAAGAAATTGGTACATTTTACATATAACAATTGGTATATTTAAAAAATTAAAAAATTACACAAATGGGTATTTTTAAGAGATTATAAAATAGAAAATCGACTAGACTCGACGTCGTGGTAATGGCAACAACCATGGTCAATGTTTTATGGCGAGAATCAGCTGGATTCTGAAATAGCTGCTGACTAAGATTTAAGGGGTGGCCCAATTTTTAATTCATAATTTATTTTTTAATCAATGCGGAAAAATTTGACTGTCATATCAGCAAAAAGGTGGGATCCATAGTTGACACATCATCGCTTAACGGTCAAATTAACAAATTAACTAATGGATATATGAAGTTGAAATGAAATAGTAAGTAAAGGTATCTGATTAAAATGTTTCAAAAATATTGTATGCGGTTGAAATTGACCACAAACCTGAGGGAATAAAATGTAATTTACTAGAAAAATTAATAAGAAAAACCCATAAAACGTCAACCTCATATCTCAGGCGGCGATTTATTTTTAATTTTTGTTTAATTAAATAGTTATTTAAAAACGATGAGTAGCCTCTTACGTCATCAACAGTCGCTTTGGCCGAGTGGTTAAGGCGTGTGCTTGCTAAGTGCATGGGGATCCCCCACGAGAGTTCGAACCTCTCAGGCGACGGTTTATATTTTATTTTTTTTTAATTTTTTTCGGCCATGCTTGTGGTGCTCTATCTGCAGGATCACGAAAACTGGAACAGTCAATATTTGTAGGGATTACGTTACATTCACAACGTGGCCATGCAAAGCTTTTTAACATTGTCCAAAAAATTAACAAGAAACTAAAAGTAAAAAGAACCAAACGTCTCATGATAGGATGATGACACAATGCTGCCGATGTAGAAAATCATGTTTTGCCATAAAAAGTATGTACACACATATTGTAAAACATATTGTGTACATATATATAGCACATTCATCAATATTAACCAGAAGTTATGGTACCATAAAACATTTCGTAAATTCTTCAAACCGAAAACATGGGTACATTCTTCAAATCCATGAAAAATAATAATAATGAATACTAGGTTTAATAACATTAATAAATTTCTTCGAATAACTTGACGTGAATACATTTTCAAATGAACGAGAAAAATGTACCCATATAAGTTTTAAAAAATAGATTAAAAAAAAAGTGAACTGATTTTACATAAAATAAAAAAATGGGTATGTTTTACATTAAAAGAAATTGGTACATTTTACATATAACAATTTGTATATTTAAACAATTAAAAAATTACACAAATGGGTATTTTTAAGAGATTAAAAAATAGAAAATCGACTGGACTCGACGTCGTGGTAATGGCAACAACCATGGTCAATGTTTTATGGCGAGAATCAGCTGGATTCTGGAATAGCTGCTGACTAAGATTTAAGGCGTGGCCCAATTTTTAATTCATAATTTATTTTTTAATCAATGCGGAAAAATTTGACTGTCATATCAGCAAAAAGGTGGGATCCATAGTTGACACATCATCGCTTAACGGTCAAATTAACAAATTAACTAATGGATATATGAAGTTGAAATGAAATAGTAAGTAAAGGTATCTGATTAAAATGTTTCAAAAATATTGTATGCGGTTGAAATTGACCACAAACCTGAGGGAATAAAATGTAATTTACTCGAAAAATTAATAAGAAAAACCCATAAAACGTCAACCTCATATCTCAGGCGGCGATTTATTTTTAATTTTTGTTTAATTAAATAGTTATTTAAAAACGACGAGTAGCCTCCTACGTCATCAACAGTCGCTTTGGCCGAGTGGTTAAGGCGTGTGCTTGCTAAGTGCATGAGGATCCCCTGTGAGAGTTCGAACCTCTCAGGCGACGGTTTATTTTTTATTTTTTTTTAATTTTTTTCGGCCATGCTTGTGGTGCTCTATCTGCAAAATCACGTAAACTGGAACAGTCAATATTTGTAGGGATTACGTTACATTCACAACGTGGCCATGCAAAGCTTTTTTAACATTGTCCAAAAAATTAACAAGAAACTAAAAGTAAAAAGAACCAAACGTCTCATGATAGGATGATGACACAATGCTGCCGATGTCGAAAATCATGTTTTGCCATAAAAAGTATGTACACACATATTGTAAAACATATTGTGTACATATATATAGCACATTCATCAATATTAACCAAAAGTTTTGGTACCATAAAACATTTCGTAAATTCTTCAAACCGAAAACATGGGTACATTCTTCAAATCCATGAAAAATAATAATAATGAATACTAGGTTTAATAACATTAATAAATTTCTTCGAATAACTTGACGTGAATACATTTTCAAATGAACGAGAAAAATGTACCCATATAAGTTTTAAAAAATAGATTAAAAAAAAGTGAACTGATTTTACATAAAATAAAAAAATTTGTATGTTTTACATTAAAAGAAATTGGTACATTTTACATATAACAATTGGAATATTGAAAAAATTAAAAAATTACACAAATGGGTATTTTTAAGAGATTAAAAAATAGAAAATCGACGGGACTCGACGTCGTGGTAATGGCAACAACCATGGTCAATGTTTTATGGCGAGAATCAGCTGGATTCTGGAATAGCTGCTGACTAAGATTTAAGGGGTGGCCCAATTTTTAATTCATAATTTATTTTTTAATCAATGCGGAAAAATTTGACTGTCATATCAGCAAAAAGGTGGGATCCATAGTTGACACATCATCGCTTAACGGTCAAATTAACAAATTAACTAATGGATATATGAAGTTGAAATGAAATAGTAAGTAAAGGTATCTGATTAAAATGTTTCAAAAATATTGTATGTGGTTGAAATTGACCACAAACTGAGGGAATAAAATGTAATTTCCTCGAAAAATTAATAAGAAAAACCCATAAAACGTCAACCTCATATCTCAGGCGGCGATTTATTTTTAATTTTTGTTTAATTAAATAGTTATTAAAAAACGACGAGTAGCCTCCTACGTCATCAACAGTCGCTTTGGCCGAGTGGTTAAGGCGTGTGCTTGCTAAGTGCATGAGGATCCCCTGTGAGAGTTCGAACCTCTCAGGCGACGATTTATTTTTTATTTTTTTTTAGTTTTTTTCGGCCATGCTTGTGGTGCTCTATCTGCAGGATCACGTAAACTGGAATAGTCAATATTTGTAGGGATTACGTTACATTCACAACGTGGCCATGCAAAGCTTTTTTAACATTGTCCAAAAAATTAACAAGAAACTAAAAGTAAAAAGAACCAAACGTCTAATGATAGGATGATGACACAATGCTGCTGATGTAGAAAATCATGTTTTTCCATAAAAAGTACGTACACACATATTGTGTACATATATATAGCACATTCATCAATATTAACCAAAAGTTATGGTACCATAAAACATTTCGTAAATTCTTCAAACCGAAAACATGGGTACATTCTTCAAATCCATGAAAAATAATAATAATGAATACTAGGTTTAATAACATTAATAAATTTCTTCGAATAACTTGACGTGAATACATTTTCAAATGAACGAGAAAAATGTACCCATATAAGTTTTAAAAAATAGATTAAAAAAAAGGTCAACTGATTTTACATAAAAAAAAAAAGGTATGTTGTACATTAAAAGAAAATGGTACATTTTAGATATAACAATTGGTATATTGAAAAAATTGAAAAATTATACAAATGGGTATTTTTAAGAGATTAAAAAATAGAAAATCGACTGAACTCGACGTCGTGGTAATGGCAACAGCCATGGTCAGTGTTTTCCGGTGAGAATCAGCTGGATTCTGGAATAGCTGCGGACTAATATTTAAGGGTGGACCAATTTTTTATTTATAATTTATTTTTTAATCAATGCGGAAAAATTTGACTGTCATATCAGCAAAAAGGTGGGATCCATAATTGACACATCATCGCTTAACGGTCAAATTAACAAATTAACTCATGGGTATATGAAGTTGAAATGAAATAGTAAGTAAAGGTATATGATTAAAATGTTTCAAAAATATTGTATGCGGTTGCAATTGACCACAAAACTGAGGGAATAAAATGTAATTTACTCGAAAAATTAACAAGAGAAACCCATAAAACGTCAACCTCATATCTTAGGCATCGATTTATTTTTCAATTTTTGTTTAATTAAATAGTTAATTAAAAACGATGAGTAGCCACCTACGTCATCAACAGTCGCTTTGGCCGAGTGGTTAAAGCGTGTGCTTACTACGTGCATGGGGATCCCCCGCGAGAGTTCGAACCTCTCAGGACATGATATATTTATTTTTTATTTTTATTTTTTTTCGGCCATGCTTGTGGTGCTCTATCTGCAGTATCACGTAAACTAGAACAGTCAATATTTGTATGGATTACGTTACATTCACAACGTGACGATGCAAAGCTTTTTTAACATTGTCCAAAAACTTAACAAGAAACTAAATGTAAAAAGAACCAAACGACTCATGATAGAATGATGATACAATGCTGCCGATGTAGAAAATCATGTTTTTCCATAAAAAGTATGTAAACACATATTGTAAAACATATTGTGTACATATATATAGCACATTCATCAATATTAACCAAAAGTGGATGATGACACAATGCCGCCGATGTAGAAAATCATGTTTTGCCATAAAAAGTATGTACACACATATTGTAAAACATATTGTGTACATATATATAGCACATTCATCATTATTAACCAAAAGTTATGGTACCATAAAACATTTGGTAAATTCTTCACACCGAAAACATGGGTACATTCTTCAAATCACTGAAAAATAATAATAATGAATACTAGGTTTGATGACATTAATAAATTTCTTCGAATAACTTGACGTGAATACATTTTCAAATCAACGAGAAAAATTTACCCATATAAGTTTTAAAAAATAGATTAAAAAAATGGTGAACTGATTTTACATTAAAAAAAAAAAGGTATGTTTTACATTAAAAGAAATTGGTACATTTTTACATATAACAATTGGTATATTTAAAAAATTGAAAAATTATACAGATGGATATTTTTAAGGGATTGAAAAATAGAAAATCGACTGGACTCGACGTCGTGGTAATGGCAACAGCCATGGTCAGTGTTTTCTGGTGAGAATCAACTGGCTTCTGGAATAGCTGCGGACTAAGATTTAAGGGGTGGCCCAATTTTTTATTTATAATTTATTTTTTAATCAATGCAGAAAATTTTGACTGTCATATCAGCAAAAAGGTGGGATCCATAGTTGACACATCATCGCCTAACGGTCAAATTAACAAAGTAACTAATGGATATATAAAGTTGAAGTGAAATAGTAAGTAAAAGTATCTGATTAAAATGTTTCAAAAATATTGTGTGCGGTTGCAATTGACCACAAAACTGAGGGAATAAAATGTAATTTACTCGAAAAATTAACAAGAGAAACCCATAAAACGTCAACCTCATATGTTAGGCACCGATTTATTTTTAATTTTTGTGTAATTAAATAGTTAATTAAAAATGATGAGTACCCACCTACGTCATCAATAGTCGCTTTGGCCGAGTGGTTAAGGCGTGTGCTTGCTAAGTGCATGGGGATCCCCCGCGAGAGTTCGAACCTCTCAGGCGACGATTTTTTTTTTTTTTTTTTTAATTTTTTTTCGGCCATGCTTGTGGAGCTGCATCTGCAGGATCACATAAACTGGAACAGTCAATATTTGTATGGATTACGTTACATTCACAACGTGGCCATGCAAAGCTTTTTTAACATTGTCCAAAAACTTGACAAGAAACTAAAAGTGAAAAGAACCAAACGTCTCATGATAGGATGATGAGACAATGCTGCCGATGTAGAAAATCATGTTTTGCCATAAAATGTATGTACACACATATTGTAAAACATATTGTGTACATATATATAGCACATTCATCAATATTAACCAAAAGTTATGGTACCATAAAACATTTGATAAATTCTTCAAACCGAAAACATAGGTACATTCTTCAAATCCATGAAAAATAACAATAATGAATACTAGGTTTAATAACATTAATAAATTTCTTCGAATAACTTGACGTGAATACATTTTCAAATGAATGAGAAAAATGTAACCATATAAGTTTTAAAAAATAGATTAAAAAAAAGGTGAACTGATTTTATATAAAAAAAAAGGTATGTTTTACATTAAAAGAAATAAGTACATTTTACATATAGCAATTGGTATATTTAAAAAATTGAAAAATTATACAAATGGGTATTTTTAAGAGATTAAAAAATAGAAAATCGACTGGACTCGACGTCGTGGTAATGGCAATAGCCATGGTCAGTGTTTTCTGGCGAGAATCAGCTGGATTTTGGAATAGCTGCGGACTAAGATTTAAGGGTTGGCCCAATTTTTTATTTATAAAATATTTTTTAATCAATGCAGAAAATTTTGACTGTCATATTAGCAGAAAGGTGGGATCCATAGTTGACACATCATCGCCTAACGGTCAAATTAACAAATTAACTAATGGATATATGAAGTTGAAATGAAATAGTAAGTAAAAGTATCTGATTAAAATGTTTCAAAAATATTGTGTGCGGTTGCAATTGACCACAAAACTGAGGGAATAAAATGTAATTTACTCGAAAAATTAACAAGAGAAACCCATAAAACGTCAACCTCATATGTTAGGCACCGATTTATTTTTAATTTTTGTGTAATTAAATAGTTAATTAAAAATGATGAGTACCCACCTACGTCATCAACAGTCGCTTTGGCCGAGTGGTTAAGGCGTGTGCTTGCTAAGTGCATGGGGATCCCCCGCGAGAGTTCGAACCTCTCAGGCGACGATTTATTTATTTTTTTTTTTATTTTTTTTTCGGCCATGCTTGTGGAGTTGCATCTGCAGGATCACATAAACTGGAACAGTCAATATTTGTAGGGATTACGTTACATTCACAACGTGGCCATGCAAAGCTTTTTTAACATTGTCCAAAAACTTGACAAGAAACTAAAAGTGAAAAGAACCAAACGTCTCATGATAGGATGATGAGACAATGCTGCCGATGTAGAAAATCATGTTTTGCCATAAAAAGTATGTACACGCATATTGTAAAACATATTGTGTACATATATATAGCACATTCATCAATATTAACCAAAAGTTATGGTACCATAAAACATTTGGTAAATTCTTCAAATCGAAAACATAGGTACATTCTTCAAATCCATGAAAAATAACAATAATGAATACTAGGTTTAATAACATTAATAAATTTCTTCGAATAACTTGACGTGAATACATTTTCAAATGAACGAGAAAAATGTGACCATATAAGTTTTAAAAAATAGATTAAAAAAAAGGTGAACTGATTTTATATAAAAAAAAAGGTATGTTTTACATTAAAAGAAATTGGTACATTTTACATATAGCAATTGGTATATTTTAAAAATTGAAAAATTATACAAATGGGTATTTTTAAGAGATTAAAAAATGGAAAATCGACTGGACTCGACGTCGTGGTAATGGCAATAGCCATGGTCAGTGTTTTCTGGCGAGAATCAGCTGGATTTTGGAATAGCTGCGGACTAAGATTTAAGGGTTGGCCCAATTTTTTATTTATAATTTACTTTTTAATCAATGCGGAAAAATTTGACTATCATATTGTGAACACGAATTTTTCCTTAAACGAAAGAGACAAGAACACATGCACAAAATTATATTTGTATTTGATGATTTTGGGTTTACAATCTCTCTCAAATTTGATCCACTGATTCGATCTCCGTAAGGTGTTGAATGTGGATGTGTGATTGATCCAAAGGCCGTTGAGGCTTGATCTTGGATGAACGGTTGAAAGTTTCTTCAAGGGCCGTGGGCTTGATCTTTTAAGGTGGATTTGAGCGGATCTTCAAGGAGCCGTTAGGGCTTGATCTTGAGGATGAGTGTTTCTTCAAGGGCCGTTGAGGCTTGATCTTGAAGAACGGTTGTATGTATGGCTTTGTCGACGTTTGTTGATCCAAAGCGCCGTTGGGGCTTGATCTTAGGATGAATGAATGATGAACGATGAATAATTTCTTCAAGGGCCGTCGGGGCTTGATCTTGAATTGGTGGATTGTTGATCCAAGGACCGTCGGGGCTTGATCTTGGATGAGGATTTGACGAAGAACGAAGAGGGCTTTCTTGATTCTTCGGGATTTGCTTGAGAGCTTTAGAGTTTCAAAGCTTCAAGGATTTTGGATATGTGGGGAGTATTCTCTTCCATTTTGGGAGTAGAGAAATGTATTTGTGAATTTTAGGATCCTCTTATTCGATCTCCGTAAGGTGTTGAATGTGGATGTGCGATTGATCCAAGGGCTGTTGAGGCTTGATCTTGGATGAACGGTTGAAAGTTTCTTCAAGGGTCGTGGGCTTGATCTTTGAAGGTGGATTTGAGCGGATCTTCAAGGAGCTGTTGGGGCTTGATCTTGAGGATGAGTGTTTCTTCGAGGGCCGTTGAGGCTTGATCTTGAGGATGAATGTTTCTTCAAGGGTCGTTGAGGCTTGATCTTAAAGAACGGTGATGAACGGATCTTCAAGGGTTTTTGGGCTTGATCTTGAAGAACGGTTGGATGTATGGCTTTGTCGACGTTTGTTGATCCAAAGGGCCGTTGGGGCTTGATCTTAGGATGAATGAATGATGAACGATGAACAATTTCTTCAAGGGCCGTCGGGGCTTGATCTTGAATTGGTGGATTGTTGATCCAAGGGCCGTCGGGGCTTGATCTTGGATGAGGATTTGACGAAGAACGAAGAGGGCTTTCTTGATTCTTCGGGATTTGCTTGAGAGCTTTAGAGTTTCAAAGCTTCAAGGATTTTGGATATGTGGTTTTTGGTTCCCCTAAATGAATGAAATTGGCTTCTATTTATAGAATTTTCCAAGGCCTAATTTTGAATATAATATTCCAGATGAAATAAGTCATTTCTGCCAGGTGTTGACACGTGTCCTGTTTGATGACTTTTCCAACTTATTTCAAATTTTTGTTTAGACACACGCTACGTGTAAAATTTATGTAATACATGAACGTTGAAACTTTGATTTATCGATCAACATTTATTTACCGAAATTTCGATGTCTACAAATGCCCCCACTTCAAGGCACGTCATATACATGTGCTTGTCGCGTGTAGGAGATGCGTTTTGAAGTCCCTTAATGTAGATGTCGATCCAAGGGCCGTCGAGGCTTGATCTTGAATTGGGCTGGAGATTTCTTCAAGGGCCGTTGAGGCTTTATCTTGAATTGGGCTTGAGATTTCTTCAAGGGCCGTTGAGGCTTGATCTTGAATTGGGCTGAAAATTTCTTCAAGGGTCGTCGAGGCTTGATCTTGAATTGGGCTTGAGATTTCTTCAAGGGCCGTTGAGGCTTGATCTTGAAGGTTGAAATTGGACCACAAGGAGCTTCATGTGGTAGACGATCTTTGGCTTTGGTAGTGGATGAATTGGCACGTATTTGTTTTTGCGCTTGTTGACTTACCACAGCTTTGATCTTGAACTAGGTTTGATTCAATGGTGGTGGACACTTGATCTTGAATCGGACTTGTGATTTCCTCAAGGGCCTTCGAGGCTTGATCTTGAATTTGGCTGGAAGCTTCTTCAAGGGCCGTTGAGGCTTGATTCTTGAAGGTTGACTCGAACACATGGTAAGCAGGCACGAGGTGAAGGTGTTGGTCTGTTTCTTTCTTCAATCTTTCCGAGTGCCGACCGATTGCTTTCTTTCTACTTGTCCTGCAGGCAAGAGCAAGGGTAAAGGAAAAGCATGCCATGAGATATCTTTGCTTTCGACTCTGATGATATGAGGTACTTTTGCTTTTGAAGAAGTTGCGGGTGAATCAGCACATGCTTTGTTGTGCTTGTCTCCACATGCTTCAATGTATCATTTTCCTTTGCCTTATCTATTCTTCTGGCAGAATGTGGCATCTTTTCGAGTTCCTCAGCTCAGACTCCTTCTGCTGAATTGACTGTGCAGGCTGCATTCTTCTCTGCTTGTTTTTTCAAGCAGATGTGGTATCTTCTCTGGAAACATAAGATGTTGAGATAATGGGTACTTCGAGAGTAGTGCTAGGTAAGCAATCAGGGAAGGGTTCTAAGCAGTCGGTTCCTGACTGGGAGTTTGACACCAAGTGCTGGCTGATTGCTTTTTTCCTCCTTGTCCCGCAGGTAAGAACAAGGACAAAGAAAATGACAGGGAGAAAGCATGATATGAAATACTCTTACTTTCGAATAAGTGGTGGCGATTTGACAGCGTTGCATATCGAGGCTTTGCTCTTCGGTGATGGTGCCGTCGATATGTTGTTGAAGCTTCTCGAGCTCTTGGATTCAACTCAGACCCCTTCTTCTTACTAATTCTTCAACTCGGACTCCTTCTGCTGAGTTTATTATGCATGCCGCATTTCCTTATTTGTTCTCCAGGCAGATGTGGCAACTTCTTGAGTTCCTCAGCTCGGACTCCTTCTGCTGAGTTGGCTGTGCAGGCTGCATTCTTCTCTGCTTGTTTCTTTTGCATGTTGTCTCCACATGCTGCAATGTATCATTTCCACTTGCTTTATCTGTTCTCCAGGAAGATATGGCAGCTTCTTTGGAAGTACAGCAACAGTGGAAGACGAGTACTCGAGAGCAGTGTTAGGTAGGCAATCAGGGAAGGGTTTCAAGCAGTCGGTTCCTTACCCGAGTTTGAGTGGAGGTTCCGGCATATTGCTTTCTTTATCCTTGTGTTTGCAGGTAAGAACAATGACAAAGGAAAGGACAGGGAGAACGCATGATATGAGATACTCTTGCTTTCTACCCTGGTGATATGAGATACTTTTGCTTTGGTGTCATTTGTTTGCAGAGGTACCCCAAGGAATAAGGAACACTGAATGACTAGAAAGGCTTCGTTGGGAAGGCATTCTCGGAGATGAAGAAAGGTTCCGTATGTCTACCTTGCTATGGAGGGTGAAGGTGGACAGTTATAGGAAGTTCTTTAATACCTGTAGAGGTACTATTCTTTCACTCGTGTCGGCAACCATTGAGTGGTTGATCAGTATGGCTTCACGTGTTTTCTTCTTCATCAGAAATCTTCGACAAATTGTCCGTAATTTCCGCCAAGCTGAATGTGCATCTGACAGGTGTTGACGAGGCTGAAAAAGACTGGCGCCTCTTCGATATCTGGGATCGGCGCTTCGACAAATTGCCCGTGATTTTCGCAAAGCTGAGTTTGCGTGTGACGGGTGCTGACGCGTCTGGAAAAGCAAGATGCCTTTCTGATTTCTGAGCTTGCCTCTTCAATTTTTTAATTGGCCTTTTCGAATTCTGAGATCACCTCTTCGATCTCTGAAATCCCGTCGAGTGCTGATTTTTATAGAGGCACGCAGTACGTTCAAAGCACACTTGAATTTCTGCTTGTAGAAACTCCCTTCTTGCATTTCTACGATCTTGACTTGTCCGACCTCTTCTTTCTTTAACATATCTGAAAATGTTTGGCCCCTCCGACCGTCATTTTGACTTGAACCTTGGTGAAGAGGCAGCCATGCCTTCTCCAAACAACATATGGCGTCTATTTTTCATATCCCCTACTGGTCCTCTTACCGTTGGGGATTCGATGATGAAGAATGATATGACCGTTGCGGTGGTGGCCTGGAACCTTGTCACTCCCAGAGATAACAGACTACTTTCCAAACGGTCTGATGAGTTGGCTGTTAAGGATTCTCTGGCTCTTAGTGTGCAGTGTGCAGGTTCTGTGTCTAATATGGCCCAACGCCTATTTGCTCGAACCCGTCAAGTTGAATCATTGGCGGCTGAAGTGATGAGTCTCAAACAAGAGATTAGAGGGCTCAAGCATGAGAATAAACAGTTGCACAAGCTCGCACATAACTATGCTACAAACATGAAGAGGAAGATTGACCAGATGCAGGAATCTGATGGTCAGATTTTACTTGATCATCAGAGGTTTGTGGGTATGTTCCAACAGCATTTGCCTTCGTCTTCTGAGGCTGTATCGCGTAATGAAGCTCCACATGATCAACCTCCGGCTCCTCTTCTTCCTGGAGTTCCGCCGAGTGGTGTGGCTTCAAATAGTCAACCTCCGGCGCCTCTTCTTCCTGGAGCTCCGCCGAGTGGTGCCTGATGCACCATTCCAATTGGCCTTATATATATATATATATATATATATATATATATATATATATATATATATATATATATGGTGCCTGATGCACCATTCTATTTGCCCTTATATATTTTTTTATTATTATTTTTTATCCTTATGGTGCGTGAAGCACCAAAAGACCTTTCACTTTTTTTTTATTATTATTATTTTAAGATGGTGCTATGCACCAAAGACCTCATACATATTTTTTTTCTATGGTGCCGTGCACTATTATACTTTTATAATTTTTTTTATTCTTTTTTTATTCTTTTTTTTATTCCTGCGAACTCAGGAGCATGAATGCTTGCCTTTTGTGGCTTTATAAAAGGTTTACTGCCTTCTCCTATTTCATCGCATTGCAGCGGAGCCATAACTTTTAACCAAACCGACAGTAGAGAGGAAGAAGAAGATGCATTGAACCAGGTTGCTCAGGTTCTGCTGTCCTTGCTGCACTACCGTCGCTGCACTATCTGCCATCTTTGCTGCACTGTCCGTTGCCATCCTTGCTGCATTGCAGTCGCTGCACTGTCTGTTACCGCTTGGAGCTTGTTACAGTGCGTCACTTTTACCTTGTGGGGTTGTGCAAAAGACTGCAGCGAGTTTATGTTGTGTAGTGCCTTTTGGTCACAACTTTCCTTGGTGGTGACGTTGCTGTGAGTCTTGGTGCTTAGAGCTTGTCATAGTGCGTCACTTTTACCGTATGGGGTTGTGCAAAAGACTGCAGCGATGCTGTGTAGTGCTTTTGATCACAGTTTTCTCTCGGTGGTGCCTTTACCGTGTGGTGCTGTGATAAAGACTGCAGTGGGGATTTGCTGTGTAGTACCTTTGATCACAGTTTTCCCTCGGTGGTGCCTTTGCCATGCACATTGACCTTGTCGCTTGCCGTTGCTGCTTGGAGTTGATGGGCAGAAGGGGAGAGCTGCAGAGATGGCGGAGTTGCTAGAGCTTAAGGCAAAATGTAAGACGTCGAGCTTCATGATCGGCTAGTCGTTTGACGGCGGTTATTTGAAGTTCTTTGTCGATTTTGATCATGGTGGCCAGAATGCATTGTCGTTGCTGCTTGCCACTGCATTTTTTGCTGCCTTGCACCGCCACCATTACATAGCCACTGCATTTTTTGCTGCCTTGCACCGCCACTGTACAACCATTACATTGCCACTGCATTCTTGTTGCCTTGCACCGTCGCCATTGCACAACCACTGCATTTTTTGCTGCCTTGCAGAGGAAAAGACGGACGAGATCGTGATGCGCCATGCAGATGAGCTTGGAGTGAAGGAGTTGCAGCGGAAGACGAGGAGCAACGCTGGGCGAGGATGGGAGCTTTACGCAGTATCTAACTCCCAAAGTTGCATCTTCTTCATCGTCAAGTGAAGTTGCAGCTGCAGTGAAAGAGACAGAGCCTTTGGTGGCACCATCACCGTCAGAATCTTCAGAAGTGACGGCGTTGATGGGGACGAGGTTTTGAAACCGCAAGAACGCACGGCTAGGAGCGAGGCTCAAGGCTGGCGTCGAGATTATGCTTCCTCATGCGGATGATACTGATGAACTGGACCTTGTGGCGCAGCTCTTCACTGGTGAGAACTCGCCGAAAATGTGGTATCTGATGAGCTCGAGCGTTGAGACCTGATCAATCATGGTATTCCTCTCGAGCTGGAGATCGGAGTCGATGTCTCCGCGGTACCTTCCAGTGGGGTCAACGTTGGGCTCGTCACAGATGACCTCTCAGAACTTGGAGCTGATCTGATTGCCGCATTAGTCTTCCTGGATGTGAAGGATCTTTCTTATTGCCGCGACGGAGGTGCAGAAAATGAAGCGAGATCTGTTACTGCACTTACAAGGATTTTTGGAGGAACATCGAGAGGGCAAACAAGGGCCTCTTTCTCTTATTGCTCTGCACCCTTGGATTCTGGAGGATTTAAGATGCCCACCTCACTCTGACCTTTGATTGGGCCAAAACTAGTGTGGGCCGTGTCCTGAACCTTGGAGAAGTAGTCTTTGACTTGCTGACAGATTGGGCTCTAGGAGCCGCTTGTAGAATTTTGGCTAAAGGGGTTGCTTCTTGTGGCCACTTATATAAATATATATATATATATATATATATATATATATATATATATATATTAATACATAAAACATATGTATTTTTTCTTTTTTTTTCTTTTTTTGTAAATACATAAAACATGTATCTTTTTTTTTTTTTTTTTTCTTCTTCTTTTTTTTTTTTGTACAAAGAAATTGTAATAGCATCAAACTTTTAATAAAATCTTTATTCCTTATTTTGGTTTGACTTAACTCAAATTTTGAATATTCGAGCTGCCTACGTACCCCTCAAAAGAAGAGATCAAGTCGTAACGTAGTTCAAATACATATATATATATATATATTTGGTATTTTCTTTTGGTTCCGTTTTGCAATTTCAACTCGTGCAAGCAATGAGCTATTGGTGTCGCCTTTTATGCTCGTACAGACCAGGAGCATCGATGTTGCCTTTTATGCTCATGGAGACCAGGAGCGTTGGTGTTGCCTTTTATGCTCGTGCAGACCAGGAGTGTTGTGCCATGCAGTTTAGGCTCGTGCAAGCAAGGAGCGTTTGTTTTGTCGCCTTTTAGGCTCGTGCGGACTAAGAGCGTTGGTGTTGCCTTTTATGCTCGTGCAGACCAGGAGCGTTGGTGTTGCCTTTTATGCTCGTGCAGACCAGGAGCGTTGGTGTTCTGCAGTTTAGGTTCTTGTGGACAAGGAGCTTTGTGAACTTGTTAAACGATCCTGGAGAGGCATTCCTTGCAATTTTCATAATAAGGAGTCTTGACCGAGTGATTGAAGAAGTCTTCAGGAAAGAAATCGTGCATCGTGATGGGGATGGACGATCTGTGTGTCAAAATTTCATCATCTTCAACACGTTCACGTTGCTTTGAAGGTTGACAAGAGCTGCTTTGCCCCCTTTCTGATTGGCGGACTTGTGGAGGAGACGTATGCTTCTTGTGCAATTTCTTAGGAGTGACTTGAGTCCATCCTTCAACTTTGCTTGTCTTGGAGAATGCCCCCGACAGTTGAGGTAAAAACTTTGAGTCGAAAGAGCCAGAAGTGATGGTGGTATAGTTTGACTTCACCACATCGTCAAGATCTAGCTTAATGATTCCTTTCTGAGCCAGCTTCATGATGAGATCTTTCAGCACGAAGCACTTTTCTGTCGGATGACTGATGAAGCGGTGGAATTTACCGATCACTTTCTTGTCCAATAGGTCATCCAGCATGGCAACCACATCAGAGTCAGGGAATGGATAAGTCTTCTCATCAAGCTCCTTTAAAGTGCGTCTACGCATCTCTTGATCAGGAAAAGCTTCGGCTTGAATCGCCTTGCCTCGTGTAGGGATTTTGACGGGAGCTGTGTTGATCGTCATTGCTTCCTTGGTGGGTTTCTATGCAGTCTTCTCCACCTTTGGCCCAACAACTTTGTCATTCTTGTAGTCGGCGATTGGTTCTTTCTTCCCATGATGAGCGATGCTTAACTCCATGTCATGGGTGCGAGTGGCCAATTCCTCAAAGGTCCGTGGTTTAATGCCTTGAAGGATGTATTGCAAACCCCATTGCATGCCTTGGATGCACATCTTGATTGAAGAGGTTTCCGAGAGCCTATTTTTACAATCGAGGCTTAGAGTGCGCCATCTGTTGATGTAGTCAATGACTAGCTCGTCTTTCCACTGCTTTGTGCTCGTTAGCTCTAGCATGCTCACAGTGCGGCGGGTGCTGTAGAAGCGGTTGAGGAATTCTTGCTCCATTTGCTCCCAGCTGTTGATGGACTCAGGCTCTAGGTCTGTGTACCACTCAAAGGCGTTTCCTTTCAGCGAACGCATAAACTGCTTGGCGAGGTAGTCCCCTTCGGTCCCTGCGTTGTTGCAAGTTTCAACAAAGTGGGCAACGTGCTGTTTCGGGTTTCCTTTCCATCAAATTGCATGAACTTTGGCAGTTGATAACCCTTCGGCATCCTTAAGGCGTCAATCTTCTTTGAATAAGGCTTCGAGTACAACCCGGAGGTATTTGAGCTCCCTTCGTACTGTGCCTTGATGGTGTTAGTGATCATCTCCTGCAGCTGCTGGATAGAAAGAGATCCCATGAGTGCCGCTGCTTGGTCTGGCTTCGGCTTCACATCGATTCTCTCCACCAAAGGCTCATCTTCTTCGCCAGCTCCTTTTTTTAGTGGATCATCTTCTGGGTTAGGGTTCTCGCCGTCCTGTGGCTCCAGTCGGTTGACGAGTGCATCGATTTGCAAGTCTTTTTCTTCCACAATCTGTGTTAGCCTTGCAATCGCTTCATTCATTTGAGCCAGTTGTTCTTCGATTGAGGTAATGCCGATAGTCATGACTTGTGCAACCAATAGATGTGACTTTCCTTTAGACATCCAGGATGCTGACGAAGAACGTCGTTGGCTGCTTTGGGATGTCATCTTATGTGCCTCAGCATCATGCTTCGGTGCCCCCAACGAGGTCAGGTTGATAACGGACTTGCGTCTTTGATGCTCCCCTTGATCCTTTAGTGGCACCAACTTTGAAGTGGCATGTTGAGGAGCGATTGTGGCGTCAATGGATGCTCCGTTCATGGCGGAAGTGATCAGGCTTCTTCCCTTTATGATAACGGCTTATCCTTTGCTTGATGCCATTGATTTTGGAAGTGTGCTTGAATTTCTTGAACGGAGAAAGAGATGAGAGGTAGAGATAGTCCCACCGTGCGTGCCAAATTTGTGAACACGAATTTTTCCTTAAATGAAAGAAACAAGAACACGTGCACAAAATAATATTTGTATTTGATGATTTTGGGTTTACAATCTCTCTCAAATTTGATCCTCTGATTCGATCTCCGTAAGGTGTTGAATGTGGATGTGCAATTGATCCAAGGGCCATTGAGGCTTGATCTTGGATGAACGGTTGAAAGTTTCTTCAAAGGCCATGGGCTTGATCTTTGAAGGTGGATTTGAGCGGATCTTCAAGGAGCCGTTAGGGCTTGATCTTGAGGATGAGTGTTTCTTCAAGGGTCGTTGAGGCTTGATCTTGAAGAACGGTGATGAATGGATCTTCAAGGGCTTTTGGGCTTGATCTTGAAGAACGGTTGGATGTATGGCTTTGTCGACGTTTGTTGATCCAAAGGGCCGTTGGGGCTTAATCTTAGGATGAATGAATGATGAATGATGAACAATTTCTTCAAGGACCGTCGGGGCTTGATCTTGGATGAGGATTTGACGAAGAACGAAGAGGGCTTTCTTGATTCTTCGGGATTTGCTTGAAAGCTTTAGAGTTTCAAAGCTTCAAGGATTTTGGATATGTGGGGAGTATTCTCTTCCATTTTGGGAGTAGAGAAATGTATTTGTGAATTTTAGGATCCTCTGATTCGATCTCCGTAAGGTGTTGAATGTGGATGTGCGATTGATCCAAGGGCCGTTGAGGCTTGATCTTGGATGAACGGTTGAAAGTTTCTTCAAGGGCCGTGGGCTTGATCTTTGAAAGTGGATTTGAGCGGATCTTCAAAGAGCGGTTGGGGCTTGATCTTGAGGATGATTGTTTCTTCAAGGGTCGTTGAGGCTTGATCTTGAGGATGAGTGTTTCTTCAAGGGCCGTTGAGGCTTGATCTTGAAGAACGGTGATGAACGGATCTTCAAGAGCTTTTGGGCTTGATCTTGAAGAACGGTTGGATGTATGGCTTTGTCGACATTTGTTGATCCAAAGGGCCGTTGGGGCTTGATCTTAGGATGAATGAATGACGAACGATGAACAATTTCTTCAAGGGTCGTCGGGGCTTGATCTTGAATTGGTGGATTGTTGATCCAAGGGCCGTCGGGGCTTGATCTTGGATGAGGATTTGACGAAGAACGAAGAGGGCTTTCTTGATTCTTCGGGATTTGCTTGAGAGCTTTAGAGTTTCAAAGCTTCAAGGATTTTGAATATGTGGTTTTTGGTTCCCCTAAATGAATGAAATTGCCTTCTATTTACAGAATTTTACAAGGCCTAATTTTGAATATAATATTATAGATGAAATAAGTCATTTCTGCCAGGTGTTGAAAATCATGTTTTGCCATAAAAAGTATGTACACACATATTGTAAAACATATTGTGTACATATATATAGTACATTCATCAATATAAACCAAAAGTTATTGTACCATAAAACATTTGGTAAATTCTTCAAACCGAAAACATGGGTACATTCTTCAAATCCATGAAAAATAATAATAATGAATACTAGGTTTAATAACATTAATAAATTTCTTCGAATAACTTGACGTGAATACATTTTCAAATCAACGAGAAAAATGTACCCATATAAGTTTTAAAAAATAGATTAAAAAAAAGTGAACTGATTTTACATAAAAAAAAAGGGTATCTTTTACATTAAAAGAAATTGGTACATTTTACATACAACAATTGGTATAATTGAAAAATTATACAAATGGGTATTTTTAAGAGATTAAAAAATAGAAAATCGACTGGACTCGACGTCGTGGTAATGGCAACAGCCGTGGTCAATGTTTTCTTGCGAGAATCAGCTGCATTCTGGAATAGCTACCGACTAAGATTTAAGGGGTGGCCCAATTTTTTATTTATAATTTATTTTTTAATCAATGCGGAAAAATTTGACTGTCATATCAGCAAAAAGGTGGGATCCATAGTTGACACATCATCGCTTAACGGTCCAATTAACAAATTAACTAATGGGTATATGAAGTTGAAATGAAATAGTAAGTAAATAGTTAATTAAAAATGATGAGTAGCCTCCTACGTCATCAACAGTCGCTTTGGCCGAGTGGTTAAGGCGTGTGCTTGCTAAGTGCATGGGGATCCCCCGCGAGAGTTCGAACCTCTCAGGCGACGATTTATTTTTTATTTTAGTTTAATTTTTTTCGGCCATGCTTGTGGAGCTGTATCTGCAGGATCACATAAACTGGAACAGTTAATATTTGTAGGGATTACGTTACATTCACAACGTGGCCATGCAAATCTTTTTTAACATTGTCCAAAAACTTGACAAGAAACTAAAAGTAAAAAGAACCAAACGTCTCAAGATAGGATGATGAGACAATGCTGCCGATGTAGAAAATCATGTTTTGCCATAAAAAGTATGTACACACATATTGTAAAACATATTGTGTACATATATATAGTACATTCATCAATATAAACCAAAAGTTATTGTACCATAAAACATTTAGTAAATTCTTCAAACCGAAAACATGGGTACATTCTTCACATCCATGAAAAATAATAATAATGAATACTGGGTTTAATAACATTAATAAATTTCTTCGAATAACTAGACATGAATACATTTTCAAATCAACGAGAAAAATGTACCCATATAAGTTTTAAAAAATAGATAAAAAAAAAGTGAACTGATTTTACATAAAAAAAAGGGGTATGTTTTACATTAAAAGAAATTGGTACATTTTACATACAACAATTGGTATAATTAAAAAGTTGAAAATTTATACAAATGGGTATTTTTATGAGATTAAAAAAATAGAAAATTGACTGGACTCGACGTCGTGGTAATGGCAACAGCCATGGTCAATGTTTTCTTGCGAGAATCAGCTGCATTCTGGAATAGCTACTGACTAAGATTTAAGGGGTGGCCCAATTTTTTATTTATAATTTATTTTTTAATCAATGCGGAAAAATTTGACTGTCATATCAGCAAAAAGGTGGGATCCATAGTTGACACATCATCGCTTAACGATCCAATTAACAAATTAACTAATGGGTATATGAAGTTGAAATCAAATAGTAAGTAAATAGTTAATTAAAAATGATGAGTAGCCTCCTACGTCATCAACAGTCGCTTTGGCCGAGTGGTTAAGGCGTGTGTTTGCTAAGTGCATGGGGATCCCCCCCGAGAGTTCGAACCTCTCAGGCGACGATTTATTTTTTATTTTAGTTTAATTTTTTTTCGGCCATGCTTGTGGAGCTGTATCTGCAGGATCACATAAACTGGAACAGTCAATATTTGTAGGGATTACGTTACATTCACAACGTGGCCATGCAAAGCTTTTTTAACATTGTCACTAGGGCGTCACCCGTAAGTGGCGCGCTGTGTGGCCCGAGCACAGTGATAAGTGAGCAAGGGTCGCTGTATCTCCATCGGCACCCGGATGCAGTGTTAAATGAGCAAGGGGGCCATAGAAACTTCTTTTCGAACGACTCCACTCAAAGTTGTTTGGGAGCATATGCTCCTATCAACTTTACCCGGGACACACAAAAGAAGTACTTTGATCCTATTAGACGGGGGAGGGTGAAGAAGCTAGGACAGAAGGGTAGAGTTCAAGAGTGCAAAATGCGTTTAGGAACGTGGAATATAGGAACCTTAACAGGAAAATCTATGGAAGTAGTGGAAGTTATGGTGAGGAGAAAGATAAATATTATGTGCCTACAAGAAACTAAGTGGGTTGGTAGTAAGGCAAAGGATCTAGAAAACTCAGGGTTTAAACTTTGGTATTCGGGCACAAATAGAACGAGAAACGGTGTTGGCATCATCGTGGACAAGACCTTGGTACAAGATGTTGTAGATGTCAAGAGGGTAGGAGATAGAATCATGGCAATCAAGATTGTAATAGGACAAGAACTTATCAATGTGATTAGTGCGTACGCACCTCAAGTAGGGTTGGATATGAGTTCGAAGGAGAAATTTTGGGAAGATCTTGGAGACTTGGTGCAAGGAATTGCTCAGACGGAGAAGTTATTTATAGGAGGAGATTTAAATGGACACGTGGGCAGGGAGACAGGCAACTATGGAGGTTTTCATGGTGGCCATGGTTTTGGGGAGAGAAACAAGGATGGGGAAGCTATCTTGGATTTTGCAATGGCATATGATCTCTTCTTAGCCAACACCTTCTTTAAGAAGAGAGAAGAACATGTGATCACCTACAAGAGTGGGTCGTCAAAAACACAAATAGATTTTCTTCTAATGAGGAAAGGGGATCGTATAACTTGTAAGGATTGCAAAGTTATACCAGGAGAGAGCGTGGCTAATCAACATCGCTTGTTGGTGATGGATGTACATATCAAAAGAGTAAGACAAAAGAACAAGACTTGGAAGTGCCCAAGGACTAGATGGTGGAATCTAAAAGAAGAAAAACAAGTCATTTTCAAAGAGAAGGTAATCAGCCAATGTGTGTGGGATAGAGAGGGGGAAGCTAGCCAAATGTGGGATTCCATGGCTAGTTGTATCCGAAAAGTAGCAAAAGAGGTATTAGGAGAGTCCAAGGGATTTGCCCCACACCAAAAGGAATCTTGGTGGTGGAATGAGGAGGTACAAACAAAGGTGAAGGCTAAGAAGGAATGCTGTAAAGCCTTATACAAGGAGAGGACCGATGAAAATGGTGAAAGGTATAGAAAAGCGAAGCAAGAGGCGAAGAAAGCTGTCAGAGAAGCTAAGTTAGCGGCTTACGACGATATGTATAAACGACTAGATACCAAAGAAGGAGAGTTGGATATCTATAAACTATCTAGAGCAAGGGAAAAGAAGACCAAGTGAGGTGCATCAAGGATGAGGATGGAAAGGTTCTTGCTACAGAGAACGCGGTTAAAGACAGATGGAGAGGTTATTTTCATAATCTTTTCAATGAAGGACATGAAATGAGTGCTTCTTTAGGGGAGTTGAGTAACTCAGAAGAGTGTAGAAACTACTCTTTTTATCGTCGAATCCGGAAGGAAGAAGTGGTTGTAGCTTTGAAGAAGATGAAGCATAAAAAAGCAATAGGCCCAGACAATATACCAATCGAAGTGTGGAAACTTTTGGGAGAGACAGGTATAACATGGCTCACTGACCTTTTCAATAGGATTTTGAAAACGAAGAAGATGCCAAATGAGTGGCGAACGAGCACTTTGGTGCCTATCTACAAGAATAAGGGCGACGTACAAAATTGCATGAACTATAGGGGTATTAAGCAAATGAGTCATACAATGAAGCTCTGGGAGAGAGTCATTGAGCATAGATTGAGGCAAGAGACACGGGTTTCGGACAACCAATTCGGGTTCATGCCAGGGCACTCAACCATGGAGGCAATCTATCTCTTACGAAGATTGATGGAAAGATATAGAGATGGGAAAAAGGATTTACACATGGTCTTTATAGATTTGGAAAAAGCGTATGATAGGGTCCCAAGAGACATTCTTTGGAGGATTTTAGAGAAGAAAGGAGTACGAGTAGCATATATCCAAGCTATAAAGGATATGTATGAAGGAGCAAAGACTGCCGTAAGAACTCATGAAGGACAAACCGAAAGCTTTCCCATAACTGTAGGATTACATCAAGGCTCATCCTTAAGTCCTTACCTTTTTGCGTTGGTAATGGATGAGTTAACAGGACATATTCAAGATGATATTCCTTGGTGTATGCTTTTCGCAGACGATATAGTGTTGATAGATGAAACTCAGGAAGGGGTAAATGCAAAGCTTAACCTTTGGAGAGAAGTGTTGGAATCTAAAGGTCTTCGCCTAAGCCGATCAAAGACAGAATATATGGAGTGCAAGTTCAGTGCAAATGGAGGCCAAAACGAGTTAGGGGTGAGGATTGGAGATCAAGAAATACCAAAGAGCGACCGTTTTCGTTACCTAGGATCTATCTTGCAAAAGAACGGAGAATTAGATGGAGATCTCAACCATAGAATACAAGCTGGATGGATGAAGTGGAAGAGTGCATCCGGCGTGTTGTGTGACTGCCGTATGCCACTGAAGCTCAAGGGAAAATTTTATAGGACGGCAATAAGGCCGGCGATGCTGTATGGCACAGAATGTTGGGCGGTGAAACATCAACACGTACACAAAATGGGTGTAGCGGAGATGAGGATGCTTCGTTGGATGTGTGGGCACACGAGAAAGGATAAGATTAGGAATGAGGATATCCGGGGTAAAGTAGGAGTAGCCGAAATTGAAGGAAAGATGAGAGAAAATCGGTTACGGTGGTTTGGACATGTGCAAAGAAGGCCTACTGACGCTCCGATTAGAAGATGCGACTATGGGACAGAGGTTCAGGGCCGAAGGGGTAGAGGAAGACCTAGGAAAACTTTGGAAGAGACTCTAAGAAAAGACTTAGAGTACTTGGATCTAACGAAGGACATGACACAGGATCGAGCACAATGGCGTTCTAAGATTCATATAGCCGATCCCACTCAGTGACTTGGATTTTCCAAGTCTCCAACCGAGAAGTTTTCCTCACTCGGGAAATTAAGGGAACACTACCCCAACCTACATGCTCCACTCAGAAAGCTTCAACATACAAGCTTCAACAAAAGAAAATTCAAAGAACTTAGCGAAGAAGGCTTTGGTGTATTTAACACAATACATTGAAATGAAGGAAAGCTTATTTATTGATATCCCCGATAAGCTACAAATATGTACATATGCATGAGTCAAAATAAACACACAAGAGGGAGCCTTCACAAAGGTTGCTTAGGAGAAGTCTCAGCAGTCGGTAGAGCCCCAGAAAGAGAAGGCACCGGAGGGGGATCATTTGGAGCCTCAGTACTGGACAGAACCCTAGAAGGAGGAGGCATCAGAGGTTGATCATTCGGAGCTTCATTATGCGGTACAGCCCCAGAAGACGAAGGCAATAAATGCCTTTGGAACAAACCCACAAATCTCTGATGATCAAGTAAAACCTGACCATCAGTTTCCTTCATCTGGTCAAGCTTCCTCTTCATGTTTGTAGCATAGTCATGTGCGAGCCGGTGCAACTGTTTATTCTCATGCTTGAGCCCCCTAATCTCCTGTTTGAGACTCATCACTTCAGCCGCCAATGATTCAACTTGGCGGGTTCGAGCAAATAGGCGTTGGGCCATATTAGACACAGAACCTGCACACTGAACACTGAGAGCCAGCGAATCCTTAACAGCTAACTCATCAGACCGTTTGGAAAGTAGTCTGTTATCTTTGGGAGTGAGAAGGTTCCTGGCCACCACCGTAGCGGTCATATCATTCTTCATCACGGAATCCCCAACGGTAAGAGGACCAGTAAGGGAGACGAAGGATGGGCGCCATATGTTGTCTGGAGAAGGCGGGGCTGCCTCTTCAACAAGGTTCAAGTCAAAACGACGGTCGGAGGGGCCAGACATTTTCAAAGGTGTTGAAGAGAGAAGAGGTCGGACAAATCAAGATCTTAGAAGTGCAAGAATGAAGCTTCTACTGGTGGAGATTCAAGTGTGCTTTGGAACTTAATGCCAGCCCCTATAAAAATCTGCACTCGACGGAGCTTCAGAAATCGAAGAGGCGCCTGCTCAGAAATCGAAGAGGCGTTTGCTTTCTCAAAAGTTGGGCTGCTTAGAGATCACGAGGGTTGATCTCAGAAATCGAAGAGGCGTTTGCTTTCTCAAAAGTTGGGCTGCTCAAAGACCAAGAAGGCCGATCTCGGAAATCGAAGAGGCGCTCGCTTTCTCAAAAGCTGGGCTCCCCAGAGACCACGAGGGCCGATCTCAGAAATCGAAGAGGCACCTACTTTTCCAGCCTTGTCAGCACCTGTCACACGCACACTCAGCTTTGCGGAAATTATGGGCATTCTGTCGAAGACTTCTGGGGAAGTAGAAAACACATGAATCTTACTGTTCAATCACCCACTTCCCACACGCAACAATAGCTCACGGGTACCACAGATAACTTTGCCAAAGTTCTCTGCCAAAGTTGAGCACGTGAAGCTTGCAGCTCCCACTACATCGCTCTGACCAAGAAGGGTAAAAGAATAGCAAAGAAACAGCACTAACAAAGTTTAGACCCATAAATTTTGAAGGTCTAGCTACCATATTATTACCCACAAGGGTAAAGGAACAGTACCACTGCTGGGTAATTGGAAAGTCCCTGTGTGTCAACCTCTGTGCTTCGTGGCAAGGTAGACTAGCAAACATGCCCAACCTTTACTCACATTCGAGAAAACACTCCCAATAAGATTGCTTGCTCCAAAATCGAAGAGGCACCGTCCTCCAAATCTCGAGAGCCAGACTCCCAACATGACTACTTTCTTAAAAATCGAAGAGAGGGTAAAGGAACAGTACCATTGCTGGATAATTGGAAAGTCCCTGTGTGTCAACCTCTGTGCTTCGTGGCAAGGTAGACTAGCAAACATGCCCAACCTTTACTCACATTCGAGAAAACACTCCCAACAAGATTGCTTGCTCCAAAATCGAAGAGGCACCGCCCTCCGAATCTCGAGAGCCAGACTCCCAACATGATTACTTTCTCAAAAATCGAAGAGACACTGCTTCCCGAATCTTCGAGAGCCAGACCCCCAGCATGATTGCTTTCTCAAAAATCGATGAGGCATCGTTCTCCGAATCAATCGAAGAGGCGTTCGCTTTCTCAAAAGCTGGGCTGCTCAGAGACCACGAGGGCCGATCTCAGAAATCGAAGAGGCACCTACTTTTCTAGCCTTGTCAGCACCTGTCACACGCAACAATAGCTCATGGGTACCACAGATAACTTTGCCAAAGTTCTCTGCCAAAGTTGAGCACGTGAAGCTTGCAGCTCCCACTACATCGCTCTGACCAAGAAAGGTAAAAGAATAGCAAAGAAACAGCACTAACAAAGTTTAGACACATAAATTTTGAAGGTCTAGCTACCATATTATTACCCATAAGGGTAAAGGAACAGTACCACTGTTGGATAATTGGAAAGTCCCTGTGTGTCAACCTCTGTGCTTCGTGGCAAGGTAGACTAGCAAACATGCCCAACCTTTACTCACATTCGAGAAAACACTCCCAATAAGATTGCTTGCTCCAAAATCGAAGAGGCACCGTCCTCCGAATCTCGAGAGCCAGACTCCCAACATGACTACTTTCTCAAAAGCGAAGAGAGGGTAAAGGAACAGTACCATTGCTGGATAATTGGAAAGTCCCTGTGTGTCAACCTTTGTGCTTCGTGGCAAGGTAGACTAGCAAACATGCCCAACCTTTACTCACATTCGAGACAACACTCCCAACAGGATTGCTTGCTCCAAAATCGAAGAGGCACCGCCCTCCGAATCTCAAGAGCCAGACTCCCAACATGGTTACTTCCTCAAAAATCGAAGAGACACTGCTCTCCGAATCTCGAGAGCCAGACCCCCAGCATGATTGCTTTCTCAAAAATCGAAGAGGCATCGTTTTCCGAATCTCGAGAGCCAGATACCACAGACCATTTTTTCAAAGTGCTCTGACAGAGTTAAAACATGTGAAACTGGCAGCTCCCACTACCGTGCTATGACCAAGCAGGGTAAAGGAATAGCATTACTACTTGTTGTTAGGGAGACTCCTATATATGTCGACCTCCATCCCCAACGGACAGGCAAACCTGCAAAAATGCTCAACCCTTCATCATATCTGAGAGGGCACTCCCAACGAAGCCTTACGAAATATTCAGCTTTCTTTCCCCCCGATAATACCTCTGCAAACAAGCTATACTAGAGCAAGAATATCTCATATCATCAGGGTTAAAAGCAAGAGTATCCCATATCATGCTTTTTCCCTGTCTTTGCCTTTGGCCTTGTTTTTACCTGCAAGACAAGGAGAAAGAGAGCAATCAGTCAGCACTTGGAATCAAGCTTCCAGCCAGGAACTGACTGCCTGGAACCCCTTACCTGATTACTTACCTGGCATTGCTCTCGAGTACTCATCTTCAACATGTTATGTTTCCAGGGAAGATTCCGCATCTGCTTGAGGAACAGATAGGGCAAGTGCGAAGGATACAAGGAAGCATGTGGAGACAAGCGTAACAGCACACGTGCCGATACATCCATTACTCTGTCAAAAGAAAAAGTATCCCATATCAGCAGGGTGGAACGTACTCTAGATTTGATGGACTTGTTTTGACCCTCAAATTCTTCAGTCGGCCTTATACTCTGGAGGAAACCAGAAAACCCTCCAGCTCAGTTCAAGAATAAGCCTGTGGAAAGTTACTTCTTCAAAAGCAAAAGTATCTCATATCATCTCTTCTCATTTTTCTTCTCTTTATCCTTCATGCTGCTGCAAGATGGGGAGAAGGTGAACAATCAGTCGGAGCTCTGATTGCTTACCTTGTCTGTCACCTCTTTCAGCAGACCCCCTAGCTTGGCGACTTGGGGGACTCCTACTCCATGGTTTGTATCGCGCTTGACCGAGCCTGAAACTACAAGTAAGCTTCAAGTGAAATTGATACATTACCTTGTGCATCTCCACCAGTTAAAGATACCACCCCTGGATGGAGGAAGAGTACTTCCAGAGAAGATGCCACATCTACCTATGAGACAGATAAGGCAAGTCAAGACGACACCACACTCCGATACTTAGAAGTTTCGTGATTACGAGATCATTCTCCCACAATATTTCCTAATGTCATTTGTACTAAATCATTCACTTGTACTCACTAAAGGAGAGTTTGAACCTATGTACTTGTGTAAACCCTTCACAATTAATGAGAACTCTTCTATTCCGTGGACGTAGCCAATCTGGGTGAACCACGTACATCTTGTGTTTGCTTTCCTATCTCTATCCATTTATATACTTATCCACACTAATGACCGGAGCAATCTAGCGAAGATCACAAAAAGCGACCGTTTTCGCTACCTAGGATCTATCTTGTAAGAGAACGGAGAATTAGATGGAGATCTCAACCATAGAATACGAGCTGGATGGATGAAGTGTAAGAGTGCATCCGGCGTGTTGTGTGACCGTCGTAGGCCACTGAAGCTCAAGAGAAAATTTTATAGGACGGCAATAAGGCCAGCGATGTTTTATGGCACAGAATGTTGGGCGGTGAAGCATCAACACGTACACAAAATGGGTGTAGCGGAGATGAGGATGCTTCGTGGGATGTGTGGGCACACGAGAAAGGATAAGATTGGGAATGAGGATATCCGAGGTAAAGTAGGAGTAGCCGAAATTGTAGGAAAGATGAGAGAAAATCGGCTCCGGTGATTTAGACATGTGCAAAGAAGGCCGACTGACGCTCCGGTTCGAAGATGTGACTACGGGACAGAGGTTCAGGGCCGAAGGGGTAGAGGAAGACCTAGGAAAACTTTGGAAGAGACTCTAAGAAAAGACTTAGAGTACTTGGATCTAACGGAGGACATGACACAAAACCGAGCGCAATGGCGTTCTAGGATTCATATAGCCGACCCCACTTAGTGGGAAAAGGCTTTGTTGTTGTTGTTGTTGTTGTCCAAATACTTGACAAAAACTAAAAGTAAAAAGAACCAAACGTCTCAAGATAGGATGATGATACAATGCTGCCGATGTAGAAAATCATGTTTTGCCATAAAAAGTATGTACACACATATTGTAAAACATATTGTGTACGTATATATAGTACATTCATCAATATAAACCAAAAGTTATTGTACCATAAAACATTTAGTAAATTCTTCAAACCGAAAACAAGGGTACATTCTTCAAATCCATGAAAAATAATAATAATGAATACTGGGTTTAATAACATTAATAAATTTCTTCGAATAACTTGACGTGAATACATTTTCAAATCAACGAGAAAAATGTACCCATATAAATTTTAAAAAATAGATTCAAAAAAGTGAACTAATTTTACATAAAAAAAAAAGGATATGTTTTACATTAAAAGAAATTGGTACATTTTACATACAACAATTGGTATAATTAAAAAGTTGAAAATTTATACAAATGGGTATTTTTAAGAGATTAAAAAATAGAAAATCGACTGGACTCGACGTCGTGGTAATAGAAACAACCATGGTCAATGTTTTCTTGCGAGAATCAGCTAGATTCTGGAATAGCTACGGACTAAGATTTAAGGGGTGGTCCAATTTTTTATTTATAATTTATTTTTTAATCAATGCGGAAAAATTTTACTGTCATATCAGCAAAATGGTGGGATCCATAGTTGACACATCATCGCTTAACGGTCAAATTAACAAATTAACTAATGGGTATATGAAGTTGAAATGAAATAGTAAGTAAAGGTATCTGATTAAAATATTTCAAAAATATTGTGTGCGGTTGCAATTGACCACAAAACTGAGGGAATAAAATGTAATTTACTCGAAAAATTAATGCAAGAAACCCATAAAACGTCAACCTCATATCTCAGGCGGCGATTTATTTTTAATTTTTGTTGAATTAAATAGTTAATTAAAAATGATGAGTAGCCTCCTACATCATCAATAGTCGCTTTGGCCGAGTGGTTAAGGCGTGTGCTAGCTAAGTGCATGGGGATCCCCCGCGAGAGTTCGAACCTCTCAGGTGTCAATTTATTTTTATTTTAGTTTAATTTTTTTCGGCCATGCTTGTGGAGCTGTATCTGCACGATCACATAAACTGGAACAGTCAATATTTGTAGGGATTACGTTACATTCACAACGTGGCCATGCAAAGCTTTTTTAACATTGTCCAAAAAACTTGACAAGAAACTAAAAGTAAAAAGAACAAAACGTCTCATGATAGGATGATGAGACAATGCTGCCGATGTAGAAAATCATGTTTTGCCATAAAAAGTATGTACACACATATTGTAAAACATATTGTGTACATATATATAGTACATTCATCAATATAAACCAAAAGTTATTGTACCATAAAACATTTAGTAAATTCTTCAAACCGAAAACATGGGTACATTCTTCACATCCATGAAAAATAATAATAATGAATATTGGGTTTAATAACATTTGTTTGTACCATACTTGACCAATCCCGAAACTACCGAGCACCGGCCAACGCTATACTGTCAAGGACCCAGAAGAGTTCCCCTCCGACCAGGAGGCCAATCACTACTCGACACGTGTCAAGATTAGAAGCCAATCAGAGCGCAGCACGTGTCGACATCAAGAACCAATCATAACATGACACATGTCAATGTGACAAAGCTACAAGTTTTTCTATAAATAGGGGTCATTCCCCCACAATATGGCCTAATGCCATTTGTGTTAAATCATTCACAAGAACTCACTAAATTGAGAGCTTGATCCTTTGTACTTGTGTAAGCCCTTCACTACTAATAAGAACTCCTCTACTCCGTGGACGTAGCCAATCTGGGTGAACCACGTACATCCTGTGTTTGCTTCTCTGTCTCTATTCATTTACGTACTTATCCTCACTAGTGACCGAAGCAACCAAGCGAAGGTCACAAAACCTGACACTTTCTGTTGTACCAAAGTCTTCGCTGATTTTGTGCATCAACAACATTAATAAATTACTTCGAATAACTTGACGTGAATACATTTTCAAATCAACGAGAAAAATGTACCCATATAAGTTTTAAAAAATAGATTAAAAAAAAGTGAACTGATTTTACATAAAAAAAAGGGGTATGTTTTACATTAAAAGAAATTGGTACATTTTACATACAACAATTGGTATAATTAAAAAGTTGAAAATTTATACAAATGGGTATTTTTAAGAGATTAAAAAATAGAAAATCGACTGGACTCAACGTCGTGGTAATGGCAACAGCCATGGTCAATGTTTTCTTGCGAGAATCAGCTGGATTCTGGAACAGCTACGGACTAAGATTTAAGGGGTGACCCAATTTTTTATTTATAATTTATTTTTTAATCAATGCGGAAAAATTTTACTGTCATATCAGCAAAAAGGTGGGATCCATAGTTGACACATCATCGCTTAACGGTCAAATTAACAAATTAACTAATGGGTATATGAAGTTGAAATGAAATAGTAAGTAAAGGTATCTGATTAAAATGTTTCAAAAATATTATATGCGGTTGCAATTGATCACAAACGTGAAGAAATAAAATGTAATTTACTCGAAAAATTAATAAGAGAAACCCATAAAACGTCAACCTCATATGTCAAGCATCGATTTATTTTTAATTTTTGTTTAATTAAATAGTTAATTAAAAATGATGAGTAGCCACCTACGTCATCAACAGTCGCTTTGGCCGAGTGGTTAAGGCGTGTGCTTGCTAAGTGCATGAGGATCCCCGGCGAGAGTTCGAACCTCTCAGGTGTCGATTTATTTTTTTATTTTAGTTTAATTTTTTTCGGCCATGCTTGTGGTGCTCTATCTGCAGGATAACGTAAACTGGAACAGTCAATATTTGTAGGGATTACGTTACATTCACAACGTGACGATGCAAAGCTTTTTTAACATTGTCCAAAAACTTAACAAGAAACTAAAAGTAAAAAGAACCAAACGTCTCACGATAGGATGATGACACAATGTTGCCGATATAGAAAATCATGTTTTGCCATAAAAAGTATGTACACACATATTGTAAAACATATTGTGTACATATTTATAGTACATTCATCAATATTAACTAAAAGTTATGGTACCATAAAACATTTGGTAAATTCTTCAAACCGAAAACATGGGTACATTCTTCAAATCCATGAAAAATAAAAAAATGAATACTAGGTTTAATAACATTAATAAATTTCTTGGAATAACTTGACATGAATACATTTTCAAATCAACGAGAAAAATGTACCCATATAAGTTTTAAAAAATAGATTAAAAAAAAGGTGAACTGATTTTACATAAAAAAAAAGGTATGTTTTTCATTAAAAGAAATTGGTACATTTTACATATAACAATTGGTATATTTAAAAAATTGAAAAATTATACAAATGGGTATTTTTAAGAGATTAAAAAATAGAAAATCGACTGGACTCGACGTCGTGGTAATGGCAACAGCCATGGTCAATGTTTTCTTGCGAGAATCAGCTGGATTCTGGAATAGCTACGGACTAAGATTTAAGGGGTGGCCCAATTTTTTATATATAATTTATTTTTTAATCATTGCGGAAAACTTTTACTGTCATATCAGCAAAAAGGTGGGATCCATAGTTGACACATCATCGCTTAACGGTCAAATTAACAAATTAACTAATGGGTATATGAAGTTGAAATGAAATAGTAAGTAAAGGTATCTGATTAAAATGTTTCAAAAATATTATATGCGGTTGCAATTGATCACAAACCTGAGGGAATAAAATGTAATTTAGTCGAAAAATTAATAAGAGAAACCCATAAAACGTCAACCTCATATATCAGGCATCGATTTATTTTTAATTTTTGTTTGATTAAATAGTTAATTAAAAATGATGAGTAGCCACCTACGTCATCAACAGTCGCTTTGGCCGAGTGGTTAAGGCGTGTGCTTGCTAAGTGCATGGGGATCCCCCGCGAGAGTTCGAACCTCTCAGGCGACGATTTTTTTTTTTTTAATTTTTTTTTTCGGCCATGCTTGGGGAGCTGTATCTGCAAGATCACATAAACTGCAACAGTCAATATTTGTAGGGATTACGTTCCATTCACAACGTGGCCATGGAAAGCTTTTTTAACATTGTCCAAAAACTTGACAAGAAACTAAAAGTAAAAAGAACCAAACGTCTCATGATAGGATGATGAGACAATGCTGCCGATGTAGAAAATCATGTTTTGCCATAAAAAGTATGTACACACATATTGTAAAACATATTGTGTACATATATATAGCACATTCATCAATATTAACCAAAAGTTATGGTACCATAAAACATTTGGTAAATTCTTCAAACCGAAAACATGGGTACATTCTTCAAATCCAAGAAAAATAACAATAATGAATACTAGGTTTAATAACATTAATAAATTTCTTCAAATAACTTGACGTGAATACATTTTCAAATCAACGAGAAAAATGTACCCATATAAGTTTTAAAAAATAGATTAAAAAAAAGGTGAACTGATTTTACATAAAAAAAAAGGTATGTTTTTCATTAAAAGAAATTGGTACATTTTACATATAACAATTGGTATATTTAAAAATTTGAAAAATTATACAAATGGGTATTTTTAAGAGATTAAAAAATAGAAAATCGACTGGACTCGACGTCGTGGTAATGGCATTAGCCATGGTCAGTGTTTTCCTGCGAGAATCAGCTGGATTTTGGAATAGCTGCGGACTAAGATTTAAGGGGTGGCCCAATTTTTTATTTATAATTTATTTTTTAATCAATGCGGAAAAATTTGACTATCATGTCAACAAAAAAGGTGGGATCCATAGTTGACACATCATCGCTTAATCGTCAAATTAACAAATTAACTAATGGGTATATGAAGTTGAAATGAAATAGTAAGTAACGATATCTGATTAAAATGTTTCAAAAATATTGTATGCGGTTGCAATTGACCACAAACCTGAGGGAATAAAATGTAATTTACTCAAAAAATTAACAAGAGAAACCTATAAAACGTCAACCTCATATCTCAGGCGTCGATTTATTTTTAATTTTTGTTTAATTAAATAGTTAATTAAAAATGATGAGTAGCCTCCTACATCATCAACAGTTGCTTTGGCTGAGTGGTTAAGGCGTGTGCTTGCTAAGTGCGCGGGGATCCCCCGCGAGAGTTCAAACCTCTCAGGCGACGATTTATTTTTTATTTTTGTTTAATTTTTTCGTCCATGCTTGTGGTGCTCTATCTGCAGGATCATGTAAACTGGAACGGTCAATATTTGTAGGGATTACGTTACATTCACAACGTGGCCAAGCAAAGCTTTTTTAACATTGTCCAAAAACTTAACAAGAAACTAAATTTAAAAAGAACCAAACTTCTCATGATAGGATGATGAGGTAATGCTGCCGATGTAGAAAATCATGTTTTGCCATAAAAAGTATGTACACACATATTGTAAAACATATTGTGTACATATATATAGTACATTCATCAATATAAACCAAAAGTTATTGTACCATAAAACATTTGGTAAATTCTTCAAACTGAAAACATGGGTACATTCTTCAAATCCATGAAAAATAATAATAATGAATACTAGGTTTAATAACATTAATAAATTTCTTCGAATAACTTGACGTGAATACATTTTCAAATCAACGAGAAAAATGTACCCATATAAGTTTTAAAAAATAGATTAAAAAAAAGTGAACTGATTTTACATAAAGAAAAAGGGTATGTTTTACATTAAAAGAAATTGGTACATTTTACATACAACAATTGGTATAATTAAAAAATTGAAAAATTATACAAATGGGTATTTTTAAGAGATTAAAAAATAGAAAATCGACTGGACTCGACGTCGTGGTAATGGCAACAGCCATGGTCAATGTTTTCTTGCGAGAATCAGCTGGATTTTGGAATAGCTACAGACTAAGATTTAAGGGGTGGCCCAATTTTTTATTTTTAATTTATTTTTTAATCAATGCGGAAAAATTTGACTGTCATATCAACAAAACGATGGGATCCATAGTTGACACATCATCGCTTAACGGTCAAATTAACAAATTAACTAATAGGTATATGAAGTTGAAATGAAATAGTAAGTAAAGGTATCTGATTAAAATGTTTCAAAAATATTGTATGCGGTTGCAATTGACCACAAACCTGAGGGAATAAAATGTAATTTACTCGAATAATTAATAAGAGAAACCCATAAAACGTCAACCTCGTATCTCAGGCGGCGATTTATTTTTAATTGTTGTTTAATTAAATAGTTAATTAAAAATGATGAGTAGCCTCCTACGTCATCAACAGTCGCTTTGGCCGAGTGGTTAAGGCGTGTGCTTGCTAAGTGCATGGGGATCCCCCGCGAGAGTTCGAACCTCTCAGGCGACGATTTATTTTTTATTTTAGTTTAATTTTTTTCGGCCATTCTTGTGGTGCTCTATCTGCAGGATCATGTAAACTGGAACGGTCAATATTTGTAGGGATTACGTTACATTCACAACGTGGCCAAGCAAAGCTTTTTTAACATTGTCCAAAAACTTAACAAGAAACTAAAAGTAAAAAGAACCAAACGTCTCATGATTGGATGATGACACAATGTTGCCGATGTAGAAAATCATGTTTTGCCATAAAAAGTATGTACACACATATTGTAAAACATATTGTGTACATATATATCGTACATTCATCAATATTAACCAAAAGTTATGGTACCATAAAACATGTGGTAAATTCTTCAAACCGAAAACATGGGTACATTCTTCAAATCCATGAAAAATAATAATAATGAATACTGGGTTTAATAACATTAATAAATATCTTCGAATAACTTGACGTGAATACATTTTCAAATCAACGAGAAAAATGTACCCATATAAGTTTTAAAAAATAGATTAAAAAAAGTGAACTGATTTTACATAAAAAAAAAGTATGTTTTACATTAAAAGAAATTGGTACATTTTACATATAACAATTGGTATATTTAAAAAAATGAAAAATTATACAAATGGGTATTTTTAAGAGATTAAAAAATAGAAAATCGACTGGACTCGACATCGTGGTAATGGCAACAGCCATGGTCAGTGTGTTCTGGTGAGAATCAGCTAGATTCTGGAATAGTTGCTGACTAAGATTTAAGGGGTGGCCCAATTTTTTATTTATAATTTATTTTTTAATCAATGCAGAAAAATTTGACTGTCATATCAGCAAAAAGGTGGGATCCATAGTTGACACATCATCGCTTAACGGTCAAATTAACAAATTAACTAATGGGTATATGAAGTTGAAATGAAATAGTAAGTAAAAGTATTTGATTAAAATGTTTCAAAAATATTGTATGCGGTTGCAATTGACCACAAACCATAGGGAATAAAATATAATTTACTCGAAAAATTAATAAGAGAAACCCATAAAACGTCAACCTCATATCTCAGGCGGCGATTTATTTTTAATTTTTGTTTAATTAAATAGTTAATTAAAAATGATGAGTAGCCTCCTACGTTATCAACAATTGCTTTGGCCGAGTGGGTAAGGCGTGTGCTTGCTAAGTGCATGGGGATCCCCCACGAGAGTTCGAACCTCTCAGGCGATGATTTATTTTTTATTTTTGTTTAATTTTTTTCGGCCATGCTTGTGGTGCTCTATCTTCAGGATCATGTAAACTGGAACGGTCAATATTTGTAGGGATTACGTTACATTCACAACGTGGCAATGGAAAGCTTTTTTAACATTGTCCAAAAACTTAACAAGAAACTAAAAGTAAAAAGAACCAAACGTCTCATGATAGGATGATGAGACAATGCTGCCGATGTAGAAAATCATGTTTTGCCATAAAAAGTATGTACACACATATTCTAAAACATATTGTGTACATATATATACTACATTCATCAATATTAACCAAACGTTATGTTCTTTGCCTATTCATTATATATATTTTTTGTTTTCTTCCTTTATATGTATTTTGATGTGCACTCGAGTCTTTTCGCACACTATGTTTTATTGCTTTATTTGAATCTTTTCTGCAATAATGGAAATTTCCCTTGTTCAAGCTTTTACCTCAAGTTGTAATTCTACCTCAAGGTCAAGGACTCCAAGATCCTTCTCTTCGGTTGCTCACTAAATAACTTCAAGAAACTTGGTTGAAATGGTAATTCCCAACTTCAAGTAATTGTTTATTTAGTACAATTTTTGCATATGTATCGACTGATGGGAGAATTAAAGTAATGCTTTCGTTAGTTTTGAGTCTGTTTGTTGTTGTCGGTGCTTATTGATTTTCAATACTACTGAATGTTTGTGATTTACATTGTTTATAATTTCAGTTGTTCATAGATTAGCAACAGTTCATAGTATTAACTTTCAAAGGCGTTTGGAGGTGTTCAAGAAAAAGAGAAGTCTTTCAACTGACAATTTCCTTGTTATTTGAGGCCTAGTTGATGCTTCATGTGTAGTTTGATATTTCCTAGTATAAATCAATGGTGGTGTTGTTAGCTTTGTACAGTTTGTAATTCTTTTTTAATATGTGATTATTTAAAAAAAAAATTGTATTCATAGTAAATTTCCAATTTTGTGGGTTATATATTATAATTTTTTTTATAAGGGGCATTACTTGTGGTAAATAAGTAATCCACAACGGCAATAGTACCTGTGGTAAATTCCAATCTACAACGAGCATTGTTTTTGGTTACATTACATTTGACAATGGACATAGCTGGTAGAAATTGAGACTTTTTACCACATCCAAATTACTAACGAGCACAATGTTTGTGGTGGATTCCAATCTATCACAGGCATTTACCGTGGTGGATGAGCATTTTTCTTCTAGTGTTGAGAGAAACTCTCACCCTAACGCGAGAGAAAACTCCATTAATTTGCTAAATCACCTTATTGCAATTATTTTACATTGATCTTTTGATCAATTATTTTACAACTCCGACTCGGTCAAGTTGCCGTCCTTGTTGCTGTCAAACGATCGGAAGATCTCGGGCAGCTGTGCAGTCTGCTCCTCCTCCATTATTCGTCACCGCCACCGCCACCAATTTATATTGTTTGCTTCTAGTACTACTACTGGTGCTACTCATGAGCTTGCATGAGTAAGTTCACGAAAGGAAATTAGGGAACGAGGATCCTCTCCGAATCCTCTTTGTGATGATACCCGGGACCTTCCAATCACGTCCGTTCATCGTACATTATGCGATCATAAATCATTGTATTTTTTTATATATTTAAAGTTGAATATAAACTATACCTGAAGAAAAATAGTCACATGGTGTACGATAAATAGATGTGATTGGAGGATTTCCAAGATCCTGAGGATCTGGAGAGGATCCTCATTTACAAACAAAGACTTTGATTAATTAAATAATTAATTAAAAACGATTAGTAGCCTCCTACGTCATTAACAGTCGCTTTGGCCGAGTGGTTAAGGCGTGTGCTTGCTAAGTGCATGGGGATCCCCCGCGAGAGTTCGAACCTCTCAGGCGACGGTTTATTTTTAATTTTTGTTTAATTTTTTTCGGCCATGCTTATGGTGCTCTATCTGCAGGATCATGTAAATTGGAACAGTCAATATTTGTAGGGATTACATTACATTCACAATGTGGCCATTCAAAGCTTTTTTAACATTGTCCAAAAACTTAACAAGAAACTAAAAGTAAAAAGAACCAAACGTCTCATGATAGGATGATGACACAATGTTGCCGATGTAGAAAATCATGTTTTTCCATAAAAAGTATGTACACACATATTGTAAAACATATTGTGTACATATATATAGTACATTCATCAATATTAACCAAAAGTTATGGTACCATAAAACATTTGGTAAATTCTTCAAACCGAAAACATGGGTACATTCTTCAAATCCATGAAAAAAAATAATAATGAATACTAGGTTTAATAACATTAATAAATTTCTTCGAATAACTTGACGTGAATACATTTTCAAATCAACGAGAAAAATGTACCCATATAAGTTTTAAAAAGGGAGACTTTGGATGCGGTCCTTAGCTATAAATATTCTTTGATTGAAACCTTGTTGGTTTTTAATTTTTTATCGAGGTCCCTGAAATTAATGTGATAATTTATTTTTATGTACGTTACTATATTTTTTAAATTAAAAATTAGAAATTTTAGTTGTTTATATAAATGAGATTTTAAATAAAAAACCATAATTTGTGGGATTAAAAATATTAAAATATAAATATACTATTGTGTGTGTGTATATATATAAACATGGGTACATTCATCAAAGTTAACCAAAAAAATTATTGTATCAAAACTTGGGTACATTCTTCAAAATGACAACAAAAAAAAAGATATTAGGCTTAAGAACATTAGTAATTTTCTTGGATTAAACTTGACATGGATACATTTTAAAATCAAAGAAAAAAGAATGTACCCATATAAGTTTAGAAATGGATTAGAAAAAAATTGAATATATTTTATATAAAAAAAGGGTACATTTTACAGATAACAAATTGGTATATTTAAGAATGAGTACATTTTAACATTAAAAAGTTTTACATGAATGGGTACATATAATTAGCATGGGTAAATTTAGCAAAATAAAAAGTAAAAAAAAAAAATATATATATATATATGGGTACAAATACAAATAAACTTTAAAAAATATGGGCACAAAAAGAAATTAATATATGGGTACAAATTAAAATTGAAAAGAAAATTGGTACAAATTAAAAATGGGTACAAACTAAAACTAAAAATATATGATAAAAAATTTAGTCATAAATATAAATATACTAATTGTAACATTTTTAACATTAAATGAATATATTTATAAATAAAAAAAATATTTTATTATTGAAATAATTAATGATATTATTAATACCCAATGACCTTGATCAAAAATTGAAAAAGAATAGAATTTTAATCAATGGAGTAGCAAAATAAAGGATGAGAACCTAATTTCTCCTTTTAAAAATAGATTAAAAAAGTGAACTAATTTTACATAAAAAAAGGGGTATGTTTTACATTAAAAGAAATTGGTACATTTTACATATAACAATTGGTATATTTAAAAAATTGAAAAACTATACAAATGGGTATTTTTAAGAGACTAAAAAATAGAAAATCGACTGGACTCGACGTCGTGGTAATGGCAACAGCCATGGTCAGTGTTATCTGGCGAGAATCAGCTGGATTCTGGAATAGCTGCGGACTAAGATTTAAGGGGGTGGCCCAATTTTTTATTTATAATTTATTTTTTAATCAATGTGGAAAAATTTGACTGTCATATCAGCAAAAAGGTGGGATCCATAGTTGACACATCATCGCTTAACGGTCAAATTAACAAATTAACTAATGGGTATATGAAGTTGAAATGAAATAGTAAGTAAAGGTATCTGATTAAAATGTTTCAAAAATATTATATGCGGTTGCAATTGATCACAAACCTGAGGGAATAAAATGTAATTTACTCGAAAAATTAATAAGAGAAACCCATAAAACGTCAACCTCATATCTCAGGCGGCGATTTATTTTTTAATTTTTGTTTAATTAAATAGTTAATTAAAAATGATGAGTAGCCTCCTACGTCATCAACAGTCGCTTTGGCCGAGTGGTTAAGGCGTGTGTTTGCTAAGTGCATGGGGATCCCCCGCGAGATTTCGAACCTCTCAGGTGACGATTTATTTTTAATTTTTGTTTATTTTTTTCGGCCATGCTTGTGGTGCTCTATCTGCAGGATCATGTAAATTGGAACGGTCAATATTTGTAGGAATTACGTTACATTCACAACGTGGCCATTCAAAGCTTTTTTAACATTGTCCAAAAACTTAACAAGAAACTAAATGTGGAAAATCATGTTTTGCCATAAAAAGTATGTACACACACATATTATATAACATATTTTGTACATTTATATAGTACATTCATCAATATTAACCAAAAGTTATTGTATCATAAAACGTTTGGTAAATTCTTCGTACCCAAAATATGGGTACATTCTTCAGAAGCACAAAAAATAATAATTATAATAATAATAGATATTAGGCCTAGTAATATTAATAAATTTCTTCAAATAACTTGGCATGAATACATTTTCAAATCAACAAAAAAATGTACCCATATAAGTTTAAAAAAATAGATTAGAAAAATGTGGGATCCACAGTTGATACATTGTCATTTAACAGTCAAATTAGCAAATTGACTAATAGAAGTATGAAATTGAAATAAAATAATAAGCAAATGTATGTGATTGAAATATTTTAAAAATGTTGTATGAGGTTATAATTTACCACAAACATGAGGGGGGTAAAATGTAATTTACCTAAAAAAAAATAAGAGCAACCCACCAAATGTCAGTATCTCCTCTTTCTTTTTGTGCAAAACCCTACGATTGTAAGACTATAAGAAATGGTTACATACAATTATTAGAAAGTTTGCTGGAAGAGGAAGAAGAAAGAGAAAAAATGAGAGTGTGAAGTACCAAATGTTTCCGTTTGCCCGTTCAGGTTTTGCATTTCTTTCCTCAACCGTTGCACATTCGTGTTTAATTTATTCGCGTAAGCTATAATTTCCTATTTTTATTAATTTTACTTTTCATTAGGTTTAGAAATTTGAGAAATAATATGCTATTGTGATGTATTTGAAAAGGCTAAAGATGCTTCTATGTATGTTTGAACGAGCAATCTGAAAATGTCAACCGCTATCTTAGTCATACAGGTTTGGTTTTTCTTAATGGTAAATCGTAGTTGTTCATGTATTGTACTATCTTGCTTAACTTAACGCCTTATTATTGTTTTGTTGTAATTTTCAGTTTGCCTTCAGATTTGGTGCACAATTACCTAAATAGTTTGTAAATTTGACACCTGACTTGGTGCTATATGTATTTTAAGTGAAGAACGAATGTGAAGTTTGTGACTCACACAATTCAGACATGGATAATTGTTGAATACAGGTGCTCTTCATTGCTGACTTGTTTCACGACTTTAAGCATGCAAAATTTTCATGCTCAGTACTTCTCACTTTTGCATCTAATAACGTCTTCAATTGCCACTTAATCTTACGGTCTAGTGATATTCATATTCACTTATAAGTTAAATGTATTAGATTTGAACCACATTAATATGACTAACTCATTGTGAGACTGACCACTTCCCCCTCTTGGTGTAGATAATATAGTTTGTTTAGAAAAAAAAAATAAAATAAAAAAAAAAAAAAAAACTTGACCAATTGGTGGTTTTGTCCCAACAGTCCATCCTTTCGGAGGCCGAAAAGACTTATAGAGGCATTTCAGCCTCTCCTGAACACCATCATGTGATTCACCAATGCCAAGAATTGAATCCAAAACATGTCACGGAAAATATGTGCCCTTATTTCTATATATAATTGTAGGGGTGGACATAAAAATCATGGAACTGAATTGAACAACGACATAATAAATCGGAAAAAAACCATGTTGACAAAAAGAAAAAATCAATTTACGTTCAAGAATCGGACCGAACTGTTCATATCCATTTTGGTTTTCATCTTGGTAGAACCTCAGAACCAAACCGAACCGTTTATTTATTTTTTTAAATATCTTATTCACTTGGCTCATTTTATATATAGACTCAAAGAAATTTAGTTAAGTCCAAGCCTTAAATCATGATAATGCTTTCACCTGCTCTGCTCATTTGTTAAAATCATAATAATGTCCTTTCTTATCGTCGATGGTCTAAAAGAGGGGGTTTAAAACCTAAATTTTAGGTTTTAACGCAAATGTTGAAGATGGTTTAGAAGAGGTTTAAATGTAATTTGAATTATTTGAGAGTCAGGCTTGTTCTTCTTCATGCTTATATTGCTGGGAGAATAATCTTACTGAATTAAAGAACAAATATGACTATTAAATAGCCTTACATCAAAACAGGAAGGGAAATAACAACCCACGGCTTTACAACCCTAGAATCGTGGTGGATGACTAAGTCCAAAACAAATAAACTTGTCCCTTAAGCATAGGGATTATTATGCACGCCTTCAAACCTAAAAACAAAGAACCCTAACCCTATCAGCTAGGAGATCCTAACAACTTTAACAAATTAGTGTATTTATTTTTAGTTTGCGTTAATCTAGAACTAGAAAAAAAACATGAAATCCATGCTCTTCAACTCGCACAAACTGTCTTACAACAACTCTTTGATTTGTGAGCAACTCTCAACTCATTGACTTAGAGATGCTGAAGGTGATGCGGGCAACGATTGCTGCTTCTTCTTCTTCGAAGGCTGGTTATGGAAGCAGCAGCACCAGAGGTATGCTGCCTTGCCTTCTTCAATCTTCTCCTGTTGCTGTTTTCTTCAACAATTACTGGGCTTTGTTTCACTCTCGACCTTCTAAATCGACCGAATCTAGAAACACTCAACAACACCAGCTTGTGAAAATCAGTAATGTTTAGGATCCTCTCAATGTGTTCGACGAAATGCTTCAAAGGCGTCCTCTGCCTTCCGTTGTCTCTTTCAACCAAATCTTGACTCAACTTGCCAAGTTGAAACATTATTCGGCAGTCATCTCCATGAATAACCAAATGGTTTTGTTCGGAATTCGTCCAGATGTTTATACTCTAGCCATTATCATTAATTGCTTTTGTAATCTCAACCAAGTGGAGTTTAGTTTGTCAATTTTGGGTAACTTCTTCAAATTAGGTTTTGAGCCAGATGTCACGACCTACACCACTCTTATCAACGGCTTTCTTCTTAAGAATAGAGAGGCCGAGGCAGTAGCACTTTTCAACAAAATGATGGAGAGAGGTAATTGCAAGCCTGATGTGGTTACCTTCGGCACAATAGTAAAGGGCCTTTGCTTGAAAGGTAACAACAATACAGCAATCCAATTGCTTAAGAAGATGGAAGAAAATGCTTGCATGCCTAACGTAATTGTCTACAACACGATCATCGACAGTCTTTGCAAAGATGCTTTAGTTGTTGATGCACTGAACCTCTTTTTAGAAATGATGAGTAAGGGCATTGCTCCCAACGTCATTACCTATACCTCTTTGATTCACGGAGTTTGCAAAGTAGGGAAGTGGAAAGAAGCTACAAGGTTGTTGAATGAAATGGTGGAGAAACATATCTTTCCAAATGTGCACACCTTCAATATCTTGGTTGATACATTCTGCAAAGAGGGCATAGTCCAGGAAGCAAGGAGCGTGGTTGAGATGATGATTCAAAGAGATATCAAACCTAGTACAATCACGTACTATTCGCTTATGGATGGGTATTGTTTGCGAGGAGAAATGGACGAGGCAAAAGAGGTTTTTGAAGTAATGCTTAGCAAGGCCTTTGTGGTTGATGCTCGTGGTTATAATATAATGATAAACGGCTATTGTAAGTGTAAACGAATAGATGATGCCCATAAGCTTTTTTTGGAAATGTCTCATAAGGGAGGTGTTCCAAATACTATTACTTATAACACTCTTATGGATGGGTTTTGCAAGATGGGGAGAACACAAGATGCACTGAACTTGTTCTCTCAAATGCAAGCTTGTGGCCAACTTCCAAACATTCAAACTTATTCTATTTTATTGCATGGCATGTGTGCAAACCAACAATTTCCCAAGGCAGTTGAATTGTTGGAAGAGATGGAGGGAAAGATGTTGGATTTTGGTATTGTAACTTATAATATTCTTATTGACGGTTTGTGCAGAGCTGAAAAAGTTGAATATGCATGGGATCTCTTTCGTTGTTTATCATCAAAAGGAATTCAACCTAATGTCAAGACATATACTATAATGATTCGTGGATTATGTAATGGGGGGCAAATATGTGAAGCGGAAAACTTGCTTAGAGAAATGGAAGAGAAAGGCTGTTTTCCAGATGGTTGGACGTACAACACAATTATCCGAGGGTTTATCAATAACAACGAGACATCAACGGGAGTGAGGCTTATTCAAGAAATGGTGGAGAGGGGTTTTTCTGCAGATGCATCAACTACGGAGTTGATTGTTAATTTATTGTCTAAAGATAGGGTAGACGCCACTTTGTTGGCATTTATAGAAAGACCATGATGAAATTGATTTGCATCTTTTTAGTTTTGACAAGTTTCGGTGCATCTTCCCTTGAATGCTACATTGGAGGGGGGAGTTGTTCCACAATGGCGTAGCCAGAAATTATTTGGTGGGTGGGCTAAGTTAAAATTATTAGTACGAAATCAAAATTTTAATCCTATTTTGCCTACATAAAGTTATATAATAGTGAAAACTTGAATGTAGTAATTTGAAGCAAGAATTTTATGCTATGTTTTCTAGGTTTCTAGCCTTCAAAGCTTTCAAGTGAATAAAATGAGGAACCATTTGTGGTATGGAAGTTTTAGTTTATTACTATTAAATATAATATTGGTTAAAGTGATGAGTTAATTTAACATCTATTAGCTCTTATTATTGTTAAAAACAGCCTTACTTATAGAAAAAATTTCATTTCTTAAGTGAAATATGACAACTAAAAATCATAAACTAACCCAAAAACTAATATTTTTAAGCTTGAAGAACCAAACTCTCCCTATGCTATAGCCTAGGGGAGCCTTGTACTTGGCTCCGCCCTTGTTGTTCCATTGTCGAGTCTAGTTCATGTAGCCATTCGTTCATTCATCGCCTAGTGACGTATGGTATGTGTTATTAACTGAATTTATTATGAAATCTGTTGGTGAAGCAGAGTATTTGGACTAGTATTAAATTTGTAGACATATTTATGACTCGAATACCAATCCATGAGATTGCCTCTTCTTGCTTTATGAATCCTACAAATATGCGTATTAAGTGACAATCCAGGTCAGAGATAAGAGTCCAAGACTAGTTCCCAATTCCAACCTTGCGTAGCCTGAATAACTAGTCGTGTTTGAACATGATAATTGCTTGTTTAACCTTTTTTTTTATTTTTAATTTTACTATTTTACAGCTCTTACATTATAAAACATTTTTTGCTTTTTTTTTTAATAAAGGATATTATGTACACTTAACGGGTGGGAAGGTGAGTTAAGTCTCACAATGGGCTAACAATAATATAATTCAAATACGTTGTGGACGAGAATCGTGTCTAAGACTTTTCACTTGCAAGTGAAGAGAAATACCACTAAACTGTAATATTAAGTGGCTATACAATGTTTTTCAATTTCAAGAGTTTAATTTTTTGTTTAAAGGGCTTTTATGTCCAATTAGTTAAATTACATATCAATAGAACTCAGATTGTCAACTAAAATTTTATAAAATTAACATTCTAACCTACTAATCAAAACTGTACAAAAATAAAAGATATGGGCCGCAATGTAATTTTACACAAAGAAATTTGCTATTTTTTAAAAAGTAATGCTACACTTACCACATATTTTCTTATTTGAATCATCTATCTAATAACGGTGGGGCTACCAAAGCATGTGGGTCATATCTTTGTTAGATAGACAGTACAAATATGTTGTAAGAATAGCAATTTTGTTTTTTGAAGTTTCACCCACATAATTCTAACATGTCTTTACCACTATGTTTGAATTAAAAAAATGACAGTATTTTATTTTCTAAATTTGTAAATTTTCTTGTTTGGTTAACCTAAAAGAATAAGGAAATTGGATACGAAACTTGTTATTTTTAAACTTTCAATCATAAAAATTGGGAAATGACACATATTTATATGGAATTTAAACTTAGGAATTTGAGATCCCAAATTCCAAGTTTTTCTTCTAAGTGAAAATTCTAAATTTCTATGTTTATGAATTCAAACAAGGGGATTAGTGCATGTCAATTTATAAATTCTAAGGTTTACCCAAATTCCAAGTTTTTCTTCCCTACAATAGCATTACCATAATACCATTAGCACCAGAGGTATGATGCCTCGCCTTCTTCAATCTTCTTCTGTCGTTGTTTTCTTCAACAATTACTTGGGTTTGTTTCACTCTCAAGCTTCTAAATTGATGGAATCAAGAAACACCTAACAACACCAGCGTGTGAAAATCACTAATGTTGAGGATGCTCTCAATGTGTTCGACGAAATGCTTCAAAGGCGTCCTCTGCCTTCCATTTTCCCTTTCACTCAAGTGTTGGGTCAACTTGCCATGTTGAAACATTACTCAACAGTCATCTCCTTGAATAACCAAATGGTTGTGTTTGGAATTCGTCCAGATGCTTATACTCTAACCATTATCATTAATTGCTTTTGTCATCTTAACCAAATGGAGTTTAGTTTGTCAGTCTTGGGTAACTTCTTCAAATTAGGTTTTGATGTCACAACCTACACCACTCTAATCAACGGTTTTCTACTTAAGAATAGAGAGGCCGAGGCAGCAGCAATTTTCAACAAAATGATGGAGAAAGGTAATTGCAAGCCTGATGTGGTCACTTTCGGCACACTAGTAAAGGGCCTCTGCTTGAAAGGTACCAACACTGCAGCAATCCAATTGCTTAAGAAGATGGAAGGAGCTTGCAAGCCTGACGTCGTTGTCTATAGCACAATCATTGACAGTTTTTGTAAGGATACTCTAGTTGTTGATGCACCAAACCTCTTCTCAGAAATGACGAGTAAGGGCATTGCTCCCGACATCATTACCTATACCTCTTTTATTCATGGATTTTGCAAAGTAGAGAATTGGAAAGAAGCTAAAAGATTGTTTAATGAAATGGTGGAGAACCAAATCATTAACTATACCTCGGATGATTTTCTGGAAATGTCTCATGAGGGAGTCGTTCCAAATATGGTTACTTATAGTACTCTTATTGATGGGTTTTGCAAGATGGGGAGAACGCAAGATGCACTGAACTTGTTCTCTCAAATGCAAGCTTGTGGCCAACTTCCAAACATTCAAACTTATTCTATTTTATTGCATGGATTGTGAGATCCCACATCAACCAACGAAGAAGGGGTGATGTGTGTGGAGCCAAAAATAATCACAAGGCGACACGTGAATTTTTGACAAAAAAAGACAAAACTACCCTTGAGGTATACCGGGATTCCTACGCGCAAGTAGCAGGCAATTTTCCCTCAACCAAGTCAAAAGTGCCCAAAATAGGTATCAACTTAAAACCTAATTTATTCATATATTTCCCATTTCATTATTTAGCTAATCAATTAGCTAAATAATATACTTATTCCTTTCATATTTCCTAAAATCATAATAATTGACTAATTAAGGGATTAATTACCTAATCAATCCCTTAATTATCAATTGAAACACCCATCCAAACCTAAAACTACTAAAATGGCCGGCCAATCCCATCAAGAAAAGTAAACCATCTTATTCTCCACCTTTTCCACTATTTTCCCTTTTTAATTACCCTAATTAATTAGCCAATTAATTCCAAAAACCACCAAAACATTCATTTTATGTTTAATAGCCAAATAAATTGGCTAATTAAACCTAAATCAAACACAAAAACCCTAGCCACCTCCTATCCCTATAAATATACTCTCATTCTCACCAAAAAAGCCAATTCCAACACTTTGGCAAAAATCCCAAAATTCTCTAAACAATCTTTCTCTCTAAATTCTAACTTTGGCATCAGAGGTTCTTCGGCCAAAGCTCCCCCCCATTCATCGTGGGCGTGTGAGGCTCTTGGCTTTAACCTAAGGTGTTAATTGTTTTGTAGGTGCAAAATTGTCCAAGATCAAGGAGGAAGAAATTTTCATCCATAAATTGGTGCTTTCATTGAGAGTTGAAATCCATACTCGTAGAAGACTCTCGCACAAAAAGGTTTTTTCTTTATTTTCTAGTCCATTTGAATATTTTTCATACGTTCTTATTATTAGAATTTTTTACTTGCAAAGGTTCTTTGATAAAACGTATAAGCAAAATATAATGGCTAGAAATTTAAAAAATTCCACGAGTGAAAATTCTAATGTTCAAGAAATGGGATTGCGGAGATCCGTGAGGCTAAATGTGACAATAAGTGGAGCACCACCACTACCACGAGTTTCCACCATGGGAACCACCACGGTGGCTACCTCGGTAGCCACCCGTGGCGAGGTCCATGGTGCCTTCACCACGGCTCGAGCCGTGCCATCCAAGGCTCACAACACCAAGGCCACGGCCCAAGTCGTGCCATCCAAGTTTGCACGGGCCCGGGCCCGAGCCTCGCATTCGCTTGCATCACATTCTAAGCAGCCTACTCCCGCCAAGCAACCTGCTCTCGCGGCCCAGCCTGCTCCCGCCAAGCAACCTGTTCTTGCGGCCTAGCCTGCTCCTACCAAGCAACCTGCTCTCATGACCCAACCTGCTCCCAACGAGCAGCCCATTCCCGTGGCCCAGCCTGCTCCTGCCAAGCAGCCTGCTCTCATGACCCATCCTACTCCCGACGAGCAGCCCACTCCCGTGGCCCAGCCTGCTCCCGCCAAGCAACCTGCTCTCGCGGCCCAGCCTGCTCCTGCTAAGCAGCCTGCTCTCGTGACCCAGCCTGCTCCTGCTAAGCAGCCTGCTCTCGTGACCCAGCTTGCTCCCGATGAGCAGCCCACTCCCGTGGTCCAGCCTGCTTCCGTCGAGTAGCCTACTCCCGTGGCCCAGCCTACTTCCGTCGAGCAGCCCACTCCCGTGGCCCAACCTGCTCCTCCCAAGCAGCCTGCTCTCGTGACCCAGCCTGCTCCCGACGAGCAGCCCACTCCCGTGGCCCAACCAGCTCCAGTCGAGCAGCCCACTCTCACGGCCCAGCCTGCTTTAGTGGCTTTCTAAGCAGCCCAAGTCGGCCCAAGACTATCTCAACCATCCGAACCTACCATTAAGCCGGGGACATTCTCACCATATTTTTTCGCGAATTTGACATTTCCCAACTCAAATCTCACGCCCGGAGTCTACCACCCTTCCACTGCTCAAAAAGGCGCGCTCTTCCAATCCAAATGGCGAACAACACTTGTCTTGACAAGTCATAGAGTTGACGAGCGCCCTTGCACAACAGACAACCTTGGTGAATCAACTTTTGCAACGCATCAGGATCCAACGTGCCCCGGACGAGGTATCCCGAAGTAGGACAAGGGTAGACAGACCTTTCCAGCAGCGTCCCGGTAAGCAGCCACTCGACCAACCACGAGCCAAACGTTTGGGCAGTGTACATTCCCGTCTTAGCGCGCGGAGGAGCATGCACTCTCAACTAGGGCCACGGATGAGCATACATTCACGGTTGGGGTCATACTCCGATAGTCAACATGAGCAACCTTCCGGGCAAAGTGTCTATTCGCGGCTAAGCCCACAAGGAGCATCCTGCACCTCATATCAGAGTAGGCAGCACGACGGACGGAGAGAAGCAGTCACTCAATCCCGCTCAAGTTCAACCAGCAGCCTGTGAAGAACTCACTCGCCTGCTAGGAACGCACCACATGCACTGCATCCGCGACATAGACGAGCCAAACACATGGAAGAGCAGCCTAGAGCAGCAAGTCATGGTTGGGGGCAGCCGAGAGCTCCGCTACCCCAACAAAGGCAAATTCAGGAAGAAGCAGAGAGACTATTGACCAAGCGATTGCATGATTTCCAACGCAACGAGGTCACCGACGAGGCACTACGACGGAACATGACCAACATAAGCAGGTCACCCTTCATAGAAAAGACCGAGCAGGCAGAACCTCCACGCGAGTTCAGCATGCCACATTTCACATCTTTCAAAGGGGATGAAGACCCGGAGAGACACTTAAAGCGCTACCGAACCGCAATGATCCTTTATCGAAACAACGATGATCTCATGTGCAAGATATTCGCCATCACTCTACAAGGCGAGGCGCAAGATTGGTTCTACACCCTGCCGCCACAATCCATCCGGAATTTTTATGAACTTTCTTTGTTTTCACCAAAGAATATTCATCTTATCGCTCGATCAAAAAGAAGTCTGACCATTTGTTCGACGTCAAGAAGAACCCAAAGGAGTCGTTTCGCGACTATGTGAGGAGGTTTAAAGTAGAGAAGGCAAAAATAGTCGGATGCAACGACTCGATAGCTAGAGCAGCCTTCCAAAAATGACTTCCAGCAGACCACCCGCTATTCAGAAAATTGATCATGAAAGAAGATCTAACTCTGGCAGACTCTTTTGCTTTGGCAGAGAAGCATGCACTTTGGGATGAGGCTCGCCAATGCACATTCAAGGACTTGAAGAAGTACCCGACATCACCTCCCTAGAAGCAGCGGAGGACTTATTCGCATGTTTGACGGTATCTAAAGTAGCAATAAGCTCTACCATCATGTGAGAAGAGATGGGGGCCCGACTACCTGTATTTTACAGTTCAAAAGCTCTCATCGATGCTATTAAAAATTCAAAAGCTAACTTTGGCGATAATTGTTGTAAACCAAAAGCTTAAGTTTTACCTTCAAACGCAAGCAATCATCATCATGACGCACTATTCCGCCGAATCCAAACCGGCAACGATAAAGGCGTAGACCCTAACAGATGCAAAGTTTTCTGACGAACGCAACAACTCGGCCCAACGACGTCCCGAAGGCAGCCGAGCACACTTTAGCCACACCTGCTCCCTTAGTGGAGATTTCTGGCGTTTGCATGTCGACGGCGCATCCAACTACGAAGGCTTGTGAGCAGTCGTGGTTCTTGCCACCCTAGACGTTTCAATGCTCAAGCAGGTGATCACTCTAAGCTTCAAATCATCTAACAACGAAGCAGAGTACGAAGTCCCACTAGCAGGCCTTCGAATGACAAAAGACTTGGTGGTGAAAAAGCTTTCAATTCATTCCGAGTCCTAGCTAATCACCAACCAGACTACTAGGGGCAAAGACATGATGATCATGGCAACCGACTACTTCACCAATAAGAAAAGAAAATGGCCAGATGAACTCCAAGGATGTCTATGGGCATATCGCACAACCAAAAGACGAATAACCGAAAGGAGATGGCCACAAGCTTATATCTGGCAGAAGAGAGGCGCGAACAAACTATCACTGGCATCGCAGCCTACCAGCATCAGCTCCTCTCCAGCTACAACAAAAGGGCCAAGATCCGGCAGTTCCAGCCTAGAGATCTGGTCATAAGAAAAACCTTCATCACTGCCAGCAGAAAAGGCTCAAAAAATATGGATCTCATTTGGGAAAGTCCGTACAAGATCAGCTGAGTAGGTGGCAAGAACAATTACACCCTCGCCACCATAAAACGACAAAAAGATCGAAAAACAATGGAACGCCTACAATCTGAGGAAGTACCATGTGTGACCTCTCGCTACATTAAAGCCCGAAGACTCAAGCAACTCGACGGGCACTACCTCACCAGTCGAGGATTATCTAGTTGTTATGCAGTTCTTACCTTACATCTAAGTTCTCGTTCGTTTAACTCGTTTTTCAATGAGGAATTCAGAAGTAATCACGACTTGGCTTAGTTGTATGCTTACAACAACTGATCACACCTGCACTTCAAAAGAAAACCGCGCCCTTCTTAGGGACTTACCGCAGGAATTGCGCCCCCCGAGGGACCAACCATGCTCTCCAGTGCGAGAGGGTAAACTAATTGCTTTCCAACGTGAGAGGGCAAACCAATTCCCCGACACCCACATGGGTCAGCTCTCCAAGAACAGGAGGATAAACTCTACACTCCGAATATCCAGACGTGGATGAGCCGGGCTGCCCTAGTATAACTAGCCGCAATGGTCTTTTTCAAGGCTTAGCTAACTGAAGGATTTTAGGTCTCTTGGCCTAGAGACGGAGAGGGCACATTACGCAGTACATCCGATGGACGGCTGCCCTGGAATCCTAAAGCTGCTATCAAGTGCACTAAGGTAGCCTACGGATTCCGGAAGATTGCATACGGCTTGCCCTTCGAGCAGTAAAGCCGCACTAGACTTATACAACCGCACATTCTTGTGAAAGGTTAAACAAGCTAGCACGCATATACGAAGTTTTATCCACTGCCGACATGCTACGTAGTCAATAAGCTTCACCTCTGCCAAGCGCGGAACAACCTACACCAAGTCCTAAAGTGTTGTGATACTTGCTACGCAACCTACGGAATTGGAGAAAGTCAAGGTTAACAGCCTAGTGGTTACGCGGACTTGTCTGCATCTGTAAGTAAGGCATCCGGCTGCCAACCCAATGGCTAACAACTTTGCAAAGTTCTACACCAACACATACGGCTGCATAGGCTACGCGGGCTTGTCTACTTATAAAAAAGTAGCATGCCTGCCACTGGTCTATCAAGTCTAAAGGTTAGGGCATGAACAAAAGAAGCGAAGATGAAGAAAAGCGAAGGAAAACATGTTTATAAACAACTAGCAAAGGCCGAAGGAGTTCAAGCAAAACAAGAGCTACAAGGAAAAACAAAGAAAATCTTAAAGGCTACCTAGATGACTACACTTTGGCAGCCTAAACATCCCACGACTATTCCGTTGCCACACCTTCAGCAACGGCATCACCCCCGACTGCTCCAGCCTGGGCACCAACTTTTCCAACTACTTCACCAATACCAACATGGACGCGCTGCAGCTCATCCACTTCTTTCTTCAAATTTTCGTTGATCTTCAGTACACCTTGAAGTTCCAACACTTGGGGTTCAAACCTATCGACGATTCTCTTGAAGTGGATCACTTGATTATAAGCAGCAATCAACTTTTCATCCTTTGCATAAGCAGCGAAATAAGTCTTTGGTTTTTTCTCAGCCGGCATCTCTTGAGCAAGCAGGGAAGATCCATTTTCTCACCTTCACTTGCAGCAGGATCCACAACGGTGATTGGACGAACCAATGCATCCGCCTTAATCCTATTCACCTCTTATTTTGGGAGCAACCCACGTTTCTCCTGATGAAGAGAGTTAAAGTAGCCAACACCATTCGTGGTACCCAGTAAGGGAGTTCAACCCAACATTCCAGCAGCCCATGAGACCCACAATCTCCTCATTTCTCTCAATCGCCAGCCTGGTCCGAGTCAGGTCCAAGAGCCCAAAGGACATGAGCCATGCAGCTCGCCTAGCACTGCCCCCAACGCCACAATCCGCGACCCCAGCCGCACAAGCTGCCCTTGGCTCAAGCCAAGCCAAGCTGCCCAAGCAGTGGTCCCTGCCACGACATCTCCTCGGCCCATGCCGAGCCAACTCCTGGCCCCTGCCAGCCGACGTACCGCACCACCCTGATGGCTGCCCTGCAATAGCACTATCCAAGAAGAAGGCAAGAAAAATTAAATTTTTCTTACATCGGTGCGGCACGAAAAAGTCGAAGAAATCAACGAAAGACGGTCCTTTGCACGGGCAAGATGTAAAAGATTGCTAGAGGAGGGGGAACAAATATCCACTAACTTTCTCTCTCTTGTTAGGTAGAATAAATCGCTCTCCAAAGTTGATTTAATAACCCACTTAAGGTGGACTTAAATAGGCTTTGAGAGAAATTTATTTCCCTTTCCTAGAAGGATCTAATTTCCATTTAAAAAGAGAATCAACATCAAAATAGGAAGCAGTCTTAAGTTTCCTAAAGCAAGAAAATCTCTACACTTGTTACCCTTTCCTACAAGCAGCCCAACAGGTGTGGGGGCATTTATGGAGCCAAAAATAATCACAAGGCGACACGTGGATTTTTGACATAAAAAGACAAAACTACCTTTGAGGTATACCGGGATTCCAACGCGCAAGCAGCAGGCAATTATCCCTCAACCAAGTTAAAAGTGCCCAAAATAGGTATCAACTTAAAACCTAATTTATTCATATATTTCCCATTTCATTATTTAGCTAATCCATTAGCTAAATAATATACTTATTCCTTTCATATTTCCTAAAATCATAATAATTGACTAATTAAGGGATTAATTACCTAATCAATCCCTTAATTATCAATTGAAACACCCATCCAAACCTAAAACTACTAAAATGGCCGGCCAATCCCATCAAGAAAAGTAAACCATCTTATTCTCCACATTTTCCACTATTTTCCCTTTTTAATTACCCTAATTAATTAGCCAATTAATTCCAAAAACCACCAAAACATTCATTTTATGTTTAATAGCCAAATAAATTGGCTAATTAAACCTAAATCAAACACAAAAACCCTAGCCACCTCCTATCCCTATAAATATACTCTCATTCTCACCAAAAAAGCCAATTCCAACACTTTGGCAAAAATCCCAAAATTCTCTAAACACTATTTCTCTCTAAATTCTAACTTTGGCATCGGAGGTTCTTCGGCCAAAGCTCCCCCCCATTCATCGTGGGCGCGTGAGGATCTTGGCCTTAACCTAAGGTGTTAATTGTTTTGTAGGTGCAAAATTGTCCAAGATCAAGGAGGAAGAAAGTTTCATCCACAATGTGCCTTATGTGTACATACTCTCATCCCTATAGCACGAGGCCTTTTAGGAACTCACTGGCTCCAGATTCCGTAGGAACTCCGAAATTAAGTGAGTTTGGGCTAGAGCATTCCTAGAATGGGTGACCCACTAGGAAGTTCTCATGCCGAGTTCCCAGAAACAAAACCGTGTGGGCTGGGCCTAAAGCAGACATTATCGTACTACGACGAAGCTAGTTTGGGATGTGACACAATAACAACGATACATCAACGGCAGTGAGGCTTATTCAAGAAATGGCGGAGAGAGGTTTTTCTGCAAATGCATCAACTACGGAGTTGATTGTTAATTTATTGTCTAAAGATAAAGTAGATGCCACTTTGTTGGCATTTATAGAAAGACCATGATGAAATTGATTTTGCATCTTTTTAGTTTTGACAAGTTTCGGTGCATCCTTCCCTTGAATGCTACATTGGAGGAGGGAGTCGTTCCACTATCGAGGCCAGTCAGGTAGCTATTCGTTCATGCATCGCCTTAATTGAATTTCTCAATTAAGATTATGAAATCTGTTTGTGAAACAGAGTATCTGGACTAGTATGAAATTCGTAGACATATTTATGACTTAAATACCAACACATGAGATTGTCTCTGCTTGCTTTACGAATCCTGCAAATATGCATGTCAAGTGACAATCTAGGTCGGAGATAAGAGTCAAAGACTAGTTCTAACACACCCCGACCCGGAATGTCCACTAGGACTCCGAATCGAGCTGTGCTGGCCGACACCATGAAGGTGATGAAGCCATAAAGTGCACTTATATGGAAAATCTGAGTAATTTAAACCTAAAAATGCCTAAATACCATAGTGCACTAGTGAGCGAGTATGCATCCACTTCACACGTGTCGTATGAGCATAAGTAAAGTACAATAGTGTGGGTAAAGATCATACCCTCAGAGGTAGCCACTTATACTGAGATTCGCCAAGAATCCTCGTCGATACGAACTTCCAGCAGCTAAAACCTGGAGGGGCGCAAAATAGAAAATGTGAGTGGGCAAAAACAAAGCTTTTCAAAACCATTTCTCTTTCCAAAAGTAATAACTCCTTGCTGTAAAACCCGTATAATTTCCTAGAAAAATAAAACACTTACATATATCGAAACCATACTCGAAATACCAAAATCCACATGTATGCCATGTCAAATATCTCCGCATAATGAATAAGTAAACCAGGTGAAGTAAATCAATGAAAAGTGATATGTCAGTCGGATCCACCTATTATGGCCTGTACAGCTGAAGCTATAGCTCATCAAGTATGTCTGCACACAAGTCGGAACCACATAATGTGGTCTGTACGACAGGGCTAGGTGTAATAAGTACGCTCAAGTGCTACGATCACGTGAAGGCTGTGCGATAAATCACGGGTCACCTACGAGTCAGAACCACCTATTGTGGTTTGTACGACAGGGTTGTGCACCAAACTTGGATCCAAGGTGAGCGTGCGGTGCGGGAGGTGAACATCACGTGAAGGATTGTGCCCTGGCCACGGACGGGAGCACTAACACCTGGGTGCAGGTTAATGAGCTCTAAATGCATTTATGTATAACCATGACAACGCAACTCACAATCAATAACACATATACTCACTTGGAACTTACTTGAGTGTTCGCAACATCAAATACTAACATACATAACTACTAATGCATATTCTAAAATATAAAGCATTTGACATGGCATCTAAAACGCAAAATCATTTAAATCAATTTTTCTGGGAAAAACATAATGCATATATACATATATTAAAAACCAAAAGCCCACTCACCTGAGGTCCGCGCTACATTCCCTAGCACGAATATCGAAATGTCTCGAAAGATCGTCGCCTAGAATAATTATCAAATCATGTCTCAGAATTCTAACTGATAGAACACGTAATTTACATAAAACACATCCCCCAAGGACATTCTAGAATGATTTGAAACCCATAGACCCCAAAAGTCAACCATCGGTCAGAGGTCGACGGTAGAGTCCTCAACTCTACATAACTCGATTCGGAAAATCTACTCCTCGGATTTCCTATCCGTAACTTCCAAAGATCCACATTATGCGTCTAGAACAACATCCTAAAGTTTTTTTAAGATCCAATGGTTGGATCTCCGCCAATTGCAAAATGTTTTATTTTATGAACTTACAAATCCAATTTGGGAAGATCCGTACGTCGGATTCTAGATCCGTAAGTTCATATGGTCCTCAAATATTACGTACTATAATGTATTAAAGTTTTGTGACAATTCAACAGTCGGATCATCAATTACTTTAATAATCATATGGCGGACCTTAACGAAATTTCTCTGGATTCTACGGATTTTGCAGATTTCCAGGGCAATTTTAGAACTCCATATCTCACTTGTTTCTCAACCAAATTCGACCTATAATATACCAAAACGAAGTTAGAGATGTGTAGAACACGATTATAACTGCTTGGAGTCCAAATGGTGGCCGGAGGTGGTTGGAAAATGGCTTGAAAGATGGCTGTCCGCGGGAAAACTAGTGACTCGCCAGAATTTTTTAGCAGCCTTTCAACGTCCATAACTTTGTCAATACTCAACGAAATCAAGTGATTCAAAAATGGAAATCATATTTCTCAATGAGATGAAGAGATTGGTACCTTTTCAATGGCTAACTCGTCGTGGTTTGGCCGGAAAAGCGTCTAGAATATGGCCAAACAGTCAATGTATTTGCCTCAAAGGGTATTTTCAAAATTTTGCCAAGAAAATGAGTCTTACATGACACGACAAGAGGGTCAACAAAAGTCAACGTATTTGCCTCAAAGGGTATTTTCAAAATTTTGCATTTTAAAATTATAAAATTCGTAATAATTGGGGACGGGTCGTTACAATTTACCCCCCCTTAAGAAAATTTCGTCCCCAAAATTTAAAATAACTTGTTAAATGTAAAATGCTCAAAATAAGAAGAAAATATATATAGAAATACATACACAAGGAAGAAATCGAGTTAGAGCGGCTGCATAAAAGAGAATGCCATTCCGTCACGATTGGTTTACAATTATTCCTCTTTCATGCCTCCAAGCTCATACTTTCCTTCTCCTTTAGCACAATACTAAAATCAAGAGTAAATTGTAGTAATGGTCCCTCAACTTTAATCAAATTGGAGCAATGGTCCCTCAACTAAAAATCCATTACTATTGATCCCTCAACTTATCAAAATGTGTAGCTATAGTCCTTTTCACCAATTTCGTCAAAATATTGTCAAAATAAGTTATGTTGGAATAACCATTTATATAATTAGGGTCCCTCAACTCATCAAAGTGTGTAATTATGGTTCTTTTTGCCAACTATGTCAAAACTTTTGTCAAAACGAGTTATGTTGGAAGGACCTTTGCTACAATTGGGTTAAAGTTAAAGGATCATTTCCCCAGTTGAATTAAAGTTGAGGGACCAATGGTAATGGATTTTTAGTTGAGGGACCATAGATGCATGTTTTGATGAGTTGAGGGACCAATGGTAATAATTTTTTAGTTGAGGGACCATTGCTCCAATTGAGTTAAAGTTAATGGACTATAGCTACAATTTACTCTAAAATCAAATAGTTTTATAAAAACATAGGGTCAAAATAGACGCATAAAAATATAATGTCCAAATACATATATGTAATACAGTAGAAATAATTGTACTGAAATCAAAACTGAGCATAGAAAAATTTTACCTACGCATTCATAGCGTATTGTACTTCAAAGGTATGTATGTAGTATCTTTGGATCAAGCCCAAATAATAAATAAATAACTAAACGTATAAGTAACAAATCCCGAGGGTGCAACATTACCATCATGCCCCCCCCATTGAGAAATACACATAAATCATTTGGTCAAAGCCTCGCAAACTGCCCTTTCGGGCAACATCGTGATAATATCAAATTTTCTATATCATAATCTCAAACATTTAGATACATGTTCGTAATACTCACCTGCCAATTATGCATTGTACATGAAGTCTCCTTACAATGTCTTAAACTGTGTCATTCCCAAAAATCAAAAGTGTAACCGCAATTACACATAACCCTAATAAAATAAATGTCTGTTGCAAACCCACCAATGTATGCAGAACAAAGAAAAATGCAACACGTACACAAAGGTCTGTGTAGTTCGTTAATACTAACCATCAATCCAAGGATAAAGTGTAGTACCGGGTAACAACTTCGTATTCATAGCCTTCAAGAAGACTTTCCAATGCTTGGAAGTGAATCACGCATCGTGAGATACTAGAGTGACAAACGTACCACATAGTCGTACAATGTAGCCCACAACGCCTTAGCGAGCATCTTCATATTAAATTCCTCCCGAATTTAGCAAAAACAATATGTCGAGAGGCTAAAAGAACTCTCAAGAGTTTGAGAGTCAAATAAGTCCAACAAATCTCAAATACAAGGTAACTGAAATTAATGTATACTATCTCACTACAACATTAGCTTCAGCAATTTTTCAATCACCAACGGTAAAGATTCGTTTAGTAGAGTATTTGATGAGTGATTGAAGAATTACTGATCACAACTACATTTCAATATCCGAGCAATTCCTTTAGACAGTTTCTTTGTTTCAAGATTAGTACAAAGTGTAGTATGGTAGACACGGACCCACGATTGACTAGAACACCTTTCAGAACAAAGAGGTGAATATGGAATCCCCATCAGAATAAACGCTGGTCTAAACGCCCAAGAATTATGATAATTTCAAGAATGAGGAATTTTACTAAATGGTCTAAAATATAGTCCATCTGAGCCCAAGGAAAGTGGATTAACTTGTCGCGTCGATCGATGGTCACTGAAACATCATCATAACTTCACATGTACAAGATACCTCGTATTGGAAGCTTATGGTGATATTTCCCATCCTTATATAGATACAGGGAGTGATTATAATCATTCGAACAATTCTTGATAATTCATAAATAATGTAAAATCAATACTAGTGAACTCCAGCTGAAATGGAATAGGAATGAGAGTCTCAAATTTAAGAAAGTATGCATTTGTAGTAAAACTCACAAAACCTTGCTATGGTAAAACCTAAGGCATGGGGAAAACCCATAGACTAAGGAGAAAAGTGAGAAGTATGCATAATGTCTAAAACAAACGTCAAACAGGACGAAAGTAGTGAACTCAACGGAGTATGATCATCCCAAGATGGGTGCCTCATTAAAACCTCGTTAGGTAGCAAAAACCTAGTGGGAAAAATGTTCCCAATCGTAGGAAAAAAGAGTACATTAAGATAATGTGAGTATGCTTTTAGATACTTCCCATGAGTTAGACATAACTTCTAAATAAGAAAACTACAAGCGATTCAACTCAGATAATTTACGCATACTGATTCCTTGGACGAGCTTATGAAAAGTAAACTTGGACAATGACTTGGTGAAGAGATCGGTCAAGTTGTCCTGGGAATGGATTTGCTTAACTTCAATGTTCTGATGAGGTAGCAGAAAATGTCTTTAACACCATTCCAGTGCCTGCGTGTGGGCGCATTGTTGTATCTTACCAAAATATTAACAGTGAAGGAGATGTCGGGTGTAATGTATTGAGCCAAGTGCAATAAAGCCCCAATTGCACTTAGGTAAGGAACTTCGGGTTCCAAAATCTCTTCCTCATCCTCCTTAGGATAGAAGGGATCTCGTTTAGCATCTAGAGTCCGAATGACCATAGGTGTACTCGAAGGCTTCGCTTTATCCTCATTAAAACAATGCAACACCTTTTGGGTGTAGTTCGATTGATGTACTAGGATTCCATCCAAACAATGCTTGATCTCTAGGCCAAGATAGTATCAAGTTTTCCCAAAATCCTTCATCTCAAATTATGATTTCAAGTGTGCAGCAATTTCCTTAAGCTCTGCGGGAGTCCCGATGAGGTTCATGTCATCGACATAAATTGCAACGATTGCAAATCCGGAATGTGACTTCTTTATGAACACGTATGGGCATTATTCGTTGTTCACATAACCCCTGACTTGTCAAATATTCACTTAGACGGTTATACCACATCCGCCCAGATTGTTTCAATTCGTAGAGTGACATCCTCAACCTAATTGAGAGAGTGTTCCATGGTCTAGAACTATTTGAACCAGTCAATAGAAGTCATTTTAGAACTTTCATGTACATTTCTGTATCTAGATCCTTATAGAGAGAGATACGCGATTACCACGTCCATAAGTTGTATATTCAGTTTTTTCAGAAACTAGCAAACTGATAAGGTAGCAAAACGTTATAACGTCCATTACGAGAGAATACGTCTCCTCGTAATCAATCCCAAGGCGCTGAAAGAAGCCTTGCATTACGAGGCATGCTTTGTATTGCACTATTTCATTATTCTTATTACGTTTCCTCACGAAAACCCACTTGTAGCCAACAGGCTTCACGCGTGGTGATGTAGGAACGATAAGTCCAAACACTTTACGTTTCGCGAGCAAATCGAGTTAGACCTAGATTGCTTGTTTCCAGTTTAACCAATCAGTTTTACGTCGACATTCATCGATAGAACATGGTTCAATGTCATCACTAAGCATGATGTCAGTAGCTGTTGAGTACGCAAATGCATCGTCGATGATCATCTCATTCCTATTCCAAACCTCATCCAATACTGCGTAGTGGACCAAAATCTCACAATTCTCAAGAGGCTAGCATGTTTCATCTGAAACATCACCATAATCTAGAATAAACTCATGCATTGGAATAGATGAGTGAGTGATGGTCGGATTCAAACTAGGGTCACTAGTTGGTGTCATTTTCCCATTCCGAGGTTATGAATCCTTTAAACCAAGGGGTCTGCCACACTTCAAGGTCGGAGTAGATGATTGGCTAGCCACCAATGTACCTTGCCGCATGGAATATGCGGCCTCCCCACCTTCGAGGATGGTCCAGCCATCCCAGGCGAGTTGTTGATGTATCTGAGGTACATCTATCATTGCAAGTGTGTTTGCAGCAGCTATTTATGATCTTGTCACCTTTGCTAGATCATTAAAAGCATTTGGCATGCTTTGAGCAATACTCTGAAGATCTATAATTTAGAGTACCTCAGTTTCAGACTGGGCAGTGCTGGGATCTAAATGAGACATAGTGGAAGCATACCACGACAATTCGCGGCGTTCTGCAGGAACGTTAGCATGCTTATCTCCCTTTAACGACGGGAAGACTGTCTCATCAAAGTGACAATCCATAAAACATGCGGTAAAGAGATCTCCTGTCAAGGGTTCTAAGTAACGAACAATTGATGGTGAATCATAACAGACATAGATTCCCATTTTTCTCTGATGACCCATTTTAGTACGTAGTGGTGGCGCTATTGACACATAATTGGTGCACCCAAACACTCGTAAATGCAGGCTCGTATCCAGTGACCAACTGTAACGGTGAATGTGGTTGGGTAGTAGTGGGCCTCAGGTGGACCAACATAGCTACGTGCAATATTGCATAACCCCAGGTAGATACCAGCAATTTGGTTTTCATAACCAAAGTCCGAGATATCAATTGAAGGCACTTTATGAAAGCTTATGTCATGCTGTTTTGGGTCCCTACTGACATGCAGTAATTGTCAAAAGTCTGTGACGTAAACTTTCCAGCGTTATCCAGTCAAATCGACTTAATCGAATAATCAGGGTGGTAAGCCCTTAGCTTAATGATTTGAGCTAGTAGTTTAGCAAACACGGTGTTGCATGTGGACAACAGGCAAACATGTGACCATGGTGTCGATACATTAACCAACACCATAAAGTATCTAAATGGTTCGCATGTTGGTTGCGTAGATCCACAAATGTCCCCTTGAATCCTCTGAAGAAATTTAGGGGGGATCGTGAATAATCTTTGTATGTGAAGGTTGAGTATTCAACTTCCCTAAAGAACAAAAATTGTATGGCGGAACTCCAACATAGAGATGTAACTTATGCCCCGTGTGAAGAGTTGAGGATATGGCGCATCATGTTACATCCAGGATGTCCCAAACGGTCACGTCAAAGCAACAAAGTGTCCTGGAACTTAGGCATAGGGTCGGCCACAGTATGGGCTTCTATGCCGCAAATGGTTGTGATGTACAACCCACTCGGCTAACGTTCCAACTTCTCATGAATACGCTTCTAGCCATATTCGTTCGAAGTGATACAAAGATATTCAGAACCATTATCTTCAGTGGTTTCAATATGATATTGATTATCTCAAATAACTTTAAAACTCAGCAACGTTCTTCCAGAACGTGGAGAATAGAGTGCCTCCTTAATGGTTAAGATAGTACCATTGGACAACATGATACGTGTTTTTCCTTATCCTTCAATCAGGTTGGATGGGCCTGAAAGAGTTGTCAAATGAGCTTTATTGGGTATTAAGTTAGTAAAATAGTGTCATTCACGTAATATGGTGTGCGTGGTTGCACTATCTGCCAGATAACTAACTTCCCCACTAGACATACCTAGAAATAAATTGATTTAATTGGTCACATGCATACATATAAGTTCATTCGTTCAATTAAGCAATTCGAGAAAATAATATCCATTCAAATAACAATCCATAATTCAAAACAAACCAAAACCAAACAAATTATTCCAAATACTTAGACAAATTGTTCAAAATTAAATCATAAACCTAGAAAAATAGAGGGTAGGGGCTTGCCACTCCTAGTGGGTTCGGCCACTAGGGGTAAACACCCTAAAACATGTCTAATTTATTCATCCATATGAGTTGATGCCTCCTGAAAATTCAATATCTACATTGATATAGTAGCATCTTCCGGATGATCCACATGTGCAAAGTTAGACTCATGACGGGAATGATACTTGGCAATAGCCTCAGGGGAAGCTTGGCATACGTGTGACCAATGATCCCTTGATCCACATCGGTAGCACATGTCTAGTTCAGGAGAAGCAGGCTAAACCTTGGGCCCGTGATGGGGCTTGTTGCCTATTGCCACAGCCACGATGATTCTTTTGTCGTTTATGGCTGCTAGAATTAGTCACATAAGCTTCAAACGTGGTGTTTGAGCTAATGGGTTGAGCTTGATGATTCTTCATCAAAAGATGGTTCTGTTTTTCAGCGAGAAGTAAAACAGAGATCAAATCCAAAAACTTGGTAAATTTATGTGCCCTATATTGTTACTGCAGGACAATATTGGTGGCATGGAAGGTCGAATAGGTTTTCTCCAGGAGATTTGATTTGGTTGGTTCCACTTTGCAAAATTTCAGCAGTGAACGGATTTTACAAACTTCAGAATTGTATTCATTCATGACTTAACGTCATGGAAGCGAAGATGCTGCCAGTCGTGTCTTGCTTCAGGCAAGTATATGTCTTTCTGGCGATCGAAACAAGCGGCCAGAGCAAGCCAGAAGGTGCGTGGGTCCTCCTCAGTGAGGTACTCGATCTGCAGTGCATCATGGATGTGTCTTCGACTGAAGATCATTTCATTAGCCTTCTGAGCTTTGTCAACAAGTTTGTCGGGGACGGGTGCCTCGATGGTGGCTCTAATACCCTTTTGTAGTTAGATGGAGTTTCACATCTTGAACCCACTTTAAATAGTTTCTTCCAGAGACTTCTAAAGCGGAGAAATTGAGCTTGTTTAAGTTCGACATGTCCCTAAAACAGAGGGAAAAAACGTGATTAGTCATATGGTAAGCCATAGACATATATCGTAGAACATACAGGTTCTATAGACATGTATTGGTTTAATTTATGCATGAAAACTACAGGTTTCATGTGGTATGTTTTGAATGAAAACTTCAAGTTTCAAAGGCACTAAATTTGAAACTACAAGTTCAACTTAGTTTTATGAACGATTAGTTCATAATGAGAGGTTCTTGCCATAAACACATAATGCAATATATTAATTAAAATATAATGGGTTTGAGGTTCTTCGGGAACTCAAGTGTGAGAGCTTCGTTACTACGAAAGTGTGTCAACGGTTCAAAGTATAAAAATAAATTATTGAATCGTTAATGTCCAAAAGTTATCTTTAGGTCAATAATTTTGGATTCATTATCAGATTAATGGACTACATGTCACTTTTAATTAATTCAATAAATGGGGCCATACGGGGTCGATTATAGAAGCAAAATAATACTAAAATAATATCATTGGGTCGAAAATACCATAGCCCAAAATTGGGCTAGGTGTCGTGAGCAAAAGAGCTCGGAAGTGGGTTGCAGGTCACGGGTCCAGAGGGTAAGCCCAGCCGTAAAGGCTGGTGTGTTAGGCCGATGGTGGTGGCACGGGTTCAGGCCCAACAGACGCTCGCTTGTAGGCTAGCTCATGGGAAGCCCAGCTAAAGCTGGAGCCTTTATCTTTAGGCTGGGGAAAAGACCCAGCCAACTGGGCTGGTTGGATGGCTGCAGGCTGGGGCAACAAAAGGCCCAGCAAGCATAAAAGCTTGCTGGTAGTTAGGCCAAGATAGTTTGGTGGCGCGTAGGCTTCATATTAACAGAAATGTAGAAAGACACAGAAATGCAGAAAGAGCATGTATCGAAGAAGAAGAGAGAGAAGGGAAGAAGAGAAAGAGAGAAAGTAATTGATTACATTGATACTGAATTAATCTTTACAACTATGAGAATACAGTTTATATAGCCATCATGACTAGCTTACAACCTAAGCTATTTAACTAACTAATTTGATAACAGCCTAACTAACTATTGATGAGCTGGAATGATGAGGTGGACTGATATATTCAACATCCCCCCTCAATCTCAACTGGGTTTCCCATTTGGAGATTGAATGAGTGCTTTGAGAAATGTAGAACTTAGGAAGTCTTTCTTGTCCATATACTCCTAGCTCTGCTGCTCCTCACCAATTAATCCTCCATGGCTTGCAAGCATTGAAAATTACTTAAGAACGATGCAATTTCATACTCATCCATCAACTTCCCAAAGAATTTCAGCCCCTCAAACTGATTTCTACACCTCTGTAGCTACTGTTTTCTTTTGCGATAAGGTACAACCACATATAGTTATCATCCTTTCAAACTTGCCAAAACTAAAACAGGTTGCTCATCCCATTATCATCACACATCACTTTTGCAGATAGAATATGAACAACTTTGCAGAATCTTGAACTAAGACACTCTTGGCAATCGGCCTTCTTGAGTGTACAATACCCAACAAACAATCAAACAATACCCAATAATGAATCAAAGATTCAATCTTTCAGCAATCTTTCAACAATGGCAATCGACCTTCAAATCCTACTAAACAATCTTTCTCTTAGAAGAAATGGCAATCGGCCTTCATATTCTTCTAAATCAGTTAATGTTCTACACACACTTCTGGCTATCGGCCTTTCTGAAGTGAAACATAAAAGGGAAATGGCTATCGGCCTCTCTATCCCAACAAACAGAAAACAACTTTCAGACAGCTTTATACTCCGGCAATTGGCCTTAAGGGAGTACAGCATACAATCACAGAGAACCCAATTAACAGACAATCTTTTAGACAACATAAAATCCCGGCAATCGGCCTTAGGGAAATACAATCAACAATTTTATAGCAACTGAGAAATGACAATTGGCCTTAAAGATTCTCAAATATGACATTCGACCTTGAACTCTTCACAAATCTGAAGTATACGGCGATTGGCCTTGACACTTCCGAAATTCCCAACAAAATTCTCAGTGAGACATTATCACAATAGTTGATATGCAGGAAAGAAAACTAGTAATCAGAAACAAAACCTGAGAACTTGAATCTTGAAACCCAGAAAACGCACTCGAACATCCAAGCTTGTACGAAGAAAAACTTGTTCACCCACAACGGAAAAGCAACAAATCACCAAGAACCGACCTCCAGCGATGACACACCTATACCAGAATCCTCGCAAACTCCGGCAATTGGCTGACACAAATTATCAAACACCTGGAGCGCACAGATCTTCATCACCAACGAAAACTCCATAGACAAGTATCGAAGCCTCCCAAGAACAGCAAAACATCATCATCAACCTTACACAAAGATCAGCTACCCATCAGAGGTACTACAGCGGAAGTCAAAAGATCATCCATGGCGATGATACCATATTAACAGAAATGTAGAAAGACACAGAAATGCAGAAAGAGCATGTATCGAAGAAGAAGAGAGAGAAGGGAAGAAGAGAAAGAGAGAAAGTAATTGATTACATTGATACTGAATTAATCTTTACAACTATGAGAATACAGTTTATATAGCCATCATGACTAGCTTACAACCTAAGCTATTTAACTAACTAATTTGATAACAGCCTAACTAACTATTGATGAGCTGGAATGATGAGGTGGACTGATATATTCAACACTTCAGGCCCTGTCAAGATTGACCCCAGGCCGAGGCCTGATTGCTGTGATGGTCAGCTGGGCTTCAGGCCAGCGACCTTGCTGACAGTGGTGCACAGTGGTGGTGCGGTGGATGTGTCACACCATGTCCAATTTTCCCTTCTTTTTTTTTCTACATGAGTAGGGTTTTACAAACCCTAGATTTGCTTCTAATTTATGAATATACTATTACTTATAACACTCTTATAGATGGGCTTTACAAGATGGGGAGTACCCAAGATGCACATAACTTGTTCTCTCAAATGCAAGCTTGTGGTCAACTTCCAAACATTCAAACTTATTCTATTTTATTGCATGACCTTTGTAAAAAGAAACAATTTCCCAAGGCAATTGAATTGTTGGAAGAGATGGAGGGAAAGAAGTTGGATTTTGATATTGTAACTTGCACTATTCTTATTTAAGGTTTGTGCAGAGCTGAAAAAGTTGAATATGCATGGGATCTCTTTCATCGTTTATCGTTAAAAGGAATTCAGCCTAATGTCAAGACATATACTATAATGATTCGTGGATTATGTAAAGGGAGGCTAACAAGGGAAGCGGAAAACTTGCTAAGGGAAATGGAAGAGAAAGGTTGTTCTTCATATGGTTGCATGTACAACAAAATTATCTGAGGGCATATGGTTGCATGTACAACAGAATTATCTGAGGGCTTATCAATAACAACGAGACTTCAACGGCTGTGAGGCTTATTGAAGAAATGGTGGAGAGGGGTTTTTCTACAGATGCATCAACTACGGAGTTGGTCATTAATTTATTGTCCAAGGATAAAGTGAATCCCACTTTGTTGGCATGATGAAATTGCCGAGTCCAGTTCAGGTAGCCATTCATTCATGCATCGCCTAGTGACTTATGATATGTGTTATTAATTGAATTTATCAAGTGGTAGAGCAACTTTTATGTTACTCTTTTAAGATGATGAAATCTGTTGGAGAAGAAGACTAGAAGTGTAATCCGAGTAGGTTCAATAAGATCTTCAACAACCATTTTCCGAAACAAAGCGACACCCTCCTGGGGCTGATTCATGCTCGAGTACGCATCAATAATAGCAGTACACGACACAACAGTAGGCTCCGACCGAGCCAATTTAAGCTCCCCCCATTTGCCAAACCATGTATCATGACATTCCAAGTGACAGAATTCCCCTGCGGGATTTCGTCGAACACATTGAAAGCCGCCAACGAGGCATAAGCAGCATACATATTAATCAGGAAATAACGATAGGATTCGTGCATTACCCGAGCGGTTAGGGTTAGCTCAAGAAGTGAGAGCGGGCGGGAGAAATGATAGAAGAAGAACACAATCAATCATTTGGAGGCACTGAATGAACGAAAATTTGAGCACCCGATTGAAATTCAGAACGATATGATTTCTTTGTATATTTTTGTTCTTGACCAACAGTTCCTCCCAAAGACATACTCCGCCGGAAACCCCCTAATAACATCCCAAAACTCTGAGCAAGAGAATTAACACGATGCTTTTAACTTTTCTTTCTTTTCTCTCTATCCTTTCTGTTTTATTTTTTCCGCTCTACGAGAGTAACGTAGTAACCCTATGATATATACATTGTACCTCTCTGAAGTAAACTAGAGCAATCATGCCTCGGCTAGTGCCGGAACAGAATCACCAAGCTTTACCTCTTCTTCCTGCTCTTCAGTATCACCTTCAAGAGGTGTTTCATCCACTTCTGCTGTGAAGTTCAGCGGCCCTTGTGGTGTTCCAAAGAGTGTAGTGAATATATGTCTATGGCATTCATCACAAAAGTAGATGTAGGTGAAATGGCCCTCGTATGGAAGCTTATGTACCGCAGCTCCTGGTAAAATCCGGTGAACGAAATCAGTCATCGATGGTGGGACAACCTTATCGTCCATCCCCTGTCAAACATTGGAGGAGAATGGTCTGGATTAATACAAAATTTGACAGAAAATTAATACTCCGATGAAAAATACTAAACGCTCTGTATAGTTTGAATGAAGCCATTGTATGGCAAGAGATTCGTTGTGGTTACAAGGAAACAACTATCACCAGAAATGTGTCTACAAGTATGTTAAGCCATACATTACTTTCTGAATCTTCCCTCGTCTAACTTAGGACAAGTAGTAATTCAAACCTTTCTTATGTTAGCATGAGGAAGAGCAACTCAATTAGAACAATCCTGTCAAATGACTGATCTCATTGTTATCGACAAGTCTACTCAACATAGTACCTCGTCTTCTATCAGAAGATTTCAAGTATCTCAGCAGTAAAAGTATCGATGGCTCAAACAAACATGTAAACAACGGAGATGCTTCTGACCTGCCATATGTGTATTGGGCCAAGGAAGCCACTGTATTCTTCCTGAGCTGAGCTGAGCATGGACTTAATCCAATTGAGCACGCCTTTCCCTTGTTCTTTCTTCTGCAATTTGAGGTCTGCAAGGCTGAAACCCCAATTTGACACTTGCAAAACAGCTTCCTCCACGAAGGGTTTCGAGATTCTCTGCCTAATTGATTCTTCCACATCCCTTTGCCAGAATTCTTCGTAGATTGGGTCCTCCATCAGAGCTTTATCCTGGAGAACAAAATGAAAACTCATACAGGTAAAACAATAGTCATTGTGGTAATCATTTAACACAAACAAATGGGAGCCAAATGACATGGAAACCGTGACAAGTGAGGGATCAACCATGAAACACTTTCTGCATTGTTAGAAGAGAAGACCTCCAAGACCGGATCAGTCTCCAGCTTATACGAGGAACATATGCATTTGTTGTAATAATCGAAATTTAGTTGTAAGATTTGTAAATATTTCAATCTGTAAACAAAATGTTGATAATGATCCTCACCCTCTTTCCCATTGACAATGACAGCCATTTATCGATTTGTCCGTGCTTTCCAGACAAGAAGCTTCTGTGATAGAAAAAAGAAAGAAATCTAGGAAACCTCCTTGCCAAAAAGTACCAAAATTTTCTGCTTCGCGTCCATTTCCCCCAGGTCCTGCGTCTCTCTTCCCTGTTCATGATTGAATCGTACGGATTCACCATTGGAGCAAACATGGCTGCACCTGCAAGTTAAAGGTCACTACGGATTATCAAAACACCGATAGCTTAAAATTTGTGCCCATAATTTTGCAAACCTTTGCAATACTTGGAAAGCTTGCGAGGAACACCATATAGAAGTGACATTGATACCTGCAAGTCTATCAGGAATGTATCTTAGTGCTGCCCAAGCATGCATGCTTCCGCTCGAGTATCCCACAACCCAAAACTTGTCGTTGACACCAACAGCATCGGCTAGGAGCAACATATCCATTGCTGAAAATTCAAGGTTTCTGTCGGGATGAGGATCACTCTCTCCGAACCCAGGAAGATCATACGTCAACAAGCGAACGCCAAACTCTTCTAACAGGGAAACCTTTAGTCCAGGAATTCCTAAGTTTCAGAAGAATGCCACAAAAATAAGCAGATGCATTCATGCGACAAAGAACATGGACGATAAAGCAGATGCAGTATGTTTTTGTTTTCAACATCCAAAACGTACAACCTGCAAGCCGAGATGATAGGAAAGAATGCGGAGCAATGATTGAAAATCTAGCTCTGTCAGCTGGAACACCTTGCTCCTTGTATGCCATGAATCTACCATCTGGAAGCATTACGCGGGCAGCGCTCGGTGGATGAATGTGTATCTTCTTAATCTCTGGCGCAGGACTAGAAGGAGTAGTTTCGGTATTCACATACAACACTGGAAATTGGAAAATGACACCAAATATGTTCTATGAAAATTTTCTCGGAAAATTTCCAGGATTTCCAGAATATTCAGTTTGTTGTCGAGAAAGGAAATAGGTCATGCAGTAAATTAGAGCATTGCAAAATGAAATTTCAAGTCCTGTTTTCCTTCATTTTCTCAGCAACCAAACACAAGATAACATTTCAACAAAAACTCAAGAGTCAGAAAATTTTCCGGTTCATGTCTTAAAAAAAATATAAACTAAATAAAAATTCAAAACTCATAACAAGCATAACTTATCCAACAAAAGAATCTATTAGTCCTGAATTTTCTCAGCAACCAAAAAGCGGATAAACGACAGCAAAAAAAAAAAAAAAAAAAAAAAAACTCGTTCTCTCTCCGCTCACATTTTCTCAGCAACCAAACACAACACACACTCACGCACCTGCAAAAGCAAGAAGCGAGACCAACACGATCACTGACCAAGCGTGAATCGGGTCCTTATCCTCCGGCAGATACTCGTTCACGAACTGCAATTTCCCGCGAAGCCGCGTCACTCTCTTCCCCAAGTACGACTCCCTCACCGTCCCCAAGCTCCTCCGCAACACCGAGTCCCGATTCCCTAGGCTCTGCCGCACTATATCCCTGCACCCTTTCCCGAACTCCACCGCCATCTCCGCCGCCGCTTTCGAGAACTCCCGCACCAGTCCCCCCAGCGTCTCCGGCGGAACCGGCTCGCTCGCATTAGGGCCCATAGCCACGCCACCCGGAACGGCACCATACACTGCCCTTCCCGTGCTACTTCCACCCACGTTTACAAGATCATTGGGTCGCCACGGCCTGGGTCGGCCCGCGTAGAATTCGGGTTCAGTGTCCGGCTCCGACATTGAATCACAGAGCAACTACGGCCAACGAAGAAATGGAAGAAAAAATGGAGAGACTAGTTTTTGAAGAAAAAATTTAAGAAAAAAAAAGGGAAATGTGGGTAGAAATTGAGGGTGGAAAGGTTGAAAACGAAAGGGTGAGAAAAAGTGGAGTGAGAAAAAGAAAGCCGGTGGCCTTTTTGGTTTCTTGCAGTTGCAGACTTGCAGTGGAATTTTCGTTTTTGTTTTCTGGAAATTCATATTTTTACTCTTGTTTTTATTTGCTTTTTATTTTTGTTTTGAGCAATCTTTTCACCTAAACTTTTCGTTTTACCTTCTGGTGATACTGTAATAATACTACGAGACTAAATTTTATAAAATAATTAACATATAAATTGATAATTAAATTATTACTGAATATAAATTAATATAATTATTTTTTATTGATTACATGTTATTTAATTTATAAATTTAATCGTCCTTTACCCATTTTTTATTGATGGAATTTAGTTCCGTAATTTTTTATGGTTTGTTTTTGGATCGCGTGGGATCTGGTGTCGTGGGCAGTGAGGAATTGGTAATTCTAGTGGGGCCAGAAGTGGGTCTGAGGTAGAGATGAACGGTGGAGATCCGTTTTTGACAGTGCGTCAGTAGAATAATACATAGTGGAAGTGCCGGTTGGTCAGTGCTCAGTGGTAACGACCATCATCTGCGTTTTGTCGCCTGCACACAATCTCTCTCTCCTCGCGATCCTGATTATCTCGTTTCTTTCAGCGCCAGCGCCGGCCACGTCAATGGAAATATTCGAAAATATAACAATCGTTCTCGTCTGGATGACTTTGTTAAAATTTACATTTGTAATAAAAAGAGGGATCAATAGTAAACAAGTGGTTGAATTTCTAATGGAATTATCTAAAATGATTAATATTCCAACAAGTTTTAAAACTAATATTTACAAATTTAAGTTAGGAATCAAAACTCCAATTGAATTGCAAATGATGCTTTACTACAATAACGAAAAATAATAATGCTATGCACATTTGTACGTGTTTGGTTGTCCCTGATCTCTCTCTGTCTAAGATAATAATAGTAATAGTAATTTTTTATTTTTAGTGTTTGATTGGTGAGTTTAGTCCATGGCTTGTGAAGTTGTTGTAATATGAATGGAATAGAGTGGTACCAAAAAGTAAAACGCGGACAATAGCTTAGAATATGTTTGTCACATCCTCGTCTAGCCCTTATTACATCTCGAGCTTAACTCCGTCGTAGCATAATATTATCCGCTTCGTAGCATGATATTATCCGCTTTGAGCCCCGACCATGTCCTCACACTCTCGCGCGAACTCGCTTAACTTCGGAGTTCCGATAGAACCTAAAGCCAGTGAGCTCCCAAAATGGCTTATGCTAGGTAGAGATGATAATATAATATATATTTATATATATATATATATGGCTTACAGGATCCACTCTCATGAACGATGTGGGATGTTACAATGTTTTACTCAAAGAATGTGTGATTGAAAATGCTACCATGCTCTAGTTTACGACATGTACCAAATATTAAAGGATCACGATCTTCTTCTTTTTTATTTGGTCAAAGAGTCCAAAAAAATTCAGCAGTCTAAAATTCCGATGCATAAGAGAAAAACCTGGTGCACAATATAAAAACCCGTAAGTAAGACACCATGTAAAACGTTTGTTTGTACCTATGTTAGTCTATGTAAATTAATTAGGAATTATGTAACATGAGACTTTTTCTTTTAAGGTTGTAAAATGGGACTTCTTGCAAAATGATGTGTTTGGGTTCATATTTGTAGTTGTTAGGTTAACGAGTCTACCATTCTTTACTAGGGTATATAAATCGATCATAATTTTTTTTTTTAAACAAGCGATACTATCTACACTAAAGGGAGAAGATGGGTTTAGCCTCACAATTGGCTAGCAATAACCTGGTTCAAATTCGTTTTGAGTGAGAATTGAACCTAAGACCTCTCATTTACAAGTGAAGAGAAATATCACTAAACCGTAGTATTAAACGGCAAATCGATCATAATCTATTTAAAAGTGTTTCTTTTAATGAGAATTTGCACCGAAGATGCAATACTACCATGGTCAACGCCGGTCCAGGAGGTAGGCCACGAAAGAGCGACCGGCGGAATGGACTCCAGAAAGAATTACCTTATTTAGAGTACCTACAAATAAAACTTTTAGTCCTGGTAGAAAAATAACCATCTTTGGGTGTGAAGGTGAGACGTGACACAAAAATGACAGAGATAACGAAAATGGCAGCTGCAACACATTTAGGTATTATGGAAATTTTACAGTGACAAGGACCTAATTTAGTTTTTGCTCTAGGGCCGGCCCTAACGACGGTATATGAAGTTGATATTTTTTTTTTTTTTAGTACATCGATATTTTTACATTAAGGGGAGGGGAAGTTCGGTTAAGCCACACAATGAGCAATCTAATTTGATATCGAATTCGCCATCTACGAGATTTGAACATAAGACCTCTCACTTCTAAACGAAGAGGAATACCACCAGAATGTAGTACTGAGTGGCTATTACCCGAATTTATCTAAGCTTATGAGTATAAATGATGTTCAGAATAGGCCAAATATAAACATACAAACGGCATTAGCACAATATTCTCTTTTCTAGCTTTTGAATAGAAGGGAAAACAAACTAACACAATCAGTCACCCATCATCATTTTAATCTAATAATCAAAGCTTAAGATAGAGGATGTAAATAATCATTCTCTTCCAACAAAAATAGACAAAGAATGACATCACTAGTAATATAATAGACGCATACAATAATCTGGACATATAGTGTCTCTTTTGCATGTATGCGACTCACATGTAAAAGTAGCTTATTAAAATTACAAATAAATAAATTTCTGCGTACACATTGAACTCTAAGTTGCTTGCAAGGAGAAATGACAAGTATTTTCCGCCCTAAAATTCTTTATGGCATCTTTCGGGCAATGCTGATGTCAACATTAGTCTCATCTAATTAACACACTTTAACGAAAAGCACCCGGTAATGTTCACTTTAACAAAAAATCACATTTTTACACTAAAAAGTCAATCCTGGTACTATTCACTTTACCCTTTATTTTGTCCTTATCATTAAAACTCAAAGTTTTCAAGCATTTTTCATTAGTTTTCCTTAAATTTTATGCACGTATTTCACATTACACGTCCTGGATTCGATTCCCGACGCTGGTGAATCACATAATGATAGCCAGGGTGAGACAGAGATGCCTCCGTGAGTCATTCTGACCATCAAAAATATCTATTTTCTGTTGGTTATTTATTTTATTTTCTTAAAGATTCAAAACTTTATTTATTATTATTTTAAATAAAAAATGTGAAGAGTCATATTCATTAGAGAAGTCATGTCTTTTATTAAGGGGTATGTAGAGTTTTATAAATAGCGAACTCCTCAAACAGAACAATTACGTTAACATAGATTCAAATGTCTTCCTTCTCTCCCAACTACAACACTCATATAAAATCTTTATTATCTTCCTACTCATCTTGATCATCAATGGGCAATTGATCACTACTTGGCACCCTGTCTACCGTAATCGTGCTTATGGATTAGACACTCTGTGAGATTCAAGGGTTGTATTTTGGAGTTGTAGATAGCTGTTATAATTGGCACGTAGGGAGGAGTCTACAGTTTTAGGACAATGACAACACGCCTCTCTTGATATCACAGGCTAGATCATTCTTTACCTTTACCTTTTTATTGTTTTATTTATTGATATATGTGTTTGATGCATTTGGGTATTATCTAATTGATTGAAGTTACATGGGTATTATGATCATAATCATTTATATTATCCTACATTTTCTTCTTGGTTGCACGGATACTCAAGTAATTTTATGCTTAAGCGAAAGGGAAGTGATTATCACACCATTTTTAGTCTCTTGCATGCCCTTATTTAATCCTGGGTGTTTATTTGATTTGAATTATTCAATCTGATAACAATAAATAAAGAGGATTATGTGAGAAACTAAAAATAATGTGTGAAATTCTTTCAAACTTTCAAAAAAAAAAAATTCAATTAAATCAAACTAATTTTCCGGGCGTTATTTGATGAACATATAAATATTGAATATTTTTAAATTTAGCAATAATGTAAGCATATTGTGGCTTTGAATTTGTCACTAAAAAGTGAGTCCATCATAGAACACTCAAATTTCAATCTTGTTAAATCCTGCTCAACAAATAAATGGAATCATAAAGACTTGAAGAGCATTGGAAAAATCAGCAAAAGTGTGGTAGTAGCACTAGCACATGACAGTGATGACCCTTAAAAAACTTTTGGGCAAACAAGGCCCCATAGAGCATGGTGGTGGAATCGATCGTTTTGGTGGTTTGGTGGTCCTCTCACTCCTATAATATGGAACTGGATCCTTTTCTGAGTTCAGGATCCTGAGCAACTCATTTGGACCGTTAAAATTTGATTCAATAATTCTAAATATGAGGGTCTCTCTAAAGTTATGATAATTACAACCGTTGAATTAAATTTAAACAACTTAGATGGGCTTCTCATGAAGATCCCCATTCTCCGAATAAAATCCAATTCCCTATAATATTACTAATCTGATCAAATAAATAATACTACACAATAATAATAATAATAATAATAATAATGATTGATGGACACACATCATATAGGTTGGAAGAATCTAGAATCACACCCACAGGCTACAAGCCTACATCTACATGTGAGAATCTCTCTCTCTCTCTCTCTCTCTCTCTCTATTTTTGGGATGCATATATATTGGTTGATTGGTTATTTTAATCTACTAAAATTAGTTTTACATAATTTCAACCACATTCACACATGGATACAGAAAACTAGGGCACACCCTTGTAGAGGCCATGCAAACTCACAGAGATATTGTAGCCTTCTCTAACCACCATCATGTGATTCACCAGCATTAAAAATAGAACTCAAGATGTGCCGTGTAGAATACAGACTTGAAATTCATCTCTAACCTATGAACCACCCTGTGGTGGTTACATCACATTTAGGGTTCAACCATGCCAAAATTGTTAAAGTTGAATGGTAGGAGAGAGAGCTTCCAGGATAGGAATGATGGAATCCATAGAGAAAGAAGGTGGAGAACTAGAGAGAGAAGATAAAACTAAAATATTCAATATTTTCATTCATGGTTCTCAAATGAGAAGCAAGAGACCTAAATACATATAAGTTGTACCTAAATGGGCTTATTGTACTTAAATGAGCAAAGCCCAATAAGATAGGATCTTGACACCTTGTTTGGTGTCTAGGATTGAATTGAATTAGATAATTCACTAACTTTATTGAAGCAAGAAAATGACGTAACTTCCTAAATTTTGTCATGCTGAAGGTAAAATAAAGTTTCCTCCACGACTAACCCCTTTAACTTCAACTTGGCATCCGTCTTGATTCAGCATATAGATTGAACAGAAGACAGAATTGATCTCAAAACATAAAGAGGATGCACGCTAAATACAGGAGGAAAACATAATATGCCAAACATTTACAAAAATTGGGCATGTTTTAGATTAGCATCGACAATTTTGGTCCTCTAAAACCATTTTCACTCATCTTACACCAACCTTTATACCATACCAAATAACCAAAACAACGGAAAACACAAAAACAATGGCTACTAGCTTAAATATTCAGGTGTAATCTCACAAGAGTGAGTCATGGTAATCCTGATCATCGCTGTGGCTGTTCACGTATGATGTTACGCTCATCCCAGATTTTACATTTACACGTTGCTTTCTTGTTCTTCCATTCAGCACCACAAGTATAGCAAAACTCGTATCCACATCTACAAAGACAAAGCAAGCATGGACAAATCGCAATGATTGGTGTAAAGCGAAAAAATATCAGCACCCAGAAAACAAGAAGATAAAACTTTTCTATTTGCAGGTAAAAAGAGAGAAAAGACAGTTTGCAACTAGTAAAGGAAATATGTAAGAACGTAAATTAGATCAGCATGCATGGATTGGCTCTTGTAGTCAACTTGCTAGAAGCTAGATCATCTTGAATTCACTAACTATATATTTTGTATATCATTTTCTCGTTTCATTCCCCTCTCAAAAAATTGCTAATACAATGTAAGATCACAAAAACAACACAATTAAAAGATGCGTCGGATAGGAGGCGAGAGGAGGGAAGTAATACCTGCAAGTTATGTGGTAACAACCTTCTGCGAGTTCGACCATATTGCTGCACTTGATGCACTGACGCCAGTGTTTCTTCTTAGCCAGTGAGTTCAGCAATTGATCTTCTGGGCGGGGATTGGGATTTAATAGCTTATAGTCATAGCAGTTCATATTGAAGTGCCAAGGAACCTTGCAATTGATACAAAAATAGTAAAGACATTTCTTGCATCTCCTGGCTCCAGATTTCTCAGCACCGACAAAAGAAGTTTTGGTATATTCTAAGACCTCGTTGTTAGACATTAATGCAGAGCACCTCGGATTTGGGCAATAAACCTTGTCCGTAACAGGTATAGCAGATTCCTTGATTCTTTGGCTAATAGCCTCGACTAGTTTAGGTGCCAAGAATTTTGCACAGCTATCAATATTCACCTCAGTTTTACAGCCTTCATGAGGGCACCCTGCCACCATCCCATTCAGAAACTTTACTTCCACATGTTGTTTCATACAAGAGAAGCAATACCTGTGTAGACAACCATCGATTGTAAACATTTCAGTAACATCAATTTCTTCAAAGCAAATTACACAAGTCTCCTTCAAACTCTTTCCTTCACTAGTTTCTGCGTGCCAGGTGATCTGAGAAACAATAGCCTCCCTTGCAATCTTAAGTGCAAACTTAATGTCACTACGAGCCACAAGAGAAGGGCTGCAATATTCAAATTTTTTCTGTAGAAGAGCCACTTGATTAACTAACGTTGCAACCTTGCTATTTCCAGGTTGCACTCTGTTTGTGACCTGTATTCGTAAGATGTCAATCATCTAGGCAAGTGCCACCACTTCGGAATTTTCTGTTAAAGCATGCTTTATTCATAAACACAAAAAACAACCATCTATGAAACACATGGGTTTTCTGGATATGCTTCCTTGATGAGTTACGTATAAAATTCTAACATATTGATTTGAAACTAGTAACTGGCTTTAACACACGAGCAGCAAACAGAGCACAATGTTCAACATGCCAATTTGAAACTTCGGGATAGGGTTTATCAAAACAACTGTTAATTCTCCTTCCAAATCCCAAATATCAAATTGCTTGAGATTAGACCTTGCAGCTTCTGCAGCTAAATTAACAGTCCCAATCACTTTCACAAATTAAGGAGCAATATTTGTTACCTTGCACTTAAACCAATTAACCCAACCGAACCACTTAGCTAAAGACCAACAAAGCAAATCACTACGATTGATATCCCGGTTCAACAACTACAGTGTAAGACTAGAAATTGTCAATTCAATTACCTTTGTCACACTTCTCACTAAACCCACACAATGTGGCAATGCCCCATATACCAAAATACCCAAAAGTTCATACAACCAAAGATTGCAACAAGCCAAGAAAGTCTAACACTATTGTCCTTAACAAAACACACAAACTTTCACCCAATAATTCCAAACAAGAAGCACAAAAAATATTAAATTAAATTCACAAAACAAAAAGATTGATAATTAAAAAGCGATTGTGTAATTGCTAAAACTCACATATCGGTAAATCATGTAGTCATCACAGAAAAAGGTCACAGCTTCCAAGTCAAGAGTGAGAGCATTGTTAAGCCCTTCAATGATGGCCTCGAGCTCCGCCGCCTCATTGCTCAGCATGACGCCGTCAACCACCGCCTCCAGATTCTTCCTCGCCTCGAATATTAGATTGTCCATCGGGTCGCAGATCGCGACACCCACCCCGGCCACCACGGACTTGACATCCCTAACCATCTCCTCGCTCACCAAACCCTTGCAATACAGCCTCAAATTCTCAGTCTCCACCACCACCGCAGGTTTTGATGATGACGCGCCGTCCGTACAGTACGGACGCTGGTAATACTCGCCGTGCTGGGCCCAATAGTCCTCGGGCACGTCGCGGAGTTCGACGGCGAACTTCTGATCGTGAATCCGACGGCTGAGATCCTCTTTCGCCTTCATCATTTCCAATACCGTGCGTTCGTGGTCCTCGAGCTCCTGAGCGAATCGCTCGACGTCCTCGAGCATCAGAGCGGCGGCTATGTCCAAGACGGCGTCGTTTGAGCATTCGTGAGGCGGCGACGGCGGTGGAGAGTTGTGCAAGCTCGAAGAGGGTACGAGGGCGAGAGAGGCGGTCATGGCTTCCTGCATTTGGAGCTTGAAGGCCATTTCGAGGTCGGAGTCTAGAGTTTGGGCCGCCATGAGCTCCCTGCGTTGCTCGGAGAGAATATTGTCGAGGTCGTGTCCACCCGTATGGTTATCCATGATCGGCCTCTTTTCGGGGTCGGAGTCTAGAGTTTGGGCCGCCATGAGCTCCCTGCGTTGCTCGGAGAGAATATCGTCGAGGTCGTCTCCGTCCGTACGATAATCCATGATGGGCCTCTTTTCGTGATCGGAATCTAGAGTTTGGGTCGCCATGAGCTCTCTGCGCTGCTCGGAGAGAATGGTGGCAGAGTGGTTGTTTTTCTTTTGCTGCTGAGACTGGGTTTGTACTCGGGGAGTGAAAGCGACGGACTAAAAAAATCAAGAGGGGAAAAAGCGGAACTTGTTAGGGAAGGTAGAGGAAACAGGAGAGATTTTTCAGCCACGTGTCTTGTAAAATTACTTTGACTAAGGTTGACTAACCTTTTAAACAGATCGTTATTCTTTTAGACCCTACCATATTGTAATTTGTTGTAAAATCAGCCCTGTACGTGTAGTAAAATAAATGAAGCAAAACACAAAATTTATGAGGTTTTTTTATATATAATGTGATTGGAATACGTCTTCGGGATACCAGTAGTATTTTCATTTATAGGAACAATAGAAATACAAAGATAAGTCGCATATTTTCTTTCTATTTTTTCTCTCCTTCTTTCTTCCTTTTGTTCCTGCCATATGGCTTATCTGTACATAGCCTATGTGCATGGTCTAAAATATTCATAATATCCCAATATTTCTATCGAAATTTCTGTGTTTTTGGACTACCGATATTTTTTTGAACTACCGATATTTCCGATATCATCGATATTTTAGACCTTGCTAAGTCACTCATGTATCTTACCATGCAATGTATAAAGTATAAAATATTGTATTAATTCATTATATATAAATGATTATGGTATGTTTAAGCTTCTTTCATTAATTACTACATATTTTCTACACTCACAATGTTTGCCAGCTCACTATATAATCAACTTAAATCAATTATATCTATCATGCAATTCATTTCCTTCCAATTTTTTGTGATAAACTAATAGATAATTGACTAAATAAACATCCTACAAAGTTTCAATAAAAATTTCCGTGATTTTTATTCAATTTTTATCGATATCGATAATATCCCGATATTTCCATCGAAATTTCCTTATTTTTGAACTACCGATATTTTCGATATCATCGATATTTTATACCTTACCTGTGTGTTCCTCTTTCTTATTTATAGGCAAAGGAATGATATTTAAAAAACCAAAGTGCTGCTTTCGCGCAGCCACCATATTTGGTCCCCCTTTTTTTATTGGAAATTTTAACGAAACATTTTTAGTATTATTTACTTTTAAGGAAAATGATATTTTTACTTTAAAAAGTCATTTTTGGTACTATTCACTTACAACATCTTTTTATCATTTTGAATAAAACTCAAAGTTTTCAAGTTATTTTCATTAGTTTTCCTTTTTTTATTTGCCACCACGTTCATCCTCTTTTGTTGAGTGGGCATCCACTCATTTACAACACTCTCCCTTGGATGACCATAAGTCTTTGATTGACTTGTTAAAATCTTGATCAGTTTTGGATGCTCATCCTGATAAGTATCTCCTCCTGATTTCAAATTCTTTAGGCTAATGCATATCGACGTCATACTTGAACTTCTGCGGGCTCATCATTGATCATTCTGCTTTAGTCTCTTGTGTAGCAGAAGTGGTGCAGAATCTTTACCTTTGAATGATCCTTCAAAACATTACTTCTAAGCGACTTATCCATGCTTGGTAGCTTCAGTGTAAAGAGGCAACATCATATCAACTGTTATGAGATATTTGCTAAGGAAATCCGAGACATATCAATAGTTGAAGATGACTACTCGAGAGCAATGCTAGGTGTGGATTCAAATTTCGGCCCTCTTCTTCTTGGACGAAAATGCACTTTTAAAACAATTAACACCTTAGGTCAAGGCCAAGAGCCTCACACGCCCACGATGAATTTGGGGGAGGGGGTGAGGGGGGCTTTGGCGGAAGAACCTCCGATGCCAAAGTTAGAATTTGAGGGAAAAGTGTTTAATGAAATTTGAAGAATTTTAGAAGAGAATTGAACTTAGGTTTTTGGAGAAAATGAGGGCTATTTATAAGGGTGTGGTCGGCCCTCTTTGGAGAAAAGGAGTCCGGCCACTTATGGTGGTTTTTGGCTCTAATTGCAAGATATTATGTCAAAATAATATATTGCAATCAATTAGGACATTAATTAGGAAATTAATCAATTAATTTTGGTAATCAATCCTAATTTGAATGAATAATTGGGGGTCACCTTGTGGGGAGGATTTGATGAGGATTGATGAAATAGGTTTTGAATAAATATCTATTTTGATTACTTTTGACCTTAATTGAGCTGTGATTATCCACTGCTTGCGCGTGGGAGTTCCTGTGTGCCTCGAGGGTAATTTTGTCTATTTCACCCAAAAATTCACGCATCGCCTCCATATTTTTCTTGATTATCTTTGGCTCCACACTAGGTAAGCAATCAAGCAAATGTCCCAGGCAGTCAGTTTCCTGACTGGAAGTTTGATTTCAGGTTCCGACTGATTACTCTTTTTCTCCTTGTCCTGTAAGTAAGAGCAAGGGCAAAGAAAAATACAGGAGAAAAGCATGATATGAGATGCTTTTGCTTTCAACCCTGATGATATGAGATATTTTTGCTCTTGAAGAAAACAGTTGAGGATTTTAATATTGATGCAAAACTTCTCGATCAAAACTATTTTCTTGCTGAGGAAATGACACCACCACAAAATTACCTATAACTAGTGATCCAAAAACCGACAAGAAAACATAATTTCTAACGGATATTTGGGCAAAAACTGATATAAACTCATGCAATGTCAGATAATAGAACCAACACCATTGCTAGTGTCATGAAAAGGCTTTTGATGCCGGTTAGTCCCCTTAATCCGCCACAAGGAAGGAAAGCAATATTAAAAAAAAAATGATAGTAGTGTGGATTAAAAGTGATGTCAAATCTAACATCGGATACAAGTGACATTAAATACTAACAACCATTGTTGGATGAAGCATTCTGGTGTTGATCCTAACCGACACCACCTAAGAATTCGATTAATAAAATAACCAAATAGTGTCGCCCACACCACTAACTATTAATAAAAAAAAATCAAAAGCTTGTCTCGATTTCTGGATGTTAACTATTTTGTCAACAAGTTCAGCAAGTCGGGATTTACTGGAGGATTGAATTACTATCGAGCTTTGAACTTGTATGTACATACCACTTACCCTTTTGAATTCTCTTTGATTTATCAAAAGCATGATCTTAGATTGGAAATAATTTCGTATTTTCTTTGTTGTTGCAGAACCTGGGAGTTTACCGGACCATGGACGGGGCTACAAATCAAGGTACCGATTAAGTTTGTCATGCGCGACCTGGACATCACCTATCATATCCCAGGCGTCCAGGCCTACATACAGAAAGGTGGCTTCAAAAGGGATGTGTCATTTTTGCAAAAGGTGGTTGTGATAAAAGATGCAACTCACTTCATTAACCAGGAGAAGCCCGACGAAGTCAGTCAGCATGTGGATGACTTCATCAAGAAGTTCTGATTTCTGTTAGCTAGATCAGCAAGCCAGCTTCCTGCAGTTTGTTTCGCTTTGCAGTTACTTCTATGCAATTACAGGTTAGGCGTGATGATATCTGAAATACGGTGCGACCTTATGGTGTTGTGCATAATAATTAAAAAAATTAAAACAAACTGATTTAATAACATAATCAAAATTTAAAACACAAATTGAACGTAATATAAATAATTTAAAACGTACTGGTTTTGGAATGTTGATCCTTGAATTATTCATCCAGGAGAAGGGGAGAAAGGAAAGGAGAAGGAAAGAAGGAGGAGATGAGATGGAAAGGGGGATGGGAGAAGGCAGCGGTGCAAGGAAGAGATGGATGGGTTTTATTATGGAAAATTTGTATTATTATTGGTTAAAACCGACAACAAGCTTTTTAAAAAAAGATATTGAACTATTACCGTCGAATATAATCGACGGCACTAAGAATGGCGGCAAAAGTCCCCCCAAAATTTTAACCCCAAAAATTTTGTCACAATTTAAAAATTCCTTCAAAATTTTACATTTCTCCCCAAAATTTTAAATATTATTTATTTGCATTTTCTCATAACAATTCAAGTGACAAAATCAATTCATTTAACTAAATATTTATTAACTTAACATAAATACTACAGATTTATCTAATTACTGAAATTAAAAATTTTAAATAAATAAACTTGTGTATTATACAATTTAAAAATTAAGAAATTTAGTGATAAAAACCTGAATAATGGAAGAATTCTGTTGTCGATCAATTCTTTATGTACTCAACCAGTTCATATAAAATCCCTACAAAATTAAATTGTAAACAAAAATTAAACATAAGAAGAGAAAATAAAAATACTAGAAGCAAGAAAAACTTATTGTGAAGAAGAAGGAATAAATGAAGTTGCAAAAGAACGAATAAGAAAGACGTGAGAGAGGAAGAAGAAGACACGGGGCATGGCATATAAAGAACACCAACGTGTCGGCTACAACTGACACTGGGTTTTAAAATATTTAAAAATAATTATTAGTGTCGGCTACAACCAACACCGGGTTTTAAAATATTTAAAAATATTTATTAGTGACACACCCAACCCGAATCAGGGCATGCTGGCCGTCACGTGAGGGTGACGTAGCCATGTGCACAGTGCAGAAGCAATAATGATAATAGAGAATATGGATAAATGAAAACCAACTCATAAGAGTACTAGTTAAGACAAGTGCTAGAAAATGTGCAAATACGCAATCAGAACGTAAGTAGCCTAAGTTCAGTCCAAAAGACAAGTACTAATTAAACAACACCCAAAGATGCCCTACATTTGTGATGGTCGGAACCACCTATAATGGTCTGTACGAAAAGACTGTGCACCTAAATTGATCCAATGTGAGCAAACGGTGCGAAAGGTTACATCATAAACAGGCATGTACCATATCTTTGGCTAAATTACAATCACCCGGGGTGCAGGTTCATGAGCTCTCAATCATGTCTCACGTTATCAATATCTCATATAACGAAACATAACTCAACTGGTACTTACCTGAGCATCCACAAAACCAATTCATATTATACATCATATACTAATTCATATGCTGAATATAAATTTATATGCATGGCATTCCAAAGCATACTTTCATTTAAACGCATTTTCTGGGAAAATATCAAGTATATAAATATATACTAAAAACCAAAAGCCCACTCATTGGTATGTCGAAGGGTCGTAGCACCCGAGTCACCCTTTACTGCACTCATCATCGGGATAAGTCTCACCTATATGCGAAATAACTAAATAAACGTTATTTAAAACACATAGACAAAACTAGTTAATAACTTCTCATACATTGCTCAAATGGGGTGTTTAAATATACCAACGTGATCTCCACAATCTCACGAACATCCCCATATTTTTAGAAAAAATTTCCGACCACCCACGCACAGCCACGCGCTGGCCAACCCACGACCAGACATGCCCCACGCGCGGGTAACCCTGACGGAAACCTAACTGCCGTTAGAAATATTCCGTTAAAAAGCAACAGAAACTGTTAAATCTACTTGACGACATTAGAATATTGTGTCAAGTTTGACGGAATATTCTCTGTCTTCTTCCTTCGAACTCCGATGACCGTCGCCGTCGTCGGAAACTGGAAAATCTTAAAATCCTTATAACTTCTTCATTTTTGCACCAAAACTCATGAAACTTATACCAAATTGAAGCTTACAATGAGTATAACACATTCTTACCAATTTCAAGCTCCAAAAAGCTTGAGGAAACTGCCTCTCACTAAAGTCGGGATTTGAGATAAAGGATCTTGGCAAAACTCGATATTACCTCGGCCTAGATAACGAGCACTGATCGGATGGAATCCTTGTACATTAATCGAACTACACCCAAAAGGTGATGCGACATTTTAATGAGGATAAAGCAAATCCTTCAAGTACAACTATGGTCGTTCGGACTTTAGATGCTAAACGAGATCTCTTCAGTCCCAACGAGGATGAGGAAAAGATTTTGGAGCCTGAAGCTCCATACCTAAGTGCAATTGGTGCTTTATTGTACTTGACTCAATGCACTAGACCCGACATCTCCTTCGTTGTTAACGTTTTGGAAAGATACAATAATGTGCCTACATGTAGACTCTGGAATAATGTTATAAACATTTTCCGCTACCTCAAGGGTACGACAGATTTGGGCTTGTTCTACACCCAATAATCCTCAAGAGGAGCTGCCACCCCCCTCAGTCCCTCGGGTTGATTATCGCCTTGTTGGTTACGTAGATGCTGGTTCTCTATTTGATCCACATATGGCACATTCTCAAACAAGATATGTCTTTATTGTTGAAGACACCTTAATATCTTAGAGGTATACCAAGCAAACACTAGTTGCGACTTCTTCAAACCATGTTGAGATTCTTGCCTTGCATGAAGCCTCGCGCGAATGATTTAGGTTGAAAGCAGTCGTGGAACATATTCGAAGCAATAGTGGTATTTCTACTGTCGTTGACCTGCATGTATCGAACAGTTCAAGAAAGGACACATCAAGGGAGACAGCATAAAGTACATTGCACCAAAGTTCTTTTATTCTCACCAGCTACAACAACATCAAAACATTGAAGTTAAGCAACTCCGTTCCCATGACAACCTGGCCGATCCCTTCACCAAGTCATTGCCTAAGTCTACTTTTCAGAAACTCGACCAAATAATCGGTATGCGTAAATTATCTGAGTTGAATTGCTTATAGTTCTCTTATTTAGAAATCATGTCTAACTCATAGGGAGTATCTCGAAGTATACTCATTTGATCTTAATGTACTTTTTTGTTTTTTTTTACTAGGTTTTTGCTACCTAACGAGGTTTTGATGAGGCAACTATTATGGGATCAGCATACTCTTTGAGGTTCATTACTTTCGTCCCATATGACGTTTGTTTTAGATATTATGCATACTTATCACTTTTCTCCTTAGTCTATAGGTTTTGTACCTCTTTAGGTTTTACCATAACAAGGTTTTGTGAGTTTTATTACCAATGCATACTTTCTTTAATTCGAGACTCCTATTCGCCCATTGGGCCGATGGACTTCATCAACTGATCTACTTCATCTGTTGAAGACCTGATGCGATGTTTTGTTAGAGTATTTACACACTCAATGAGGAGTGTTGCAGTCATATTTAATATAGGAATGTGATTGTGTAAATCCTAAAGTATTTGAGATATCTTTAGAAGATTATCTAGGGTTAGATATTATCCTATTAGAGTTGTAGGGTTTAGGGTAAAGAATTAACATCCCCTATTACTATAAATAAAGGCACAATGGGATGGTAACAATACACCTCATAATTAAATCTCTCTACTCTCTCTTGCCACCAGCCCCCTCTCCCTATTCCCTCTAGAATAATTCAGTAAATTAGGCCTACAACAAATATATTATTGTATGAAAATAAAATAAAAAAAGACTCAGAATATTAAACTTGTTATGGTTTTCAATGTATGAAGTTTGAACGCAACTTTTATTCGCGAGAGGAGTATGTTGTTTACCTCTATGATAGTAGATCTCGTTGGGTATCTAAAACTGAATTGAATTAGATAATTCATTAAATTAAATAAATGTGGAAGTAAGAAATGGACATTAACTTCTAAATTTTGTCACTGAAGGCAAAAGTGGACAAAATCCGTCTTTTACTTTTCAACGTGGACAAAATTCAGACGTTGACATTCACTTCTTCATACATGATAGATTGAATAGGCCTGTTTTACAGAAATTCTGGGCCACTGGTAAGACTGAACTAAGTCTATTGATTCGGCTAACTAAGCACGGATCTTCCAACTTATAGGGCCGATTGTCCTAGGACCGGGCCAAGCATCGGCCGGCCTCAACTCATCACAAAAATCAAAGGCTAGCATTTGATTTCATTTGGGGCATGCTCACTTGATGAGCACAGTAATGTGTGCAGGATAGAAATGCCATGTATTAATGTGCCAAACATTAACAAAATGAAAAGAAAACGCAAAAAAAAAAAAAAAAAGACTATTAGCCTAAATATTTTCAGTTGTAATCTGACTATGATCATCGTCGTGGTCGCACCCGTCGTGGCTGTTAATGTACAATTGGGTGTGCTTGTCGTGGCTATTCACGTATAATTGGATGTGCTTGCCTTGCCTGTTCACGAATAATTGGTTGAGCTTGCCGTGGCTATTCATGTATAATTGGATGTGCTTGCCGTGGTTGTTCACAAATAATTGCATGTGCTTGCCGTGGCTGTTCACATATAATTGGATGTGCTTGCCTTGGCTGTTCACGAATAATTGGATGTGCTTGTCGTGGCTGTTCAATTTGAACTGGCTGTGCATGCCTAAGCCCAACTTGTTTCCAACCCAAGCCTAGACCTGGTTTGACCCGACCCGTTGACTTTGACCGGTTAACATCAACATTGCCTTTGTTGGCTTTTTGGGTTCTTGTCCGAGACCCATCCTAGGCTAATTTCGACGTCTTGGACCCGTTTTTAACATCTGTTTTCTCATATTCAATCATTTGAGTAGAGTTTTATTAATTGTACGCCTTATGTGCTTAGGTACAATTATTAGCGGCGAATTCATCATTCCTATTTCGTACGGTTCTACGACGACTGAGTGTCTGTTAGTGGATCCCTTCTAAAATGCATGTTTTAATAGTAGAAATGCATACATGAAAAGCATGATTTAATGAGCACGTTTTATGAAAACGTTTGATGAGTAAATTGGATTTACCTTATACGATTATCATGCTTAGAATATTTTGGAATACCATATTTTCTATCGAACCCATGCTTTTTGTAGAATATCTGATGGATGACGATATACTATTTAGAATATGATTTTATACACTTCTTTATAGTATAGATGATGGATGACTTTATACTATGAAGATGTTTTTCAAATATATGTACTTATGTTTGGAAAGATTATGTTTAATGGTTTGTGCATATCTAGTGGTCATTGTTCTGCCTACGGGCGACGATACTTATCTTGGCTTCGGTCAGGTGATGTTGGGGCCTTCGGGTCCGGAGATATTATATTGGCCTTCGAGTCAGGTAATGTAGGGGCCTTCGGGTCGATTGAAGATTTATGTATTGGCCTTCGGGTCGAATGATGTAAGGATCTTCGGGTCGATTATGATATCATTAGTTAGCACACTATATACGAGATACGTTTTATGAAAGGTTTTATGGCATGCTAGGGTTTTCGGAAAACCTATTACATATTATGCTATTAGTTTTCATAAAACTTTGAGGGTTAGTATGTTGATAACTATTTTTATTATATATATCAACTTGATCCACTCATGTTTGTTTTGCGCCCCCTCAGGACTTAGATTCAAGGCGTACAATCTCGACGTCAAGACATTTCCACATCGGCATCTTTGAGTCCTCTCGGTGTAAGACCCATCATTCATTCAAGTTTATATTATTTCTATTTAGTGTTCTAAATTAATTGTATGTTCTGAACATGTTCATCTTTCGTACATTAATTATATTTAAATTTATAAGTCTTATTTATTTCTTGTTCTCATGCATCATAAATGGTAATGGTTTGCATCACCTTCGGATGTCGGCCAACACGTACCTACCCTGATGTTCAGGGAACAACAGGATCGGGGCGTGTCAAAAACATAATGTGCCAAACATTTACAAAAATTGGGCAATGTTTTAGATTAGCATCGCCAATTTTGGTCCTCTAAAACCATTCTCCCTCATCTTACACCAACCTTTTTTCCATACCGAATAACCAAAACAACGGAAAACACAAAAACAATGACTATTAGCTTAAATATTCAGTTGTAATCTCAGAAGAGTGAGTCATGGTAATCCTGATCATCACTGTGGCTGTTCACGTATGATGTTATGCTCATCCCAGATTTTACATTTACACGTTGCTTTCTTGTTCTTCCATTCAGCACCACATGTATAGCAAAACTCGTATCCACATCTACAAAGACAATGCAAGCATGGACAAACCGCAATGATTGGTGTAAAGCAAAAAAATATCAGCACCCAGAAAACAAGAAGAGAAAAGACAGTTTGCAACTAGTAAAGGAAATATGTAAGAACGTAAATTAGATCAGCACGCATAGATTGGCTCTTGTAGTCAACTTGCTAGAAGCTGGATCATCTTGAGTTCACTAACTATATATTTTGTTTATCATTTTCTCATTTCATTCCCCTCTCAAAAAACTGCTAATATAATGTAAGATCACAAAAACAACACAATTAAAAGATGAGTCAGATAGGAGGCGAGAGGAGGGAAGTAATACCTGCAAGTTATGTGGTAACAACCTTCTGCGAGTTCGACCATATTGCTGCACTTGATGCACTGACGCCAGTGTTTCTTCTTAGCCAGTGAGTTCAGCAATTGATCTTCTGGGCAGGGATTGGGATGTAATTGCTTGTAGTCATAGCAGTTCATATTGAAGTGCCAAGGAACTTTGCAATTGATACAAAAATAGTAAAGACATTTCTTGCATCTCCTGGCTCCAGATTTCTCAGCACCGACAAAAGAAGTTTTGGTATATTCTAAGACCTCGTTGTTAGACATTAATGCAGAGCACCACGGATTTGGGCAATAAACCTTGTCCGTAACAGGTATAGCAGATTCCTTGATTCTTTGGCTAATAGCCTCAACTAGTTTAGGTGCCAAGAATTTTGCGCAGCTATCAATATTCACTTCAGTTTTACAGCCTTCATGAGGGCACCCTGCCACCATCCCTTTCAGAAACTTTACTTCCACATGTTGTTTCATACAAGAGAAGCAATACCTGTGTAGACAACCATCGATTGTAAACATTTCAGCAACATCAATTTCTTCAAAGCAAATTACACACGTCTCCTTCAAACTCTTTCCTTCGCTAGTTTCTGCGTGCCAGGTGATCTGAGAAACAATAGCCTCCCTTGCAATCTTAAGTGCAAACTTAATGTCACTACGAGCCACAAGAGAAGGGCTGCAATATTCAAATTTTTTCTGTAGAAGAGCCACTTGATTAACTAACGTTGCAACCTTGCTATTTCCAGGTTGCACTCTGTTTGTGACCTGTATTCGTAAGATGTCAATCATCTAGGCAAGTGCCACCACTTCGGAATTTTCTGTTAAAGCATGCTTTATTCATAAACACAAAAAACAACCATCTATGAAACACATGGGTTTTCTGGATATGCTTCCTTGATGAGTTACGTATAAAATTCTAACATATTGATTTGAAACTAGTAACTGGCTTTAACACACGAGCAGCAAACAGAGCACAATGTTCAACATGCCAATTTGAAACTTCCGGATAGGGTTTATCAAAACAACTGTTAATTCTCCTTCCAAATCCCAAATATCAAATTGCTTGAGATTAGACCTTGCAGCTTCTGCAGCTAAATTAACAGTCCCAATCACTTTCACAAATTAAGGAGCAACATTTGTTACCTTGCACTTAAACCAATTAACCCAACCGAACCACTTAGCTAAAGACCAACAAAGCAAATCACTACGATTGATATCCCGGTTCAACAACAACAACTACAGTGTAAGACTAGAAATTGTCAATTCAATTACCTTTGTCACACTTCTCACTAAACCCACACAATGTGGCAATGCCCCATATACCAAAATACCCAATAGTTCATACAACCAAAGATTGCAACAAGCCAAGAAAGTCTAACACTATTGTCTTTAACAAAACACACAAACTTTCACCCAATAATTCCAAACAAAAAGCACAAAAAATATTAAATTGAATTCACAAAACAAAAAGATTGATAATTAAAAAGCGGTTGTTTAATTGCTAAAACTCACATATTGGTAAATCATGTAGTCATCACAGAAAAACGTCACAGCTTCCAAGTCAAGAGTGAGAGCATTGTTAAGCCCTTCAATGATGGCCTCGAGCTCCGCCGCCTCATTGCTCAGCATGACGCCGTCAACCACCGCCTCCAGATTCTTCCTCGCCTCGAATATTAGATTGTCCATCGGGTCGCAGATCGCGACACCCACCCCGGCCACCACGGACTTGACATCCCTAACCATCTCCTCGCTCACCAAACCCTTGCAATACAGCCTCAAATTCTCAGTCTCCACCACCACCGCAGGTTTTGATGATGACGCGCCGTCCGTACAGTACGGACGCTGGTAATACTCGCCGTGCTGGGCCCAATAGTCCTCGGGCACGTCGCGGAGTTCGACGGCGAACTTCTGATCGTGAATCCGACGGCTGAGATCCTCTTTCGCCTTCATCATTTCCAATACCGTGCGTTCGTGGTCCTGGAGCTCCTGAGCGAATCGCTCGACGTCCTCGAGCATCAGAGCGGCGGCTATGTCCAAGACGGCGTCGTTTGAGCATTCGTGAGGCGGCGACGGCGGTGGAGAGTTGTGCGAGCTCGAAGAGGGTACGAGGGCGAGAGAGGCGATCATGGCTTCCTGCATTTGGAGCTTGAAGGCCATTTCGAGGTCGGAGTCTAGAGTTTGGGCCGCCATGAGCTCCCTGCGTTGCTCGGAGAGAATATTGTCGAGGTCGTCTCCGTCCGTACGATCATCCATGATCGGCCTCTTTTCGTGATCGGAGTCCAGAGTTTGGGCCGCCATGAGCTCTCTGCGCTGCTCGGAGAGAATGGTGGCAGAGTGGTTGTTTTTCTTTTGCTGCTGAGACTGGGTTTGTAATTGGGGAGTGGAAGCGACGGACTGAAAAATGAAGGGGGAAAGCGGAAACTTGTTAGGGAAGGTAGAGAGAGAGAGAGAGATTTTTGTGACCGAAGGGGTGATACACCCGGAACACGGTGTACGTGTCCCGGTCACAATGGAAACTTTCTCAATAGAGAGGGAAACAGGAGAAGGCCTGGCAAATGAGAGCCTACATATTCTAGCCACGTGTCTTGTAAAATTACTTTTGACTAATGTTGACTAACTTTTTAATTTTTATTCCTATAGAATCAGTGTGTAATTTCGCTTCTTTCTCTATTGGCCCGTTCAAAGTTCATGTGTTTTTTATGTAAATGATGAAATTTTTTAATTTTTAAGTTATTAATCTTTTAACACACATAATCCATCATTTATATAAAGGTAAGTGATGTTTCACTTCATGTGATGGGAACACTGAAAAATCTCTCCAGGGCCTGATGGGTACCCTACTACTTTCTTCCATAACTGCTGGAATAGTTGTAAGCTTGTACCTATTATGTTCATTTGTTTTTTTTATACAATTCTATTACTAATCGATTTTAGTTTTAATTGATTTTTTGCAGAAACGATCTTTATAAGGTGATTTATGATATGAACGAATTTGATTACAAATACGAAAATCAATAGATTGACAACAAGCAATTTTGAGTAGAAACTCCTAGTTTGTTTATTTTTATTTTTTTATAGACTCCTAGTCAAGTAGCCAAATATTGTTCTTATAAGAATATTATGATAAATTTGTAAAGTGATTTAGGTCTAAAAGTCCTTGTACAAAACGATAAATATGTCACTAAATTTTTTAATTAAAAGTGTGGAAAAACATAAGATAGTGGGATAGATTTATCATTTTTTTTGTCAAACCTTCTTTTAAATATAGAATAAAGAAGGAATAATAAAATAATAAAGAAAACAAAGAAGAAAAGACTGAGTATGTAGATATGGAAATCTACATGAAAATTTTCATACGACTTCCATTTACTAGTTCAAATAGTTCTAGATCACAGAACACCCTCTTGATTAGATTGAGGAGATCACGCTACGGATTGAAACAATCCGGACGAATGTGGTATAACCGTCTGAGTGAATATTTGACAAGTCATGGTTATGTGAACAATGATCTATGCCCATGCATGTTCATCAAGAAGTCACATCTCGAATTTGCAATCGATGCAGTTTATGTCGACGACATACCTTATCGAAACTCTCGAAGAGGTTGAGGAAATTGCCTCTCACTTAAAGTTGGGATTTGAGATAAAGGATCTTGGCAAAACTCGATATTACCTTAGCCTGGAGAATGAGCACTGATTAGATGGAATCCTAGTACATCAATTGAACTACACCCAGAAGGTGATGCGATGTTTTAATGAGGATAAAGTGAAGCATTCGAGTACTCCTATAGACGTTCGAACTCTAGATGCTAAATGACATCCCTTCCGTCCCAAGGAGGATGAGGAATAGATCTTAGAGCCTGAAGTTCCATTCCTAAGTGCAATTGGTGCTTTATTGTACTTGGCTCAATGTACTAGACTCGACATCTCATTCGCTGTTAATCTTTTGGCAAGATATAATAATGCGCCTACACGCAGACACTAAAATGGTGTTATAGATATTTTCCGCAACCTCAATGGGACGATGAATTTGGGCTTGTTCTGCACCCACGAATCCTCAAGATGAGCCACCACCCCCCTCGATCTTTGGGTTGATTCCCACCTCGTTGGTTACGCAGATGCTGGTTATCTGTTTGATCCACACATATGGCACATTCTCAAACAGGATATGTCTTTACCGTTGAAGACACTCCCAATATCTTGGAGGTCTAGCAAGCAAACGCTAGTTGCGACTTCTTCGAACCATGCTGAAATTCTCGCCTTGCATGAAGCCTCGCTTGAATGCTTTTGGTTGAGAGCAGTAGTGAAACATATTTGAAGCACTAGTGGTCTTTCTGCTGCCATTGGCCATCCTACAATGATCTTTGAAGACAATGCAGCATGTATTGAGCAGTTGAAAAAGGGATACATCAAGGAAGACAACACCAAGCACATTGCGCCGAAGTTCTTTTATTCTCACTAGCAACAACAACATCAGAACATTGAAGTTAATCAACTCCATTCCCAATACAACCTAGCCAATGTTTTCACCAAGTCATTGCCCAAGTCTACTTTTCAGAAACTTGTCTAAAGAATCGGTATGCGTAAATTATTTGAGTTGAATTGCTTGTAGTTCTCATATATAGAAGTTATGTCTAACTAGGGGGAGTATCCCGAAGTATACTCACTTGATCTTAATGGACTCTTTTTTCTACGATTATGAGCATTTTTCCCACTGGGTTTTTGGTACCTAACAAGGTTTTGATAAGGTACCCATCATGGGATGATCATACTCTTTGACGTTCATAACTTTCGTCCCGTATGACTTTTGTTTTAGACATTATGCATACTTCTCACTTTTCTCCTTAGTTTAAGATTTTTGTACCTCCTTAGGTTTTACCATAGTGAGATTTTGTGAGTTTTACTACCAATGCATACTTTCTTTAATTTGAGACTTGCATTTGCCCGTTGTGCCGACGACTTTATCAACTGATCTACTTCATCTGCTGAAGACCTAATCTGATGTTTTGTTTGAGTATTAAGCACTCAAGGGGGGGTGATGCAGTCATATTTAATATAGGAATACCATTGTGTAAATTCTAAAGTATTTGGGATATCTTTAGAAGATTGTCTAGGGTGAGATATTATCCTATTAGAGTTGTAATCCTAAGGAATTAACCTTCCCTATTACTATAAATAAAGACACAATGAGATGGAATACAACACACCTCACAATTAAATCTCTTTACTCTCTCTTGCCACTAGCACCCTCTCCTTATTCCCTAATCTCTCTTGCCACCAGCCCCTCTCCTTATTCCCTCTAGAATAGTTTATTAAATTAGGTCTACAACAAATATATTATTGTATGAAAAAGATAAAAAAAAAAGACTCAAGAGTATTGACTTGTTATGGTTTTCAAATTAGAATCATTGAGGTATGAAGTTTGAACCCAATTTTTCGTGAGGAGATGTTGTTTACCTTTATGATAATAAATCTCGTCGGGTCTCTAGAACTGAATTGAATTAGATAATTCATTACATTAAATAAATGCGGAAGCAAGAAATGGACATGACTTCTAAATTTTGTCATTGAAGGCAAAAGTTGAATGGGGGGCTTTGAAATTATAAGTTTCCTTTGCAACTAATCCGTCTTTTACATTTCACGTGGACAAAATTCAGACGTTGACATTCATTTCTTCCATACATGATAGATTGAACAGGCCTGTTTTACAGAAATTCTGGGCCACTGGTCCGGCTAACTCAGCTCGGATCTTCCAACTTATAGGGCCAATTGTCCTAGGACCGGGCCAAGCGCCGGCCGGCCTCAACTCATCACAGTAGCTCATGTTTAAGCTATAAAAATCAAAGGCTGGGATTTGATTTCATTTGGGGCATTCACTTGATGCTCACAGTAACGTGTGCAGGATAGAAAAGCCATGTATTAATGCGCCAAACATCAACAAAATGAAAAGAAAACGCAAAAAAAAAAGACTATTAGCCTAAATATTTTCAGTTGTAATCTGACAAGCCATATAAGTTATGATCATCGTCGTGGCCGCACCTGTCGTGGCTGTTCACGAATAATTGGCTGTGCTTGCCATGGCTGTTCACGAATAAGTGGCTGTGCTTGCCGTGGCTGTTCACGTTGAACTGGCTGTGCTTGCCGTGGCTGTTCACGTATAAATGGCTGTGCGTGCCTTGGCTGTGCCTGTCTTGGCTGTTCACGTATGATATTACGCTCGACCCAGATTGGGCAGTTACATGTTGCTTTCTTGTTCTTCCATTGAGCACCACAAGTATAGCAAAACTCATATCCACATCTACAAAGACAATGCAAGCATCGACAAACCGCAAGGATTGTTGTAAAGCAAAAATAGTAGCACCCAGAAAACAATAACTTTTCTTTTCGTGTGTGAAAGTCTAAAAGAAGAGAAAAGACAGTTTGAAGCTAGCAAAGGAAATATATGAGAATGTAAATTAGACCAACATGCATAGATTGGCGCTTGTAATCACAACTTGCCAGCACTTAGATCATCTCGAGTTCACTGTCTATATATTTTGTTTATCTTTTTCTCATTTCTGTCCTCTCTCACAAAGTTGTTAATTTTATGTAAGATACAACAAAAACAACACAACAACTAAAAGATTAGTCAGATAGCAGGGAGAAGAGGAATGTAATACCTGCAAGTTATGTGGTAACAACCTTCGGCAAGTTCGACCATATGGTTGCACTTGACGCACTGGCGCCAGTGTTTCTTTGTAGCTAGAGAGTTCATCAACTGATCTTCTGGACGGGGATAGGGATGTGATCTTTTGTAATCATAGCAGTTCATATTGAAGTGCCAAGGAACCTTGCAATTTATACAAAAATAGTACTGACATTTCATGCATCTCCTGGCTCCAGATTGTTCAGCACCGACAAAGTAAGTTTTAGTATATTCTAAGACCTCGCTTTTAGACATTAATGCAGAACACCTGGGATTTGGGCAATAAACCTTGTCCGTAACAGGAATAGCGGATTCCCTGATTCTTTGGCTAATAGCCTCGACTAGTTTAGGAGCCAAGAATTTTGCGCAGCCATCAATATTCACCTCAGTTTTACAGCCTTCGTGAGGGCACTCTGCCACCATCCCATTAAAAAACTTTACTTCCACATGTTGTCTCATACAGGAAAAGCAATACCTGTGTAAACAACCATCGATTGAAAACATTTCAGCAACATCAGTTTCTTCAAAGCAAATTACACATGTCTCCTTCAAACTCTTTCCTTTGCCAGTTTCCGCATGCCAGGTAATCTGAGAAACTATAGCCTCTCTTGCAAGTTTAAGTGCAAACTTAATGTCACTCCGTGCCACAAGAGAAGGACTGCAATATACAAATTTTCTCCGTAGAAGAGCCACTTGATTAACTAACGTGGCAACCTTGCTGTTTCCAGGATGCACCCTGTTTGTGACCTGTATTTGTAAGATGTCAATCATCTACGTAAGTGGCACCAAACAGAATGTTCTGTTATGCTAAGCATGCTTTATTCAATAAACACGACTAATGATTATCATAGCAAAGACATGGATTGTACTACGGATAACAAGAAAAAAAAATGAGAAAACATCAAAAATCTGGTTTTCTAGATAGATTGTTTCCTTTTGAATGAACAAAATACTTAATTAACAGAATCAGCAAATCTTGACGAAATACATAGCCAAGAAAAGTTAAACAAATTTATTACAGTAACAAAATCATCTACCTGCACGAATGGCATTGCTGATAGCGCAATACGAAATTCCAACATATTGATACTAGTAGTTGGCTTTGTCACACAAGAGCAGCAAACAGAGCAAAATGTTTAGCATAGCACTTCGAAACTTCAGGACAGGTTTATCAAAACAACTATTTGTTCTCCCAAATCTCAAATATCAAGTTGCTCGGGATTAGACCTTGCAGCTTCTGCTAAATTTAACAGTCCAAAACCCTTTCACAAATTAAGGAGCAACATTTGTTACATTGCACTTAAACAAATTAAGCCAACCGAACCGCTTAACTAAAACCCGACTAAGCAAATCACAACGATTGATATCCATGTTCACCAACTATGGTCTATGACTAGAAATTGTCAATTCAATTACCTTTGTCACACTTCCCACTAAACCCACACGATGTGTAGTGGCAATGCCCCACATACCAAAATATACACTAGTTCATACAACCAAAGATTGCAACAAGTCAACACTATCATCTTTAACAAAAAAGACACAAACTTTCACCCAATAATTCCAAACAAAAAGCACCAAAATATTAAATTAATTCCCAAAAAAAGCAAGCAGATTGATAAGTAAAAAGCGATTGTTTAACTGCTAAAACTCACATATTGGTAAATCATGTAGTCATCACAGAAAAAGGTCACAGCTTTCAAGTCCAGAGCGAGAGCTTTGTCAAGCCCTTCAACGATGGCCTCGAGCTCCGCCGCCTCATTGCTCAGCACAACGCCGTCAACCACCGCTTCCAGATTCTTCCTCGCCTCGAATATCACATTGTCCATCGGGTCGCAGATCGCGACACCCACCCCGCCTACCACCGCCTTCACATCCCTAACCATTTCCTCGCTCACCACCCCCTTGCAATACAGCCTCAAATTCTCACTCACCACCGCCGGATATTTTGACGACGACGACGACGAAGACCAGAAGCCCGTACAGTACGGGCGCTCGTAATATTCGCCGTAGTTGGCCCAGTAGTCCTCGGGCACGTCGCGGAGGTCGACGGCGAACTTCTGATCGTAAATCCGACGGTTGAGATCCTCCTTCGCCTTCATCATTTCCAAAACGGTGCGGTCGTGGTCCTCGCGCTCCTGAGCGAACCGCTCGACGTCCTCGAGCATCAGAGTGGCGGCCAATTCTAATACGGCGTCATTCGAGCCATCGTCGGGCGGCGACGGAGGCAGAAGGTTGTGCGAACTCGAAGCCGAAGCCGACGAGGGTTTAACGGCTAGAGAGGCGGTCATGGCTTCCTGCATTTGGAGTTTGAAGGCCATTTCGAGGTCGGAGTCCAGGGTTTTGGCCGTCATGAGCTCTCTGCGCTGCTCGGAGAGAATGGTGTCGAGGTCGTCTCCGTTCGTACGAACGTCCATGATCGGGCGGTGGAGAGGAAAAGTGTTTTTTTTTTTTTTTTTTTGGTGGAGTGCAGTGACAGGCGAAGGACGGGAAAAAGGAAGGATTGGTGACGTGTTAGAGAAGGTAGAGACCAAGGGAAACAGGAGGCATTGGGAACGCGAAACTGAAGAGTCTACAGCCCCTTTACTAGCAAAATTCTATTGCAACCAAATTGCGTAACAGAAGTTTACCAAAAATTAGTAAAGATGTGGTATTTATAGGAGCTAAGTCGGACATATATTTAGGGTTTGCTCTGAGATGTATCGGCATTTGATTGGTCAAAGTGAGTCAATCGTAAGATAAATGAAAAAAAAATTATTACAAATATATTATTTTTTTAATAATATGGTGGAATTATTTTGTAAATCTTTTATTGGATATGATCGTGATTTCTTGTTTGATTGAGTTGTTCTTTAATTAAAAGAGTATTAAAAATAAGATTTAATAATTAATCTCATTTTTAATACCTTTAACTTTTCTCCTTGCCATGGGCAAGGGCATGAGAGTTTGATGAGTTGTAGTTTGGTGTTCACGTCTTTAAGAATGTTGAATTGCACGTAGATTAAATGTGAGTCTCGTCAATTTAATAAGAACATTTTTGTCTTCTTCGAGTAAAAGTTCACATGTCAGTTTCAGAATTTTTTGAATTGTTTTGGTTCCACCCACATCATATAATTTACAAAACATGATTTAAATAGATGATCACTTAGCATTACCCTAAAATTACGGTTCATGATTTTGATTTTTCTAAAAGACATTATTGCCATTTTAGTTCAGACATCCCAAAATCAAAGATTTGTTGTGCATATCTATGAAGTTTGAATATTAAACTGTAATTCCTCGAGACGAACCAAAAATTGAACCTTATATGCTTGGAAAGATATGGACGTCTAGTTTATGGAGAATTTTACAGTTCGTGATTCCAATATTTCTAGGAGACTTTATTGCTATTTTAGTGCAGACAACGTAGAATGATGCCTTCTTGCGAATTTGTAACTATTGTTGAGAAGTAAAAGATGCAGTTCAAAGGGACATACAAAGAGGGCACAAAATATAAGAAACTCCACAATCACCGATTCTTGTTTCTAAACTCTAAAAAAAATTGAAAACAAACAAAAAAAAAAACATGCATAAATCGATTCATGTTTTAGTTAGAAGATTCAAAACTTCAAAATCATCATCCATGGATCAAAAAGAGCTTGTTTTTCTTTATGAGAGCTCTTGGTTTTAGCCAGGATGTACGTTGGATAAAGATTGCTAATGATGGGGTTTAATTATTGACTGTGAGTTTATTGATAAATTTTAATTTTAGTATAATTTCATTTTGTATTTGATGACAATTATGCAATGGGGGTAAAAAAGACAATTTAAAATTAAAATTTAAGTTGGGGTGTAGAAAGAAGTTTTATGGGTTCAAATAAAATTTCCCAATGCTTATCAAAATTGGTGAAGATGGGTACTTGCCAGGCCGACCACATGTAAAGTTTGCCCTGACACGTGTCAGCATCCAATTGGACAAAGTAAATCATCCGTAAGATGGATGAGGAAAAAATTATCCCAAAGGTATTATTTAATAAATAATATCTTGAAATTATCTTGTAATATCCTTGGTCAAATATAGTTGTTCTTCAAATAGGCGAGTATTAAAGATAAGATCTAGTAATTAATCACATCTTTAATATATTTAACTTTTCTCCTCATCATGGTCAAGTGCTCGATGAGATTGTAGTTAGCTGGTCGGGTCTTTAAGAATGTTGAACTACGCATAGATTAAAATGTGGGCCTCACCAATTTAATGAGGCATTCTTGTCTTCTTCGGAGAAAAGCTCATGTGTCAATTCCATAAATTTTCGCATTATTTTTAGCTTCATACACATTATGATTTACAAGATATAATTTAAATAGATTATCTCTCCCTAGCATTACTAGGTCTACATACAAGCATGTCTCCCTATCTTTTTCCTTACGTAAAATGATATTAGTACATTTCTTTTTGTAACAAACGATATTATCTTCACTAAGGAGGGGCTTAGCCTCACAATGGGCTAGCAATAATGTGATTCAAATTAACTTTTGACGAGAATAAAACATAAGACCTCTCACTTACAAGTAAAGAGGAATACTATTAATCATACTACTAAGTGACAATTCTTGTGATTGAGGGAACAACTGAACTAGAATAAAAAGATAAAATGCTAGAAACGTTAACGATTAGCGGAAATGAAAGGGAGGGATCAAAGTGATGAAGAACGAGACCATAAAAAGGAGGTTTGGCTTTAACTTTCACAACAAGTAAATCTTCTATTTTCAATTGCAGCTATTCACGTTTTCTATTGCACGTATTACAAAAGAAAACTGGCTGAAAAAGCCTTTCAAAATAAAGGATTAGGTTCTCTCTCCCTTTCTCTTCCCTCATATTTAAACAGTTGCGATTAAGCCACGTTAATATTTTGTTTGAATATTTTATATAGAAAAAGGACAAAAAGAAAAGAGTGAAAAAAGGAAGGGACACGGATGATAATCGAAGCGGAGAGAAACCCTCGTGGACAAGCAATTGGGAACAAGAAAAAAACAAAACACTTTGTTGACACTTCAAAGACCATTTTTTCCCCTTTCTGCGGGTTACTTCGTACGAAGATTACCAGCCATATTTTTGTTTATCAATAGTAATCTGAGTTAGAGTCGTAGCAGTCACAGTCGCGGCCGCAGTCAGAGTCACAGCACTCCTCTTCATCTTCCTCATATTCGTCACCAAAATCTGTATCATTTTCCGCATAGAAGTTCTCATCCACCTGACCTTGCTCCAACCATTCTTCCTGAACGTCCTCTCGAACCTCTTTCTCATGAACCTCATCTTCATAGCATTCGCAGTCAGAGTCACAGAACTCCTCATCTTCGTCAATTTCTTCATCAAGATCTCTACCATCTACAGCAGGCAAGATATGCATCTCTTCCTGAACCTCCTGCCCGATTTCATCTTCATATCCGTCTTCTTCTAGGCCGTCATCCTTAACTTCACCTTCATATTCATCTTTTTTCAACTCCTGAGTATCACTATCTCCGTCAAATAAGATATCATCTTCAAACAAAACTGGGTGTAAACATGCTCCTGTGTAGTCTGTAGACTGTCCACAGTCATTGCAAAACCCAGGAGCATGTCTGCAAAAGCAATAACAGCACGAACATGATTACCAAAATGACATAAGCATAGTTACTTGCAAATTAAGTGAACAGATCTTCGATAGATTTCAATTACAATAAGCATAATACCAGGAAAAACGCACATCTCAAACGATGGTACAGTCTGAAACACACAAAACATTATAAAACATATTCACATTATTTATGAGCTCAATTGTGGCAGTGCAGGCTCTTTTTCACTCTATGTTCTCCTTTCTATACAATAATTAAGAGATGGAAAAGCCTTGTGAACAAGCAGCTGAGAATCAAAATAAAGAAATTCGATTCATACTTTCCACAAAATATATTGACATAAATATTATAAAATATGTTCCGAACAGAGAAAATTTGAGGTAAGGCCTCTTTAGAGGGCAATGTTATTAGAACATTATGACCGAGTCAGAATCATAATACCCCTCGGAATCTGACTCTGACACATCCTCTTCATCAAAATCAAAATCTTCATCATCTTCATCATGCAAAATATTACCCTCATCCCATAGTGGGCATGAGCATGTTGCCTTTTTGTCTTTCCACTCGCCTCCACAATTATAACAAAACTCATGCCCACACCTGCAAAAGAGATCAGTGCATTAGGATGAGTAATAAGATGACGCAGATAGAGTCGCTTGCAAACTTGATACAACAGCTTTCAAATTTTCTATTATGATATAATACAACAGTTTTCATATAACAGCCAAAGGTATGACCTTATAATTTTCGAGTTATGACATCAATAGTGTGTGCAACACCTCAAAGACAGAAACAGATTGTAATGTTACAACATATCTTATTCTCTCAGGTTTTTAGTTTACTGAAAACAATATTAAATAGTAAATACCTGCAAGTCATGTGGTAGCAACCTTCAGCAAGTTCAATCATATGGTTGCACTTCACACACTGGCGCCACAGATTCGTTGAGGCAAGGGACTTTAGCTTTGTATCTTCTGGGGGATGAGGATTCAACCTTTTGTAGTCGGCGCATGTTCTGTTTCTGTGCCAAGGGACTTTACAATTGATACAAAAAAGGCACTGACATTTCAAGCATTTTCGAACTCCTGATAGTTCCACATCCCGCGATTTCATGTCTTGTAAAAGTTCACGTTTTGACATTAAAGCGGAGCACCTCGGGTACGGGCAATAAACTTTCTCTGTGGCAGGAATTGAAGCTTCCTTTATGCGTTGGCGCATAGTCTCCACATGTTTAGGTGTCAAGAATTTTGCACAACTATCAACAGTAAGATCAGACTTACAGTCTTCATGAGGGCATCTAGGAATCATCCCATGAAGCAACTTCACCTCTACATGTTGTTTCATACAAGAAAAGCAATACCGATGCAGACAGCCATCAACTGAAAACATTTGGTTAACATCAGTAGCTTCCAAACATATCACGCAAGTCTCATTCACATTCTTGGAAGTGATAGATTGTGCAGGCTGGTTAGTCTGAGACTGAGAATCTATTGCATCTCTTGCTAGTTTAAATGCAAATTTAATATCAAATCGGGGCACAAGAATTGGATTGCAAACTGTAAACTTTGCTTGAAGGCTCTTAACCTGACTGACAAGCATTGCTACCTTGCGCTGCTTTGCTGTCCATTTACCAGTTATCTGCATATGTAAAATACATATTTAAAATGCCAACAAGCTCCATTTATGGGTGTAAAGAGACTCAAGCATCCTAACTAGCTGATCCAACATTCTTGGTTTCGACATAAATAAAATAACATTGCTTACATCATATCATAATTCATAACATATTCCATTCTCTCTAATAAGTTCAAACCATAAAGTCCATAATCAATTATAAGACAGACGACTAATTAAGCAAATGCTGAGAACACGAAGAAAAATTTTCACAGTAAATTTGTTCAATCAAATTTCATTAAGTGAATCTGAAAAATGAAAGTTCAAACTATTGTCCAAGATGGGAAACAGAAATTCACACAACCCACATACAATTCCGAGAACATTGCAACTATTAAAAATAACAAGTTGCATTCTTTTATTTGTCTTTCGCAAAAGTTTTAATAAAGGTCAGTGTCAAATTCCATAACCAAATATAGTATAGAAGCTTAATTAAGCAAATATTAACAGAAGACAACTAAACTTTCTCAGAGTGAGTGCATTATCCTGTCCACCATGGATACTACACATTCCATTATCGAATTTCGAAAGTTTATTAGTGTTCAAAGATAGAACAGTACTGAAACGCAAAACCCACATTTCAATTCCTAAAATTTACCACAAAAACTACATTTCATCGAAAACCCACAACAGAGACGCAGATAAAGAGAAGAGAGCAACTTACAAACTGGAAAATGTGGCGATTCTCACAGAAGAAGGTGAGGCGCTTCAAATCCAAAGCAAGAGCAGCATTCAGCCCTTCGATCAAGGCCTTCAACTGGGCCCCACTGCTGCTCGTCCCGCTCCCAATCAGCGGCTTCCTGACCTCGAACAACAAATTGTCCCTCGGATCGCACAGCGCCGCCCCAATTCCTGCCAGTGCCGCCCTCTCCTTCCCAACCCTTTCCTCGCTCACCAAACCCTTGAAGTATAGCCTGAATACGCTCTCGCTCTCGACGCTCTTCGCCGAAGCTGAATAAGAGGATGATCCTTCGCCGAACGGCATGGAGAAGAATTCGCCGGACTCCTCCCACTCCTCCTCCGGAATCCTCATGATCTCCCTCGCGACCTGATCGTCGTGAATCCGACGCTCGAGATCCTCTCTGGCTTTCCGCATTTCGATCTCGCTCTGCTCACGGTCTTTCAATTCCTGCTCCAGCCTCGCGAGTTCGCCGGACTGGATGGAGACGACAGTTGGAGTGTCGGGGATGATCGGAACGGCGTCTTTTTCCAGGGATTGGGCGGAGGAGGAGGAGGGTTGGAGGGTGAGGGAGGCAGCAAGGGCCTCTTGGAGTTGGAGGTGGAAGGCGAGATCCATGTCGGACTCTAAGGCTTTGGCTTCCATGAACTCGCGGCGTTGCTCGGAGACCGAGACGAATACGTCGTCGTCTTCGGGTGAGACTCCGGTGGCCATGTAGACAGACAGAGGGTAGAGTAAAGGGGGCTGTCGTCGCGTCGTATATATAGGTTGATGTTCAGGGGTTTTCGGGTGCCCCAGAGTATCGATTTTTTTTTTTTTTTTTTGGGCCTTTTTGTTGTAAAATTTGGTTCTTTTCATTGTAAAGTTTGTTGTTGGTAAAGTATGTTATCCTTAATAAAAACAAAAAAAATCTGGTTCTTTGCGTTGTAAAGTTTGTTGTTGGTAAAGTATGTTATCCTTAATAAAAATAAAAAAAATCTAACGGTCAAAATTTTCAACATACCTTATTTTTCAAAGTATTTAAAAAAGCTCTAATTTGTATCCAGTACTCGGAGTACTTCAAAAAGCTTCGATTTGAAATAGTATATGTTTTATACTTTGTAACGGTTAGATATTTGTTTAAAATTATTGCAGTATTGTATGTTTTGGTAGCACCATTCAATATCTATTCCTTCCTCACTAGCCACAATCATGGTTGTACTTCTATTCTAGAATGGAAATGTTTTACTTTGGGAATATTTGTTGTCTTTGAATTATGTTTTTGATGTAGAAAGGTGTTAAATTCGAATCTTCTCTCTCCTTGCCATAGGCAGGGGGCATGAGAGTTTGATGAGTTGTAGTTAGGTGCTCACGTCTTCAGGAATGTTGAACTGCGTGTAGATTAAATGTGAGCCTCGTTAATTTAAGAAGAACATTTTTGTCTTCTTCGAGTAAAAGTCCATGTGTCATCTCCAAAAAATTTCGAATTATTTTTGACACACCATGACTCGGAAGGTCCACTAGGACTCCGAATCGAGCTGTGTTGGTCGACACGTGGAAGGGGACGAAGCCATAAAGTGTGATGATGTGGAACAAATGTGAATAAATTTAAACCTAAGAGTGCCTAAATACCAGAGTGTGCTAGTGAGCAGGAATGAACCCACTTCACACATGACGTTAGAGCATAAGTGACACACCTCGATCCTAAAATCAAGGCGTGCTGGCCGGCACGTGGGCGTGACGTAACCAAAAGTGCGACGCGTAAGCAACATATAAGAGTAATACGAAGAAATAAAAACCAAATACTAACAATAGTATCCAACTAGCATGCTAAAATAAGTTTAGGTGTGAAACACACATATTCAGAGCATAAATACTAGGTGCAGTCAAATAGAAACATAACTAAATTACAACACCCGAAGATGAGTCCTACATTTATGTAGTCTATTAGAACGTCGTGGGAATCCTCGTGCCACCACACCACTAACTAAAACCTGGAAGGGCGCAAAACAAAATTGAATGGGTCAGTAAAACAAAGCTTTTCGAAAACATTTCATTTAATAACATTTCTAACCCCTCGCTGTAAAACCTGTATACTTTCTCAGAAAATAACATAATATGCATATAAATCTTCAAATATCTCAATTCACAAATCTTTATCAAAAACCAGAAAGCATGCCATGCAATAAGCGTCAATAACAGAATAAGGATGCAACATTATAACAGGTGAACTAAGGAATCAACCGGAAACCCTGCAGTTGGTCCTGTATTGTTAATTCTAAAGCTCAATATCCAATCCAACCGAAGTCACCACAGTGACCTGTACGGCACTACTCTACGTCACAGACGTCTAGATATTTTTAGAAAAAAATTTGGACTTGCCACGCGCCCCCACGCTCGTCATCTTCTTCCTCCAGTCGCCGGACTGGTTTCACTGGCGTCGGAAAACTGGAGATTTTTCAATCTCCTTGTTCTCCATCATTTCTCCACCATTTTCTACGCATTTTATATCAAAATGAAGCCCTAAGCATTTAGAATCACGTTGTACCAGTTTAAGGCTCTAAAAATTACGAAATCTCATTGAAGAAAATCCAAGAAAACCGCCCAACTTCGAACCCTATGATCCCGACGTCCAAAACCTTCATACTAAGTACTCCAAGCTTCCTTGGAATCTCACTAAGCTCCATGTAAGCTTAGAATTCCCTGAAAATCAACAATTCACGTGTGCATGAACAGTGACATCAAACTGGGGTTCGGATTTCACGTGATTTCGAAGATTCTAAGTTCCAAAAATGGTACCATTCAACTTAGGAGGTTGCAAGGATGAAGAAACTCACCTTATTGGCATCGATCCATGATGTTTTGAGGGATTTTGGGTTCTTGTCCGTACGGTTCGAGAGAGAGAGAGAAACTGAGAGGGAAGAGAGAGAGAAGGCACGGGATAGGAGAGAGAGATGAGTCTGATGGTAAGGGTATGTGGTCCACCTAAGTCCCTAACCACATAAAAAAAAATGCATACAATTTTAATCCAATTAAATTTCCAAAATTTAGAAAATTATGCACATCAAATAATACGGTACACATACCTTAGCAACCATTAAAGGCAATTCTGTCATTTCACACCCACGATAATTGAATTTTTGGGACGGGCTGTGACAATCTCCCCTCCTTATAGAATTTCATCCTCAAAATTCATACAACACTCAATCCACTAATACTCATAAAACAACCTTGGATACATCTCTCTCATTCGATCTTCTGTTTCCCAAGTAGCTTCTTCCACTGAGTGGTTCCTCCACAATACTTTTACCAATCTCACTGTTTTATTCCTTCGAACATTGTCTTTCCAATCTAAGATAGTTATTGGTTCCTCATCATACGTCAAATCCAGATTAATCTCCAAAGGTTGAGGAGGAATCACATGTGAAGGGTCTGAAACATAATGTCGAAACATCGAGACATGAAACACATTATGTACCTTAGATAACTTCGGAGGCAACTCCAATCTGTAAGCAACTTCACCAATCATTTCAGTGATCTCATAAGGTCCTATATACCTAGGACTTAGCTTGCCTTTCTTTCCAAACCGCACTACACCTCTCCAAGGTGATAATTTCAAGAATACCAAATTACCCACATCATATACTCGATCAGTAGCATGTCTATCTGTTAAACTCTTTTGTCGATCCTGGGCTGCTTTCAGGTTAGACTTAATCACCTGAACATTTTGAGTAGTCTCATCCACAATCTCTGGGCCCTCTAGCACTCTTTCGCCAACCTCTGACCAACACAATGGCGTACGACAAGCTCTACCATACAGTGCCTCAAATGGTGACATACCAATGCTCGCATGAAAACTATTATTGTAGGCAAATTCCATCAAGTCTAGGCGATCATGCCAAGAATCTCCAAACTGTAACACTGAAGATCTCAACATATCCTCTAACGTCTGAATAGTCCTCTCTGATTGTCCATCGGTTTGAGGATGATAAGCAGTGCTGTAAAGCAGTTTTGTACCAAGAGCTTCCTAAAAAGCTATCCAAAACCTAGAAGTAAATCTTGGATCTCGATAAAAAATAATATTCACTGGAACTCCATGATACTTCACAATGTTTGTGATGAATAACTTAGCCAATTTATTCAGGGGATACTTTTCCCTCACTGGAATGAAGTGTGCTGACTTGGTAAGCCGATCTACGATTACCTAAACGCCATCAAATCCATTATGTGTACGAGGAAGCTTATACACAAAATCCATAGTTATATTTTCCCATTTCCACTGAGGAATGGGCAGTGGTTGCATCCGTCCAAAAGGCTTCTTTCTTTCTGCTTTGACTTGCTGACAAACAGCACACCTACTTACATATTCTGCAATTTCCCTTTTCATACCCGGCCAATAATAAAATGGTCGAATGGTATGGTACATCTTAGTCCCTCATGGATGCATCGCATAAGCTGAACAATGTGCTTCATCCAAAATTTCCTTATTTAATTCCTCATTATTCGGCACATACATTCTGTTCTCCTGCATAAGCATGCCATCTGATTCTCAAATCCTGAGGTCTTTCTTTTTCCTTTCATTTCTCAATTGAATCATTTCTTGAATCTCTTCATCAATCATCTGAGCTTCAAGTACACGATTGACCAAAACAGGCTTGACTTGGAAACTAGCAAGAAAAGCTTCTCTTCGTTATTCTAACTCTAACTTTACTCCAGTAGCTCTCAAATCTGCAAGAAGAGGAACACGGCAAGCATACAAAGCATTAAGTCGACCTTGAGGTTTCCTACTCAGTGCATCAGCTTACCACATTTGCGCGACCCGGATGATACTCAATAGTGCAGTCATAATCACTTAGTAACTCCATCCACCTTCACTGACGAAGATTAAGATCATGCTGAGTAAAAAAATACTGAAGACTCTTATGATTCGTGAAGATCTTACATTTCTCACCATAGAGATAATGCCTCCAAATCTTCAAAGCAAAGACAATGGCTGCCAACTCAAGATCGTGAGTAGGATAATTCCTTTCATGAATCTTCAACTGTCGAAAAGCATATGCGATCACTCTATTATGCTGTATCAAGACACATCCCGAACCATTCAAGGAAGCATCACTGTAAATCTCAAAGTTACCGTTATCATCAGGAAGTACCAATACTGGAGCATAAGTGAGGTAATATTTCAGCTGCTGGAAACTTTGCTCACAATTCTCGTCCCACTCGAACTTAACATCCTTCCTGGTTAACTTCGTTAGTGGCAACGCAATCATAGAAAAATCTTGAACAAACCGTCGATAATAACCTGCTAAACCAAGAAAACTCCGCACCTCGGTGACGGTTCGTGGCTGTTCCCAATTCTCCACTGCTGCAATCTTTTGAGGATCTACTTGAATTCCTTGTGCCGATACTACATGTCCCAAAAATGCCACTTGATTCAACCAAAACTGACATTTGCTAAACTTGGCATACAACTGATGCTCCATCAATTTCTTTAATACCAAGTTAAGATGTCGAATATGATTTGCTTTCGACTGTGAGTATACCAGAATATCATCGATAAAAACAATGATAAATCTATCAAGATATTGCTGGAATACTTCATTCATTAGCCTCATGAAAGCTGCAGGTGCATTAGTCAATCCAAATGGCATCACCAAAAACTCATAATGCCCATAACGGGTCCTGAAAGCCGTTTTAGGTACATCTTCATCTTTAATCTTCAACTGATAATAGCCAGATTTCAAATCAATCTTAGAGAACACACACGCATATTTAAGTTGATCAAACAAATCATCGACACGAGGCAATGGATAATGGTTTTTAATCGTTACCCGATTCAATTGCCTGTAATCAATACACAATATCAAAGTTCCGTCTTTCTTTCTTACAAACAACACCGGAGCTCCCCAAGGTGAAGTACTAGGTTGAATGAAACCTTTATCAGTTAATTCTTGTAACTGAATTTTCAACTCTCTCAATTCAGCTGGAGCCATTCTGTATGGAGTCAAAGATATAGAATCCGTACATGGGAGCAAATCAATCGAAAACTCCACATCTCTGTCTGGCGGCAATCCAGGCAAATCATCTGGGAATACATCAGGATAGTGCCTGACTACTCCAACTTCCTCTACACTGTTAGGAATAACATTATTTAACACCACATGTGCTAAGTATCCATGACAACCTTTCGATAACAACTTCTTTGCTCTCATGGCAGAAATAACACCATGTCTCACCCCACTTCTTTCACCCACAAAAGTAACCTCTGGTAGTCCAGGACGATGAAAAGTAACTGATTTCCAGTAACAATCTATATGTGCACGATTATAATGCAACCAATTCGCCCCTAAAATCATATCAAAATCCACAATATCTAACGGGATAAGATTAGCTGGCATAACTACACCATCTACCATCACTGGACACCCTGGATAAACACTATCAACATAACATTTGTCCCTTCTAGGCATAGCAAACTCTAAATCAAATCTTAGATGTGTAGGGTGAGGTTGAGTCATTTGAGCAAACGTATGAGAAATCACAGAATGAGTAGCACCACAATCAATCAAAACTCTAGCAAAGTGACCGAGGATATTTAACGTACCTATAATCAAGTCCGGATGATTCTGAGCATCTTGCAGTGAGATATGATTAACACGTCCCTGAGCTTGCTGTCGTCCACCACGACCTTTATTACCTTGGTTACCTCATCCCTGAGAAGTACGTCCATGTCCTGGCTGATTAGACTGCCTAAACGGTCCTGCACTGCTAGCAGCAACCTCTCCCTATCGGGGCTGACCTCTTTGATACCACTGAGATCCACTAGCTGGCATGGAAGGATATGAAGTATAACCTCCAAGATCTTGGGAATACCCAGTATGAAAATAAGGATCCTGGGAATACTGATTCTGTCCGGAAGCATAAGGAGCAGCATCACCCTGATAGTGGTAAGCACCACCACGACCCATTTGACCATAACTGCCTGATCCAAAGTTCTGCTGAATCGGCGCTGGAGGTGGCATAACAGACTGCTGAGATCTCTGCTGACTCTGGGGACATTGAGCAGCCCTATGTCCCAACTGTCCACAAGTGTAGCAAGCACCACCATTTCTCCTGCACTCTCTATGATGTCTGAAGTTACAATAGCGGCACAGCGGAGTACCAGAATCACCAGAGTCTCTCTGCCTCTAAAACCTGGGTCCACCAGCAAATCTTCCATCACGACCCTGTGAGATATGATTAACACGTCCCTGAGCTTGCTGTCGTCCACCACGACCTTTATTACCTTGGTTACCTCATCCCTGAGAAGTACGTCCCTGTCCTGGCTGATTAGACTGCCTAAACGGTCCTGCACTGCTAGCAGCAACCTCTCCCTATCGCGGCTGACCTCTTTGATACCACTGAGATCCACTAGCTGGCATGGAAGGATATGAAGTATAACCTCCAAGATCTTGGGAATACCCAGTATGAAAATAAGGATCCTGGGAATACTGATTCTGTCCGGAAGCATAAGGAGCAGCATCACCCTGATAGTGGTAAGCACCACCACGACCCATTTGACCATAACTGCCTGATCCAAAGTTCTGCTGAATCGGCGCTGGAGGTGGCATAACAGACTGCTGAGATCTCTGCTGACTCTGGGGACATTGAGTAGCCCTATGTCCCAACTGTTCACAAGTGTAGCAAGCACCACCACTTCTCCTGCACTCTCTATGATGTCTGAAGTTACAATAGCGGCACAACGGAGTACCAGAATCACCAGAGTCTCTCTGCCTCTAAAACCTGGGTCCACCAGCAAATCTTCCACCTCTTATCGGACCCGTGACACTAAATCCTCCGCTGGAAGAACTCGAGCTTGCTCCACTTTTCTTGAAATTTTGTGTCTTACGGGGTCCTTGAGTGGAGATACCTTTACCCCTGTCATCTTTCTTCTGATTATCATTCTTATCTTCATCTTCTTCACTATTACTAGGAAGGTTGTCGGAATTCTCCATCCAAACCAAAATCTCAGAAAACTCATGATAAGTGGCGTAAGGAAGTGCACTAGCAAAAGTTCGCCATTTCCTCTTAGTTCACAGCTTAAAACGGCGAAGCATCTCTGCCTGATTACCAGCTGTATCAGGATCATAACGAGATAAGTCTGTAAACTTCCTGTAATACTCATGCGCCGACATATTCTTTTGCTTCAATTGAGTGAACTCCTGCTTCTTACGATCAATGTACTCCGGAGGAACAAATCTTTTCTTAAAATTCTCTTTGAATACTTCCTAATCAGCTGCCATCTCAGGTGACATAAACTTAGTTTGATTTACCCACCAAGCTGCTGGCTCTCACCCTAAAAACCAAGTAGTGGTCGCCACCCATCTACTAGCACGAAGATTCCCTTGACTCTGCATCACCTGAAAAGTCTTCTCAATATGGTTTAACCATTTTTCTGCCCCTTCATGCCCCTCATTACCCATGAAACAGTCTAATTTCAGATTATACATAGTCTCCAGGGGTGTCTTCTGAGGAAGAGGATGACGGATTGCATTCTGAAAGGCATGGGCCATCGCTTCCCCTAATTAAGTTATGTCAGGGAAATTAGGCTCAGAAGCACAACGTGATTCCCTACGAGGCGGCATAGTTCTGACAGAAGACATCAAAAGATCATTAGAGCATTAACAAGTTATACAAGACTGCAACCTAGGCTTTGATACCAAACTGACACACCCCGATCCTAAAATCAAGGCGTGCTGGCCGTCACGTGGGCGTGACGTAACCAAAAGTGCGACGCGGAAGCAACAAATCAGAGTAATACGAAGAAATAAAAACCAAATACTAACAATAGTATCCAACTAGCATGCTAAAATAAGTTTAGGTGTGAAATACACATATTCAGAGCATAAATACTAGCTGCAGTCAAGTGGGAACATAACTAAATTACAACACCCGAAGGTGAGTCCTACATTTATGTAGTCTATCAGAACGTCGTGGGAATCCTCGTGCCACCACACCGCTAACTAGAACCTAGAGGGGTGCAAAACAAAATTGAGTGGGTCAGTAAAACAAAGTTTTTCGAAAACATTTCATTTAATAACATTTCTAACCCCTTGCTATAAAACCTGTATACTTTCCCAGAAAATAACATAATATGCATATAAATCTTCAAATATCTTAATTCACAAATCTTTATCAAAAACCAGAAAGCATGCCATGCAATAAGCGTCAATAACAGAATAAGGATGCAACATTATAACAGGTGAAATAAGGAATCAACCGGAGACCCTGCAGTTGGTCCTGTACGGTTAATTCTAAAGCTCAATATTCAATCCAACCGGAGTCACCACAGTGACCTGTACGACACTACTCTGCACATAAATCGGAACTACTTGAAGTAGTCTGTACGATAAGAAAGGTTTAAGAATACGCTCTAGTGATTCTCTCATCAACAGCTGTATAATAATCTAAAATCACCTACAAGTCGGAACCACCTCTCATGGTCTGTACGACATGTCGGAACCCTCTAATGGTCTGTATGACATGCACCTACTTGGATCCAAGGTGAGCGTGTGGTGCGGGGTGAATAATATAAGCACTAACACCAGGGGTGTAGGTTTGAGCTTTCAACACAATTCACATCACAATAAGGGGTGGTTTGGGAGTGAGGTGCTTAAAAAAAAAGCACCCATGAAAAAAAACTGTGAGGGTTTTAGGTGTTTAGTAAACTGAAAAAAAAAGGCTTATTTTGGAAGCTGCTGTGAGAATAAGCTGAAATCAAAGGAAAAAACTGAAGCTGCTATTTGCAGCTATGGAAAACTGGTTTTTTTTCAAAGCACACGGAGCTACAATGCTCCTTTAATGAAAAGACCCACTATCAGACTGCTTTTTTTTCTTTCCAAAAGCATTTTTACAAAAAAATTTACCAAACACTCTGCTGATTTATTTCACAGCCGCTTATTCTCACATCAGTTTTTTTTTTCAAAGCACAGCAATACCAAACCAGCCTTAAATCACATGATTAATATAAAACTCACCTGATACTCACCTATGTGTCCACAACACCAATTCACATATATATGCATCAAATACTAATTCACATATTTCATAATATGCATGCATGGCATTGTAAAACACACTTTCATTTAAATTAAATTTCTGGGAAAAATCAATAGTATATAGGTAAATATAGAAAATACTGCCCACTCACTGGTAAGTCGAAGGGTCGTAACCCCCGTGACGTCCTTGAATGCGCTCGTCCTCGGGATAGGTATCATCTATATGCGAAACAACTATAAAAACATTATTTAAAGCGCATAACCAACAATACGTAATAACTTCTCATACGATGCTCAATTTGGGTATATGAATATACCATGGTGACCTACTCGACGTCACGGACGTCGAGATATTTTTAGAAAAAATTTTGGACTTGCCACGCGCCCCCACGTGCCGGGAGGGGCACGGACCCACGCGCGTCATCTTCTTCCTCCAGTCGCCGGATTGGTTTCGCCGGCGCCGAAAAACTGGAGATTTTTCAATCTCCTTGTTCTCCGTCATTTCTCCACCATTTTCTACGCATTTTATATCAAAATGAAGCCCTAAGCATGTAGAATCACGTTGTACTAGTTTAAGGCTCTAAAAATTACGAAATCTCACCGGAGAAAATCCAAGAAAACCGGCCAACTTCGAACCCTACGATCCCGACGTCCAAAACCTTCAAACTAAGTACTCTGAGCTTCCTTGGAACCTCACTAAGCTCCCTGTAAGCTTAGAATTCCCTGAAAATCAACAATTCACGTGTGCATGAATAGTGACATCAAACTGGGGTTTGGATTTCACATGATTTTGAAGATTCTAAGTTCCAAAAATGGTACCATTCAACTCAGGAGGTTGTAAGGATGAAGAAACTCACCTTATTGGCGTCGATCTGTGATGTTTTGAGGGATTTTGGGTTCTTGTCCGTACGGTTCGAGAGAGAGAGAAAGAAAGCAACTGGGAGGGAAGAGAGAGACAGGGCACGGGATAGGAGAGAGAAAGGAGTTAGATGGTGAGGGTATGTGGTCCACCGAAGTCCCTAACCAGATAAAAAAAATGCATACAATTTTAATCCAATTAAATTTCCAAAATTTAGAAAAGTATGCACATCAAATAATATGTCACACATACCTCAGCAACCGCTAAGGGCAATTCTATCATTTCACACCCACGATAACTGAATTTTTGGGATGGGCTGTGACAATAAGTAAGTACAGTAGAATGGATAGGGATTGTACCCTCAAAAGTAGCCACCTATCCTGATATTTGCCCAGAATCCTCGTCGATACAAACTTTTAGCAATTAAAACCTGGAGGGGCGCAAAACAGAAAGTGTGAGTGGACAAAAACAAAGCTTTTCAAAAACCATTTCCATTACCAAAGGTAGTAACCCCTCGCTGTAAAACCTGTATAATTTCCCAGAAAATAGCATGCATATCTATCTCAAAACCGTACTCAAAATAAGAAATCCCCAAATATGCCATGTCAAATATCTTAGCAAAGAAATAAGTATGCCAGGTGAAATAAATCAATATGAAATGGTATGCAAGCCGGAGTCACATAACGTGACCTGTACGACTGAGTCTATAGCTCCTCAACTCATTCCCTGCACATGAGTCGAAACCACCTCATGTGGTCTGTACGACAGACTGGGTGTAAATAAATACCCTCAAGTGTTACGATCACGTGAAGGCTATGCGAAGTATCGCAAGTCACCTACGAGTCGGAACCACCTAATGTGGTATGTACGACAGGTTGACACCTGCCTTGGATCCAAGGTGAGCAAGTGGTGCGGGAGGTGAAAGATCACGTGAAGGCTAGGCCTTGTCCTCAAGTAGAGCACTAACACCGGGGTGCAGGAAAATGAGCTATAAATGCATCTCAACACAATCATACTCACTACCATCACTACCATCAATATATACTTACCTGAAGCTTACCTGAGTGTCCACAGCATCAACCATAATATATGCAACTACTAAAATGCATATTCTAAGTATGAAACATTTGGCATGGCATTTCAAAACATAAAACCATTTAAATAAGGTTTCTAGGAAAAATACCAAGCATATATACATATACTGAAAACCAAAAGCTCACTCACCTGGATTCCCCACTACAACCCCCTAGCACACACATCAAGGCGTCATGAACAATTAGCACCTAGAACAATTATCAAATCATGTCTAAGAAATCTTATCGATAGAATAAGTAACTAACATAAAACACATCCCTACGTAGTTTGATTCGGAAGATCTGCATCTTCAATTTTCGATCCGTTACTTCCAAAGATCCACATTATACTTTTAGAACACATCCTAAAGTTTCGAAACGATCCAACGGTCGGATCTCTGCCAATTGCTAAAACCAAGTGGCGGTTAACATTTTATTTTATGGACTTACAAATTCAATTCGGGAAGATCCGTATATCGGATTCCTGATCCATAAGTTCCTATGATCCTCAGATATTACGTACTATAACATATTAAAGTTTGGTAACGATCCAACAATCGGATCGTCGATTCACATTTTTACTAAGTAACGTAATGCATTTAGGTTCAAATGATCAACCTACGTTATATGAATATCATAATTGAATTTCAGATATCTAATTTGGCCTAAAAGTAGCATCAATAGTCCGCTGGCCACGCGCTGCCGTGGGTGGCGGTCGGCCATTTTAACTCGCTGGAAAAGTCAACTATTTCTAAAAATTATCAAATTTTACATAATTGTAGGTCTCAATGAGTAGAGTAAACTTTATACATGTGGCCAAGTCTAATTTAGCTGGGAAACATCTAAAATCACCCACGAACCGCTGGAACCTTAGAATTTGGGTGTTCTTCAATTCGATTAATCCGCAACACCACTGCCCCTAAAACTGTTTGGGCTTTGTTCCTGGCCTCCAGAGAAGTTCTTTGATGGTGGAGATCAACGGGAATGGTTGCAAAAAAGGGCGAATTGTCGCCGGGTGTCCTCTAAGCCCACGACTTCGATTCTTCCAAAATCGAGCCCAAACAACCCCATTTTTGTATGATAAAGGAAGGTGGAACGATGGTGAGAGGTTTCCAGGTGGAAACTCGACTTAATTCGCCGGAATTTCATTGAAAACTTGTCGAATTTCTTTGCCTAGAAACCGAGCCGACAAGCAGGTCTAAGGACTTTCAGGGTCGAGGGGGTTCGAATCCCCTCCCTCTCTCATTTCCCTCCTTCCTTTCCTCTCTGGTTGGTTATTCCCTTTTCCTCCTTTCTTCTGATTCGTTCCTTCTGTCTCCGATTGGGCAGTTCTGCCCAGTCACTTTTTTCTCTAAATAACCTTAAACTAATATAATAATACTTATGAAATACATAAAATAATAAATGGAAAACCTTAGAAACGTACTTTTCAGATATAGTTTCGTAAAACTTTAACCGTAGCTCCAAATTCACTTCCTCTTGAGTCTATGCATTCGTATCACTGGATACTACGCAAATACGCTAAAAGAATAAGTCGTATGTCTCACTAAACGTTGGTCAACGAAAGTCAATACCCTCACCTCTAGGGCATTTTCGTAAAATAATGCTTTTAAAATTTGTAAAAACATAAAATTAGGGACGGGTCGTCACAATTTTGGCTCCATCCACATCATATAATTTACAAAACATGATTTAAATAGATGATCCCTTAGCATTGCCCTAAAATTACAGTTCGTGATTTTGATTCTAAAAGACATTATTGCTATTTTAGTTTAGACATCCCAAAATCAAAGATTTATTGTACATATCTGTGAAGTTTGAATATTAAACTGTACTTCCTCGAGACAAACCAAATTTGAGCCTTATATGTTGGGAAAGATCTGGACATCTAGTTTATGGAGAATTTTACGGTTCGTGATTCTAATATTTCTAGGAGACGTTATTGCTATTTTAGTGCAGACAACGTAGAATGATGCTTTCTTGCGAATTTGTAACTATTATTGAGAAGTAAAAGATGAAAATTCTCAAGAAACTCCACAATCATTGATTCTTGTTTCTAAACTCTAAAAAAATTTGAAAACAAACGAAAAAAACTTGCATAAATCGATTCATGCTTTAGTTAGAAGATTCAAAACTTCAAAATCATCATCCATGGATCAAAAAGAGCTTGTTTTTCTTTATGAGAGCTCTTGGTTTTAGCCAAGATGAACGGAAGATAAAGATTGCTAATGATAGGGTTTAATTATTGAGTGTGAGTTTATTGATAAATTTTAATTTTATTGTAATATCATTTTGTACTTGATAGCAATTATGCAATATGGTAAAAAAGACAATTTAAAATTAAAATTTAACTATTCACGTTTTAGCAGTTGAATTTGACTTTCACAACAAGTAAATCTTCTATTTTATAGCTATTCACGTTTTCTATTGCACGTATTACTAAAGAAAACTTGCTGAAAAAGCCTTACAAAATAAAAGAGTAGGATTCTCTCTCCCTTTCATTCCTATTTAAACAGTTACGATTAAATCGAGTCAACATTTTGTTTGAATTTTTTATATAGAGAAAAAGACAAAAAGAAAAGTGTGAAAAGAAAGGACGGATAATGATGGTAATAGGAGAAGAGAGAATCTTACTCTCAAAATAAAAGCTTTTTTTCCAATATAAAAGCTCTTTATGTACTCTGCTTCCTTTTATCTCCCAATTCTTTTCTATTTTTTCATCTCTGTTGAATGAGGAACCTCTTTGTGAGGATCTCGGAAATTCTCAAATCGTGTCCGTTTATCGTACATCGTGCGACCATAAATCATTTTAAATACTTTTATTTATAATTAAATATGAATAATACCTGATGAAAACTGACCGCACGATATACGATAAACGAACACGATTTGAAGATCCTTAGGATTCTCACAAAGAGGATCCGGAGAGGGTCCTCATTCGACCATTTCCTCCCTCTCTTATGTACTAAAACAAGTCAAACCGGACGGATCAAACAGAAACCCTCATGGACAAGCAATTGAGAACAAAAAGAAATAATTTGTTGATACTTCAAACACCATTTTTTTGCCCCTTCTGCAGGTTACTTCGTACAAAGAATACCAGCCATATTTTTGTTCATCAGTAATAATCTGAGTTAGAGTCGTAGCAGTCACTGTCGCGGTCGCAGCCAAAGTCACAGTACTCTTCATCTTCCTCATATCCGTCACCAAAATCAGTATCATTTTCCGCATAAAAGTTCTCAACTTCCTGACCTTGCTCCAACCATTCATCCTGAACGTCCTCTCGAACCTCTTTCTCATGAACTTCATCTTCATAGCATTCGCAGTCAGAGTCACAGAACTCCTCATCCTCCACACATTCTTCATCAAGATCTCTACCATCTTCAGCAGGCAAGATATTATTCTCTTCCTGAACCTCCTCCTCCCCGCTTTCATCTTCAAATCCTTCCTCTTCATATTCATAGTCAGAGTCCCAGTACTCCTCTTCATCTTCCTCATATTCGTCACCAAAATCTATATCATTTTCCGCATAGAAGTTCTCATCTTCCTGCCCTTGCTCCAACCATTCATCCTGAACATCCTCTCGAACCTCTTTCTCATGAACCTCATCTTCATAGCATTCGCAGTCAGAGTCACAGAATTCCTCATCTTCCTCGTATTCTTCATCAAGATCTCTACCATCTTCAGCAGGCAAGATATGCTTCTCTTCCTGAACCTCCTGCCCACTTTCATCTTCATATCCGTCTTCTTCTAGGCCTTCATCCTCAACTTCACCTTCATATTCATCTTTCTTCAACTCCTGAGTATCACTATCTCCGTCAAACAAGATATCATCTTCAAACAAAACTGGGCATAAACATGCTCCCATGTAGTCCGTAGACTGTCCACAGTCATAGCAAAACCAAGGAGCATGTCTGCAAAAGCAAAAACAGCAAGAACATGATTACCGAAATGACATAAGCATAGTTACTTGCAAACTAAGTGAAAAGATCTTCGATAGATTTCAATTACGATAAGCATAATACCGAGAAAAATGCAGATCTCAAACAATGGTACAGTCTGAAACACACACAACACACAAAACATTATAAAACATATTCACTATCCTAGTGTGTCCACCGTAATCATCAACTGTCCGTTCTGTCCTGTGACGTTATTTATGAGCTCAATTGTGGCAGTGCAGGCTTTTTTCACTGTATGTTCTCCTTTCTTTACAATAATTAAGAGATGGAAAAACCTTGTGAACAAGCAGTTGAGAATCAAAATAAAGAAATTCGATTTATACTTTGCACAATATATTGACATAAATATTATAAAATATAACTCCGCCGTGTAAGTTTATCTTACATTGCCGGTCCCAAGCCCGGATAAAGGAGGAGGGGGAGGGCGTCAGGTAGTCGACAGCCGGCACTCCATGATCACGTCGAATCCTTATGAAAATGAATCCAGAACGAAATCGCGCTAAAGCTAGGGCGTCACCCGTAAGTGGCGCGCTGTGTGGCCCGAGCACAGTGATAAGTGAGCAAGGGTCGCTGTATCTCCATCGGCACCCGGATGCAGTGTTAAATGAGCAAGGGGGCTATAGAAACTTCTTTTCGAACGACTCTACTCAAAGTTGTTTGGGAGCATATGCTCCTATCAACTTTACACGGGACACACAAAAGAAGTACTTTGATCCTATTAGACGGGGAAGGGTGAAGAAGCTAGGACAGAAGGGTAGAGTTCAAGAGAGCAAAATGCGTTTAGGAACGTGGAATATAGGAACCTTGACGGGAAAATCTATAGAAGTAGTAGAAGTTATGGTGAGGAGAAGGATAAATATTATGTGCCTACAAGAAACTAAGTGGGTTGGTCGTAAGGCAAAGGATCTAGAAAACTCAGGGTTTAAACTATGGTATTCGGGCACAAATAGAACGAGAAACGGTGTTGGCATCATCGTGGACAAGACCTTGACACAAGATGTTGTAGATGTCAAGAGGGTAGGAGATAGAATCATGGCAATCAAGATTGTAATAGGACAAGAACTTATCAATGTGATTAGTGCGTACGCACCTCAAGTAGGGTTGGATACGAGTTCGAAGGAGAAATTTTGGGAAGACCTTGGAGACTTGGTGCAAGGAATTGCTCAGACGGAGAAGTTATTTATAGGAGGAGATTTAAATGAACACGTGGGCAGGGAGACAGGCAACTATGGAGGTTTTCATGGTGGCCATGGTTTTGGGGAGAGAAACGAGGATGGGGAAGCTATCTTGGATTTTGCAATGGCATATGATCTCTTCTTAGCCAACACCTTCTTTAAGAAGAGAGAAGAACATGTGATCACCTACAAGAGTGGGTCGTCAAAAACACAAATAGATTTTCTTCTAATGAGGAAAAGGGATCGTATAACTTGTAAGGATTGCAAAGTTATACCAGGAGAGAGCGTGGCTAATCAACATCGCTTGTTGGTGATGGATGTACATATCAAAAGAGTGAGAAAAAAGAACAAGACTTGGAAGTGCCCAAGGACTAGATGGTGGAATCTAAAAGAAGAAAAACAAGCCATTTTCAAAGAGAAAGTAATCACCCAGTGTGTGTGGGATAGAGAGGGGGAAGCTAACCAAATGTGGGATTCCATGGCTAGTTGTATCCGAAAAGTAGCAAAAGAGGTATTAGGAGAGTCAAAGGGCTTTGCCCCACACCAAAAGGAACCTTGGTGGTGGAATGAGGAGGTACAAGCAAAGGTGAAGGCTAAGAAGGAATGTTGTAAAGCCTTATACAAGGATAAGACCGATGAAAATGGTGAAAGGTATAGAAAAGCGAAGCAAGAGGCGAAGAAAGCTATGAGAGAAGCTAAGTTAGCGGCTTATGACGATATGTATAAGCGACTAGATACCAAAGAAAGAGAGTTGGATATCTATAAACTAGCTAGAGCAAGGGAAAAGAAGACAAGGGACCTAAACCAAGTGAGGTGCATCAAGGATGAGGATGGAAAGGTTCTTGCTACAGAGAACGCGGTTAAAGACAGATGGAAAGGTTATTTTCATAATCTTTTCAATGAAGGACATGAAATGAGTGCTTCTTTAGGGGAGTTGAGTAACTCAGAAGAGTGTAGAAACTACTCTTTTTATCGTAGAATCCGGAAGGAAGAAGTGGTTGTAGCTTTGAAGAAGATGAAGCATAGAAAAGCAGTAGGCCCAGACGATATACCAATCGAAGTGTGGAAAGTTTTGGGAGAGACAGGTATAACATGGCTCACTGACCTTTTCAATAGGATTTTGAAAACGAAGAAGATGCCGAATGAGTGGCGAATGAGCACTTTGGTGCCTATCTACAAGAATAAGGGCGATGTACAAAATTGCATGAACTATAGGGGTATTAAGCTAATGAGTCATACAATGAAGCTCTGGGAGAGAGTCATTGAGCATAGATTGAGGCAAGAGACACGGGTTTCGGACAACCAATTCGGGTTCATGCCAGGGCGCTCAACCATGGAGGCAATCTATCTCTTACGAAGATTGATGGAAAGATATAGAGATGGGAAAAAGGATTTATACATGGTCTTTATAGATTTGGAAAAAGCGTATGATAGGGTCCCAAGAGACATTCTTTGGAGGATTTTAGAGAAGAAAGGAGTACGAGTAGCATATATCCAAGCTATACAGGATATGTATGAAGGAGCAAAGACTGCCGTAAGAACTCATGAAGGACAAACCGAAAGCTTTCCCATAACTGTAGGATTACATCAAGGCTCATCCTTAAGTCCTTACCTTTTTGCGTTGGTAATGGATGAGTTAACAGGACATATTCAAGGTGATATTCCTTGGTGTATGCTTTTCGCAGACGATATAGTGTTGATAGATGAAACTCAGGAAGGGGTAAATGCAAAACTTAACCTTTGGAGAGAAGTGTTGGAATCTAAAGGTCTTCGCCGAAGCCGATCAAAGACAGAATATATGGAGTGCAAGTTCAGTGCAAATGGAGGCCAAAACGAGTTAGGGGTGAGGATCGGAGATCAAGAAATACCAAAGAGCGACCGTTTTCGTTACCTAGGATCTATCTTGCAAAAGAACGGAGAATTAGATGGAGATCTCAACCATAGAATACAAGCTGGATGGATGAAGTGGAAGAGTGCATCCGGCGTGTTGTGTGACCGCCGTATGCCACTGAAGCTCAAGGGAAAATTTTATAGGACGGCAATAAGGCCGACGATGCTGTATGGCACAGAATGTTGGGCGGTGAAGCATCAACACGTACACAAAATGGGTGTAGCGGAGATGAGGATGCTTCGGTGGATGTGTGGGCACACGAGAAAGGATAAGATTAAGAATGAGGATATCCGGGGTAAAGTAGGAGTAGCCGAAATTGAAGGAAATATGAGAGAAAATCGGTTACGGTGGTTTGGACATGTGCAAAGAAGACCTACTGACGCTCCGATTAGAAGATGCGACTATGGGACAGAGGTTCAGGGCCGAAGGGGTAGAGGAAGACCTAGGAAAACTTTGGAAGAGACACTAAGAAAAGACTTAGAGTACTTGGATCTAACGGAGGACATGACACAGGACAGAACACAATGGCGTTCTAAGATTCATATAGCTGATCCCACTCAGTGACTTGGATTTTCCAAGTCTCCAACCGAGAAGTTTTCCTCACTCGGGAAATTAAGGGAACACTACCTCAACCTATATGCTCCACTCACAAAGCTTCAACATACAAGGTTCAACATACAAGCTTCAACAAAAGAAAATTCAAAGAACTTAGCGAAGAAGGCTTTGGTGTATTTAACACAATACGTTGAAATGAAGGAAAGCTTATTTATTGATATCCCCGATAAGTTACAAATATGTACATATACTTGAGTCAAAATAAACAAACAAGAGGGAGCCTTCACAAAGGTTGCTTAGGAGAAGTCTCAGCAGTCGGTAGAGCCCCAGAAAGAGAAGGCACCGGAGGGGGATCATTCGGAGCCTCAGTACTGGACAAAACCCTAGAAGGAGGAGGCATCAGAGGTTGATCATTTGGAGCTTCATCACGCGGTACAGCCCCAGAAGACGAAGGCAATAAATGCCTTTGGAACAAACCCACAAATCTCTGATGATCAAGTAAAACCTGACCATCAGATTCCTTCATCTGGTCAAGCTTCCTCTTCATGTTTGTAGCATAGTCATGTGCGAGCCGGTGCAACTGTTTATTCTCATGCTTGAGCCCTCTAATCTCCTGTTTGAGACTCATCACTTCAGCCGCCAATGATTCAACTTGGCGGGTTCGAGCAAATAGGCGTTGGGCCATATTAGACACAGAACCTGCACACTGAACACTGAGAGCCAGAGAATCCTTAACAGACAACTCATCAGACCGTTTGGAAAGTAGTCTGTTATCTTTGGGAGTGAGAAGGTTCCTGGCCACTACCGCAGCGGTCATATCATTCTTCATCACGGAATCCCCAACGGTAAGAGGACCAGTAGGGGAGACGAAGGATGGGCGCCATATGTTGTCTGGAGAAGGCGGGGCTGCCTCTTCAACAAGGTTCAAGTCAAAACGACGGTCGGAGGGGCCAGACATTTTCAAAGGTGTTGAAGAGAGAAGAGGTCGGACAAATCAAGATCTTAGAAGTGCAAGAACGGAGCTTCTACTGGTGGATATTCAAGTGTGCTTTGGAACTTAATGTCAGCCCCTATAAAAATCTGCACTCGACGAAGCTTCAGAAATCGAAGAGGCGCCTGCTCAGAAATCGAAGAGGCATTTGCTTTCTCAAAAGCTGGGCTGCTCAGAGACCACGAGGGTCGATCTCAGAAATCGAAGAGGCGTTTGCTTTCTCAAAAGCTGGGCTGCTCAAAGACCACGAAGGCCGATCCCAGAAATCGAAGAGGCTTGCTTTCTCAAAAGTTGGGCTGCTCAGAGACCACGAGGGCCGATCTCAGAAATCGAAGAGGCACCTACTTTTCCAGCCTTGTCAGCACCTGTCACACGCACACTCAGCTTTGCGGAAATTATGGGCATTCTGTCGAAGATTTCTGGCGAAGTAGAAAGCACATGAATCGTACTGTTCAATCACCCACTTCCTACACGCAACAGTAGCTCATGGGTACCACAGATAACTTTGCCAAAGTTCTCTGACAAAGTTGAGACACGTGAAGCTTGCAGCTTCCACTACATCGCTCTGACCAAGAAGGGTAAAAGAATTGCAAAGAAACAACACTAACAAAGTTTAGACACATAAATTTTGAAGGTCTAGCTACCATATTATTACCCACAAGGGTAAAGGAACAGTACCACTGCTGGATAATTGGAAAGTCCCGGTGTGTCAACCTCTGTGCTTCGTGGCAAGGTAGACTAGCAAACATGCCCAACCTTTACTCACATTCGAGAAAACACTCCCAACAAGATTGCTTGCTCCAAAATTGAAGAGGCACCGCCCTCCGAATCTCGAGAGCCAGACTCCCAACATGATTACTTTCTCAAAAATCGAAGAGAGGGTAAAGGAACAGTACCACTGCTGGATAATTGGAAAGTCCCTGTGTGTCAACCTTTGTGCTTCGTGGCAAGGTAGACTAGCAAACATGCCCAACCTTTACTCACATTCGAGAAAACACTCCCAACAAGATTGCTTGCTCCAAAATCGAAGAGGCACCGCCCTCCGAATCTCGAGAGCCAGACTCCCAACAGGATTACTTTCTCAAAAATCGAAGAGAGGGTAAAGGAACAGTACCACTGCTGGATAATTGGAAAGTCCCTGTGTGTCAACCTCTGTGCTTCGTGGCAAGGTAGACTAGCAAACATGCCCAACCTTTACTCACATTCGAGAAAACACTCCCAACAAGATTGCTTGCTCCAAAATCGAAGAGGCACCGCCCTCCGAATCCCGAAAGCCAGACTCCCAACATGATTACTTTCTCAAAAATCGAAGAGACACCGCTCTCCGAATCTCGAGAGCCAGACCCCCAGCAGGATTGCTTTCTCAAAAATCGAAGATGCATCGTTCTCCGAATCTCGAGAGCCAGATCCCCGACAGGATTGCTTGTTCGAAAACCGAAGAGACACCACTTTCCCAACTTCAAGAGCTGGATCTCCTTGGATAAAGATTGTCTGTAATCTTCACACGCAACATCAGCTTTCCAGATACCACAGACCACTTTTTCAAAGTGCTCTGACAGAGTTAAAACATGTGAAGCTGGCAGCTCCCACTACCGTGCTATGACCAAGCAGGGTAAAGGAATAGCATTATTACTTGATGTTAGGGAGACTCCTATATATGTCGACCTCCATCCCTAACGGACAGGCAGACCTGCAAAAATGCTCAACCCTTTCTCCTATCTGAGAGGGCACTCCCAACGAAGCCTTTCGAAATATTCAGCTTTCTTTCCCCCCGATAATACCTCTGTAAACAAGCTATACTAGAGCAAGAATATCTCATATCATCAGGGTTAAAAGCAAGAGTATCCCATATCATGCTTTTTCCCTGTCTTTTCCCTTGGCCTTGTTCTTACCTGTAAGACAAGGAGAAAGAGAGCAATCAGTCAGCACTTGGAATCAAGCTTCCAACCAGGAACTGACTGCCTGGAACCCTTACCTGATTACTTACCTGGCATTGCTCTCGAGTACTCATCTTCAACATCTTATGCTTCCAGGGAAGATACCGCATCTGCCTGAGGAACAGATAGGGCAAGTGAGAAGGATACAAGGAAGCATGTGGAGACAAGCGTAACAGCACACGTGCCGATACATCCACTACTCTGTCAAAAGCAAAAGTATCCCATATCAGTAGGGTCGAACGTACTCTAGATTTGATGGACTTGTTTTGACCCTCAAATTCTTCAGTCGGCCTTATACTCTGGAGGAAACCAGAAAACCCTCCAGCCCAGTTCAAGAATAAGCCTGTGGAAAGTTACTTCTTCAAAAGCAAAAGTATCCCATATCATCTCTTCTCATTTTTCTTCTCTTTATCCTTCATGCTGCCTGCAAGATAGGGAGAATGTGAACAATCAGCCGGAGCTCTGATTGCTTACCTTGTCTGTCACCTCTTTCAGCAGATCCCCTAGCTCGGCAACTTGGGGGACTCCTACTACATGGTTTGTATCGCGCTTGACCAAGCATGAAACTACAAGTAAGCTTCAAGTGAAATTGATACATTACCTTGTGCATCTCCATCAGTTACAGATACCACCCCTGGAGGGAGGAAGAGTACTTCCAGAGAAGATGCCACATCTACCTATGAGACAGATAAGGCAAGTCAAGACGATACCACACTCCGGTACTTAGAAGTTTCGTGGCTACGAGATCATTCTCCCACAATATTTCCTAATATCATTTGTACTAAATCATTCACTTGTACTCACTAAAGGAGAGCCTGAACCTATGTACTTGTGTAAACCCTTCACAATTAATGAGAACTCCTCTATTCCGTGGACGTAGCCAATCTGGGTGAACCACGTACATCTTGTGTTTGCTTTCCTATCTCTATCCATTTATATACTTATCCACACTAATGACCGGAGCAATCTAGCGAAGATCACAAAAAGTGACCGTTTTCGCTACCTAGGATCTATCTTGCAAGAGAACGGAGAATTAGATGGAGATCTCAACCATAGAATACAAGCTGGATGGATGAAGTGTAAGAGTGCATCCGGCGTGTTGTGTGACCGTCGTAGGCCACTGAAGCTCAAGAGAAAATTTTATAGGATGGCAATAAGGCCAGCGATGTATGGCACAGAATATTGGGCGGTGAAGCATCAACACGTACACAAAATGGGTGTAGCGGAGATGAGGATGCTTCGTGGGATGTATGGGCACACGAGAAAGGATAAGATTGGGAATGAGGATATCCGAGGTAAAGTAGGAGTAGCCAAAATTGAAGGAAATATGAGAGAAAATCGGTTCCGGTGGTTTGGACATGTGCAAAGAAGTCCTACTCATGCTCCGGTTCGAAAATGTGACTACGGGACAGAGGTTCAGGGCCGAAGGGGTAGAGGAAGACCTAGGAAAACTTTGGAAGAGACCCTAAGAAAAGACTTGAGTACTTGGATCTAACGGAGGACAGGACACAAAACCGAGCGCAATGGCGTTCTAGGATTCATATAGCCGACCCCACTTAGTGGAAAAAGGCTTTGTTGTTGTTGTTGTAAATATTATAAAATATGTTCCGAACAGAGAAAATTTGAGGGAAGGCCTCTTTAGAGAGGGGGATGTTAGAACATTATGACTGAGTCAGAATCATATACCTCTCAGAATCTGACTCTAACACATCCTCTTCATCAAAATCAAAATCTTCATCATCTTCATCATACAAAATATTACCCTCATCCCATAGTGGGCATGAGCATGTTGCCTTTTTGTCTTTCCACTCGCCTCCACAATTATAACAAAACTCATGCCCGCACCTGCAAAAGAGATCAGTGCATTAGGATGAGTAATAAGATGACGTAGATAGAGTTGCTTGCAAACTTGATACAACAGCTTTCAAATTTTCTATTACGATACAATACAACAGTTTTCATATAACAGCCAAAGGTATGACCTTTTAATTTTCGAGTTATGACATCAATTGTGCGTGCAACACCTCAAAAACAGCAACAAATTGTAATGTTACAACAAATCTTATTCTCTCAGGTTTTTAATTTACTGAAAATAATATTAAAAAGTAAATACCTGCAAGTCATGTGGTAGCAACCTTCAGCAAGTTCAATCATATGGTTGCACTTCACACACTGGCGCCACAGATTCGTTGAGGCAAGAGACTTTAGCTTTGTATCTTCTGAGGGATGAGGAGTCAACCTTTTGTAGTCGGTGCATGTTCTGTTTCTGTGCCAAGGGACTTTACAGTTGATACAAAAAAGGCACTGACATTTCAAGCATTTTCGAACTCCTGATAATTCCACATCCCGCGATTTCACGTCTTGTAAAAGTTCATGTTTTGACATTAAAGCGGAGCACCTTGGGTACGGGCAATAAACTTTCTCTGTGGCAGGAATTGAAGCTTCCTTTATGCGTTGGCGCATGGTCTCCACATGTTTCGGTGTCAAGAATTTTGCACAACTATCAACAGTAAGATCAGACTTACAGTCTTCATGAGGGCATCTAGGAATCATCCCATGAAGCAACTTCACCTCTACATGTTGCTTCATACAAGAAAAGCAATACCGATGCAGGCAGCCATCAACCGAAAACATTTGGTTAACATCAGTAGCTTCCAAACATATCACGCAAGTCTCATTCACATTCTTGGAAGTGATAGATTGTGCAGACTGATTAGTCTGAGACTGAGAATCTATTGCATCTCTTGCTAGTTTAAATGCAAATTTAATATCAAATCGGGGCACAAGCATTGGGTTGCAAACTGCAAACTTTGCTTGAAGGCTCTTAACCTGACTGACAAGCATTGCTACCTTGCGCTGCTTTGCTGTCCATTTACCAGTTATCTGCATATGTAAAATACATATTTAAAATGCCAACAAGCTCCATTTATGGGTGTAAAGAGACTCAAGCATAGTAACTAGCTGATCCAACATTCTTGATTCCGATATAAATAAAACAACATTGCTTACGTCATATCATAATTCAACATATTCCATTCCCTCTAATAAGTTCAAACCATAAAATCCATAATCAATTATAAGACAGACAACTAATTAAGCAAATGCTGAGAACACGAAGAAAATTTCTCACAGTGAATTTGTTCAATCAAATTTCATTAAGTGCATCTGAAAAATGAAAGTTCAAACTATCGTCCAAGATGGGAAATAGAAATTCACAAAACCCACATACAATTCCAAGAAATTGCAACTACTAAACATAACAAGTTGCATTCTTTTAGTCGTCTTTCGCGAAAGTTTTATTAATGGTCAGTGTCAAATTCCATAACCAAATATAGTATAGAAGCTTAATTAAGCAAATATTAACTGAACACAACTAATCTTTCTCAGAGTGAGTGCATTATCCTGTCCACCATGGATACTACACATTCCGTTATCGAATTTCGAAAGTTTATTAGTGTTCAAAGATAGAACAGTACCGAAACGCAAAACCCATAATTCAATTCCTAAAATTTACCACAAAAACTACATTTCATCAAAAACCCACAACAGAGACGCAGATAAAGAGAAGAGAGCAACTCACAAACTGGAAAATGTGGCGATTCTCACAGAAGAAGGTGAGGCGCTTCAAATCCAAAGCAAGAGCAGCATTCAGCCCTTCGATCAAGGCCTTCAGCTGGGCCCCACTGCTGCTCGTCCCGCTCCCAATCAGCGGCTTCCTGACCTCGAACAACAAATTGTCCCTTGGATCGCACAGCGCCACCCCAATTCCTGCCAGTGCCGCCCTCTCCTTCCCAACCCTTTCCTCGCTCACCAAACCCTTGAAGTATAGCCTGAATACGCTCTCGCCCTCGACGCTCTTCGCCGACGCTGACGACGAGGATGATCCTTCGCCGAACGGCTTGGAGAAGAATTCGCCGGACTCCTCCCACTCCTCCTCCGGAATCCTCATGATCTCCCTCGCGACCTGATCGTCCTGAATCCGACGCTCGAGATCCTCTCTGGCTTTCCGCATTTCGATCTCGCTCTGCTCGCGGTCTCCTGTTGGGGTCTTCGAATTAGTGAATGCTTAATCCCTCAGTGCCTCATGCAGGTATTGGCCCCGAAGGATATATAAGAAGAGACAAGCAGCTGGGGTCCAAATGCTGATACACCGGTTGGATGATGCTGCTGAGAACGCCAAGGTTGTCATAAGGGGTGAGTGATGTTGGGCTCTTCGAATTAGTGAATGCTTGATCACTAAGTAATTTGGTTGTTAGCCTTTATTTGCTTGTTTTGCCATTTTGTCAAAAGTTGTTGGTGGAATGTTGAGCTGGCCCTTTGTGGCCCAGACGCTTTAAATGAAGCAATGGCTTCTTTGCTTTTGTAATGGTTATTTGAAAACGAAAATTATTAAAAATATATCAAGCACATTTTCTGTGCTCTTCTTCCTCCTTTGGTTTATCCTCCATTACTGCAACTTGTCGAGGTTGAGCTACCGGATTCAGGTATACTCCAGGACTGTTTGCCGCGAATTTGGCCCCAGTGACTTTGAAGATAGTGCTGAGGCTCTCTTTAAACTTCGACAGTCAGGTACACTCCAGGACTATATACTCGAATTTCGCCAATTGGCAAATCGCACCTCTGATCTTGGTCCAGTTTTGCCTAAGAGTTGTTTTATGACTAAATGGTAGCAATGATCCCTCAACTAAAATTTCATTAACATTGGTCCCTCAACTTATCAAAACGTGTAGCTATGGTCCCTCAACTTTAATCCACTGGAGAAATGGCCCCTCAACTTTAACCCAATTGTAGCAATGGTCATTCCAACATAACTCGTTTTGACAAAATTCGGACGAAGTTGACGAAAAGGACCATAGCTACACGTTTTGATGAGTTGAGGACCCCAATTGTAGCAATGGTCCTTCCAACATAACTCATTTTGACAAAATTTTGACAAAGTTGATGAAAATGACCATAGCTACACATTTTGATGAGTTGAGGGACCAATGGTAATGTATTTTTAGTTAAGGGACCATTGCTACAATTTGATTAAAGTTGAGGGACCATTACTACAATTTACTCTTGTTTTATTGGTGGCCTTAAGCGTGAACTTATGTATGATGTCAAGTTATTGCGCCCTAACATTGTGCATGATGTTATTGCCTTATATGTTCAATTGGATGCTAAATTTGCTACTCTGAAATCTGGTTATACCAAACCTACTCCCACTTTTCGATCTCCTACTACCCCCAATCCTCCACCACCATCGCATTGGGCACCAAATTTCCCTATTAAGAGGCTTTCCCATGAGGAAATTCAGAAGAAAAAAAAACGTGAAATAAGGGATTGTTGGTTTTGTGATGATAAGTGGACTCGGGGGCATAAATGCCATATCAAACAGTTACTTATGCTTGACCTTGTACAACCCTAAGAGGAGGTAGATACCAGCCTAGACGACCTTTAACCAACCCCTAACCATTAACCTAATGGAACTCAGTGAGTGCTTATTATGGCACCTCTGCTAAGCAACCTATGCACACTATGAAAGTGGGGAGGCTACTCAAGGGACACAGTGTTACAATTCTGCTTGATTCTGGTAGCACCCACAACTTTGTGGATTCTCGATTACTTAAAAAATTGGGTTGGCAACCGCATACCACTTCTGCCTTTGAAGTCATGATTACAGATGGGGGAAAAATTAGAGGTTCATGTTATTGTCCTAGCACACCATTGTCTCTTGCAGCATATACTTGTACTGTGGATCTATATGCCATTCCTTAGGGGGCTGTGATATTGTCTTGGGAGTACACTGGTTATCTTCCATTAGTCCAGTCCTTTAGGATTTTCAGTTAATGACACTTGAATTCCACAATGATAATGTGCAGTACAAACTTGTTCACATTTAAGGAGCTTTACCCTTGATTTAGGAGGTTTCCCTATAACATATTGATAAGGAAATGCACAGCTATAATCTTGGGCTATTCTTATATTCCTTGGAGTCCAAGAAATTAGAAGCCTGTGATCTTAACCAAGTTTAGCTAAGGGAATTGCAAGATTTAATGGGACACTTCTCTTCCATTTTTTCCTTACCATCTCAATTGCCATCTTCTAGGCCTTATGACCATCAAATTTTTCTTGTCCCTGGTGCTAAACCAACCAATATCAGGCACTATCATTATGGCCCTCTCCAAAAAACCGAAATTGAAAAGGCAGTGCAAGAATTACTAGATGCTGGCTTTATTAGGGCTAGTCACAGTCCCTTCTCTTGTCCAGTTCTTTTAGTCAAGAAAAAAGAAAGAACTTGTAGGCTTTGCATGGACTATAGGGAACTTAATTCCTTCACTATCAAAGACAAGTACCCTATACCCTTTATTGATGATCTCTTAGATGAACTCAGTGGTGCTTAGTATTTTTCTAAGCTAGATCTCAGGTCTGGGACCACCAAATACTTAAAACATCATTTAGGACTCATGAGGGGCACTATAAGTTCATTTGTAATGCCTTTTGGTTTAACCAATGCACTGCTACTTTTCAAAACCTTATGAATGATATCTTTAAGCCTCACCTGAGACACTTCATTTTAGTGTTCTTTGATGACATTTGATATATAGCAAGTCTTGGGAGGATCACATATATCACTTGCAGGTCACTTTCAGTTTATTAAAACAACATCACCTCTATGTAAAAAAGCATAAATGTGCATTTGGACAAAACAAAATTGAGTACTTGGGACATATTGTCTCAAGGAATGAGGTAGAAGCTCCTCCAAAACTCAATCAATCAAGGACTGGCCTATTCCCACCATTGTCAAGACATTTAGAGGTTTTTTAAGACTCACAGGGTACTATAAGAAATTTGTTCCAGGGTATGACATGATCTACCATCCATTACACCAGCTCACTAAGAAAGATAATTTCATATGGACAACTGAAGCAACCAAGGCCTTTCAAACTCTTAAAGAAACTATGTCATCTCCGCAGGTGTTGGCATTACCTGATTTCTCTCTAACATTTGAGATTAAGTGTGATGCATCTGATGTTGGTATTGGTGCAGTGCTCCAACAACAAGGGAAGCCAATAACTTTCACTAATCAGTCATTGGAACCCAAGAATCAGACCTTGTCCATCTATGAGAAAGAGTTAATTGCTATTGTGCATGCCATAAAAAAATGGCAAAATTACTTGCAAGGAAGGCATTTTATTATAAGGACAGATCACAACAGCCTTAAGTACTTCTTAAGTCAGAGAGCAAGTACCCCATTCTAACAAAAATGGGTTTTAAAGTTGCTTGGGTCTGATTATGAGATCCATTATAGAAAGGGTTTTGAGAATTTGGTAACTGATGCCCTTTCTAGGCTCCAAGACCCACCTGATCAAAATGATAGAGTAGAAGTAGAACCAAGTACAAATATGAACTGCCTAGCTATTTCTTACCCTACTTTGGGTGTTAGATGATTTGACAATGAGTAATGAGAAAGATGATTGGATTCAGTCTAAAATACAGTCCCTCAAGGCAAATTCTTCTTGTCCTACTACTAATGACAGTAACCACAAATACAAGGTTGATAATGGCCTTCTTAAGTACAAGTCAAGAATGGTGCTTAGCCCTCGATCACCATGGAAAGCAAAAATTATGAATGAACTTCATACTAATCTTGCTGCAGGACACAATGGGGTACTGAAGACATATCAGATAATCAAAAAGGGTTTCTATTGGCAAGGTCTCAAGAAGGATATTAAAGCTTTTGTGGCAGAATGCCAAATCTGTCAACAGAACAAGTACGAGACAATATCACCACTTGGACTGCTTCAACCCTTGCCCATTCCCCAACAAATTTAGAATGACATAAACATGGATTTTATTGTTGGGTTACCATTATGCAAGGGAAAGTCTGTGATATTTGTAGTAGTGGACATGTTCATTAAGTATGCTCACTTTGTAGCCTTGTCACATCCCTTCACTGCTACCCATGGAAGAAAAAATCGATAATATCGGCGATATTTCGCCGATATTATCGGTTTTTAAGGAGACCGATATTTTTATCACTATCCAAATGGTTTTCGTGATAATATCGCGATATTATCGAAAATATCGCGATATTATCGATATTATCGATATTTTCGTAAAATTTCGGATCTGTGCACATCGGAGAAGAAGGCCGGAGATGGGTGTGCCTATTCCTGAGCCGATTTCATCCCAAAAACCTTGCAAAAACACGAGATAGAACTTCAATTTCACATCTAAGCTTCAATCTATAACAGATTCAACAGAAAGAGGTAAACCCGAAGCTTACCTAACCGGAGAAATTCAAGAAACTCGTCGGAGGGTTCCTGCATTCACCGAGTTGCAGAGACGAGAAGGAGAGGGAGAAAGCCGAGGTGGGTGTATTCCTGAAGCATGTGTGAATCTCGGACTCTCGGACTCTCGGTGCAGACTGCAGAGAGAAAGGACGGAGAGAGATGAGACTTTTGAGAGTCTCTATGCGTGTGGTGGTGCTGCTGCGCCGTCGTCGGGGTGGCTCTGGTACCTCGGTGTGTGGGTGTGGGTTCGATCGGCGAGAGAGAGATGTGAGTTAGCTGAGACTTGAGAGAGAGAAATGAGAGTTGGTACGGGGAGAAGAGAGAGATAGGTGAGTGCTTGCCACGTGGCAAGCAATGATAGGAGGACAGGTTTAGAAAATCTAAAAAGGAGATTTTGATTGGATGAAGATAGGGGACTAAAATGCAAAATTTAATAAACCTGTTGGGGGAAAAATGCGAATTTACAAAATCTTTTGGGGTGGGGTTTCACAAAATGGCTTATAATTATGACGAAGAATAAAATCTTAGGATTGCTTGTTAGAAACTTTATATAACCTTTCTCTTGCCATTTACTTAGTAAACAAGTTTTGATAGTCCAACTATCCAATAATTTCTTCTTTTCTATGTTCACACTAATGATTTTTTGTCCTCGAATATGAGTTAATTGAATCATGTTTCCTAAACATGTGACCAAAATCAATTGAACATGTGATTAGGTACGAACATGAGAAAGTTAGTTGTTTGGATGAATGCGATACAATGCTAAGTAACTTTATACCTAAATCACATCTCTAGCAACGACTTCAGGTCTATCCAACCTGATTAAGAGCATTGGCACACTCCTCGTTGTTTGAATGGTACATAATTCATTATATATAAATGATTATGGTGTGTTTAAACTTCTTTCATTAATTACTACATATTTTCTATACTCACAATATTTGTCAGCTCGCTATATAATCAACTTGATAATGTTAAATCCATCATGCAATGCATTTCCTTCCAATTTTTTGTGATAAACTAATAGATAATTGACTAAATAAACATCTTGCAAAGTTTCAATTAAAATTTCCAAGTTTTTCTTACAATTTCCGTGGTTTCCATGTAATTTTTATCGATATCGATATTTTACCGATATTTCCATCGATATTTCCGTGTTTTCGGACTACCAATATTTCCGATATTACCGATATTTTCTTCCTTGCTGCTACCTCAATTGTTCAGGTTTTTGTGGACCACATTTTTAAACTCCATAGTATGACTTCTACCATTGTGAGTGATAGGGATCCCATATTCTTAAGCAATTTCTGGAAAGAGTTCTTTAAGCTGCAAGGGACTAACCTGCATGAGTTCAGGTTATCACCCTCAGAGTGATGGACAAACTGAGGTGCATCGATGCTTAGAAACTTATCTCAGGTGCTTTACTGGTACCCAACCTAAGAAATGGGTGGAATGGCTCTCATGGGCAGAATGGAATTATAACATTTCATATCATTTGTCCTCCAAGTTTACTCCATTTGAACTGTTGTATGGATACCCTCCTCCTATGGTGGTATCTCATGAGATTGGTATAACCAGATTGGATTCAGTGGAGCAATGTTTGAAGGATAGGGATAAAATCTTGTCTGGTCTTAAGAGCAACCTGGAAGTAGCTCAACACAAGATGAGGATGCAGGCAAATAAGCACATGTATGAAATGGAGTTCTCTGTTGGGGATTTTATGTACCTCAGGCTTGTCCCTTACCAATTGCAAGCCCTGAATGTTCACTCATTCCATAAATTGCAACCCAGGTTTTATGGCCCTTATGAGATTGTGGAAATAATTAGAATAGTAGCTTATAAATTGAAACTGCCTGGAGGAACAAAAATTCACCAAGTCTTCCATGTCAGTTGCCTCAAGAAACACTTGGGAAACTTAGTTCAACCATCAACTGTGTTACCTGATGTAAATGAAGGTGGGTTGTCACACTCAGTGCCTCATGCAGTATTGGCTCGAAGGATTTATAAGAAGGGACAAGCAGCTGAGGTCCAATTGCTGATACAGTGGTTGGATAATGTTGCTGAGAACGGCACCTGGGAAGACTATGCTGAGTTCAAGATTAAGTTTCTAGATTTCAAGCTTGAACCTTGAGTACAAGGTTGTCATAAGGGGGAGTGATGTTAGGGTCTCCGAATTAGTGAATGCTTAATCACTTGGTAATTTGGTTGTTAGCCTTTATTTGCTTGTTTTGTCATTTTATTTAAGTTTTTAGTGGAATGTTAAGCTGGCACCTTGTGGCCCAGACTCTTTAAATGGAGAAATGGCTCCTTTGATTTTGTAACGGTTATTTGAAAAAAAAAAATTAAAAAAATATCAAGCACACTTTCTATGCTCTTCTTCCTCATTTCACTTATCCTTCATTATTGCGACTTGTCGAGGTTGAGCTACTGGATTCAGGTTGGTAGCTATCAGCTCTAGCTTCGTGAGTTCATCGGACTGGATGGAGACGATGGTTGGAGTGTCAGGGATGATCGGAACTGCGTCTTTTCCAAGGATTGGGCAGAGGTAGAAGAGGGTTAAAGGATGAAGGAGGTGGCAAGGGCCTCTTAGAGTTGGAGGTGGAAGGCGAGATCCATGTTGGACTTTAAGGCTTTGGCTTCCATGAACTCGTGGCGTTGCTCAAAGACCGAGATGATTCTGTCGTCGTCTTCGGGTGAGACTCTGGTGGCCATGTAGACTGACAGAGGGAAGAGTAAAGGGGGGTGTCTTCGCGTCGTACATATAGGTTGGTGTTTAGGGGTTTTTGGGTGCAAAATTTCGGGTGCTCCAAATTATCGACTTTAATCGTTAAACAGAGATCTAACGGTCACAATTTTCAACATATCTTATATTTCGAAGTATTTAAAAAAACTCCGATTTGTATTCAGTACTCCAAAGTACTTAAAAAAGCTCTGATTTGAAATATGTTTTATACTTTGTAACAGTTAGATATTTGTTTAAAATTATTGAAAGTATCATATGTTTTGGTAGCACCATTCTATTTATATTCCATCCTTACAAGCCACAATCTTGGTTGTACTTCTATTCTAGAATGGAAATGTTTCTCTTTGGGAATATTTATTGTCTTTGAATTATGTTTCTGACGTAGAAATGTGTTAAATTCGAATTTTCTTTCTCGAATGATAAAAAAGAAAATGGTAAAACTAGAGAGACCTAGTACCAAGTATTTAATATGAATTGCTTACATACCCTGCAACATAATAAAATCATTTTAAAAAGAGGCCTAAAATGTTGTTTCCGGAAAGCAAGCCAAAAAGGAATTTCATGGGGGAGAAAGGTTGCCAAGGGGTTTAGGGTTTTTGAGTTGTAAATTTTTTTATATCTCATGGTGAAGGGTTTAGGCATGTTTTGGTGGTGATAGTGTTTAGAGTTTAATTTCAAATTCTTTAGTGCTACGCAGGAACGAATCAACATAGAGACCCGGGTGGTCCCAGGACCCTCCAAATTCCGGGAGAAACACCTCTTACCGACTATTGGGGACCTTCCAACAAGCTGAGCGATGTTGGTAGAGAGGTCCTTTACCATGGATGTGCAGGTAGGAGGTTATAAACAAGGAAGATGAGGAGGTTTTAATTATATTTATTTTTAACGTTTTGAGCCATATCATTTTAAAAAGAGTTAAAAAAAAAAAAAAAAACTCTCTTTCATACTGGCTACAAACCCGGGAACTCTTTCCGACTTTCCCTCCCAATTTTTAACTCCCAAATTCATTTGACACTTAGTACTACGGTTTAGTTGTATGTCTCTTTACTTGTAAGTGAGAGATTTTATATTCGATTCTCGTCAAAGGCGATTTTGAACCAAATTATTGCTAGCTCATTATGAGACTAAGTCCACCATCTCTTCTTTCATGTAGATAATATTGCTTGTTGAAAAAAAAAAAAAAGAAAAAAACTCCCAAATTAATTTTACAAACCCAATATTCCAGACACAATATGCAACCCTTCCAATCCCCCATCCCGCCAGTCACCACACCACCACCTCTTTCCACTACCACTTGCCGTGCCACCGCCTAATTCAATTTTCTTCTAAAATCTCGACTCCTAGTCCTAATTTATAATTAGATGTTAAAACATTTAAATTTATGTGTATACTTGTGATGTGAACCAATTTTAGAACCAACTTTATCTTTTGAAATTCATTATTGCGTTATGATGTTGGGGGCATTTGTTGGTTTTTGCAAATGTGAGCTTATTCTTGATTTATTCATATGAATTAAATTTAAAAGAAAATAGAGATGTGAACCAAATTGAATAGAAATTGATGATGTTTAGAAAGATGGTCGATCTTGGAACTTTTGGAACTTTTACATTGGATTACCCGGTATTCGAATTCTGAATCCGTCACAGATGCTACGTTATATCTTATATATGGTGTTGTATGGATAACTATGGCTTGCCACCGGTTGTTCTATATTTTTTATTCTTTTATTAAGTAAGCCTAATCCAATTCGCTAGAGTTTAATTCCATTTAAAAAATATTTTTATTTATTTCATATAAAATAATATATTAATTAATTTTGGATATAGTATAATGATGGGCTTATCATATGATGGGGAAGAAAGAGTAATGTGGATGATATCTCTGAAAATTATATGTTGATCGCATAATTAGTTGAGTATGCATTTGCATCGAGATTCGATGTTGCAACTCTAAGGTCATTTACTCATTTTTCACATATGCATATAAGCTTCGCATTTAATCTATATTCCAACTCGTACTTCACGTAGCATATTTGGATTCGATTTCTGACGTTGGTGAATTACATGATGATGGCCATGAGAGGCTAAAATTTCTCTGTGAGTCTTATTGTCCCTCGAAGTTGTGGACTGCCGTGGCATAACCACCAACTAGTCCTCTGACGTTGGTGGATCACACGAAGGTAACCAGAGGAGGCTGAAATGCCCTTTACTGTGACGAAGCTACCAACTGATCATCTTTTAGAAAAAAAATGGTCATCAATATGCTCATTTACTCCTATTTGATTTAAGAAATGTTTTTACTTCATGATTTTATTATTTTTCATTTTTTGGGTCGAAACTTTCTTCACGATTGACTCTCAATACAAACAATATTGGAAAAGCCCACTGAGCATAAAACTTGGGTCTGCTTTTGGGTGTTCTTTTGGGTCTTGGATCTGATAACCCAACTCTCTTTTGTTTAAGTAGGAAAAAGAAACGGGCTTTTGAGAATAGAGATGATAAGTGGCTTTGCAGTGCACCTTTCAATTTCATTAAGACAACGAAGGGAGAAGTTAAACTTGGAAAGCTAAAGCATATATATATATATATATTTTTTTTTTTTTTTTTTGAGAAAGAGCTAAAGCTAGTTTATGAATTTTGAAAAGGCTATATATATTTTAGCAGTTTCAGCCGGTTGTTGTATTTACGCTTTATTTTTTTATTACGTTCGAGCATAAATAGTAACAAATAGTGCTAAAGTGGTTGTAGCTCTATATTTACACCGGAGATGCTCGTGCCTTTCATCAAAATAAATTGATTTCCCATCTCGTCATGTTCGAAATTGATCATTCAACTCGAACTATTCGGGCCAAATTGGTTGATTGGTCTGGTTTAATGGAAGTTTTGTCCTCCCCTGACCCTAGGTACAAGTGACACCACTTCATTCAACGTGGGAAAAAAACTGTTCATGGAAAATTCCAAAGGGTCAACTTCAATTTTATGTCCATTTGTGTTAGTTTTCTAATTTCAGTTACCTAACAGATGGATATGATATACTGATATATACAAATAAGTTATTGCTTGGACTAGTTCACTATTTTGAAGTTTCTCATACCATTAACAGAGATTGTTATACATTTTATCAATTGATTTTCCTCATTAGTCTAGAACATAAAATAAAGGGTGTATTCTGATAGGATTTTGAGGGATTTTAATTTTTTTTTTCTATAGAAAAATTAAAGAAAAAATAAAAATACTTCAATGAGGGTTTATTGATATCTTTAAATGTGATTGTATATATGGTGTGTTATGTAAGTTGTACCTTGTGTGTGTATTTTTTTTTTTTTTTGAACAAACGATATCTAAACTAAGGGGGTGGAGTAGTTGGCTAAGCCTCACAATGGGCTAGCAATAATGTGGTTCAAATTCGCCTAAGACCTTTCACTTACAAGTGAAGAAGAATACCACTAGACCGTAGTACTAAGTAGCAAGCCGTACCTTGTTATGCAAGATGAATGTCCATAATCTAGTGTGAATTCTTGATTTGTATCGATTTTGTAAAATATAAAATAAAATGATAAACACACACCCTTTTTAGTTTCTCACACATTTCTGTTTAATCATGTTCATGTTGTAAACATTCATACTTTAAGTGTAATTATGTAAATCCTAGATTAGATTTTATTCTAGTTATCCTTTCCTAATGTATCTTGTATTCCTTGGGGATGAAGGAATATCTTCTCTCCTTTTACTACTATAAATAAAGGCACAATGTAGGAGGGATAACAACATATATTCCCCTACAATTCTACAAACACATCTCTCTCACTCTCTCTTCCCCTTGCCGCCGGCCACCCTAACCTTGTCAGATAAAATAGGCCACAACAGTTCATTGTTTCTTTTTTATTTATTCATTTTGATTGTCATAAATAAGAAGTTTAATTAGAAGCAATGATTTATTCGTGGATTTTTTAGCCTCCGCCGCCGGCCTCTAGCTAAGGCTGGGGGTCGGTAGGCAACCTGCCCCTCATCTCTTTCTTCTCCTAGCCTTTCTCTCCTAGCCATCATGTTTTTGCCCTCCACCTTTCTCCCTTCCCGTGTTCTCCCTTTCGCCCAACCTTCAGATCCATACCTTGCCCTCTTATGTCTCTTTGTTTTGGGTCTGAATCGGTGTTAGTGTTTGGTTTTTGGGTTGTTGGCAGTAGGTGCCATCTCTACCTTTCCCTCTTGGTGCCAGGAGATCCGCTTCGATTTTGCCAGCAAGTTTTCGGGGGTTCATCCGCGCACAGTCTGAGTCGACCTGGTTGGAGGCCCACAGTTTGTGGTTTCCAGTTCTGGTTGTGGCCCCATTTGGCTAGTACGGCTTGGTTTTGGTGTGTGGATGCCGACATCCCACTGGCCGGGTATGCCGAATTGTGGTTCCCTTCTTGGTTTTTTTCCCTTTGTTTCGCTTTAGGCGAGTTTTTGCAATTTCAGTTTAATTTATTTTTCATTGTTTAGTCTTGGTATTCCTAGGAAAATTGCTCTCTAGGGTTCCTAGGTCTCCTTAGGTTCTCTAGGAAAGCACCTGTCTGAAGATTGTATGCGGTGTTTGGCGTCGAGTTACCTCCAATTTGTTGGTGACATTTTCAGCTGGTGGTTCAGGTTGGTTTTGCAGCGTGTGGAAACGACTATGGAAGCCATGGTCGCATGCTTTGCCGCACGGTTGACGCTCACAACACATCAATGGTTATACGCTACATGTTTGGTGGGTGGAAGATTCCCCTAATTTGCTTAGGGATTTCTTGTAATTTGTTTCTGTATTGAGATTTGGGGATAGTTACTTTCGTCGTGTGGGACACTCTTTTTCCTTGGACCAAGTTCTCCGACAAGGTTTTATCGAGACCCAATATGCACACTATCCTCAGTTTGTTGTCAATTTGTCCTTGTATTGCTTTGTTTGCAATGAATATCAAATATCATATTTCTCTCAAAAAAATTTGATTGTCATAAATAAACTATTATGAAAAACTAAAATGAGTGTGAAATCAACTCCTGTCTATCAATCTTATCCCTTTAGTCTCAAGCAAAATGTTTAGTTTGAATTCTTTGACTTCTGCATTGTAACCAAAAAATTGGTTTAAAATCTTTGTTTGACAAACCTATGATTCTATTCAAGATACCCTGCAATCTTTAAAGTTTTCCTCTATTATAGTGGACCTGAAAATGACGATGTTTCAAAAACAGTTGATAGCACAACTTAATTAGTCGTAACACCATCCCATGAAATGAAAGCTTAGTTGAGAAGTATAACTAACCAAGTTGTCCCGCGTGTGAAGCTCAACGGCTACATATGCTCTACATCACTCCCACTACTAGAATTATGCTTATAGGACACCATTTTTTGCACACCATTTGCAATTGGTGGCCATAGATATAAAGCACTCACTCTTACTATTTTTTGGTGTCTTTACAATGGGATTCCACTGATATAGGCGGCCTTCAACATTGAGACACCAATGATTGGTGGCTGTTAAATAGCTTTATTTCTTAATAAAATAATTTCTTGTGCATTTGTGATTAAATGGGTCACCAATAGAATTTATTGGGCACCAATAAAACAAATAAAAAAACAATTCACTTCTCTCCCCTTCACAAAAGTCCAACTCCTCCTCTTCATTCTCTCCGCTCGCTTCCCTCTTCATTCTCTCTTTCTTCCCTCTCGTATCCTCTTTCTCCCTCTTCTTTTTCATACAGCAGCGCCTCCGTCCTCCGGTCACCAATGACCATCAAATTATACCTCCAGAATCCTCTTCCCTTCCTCTTTCCAACCCTCAAGTTAGTTTTTACAAATTCGTAACCGAATTTTCTGAATTTCAAATCTAAGAAACGGTGACCGTGGGTTTTCCGGCCAATTTTCAGCATAGCCTGCCGGAATTGGACCTCAATCCAAGATGTAAAAATGATCATCTCCTCGTGGCTGTTCCCTACTGTAAGTGATTTCTCAAAATAAAAACTTTTAGTTTTTGGATCGATTCTAGATTTCAAATTTGAATTCCATTTTCTCTATGCATGTCAAAGATTGGGGATGAAGAAGGTTAACCTAAGTTGTTTTCAACCTAGGCCGAGAAGAACGGAAGCCTTGGAATGTTGTGGGTGAAACTAAGGCAAGGTTCTTCTAAAAAAAACTAAGGTGAACAAGGTGATTTTCTCCTTAACCACAAGGTAACTGATATTACAGTTAATGTTAAAGCTCCCAATCTTGAATCTTTTAGATCAGTAAGTTCTAGTTATTCTTTTTTTTTTTTTTTATCTATAACAATATTGCTTCTTTTGCAGCACTTAGAAATATCATTTTCTTCACACTGTCATAATAATAGTTTTCACTAACTATTGGCATTTCTTTTTGCAGTTCCAATTTAAGTTGTTGCTTCTTTTAGAAAAATGAAAAAGCTCGTCTGAAACAATTTGTCTTAAGGGAGTCTTCCCTCCTTGTCATGTTCTAAGTTTGTTCTCTTTTATAGAATTAAGTGCAAGTTGAATGGCAAATATGCTAAAGATAAGCATAAATCTCTTTCTTGTAGGTTGTGAGTTCGAATGGGAAGGTGTAACGGATTCATTCCCTTCCATTAATTGAAAACAGGGATCCAAAGGTACCCTTTCAATCTTGATTTTAATTTTGTAAGTTTTTGTTCTTAATTTTTTTAAGTATTATTTTTCGAAAAACTTCAAGCATCTAATTTGTGCATTATAGTGCACTGTTTTGCTAGAGAACCTACATGAGGATCACTAAGTGGAGAACCTTAAGAGTATACTTGGTGAAGTTGGAAAGTATGTTCTTTTCCTTCTTTTTCTCCCCATTCTATGACATTACTGTTCTCTTCAGTTTTGGTTATAGCATGGTTTTCAATCTTCCAGTTAAGAGTATACATATCAAGTTGTATTTCATACGATAAAAGTGTAACATTTGTGTCTTTCTATCTCAATCTCGCTCTCAATTGCTTTTAATTTTGGGCGATTATACAATAGCTTGTGAAGCAAAAAAAACCTGAGCATGATAAAATTACTTAACAAATTTATCTTATTACTTAGTTTTTAGAGCCACCAAGTCTATCAATATTCACCAAGTCCATCTCTATTTCCAGTGCCTAGTTTCCAAAGGCGAAGTTGAGCCAGGTTGGGAACTCTCTCTTTCTCTCTTTACCTTTTGTTTTATTTCTCAAGGAAGTTGATTGGATTGAACAAAAAGGAATAAAAACAAATGAAAACAAATTGAAATTTGTTGGTGCTTGTGTTGATGTTGAATTTGTAATATACTAAGACCCAAAAATTAGATAAATGGTTCACTTTGATGTAAATTGATAACATCAAGCCACTAGTTCAAAACAGTGAGTCTTACCCTTAGAATGTTTTTGTGATGTCATAATTGATAACCATATCCACTGATTGAAAATTTATCTACTCACAAGTATATCACTTGTGAAATGTTGAGACTCATGAATTTATCTGTTGAAAAGATCTACTTGCCACATCAGTTTTTCGTGTGGAATGTTAAAGATTCATACTTGCAAGTATATGCTTTTTATGCATGTTGTAGGAAACAATAAAATTGTAAAGGCATACTTTTGTGTGTATTTTAGTCATTTGATCCATGTGCTTATGTGTTTGCAAGTAGAGATTGCAATTACTGAGCTCAAGCATTACGAGGAGCATGTCACTCTTAAAAAACATGTTTGGAGGTGTTCAAGAGAATGTGAAGTCTTTTAAGTGGCAATTTCCTTCAAATTTTGTGCCTGTTTCATACTTTTGACGGATAGTTTCATATTTTTTAGTATAGCTCATTAGTTTTAGACCTAATTTTTTTGAATATGTGATTAGTTATGGAAGACTACAGCAAAACTGCAATTCTATGTAGTCTATTAACTATATATATATTTGGGTGCCCATATTAATGGACCTTAAAAAAAACATATTGCAACATGGCCACCGATGTATAAAAATTATATAATATTTCAAAGGTATAACTATTCATTGTGCCACCGTTATCTAATTGGTGGTGTTTGTAACAATAGAGTCCTCTACATAGGACACCATCTCTAATTTAGTGGCTGCTTGGTGGCCATTTAGGTTTGCCACCAATGAAAGTATCCACAATTGACAATAGATACCAATGAAAATGGTGTCTTTTAGCCAAATTTCTAGTAGTGTCAGTTGTGTTGCACACGTGTTAGGTTTAAAAATTCGCCATACGTAAGATGACATGTTGAGAAGAATTTCACATTAATTGAAGAAATGATATTTCATGAGCTTATAAGTAAACTAAATTACTCTCTATATTTTTAAGTAATTTTATGGTGAAACTAAGCCCAATTTTTTTATGTCTCATGGAATGACGGCCAAATCCCAACGACGCCCACCAGCCATACGATGTTTGCTAATCAACATAATTTGCAATAACGTCGGGGATCTCGACACTTTATCACCTTAACCCTTTTTTTGGGTCTGAACACTTGTCACCTTTAACTACTGAGGTGAGAAAAGAAGGCTCAAAAGCCTCAAATGACTGCAAAACTCAGAGAGTGGCTACCTATGCGCATGCACACCGCAGAAAAGGTGTAACCACAAGACTCAAAAAGCTAGAGAATGAGAATAGAAAGGAGAGTTTTAGATGTACAACTTTCGGGTTACGGACGCAACGTAGCCACTTCTTTATCTTTATCTTTTACTCGTGTCTATATCACTTTTCTCTCTTTGCATGGGAGAAGAGGAAGAGAGATAGTGTTAGTGTAGGAAAATCCTTTTAGGATTCTCATAGGCTAGATTTTGTAAATACATGTGGGCTCGGGATTACTTGTACTCCAAGTCAATTGACTTGTACACACACACGTGTACATATAGAAACATGAATGCATTTGCACTCGTGACAATGAAGCATATTTTGTCTTTATAACGAGAGAGATAAAGACAAATATTGGTGCATTGTTGATGCTCTCTCCTTTTGGGGTCTTTATTCATTAATTATATGTATATATATGCACATTTCACATTGCAACATTCTCTTCAGTAGCAGTTGTTTTGGCAATGCATTTTTCAAACGATGTGGATAAGACTTGTACAAATTTTGACTCTTTCTGTATCTTTTTAGTTTGAGTTTGTCAATCTTTCCTTTCTTTAATCACTAAATATTAGCAACTAAATGTGGATTTGAATATTAATGCGTTCGATCATTCTTCTCTATCAGTCTCCAACTTCAAATATTGGTGCAATCTGACCTCTTAAAATCGAATACGTACACACCTAATACCACCATATGGGCGCCAATGGGAAATGATGTAGATTGATCTGATTAAACCCATCATAATCTATAGTGATAAAGATTCTTCTTTTTACGATCAAGATTTAATAGATGGTGCCACATGAAATCTATAATTTCTTGAGCAAATAATTAAAATATTGAGATGATGAGTTATAAATAGAACTACAGGTTATGTGTGTCATAGCTAGGGTTTCATCGTGCACATAAAAATGAGCCACGATAGATGAACACACCTCATAATTCGCACGGTCATTTCTCTTTTCTCATGATGCTCAAGGATTTTTTGGGTATAACAATTTTAATTAACCACATTTTCGTTTCCATTTCTCTATTACACCGTGTAAGAATTAGCATATTCAATTAAAAAACAACTGACAATGAAGACAAAGACTAATGTTCTAAACACGGAAAATTCTCAACAAAGATGACTCGAGTGTATACCATCCTTACCTTTTTCCACTAGTCAACTACATAATTGCAACTTATCTACCACTAAATCCATTATTATCTTCTCTTCTTCTTTTTTTTCCACTGGTTGTTGGGTGCGACAAAGTTTACCACGTACAAATTGCTAGTACAGAAGAATTATTGTCATCATAGTGAAAAATACAATTTGAAGGATTAGCATTGACTTAGGGAACTCATTATTTTAAGTAGCTCTGGGGTTTTGTTAATTAATTTGATTCCCCTACATTAAGGTACTAATTTGGGTCAAAAAAACAGACTTTGTTCCCGCTCCAGCATAGAAAATAATGGCATGTTGGGTGAGACATAGATATGTTGTCTCTAGAGGGAAAAAAGACATCCAATAGAACATCGAATTGGTTGCCGACAGGTGACAATCTTTGGTTGGTTTGCTTCTGTTGCTTAGCTGAGAATTTTTGTTAGGGTTCATCATCAGCTCACGTGGGGTGCACATGAGTTGAATTATGCGTCCAAAAACGCGTTTAATTTGGGGGATCAAAGCCATGATTACCATTTTTACTAATTACTATCAATGAGGGAATAACACATTGACACGCGGCAACGACCCACAACCATGGGGGTCCCCTTTCTGTGGATGAAATTCTTCTGCATCATGGTCAAGTGTAGAAGATGTGACTTTTTAACAAACATATGGGGAGACAGTAATAACTAATATGAACAACACCTAGTGAATTATTGGCTGTGTGTCACAGTTTGGGACAGTAAAATGTAAATATGTGATTGATCCATACTAATCATTGATTATAAGGAAAACTAATGAAAAAGACTTTAAAACTTTGAGTTTTAACGATAGGAACAAAATAAAGGGTCAAATTAATAGTACCAAAATTGACTTTTTAATGTAAAAATGTGATTTTTCATTAAAATAAACAGTATCAGAAACTTTTCGTTAAAGTTCCCTTGATTATAGTGATAGAGGATGCAAAATGTGTTTGAAGGATTTTTTTAGAGTAATGGTAGGTCGATCAACTTTTTAGATTAAATGTGTAAATCATGTGATGTGTTATCAATATCTTAATAGGAAATAAACAGGTTAATCAACACTTAAGTAATAATTCAATCATTAACAACCACATCATATAGTTTATAAAATTTGATCTAAATAGTTTGTCTCCCTAGCATTATCCTTTTTTTTTAACATGTTATGATTTAGAGGTAGGATAGCATCATAGCAACATTTTCTTTCTACTTTTTCGATTCTCTTCTCATTCTATAATGTTGTGTGATGATTCGAACAATTTTATTTTTTATCACTCTTAAAAATCAGTCAAATCTGAAATTGTTTACCCATCTAACAGTTACACCATGTTATTCACTTAAGCACTTAAATTTAACAACGTTAATCAAACGACTAAACAATTTCTTAACTTTATCTTGATTGTCATGCAACATTGCAGCACAAAAAAGAAAACCGAGAAAGTAAAACAAGAAAGCCTAACTGAGAAGGCCCTAGCATCAAGAAAAACTCAAGAATAGTGGGGTCAAATTGCATATTACTCAACGATTGCCTTTATTAGTAAGAAGATTTGATCAGTTATTTGCAGCAACCTAACACATATATACATATCACAATATTGTTAGTTTGATGCATCAAGTTTCATTTCATTTGAATCTGTATTGGAAAGCCATAATATATAGGACCACATTGCCCAATGGAGGCTATTTAGAAAGTAGGAACAGATCTGATGCTGAAATGCTGTCTATTCTCAAGGATTTTTCTAGAGAGTCAAATTGCATTAGAGACATGACAATAATCTTGGTGCAGATGCTACAAAATCATTCCTCTCCATGAACAACTTAGATACCAATTTCCCATCTCCACGTAATTACATTTACCACTAATGAGTGCAGATAAATGTATAATTTTGAATTAATTTATGTTCAAAAGAACAAAGTTCCCAACTTAAAAAGTAATTCCAAAATTCTAATTCCATCAGTTGATTAAATATGTTATTGCAGTAAAGAACTTGTAATTCAAGTGATTATGAGTATTTATCTATGTACTTGGTGTCGTGCGTTTGATCTCCCCTCCTTTTTTATTCTTCAAGAACAACAAAAAAGACATGTTGCTGAATATATAATGACCCAAGTTGTAACATCCCACATCGCCCAAGGGAGTGGATCCTCCAAGCCTTATATGTATATTCCCATCTCTACCTAGCATGAGGCCTTTTGGGAGCTCACTGGCTTCGGGTTCCATCGGAACTCCAAAGTTAAGCGAGTTCTCGCGAGAGCAATCCCATGATGGGTGACCCATTGAGAAGTTCTCGTGTGAGTTCCTAGAAACAAAACCGTGAGGGCGTGGTCGAGGCCCAAAGCGGACAATATCGTGCTACGGTGGAGTCTAGCCCAGGATGTGGTGGGGGCCCGGGCTGGAATGTGACAATTTGGTATCAGAGCCACTCTGCCGTTTGGTGTGAGTGTGTTGATGAGGACATCGGGCCCCTAAGGATGGTGGATTGTAACATCCCACATCGCCTAGGGAGTGGATCCTTTAAGCCTTATATGTATATTCCCATCTTTACCTAGCATTTCAGAAGCTCACTGGCTTCGTGTTCCATCGGAACTCTGAAGTTAAGCGAGTTCGTGCGAGAGCAATTCCATGATGGGTGACCCACTGGGAAGTTCTTGTGTGAGTTCCCAAAAACAAAACCATGAGTCTGTGGTCGGGGCCCAAAGCGGACAATATTATGCTACGGTAGAGTCGAGCCTGGGATGTGGTGGGGGCCTGGGCCGGGATGTGACACAAGTTGTTATAGACATGTAAATTTCCGTGATAAATACTCACCAATATATTAAAATTTCGACATAGCAGGGCTTACGTGGCATGTGCCGTGTGTGTCACAAATCGTACACATGACACGTGACTCATTAAAACCAGACGAGTCATCAAGAGTGACACACGTCGATATTTGGCGGAAAGTAATATAGGAATTATCTTTATTAATTCTTTAATTAATATTAATTTAAATCAAGTAAATTAATTAATTTAAATTTAACACAAATGAAATGTCGAATCTGGGAAGATTGGCCAAATCAATTAAGGATGAACTGTGATTGATTTATTTGATCTAAATCAAAGATTATTTGATGAAGTCAAATCACGAATCAAGCCCAAATTAAATCAATTTTGGTTCTTTCGTCAATTAATCAAGTCCAAAATTAAGACCAAATCAAAGCATCAATCAAGACTTGGAGATCCTATCAATATGAGGCTCCAAGACAAATAAATGCCCCATCTCAGAAACACATTCTCACACTCAGACACTCAAACTCCCAAACACTTTACACACTCAGAAAACTCTCTACATTCTTTACCATACTCACGAAGAACCATCAATCACCAAAACACGTGCCAGTTCCTTCATCACCACAAGCCAAATCCTTACGCCATGACGAAATTGAGATCAAGTGACTTCGACCTTCAGATCAACAACTCTACACATACATTCTACAACCTCAAAGATTGAATCAGACAATCAAAACTTTGTATTAGAGATTATAACGCTAAACTTTTATTAATACAAATTATTACTTTGTACGTACACGTGTTATTGTTTCATATGTCGTAGAAAATTCCCGTTTACAGTTGCAAAACAAGGTTTGTGGGCTTAAAAGTTGCTATAGAGAAAGATGGTCAAACCTCAAAAGCATCAAATTTTAAGTGATTATAGTAGGTGACCAAATTTTAAGTGATTATAGTAGGTGACCGAAAAGTTGGTTAAAACTTAAATTCACTAATAAGATCAGCATACAAATGGACTTAAAACATAATTTTCATTTTTCTCTCCAATACGGAAAAGATTACATACGGACTAAAAGCAAAAGACCCACCTAGCTACTTTGCCTCCAACAAGCTTAAACAAAAGTGATTAGATCAATCCCAACTTGGGATTTCCCTCCCTTTTGTTCAAACACTGTGGATCTCTCCACTACTTAATTCCTACTAGAGCTACCCAATTAATTAATTATTATTATCCTTCAACTTCTCCTTGGGAGAATTTCTTCAACTTCTCCTTGGGAGAATTTCATTAGATTCATAGAAACTTTTTTTTTTTTTGTTGCTATGGATATATAATTATTAATATTTTTTTTTTCTCTAGATATTCATGTCCAAAGTGGTTCCCACAATGAGCCTAGAGTGGTGGAATCATCAAGGAAGCCTAAGTTGGTCTGGTTGCCGCCGTGAGGATTGGTGGCGACGAAGTTGTCATCAAGTGATTGTGGAGGAGATCCTTGCTCGGAATTAGGGTGTGACATTTCCCAAATCAGAGCCACAAGGTTGGCTTGCTGGCATTGCATGTTGACAAGCTCAGCCTGTGCCTTGGCCAGTTGTGCCTGCAGCTCATTCACTTGCTTCTGCAGGTGGCAGATTGCTCCAGCACAACCATAAACTGGGTCTCTAATTCTTGCACTTGCCTCATAAACCATGCTGCTCACTGCATCGGCTCTTTGAGATTCTGGAAGTTCCTGTTAAAAAAATTGCATGCTCCTTTTAGTTTATACATATGTTTACAATTAAAAATGGGGTATCCACAAATCTAATAAATAAATAACTTTTTTCTCAACTCTCTTGTATGAGGTGAGATTCATGATAATGTGGGACAATACATGATCCACCTCATAAAGAAAAACTTGTATAAGAGCAGCCAGATCACGTATACCATCCGACTGCTCTCATAAAAACACAACCCCTTGGATTTAGTTG